>NW_026542594.1:68818143-70090028 GCF_028750875.1 Macrosteles quadrilineatus
TACTTGTTAAACTAATGCTCTTTAAATATGGAATAAATATGTTTAAGGAGATATTATGGTGTAAATCCACTTAGGCAAATGGAAATTCGCTTAGTCTGCAGTTTTATGCGGCTGGGGTATTTTTATATGTCGGTGATTCAAGTTACTTAGGCCTACGGTTTTCAATGACTTGAGATGACAAGGTCGTGCAAATAGCACCAATACGTGGCAATGAAAAGTGTTATTAGTATCATTTGTTTTACTACATATAGTGCAGTAGAAATAGTGTTTAACTATAATATAATAGTGGTGGAACTAATTGCAACATAAATTATTCCAGTTAGAAATGGTAGGTAATACACTCATAAAAAACATACTAAAAATATACATTTGTACTGTTACGCCAAATATGGTTTTTTGGCAGCCATTAAAAAAGTGTAAAATTTTAAATTATTGTTAAAAAATCTGGCTTGGTATCAAATTATAGAACATTTCATGCTGGAAAAGAATATAATGGTTGAATTTAAAATATACTGTTAACAGTGATGCACTACGGGCGAAAAAAGGTGCGTTTAAAAACGTGGCATTTCAAAAGTTTTTTTATTTATAAGTTATTTTATACGTTTAATTTTTTTTTTTCATTTTCGACCTTAAAACGTTTTACTTAAAACGTAAAATTTCCCAATTTCTCTCTAGACATTTTTAAAGAGCTTAAAAAACAAATAGTTAAGTATGTCAAAGGGTTTTTGTACGATTATTGGTAACGGGGAAAATTCAAAAAATTGAAAATTTAAAATCCTCATGTTATTCTTATGGAGAATATGGTAAAAAGTTGTAGTTTCCTTGTTTATGGATATATTTTGATAAAACTTTGCAGATTTATTTATTTTATACTAAACAATTAATATTTTACTAAAAACACACTTAATTAGTTTCCTTGTAGCAGCAAACCTTGGTACTCGTTTCGTTAAACCTAATGTTATTTATTTAATAGACTAGCAACAGAGGCCATTGTGGTTAATTACAACGGTCTCTAGTAAAATAATGGTTATGAAATCCATACACCACTTTTGCTCACTAATATTTGGTACAGATTAAGCTCTTAACATTAAAATCACACACTTAACACGTTCGCTACTGAGCGTCGCATATATGCGACGCCGCGGTCATTGCCACAGACCGAGGTATACATTTGAATCTTTTACCTTTTACCTTTTACCTTTTACCTTTTACCTCTTCTTTCTTCACCACAATCCTCAGATCGGGGAGTCGTCAAAATTTCTCCTTCTTCATCTTCTTGGCAGCCTTTCAGCTAGCCCAGTGTAGGTGTGTATAAGTGTGTTCTTGTATGTATTCCTTTGTTGAGTAATATGGTTTGTTTATAAGGTAGTTTTTTAGTGTCTTTACAAATGTGGTATGATTTGAAATGTTTTTAATTTTTTCTGGCAAAAGATTTATGTATTTAGATCCTGTGTATGTTGGGGTGTTGCTGAATTTTTTTTTTTTTTGTTTAGTCTGTGTTGTGGCAGGTTTATATTGTTTTTGTGTCTGGTGTTGTGATTATGATAATGTGACCGGAGTGTTGGATTGGATTTTTTTGCTAGGAGAATGGTTTCTAGGATGTATTGTGAGAAAACGGTGGGGATTTTGAGCTGGATGAATAGGGGTCTACAATGTTCCAGATAGTGTGTCCTGCATATCGTCCGTAGTACTTTCTTTTGTAGGATAAGTAGTTTGTCCATATTGTTTGCAGATGATGATCCCCATGTTGCAATTCCGTAACTCAGGTGAGAAGCAAAAAGCGAGAAGTAGGCTATTCTGGAGGTTTCTTCGTCGGTTATGGTGCGAATTCGTTTGATGCCATAGTGTGCAGAGGCCAGTTTTTTACACAGATGTTCGATGTGTTGCTGCCAGGATAAATTTTTATCAACAATTATTCCCAGGAATTTAGTTGTTTCTTGCGTTGTGATACTGATGTTGGTCCAGTCGCTTTGATCTTCTAGGTTGTTGCTTGGTTTGAAATTAATGTGTGTAGTTTTACTGGTATTAAGTTTTAGATTTAGGTTGTTGCATATTGTTGTTGCTTGTTCTACTGCTGTGGTTATGAGTTGTTGGTTATTTTTATTTCTATCTGTAGGTATTATTATGGTGGTATCATCTGCAAATAGAATACATTTGAATTCTTTTGATAATTTTTCCGGTACATCATTAATATATATCAGGAAGAAAAGTGGGCCAAGTATGGAGCCTTGAGGAATGCCTTTTGTATTCTGTTTAAGTGGTGATTTGGTTGTTATAATTATGTTGTTCACTTGCTGATCGGTTTCAACATATTGGTACCTATGGTCAAGATAGTTTTTTATTAGTGCCAATGCTTCTCCTTCAATATGTACTTTTTTTAGCTTTTGTAGAAGTATATCCCAATCCAATGAGTCGAACGCTTTTTGAAGGTCTAAGAAAAGTCCCGATGCATTTTTTCTGTCTTCCCAAATACTTGTTATGTCTTCGCAGAGTTCTGCAATTGCGGTATTTGTTCCTCGTTTCTTCCGGAAGCCATGTTGACAGTTTGTGAGTAGGTTGTTTGTTTCTAGGTGATTAATGATTTGGTCGTATATTTCTCTTTCTAATAGTTTGGATATTGTTGGTAAGTTGGATATGGGCCTATAATTTCCAGGATTTTCTTTGTCTCCTTTTTTAAATTTTGGGTAAATCTTAGATATTTTTAAGTTTTTAGGTATTTGATTTTTGTTGAGTGAGGTGTTGATTATATGGAGTAAAGGTTCCGTTACTTCTTCTCTGCAGTACCTAAGCAGCTTTCCCGTGATTTCATCGTAGCCCGCAGCATTGTTGGACTTGATATGGGTAAAAAGTTTCTTTAGTTTATCTTCTGATATGCATTTAAATTTTGAAAGAGATGGTGTATTGGTTGTGTTTTCGATTTGTTCAATATCTGTAGTGCAGTTTACTTTGTTATGATTTAGTTCTTCTATTGGGTTTATAAAGAAATCATTTAAAATACTTGTAACTTCAGTTGGGTTTGTGATTTTCCTGTTGTCATGTAGTAGGGTTATGTTGGTTTGGTTTCTAACAGTCTTCACCCTTTCTGCGTTTATGGTTCTCCATATTTCCTTGGTTTTGTTGTCTGATTTTTCAATTTTATTTATTGTATGTTTTGTGCGCTGTGATCTAATGAGTTGGTCGTATTCTTTTTTTATCTTATAATAATTTTCTTTATCTTGAGTACAGCCACTCTGTTCATATCTGTTCTGCGCAGATTGCAGTTGTTTTCTTTTTGAGATAGTGTCTTCGTTCCAGAATATGGTGTTTTTCCTGTATTGTATTTTTCTGACGGTCTTGGGGATAGCTTGGTCAAGGTTAATTAGCAGGGTTTTTAGGAATTCATTGTATTTGTTGTCAATTTGGTTTTGGGTATAAACGGGTGTCCAGTCGATCTGTTTTAGTAGGTTCTTCATTTCCTCCAGATTATGGTCGGTGTATTTTCTACTACTTTTGTACAGGGGGCCTTGAATTGATATTTTATCTAATATATCGCATACAATTGTGTGGTGATCTGATATTGGGTTTTTGAGAGCTGAAACTTTTATTCTATTTTGTTCTAAATTTGTATAGCAGCCGTCTATGCTGGTGGATGTTGTAGCTGTGGTTCTTGTTTGCGGTATGTTGTAAATATAGCATCCATGTTCACTGAGGAGGTTCGAAAGATCAATTATTTCTGGATTTTGAGTTTTAGTTATATCAAGATTTGTATCCCCTATGATTAGTATGTTTGTTTTCCTTTTTATGAGCTGCTGCAATGAGTAATCAAGTTTTTCCAGAAAGTCTGCGGTTTTTGTGCTAGGTGATCTGTAGGTTGTCAGAAGTAGGATGTTGTCTGTCTTTAGTTTAATGTTAATTACTATTGTTTCAAATAGACATTCTTCAGGCTTGCTTAATCCATTAAGTTTGATTTCATTTATTTGAGTTTGTATTTTTGTGTCTAAAAAAATTGCGATTCCGCCCCATAAATGGATTTTCCGGCAGAAGTAGGTATTTAAAATATAGCCTTCAATGTGAGTTTGCAGTAGATTTTCTTCCTTTAGTCCATGTTCAGATAATATCAATATGTGGGGTTTGAGTTTTTGAATTTCAATTTGTAATTTATCTAATTTGTTTTGTAGGCCTCTCTGTATATTTAGGTGGAGTATTCTAAGTGGTTGGGCTTGGTTGTTTTTAGGGGATTGGCTTTTTGCTAGTTCGTTGGAGGGTTTGAGGCTGTTTCGGAGTTTGGGGTCGTTTGGTTCCCATTGCTTGACTTTGGCGTTGAGCTTTTGTTTGTAGTAAGGCCTAGAGCCTGGATAATTTGGTTAGCTTGTATTTCAGATCCCTCTTGGTTTAGGTGAACTCCATCCCAGCTCAGGTGGGTGTCATTAAGAATTTTAGTGTTGTTAATGAAGTGGATTTTAAGCTGTGAACACATAAACTCTAGGGCTTTGTTTGTTTCCTCGATGAATACTTTGCGGCAGTCATCTCTATAAGGGATAGATCCTATGTACCATTCTGTTTCTGGGAACCGTTTTTGGTTGAATTCTATTGTTAGCCATAGTGGCCGCATGACATGGTTTGGGGTTTTAGACCGGTTAATGTTATTTGAACCTATCTGTATCACCACTTTCTTTGGAAGTTTGTTTTGATTTCTTAGGAAATTACTTGCATCCTGTATTTTTGCTCCACTCATTACAATTAGATTGGATTCAGGGAAGGCTTTAGGGTCTTGTTTATGAAGAAGGTTTGTTGTATGTCGCATTAGGGAGTCGCCAATAATGAGAGGAGATTCTTTTTCATCAGTTTTTGGTGCTGTAGGCTTTTTAATTTGGGCTGTAGTATTCGGTGAGTTCTGTAAGGCAGTGGAGTACTGTTTTTTCGGTGGGTTTTTTGTTTTAGGGGTGCTTTTAGTATTAGGCTTTGGAGAGGTCAGGGTGCTTTCAAGATCTGGATTTAGCTTACTGTCTTTGGTAAGGTCTAGGATTATACTTTCAAGCCTATCAAGCCTATCTCTTACACACAGACCGGCTGTCACTTGGATAACAGTACACACAGACCACGGGCGAAAACTGTAAAACAGTGATCATTTACATTGTAATACGCTACAATCGTGTTTGTATATAAATTATTCTTGTTTTTTGTATTTTTTATAACCTTTAGTAATGTCGCATATTTGCGACGCCCGGTCTACAGCGAAGACAATAGTGAAAATTATCATAGTTTTCTTGAAATAGACTAAGCGTCGCATATATGCGACAGTTCATTTATTTGTGTTTTAAGGTGAAAGTAAGTAAAAAAAATAAACAGATTATTCAAGAACAGTTTATAACTGAACAAATATAAAAGCTACATAGGACAATGCAGCATACGTACTGCATACATACATACAGTGATGCAGAAAAGTAAAAGCCAGTTTTTCCAACTGTTATATGACGTCACCAATCATCATATCCACAGACCAAGCGACGCAGTTGTGCGTCAGACATCTCTGTAGACCACTGCAGGGAATTCAGTGCCTTCAAATAGACCACTACAAAGATATAAGCATTTTAATAACATTAGAACCCCGACGCAAATATGCGTCGGCAGTCTATTTTAATGTGACTAGCCGTCGCATATATGCGACGGCAGTCTATGGGTGGAAACCGGCCGTCGCATATGTGCGTCGCTGGTCCATGTGAATGGAAAATTTCGTACTATTGCAGTAGCGAACGTGTTAACATAAGAAACACACTTTAAATACAAATGCAAATTGTTAACAACAATATTTAATCAAAGAAAAATCAATTAAATAACACTATAACAATAAGCTGTTAAATTATTAACTCATTTTTCGTTTGATTAGATTATGCATACTGGTAAATCAATTATTGCCATCTATACAAATAATTGGTTTTTCTTTTCCGAGTCGGGTTAGCTCTTTTACCAGAGCGATTTTCATAATTTTGGCCTTAAGCTGGGTTTACACTATATGTAGCTAAACCTGCTACATAGCAGATTTGTGTAACATCTAGCAATGTTATATAACATTTGCTAGAAGTTGAAAAATTACCTTTACTAAAGTGCTATATAACACTGCTATATGTAGTAGATCCTAAAATTGTGCTATCCATCGGGAGTCGGTAAATATCAAAAGAAATACGTGCTACATCTAACATTGCCATATGTAGCAATGATTTACATATATTTTTCGTCTAGCATCTGCTATATGTAGCATTTAGTGCACACAGTTCACAGTTGTAGCCTCTTGGGTGCGAACGGTTTTGCTCAGCGATCTTCGTTTACAATGGAAGGACTGGAAACGGAAAGTGACACTGCTAGGATCGGGATGATATTATAAACTTAATTGAACTGTTCCGTGGACAACCGGCGTTGTGATCATACGTAAAACGTGTTTGAAGTTACCGTCGCCTTATTTAGCGTTTTAATTATGGATTGTCAGCGTATTCATCATCATTAAGGTCCTGCTACACTGTACTTATGTCTCGAAGCAAGAAGCGGTCAAACCTAAAACTTGCTAAAATCTTCGCTCCCGTCTGACTTCCAAGATCACCACGATAGCTGCCACGAACAATGTCTCTTCAGCGCACATTTCGATACGGAATGCGAATGAGGTTGTGCTACATATAACATATAGCACGAGCACCAGAATCACTAAAATTGTTTGTAAATTTTTCATACAGAAAAAGTTATAAAGCAATGTTATATAGGAAAAGTTATATAGCAGGTTTTTCTACATAGTGTAAATCCGGCTTTAAAGTAGAGCTATGGACACACCATAGATTAGCTATTAAGCATCAACACTCATTTTGACGTATATTTTGAGTTATGCACAAACTGCCTCCCTGTACATTACTTACGGGAGTTAAATTTGTTTTTTTCGAGTTCGTTTGGCTCTTCTACCGGACCGATTTTCATAATTTTGGTCTCAAAGCTATGCAAGCTTATATTTGTCATCATTAATCTATTAAATCAGTTGTACAAAGATTTTTAAAACTGAATTACTAGATTTAATTGAGGTGGTTGTGTAAAAATACTTACCAATTGAAAATCAATAAGACAAATGGAAATTTGTTTAGTCTGCAGGTTTGCGGGGGTATTTTGTACTACGATCGTATTTCTAAATAGTGCTTATAACCACTATTATAACATTTTGCAGCATTATATTTCCTATAATTTGATACCCAAAAAGTTATTTTTACGATTATTAAAATGTTTACACTTTTTCAAGATGGCGGCCAAAAAACGTATTTTGCGCCACAGTACGGATGTATATTTTTAGTATGTTGATTAGATGCATACTACCTACCATTCACAGCAAAAATCATTTGTGTAGCAATTAGCTCCACCTTAAGCTATATTTTCGATTATTTCTACTGCACTAATATTTTATACTATATTCCAATAAAATCAAATACATTTATTGCCATCAACATTAAATACATGTATAGCAACATCATACAGTTATAATATTTATAATATCAGGGATATTGTTGATATTTAGGCCTATGTTTATTTTTTCTCGTATCGATCAAATTAAGCACCACGAGCAGTGCTCGGTCCCCTGGTACTGTTACTTAATGGGTTTAGACCGTTTAAATTTACTTTATTGAAATGTTCCACTGGTGGAGAAACAAGTGCAAACAAAGAAAAAATTGAATACAAAGAAAATTAAAATAAATACTTTTATTTCAATATTTACAAATCAGATGTATGAACAAATACAAAGGAAGGAAAACTATCCTAGTATTATTTACAATATTTCACATAAAGCCCTGAGAGAGTACTTGATAGAAGTTCATTACAGAAAATTTTAAAATATTTAAACCAATAACTACACGATAGCATTGACTTTTGGATATGTAGCACATGACAATTAATTATTCTTCTTCGCCTTTATTGATCTGGTCTTTGGTACAATGTGTAGAGAGAAGGAAAGAGAGATCGTGTAACTTTGACAAAGTCCTTGAGCAACTGTATACAATATTTTATGATAAAGTAAAAGAAAATCAGTCAAAATACCAAGTACAATATACAATACAAGAAATATCACTTCATTCTAGGAAATAAACTATTTGACTAAAAAAGCTATTTACAGCCCAAGATGAGATGGTTTCTTAAATCATAAATAACAATAAATATGGAGTGGGCAATCAGCTGTGGATGGAAACAGTCCGTTGTCTCATGGCATGATCCTCAACATTTGGTATGTGTTGACAATCTGAAACAGTAATTATATCATAGATAAAACATACTCCCCAACTAAGTACATTTCTCATCCTTATGGAACAGCTGGAGCCAATTTTATTCTTAGTTCTGTCCGGTGCACTGCAGAGGTCGTGTTTTGATTACGATTTGTTTCTTGTTATTTCAGTAGTTTTAACCTCGTTTACCAAATAAAACGATCTAATCATAAACAATAACTAGTCCCCTAGTTATACTGTATAACCAAACAGTAAAGCACAAATCATGAAACTCCTAAAATAATATCAAAAAAATTTTGTTGATAATAGTGATCAGTGTGACCGGACATGAACCAGACATGAAAAATTATAGCTTCAAAATTTACAACGGGATGAGAACTCTAGGCTACTTGTGTTGGTTGTTCTCTATGATTATATTTTACATCTCATAATAATATGTAGGTTTCAAGTTTATGGTACTAGTAAAAAAATATAAAGCAAATTGAGTCTTAATCCTGGGACCATCATAGTGGGCAATGCCCAACTGCACCGGCAGGCAGTTAAAACGAGCATTGGCTTTTTCAGTAACTAGCTTAATAAGTCCTTAGTTCTAGCATCATAGTAGATTCCTTTATTTACCCTCTGTTAACTTTTTCAGGGACTCGTTCAAACCTTTAAGATCTTTAAAGCAGTCACAATTTTCATTCAATTTACATGGCATTTGGCGAGCACCTCCTTTGTTTATAATTGGACGACTTTCATAGCAAAAAATCAAAATACAATAGTGATGGCCTCAGGATTTGAAGCTTAAAAGCGTAAAATCTTTCAGGCTAAAACGGGGTTCACCCCGATTTTTTGAAAGGAAACATCTGCCCAATCCCTCCTGGGACCCCACCCTGATATACAATATTGCTGTTTATTTTTCAATATTTTTAGTTGTGAACCCTAAAAGATCCTATAATGTCTCTCAGGCCCCCACATTAAAAAATCCAGCCTTTTGTTGCTATTTTTTGTGTACTGTCCAATTACTGTTGATTGTCTCTGGAGATTGAACTTACAGAAACCCTTGAAAGTTTAATGTCAAGGATTGCTCTCATATTCACTGTACCATCCTCCCCTTACCCACACTCCCTTGCCACCTACCAGTGGACTACCGCAGTGTCTGGTACATGTGCGCTGTAAGCGAGTGTATGGGCGTCGCTGTTGTCCAGACTACGTCCCCATCCAGAGCTCAGATCATGGTGTCCTCCTGAGCTGTGCACCTCGCTGTGAGAGTGGTGAGGATGTGCAACCACCTCGTAGGTGACATGTCTCTCCTGGGAGAGCAACTTCTTCAGCCCTATCACTGCTGCCAGCAGGAAAGCCAGTTTGGATACTAGGAGAGCCTTCCCCACAAGTAAAGCCAACGCCTTGAATGCCAGCACTCCTACCATTCCAATCTTCATGATACCAGCTGCGATCACTGGTCCCATATTCTTCATTTTCCCTCTTCCTGTAACATTAAGAGTATGAACGTTGTTCAAAATTTCACCTCATTTTGGGAGTATGTTTTATCCTATCCTATATTCTAATATGAGTAATGTTTGCTTGTATGCTTGCTTGCTTGCTTGCATAAAGATCTCGAAAACGGCTCCGACGATTTTCTTCAAATGTTGAAAATAGTTTATTCCTGGCCTAAAAACAAGTTTACTGCAGTTAGAACTGCAACCAAAAATCTAATTACGTAGAAAAATAAAACTGAAAGTCACATTTTTTTAACATTAGTCTTATGGGTTGCTAAGTAACCATGTTGGTTGAATTAAATAACAAGGAAAAAGTAAACAAAAGACTTGTAAGTTCTAACACATGTGTTCATAAAGGCATCTACACACAATATACTAGACTAGGGGAAACCCGTCGAAATCGACGGTTACTTTCAAGGCTTAAGTTAATTCATCTAACTGCGATAAATTGGGTGAAATATACATATTTTGAGCATTTAGCATTGTTTAAAGGGTAGTAAGTGTGAAAACAATAATGATTTTAATTGCGTTAGTTGCCAAATTTGGTTGATCATTCAATGATTAAAATATTTCCCATACCGTACGTCATTTGACTCATCGGAGTTATTATTAGTATGTTATATGATATCTCTTCCTTTGGAAGAACCTTTAAATAGTATTAAAATCGTATTGGTGGGTCTTTTGTAGCTAAACACTTCTGTGATTTCATCAGTGTAATATGATTTTATTTGAAAAGAAAATATTTTTTGGGAAGAAATGTTCTAACTTCAAAGGGAGGTATGTTCGTTACAGTGTAAGTTTGATTTTTCCTTCGTCACGTAGCGTCAGTTCATATCGTACTTCTGTGCCAATGAATGAACCCTCTAGCATAGTTATGAGAAATTGATTGTGGGGTTACTGTTAAAGCTGGAATTCCTTGACATGGGGGATGTCAGTTAGTTGTCTCAGACTTATCAATAACATAAAGTTGTCAATATAATCTCTCTACGGAATGATAGGTGTAGTGGAATACTTGAAGTGAAGTTGGCTTTTATTCTTAAACTGTTAGGGACCTCCTAGTTTATATGGTCTTGCGGCTTCATTGGCAACAAATAATGCAAATGACATAGCAATGGGACATTTCCAAAAAGAAAAAATACTGTAAATTGGCTGTTGCGTATATATTGACGTTTACATATTGTAAATCAACGTATCTTATAAAGGATTATGAGGTCTAGTTTAAAAGGAATATGACCTTTCTGTCATGACAGTAGCTGCTAAAATAGTATTTTCTCTTTGTACCATATTTTACAGCCAAAATGTCGTGTTATTTTCAATAATGTTACCAACCCAGTGCGCCAAAGTCCGTAATATAGGCAGGTGCAAATAATTTGTCAAGATGGGTACCATTTTAGGCAATGTTTCTATGTTTGGATTTTATTAGACTTGATAAGAGCAGATATTTCTACATGAATATTTGATATGTGTAGAATAATATGATAAAATTTAGGCAAAAGTGGTGAAAAAGGCAGACACCAACCCGTACAATAGATATAAGATAGTTCAATAAGAAATAATTTAAGAATTTCTGTGAGGATTTTCCACTGATTTCGTAATAGAACGTTTTATTGCAAAACATGACATGATAAAGAGGAAAATTAATTTTAAAATCAGAAAATAACATTGCAAATACTTATTTGGTACAATTCAGTAACCCAATAAATATGTGTGGTTTGAAATACAATTTAAATAAACGGTATCAGCATTCTGACACATACTTTCTCCCATAAGATTGTCAACAACCTTTCTCATGAGTAAGCGGTAAGAGTAAATATACGGAAATCGGATTTGTTCAATTTTCTTCAGAATTTAAAGGACTATAACATACTAAATTTTTATCAAAATCGTTCTAGCCAATTTTGGGAAAATCCGATTTTTCGTTATTTTATGGGGATTTTTATGGGAAAATAACATAATTTACTATAACTTTTGAACCGTAATTTTTACAGAAATGGGATTTGTACCATTTTGTTTAGAATATAAAGGACTATAACATACTACATTTTTATCAAAATCGTTCGGGCCATTTTTGAGAAAATCCTATTTTTCCAGTTTTTTATGGGGTTTTATGGGAAAATCCCCATTAAAAAAATAATTTTCTAAAAAATGACAAAAACTATCAAAATTGTAAGGATCATAACATACTCTGTTAAATCAAAACCGGATTTTTGTCTAAAATCCTATTTTTTTGTTATTTTATAGGGGTTTTATGGGAAAATAACATAATTTACCATAACTTTTGAACCGTAATTTTTAAAGAAATGGGATTTGTATCATTTTGTTTAAAATATAAAGGACTATAACATACTACATTTTTATCAAAATCGTTCGGGCCATTTTTGAGAAAATCCGATTTTTCCAGTTTTTTATGGGTTTTTATGGGAAAATCCCCATTAAAAATAAAAATTTAAAAAAAAATGAAAAAAACGCCTGGAGATACCATGGATTAGAACCTACATACCAAATTTCATTGAAATCGGACCACAGGTGTAGTCCCTAGCTCTGTACACATCCAGACACACAGACACACACACACACACACACACACACACACACACACACACACACACACAGACATCACTTCGAAAACCACTTTTTTGGGTCCAGGGGGACCCAAAACGAATATATCCACTCAAAACTCAAACTCGAAAATTTTGACGAAAACAATACTTTCTCCATATACTATGGTATAGGGGGAGAAAGTAAAAATGAACAGCTGTTTTATTAAAAAGTATTATTCACATGACCAAAATGTAAACAACTCTGTGGAGGGATCTTTAAAGGCTTCTGGGGCCGAGCCCTAAGGGATTTTGCTTAGTTTTTCTTTTGATATCTCATCTACAGACCAAGACCTTTCTTTGGACACCTCTACCAAGTTTCTACGCCCAGCCGTTCTCTCAAATTAGTGGGGACAAAGTTCCCAATTAAATATTTAAATTCCCCCATGTTAATCTTATGGGAGAAAATCCAACTTTGATGGCCTGTGGGGCAAAGCCCGAGGATTTTTATTACATGAATTGGTGAAAGGGGGCGTCTACACAAAAAATACTTTATTTTGACACGTCGTTTGTAAAAATCCGTCCATTATTAACGGAGGAGTAGTGTTTTCAAGAAATCGCCTTCACGTATTATATATAAGGATATTACAAAATACAGTACAAAAGCAAAAACATCACTTGTTACTATTGAGCAATGATTATACTGAAGCTTACTCCATACATTGTAGTAAAGGCTAACTTAGCAGTGCGGACTGTGGGATCTGTTATGACGATTAGATTAAGGTAGATTTCCCATCCTTATGGAACAGCTGAAGCCAATTTTATTGTTGGTTCTGTCCGGTTTTCTGTAGATGTCTTGCTTTGTTTACAATTTGTTTCTTGTTATTTCAGTAATTTAAAACCTCGTTTAACCAAATAATACTATTTAATCATAAATATAACTCGTTCACTATATTACCGTACTATATTACTATCGTTGGCTATATAACCAAACAGTGAGACACAAATAATGAGAAACTAACCCTAAAATAATAGAAACAAATTGTAAACAAAACACGACATCTACAGAAAACCAGACAGAACTAACAATAAAAGTGGCTTCAGCTGTTCCATAAGGATGGTAAGGTATCTGCAATCCTAAAATGCTATGGGAAGGTAAGGAAACAGGTCCGCGACGTAGGAAGTGGTGAAGTAAGTAAGTAGTCAATGCGAGCTATCCTGAGTGCGGGAACTGTTTATCACGATTAGATTAAAGTATCTGCAATTCTAAAATGCTATGGGAAGGTAAGGAAACCGGTCCGTGACGTAGGAAGTGGTAAAGGAAATACTGTAGTAAAGGTGAGCGGTCCGGAGTGTGGGAACTGTTTATGACGATTAGATTAAGGTATCTACAATCCTAAAATGCTATGGGAAGGGAGGATCCCCAGGTACTCTATGGTAATATGCGCTAAGTGTCTTATATAATCAATGCGCAATGGTATTCATCGGAATGTCATTTTCTTTTTTTCGGTTTTTTTAGCCTAATTTGATAGTGTACTGTTATGTAGATGGTTTGTCATAACCATAATGGTATGAGTCTTGTATTTACATGTTTGCTGTAAATTAGTAAAACTGCCATGGCTACTTGGCAACACATAAGGCCTTTGTAAAAAACTCCAATTTAATTTAAAGTTTTTAACGAAAAAAATAATTTTTCCAGAACAGGGCCTAGCATAGATATTGCTTTTAGCCTACAAGTAAGATATTTCTAACAATTTAGAGGTGATCGTTGGCGCTGCTTATGAAATCATTGTTCCCACACACGTTACTCGTATTACAGTATAGAGTATAGGATGTCAATAGAAAACAATTAATTGATTGTGAAAAATGAAAAAAAAAAACTCAGGTTAATTGGGCGTAGTATCGTAATTTGATTCAGCTAATGCCATATTCAATCACAACAGTTTGCTTCAAACCTGAAAAATAGTTTCTTGATTCTTACAGTTGAAAATCTTATTATTTTGCAAGACAAATCGTATTCGTTCGTTATCGTTTAATGTTTAGTATGACCATTTTCACTGATTCTTAATGATATTTATGTTAGCTCCCTAAAAACATTGACTTCCTATCATCTACTAAATAGACAACCTGTTATTTATTACAAAGTACATCAATCAAACTACGGTACCGATATTCTTTCCTTATTGATTATAGTTTACTAGGCGAGACCCGTCGAAATCGACGGTTACTTTCAAGGATTACGCTAATTCATCTAACTGCGATAAATTAAGTGAAGTTATACATATTTTGAGCATTTAGAATTGTTTTTTGTTTAAAGAGTAATAAGTGTAAAAACAATAATGATATTAATTGCGTTAGTTACCAAAAATGGTTGATCATTAAACGAATAAAATATATTCCGTACCGTACGTCATCGGAGTTATTATTATGGTTCGGCCGCTTAGAAAACGACCTGCGCGCTAACGCTAAACCAATGCTGGAGGAGGTCGCTTTCTAAGCGGCCGAACTTATAGTATGTTATCTGGTATCTCTTTTTTTGGAAGAGCCTTTAAATAGTATTAAAATCGTATTGGTGGATCTTTTGTAGCTAAACACTTCCGTGATTTCATCAGTGTAATGCAGATTAATCTATGATTTATTTGAAAAATATCTGTTTGTTGGGAAGACACGTTCTAACTTCAAAGGGAGGTATATCCGTTACAGTGTAAGTTTGATTTTTCCTTCGTCACGTCGGGTCAGTTCATATCGTACTTCTGTGCCAATGAACAACACTCTATCATAGTTTTGAGAAATTGGTTGTAGGGTTACTGTTAAAGCTAGAATTCATTGACATGGGGGATGTCAGTTAGTTGTCTCAGCTTTATCAAATACCTACATTAAGTTGTCAATATAATCTCTCTACGGAATGTTAGGTGTAGTGGAATATACTTGAAGTGAAGTTGGCTTTTATTCTTGAACTGGGGCCTCCACGTTTATATGGTCGCGCGGCTTCATTGGCAGAAAATAATGTAAATAACATAGCAATGTGGCATTTCCAAAAACCAAAAAAATACTGTAAATTGGCTGTTACGTAAATATTGACGTTTACATGCATTGTTAATCAACGTATCCTATAAAGGATGATGTGATCTAGTTTAAAAGGAATATGATCTCGCTGTCATGACAGTAGCTGCTTTAATAGTATTTACTCATTGTGCTATTTTTTACAGCCAAAATGTCGTGTTATTTTCAATAATGTTACCAACCCAGTGGGCCACGGTCCGTAATATAGGCCACTGCAAATAATTTGTCAAGATAGGTACCATTTTATGCAAGGTTTCTGTGTTTGTATGTTATTAGACACGGTAAGAGCACAATAAACTTCTTCTGCAGATGAATTATCTGTTGGAGAAGTATGATCCGAATTATAAAATGTCACAATGCGAGTTTCAGCGTTTTGTAACTATAAAGGTAAGTTACAGAGATTTTTTTATACTGCTGCTCAGTGCACTTTAAGAATATATTTTTTAGAGATAAATTAAATGGTTTTTGTTGCTGAGTAGCGCTAGTAAACATGCACACCCTTTTTCGTTAGTCTTGTAACATTCCAAGGCTCTCTAAGAGTTCAAATTCTTATTTGTATACATATCTATATTATGTTTTCACTAAGTTGAATGAATACATCGAAGTAACCTCTCTGAAAAGTCGGAGCAGAGCCCTAAGGGAATTTACTTCTTTTTTCTTTTGATAAATGATCTACAGACCAAGACCTTTCTTTTGACACCTCTACCAAGTTTCTACGCACAGCCGTTCTCTCAAATTAGTGGAGACAAAATTTCCAATTAAATATTTAGATTCCCCCATGTTAATCTTATGGGAGAAAACCCAACTTTGATGGAAGATCCTGCCCAAACTAATAATGATTTCAAAAAACCTAAAACACTTTGCAAAACTTCAGATCAGGGCCATTATTTTGACATTTTAATCATCAAAATTGGTCCAAAAATGTGGGAGGAGTTCTGTTTACAAAAATCGGCTTAGCGTATTATATATATACTAGCTGTAACCCGCGGGCTTTGCCCCGTTTAACTTCTTAATTTTCAAGATGATCTCGTTCGCATGGCTCAATCACGTCCTGGTTGAAGTTCGTTCGCTACGCTCACTCACCTTTAGGTTGGAGCTCGTTCGCTGCGCTCACTTGCCTTCAGGTTAGCTCGTTTGCTACGCTCACTTGCCTTCAGGTTAGCTCGTTCGCTACGCTAACTCGCCTCCAATTTGAAGTTCGTTCGCTACGCTCACTCACCTTTTGGTTGCAAATTAGCTGTTGTCATAAATGTAAAAGAAATAATAGTGCTGCCCCCTGTTGGTAATCCTTGTAACTTTAATGCTATTGAACATCATAGAACAGAACCAACTTGTTTAATTGAAACAGCTGTTAAGATTCATTAATTCCATTTCTCATAAGGTTAACATGGGAAACTCCAGAGCCACTGGGGCGGAGCCGATTGGACGGATCACGAAATTGATGGTGTATAAACCTATTCCATGAAATTCTACACGTATGTACCAAGTTTCGTGGCAATCGGTTCAGCGGTGTCTGAGTTTATCACTGCCAAACAAATATTCAAACATCCTCTTTTATACTTTATAGATAGATAGATGTGAAATAAAAAATGCTAAGGTGTCCTGATTACTTTCAATTTGGCTTGAATAAAGTGAAGTTGGCTTTTTCGTTAGACACCAGTAGTGTAATTTACCCCAGCGCATACTATCGGTGGTTCAAATCAACTCAATTAAATACGTCCATATTTATTCTAAAACCGGCTATAGCTTTAACATGGATCGGGATGTCTATAGTTGTATCCATAGTCAAGCAAACATATAGTTTAAGCCCAATCTTGTTTTCAATAGATCTTCTTAGGTAACATTAGATTAATAATTGTGTTTCTGTGCCTACCTGTCTCCAAAGCTTTGCCGGCTCGTATGTTCATGCCCAGCTTGAGTGTTCCATCGTCCTCCGGAGTAGCTGACAACACTAGGTCCGCCTCTGGCAGCACTGACCACTTGATGGACCTGAACACAGCATGTATATAACTTTGTAAATTCGTTTTTTCTTTCGAAAGGTAACCTAACAGAACCACAAATAACTATCGCCCTGGGAAATCTTTCAAAAAAGAATATGTATAGTAACGTAGTTAAATAGTATATTTCGTAGGGGGGTATTGTGTGGTCAATGAGGTTTTGCTGGCAAAGATTTGTTCACACAGTAAATAAATAAATAAGGTCCTTATTCATGAGCGAATTTCAGTAGCCTAACTATACTGTCTTACAAATTGACTCAAGTCAGGACTAAAACTAAACAAAAATTCTTAACACTACGAAACAAAATAAAAATGTAATTACTAATTCTTCAGGCAAGTTTTAAATATTTTGTAGTGATTTTGGTGTACAAGGAAGTGCATTGTACTGAGCCGGCCGGAAGTAAGAAAATCCCCTTCTACCAGCATCAAGGGAAGCAACAAGTCCTGTCTAGTTCTGCGCTCTCTCACGGCCGACCTCGCTTTCAGTTTTTCCTTTAAATACTGCGGTGCCTCAGTGACAAGTGTCTTGTGGACGATACAGGCAACCTGCTTATCACAGCTCTCCTGGATGGAAATTGTATTCGACATTGTGATATGATCATATTTTTTAAGGTTGTATACGAACCTTAGAGAGCAATTCTGTAGCCTATGTAGTATAGTGATCTGTTCTTGTGTTAAACTGCATCCAAAAACAGGTAGGCAGAAATTTAAGGTAGGGGAAATCAGGTATTTGACCTACCTCAACTTGATGTTTGCTGGGAGCAATGTTCTAAGCCTATTAAGAACTTTTAATTTTTCCTACAGTTACCTAACAATGTACATGTTCTCTCACTGATTTTGGAAAGCAAAGTGGCCAATTCGCTCATCAGTGAGACAATGTTAGGATTTTCTCACTCTAATTACTTTGTCTCACTCTAATTACTTTGTCTCAGGCCTACCATACACGTTCCGGTTTTCCTTCAGTATACGGTTTTCCGGACTGTACAGTCCTGGACTGAAGGAAAAACTGAACGTGTATGTCGATTCCTTCAGGCAGATCGATGGCCGGACGGCCGGACGTGAAACACATCCGGCCAGGCCCGGCCTTGAGGCCGATTTGAACGTGTATGGCGAATCCCGCAGTCCAAGACAGTGCTGCTTCTCCCCTCCCCCAATAAATTTTAAGCATTTTCGCATTCGCATCCTTTCTTCATCGTCCGTCTGGTGAAAGCATAATCGGAGTTGTGTTGTTTGTTGTTTTGTTGATATAGTTCTCGCATTTTGGCGTTGTAGTGTTGTGTAGTGATTTCGTTAAGTACTTCACATTAATCATGTCTACCTGGTCAAGAGACTTGACACTCGAATTCATAGAGAAATACCAAGGCCACGAATGCATCTGGAAAATAAAAAACAAAGAATTCCACAACAAGGAAATGAGGGAAGCAACCTATCAAGAATTATTGGATTTTGTGAAGAAGGCGGACCCAAAAGTTACAAAAGACACTGTGGTTAAAAAAAAAATTAAGAAGTGCGTTTAGAAAAGAGTTGAAAAAAAAATAAAATCGTCTCAAAAACTCCAAACTGTGCAGTTCCGGACTGAGCGTGTGTGGAGAGGTCACGACTCCGGCCAAACTGTGCAGTTCCGGCCTCAAGGCCAGGCCTTAAGGCCGGGACGGAACGTGTATGGCAGGCCTCACTCCATATTTGCAACGTGAAGGCACGAAATAGTGAGCGCGTAACATGCCGACAAGGTCGTATGCGCGCGAAATACGTTGGCAGCACCGGCTGTAAATCAGCTGGTCAGCTGTTGTACTGTTGTATCATTAAATTTAATATTTAAGTTCACTTCTGTGCAAAAATATGTTACGTTTCTTAACCAATTTATTTGTTTTAAGGTAACGGTAGGAAAAATATAATGTGCAACTCGAGTGCAAAGTGCAATTGCTCACTAGTTGCACAAATAACTATTCCAACAACACATTTGCTTATCTGTTTGACATGGTTAAAAAAGGTCAGCTGAGAGTCAATCGCACTGACCCATGGTGGAAGGAAAATGTACTGACTGAGATCGTCGTGTTGAGTGAGTATGAGTTATCTGAGTGCAGTGGAGTGAGTTACAGTTATGTCAAATTCAAGTCAATACAAGAAATCCAAAATCCAATCCAAAGGGCTCGAATCAAATCGTTACGTGTGTGTGTTGTTTGTGTTTTCGTTCTTTGTAAAGAATTAAGTCAATCGTTGTTGAAATGTTTATATCATAAATTTGTGACAATAAGGATAATTATTGTAAGTACAAAAAAATGTTATTCTTGTGTTAAGCTAGTTTTCTCATAAATAACGGAAAATTGGATTTAAAAATGGCTCAATAGATTTTCATTAAATTTTAGTATAACTATAAACAAAACAGTACAACCCACATTCCTGTAAAAATTACGGTTGAAAGGTATTGAAACATTTGTGGTTTCCCATTAAAAGAAAAAATACCCCCGCCGCAGCAAACCTGTAGATTAAGCGGATTTCCATTTGCCTGAATTGATTTTAAAATAAATCTATCTATATATAAAACTAGGATGGATTTGAACTTTTGAGAAAACCATAAGCCGCACACCTATCAATCGCATACTTGAATGAAAGGTCTTGCTGTGAAACTTCCCCGAAAAATAAGTTTTTCGATAACCCCTCTCCAAAGGGGAGGAACATCAATTAATTAAAGGACTGTTAAAACATTGAAGATACACCAGCTGTTAGATTTGTTTTTAGCGAATTTTTCTATAATCTACCGCAGGTCTCATTATAAGACCCGCGACCGATTTAGGCTACTTTTAGCGAATTTTCAGTACCTATTAAACTACAGTACCTTTTAATATTTTACATTAAAAAAAAACTTTTACCATCCCTGTTGCAGCAAACCTAAGTACTTATTAAACTAATTCTGTTTAAATAGGGAATAAATGTGATATTTTTAAGGAGACATTTTATTTTAAATCCAATCAGGCAGATGGAAATTCGTCTGCAGGTTTACTGCGGCGGGGGTATTTCGTTTTAAGGTCTCCAGAGGCCAAAAACACCATCAATTCAAATTCATATATACACACACATATATGTATATATATTTACATATATACTAGCAGAGTACCCGGCCTTCGTACGGGGTTGGCATATAAGTATGCTTATTGCAGTTATGGGAGGGGACGGCTTAAGAAAATTTTGTCTTTTAATTTATACGGTATCCTATAGTGTAGCCACGGTGTAGCACACATCTACCATAGTTCTAATGTTCTACCACTGCACCTAAACCATGGATAAAAAGTAAGTTCTCATAGTGTACCTCATCTTTTTGTTGTTATTTAATATCATAGAACCAACTTGTACAGTTGAAACGGCTGACAAAATTCTTTAATTTATTTAAATATGAATACTCATAAGAGGTTAACATGAGAAACTCCAGAGCCAGAGCCACTGGGGTGGTGCCTGAAAGGATTTTTGAGGAAAGCATATGTCTATATGTTAATCGGGAATGTCAGCTATCATCATACCAAATTTCAATCTTGTCAGTTAGTATTTTAGTAGTATATTAGTATTTTTCGCGTTTACTTGTCACAAACATCCATCCATCCATACATCCAAACTTCCTTACCTATAATCGTAGTATGATAAGTAAACTGTTGTAATATTGCTTGTTTATGGATAGATTTTTATCACACTTGGCAAATTTATTTATTTCATTCTAAGCTAATAATATTTTCCTAAAAATCACACTTCGTTACCCTCCCTGCAGGCAGCTAACCTAGGTACTCGTTAAACCTAATGTCATTGAATTAGATTTAATTAAAAATAAAGTCACACAAATGGAAATTAGATTTGGCTGCAGTGGGGGTATTATTGATTTTGCTTGTTTGTTTACTTTTCCTTGAGTTAACCCTTTGATTTAAGGTACCATAGATTTCTATATTGCATCAAGAGTTCGATTATTTTCCCTTGTGACTGGGATTGATCCATTGATCAAATTGATTTACACAAAGAATAAGTGCTTAATCAACCAGCAGTTTGCATTGGACGAGGCAGGGAAGAATCGCTAAAAAATCTTCCCTGTGTTCTCTCCCCGTGGCAAGGCACGGGCAGAACAACTAGTTTGTGTAGTGTAAACAATTATGACCAGGCTAAAGATGCTTTCAGAGCAGTAAATAAAAGTCTAATCGGTATGCTCTTTTGCAGAGTCGGCGTCTATTTAATCGGTCAAACTTTAAATAGGACTCATCGAATAAAAATACAGTAAAATTCTTTATAGATCGTTTTATAAATACAATTTATAACTAAAATTGAAAATTATAGTTTTTATGTTTTTAAGACAAGCAGTTTTGTAAATTAAGTTTGGATACTGTCCGCTTAAGGTTTGGATTGCTTATTTGATTTTAGATTCAGACTGGATAATTTTTTCATTAGGGGCGTAGTAATTTATTTTGTACTTCAGTGCATAAAAATATTGACATTATTTTGCAATGAATAGAATTGGAAACACAAACTGTGTATGTTTATAAGCCATATAGCTTACTTTTGTAATTAAATTAGCCACACTTAATCTTAAAACTCATATTTAATTTTTTATATTAAACTTATAAAGATAGTTTTTACATCCAAAGGTTTGATTTAGTGCACAAAACATGAGTATGGCTTGGGCTTGAAAACGGAAACAATTCGTTCCACGATAGTATTACGATACTAAATTGTGCCTTATAAACGCATGGTTAAACAACTTATTTTGAATTAGATTAAGTACAGGGTGATTGGTACTCAGTGTGACAAATTTTTTTGTTGTAAGTACAAAGTAAATGAAGTGTGATAATGCATATAAAAGGTCCCAAGTCTAAAAACTAGCTTCCCGAAATAGTAGTTTACGCAACGGTTGCGTTAAGTGAGTCTTTACGACACGAGTAGAAAATTTAAGGCACGAGCCTTGGCGAGTGCCTTAACAACTTCTACGAGTGTCGTAAAGACTATTAACGCGAGTTGCGTACACTACTTTACCTACGACCGTTTTTTTATTACTATCAATCTGGATTTAATTACTAACAATCACTAATGATAACTTTTTAGAGAGGTTATGTTTTCGTGTATTGTCATTGCCACTGAAAGTGATGCAACGACTTGTTGTATAATCAGCTGATTTCCTGTAATTACGTGTTTTTTAAACTTCGTTAAATATTACATTGCTAGCAGAATTCTTACCATAAATAATATTGTATCAGGTACAATTCGGCAAATATTTAATTTATTTTTGGACTTCCACCAACTTAATTAAGAATACGCGAGTATCAACATGAACAAGTCGGATCAACAATTAAACTGGTCAACTGATCAGCTGATCAGCTGATTAGTTGACGTTCGAAGCATTACAATTTTAATTCTTTTCTCTCAATACTTGAACCTCATTGGTCCGTTACCTGTGTGGATATGAGAAAACTATGCGGATATGAAATGAAACTATGCGGATATGAAAGTAAACAGCTGTAAAGTGAAACTTTTCAATTCTAAGAACTAAACTGAAATGGCTACTTTAAAAAACGGTCGTAGGTAATAGTTATTTTTGTAACTAGTGGTGAAAGTGGCACTTTGCTGCACACGAGAGCAATGTTTACGCACGAGCCGCAGGCGAGTGTGGAATGATCTTGAGTGCAGCAAAGGCCTTTTTCACTCGTGTTGCACATTATATTTTTCATACAGTCACTATAAAGCATATAAATAATTAGTCTTTCAAACACTATTCAACAAGTTTATAGGTTCAGCTGGCAACACAAATAGGTGCCCTAGAGAAAGTAGTACCCGGTCCGTATCACTCTGCTATTTTTTTCTCGGCAAGAAATGTGCTCCGCGTTTTGAGAATATAGTTCCGTATGTTTTCGTAATTTTAAGTGGTTTCCGGGCCTAAAAAAATGCTTTAAAGTTATTTTCTTGTTTATTAAGATCGTAGGAATGTTTTAAAAATGTTTAAAAGAAAAGTCCAGAAAGTTCAGAAATACCGAAACTATAAACACGAAATGACAGGTTAAATCGTAGTTATAATAGTCAATCAGCTGCTCATAGTATTATTATCTTTAAGTGTTGCCAACCTATTTCCAAGCGTACACGGATTATGTGCATAATAGAACCACGCTGTTTTGTGTTGTTTCGTTGGAATCCTGATGTGCGGCAAAGTATAAACCGTACGACAAAGTATAAACCGTACGGCAAAGTATAAATATGCAGCAATTAGCAGCGTTTTGTACTATAAACAGTACAAGGAAGCCAACTTTGTCGGGTGACTGTAGGAAAAATTATTTTATGTTTTTAAAAAATAACCATGTTTTCAAACTTAATACAGCAATTTCTCAATTACCTGTATATGGATTTGAGTATATAATGTCATTTTCGCGTTCTGCATTACATTTTGAATAAGAATTATAGCAAATGACGGTGGATCAATCGTAAAAACTCCATTGTAAATTGCATAGATTCAAAGATAAAAATTAATATGTTTGATAAAAATTAAAAAATCATTGGTCTATTGAATTTTTCCACACCCTGTATACAAGAAAGTGTCCGAATCCTATCCATATATACTTATTTAATACGCAAGCAGGGGTTTTGTGACAATTACTCCTCCGAAACTACTGAACCGATTGACATGTTTTTGGTGTCATTGGAAAGAGCGTAACGTGAAGTTGTGCAGGAAACTATCTTTTCATGGAAATAATTAGAGAGTAATTCCCTAGGACCCTTTAAAGTTTTGTATTTCTCCATAAGATTAGCATGGGAGATAAAATTGTTATGAAACTCCAGCTGTTGTCAGAAATTAAAAGTGAGAAGAAGAACATATGTTAATAGTAAACAGTCAATAAGTTTGCTAATTTAACAGTTTGCTACAAACATTTACTGACTTAGTTAAAATTAAATATTTACTATTTGAATTTGGGTTGGCGTAAATATTACAATGGAAAAACCGAGAGAGCCTGGACAAATTGATATAATCTGTTATGTACATCTTGAGTATTTCCATAATCTTTGAGTCGAATCTTTTAAAGTCATAAGAAATGATGCCTGTTATTCGTTTTAAAATAACGCCTGTAATACTCAGCAATTGCTCGAATTCGAGCAACAGTGACACTAGTACTTATTTAATACGCAAGCAGATTTTTTGTGACAATTACTCCTCCGAAACTACTGAACCGATTGTCATGTTTTTGGTGTCATTGGAAAGAACGTAACGTGAAGTTGTGCAGGAAACATTCTTTTTAAGGAAATAATGAGAGAGTTAGGCCCTGGAGCCCTTTTAAGTTTTGTATTTTTCGATAAAATTAACATTGGAAAAAAATTTATGAAACTCCAGCTGTTGTCAGGAATCAAAAGTAAGAAGAAGAGCATATAATAATTGTAAACAGTCAATAAGTTTGCTAAATTAACAGTTTGCTACAAACATTTGCTGACTTGGTTGAAATTCGTTTTAAAATAATGCCTGTATACTTAGCATTTGCTCGAATTCGAGCAACAGGGACACTAGTATGTTAAAAACTGCGCCATTTTATAAGCTTTCCAACCATATGCTACACTTTTCAGGTTTAGATATTCTTATGTTTGTTTTAGTGGTTTGAATACCAGAAAACAGGGAACTTTTTTTACTGTTCAAGCTGAAACAAAAATACAACTTTTGTTTAATACACACCGACTTTCTAGGTTTTATATGTTAAAGACACCATGTTTTGTAGTCTTCAAACCACTAAAGCGTACATAAGCAGACATAAAGCTCAATAGTGTAGCATATGGTTGGAAAGCTTATAAAATGGCGCAGTTTTTACCATATTCGGACACTTCCTTTTATACAGGGTGTGAACAAATGCAATAGACCAATGTTTTATTTTTATTTTTATCAAACCTCTTAATTTTTATCTTTGAATCTATTTACAACGGAGTTTTTACAACTGTACAAAATTTAATGTAGAACACGAAAATGATATTATCTACTCAAATCCATGTATAGGTAATTGAGAAATAGCTGTACTGTATTATGTTTAAAAACATAGATATTTTTGAAAAAACATAAAATAGTTCTTTGGGAAGCTAATTTTTAGACTTGGAACCTTTTATATGCATCATCACACTGCATTTACTTTGTACTTACACCAAAACATTTTTGTCACACTGAGTACCAATCACCCTGTATAATTTAAGTACGTTAAAGTTACAAAAATAAAAATAATAATACCCCCGCCACAGCAAAACTGCAGAGCAAGCCAATTTCCATTTACCTGGCTGGAATTACACTAAATTGTTACCTTATAATTGTTAGATTTATTTCTTATTTAGCCTAAATATCATTAATGATTAATGAGAACGTAAGTATGCTGCCTCAGGGAAGATAACAAGGTGTGATTTTGATTAAAATATTGATAGCTTAAAATAAAATTTTTAAAAATTTCAAAATTTCATGAAAATATGTATATAGACAAGCAAGCTACAACAGTTTCTTTATTCTCCATAAGAATAAAATGGTAATTTTAAATTCACGCTTTTTCGGATTTTTTTTCTGTAACCGTTAGGTATACAACAACGTTTCATTATACTAAATTATTAGTTTTTTGAGCCCTACAAAATAGATTGAAAAGAAATTGCAAAAGTTCATGTTTTAGGGTGAAAAATGGCAAAGCCAATTTTTACCCCGTAAAATTTCCTTATAACCCCTGTACCCATAGTCCGATCATGCTGGTTTGCAAACTCGTTCGAATTAATGTAGGTTTACACGTTCATAACAAATTTCATAAAAATCAGATCATCAATCAAATATTAACTTCAACGGTACTACTGTAATGTTTAATTCTTTAATTATATTATTAAATATATATAATACCCCCGCTGCAGCAAACCTGCCGACTAAGCGAATTTCCATTTGCTTGGATTGATTTTCGATTAATGTATGAAATTAACATTTATGTTTCGAGTACCTAGGTTAGCTGCTACAGGGAAACTAATAAAGTGTGTTTTTTTATTAAAATATCAATAGCTTAGTATGAAATAAATAAATCCGCCAAGTTTGATCAAAATATATCCATAAACAAGCCAACTACAACATTTTACAATATTCTCCATAAGAATAACATAGGAATTTTAAATTTACAATTTTTTGAATTTTCTCTGTAACCATTCACCGTACAAAAACACTTTGGCATACTAAATTATTTTTGTTTTTAAGCTCTTTAAAAGGGGCTGGAGAAAAATTGTTAAATTTTATGTTTTATGGGTAAAAAATGAGAAAAACAACATTTTTACCCCATAAAACCCCCCGTTAAACCCCGTTCCCATGGTCCGATCATGCTGGTTCGCGAACTCATTCAAGGTTATCCCGCTTTACACCTTCAAACAAAATTTTATCAAAATCGGAAAAAAATTGCTCAAGTTATCGTCCGGCCGGACTCAAACATATATACATATATAAAAATTTGAACGAATGGTGTTTTGGCCTCTAGGGAAATCAAAATGAAAAAGTAAATCGGTCCCGGGCCTAGGTCTTACCATGAGACCTACGGTAATAGCTACTTCCCTATAGGGAAATTCTCTAAGATATATATATAATATATTATATGAATTGGAACGAATGGTGTTTTAGGCCTTTGGGGACCTCAAAACGAAAAAATAAATCGGTCCCGGAATAAGCTATTACCGTAGGTCTCATGGCAAGACCTATTCGCTAAAATGTAAAAAAATCAATACAGTAGGTAGAATCGGCTAATGAAGAAACGCAAAGAAAAGTACCAATAAACTATTGTTTTTGATGAGTACATTAATTACATTTCAGATGTTAAATTGTTACTATCGGTACTCAAAAGTTACATCCATTAAAATCGGTCTAGAATAAAATAAAGCTTGTCAATTTAATGTAATTTAATCGACGAAATTCACTCACTGCTTATATTACTAAAAAAAATACAAGCAATATCCAACAAAATTCTATGCAGTATCTTACCTAGACCGAACAAAGTTCCAGAGTTTGTTGGCGATGAGTAGTCCCAGCTGGCTCTCGTCGGAACCGTCGTCCTGGAGGTTCCTGGAGATGGGTGACTCCTCCTCCACCACGGCGGAGGTCTGCGTGATGACCAAGGAGTCGCCGACGACGATGGACGACTTCTTGAGAAGACGGTTCATGTATGTGACCAGCTTGAGCATGAGACAAGAGGAAGTGTCCCTCTGACTACACTTGGCGTTCAGCTTGGTCATGAGAGTCTCCTCGTTGGCTGGGGCTGGGGCTGGGGCGGAGGCGAGTGTATGATGGGAGACCTCGTTGTCCAGGGCGCGGCCTTGGGGCAAGGCCCCGGCCACACTCAACATCACCACCAGCAGCAACGTCGCGGACTGTAGTCGTCGTCGTGCCATCGTGTGCAGGTTGGAGGATGTTGCCCGAGCGGCGGTCAAGGACACTGTGGACTCGCTCTAGGTCTCGGTCACTCTTTTATCTCCTCGCTCCTTCTCCTTCTCACTCTCACGTTACTAATCGTCGCTGTAAAATTTGATGTAAAAGTGAAATTTACCGTCCTGATTTTCATCCGCGGAGAGTCCTCGCAGTGTTCTGGTTCCCGGTTTACTCGATGATTAATTGGTTGACATAAATATGTGAAGGATCGTCATAATAAATTAACAGCTTTCCTCCCAGACCAACGTTGGTATTGACAGTTGCGGGCAGCCTCAATGAACATCACTGTACAAATGTTTATACAATTTTAGGCTAAATTAAAAAAATCAATAATCAAAGGAGTATAATTTCAAAAAAATGTATTTTGAAATCTCTTATGAAAATACTGAAATTTCCAATATCTTAAAGGCCCGTTTTGCCAGAAGCGTCTCGTGCGTCTGACGCTCAGCGTCTATCGCTCCGCGTCAATCGCTGCCCACTGCTTTGCATTGTTTTAGGTTAGTCTATTTTGCCAGAAGCGTCTATCGCTGCAGCCGCCAGCGTCTGTAACTGAGACGCAAGCGTCTGACGCGGACCACTGCTCCTGGAGCAGACGGAGACGCAGTCGCTAGCGATTATTACTGGAATAAGCACGTGTTTAGTTGTTGACTTAACTTTTTGTTTCTTTAAATAAGCTGTGTTTGAAAGTTTAGTGACATGTCACAAACAAAGTGGGGATTCAATAGTGAAGAAGATGAAAAACCGATTGAAGCCATTTCAGCACACGACTGTTAAGTCAATTGTTAATTGATTTTCAATGAACAATTTAGAATATCCCTCTTCAGGCCTCTTTAAAAACATAGTACGCATTTCTTCCCTAGGTTTGCACAACATTTCTACTCATCATCGTCTAATCCCTCAGCTAACCAATACTTTACTATTTGCTTTTTACAGGTCATTTTCAGAAACACTCCTTTTGCCACCAAGTAAACCACTTACTGATCAAATAATCGCAAGGAACAGACGCTTCTGGCAAAATAGGCTCGAGCGATAGACGCTGAGCGATTATCGCTCTAGCGATTATCGCTGAGCGTCGGACGCACCAGACGCTTCTGGCAAAACGGGCCTTACACTTAATAAATATAACGAGGAGACCCGTGCGTAATTAATAGCTCATGTTAGTAGTGTTCGGTACTAGGCTATAAGGCAAAACAAATTCAAGGTTTATACTTGAAAGTGTTAGACAGTTTACAAATACACGAACTACTCTTTACAACAACTAGCTGTGTGCCCGTTCTACGCACGGGATCTTGTAGTCAGTTAAAACCTTCTTATATTTAGAACAGCAGTTAGTTTACATATTTCCAGATTTGCTGGCAAAACTATTATAGTATAGGACATTTTACAAACCTTCGCAAATACAATATCTGACAATTTCAAGCCAAAACAAATTATTCGCAATAAAATGTCATCAGGATCGTGTTGGTACATATGTTACATTCAATGAATAAACAAAAAAAAAATGCTTTATAGATCTATGAAGCATAGCCCTAAGGTAGGTATATAATTTAAAGTGACTCTCCACACTGGTTGAAAGAAGTTAAAATACTACCTCAACCTCACCATTGACCACTTTATTCCTGTTGAAACTTTCATTAACAAAGGTGCTCTTATCTTTTCCGTGAAACACTGAGAAATCTCTTATATTAATACGTGAGGGCTGTTTTTTGTGAACAAAACTCCTCTTTTATTTCTGGACTGATTTTAACGTTTGAGGTGTCAAATGATTCGTCTCAATTCGTAGTTTTGCATAAAGGTTTTAGAATTTTAAATCTATTACCCTTAAGGGCACGAGACGCTCTCAAAGGTCGCATTTCCCCCATAAGAATTACATTGAAAACTAATTTAAAAACAAAACAGCTGTACATAAAAATAAACTCACCAGATTTTTTGGAGTAAATATCGATGTTTGTAATATTTATGAGGTTATAAACAAATCTAAACAGTTAATCAGTTTTGTTGGAAGAACAGAAAATTTCTTGAATTTAAAGGAGAAATATTGAAGACAGGAGGAGGGGACAATTAATAGGAGATCTTATACGTATGAGAAGAGTAGAGTAGAGGCCTGGTCTCACAGTAAGGAATCCAGGTACACAATCACTTGAGATGAATCATTTTGCCAGTTATGCTAAGCAACTTATTTTGGAAGTAAAAAAAACCATGAAGAATATACACATCATGTTGTCACAGTGGTAAAGTAAACCTACCTAAAGTCAGATCAAAGAAATACATGCAAGAAATGTTTACTGGTATCAGCTTTAAGTCGGGAAACATTTGTGGAAAACACTAAAAAATAAGGCCGGGTAAAAAAAATTCTAAAATATGTTTACAAGAAGCGTTTATTTATAATTTCAAAGCGGTATTAAATAGCGTGAGTATTTCAATTAGTTACCTTAGCATTTAGTCGGGTCTTTTAAACTCGTATGAACAACAACTTGTTACCAACAGACATAGAATACAGTTAAGAACTAACTTATAGTACATCCGACAAATTAAACGCGTTAATCAAATCCCGAGGTTATTGATCTCCCTTGGTTTTGGCTTTTCTCAAAAAAGTTATCGGAAATCAAAGTTATTTCCCATTAATTGCATTATTTGTAAACAACTTTAAATGTAAACATGTCTCACAGTTTAAAAAGCTATCTTATCCAAACAACGGTTTGTTATTCAATAGATGACGTGTTCTCTAAACAATGATTGGTAGGCCTATATCTAGTAAACATTAGGAGGAAATGTTACAAAAATCACACAAGGTTGGGTTTTTGGACGTTTGTAATTTTATTTCCTAAGTAGGTAGACCATGTATTCTAGGGAACAGTACTGGTATCAAGGATCGTCGTCGAAAAGTGGTTATGAATAATTGGCTAGGCCTATGTACACAAGAGACGGGCTATGGGCCTATTGGCTGTATGGTCCAGCGATTGCAGCATACGGCGGTGAGTAGAAACCGAAAGTGACAATTTGGAAAAGCGAGTTTAGCATCATCCGTAAACCTCTGTTTCAATCACCCACTGCAGTTGTGACTTTTTACTTTACACTTCACATAACCGCAATTGAAGCACCATCGATGAGTGGAAACTTTTTTGTAAGCTATTGGTGACGATGATTAAACAAATATAAGTTCCCCAGCCCTATACAACGTTCATCAAGGTCTTTTCCCCGGTTATTATAACTCAAGAACAATTTTATACACAAAGAATCTCCGGTTCCTGACATGGATGATGCCTAGTTATTTAACTCCATTTACGGTTACGCATTATTGCACTTGCGGTTAATTAAATCCGTCATGTTATGAAAAACGCCTTTAATCTCACTTGGTTTGGATTTGCTTTCAAAACGTGATTTGAAATGGTTGCGGTTTTTGTAAACAAAATTTAATGTAAACATATCATTGGCAGCGAGAAAAAATAATCTTGATCCAAAGAGCTGTTCGTTAATGCATAGATGTCGTACGTGATAAACATTGGAAGAAAACTTGACAAAAATTGCACAAAAATGGATTTTTGAACGTCCGTCATTTGATTTACAAAATAAGGAGCCTATATTTTAGCTAAAGACACTCTCGCCAATCCAGTGAATACATTAAAATGATTTGAATCTTGATAGGTACTCTCGTTTTTCAGGAGATAGCCGCGTAAAATTCCTTCAGAGCCGTGAAAGAAAGACAGAAATTGAGATAAGACATGTTCCAGCTTCTTTAATGTATGACACGTAAAAATAACTTAAGATTCTGAGCAAAACTCTAATTTTATTTATACAGATATATTGAAATCTTTTGATCCTAGATCTATACTATTAAAGAGTGATTTGCCTACCTCAATTATCAATAAAAGTAGCCTATTTAAAATCCATCTCTTCGTCTCTTGTTTAATATCTGACTGAGAGTAAACATTCAACTGAAGGACCAGCTGTTGAAAATAACAATTCACATTTTAAAACCGTTATTATAGACTAATCAACACAAGTAGACTTCTCATCCCATTTTAAATTTTAAAGCTCGTTTTTTTCGTGTCTAGTTCATGTCCGGTGACACTGATCACTAGTGTCGACGAAATTTTGTTTCTTTTATTTTAGGGGTAATTTCATGATTTGTGCTTTACTGTTTGATTAAAAAGGGTGACACACGGGAGACGGACGGTTTTTCCGCCTGCGTAGTACTGAGACTGCGGTGGTGGGAGGTTGTCGTAAAGGGCACTCTTAGTACTACCTTTGACTATTAACGCAGATGAAAACCGTACGTCTCCCGTGTGTCACCCTGTATAACTGGAGGACCAGTTATTGTTTATGTCTAAAGCCTTTTATTTGGTTAACAACGGTTTTAAATGACTGCAATAACAATAAACAAATTGTAAACAAAACACGACCTTTACAGCACTGGTCAGAACTAACAATAAAATTGGCTTCAGCTGTTTCATAAGGGTGAGAGTATGTTTTATCTATGCCGTTATCTATCTATATATTTAATACGCTACATGTTTTTTTCTTGTGACAACTAATTTGAGAGAACGACTGGTAGTAGAAACATAGTAGAGGTGTCTAAAGAAAGTTCTTGGTCTGTATATGAGCCATCAAAAGAGAAACAAGGTTAATTCCCCTGGTGCTCTGTCCCAGCGGCCTTTAAAATTCCCTTACCATTTTATTCTTATGGAGGAAAAAAGGGTTTTTTGTGGTAACTAATTTAAGAGAACGGCTGGGATCAGAAGCTTGGTAGAGGTGTCTATAGAAAGGTCTTGGTCTGTAGGTGAGAAACGAGGTTAATTCCCTTGGGGCTCTGCCCCAGTGAGCCTTTAAAGTTTCCTCTCCAGATTTGTTAACATTATGACCATTATATGGACAATTTTACACTACTTTTTAATGAAAGAGCTGTAAGTATTTAAATTGTATTTCAAAGGGCAAAGGTGTTATAAACATTTACTGAATTTGTTAAACATGCAACTTATAAATAATTGAATGTTAAAAATATCAATATCAAAAGAACAGTAAAATGTTCCTCATTGTGTTAACTACTTAATACATTGTTAAGGCTTTTAGTACCTTTTTAACTACTTTAATATATCCGTACTGGGGGCCGAGCCTTGCTCGGTTGTATTTAATTAGATTTAATCGTTAAAACAATGTCACAAACAGACGTTTTATAATTTACGAAAAACATTTTTATTACAAACCATAGACATTTGATCGCTGAAATAATAACAACTCTGTAAAGTAAAAGAATGCAAAAAAATAGTAATGTACACTTTTAGGGTCCTGCTTAAGGTTAAGTGCTACTTGTACAGAATTTGTCTCCCCTTTAGTCATACAAAATAGAAACCCGTGGTTTAAACATTAGTCTCACCAATGACAGCAGATAAAATCATACAAACAAAATCAGCTCTGACAAGGAGTTTTCACTTTTTCGCTACTACTGTACTCCTAAAGAAATTGCTAATCTGTCTGATTTTTCCATTGGTATTCAGGATAGGGTAATAGTTTTATGCCAATTAAAACCCCCAGATGTAATTAGTTTACTTGGAATGCCTCAGTAATTCGGGGATTGAGTCTTGGTGGAATACTGCTAAGTACAAAAATTTGTATTTTATCGACACTTTTCCCCTGTATCTTCAGTGTAACCTTTGTTTAATAGTTACAACTGATGTTTTTTCTTTGTACTGTGTTTTTTAATTTGCTAGTGTACTGTGGATGGCTTGTTATAAACACATGTGACAAATCTTTTGTTTAAGTTTTCTTTGTTATTTCGCTCTACCAACATTGTTACTTGGCAACCCATATGGCCAATGTATTTTTTTTTTATTTTCAAATGTGTGTTGTAGAGAAATACGAATTTTCCTGAGGTAGTGGCTGTTACCAATCACGTTCTTAGAACTAAAAGTACCTTATTCCAAAATTTAGTCAAAATCATTCCGCTGGATTTCGACATATATATTACAGACGGACAGACAGACAGACATAGCTCGTATTAGAATGTAGGATTTATGATATTATAGAAATGACATTGGACAAAACTGTTGTCAAACGTATGTTTTCGATCATTGGAAAGGATATTTTATTTTGTCATACAAAAAAATCATGCTTTGCCAATATGAGCCGTATTCACGTTTTAGTGAATTTCCCATAGGGAATAAACTATTACCATAGTTTAACTATACTCATGGTAAGACCTGGACCCAGGACCGATTGACTTTTTCGTTTCGAGGTCCCTAGAGGCCAAAAACATCATCCGTACAAATTCAAATTCATATTCATTTCCTCAAATGTAAAACAAATTATTGTAATAATTAAACACATTCAGAATCAAATTATCTATGTGTCAGAATAGATATCCCCGTGTCGTAACACTTCGGCCCAAGTAACACTTCGGCCCAGTAACATTTCGGCCCGAAACCCTCAGATGTGGCCTACGGTTCAACTCTCTACCTGCCCACTAGTAACACTTCGTCCCAACAAAATATTTGACAGGTTAGGTTAGGTGGGAGGGCTGGAACTGCACTCACGGTCAGTCCCTGTTCCTAATCCAACTACGGAACTGCACTCACGGTCACTTTGAGCCTTTCTGGAGGTACTGGAACTGCGTGTAGTAGTAGTTGCGCCGAGTAGCATTTGCGCCGCGGATTAAATCGTGCTTCCAGCGCCGCGGAGTTAGATTAGTTCAATGAATCGGAAGTGACGAGGGTCATAATTACTTACACATTACTTGACTGAGTTGCTTGTAAATAGTGTCGTTTTCCATACTCCTAATTAACTTGTACTAGAAGTGCACTATTGCACATAAAAAATGATTAAACACTTGTATACCACCACATGCAGTATTGAGTTAGTATTAGTATAGATATTTTTCCTGAGCTATAATTATTATAACCAGTAGATATTTTCTACTTATAACATTACTAATTTAGGAGAAAGGGGGACTTGTGTTTTCCTATGATTTTTTTAGAAAATAGTTGCACCAGGATAGTCTGCGGTGCTATGTGGATTGGAAACAGCTCGTCATATTAGTATTAGGGGGATTTGCTAGGGGTATATATCCCCATACCTTTCGTAGTAACCCACTCCCTTATGCTACCTTTGGTCACTCAATGGTGTTGTCATTGTCAGTTTCGAGTAACATTTAGCAGAATGAACATCGTAGAATCCACACAGATGGGCTCAATTTTCAATCATTTCGTCTACTACAATTGACCTACTGTAACCTACATTATGTCATCGATAAAAACCTTTCTGAAACCTCTAACCGAATAAATGAATCGATAAATAATTTCGAACCATGCAATTGCTTACAACCGACATTTACAACTGTTCACAACAGTTGACTTGTACTCCCTAGGGACTAAAAAGGCTTTTTACTACTGGTGATTAAAAACGTTATATAGCTTAGACCCATATATTATCTTTTGTTTGCTACCTAAAGGTTATACATCGAAGCGAAGGATCACGGGTGCATACATAAAAACCCATTATAAAAAGGTTTGTTATAATTACAGGTTCTAAAAAAGTTAACCATGTAAACCATGTTAACCATGTATTGTGTGATAGCACTTAGCTAAACTAAACAGACAATACCCCCGCCGCAGCAAACCTGCCGACTAAGCGAATTTCCATTTGTCTGAATTGATTTTCAATTGAATGTATGTAAATAAAATTAGGTTTAACGAGTACCTAGGTTAGCTGCTACAAGGAAACTATTAAAGTGGAGTTTTAGTAAAATATGAATACCGGTAGCTTAGTATAAAATAAATAAATTTGCCAAGTTTGATCAAAATATATCCATAAACAAGCAAACTAAAATTACTCAAGTTATCGCGTTCACGGACGTATATAAATCTATACAAAATGAAAAAGTAAATTGGTCACGGGCCTAGGTCTTACGGTGCCACCTACGGCAATAGCTACTTCCCTATAGGGAATTCGCTAAAAACATCCATTTTATGCGAATTTAACATTATGGTACAGAAGACGTAAGTATCGTTAATTTATTTATATTATACCTATATGTGTAGGTAAGTAACAACAGGTTTCATTCCGATATCGGTGGTCCGTGATTCAACCTTACACATTCATGCCAAATTTAGTCAAAATCGCACGAGAAGCGATAAGCATAGGCCGGGAGCACGACCGAAATCACGTGCAAACCTCGCACTGTCAAGTTGATGATTTTTAAAATATTCGTGGGAATGGATGGGGATTTGTAATGTTTATTGAGCTGTATAATAGTAATTGAACATTTGTATGGGCTTGTATAGGCCAAAAGCAGGGTCTTTAAAAAAATGGCTAAAAAACTCACCCATGTTATTCTTATGGAGAAAAAGTGCCTTAAGTGAGGTCATATTACTATATTATACCTACTTTACATTTAGCTGATTTAATGGGTCAATAAATGAAAGAATTAGCTTTTAAGCTTGATTTCGAATGTAGTATATGAGGATTATATGTAGGGATATGTAGGCAAATATCAGGATTTTTGGAATTAGTGGCTAAAAAATGATCGCCATGTTATTCTTATGGGGAAAAACGCCTAAAGGTATCTTTGTGGTAATTGCCACTACACGTTTTAGAGAGTTATTTTGTAAACTTAATATGTACTTGTATTTCTATACTTAAGATAAACTTAAATTGATATAAGGCCTGTCTCAACTCCCAGGCTTCACGAAGCGCGATGTATACAGTACTGCCAAACCTGGTACAGAAACAAACTAATTTTTTTTGGAAATTTCCTCTCTTTTGAGTTATTGGTAATTAATTGGTTTTAGGTAGCCTTTATACTGAAACGGCAGAGTGTACTGTGTATTGTTGTCAACCAGTGAACAATATTTACAGAAATTTTTGGTGGCATCAATTTTGCAGTTACTGTATTAAAATTATGTATGTGTAACCATTAGCATGGGTCACGAGGTGACTGCTGGCGACTGCATGCAACCATTTTACGCTGAAAGTAAAATGTGGTAGGAACATAAGTCCTCAATAATCCTATTAGTGCAGTTGATTGGTTCCGCCTTTGTTAACCTGTAAAAACTGCTAACCCTCATTTAATTAGCTGGCGCGGCGCTGGTGCTACGCGGCGCAAATACTACTCGGCGCAAATACTACTCAACCCTGGAACTGCACTCACGGTCAGTTTTTAATTAGCCTATATCACATTGTGCAACACCATGATTGAATTGATTAAAAGTTATTAAATTAGTTGAAATATATTGAAAAGTTTTGATTAAATTAATCTAGACGTAAAAAAATAAACTTACTACTGACATTGTACAAAATACACATATATATGTGCACAGAAAATTCTAGCATAGTATTTACGATAACATGATAGGCTATATTCTTATTATAACGAAGCTTCTTTTGTAAAGGTTAGGTTAGGTTAGGTCAGGTTAGGTTAGGTTAGGTTAGGTTATTAATTGTTGTATTTATTGGGACAGACACTAAAACGTGTATTAAATAAAGTATTGGATAAAGTAAGACAGAGGACGGAATAAACAGATGACTAAGGGGCTAGCGAAGCGTTCAGCCGTAAAAGACCGATTTTTGACCGTGAGTGCAGTTCCATATGGCTTAGGCGGGCTACCCTTCCAACCCTTGTAAATTCCTTTGACCGTGAGTGCAGTTCGTTGTCAGCCGGTTAGGTTAGGTTAGGTTAGGTAAGATTCCACCGATTCTCCGTCATGTGAGGTCAGAGGATGCAAGGGGTGACGGTTGAGCGACATTCCACCAGAGGGTGGTTGCAAAGTATACAGGTCATGTACCTCTTACTACCTGAACTGCGTTCCTCAACCCTTGTAAATTTTTCGTCGGGCCGAAATGTTACTCCATTAGCTTATTTAATGATCTGTAAAAGCGAGTGGGACGAAGTGTTACTGTTTTTCTAAGAAATTTGAGTTTGGCCGAAATGTTACTGGGCCGAAGTGTTACTACATCGATATCCCAATACAACATATCTTTAGTGTAAAAACATTTTGTTGTCTGTCTTTGTTTGCTTTTGTTGATGTTATTTTCAATAAATAATTTACTCCAGAGGATTAACTCTGCTAAAGGAAACACACATGTTTGTGAATACATATTGGTTTACTAAGGTAACTTTGCTCTTTTGATAATAAAAAGGCTTTCCTGATTGGAATATTGGAAAATGTCTTCGTCAAATATGAAAAGGCAATTAAAGGTGTGTTGAGATAAGCTTAGTTCTTAGTCAAAACCGTTAAATTAGCACCCCGACCCAGTTATTATTTCTAAGTGTATGCTCCTTTTGTAAAGGTTTAACAAAATTAGTGTAAAGTAAAGGCATCCCATTGACCAAACTTAACCCTATATTTGTTTATATTTGTATATATTTATTAATTATATTTATTTGTAGTTTGTTTATATTTGGTTTATATTTGTAACATTAAAAAAAACTACTATTAGCCTATTGTAAGATTATGTGGTGGTATTCCTCCTAAAGGTGCGATTGACTTTACATATTCTTTCAAAATAGGCCTAATCATCGGCTGATTCCTAACTCTTTTGAGACTGGTTAGGGTTCCATGACCCAGTTATCGAAACCAATCACGAAAATACTTTTCCCAACATCTTCGACATGCATATTTTTGATTAGTTTTAAGAAACGGAAACAACCACTAGGTTTTACTGTTGTTATATAGGATGCTCCCTTTACCACCGTGCATGCTAGGCCAGCAGCAGGCAGTACCTGGTTAAAAATAAAATCTCCTCAAACAATATTGTTTTTCCGCCCATTGGAACTTGTCACAGTACTTATTTAATGAACAAATATATTACCTGTACGAACCTATTTCATCTTTATTCCCAGGTTGATTTCTAAGAGTGGCCGTTGGGGTTATTCCACTTCATACAAAATATTGGTTAAACACTACAATAAATCTCAAATTAAAAATGTTACTAAATATACGAAGAAATTAGAATATATCATTATGTTTAGAAATAAAAAAGCAGAAGTTTTCCATTTAATCTTGAATCGTGTATTATTTAGTCAATGTGGTTATTAAATTCCATTTTGTAGCCCCTAAACTGCGTAGTATATACTAAACTATTACGTACCTCATCTTGCAGTTCAAATATAGTGTTTGAAGTCCACTACATATGTTTCGCCAATATATGGAACCCGACCGTACAGCACATATATTTTGCGTGTCATTAATGTAAATATTTTTGTATTTGGATAAAATGTTTTGGCGAAACGATTATTTTTTCAGCCATTCTAAGCTCAATTCCTTTGATTTGAGTAATCTCTTATGATTCTACTACTTATCATAAGCTTAAAAAATTTACTTAAAAATACACAAGTTTGCAAATTGCACAGTAAAATAATTGATTTAAACTTTCTAACACGTAACTAAAAAGTCTTAATTATTAAAGGTAAAGTCCCTGGTTTCATATAGTATACAGTACATTACAGAATTTACTGGGGATCGAGACCTTCAATTTGAGCCCTCGCTTGTCGTTCTACGACTTCCTAGTCGCCCACGTATTTGATGCAAAGAATCGGCTTACGTAATTAATATATGTATAGATAGGGCCTATGTGTCCGTTAGCACGATAATTCGAGCAAAATGTATCCGATTTTTCTGAAATTTGGTACAAACGTGTAAACTTACGTTCGAATTTATTATTCGAACGAGTTTGCGAACCACCATGATTGGACTATGGGAACAGGGGTATATGGGGGGTTTTATTGGATTAAAATTGGTTTTACCCATTTATTACCCTAAAAACAAAAAATTTTGCAACTTCTTTCCATACCATTTTGTAGGACTTAAAAAACATAAAATTGTATAATAAAGCGTTATTATGCGCCAAATGGCTATAAAGAAAAATAAAAAAAAATTAAAATTAAAAATTAAAAATTGCAATGTTTATGGAGAAAATTGTAAACTGTTGTAGTTTGCTTGTGTATGAGCGTATTTTGATTAAATTTAGAAAATGCATTCATTTCATTAAACTATTGACATTTTACAAAAACACCTTTTTACCCTCCCTGTTGCAGCAAACCTAAGTGCTCGTTAAACTAATGCTATTTAAATATTGAATAGATGTGATATTCAAGAAGACATTTTAGTGTGAATACAATCAGGCAAATGGAAATTCGCTTAGTCTGAAGGTTTGCTGCGGCGGGGGTATTTAATTATCTAATGGCAATCGGCTTGATCTTTATTAAATTTTTTTCGTGGAGAACTTTTTATAATATCTGGAAATTAGTCATGTAGCTGAATGATTGTAAGTAGTTATTAAAGGAGAGGACATGAATCTGAAAAAAATTATTTCAATTTTATTTAAAATATCCATAAAATCCTCTCCTTTAATAACTACTAATGTATTTTACTGGAGATTTTCACACGGATCTTGATGAATGCATTCAGTTTGATGTAAACATAACAGATACCAAATAAGATCTACGAATCTTTAAGAGCCTTTGGAAATTATTAGACTGGCAAAATAGGTTGTGTTAGATTTACAACATTCACCACTCGACAAACATTATTAAAACATCATGAAAATATTTTGTTAAAATGTTTTAGGCAGAAGACTTAAAATATGAGGAAAACCATCCAGAGTACATCGAGTAGCAGCCTAAAAATACCAATAATGTCAGCCAGATACATGTAAAACTTTTCAAACTCAATAATATAAAAAAGTCCAGGCCAACCAAACGAAAAAAACAGCTTTTCTATTGAAAATTTAAAACCCATTTAGGCATTAACTAGCTGTGTGCCCGTTCTACGCACGGGGATCTTATAGTAGTCAGTTGAAACCTTCTTATATTAAGAACAGCAGTTGGTTTGCATATTTCCAGATATGCTGGCAAAACTACTATATCTAAACCTTCGCAAATACAGTATCTGACAGTTTCAAGCCAAAACAAATGCTTCGCAATTATATGTCACTCGGATCGTGTTGGTCCATATGTTAAATCTTATGATTAAAATAAAAAAAAGCTTTATAGGCCTAGATCTATGAGGCATAGCCCTAAGGTAGGCCTATAGTTGAAAGTTACTTACCTCAACCTCACCATTTATCACTTTATTCGGGTTGACATTTTCATTATCAATGGTGCTCTTGTCCTTTTCGTGACACTGAGAAATAAGGACATTCATGCGTAACCAACAGACATACACACAATAATACAGAACTCAATTAGGCAATTTGCTTCGTTTTAAGCATAACAAAGTACATTTTGAAATCTTTGTCAATGTCATCAAATTTTATCATAACAATTTATATTTGCTTGATCCGAAGATGACCAGAAATGCTGTAGAAATGACGGCTTACAATATGAAATGAAGTACTATAGACTATTTAAATTGGTAATTTATAATCAAAATTACCAAAATAGGCCACGAACTATTGATACATAAACAACGTAAATTGTAAACAATTTATGATGGTTTGCTGAACAAATGTTTTACTCAAATGAGTTATCATTTTCTTAGCATAAACTAACATTTTGGAATCCAGACAGAAAAAGCAAAACCTACCTATACAGTTAAGACATCAATTAAACTGAATTTCGCGGCTGTACCCACGAATGTATAAATAAGGTGCAACACTAACGATAACTAATTTGTAAATTACGGTGATGTGTTCGTACGTAAAAATGATTTTTGCTGCTACCAACGGTTCTATGGAAATGAACCAGTACCAAAAACCAACGTTTACAGTAATTACGTCCGATCAATTAAATGCGTTAATCAAGTCCCAAGGTTATTGGTTTATTGGTTTTGGATTTTCTCGTAAAAAGTTATCGGCAATCAAAGTTATTTCCCATTAATTGCTTTATTCGTAAACAACTTTTAATGTAAACTTATTGGTGTCAGTTTGAAAAAAAAAACAACCTAATACAAACAACTTTTTGTTATTTAATAGATTACGTATTCTCTAAACAATGATTTGTATATCTTTCAACATTAGAAGGAAATGTGACAAAAATCACACAATGCTGGGTTTTTGGACGTTTGTAATTTTATTTCTTAAGTAGGGAGGCCGAGTATTGTAGGGAAAAGTACCGGTATCAAGGATCGTCGTCGAAAAGGTTGTTATGAATAATTGGGTAGGCGTAAGTTCCCAAGAGATGGGCTATGGGCCTATTGGCTGTATGGTCCAGCGATTACATCACACGGTGAATATGAACAGAAAGTGACACATTGGAAAAGCGAGTTTAACATCATCCATAAACCGTAAACTTCTGTTACAATCACCCACAGCAGTTGTGATTTTTTTACTTTAGACTTTACACAACCACCATTGAAGTGCCGTCAATGAGTGGAATCCTTGTTTGTAAGCTATTGGCGACGATCATTAATAAATTTAAGTTTTCCAGCCCTATACAACACTGATTCAAGGTCTTCTTTCTGGTTATCAAAACTCAAGAACAATTTTATACACAAAGAATTTCTGGTTGCTGGCCTGAATGATGCCTAGTTATTCATTTTAATTTACTGTTACACTAATCTAATTTGTAAACATATCAGTGACAGCTAGAAAAAATAATCTTGATCCGAACAGCTGTTCGTTATTTCATAGATGATTATTTAATGTGATAAAAATTTGACGAAAACTTGACAAAAATCGCACAAAACTGCATTTTTGAACGTCCGTAATTTTATGTACAAAGTAGTGAGGCCATATGTTAATGGCTAAAGACACTCTCGCCAATCCAGTGAATACATTAAAATGACTTGGATCTTGATAGGTATTCTCGTTTTCCTGGAGAAGATTGCGTAAAATGCCATCTTGAGTGTTACAGACAGACAGAAAGACAGACAGACAGACAGACAGATAGACAGATTGACAGAAATTTAGATGAGGCTTGTTTTGCCTTCCTTAATGTATAAAACGTAAAAATAACCTAAAACTTTTTGATTCTGAGCAATGTACAGACAAAACTCTAATTTTATTTATATAGGCCCTAGATAGAAAATGACTCTAATATATATATATATATAAGAATCAAGAATCAAGAATCTTTATTGCCTTTGATCCATACATATACAGACATTGGCATAGTCAATAAATTAAATAAATAAATACATTACATACTAACAATAATTACAAATACTTACAAATGTTAAATTAACAGTAACGGTACATAGAGGTGGTGAACAATAATAACAATAACAGGCAATAACATGAATTAAATCTTAAAATCAATAGTAACAGGACATGATAAAAAATCTTCTATTTTATAAAAAGGATTGGCAATAAGCCACTCAGATATTTTAATTTTAAATAGTTTCATAGTCACAAATCGGGCAGTGTCAGGCAGTTTATTGAAAAATCTCACGTAGTTAATTTTAAAGCAGTTTCCTGTTTTTGCTAAGCGGTGCTGGGGAAGGTCAAATTTGTTTTTTCCTCTTGTGTTGTGGCTATGGAATGTTTTTCTATTATTGAAATCTGTAATATGTAGTTTGGTATAAATGAGAATGTGGTAAATGTAAAGATTAATAACAGTCATTACTTTGAGTTTTATAAAAAGTGGTTTGCAATGTTCAGTGTCACTTGTTCTAAAAATTGTTCAAATGATATTTTTCTGTGTTGTAAGTATGTCATACACAAAACCTGAATGACCCCAAAGAGTAATGCCATACGAAAGATGGGACTGACAAAAAGCATAGTAAGCCACCCTTAGATATTCAAAACTCACAAAATCCCCAAGCTTCCACATGAGATAAGAAACTCTTGAAATTTTTCTGTTCACATACTCAACATGAGACTTTCAATTCAATTTGTTGTCAATAAAAAATCCCAGCAATTTAACAGTTTGATAATCTTCAACATGAGCCAAACTAGGCAACAAGCTTTGAGTTTTCTCCCTGTTACATAGCAACTTATTCGAAGAGAACCAATTTTGAGCTGTGTTGAAGACACTACCTATTTGTTCCTCAAGACACATTAAGTTCCTGTGTGAAGATAGTAAGGTTGTGTCATCTGCATATATGACAACCTTAGAGGCAACGTTAGATGGAAGGTCATTAATGAAAACAGTGAACAAAAATGGCCCAAGAACAGAACCTTGCGGAACACCGGTATTGTTGGTTAGTATTGAAGACTGACATCCATTTGCAGAAACATATTGGGTTCGATTGGAAAGATATGATTGCAGCAACTGAAGGGAGCTCTCTGAGATATTATAATACCGAAGTTTGTTTAAAATGATTTTATGATTGACGCAATCAAAAGCCTTGCTTAAACCACAAAGCTTAAGAGAGATTGACTCTTTATTTTCAAAAGACACTAGCACTTCATTAACTAGACTAGAAATGGCAGACGTTGTAGATTTTTTTGTCCTAAAACCATGTTGACAATCACTGAGAAGACGATTTAATTCAAAGTGTTTGACAAGTTGAGAATGAATAAGAGATTCAAAGACTTTCGAAAATATTGGTACAATGGATACTGGACGATAATTCTGAGGTAGAGACCTGTCACCTTTTTTGTACACAGGTACTACTTTTGAAATTTTCAATAAATCAGGAAAATACCCATGAACAAAACATTGATTTAAGACAAACGTCAACGGTTCGGAAATATAATTAATCAATGCTTTTAGTAAGTTATTAGAAATCCAATAAAAATCCGTACTCCTGGAATTTGAAATTTTAGAAACAGTTTTAATGACCTCCTCCGATGTTACTGCTGATACCTACTGATATATATAAGGCAAAGCCCTCACTGCTCACTGACACACTCACTCATCACTAATTCTCTTACTTCCCATTTACCTAGGAGGCTGAAATTTGGTACACTGATTATTTAGGCATTAAATAGGAAAACTAAGTTGTTTTTATCCTGACCGGACTCTCGGCCTCCGCCCCAGTGGCTCTGGAGTTTCCCATGTTAACCTTATGAGTACTCATATTTAAATGGAATTAATGAATCTTAACAGCTGTTTCAATTAAACAGGTTGGTGCTGTTCTATGATGTTCAATAGCATTAAAGTTACAAGGATTACCAACCGGGTGCAGCACTATTATTATTTTTTTAATTTAAGACAACAGCTAATTTGCAACCAAAAGGTGAGTGAGCGTAGCGAACGAACTTCAACCTGGAGGCGAGTCAGCGTAGCGAACGAGCTAACCTGAAGGCAAGTGAGCGCAGTGAACGAGCTCCAACCTAATGTGAGTGAGTGTAGCGAATGAACTTCAACTAGGACGTGATTGTGCCATGCGAACGAGCTCACTTATGAAGTTAAACGGAGCAAAGCCCGCGGGTACAGCTAGTTGATTATAAAAACTATATCGGCAAAATGGAGTTCAAGCTCTACAGTATTTTATGTTCATTTTGGGCATCAAAGAGACAGTAATATGAACGAAGCGGATAACATAATACATTATTTATTTATACAATAAAGATTTGCAGTTGACATATTTACATGCGAAATCCCAAGCGTTCCCCTATTTATGAAGAATGTTGGTCATCATCGCTGATTTTTGAAACTGAACTTAACTATTTAGTTGTTCATGTGTTGGACCAAAAATATAGATTTTATTAAAAAATAATCTATCTACTATTTTAGCAATGCTTGTCGATGGGCAGGTGCTTGCTCCCGTCAATTTGTTTGAAAAGTGTATTACCATGTTTTACCTATTGTTCTAAAAAATTATTGAACCGATTGCAAAATCAATTTAGTTAAAGAAAACTATTTTGTAGTTTGGTGGGAAACGAATGCTTCAGCAGGAAATATTTCGTCGGTCAATTATAATGTCAGAGCGTTCCGCATGTATAAAAATACAACAGCTTGCGAACAAATTTGATTTGGGAATTAAACGGGCTTATTAATGTTTACATTAAATACTATGCGAGTTCTACAGCTTAAACGAGTTGCATATGATAAATCGATTCATTCAGGTAGCAAAACTAAATTAATGAGCCAAAAAGTAGTCCTAAAAGCCTGCGATCGATTTGGCTTGTCATTTAGAATTGCCAATTCAATCTGATGTAGCAATCATACAAATTTATCAAATTATATACTACATTACAAAAACACGATAAGTTCGAGTGTAAATTCGATGTAATTAACTGCGAAAGCTGGACGCGTGTAGTCCTATTCCGCCCGAGTTGCATTTCGCCCGTAACCTAATTAGTCTCAATTCACCCACGGTCCCAGATTAACCCTTATAATCCTCAGCTCTACCTGCGTCAGGAGTCTCATTCCATCCACGAAGGCGAAGCCCCACTTCTAGGACCTCACCCTCCCCCAAATATGGAAAAGCTTCAACAGTAGGCCTAATCTATATTTATAAATGTTTACGACATAACAGATTAATAAAATTAACTGCCCATGTGCTGTTAGTTACTGTATGATTGTCTCCCCGTCTAAAATGTGTTAATAAGCAAGTTAAATTATTTGGATTATAGCGTTTAACGGCAAACAGAAACATACAATAACACTGCAATCCATTCAACGATGTATTCAACGATCGAGTTGTTACGGTCAAGTTTACGGGGGTTATTTGAGTCAGGAGACTCAAATAATATACGCTGTTCTAAAAGAGAAATTGAAAATTGTTGTCCAAATCTTACAGCTACAAGAGTTATCCAACCTATTTTGACAAATGAATCCATACTTTCAAAACTTCGGGACAAGTATTAAGAGAAACTCCACTGAGCAACGTAAGAATGATCTGATGCGGGGAATATACTGCGACTGACGTGCTGACAGACAACACGTTAAAATACGTTAATAAACTTTCAATGGCGTTGCTGCTTGCTGCTTGCTGCTTTAGCCTGTTAAAAGCGGATTATGACTGTGTTTTAACCCAGAGTTTGTGGGTCAAACATGGACTACGTGAAATGGTTGACATCACCCCCACTTTACAGGATTCCCAACGGAGAAAATTCGTTGGTTTAGGGGATGTCTCAAATCAAAGAAATAAATAAAGAAATTACCCAACTTAAAATACTTAACACAGGTTAACTCAGTAAAGCAACAGTTTTCTTCAATTTTTAATGATAGAAAAACTTTGTTGCAACATGTTAACTCGAATTGAAGCAGGGTTTTTAGCACTCATTAGATGTTATCAGTTAAAACTTAGAGCAGAAATAATGTAGGTGATCCTTGACGAAGCAAATAGAGATATTTAAAATTAGTTTCTAACAAGTTTTCAAACAACTCTAAGATGTAACTAGAATTACTCAAATTTAAGCATATAGTTTTCCTCGACGTTATGTTTCATACTATGCTAAAATACCTCAGCTGTAGGCCTACTTATTTTTTTGTTATCCTTTCAATTTATTACCTCAGGTGTAATTATTTGTTAGTATTACCATAGACTAAAAGTATGCTTTATCTATGGTATTACCATATACAAATAGTATATTTCGTACTTAGGGCCGAAGATGAGGTTTTGCCGGCTCGAGATAGTTTTGAACTTAAAACGATCGAGAGCTGCAAAACCATTTTGGTTCGTGGTACGAACGCTATTTTTCACCACGCTATACCCTTTTACCACTATTCACCACAATAATAATACACACTGATAGTCAACACAACTTATGCGAAGAAATAATTATGTGAAGAAATAATTTGAGGAATCAGCAAAAATCTATCTATATATTAATAGGCAAGCATGTTTCTTTAAAACCTTTTTTCTCAGCTCGTGTGAATCGTAGGGAAAATCTACGCATACCGTTGGAAAGCTATTTTCCTGTAGGTGTGCAGAATCCCTTTATAAATTTAAATAGGCTCAAAGATAAGCACAAAAAATGAGTTTAAAAATTTGAAAAAATTAACATGGATCTTATGCGTTGCTATGCTGGTTACGAAATAACAACGAAATATAAACAGAAAATCAAAACAAATGGAGGAAACTCCAATCACATGTTTTATTTACAGTGTGGGGTGAAAATAGATAAGTGAGTACATTACATATTTTTGGTCGAGTTTCGACCACTGGACGACCTCTCGTAATAATAAATAGTTGCTAGGCAGTGGAGACAATAATTCTATTGCAATGCATGGATACTGATTTGTGTACTTAATATGCATTCAGGCACAGACATGATTCAGGTTTTAAGAAAGTAAGCGGGCAGCTGATTTTGCGGCCCTAGGGATGTAAAAACCTGCTCGGTCCCCAAATGACGATGACAGCTGGCATGGCCAGCAAAACGTAACTTTCAGCCACCAATTAACTTGTGTAAAACAGCTTAAACATCATAGTGTTGTGAAAAAGGTATTACTGTATTCCGTTTTGTTTATTTCAGCTTAACTTAACCAATCAATAATAGTGTGGTGGCTTAGCGAAATGATCGTGATCTGATGGATTGAAGCTACAGCTTTCGCACATTTCTTCCATACCCTAAATACAAACAATTTATGGGGGGTGCCCGATTTTTAGGTCCGCCATCTTGAAATACGACGCCATCTTTGTTTTCTTTAGAGGAATTAATCTAATTAACCAGGGTGTCTAGTAGTCAGGGAAAGTCAGGTATTAGTATTGAATTTCAAAATGGTCTTAAAAAGTTGGGATTTAGTCTTTATTTTGATATCAAAGTCGGGACATTTAATGATTTTACCGCGATCGCGCTAGACAACGATCACGTTTCCGTGACGGCACAAGACGATGATGATGTCTACACGACTGCGGGAGATGTTCTTAAACCGCAACCATGCTAGACGACGTTTTCGTGAACGCGGGAAAAATGATCACGTATTTTCTACGATCGCGCAAGACTAAGACGATAATGTCTACACGGCCGCTGAAGATGTTCACGATTTTGCCGCAATCGTGGACGACGATGACGTTTCGGGACCACGGCATTCAATGATGATGTCTACACAGCCGCGGAGGATGTTCATGATTTTGACGCGATTGCAGAAGACGATAATAGCGATATAGTAAGCATTTCGTTTGCAAGAGTGGTAGTGCTGGTAACAGCTGGCGAGTAGTCGACGATGAAACCGAATAGAATACCGATAACCGATATCGAACGGCGATAACGCTCTAGCGGCGGATCGCAAAACCTTTCTTTGGCAGTCTATATTTACTCTATTGTCTATGTCTATACTCACTTGATAAAAAATCCAGAACTTTAAATGTTCAGTAAATTAGGATTGTAATTTTTCATTTGTTCGCCTTAGTCATTTAAAAAACCTAAAACATTGATCACTCAAATAAACAGTTTTAATATCTCAACTTGGTGTTTAAGGTATAAATATAACTTTTATAAATCTGAGGGAGATTGAAGAAAATCCGTGGTAATTTGTTCGGCATTCTCAACTTGTTGTGCAGCAAGCATGGTTATTTGAAAGCAACTTCACAAATGGCATCCTATAAACCAAGATATCCGTGGGTGCGTTTGCCATATGGCGGGAGGAGAAACACCTTTACCAGAGATGCGTTCTGCTTCGTCTGTATTTCGCCTCATTCTTTAATTGTTGAGGTCAAGGTGACGCATATTTTGTATACTAGTCGGACAAGAGCGAGTTGCTGCATCTCCCCCCACTCTCAACTACTCTGGACGAGGGACGTCTGACCCACTTCTCTGTCTATTTTTAAACCTAATACATTTGAATTTCATACATTGATCTAAAAATTGACTACATTTTTACTTTCTCCCCCTATACATAGGATATAAGAAAGTATTGTTTTCGTAAACATTTTCGAGTTTAAGTTTTGAGTGGATATATCCATTTTGGCCCCCCCCTGAACCCAAAAAGTGGTTTTCGAAGTGAGTAAAAATCTGAAAAAAAAAACAGTGCTAATACATCATTTTGACATAGGGCCTAATATGTGTCGTTTAAAATACAATTTAAATAAACGGTATCAGCATTCTGACACATACTTTCTCCCATAAGTTTGTCAACAACCTTTATCATTTGTAAGCGGTGAGAGTAAATATACGGAAATGGGATTAGTACAATTTTGTTCAGAATTTAAAGGACTACATACTAAATTTTTATCAAAATCGTTTGGGCCATTTTGGTGAAAATCAGATTTTTCCGTTATTTTATGGGGTTTTTATGAGAAAATAACATAATTTACAATAACTTTTGAACCGTAATTTTTACAGAAACGAGATTTGTACCATTTGGTTCAGAATATAAAGGACTATAACATACCAAATTGTTATCAAAATCGTTTGGAATGTTTTTGGGAAAATCCTATTTTTCCGGTTTTTTATGGGAAAATCCCCATTAAAATTCAATTTTTTTTTTTAATGAAAAAACTATCAAAACTTTAAGGACCATAACATACTATGTTAAATTGAAACCGGATTTTTTTATCGTATTTAACAGCTGTTTAATTAAAAATTAGTGACAAATTATCCATATCCTATCCTATACTCTCATATGAGAAATGTTTGCTTGTATATGTATGTATGCTTGCTTGCAGAAAGATCTCGAAAACGGCTCCGACGATTTTCTTCAAATGTTGTAAATAGTTTATTTTTGGCCTAAAAACGAGTGAACTGCAGTTAGAACTGCCCACAAAAATCTAATTACGTAAAAAATGAAACTGAAAGTAACATTTTTTAACATTAGTCTTATGGGTTGCTAAGTAACCATGTCAATCCAATTAAATAACAAGGAAAAAGTAAACAAAAGCCTTGTAAGTTGTAACATGTGTTCATAAAGGCATCTACCCACAGTATACTAGCAAATTACAAATACAGTAAAAAAGGAAAAACATCACTTGTTACTATTGAGCAAAGATTATACTGAAGCTTACTCGATACATTGTAGTAAAGGCTAGCAGTGCGGGGTGTGGGATCTGTTATGACGATTAGATCAAGGTAGATTTCCCAACCTTATGGAACAGCTGAAGCCAATTTTATTGTTAGTTCTGTCCGGTTTTCTGTAGATGTCGTGCTTTGTTTACAATTTGTTTCTTGCTATTTCAGTAATTTAAAACCTCGTTTAACCAAATAATACTATCTAATTCGTCCACTAGGTATATAACCAAACAGTGAGACACAAATAATGATAAACAAACCCTAAAATAATATAAACAAATTGTAAACAAAACACGACATCTACAGAAAACAGTACATAACTAAAAGTTGCTTCAGCTGTTCCAGAAGGATGGGAAGGTATCTGCAATCCTAAAATGCTTTATGAAGGGAGGAAAACAGGTCCGAGACGTAGGAAGTGGCGAAGGAAGTAGTAAAGGCGAGCAGTGCGGAGTGTGGGAAATGTTTGTGGCAATTAGATTAATGAATTTAAAACACTAAAATGCCATGGAAAGAGATGAAAACAGGTCCACGACGTAGGAAGTAGTAAAGTTTAGTGTGGGAACCACAGAGTGTGGGAACCGTTTGTGCCAGTTAGATTAATGTATCTGTAATACTTTAAATGCTATGAGAAGGGAAGGAAACAGGTCCATGACGTAGGAAATGATGAAGGAAGTAGTAAAGGCCGGATCGCAGAGTGGGGTAATGGTTTACCCCGAGCAAAGCTCGGTCCCCAGGTACTGGTCATAATGTGAACAAATCTGGGAAGGTAATTTTAAAGGCATCTGAGGCAAAGCTCCAAGGGAATTTGCTTCATTTTTCTTTTGATGGCTCATCTACAGACCAAGACCTTTCTTTGAACACCTCTACCAAGTTTCTACGCCCAGCCGTTCTCTCAAATTAGTGGAGACAAAGTTTCCAATTAAATATTTAGATTCACCCATGATAATCTTATGGGAGAAAACCCAACTTTGATGGAAGATCCTGTCCAAACTAACAGATATTTCAAAAAATGAAAAAGACTTTGCAAAACTACAGATCAGGGCTTTTTTTGACACTTTAATTATCAAAATCGGTCCAAAAATAAGGAGTTTTTTATGTATATAAAGTCCAGCACGGGCTTAATATTTTCTAAACGACAACAGATAAATCAATAAGATTTGGAACATCAACACCACACCTAAAAATCTACTTTTTCAAGGAACTATGAATTTTCTGTCATATCATGGGGACGTCCCACATGGAGTCGGAAGAAAGTCCTAAACTGAAGCATAGGTCAATATGCACATCAAATGAAAGGTCTGTTTTAGTAGAATACAATGCCGCAAACCGCACTTCAAAAGGTTGATCATGCGCAAAATGGGAGCCGTTCAAAGATTTCTTGAATCTGCCATTTTGAATCTTTGAACGACTGCCATTTTTTACTCAGGCGTTCTTTTGAGCTTGAATTTACAGCATTGTAATCTACTAGTGAAGACCTTTAATTTGATGTACATATCAACCTATGCTTCTGTTTAAGATTTTCTTCTGACTCCTTAAGGGACGTCCCCATGATATGACAGAAAATTGATAGTTCCTTGAAAAAGTAGATTTTTAGGTGTGGTGTTGATATACCAAATATTATTGATTTATCTGTTTTCGTTTAGAAAATATTAAGCCCGTGCGGGACTTTAAATACACCCTGTATATATATATATATATATATATATATATATATATATATATACAGGATTAGTAAAAAGTGTGGAGACCCCCTGTTATTTTTTAAACGGCCCATACTAGAAAAACTAAACTCGGCACACCATTATGGTATGTTATTAAGTACTTTTTGGGCACAACCGCCACTTGGTGTTCATCTCCAAAATGGGAAATTTTGGGGTAAACTAAAAAATTTCAAATACAAAGACCCATCGAGTGACCCCTCATTTTGAAGGTCCTGGTAAAAGAAAACCAACAACGCAAATTAGAGGTCTCTATCTCAGCTCAGTACAAAATGGCAGCCAATTGAAATTCTCATAAGTTCCCAAACCCAAAATGGGGGATTTTGGGGGAAACTCAAAAATTTTTAATGATAAGCCCCATCGAGTGACCCCTCATTTTGAAGGCCATAATAAAAGAAAACTAACAACACAAACTATAGGTCTCTATCTTAACACAGTAAAATATGGCAGCCAATTGAATATAAAATTGCAAGTTATTTCCAATTTCTAAAGATTTCAATCAGCTTCCATATTTTACTGGATTGAGATAGAAACCTCTAGTTTGCGTTGTAAGTTTTCTTTTAGCAGGACCTTCAAAATGAGGGATCACTTGATGGGGCTTATCATTTAAAACTTTTGTGTTTCCCCCAAAATCCCCCATTTTGGGTTTGGTAAGCAAGTGGCTATTATGCTTAAAAAGTACTTCATAACATGCCAAAAAGGTGTGTAGAGTTCAGTTTTCCTAGTGTGAGCCGCTACAAAATTTACAGGGGGTCTCCAGACTTGGAAAGCTGCAAGTTAAATTCAATTTCTGAGAATTTCAATTGGCTGCCATTTTTTACTGGATTGAGATAAATACCTCTAGTTTGCGTTTTTGGTTTTCTTTTACCAGGACCTTCAAAATGAGGGGTCACTCGGTAGGTCTTTGTATTTGAAATTTTTGAGTTTCCCCCAAAATCCCCCATTTTGGGGATGTACACCAAGTGACGGTTATGCCCAAAAAGTACTTCATAACATGCCATAAAGGTGTGCCGAGTTTAGTTTTTCTAGTATGGGCCGTTAAAAAAATAACAGGGGGTCTCCACACTTTTTACTAACCCTGTATATATAATACTAGGTGAAACCCGTCGAAATCGACGGTTGCGAGGCTTAGGTACGATAATTCATCATACTGTGATAAATAGAGTGAAATAAAAAAAATGAGCATTTAGCATTGTTTAATAAGTAATAAATAAGTGTAAAAACGATAATGTCTATTGTTGTAGTTACAAAATATGGTTGATAATTCATAATGACATATTTCTTATAGAGTCTGTCATAGGAGTTATTGTTAGGTACTGTGTTAACTGGTTTCTCTTCTTTTGGAGGAGTAAAGAATAACGCTTTAATGCCTTTTTGGTAAACACTTCCACGATTTCATCAGTTTTATGCGGATTAGATCTATGCTTTTTTTAGAAAAATATCTCTTTGTTTAGAAGGCACGTTCTTAATTTAAGCGGAAGGCCATCCTAATGCTGTGTAAGTTTGATTTTTTCCTTCGTCACGTCGGTCATCACACCGTACTTCTGTACAAATTAATAACCCTCTAGCATAATTTTGATAAATTGGTCGCTGGGTTACTCTTAAATCTGGAATTGCATGACATGGGGATGTCAGTTGTCTCATCAATTACATACATTTTTCAATATAATCTCTCTTCAGAATGTTAGGTGTAGTGGAATATACTTGTAGTGTACCTGGCTTTCATTCTTGAACTGTTAGGGGCCTCGTTCAAATGTTCATGCGGCTTCATTGGCAACAAATAATGCAAATGACAAATCAATGATGCATTTCCAAAAAGAAAATACTGTCTGTTAAGTGAATAGCGACATTTACATGCATTGTTGTTAACCAACGAATCTTTTAAAGGATGATGAGATCTAGTTTAAAGGAAACATGACCTTCCTGTGACAGCAGCTGCCTAATGGTAATTACTCTTAGTGCCAACTTTTTTACAGTCGAAGTGCAGAGTTATTTTCAAAAATCTCACTTAATAGCAAGTTAAGTGGACCACGGTTCGTAATAGGCCACTGCAAATCATCTGTCAAGATATAGCTAGATATTATTTTGGGTAAGGTCTCTGTGTTGGGATATTATTAGACACGATAAGAGCACAATGAACTTCTGCAGATGAATAATCCGTTGGTTAAGAGAATTATAAGCCGAATTAATAAATGTCACAATCAAACCGCATTAAAATGTATGTGGCCTGAACTTTTTTGTAGTATCAAGTTTGAACATTTTTTATGTTACTATCTGGGTAAGTTACATAGTATTTTTTAGGCTGCTGCTCGGTACAATTTGAGACAATTTTTAGAGATAAATTAACTGGTTTTTGTTGCTGAGTAGCGCTAGTAAACATGAACAACCATTTTCGTTACTTTAATAACATTCAAGGACTCTATATTATGTTTTCACTAAGCTGAATGGATACATCGAAGTAACCTCTCTGAAAAGTTTGCAGTGAATTGCAATTTCCCAGATTTATGACTTTACATAAAAATTATTAAACATTCAATCCAGTTGCTGTAAACCACTATTAATTTAACAAAATATGGACACGGTTCATATGGGCAACGTGCCCTTCTGCACTTGTATTATTTTGTATCGAATTATTTAAAACATGTGTCAAAATAATCGCATAAACCTATGATGATCTGTCTTGAATAATATGACAAAATATAAGCAAAAGTGGTCAAAAAGGCAGACACCAACCCGTACAACAGATATAAGACAAATATAGTCAAAAGTGGCCAAAAAGGCAGAAACCAACCCGTACAATAGATATAAGTTAACTCGATAAGAACTAAGTTTAAGTGTTACTGTGATATTTCGATTTTCCACTGATTTCCTAATAGAACGTTATATTACAAAACATGACATGGTGCAGAAGAAAATCAATGTTAAAAAATCATTGCTAATACATCATTTTTACAAATTTAGTAACTCCCTATAATATGTGTTGTTTAAAATACAATTTAAATATTAACATCTGTTTCAAAAAGTAGTGACAAATTATCCATATGACCATAATGTGAACAAATCTGGGAAGGGAACTTTAAAGGCCTCTGGGGCAAGGCCCCAAGGGAATTTACTTCGGTGAAATGAAAACCACTTTGCAAAACTACAGATCAGGGCCATTCTTTTGACACTTAAATTATCAAAATTGGTTCAAAAATGAGGGAGGAGTTCTGTTCACAAAAATCGGCTTAGCGTATTATCTATATATAAATAAAATTACAGTTTTGTCTGTACATTGCTTAGAATCATGCAGTTTTTGGTTATTTTTACGTTTCAAAGCCTAAGAAAGCCGAAACGAGTCTTATCTCAATTTCTGTCTGTATGTCTGTTTGTTTGTCTGTTTGTCCATTCTGTGGTTGCGTCTGCAACGCCAAAATGTCATTTTACGCGGCCTACTCCTAGAAAACTAGAGTACCGATTAAGATTCTAATCATTTGTCTGTATTTACTGGATAGGTGAGAGTGTCTTTGGCTATAAAAACATGGCCTCGCTTCCTTGAAAGCAAAATAACAAACCATCAAAAACCCAATTTTGTTCGATTTTTGTAAAATTTTCTCCTAATGTTTACATTTGATGAAATAACGATCAGCTGTTCGGAATAGTTCTCACTTCTAGCTGTCACTGATATGTTTACAGTAAAAGTTGTTTACAAATACCACAACCATTTCCGATCAAGTTTTGTTAACATCCAAACCAAGTGAGATTAATAACGTTGTGCCTTACCTAACCGGTTTAATTAATCGCAAGTAGCTTACAAAAAAGGCTTCCACTCATTGACGGCGCTTCAAGGACATTTGTGTAAAGTGCAAAGTAAAAAATCACAACTGCAGTGGGTGACTGGGTGATCGTGGATGTTGCTGCGATCTTGGAAGATCTTTCTGATTTTGCTGTGATCGTAACAGAGGTTTTACTTACAGATGTAGCTAAACTCGCTTTTCCAATGTGTCACTTTTGGTTTTTACTACTTACATTTCGACATCGATATCGGTACTTTTCCTACTTAGGAAGTAAAACTACAAACGTCCAAAACCCCAGATTTGTGCGTTTTTTGACACATTTCCTCCGAATGTTTGCTAGATACTATGTACCAATTATCGTTTAGAGATTACGTATTCTTTTACATAAGAATCCTTTGTTTGGATAAAGGTGGTTTCTTCAAACTGTCATTAATATGTTAACATTGAAAGTTGCTTACAAATAATGCTATTAATGGGAAATAACTTTGATTTTCGAAAACTTAAAAGACATTTAAAACCAAGGGAGATTAATAACTTCGGTACTGCACCACATCAAGTGAAAGTTTTTTTTTTTTTAGCAAACCATAGTGAGTTTTAAAGCTTTACGTTGTTACATGTTACATGTTTTGTGGCCTGTGTATTTATTTATTTATATATTTGCCAACGGATTAACACCTATAAAACAGTTTGATTAGAAGGACAGTTTGAATTGGTTGTAAGTAGGCCTACTATAGTTCTTTTCTTAAATGTGAACTTTGGTGGTACTGCTACTTTTCCTTAGAACCGGTGGTAGCAGTAAGACTCGTTTTTACGTACAAACACGTCACTATTTACAACTATAGTTATCGTTAGTGCTGCACCTTATTTCTTATTAAATTTAATTGATGTCGTACTGTATAATTTTTGCGTTTTCTGTCTGGACTCCAAAATGTTAGTTTATGCTATGAAATGATAAAACATTATTGAAAGATTTTTTAGCAAACCATCATGAATGTTTAAAGCCTGGCGTTGTTAACGTATAAATTTTTTGTGGACTGTGTATTTATTTACTTATTTATATATTTGCCAACGGATTTACACAAATTTTACAGTTTGATTAGGCCTAAAAACGATTATCATAACATTTGATGACACTAATAAAACTTTCAAATAATTATTTTGTTTGTAATTTGCTTTGGTTAAAGTCATCACAATTCCTTTTATCATTAGATATAAAATATGGACTAACACGATCGGGTGACATTTAATTGCGAAGCTTTCGTTTTGGCTTTGAAACTGTCAGATATTGTATATTTGCGAAGGTTTATTGTATTCCTATACAGTTATAGTTTTGCCAGCATATCTGGAAAAATGCACACTAAATATGCAAACCAACTCCTGTTCTCAATATAAGGTTTCAATTTACCACAAGATTCCCGTACGTAGAACGGGCAAGCAGCTAGTATATATATAAGATACATAACATTTATACGAATACAGTAGTATGGCGTAAAATATCGTACGTCGCTCGTCCAAAATGTGTTTACCGGGACTAGTGTGTTTCAAGACTAGAAAAAAAAAATAGTAACGTAATAAAATACTACTAGTGTACATGTTGCTCGAAATCGAGCAATTACAAAGAAGTACTGGAATTATTTATAAACAAATAACTTGTTTAAAAACTAATAACAGACATCATTTCCGATTATTTTAAAAGAGTCGACTAAAAGATTATTATTAACTAATGGAAATACTCACAATTTACATAACAGTCCTATTCCAGTTTAAAGGGTTAATTTTTAACTATCAAACTGCCCATGGACGGGAAAAGGTAAGCTTACAATTTAAGTCAACGTAAAAAGGCTGTCAGCTTGTATAATGTACCGTACCTAAGTTATTTAGCCAATTTGTAGACAATAAGGTGTAGGCTACTTTAAACTCTACAGGACAGAGTTAGGCAAAAACTGGCAGAACTCTGAAATGGTGTTATTTATCACAGGCATACTCATATGGCAAATCTTAAAGCTTATATCGAAACACAAATCAACATCCAAAACTATACAAATTTTTAATACAACATAGATAATTTACACATTGACTGTTTACAATTAACATATGTTCTTCTTCTCACTTTTAATTTTTGCTTCGCAACGGGAAAAATCTGTTTCATAATCATTGAAATAGATTTATAATAAATAATCCATCATAAAGTTTAAGATTAAATAAACCCAAGGCCTACATAGTTGTTTTTTTTATCAGCTGTCTGAAATTGTGAAATAGGCATTTGACAGTTCTGGTTGTTTACATTTAAATGTCAAAGCAAATGTAAACATTGTAAATTTTCTCATGCTTCCATGGAGACCAATTATTAATATTTAATTTCTAACAACAGCTGGAGTTTCAAAACAATGTTTGTTTCCCATGTTAATCTTATGGAGAAATACGAAATTTTAACGGGCCCTAGGGCCTCGCTCTCTAATTATTTACCTAAAAAGAAAGTTTCCTGCAGTAGCAGGCATTACTTAACAGGCATTATTTTAAAACGAATAATAGTTATAATTGTTGATGACTTTAAAAGATTCGACTCAAAGATTATGGAATACTCAAGATGTACATAACAGATCGAGGTAATCAACATTTCTTGTAAATATCTCATCATTTTTCAAAAGCTGATTTTGTTTTTTATTGTTTTCTACAAATAGCCTTACTCATAGCCACATTACGTTGTCCATAATAACGATTATAAAAAATAAATAATAAATAAAACACACATTATTTCTATTTCTTCCCCTTGGTGATGTTCTATGATTTTCCTATGTTTCCATAGTTTGCAAATCGTCTCTTTCAATGATTACTAAGAAATGCAGCACAGTGTTAATTCAGTTTTCTTTTTAGTATATCAATTTATCCAGGTTCTCTCGTTTTTTTTTTCATTGTAATATTTACACCAACCCAAATTCAAATAGTAATTATTTCATTTCAACCAAGTAATTAAATGTTTGTAGCAAACTAACTGTGAATTAGCAAACTTATTGACTGTTTACAATTAACATATGTCCTTCTTCTCACTTTTAATTTCTGATATCAGCTGGAGTTTCATAACAATTTTTGTTTCCCGTGTTAATCTTATGGAGAAATACGAAACTTTAAAGGGCCCCAGGGCCTCACCCTCTAATTATTTCCCCAAAAATAAAGTTTCCTGCACAACTTCACGATACGCTCTTTCCAATGACACCAAAAACATGTAAATCGGTTCAGTAGTTTCGGAGGAGTAATTGTCACAAAAAACCTGCTTGCGTATTAAATAAATCTATATAATTAATACGCTACATGAAACTTTGTCGGTTGAACTCCTACGCCATTTCTTAACCGATTTTATCCATTGTCGTCTTATTGGAAAGAGCGTGTCACGTAGATTTGCAAACTGGCCTTACATTTTTGAAAAAAGTCCCTTGGGCTCTGCCCCAGTGGCTTTGAAAGTTCCCATGTTATCCTTATGAAGAACATAATTGTTTACATTTTGATCAGCTGTATAATTTAATTGCTGTTATTTATTTTTCAATTCAATGAAACGCATTGAGTACATTTATTTACTATTTGAGTTTGTGTAAACATAACCTCCAAGACGGATCGTGTTAGTATGGTTGTATCTTAAATTTTGTATTTATCGCTGTTTTGTGTCGCTATGACAGATCGTGTTAGTATGATTGTAACTTAAATTTGTGTATTTATCGTTGTTTTGTGTCGCTATGACAGATCGTGTTAGTATGATTGTAACTTAAATTTGTGTATTTATCGTTGTTTTGTGTCGCTATGACAGATCGTGTTAGTATGATTGTAACTTAAATTTGTGTATTTATCGTTGTTTTGTGTCGCTATGACGGATCGTGTTAGTATGATTGTAACTTAAATTTGTGTATTTATCGTTGTTTTGTATCGCTATGACAGATCGTGTTAGTATGATTGTAACTTAAATTTGTGTATTTATCGTTTTTTTGTGTCGCTATGACAGATCGTGTTAGTATGATTGTAACTTAAATTTGTGTATTTATCGTTGTTTTGTGTCGCTATGACAGATCGTGTTAGTATGATTGTAACTTAAATTTGTGTATTTATCGTTGTTTTGTGTCGCTATGACAGATCGTGTTTTAGTATGATTGTAACTTAAATTTGTGTATTTATCGTTGTTTTGTGTCGCTATGACAGATCGTGTTTTAGCATGATTGTAACTTAAATTTGTGAATTTATCGTTGTTTTGTGTAGCTATAATTTGTTTATTTGTTGTTTTTTCTTTTAAATGCCTCCGACGCTATGACAACGAAACATAGACAGGAGGCGTAATCGTGTAACGACCGCAGCTACAGAACAGTGACGCGTAATAGGCTCAACTATTAGGTTAAAAATGCGCCCTAACACTACCCCAAAACAACTTTCCGTTCTCAATTGGCCCTCTATCAATTACCTGTGTTGCCTGTACAGCGAGGCATTTTGAGAAGGAGAAAACCGACCGGAATGCTTTAGGTTTATCAATAACGAAGATAAACATGGTCTGAGTTACACACCGGTAATCTTTGAGTTGACTCTTTTAAATTCATTGTAAATATGACTGTTATTCGTTTTGAAATAACTCCTGTAATACTTTGCAATTGCTCGAATTCGAGCAATTTGTACACTAGTAGATAGATTATTTCACTACACTACTATGAGTTGAGTTGTTTACAACCTGCGAAACATTATATTTTCAACAGCTGTCTATTGTTTACAACCAAAATTCTTCCACTGTCAACAGGTGAGCACTTTTTCGTCTAAAAACGCCGTGCGATTTCGCGACTATCGTCGTTCATTACTCTATCGAATCACGACATAGGCCTAATCTTATACAATCGATGCGATTCTAGTTGTCTTTTATCACAGATCCTGTCAGTCAAAGGCTTATTATTGTAATACGGACGAAATATGAGCATTCTATTATAAAATTAAACTGTCATAACCTAACCTAACTAACCGAACTTGTTGATAATATAAAAAATCTATATAAAATCCAATGTATGTTTGTTTGTATGTTTGTCCTTTATGGACTCCAAAACCGCTCGACAGATTGTAATGAAACTTTCAGGCATTATTAAGCATTATTCAAGGATGGTTTTTGTGAAGTTTGGTGCAGATCCGTCAAAAGGGCTCCGCCCCAGTGGCTCTGGAGTTTCCCATGTTAACCTTATGAGTACTCATATTTAAATGGAATTAAAGAATTTAACAGCTGATTCAACTAAACTATCTGATTCTGTGATGTTCAATAACATTAAAAAGTTAATAGGTTTACCAACAGGGTGCAGCACTATATTTTTTTATTTATGAGAACAGCTAATTTGCAACCAAAAGGTGAGTGAGCGTAGCGAACGAACTTCAACCTGGAGGCGAGTTAGCGTAGCGAACGAGCTAACCTGAAGGCAAGTGAGCGCAGCGAACGAGCTCCAACCTAAAGGTGAGTGAGCGTAGCGAACGAACTTCAACCAGGACGTGATTGAGCCATGCGAACGATTTCATCTTGAAAATGAACGAGCATGTAACATAAAACCGCAATAGGACAGGACGACGTCTGTCGGGCCAGCTAGTATATATATAAAAATCGAACGAAGGTTTACTAATCTAAAATATTATTCATAAAATAAAATTATAAATGCCTCCAATTCTAACAAAAGTTGTACAGTTAAGAAGTAATCTCATTCTAAGCTTAAAATCTTTGTCAAAAAGTTAGTGCCACCGGTGAGATTCGTACCAGAGACCTCTACGTTATCATCCCGATGCCCTATCCACTACACCACTACACCACTAACACCAATGACATCTTTACGCATTGTTGCGGTAATGATGGTGTTCATTACATTCATTCAACCATCAGTCAATTGAATCGAACACATTTGATCCGAAATAAAATGATTAACCTCCAATTTCCAACCTAAATAATGTTTTGGTTTTACGTGGTAGGTAATCGCCAAAGAGGAACTCTAAGGTTCAGCTGTGATTAAACTATTTTTTCTGGATTCTTAAAAGTGGTGGTTATTTAGGCCTAATTTCTTAAAAACATTCCTCATAACTTTTACAAAAATACAAAATAAATATAAAGTGCCTTGTAAACAAATGTAACGAACGTAGATAAAAAAAAATACATTGGGCCATCTTCGCCAGTTTAGTGAATATAAGAAAAAAAGAGTCCCGTGGCGGATCCATCCAGGGTCCCTTGGCCAGAAAATCTTTTACTATCGGGTAATATCATAAAACATATTTCGCTTCATCTCTACAAAGCCTTGTAAACCGATTTTGAACCTTTAAAATCACTAAACTTTCGTTGAAAATATATGTCAAAATATTCAATCTTGATCAGTGCTGTAATTTTCCCAGAGTAGGCAGCAAAAATATTGCCTTCTTAACGGTTTCCGACAAAAATGACAACGAATCAGAAATTTATAAATACAATTTTAGTCCATCGGACATCAAAGTAACCAAACATGATATAATCCGAAGCAATGTACAAACAGAAATACAATTTATTTCATATAAAGTTTATCGTAGGCCTACACAATCACAAATACATTCGAACTTTAAACTTGTAACGTTTAATTACGTCAGCATATCTTAACAATGTGTCATTACATTATATTCAGTAATATTATTGCATAGAATACTTTTTTTCTGTAATATACAGAGTGTCCCGTTAGTAAACAGCCAAACTCCGGGAAATGGTTCTATGGGTCAAAATAAAGAGAAAATCAAAAATAATATTTTTTGCAAAATCACTTCGTTAACCAGATACCCGCCATTATGTATATTTTACATAATCATTTGTATTTTTGGATTTTTAATCCTATCTTTATGAAACTTGGTATGTATGTTAAGATAGAAGAGACCAATGTTAGAAAAAAAATCATTTTAATTCAACTTCAAATTTCAAAATGGCAGCCATTTTAATTTTGTAAACTAAAATTACTGAAAAACTGCTAATTTTATGACAAAATTTCAAGTAGCCTATACTTTTACTTAGCATTTTTAATTCCCTATCGAATGATACCAAGTTCAAAAAGATTGAATAAGAAATAGCTCAAATATTACGATTTTTTGTGGTAAAATGGGACAAAAAGGACTATTCTACCACATTTTACAACTAAAAATCGTAATATTACAGCTATTTCTTATTCTACCTTTTTGAATTTGGTATCGTTTGATAGGGAATTAAAAATGCTTTATAATGGTAATATATATTGTACTAGTAGCCTGTAGGGGCCATAGCCCCTAATTTAGACTACAATAAAAACCCGTATATAAAAAGACAAATATTCGAAATATGTATTTAAAATTATCAATTTCATGTTACTTAAAATTAACAGTGTTTCTTGTTTTATATCTTGGTTTTCCTTCCGTTTGAGTCGTATATTAGTTGCTTATGATGTGTCAATGAAATACAATTATAAAATAATGATTAAATCAATAACACAACATATTAACAAATGAAAACGTGCACACGGTTTGGCCTGAGCCCGAGGAGAACGACGAAGCAGAGCTGAATCATACAGCCAAACATTGCACATCTTTTCTAGTTTAAAATTGAAGATTTGTTTTGTAATCTTACGAATTCTGTTATAGTTTCAATTTTGAGAACCAAATGTAAAGGTTAAAATTATTAATTAATTATTATGAAGGCAACTCCCCATTTCGCGGTATTAGTAAGTCAGAAATATAATATATCTACGAATTTGTCCCTGAATTTTAAGACAGTAAGGCTCATATTCCGGAACTCTCTTTTTGTGTAGCGGAAAGCGACGCAAAAACCATTGCACTGTTGTATTGCCTTATGTTTTTTTATGAAGTTCGAATCATGTAAAAACAGTTCTTTAGTTCGTCATTTACTTGTGGTTGTGGCATGTCCATTGTGGCAACATACGTTGAAATTTCCATTTGTGGCCTCCTCTGCGAAGTGAAATGCGCCACAATGCATGCAAGTGCTTTAAGAGGGCCTAGATTGTGAAAACAACACTCAACCCATTTTCCAGCGTTCTTCTAAAGATAGGTTGTAAAACAGTTTCTGGATTTCTTTCACAGTTAGGCCCTACATGACGTTCTCTTTTGCATTCTTAAGTCTTTTGAATTCCTGGACACTCTTCCACGTCTTGCAGGTCTTCCACTACCCTGTCTAGTTACTTCACTCATTATAAAAACGGAAAACAAAAAAAATCAACACAATTCATTTTGAAACATTATTTACCAACATTGACTTTCAGAATAAATGTAAACATTGCAAATAAATAAGTAACAGCTGATAGAATGCAGACGTTTTTCAGTCCCCATGCATTTCTTATGGTGGATATTTTACGTTATATCTCGTTTTCTGGTAACTTTATGGGAATTCTTTTTTCTCGATTAAATTAAATTAAATTGCCTATATTTTGAAATTTCAAGTTGAATTAAGATTATTTTTTTTAACACTGGTCTCTTCTACCTTAAAATACCTACCAAGTTTCATAAAGATCAGTTTAAAAAATCTAAACAAAACATAAAAATGATTATGTAAAAAATACAAAATTGCGGATATTTGGTTAACGAAGCGTTTTGGAAAAAATTTTATTCTTGATTTTCTCTTTATTTTGACCCATAGAACCATTTCCCGGAGTTCGGCTGTTTAATTACGGGACAGCCTGTATATTTAACTTATCCGAAATGTGTAAAAAAGAAGCTAGCAAACCTAAGTGGTCGGGCCTGACTTGACTGACTTTTAACATTTTTAGGTATACTGTTTGGAAATATTTTAAATTATGATTTTGAAGTCAATCCCGTTATTGTAGCTATATGTGAACTGAAACAGGAGAACGGTTCGTTTTAAAAGAGTCGTTTATCAGTTAAGAGCCTTGAACAGTTAATCTCTCCCCCCCCCCGGTCGAACCCCTATTTGTCCCTAACATTCCGTGTCCCTAACTTTCCTTGTCACCATCTTTCCTAAACTCCAGGATTTTTGCGGACATAGGGATATCCCAGGAAGTTCCCCAGGAAACTCTGAGGACTTTGAGGGATTTACAGAGGATATCCCCCATATCCCAATGGGATATCCCCAAGACATTCCAAGGATATTTTTGTGTTGCGTGGGAAGTAGATCGGAGGAAGTCTCACGTTTACAATACTGTTAGTTGAAAACTAATAACAATCCGTCCTCACATATTTTCCGAACCAGTTCTGAGCACTGTGAACATTACAGTAGACCAATTACATCTGTAATGAGTCTTTTCCGCCGACTATGTATTATTCATGATTCGCACGGCCAATAATTATTGTGAAGCTCGGCGAGTTAATTAATGTTAAAACTCGTCATTACAAGCGGCCCAAGACACTTGACAGATGATGCGTTTTCTATTTACCCTACAGACGAAGAAGATGTTCTAAACGGTTCTCAAGTTCCCACACTTCATTGTTAGCTTGGAAACTTCAGCAACTATAATGTGAATTAATTTGTTAGTTGCCACCTCAACATTGCCTTTAAACTAAACACTTCAATTTTATTGTGAAGAGGTTTTCTATAATTTATCAAATAAATTTCCTTGACGAGGTTTGATGGATTTTAAATAATCAAGTCTCAATCTTCCATTACTATTGACTCTTTATAAATAAACATAGAAGTGGTTTCATGGACTTTAGAATACACTGTTTGTAATATTTTCATGAAAGAAGAAGTAGTAAACATTTTTTACAAGAAGATCAAGACATGAATTGTACTGATAAATTACAACAGTACTGCAATTATTTTACCACGTTATTATACTTTAAATCGATTAATAAAGTAAAATATCCTGTACCTAATTGTGGTTTTAACAATATTAACCATATATTATTATATAAAGGGTGTCCCACGAAGAGGTTTTAACGTTAGATTACCTACATATTTCTTGCCAAATTATAGACCGAACATTTTGAAACTTTACACAATTTATAAAAAAATGTTTTAAAAATATTCTGGAAAATTTTCAGCTTCGTAACCCTCGTAGAAACACAGTGGTGGCATATGGAATGTATTTTATTAACTAATTATATTAAAATAATCACTTTTCTATTATTCATTAACTGGTGATGGATCACAGTTTGAAAGGTTTTTGGCTCTACTTTTAGGTTTTTCATTGGGCTACTGTATGTTCAAATTTCCTGATGAAAAATGCTTTCCCTAGGATATGATAATACAAAAATTTTACAAAACAAAAAACACTATATTTAATGTGTTTAAAGTATAATTGTTCAATATGCCACCATTTTGTTTTTACAAGAGTCAGGAAGCTAAAATTTGCCCAGAATATCTTTAAAACGTACTTAATAAATCGTGTAAAGTTTCAAAAATGTTAGGAGCATAAACGGGCAAGTAATACCAAATCAAACGTGGTATAATACGTGGTGGAGCATTCTGTATATAATACGCTAAGCCGATTTTTGTGAACAGAACTCCTCTCTAATTTTTGGACTGATTTTGATGATTAAAGTGCCAAAAACAAAATTGCCCTGATCTGTAGTTTTGCAAAGTGGTTTTCATTTTTTGAAATATAAATTAGTTTGGACAGGATCTTCCACCAAAGTTGGATTTTCTACTAAAAGGTTAAAATGGGGAATCCTGATATTTAATTGAAAAACTTTGTCCACTAATGTGATTGAACGGTTGGGCGTAGAAACTTGATAGTGTGTCCAAAGAATGATCTCGGTCGGTAGATAAGTCACCAAAAGAAAAAATAAACGGTATCAGCATTCTGACACATACTTTCTCCCATAAGTTTGTCTACAACCTTTATTATGTGTGAGCGGTGAGAGTAAATATACGGAAATGGGATTTGTACAATTTTGTTCAGAATTTAAAGGACTATAACATACAAAATTTTTATCAAAATTGTTTGGGCCATTTTCGGGAAAATCCGATTTTTCTGTTATTTTATGGGGGTTTTATGGGAAAATGACATAATTTACAATAACTTTTGAACCGTAGTTTTTACAGAAATGGGATTTGTACCATTTTGTTCAGAATATAAAGGACTATAGCATACAACATTTTTATCAAAATCGTTCGAGCCATTTTTGGGAAAATCCGATTTTTCAGTTATTTTATAGGGTTTTATGGGAAAATTCCCATAAAAAATACATATTTCTAAAAAACTATCAAAATTGTAACGACCATAACCTACTATGTTAAATCAAAACAGGATTTTTTTCTAAAATCCTATTTTTTGTTATTTTATGGGGGTTTTTATGGGAAATAACATATTTGACCATAACTTTTGAACCGTAATTTTTACAGAAATGGGATTTGTACCATTTTATTCAGAATTCAAAGGGCTACAACATACTAAATTTTTATCAAAATCGTTCGGGCCATTTTTGAGAAAATCCAATTTTTCCCGTTTTTTATGGGTTTTTATGGGAACATCCCCATTAAAAATCAAAATTTCAAAAAAATGAAAAAAGTACCTGGAGATACCATGGATTAGAACCTACATTCCAAATTTAATTGAAATCGGACCACAGGTGTAGTCTCTAGCTCTGTACACATCCAGACACACAGACACACACACACACACACGCACACACACGCGCACACACACACACACACAGACATCACTTCGAAAACCACTTTTTTGGGTCCAGGGGGACCCAAAACGAATATATCCACTCAAAACTCAAACTCGAAAATTTTGACGAAAACAATACTTTCTCCATATACTATGGTATAGGGGGAGAAAGTAAAACTAAGTTAATTCACTTGGGGCTCTGCCCTAGAGGCCTTTAAAGTTCCCTTCTCAGATTTGTTTACATTATGGCCATGCAGACAATTTTTCATTACATTTTAATGAAACTAGTGTTAATATTTAAATTGTATTTTAAACAACACATATTATAGGGAGTTCCTGAATTTGCCAAAAAGAAGTATTCGCAAAGTTATTTTCCGATTTTACATTTGATTTTGTTCTACATCATGTCACGTTTTGCAATATAAAGTTCCGTTACGAAATAATTGGAAAATTTTAATATTACAGAAAATGCTTGATAGTATTTCTCGATTTCTTATTGAATTATCTTAAATACCTGTTGTACGAGTTTGTGTCTGCATTTTTAACTACTTTTACCTATATTTTATCATATTATTCAAGACAGATCATCATAGGTTCATGACATTATTTTCATACATGTTTTCAATAATTGGAAAATATTTCGATTGTGTAATACCAGTGCAGAAGGGCGCGTTTCATAGATGAGCCGTGTCCATATTTTGTTGAACGAATTTGTTAAATCAAAATCAAAACTGATACAAAATCAAAAGTGGATGACATTTTTTATAATTTTTATGTGGAAACACGTGCATGATTTAGAAAGTCATTAAGCTGGAAAATTGCAAATTTCTGCAGACTTTTTCAGAGAGGTTACTTCGATGTATTCATTCAGCTTAGGAAAAACATAATATAGAGCCCTTGAATGTTATTCAACTAGCGAAAAGGGTTGTACATGTTTACTAGCGCTACTCAGCAATAAAACCTATTTAATTTATCTCTAAAACAATGATCACCATGGGGCACGGCAAAAAAAATTCTCAAAGTGGGGTCTCTTTCTCCTATCCCCTCGACTTACATAAAAACCTGTTGTTATCATCACCGCTGTGTTGGTATCTGTGCCGATGTAGCGGTGCAGCGGGCGTCCAAAGCGGCGGCGTTACGGCTAGTGTCACAGAAAACATACTAGTATGTTTTCTGCGCTAGTGTTAACTACTTATCAATTTGTAATATATCCCATCTTCAAAGCAAGATATACAGTAATGATATACTGAGATATATGAGATATACTTATGTGATGATTCTTACTGTTCAAAACGTAATGCAGATTCTTTTAAGAGCCACAAAATATGTATGCTCAATGTTCTTATCACCTGAGTTAGCGAACAGATTTAAGTAAACAAAATCTTTAAAATTTGGTATTGTTTCAATTTAAAAATGTCGTCTCATTTAAACAAAACGGTTTTTGAATGGCATAATAGTTGTTACTATCTTAAAGTAGACTTAATAATGAAGCTATTAAGGCAAATTGCAGATTTTTAGCTGTCAAACTATTGCTGTTTTACTGATAGATGTAGCGTCACCGCTGCAAGATACGCGGAGTTTGCGTAGGGACACGTGACGTCACCGTGACGACTCACGAAAGCCGTGTGTGGTAGTGGCCTGCGGTCGCATGCGGTGGACAGACTCGCGACAGCCGTGTGTGGCAGTGGCCTGCGGTCGCGGTGGTCAGATTCGCGACAGCCGTGCATGGTAGCGGCCTGCGGTCGCGGTGGACAGATTCGTGACAGCCGTGTGTGGTAGTGGCCTGCGGTCGCGGTGGTCAGATTCGCGACAGCCGTGTGTGGTAGCGGCCTGCGGTGGACATACTCGCGACAGCCGTGTGTGGTAGCGGCCTGCGGTCGCGGTGAACAGATTCGCGACATCCGTGTGTGGTAGCGGCCTGCGGTTGACAGACTCGCGACAGCCGTGTGTGGTAGCGGCCTGCGGTCGCGGTGGTCAGATTCGCGACAGCCGTGCATGGTAGCGGCCTGCGGTCGCGGTGGAAAGATTCGTGACAGCCGTGTGTGGTAGCGGCCTGCGGTGGACAGACTCGCGACAGCCGTGTGTGGTAGCGGCCTGCGGTCGCGGTGAACAGATTCGCGACATCTGTGTGTGGTAGCGGCCTGCGGTGGACAGACTCGCGACAGCCGTGTGTGGAGTGGCCTGCGGTCGTGGTGGTCAGATTCGCGACAGCCGTGTGTGGTAGCGGCCTGCGGTCGCGGTGGACAGATTCGCGACAGCCGTGTGTGGTAGCGGCCTGCGGTCGCGGTGGACAGACTCGCGACAGCCGTGTGTGGTAGCGGCCTGCGGTCGCGGTGGACAGATTCGCGACAGCCGTGTGTGGTAGCGGCCTGCGGTGGATAGACTCGCTACATCCGTGTGTGGTAGCGGCCTGCGGTGGACAGATTCGCGACAGCCGTGTGTGGTAGCGGCCTGCGGTCGCGGTGGACAGATTCGCGACAGCCGTGTGTGGTAGCGGCCTGCGGTGGATAGACTCGCTACATCCGTGTGTGGTAGCGGCCTGCGGTGGACAGATTCGCGACAGCCGTGTGTGGTAACGGCCTGCGGTGGACAGACTCGTGACAGCCGTGTGTGGTAGCGGCCTGCTGTCACGGTGGACAGATTCGCGAGAGCTGTGTGTGGTAGCGGCCTGCGGTCGCGGTGGACAGACTCGTGACAGCCGTGTGTGGTAGCGGCCTGCGGTCGCGGTGGACAGATTCGAGACAGCCGTGTGTGGTAGCGGCCTGCGGTGGACAGACTCGCGACAGCCGTGTGTGGTAGCGGCCTGCGGTCGCATGCGGTGGACAGACTCGCGACAGCCGTGTGTGGTAGCGGCCTGTGGTCGCGGTGGACAGATTCGCTACAGCCGTGTGTGGTAGCGGCCTGCGGTCGCGGTGGACAGATTCGATCCGTTGAGTATGCTTCGCATGCAGTAGATATGGTGTAGACTAGAGCAATGAATTAATATGTATATTAATATTTAATATTTAATATTTAATAGTTTAATAGTTAATATTTAATTATGTAGATTATTAAGCTTACCAAGCCGGTCGTGGTCTCGTGGTCCATTTTCCAGATTATTATAATTGATATTTGAATTCACGTAAGCTACTTGTAGATACTTTTTTATTAATCAGAATATTTATATAGTTAAATCTCTGTTCCCTATTTATTAATTAGATAACATAAAAGCTGGCTGTGATATGCAGCTGAGGTATTATTGTGCACTTTTACGAGGTTGATAGGTTGATAGATTCATTTCAGTATGGTTTGAGCAACGACAGAAAATGTGCGTGATTTTAGCGGTGGTTGGTGGAAGATATAATATTGGGCTTAGATATCTTATTTAAAACTAACACTACTGCATTTCACCACAAAACTTACATAAATCTAATATGGCGGACGTTTTTTCCAAAATGGTGGCTTCCCGCCACTTAGATTTTCATCGATTTTTAGTATTATGATATGGACACCTTTTTTGACAAAATCACATATCTTTTACTTTTGCGAATTTCCCTATAGGGAAGTAACTATTACCGTTGGTCTCAAGGTAAGACTTAAAGCCCAGGACCGATAACTTGAGTAATCTCTGTTTGATTTTGATGAAATTTGGTTTAAAGGTGTAAGGCAGGATAAACTTGAACGAGTTCGCGAACCAGCATGATCGGACCATGTGAACAGGGTTTTACGGGGGGTTTTATGGGATACAAATTGGGTTTTCTCGTTTTTGACCGTCAAAATACAAAATTTCCAAATTTCTCCCAAGATCATTTTAAAAAGCTTAAAAAGACAAATAATTTAGTATATTGAAGTGTTTTTGTGTGGTTATTGGTTACAGAACATTAAAAAAATTGTAAATTTAAAACCGCCATGTAAGTATTATGGAGAATATTGTAAAATGTTGTAGTTTGCTTGTTTATAGATATATTTTGATCAAATTTGGCAAATTTATTTATTTTATACTCGGATATTATTATTTTACTAAAAACACCCACTTTATTAGCCTCCCTGTTGCAGCAAACCTAGGTATATTTGTTTAACCTAATGTTATTTAAATAGATTTAATTGTATATCAATCCAGGCAAATGGAAATTCGCTTAGTCTGCAGGTTTGCTGCGGCGTGGGTATTTTTATTACCACAAGTTTGATGTGGACCGTTTTTTGACTAGCCTATAACGGGTTTGCCGATATGCATCATCTGACTATATAAAACATGTTTAACTTAACAGGTGATTGTTTATTATCTATATATTTAATTCCGTAATCCATCTATATATTTAATTCCGTAAGTGAATCGGTCCCCTCTAATTATCTCGAGCTAGGAAAAATGTAGCATGGATGTTGAGGATTTATTTTAAAGCTCCAGTGGTCATTTTAAAGATCCAAGGACGGTGGGGAAAATATCAGAAGTGTCAAAAATACCCCTGCTCTGCCCAACAGGCCATCAAAGATCCGGTCATTTTCTAATGGAATCACTGCCACAGTATTTCTTCTATAAGCTGTTTCAAACATACCAGCTAATGTAAACATTGCTCATTTGTATGTTTATTGTATTTAGTGTTCTGATTGGTAATGCAGTGTTGAAATGTATCGTGTTGGGGGAAGACCGCGACTAAATGTGTTAACAAGTGTGTATTTCATTTCAATTGGTATACATAACTAAAAGCAGCAATTGCTGCTATAGTTGTGGCTAAGCCATGAGACTGTATAGCAAATGTTTTTATTTACATCTGATTAAGACAGATGTTTTGTTGTAATGGTAATTAAACTATTAACTTTTTGAATGAAAACTGAACTGGATGAAATAAGTGTTCTTTATTCTTTTAACTTAAACTAAATTTTATATATCAAACTAATCCAATTCTTAACTTATATTTACGAACTAGAAAGGAACTTAAAAACTATACTTCTAAACTTTACTAAACTTAATTTATATATACGCTTCACAAATTAAAACTTCTTACCACACAAGAAATACTCAATCCTCAATTAAAATTTCGTGTCATGGTAGCAGAGCGTGGTGGGGATGGTGGTAGAGCGTGGTCTAGCCAAACTACTGTGTCGCAGCCCAAAAACGTTGAAGCTTCTAGCCAAACTACTGTGTCGCAGCACAAAAACATTGAAGCTTCTAGTCAAACTACTGTGTCGCAGCACAAAAACATTGAAGCTTTTAGTCAAACTACTGGTTTAGAGCTAAGGAACAACAAAGAGAGACTTTTGAAAACTATGAATTGTCAAACACAAACTTAATTTCCAAGTACACTAATAGAAACAATGCTGAGAAGAAAAGTAAAACTTTTACAGATGAAACTCTTGCGCAAGAAAGTAAAACTTTATAATTCTCTGTATGTTCCGTGGGAGTGTGGCTAAGCCATGAGACTGTATAGCAAATGTTTTTATTTACATCTGAATAAGACAGATTCTTTGTTGTGATGGTAAATAAACTTTTAACTTTTTGAATGAAAACTGAACTGGATGAAATAAGTGTTCTTTATTCTTTTAACTTAAACTAAATTGTATCCATCAAACTAATCCAATTCTTAACTTATATAAACTAACTAACAAGAAACTTTAAACTAAACTTCTAAACTTTGACTGAACTAAATTTATATACACGCTTCCACACTTAGAACTTTTAACTGGTCCAGAAAAATACTCAATCCTCAATCCAAATTTCGCGTCATAGTAGCAGAGCGTTAACAGAATTTTTCCCGTGGTTGGAGATCCCCAAGGGTATAGTTCAAACTCAGATATGTCTTCTCAACGGTTACGAAAGAACTACATCGAGGCAAGATTGAATACTGCAATTGCCGAAGCCAACGACTTGATACCTGACGATGAGACTACCACTTCTTCTAAGAGACTAGTAACGACCTTAAATGTACTTTCAACTTACGCGAGACGAGTTGAGGAAATGACGAAATCAATAATGGACCTACATGATTTGCCTATAGAAGAAAAAGATGAAAACAAAAAGGTAACTGAAGACAACATTTTCCTGATGCTCGACTTTGATAAAATCAGCGAGAAACTTAAGGTGAGCATCGTGTTTTCGGAGAGGGGACCTCTTCAGACTGTCACTGAACGTAATGAACTAAGGGATTTAATTCAGGTGAGTCCACTGAACCTTTCTTTACCTGCATCTGCATCCAGTACCTCCTCAATGAAATTGCCTAAATTGTCTCTTCCTTCTTTCAATGGTAACATTTTGAAGTGGCAGGAATTCTGGGATCCATTTGAGTCTACTGTCTCACAGCACAAACACATTGAAGCTCCAAGCCAAACTACTGTCTCACAGCACAAACACATTGAAGCTCCAAGCCAAACAACTGTGTTACAGCACAAAAACTTTGAAGCTTCTAGCCAAACTACTGTGTCACAGCACAAACACATTGAAGCTCCAAGCCAAACTACTGTCTCACAGCACAAACACATTGAAGCTCCAAGCCAAACAACTGTGTTACAGCACAAAAACTTTGAAGCTTCTAGCCAAACTACTGTGTCACAGCACAAAAACTTTGAAGCCTCTAGCCAAACTACTGTGTCACAGCACAAAAACTTTGAAGCTTCTAGCCAAACTACTGTGTTACTGTTACAGCACAAAAACCTTGAAGCTCCAAAGCCAAACTACTGTGTCGCAGCCCAAAAACGTTGAATCTCCTAGCCAAACTACTGTGTCGCAGCCCAACAACTTTAAGCTCCAATCCAAACTACTGTGTCGCATCACAAGAACATTGAAGCTCCAAGCCAAACAACTGTGTCGCAGCCCAAAAACTTTGAAGCTCCAATCCAAACTACTGTGTCGCATCACAAGAACATCGAAGCTCCAAGCCAAACTACTGTGTCGCATCCCAAAAACTTTGAAACTCCAATCCAAACTACTGTGTCGCATCACAAGAACATTGAAGCTCCAAGCCAAACTACTGTGTCGCAGCACAAGAACATTGAAGCTCCAAGCCAAACTACTGTATCGCATCCCATAAACTTTGAAGCTACAAGCCAAACTACTGTGTCGCAGCACAAGAACATTGAAACTCCAAGCCAAACCACTGGTTTGGAGCTAAAGAACAACAAAGAGAGCACAAAGGTTATCACCACTTTGAAAAGTATGAATCGCCAAACCCAAACTTCATTTCTAAGTACACTAACGAAAAAAATTCTGAGAAGAAAAGTAAAGCTTTTACAGACGAAACTCAAAAAAGTAAAACTTAATAATTCTCTGTATGTTCCGTGGGAGTGTGGCTAAGCCATGAGACTGTATAGCAAATGTTTTTATTTACATCTGATTAAGACAGATGTTTTGTTGTGATGGTAAATAAACTATTAACTTTTTGAATGAAAACTAAACTGGATGAAATAAGTGTTCTTTATTCTTTTAACTTAAACTAAATTTTATATATCAAACTAATCCAATTCTTAACTTATATTTACGAACTAGAAAGAAACTTAAAACTATACTTCTAAACTTTACTGAACTTAATTTATATATACGCTTCACAAATTAAAACTTCTTACCACACAAGAAATACTCAATCCTCAATCCAAATTTCGCGTCAATAGTCCCCTAGTTTCATTAATTTCCCTTATTTATATGTTGTTGTTCACAATTTACACTTGTGGTTAAAGCGTGTTCCTTATATTATTTGTATTTCTAAAGTTACGAGCTTATTCTGTACCAATATTCTATTAGTGAGTAAACTGGTGTATGGATTTTTTAACCATTATTTTCCTAGAGACCGTTGTATACAACCGTTAACTACAACGAGCTATGGTGCTAGTTATATTTAATTTTCAAATGTATATACATGCAGTACAACCTAATTCACAAATTTTACGTTTTTCAATTGACAGTTAATAATACTGTGGTAGCAGTAATAATAACAGTATGGCAAAAACTAAACATCAGCCAAAGAAGAGGCTGCAGTAGTGATTGTAGTAGCGGCAATGGTTGAAGCAAAGCTTGCAGTTATTGCACGAATCAAAGCCCATGCGGTGCGGGTGTATTAGTAGTAAGAGTGTTCTCTCATTTGACCTTGAAAGATCTAACAAAGTAATTCCTCGCAACGGGTTTTTTCTCTCCTGCTGTCATCGGATTACCGAAGGCTTAGCAAAAAACTGGTCCATTCCTTGACAATCGCGGTCGTTAGCCGAGGACTCGGGACACCTCGTCTCTAGTTTTCCGGTTATGTTTTTGTAGACATTTAAGCTTAGACCTTTCACTTAAATTAATTCATAATGTATTACGTGTTTGTTTCTCAATCGATTGCATGTGTTTATTTTGTGTACAACATAACGCTAAATGCATTTTTAGTTTGGGAAAATGTTTACACATTTTGACGACGTTCTTTATACGGATAGTTCACTAAAAGAAACTAGATTTTGGGGGATGATAATAGTTTTTACGCCACACTAAACTGTTTTACGAACTTTATAACTTTAACTTTAACTGGATTTAGTCCAGAAAACAGCTGTTTGCCGTCAGTTTCATCAAATGGGGTTTCATTACATACTACTGTACTGCAATGAGTTTTACCGGACACCAACCAGCTGATTACTGTATTTGACAATGAGTGAGAGTGGTTAGTTTATAAAAAAAAAAACATAACCTCTCTGAGAGGTACTTTCAGGACTAGTAACATAATATATAACTACCAGAGCACCCGTGCGGCTCAATGAGCCGCATAGTATGAAACATAACTCCGAGGAAAACGTTATGCTTAAATTCGAGTAATTCTAGTTACATCTTAGAGTGGTTTAAACACTTGTGAGAAACTAATTTTAAATATCTCTATTTGCGTCGTAAAAGGTTCACCTACATTACATCTGCTCTCAGTTTTAACTGATAACTAACTTCTAATGAATGCTAAACGATCTGCTTCAATTCAAGTTAACATGATGCTACAAAGTTTTTCCAGCCCATTGAGAATTGAAGAAAACTGTTGCCTTACTGATAAACTGTGTTAAGTAATTTAAGTTGGTTTATTTTATTTCTTTGATTTGAGACTTCCCTCTAATCAAACAAATTTTCTCCGTATAGAATCCTGAAAAGTTGGGTGATATCAACCATTTAATGTGCTCCATTTTTACCCACAAACTCTGGGTTACCAACTGGACAGCCATAATCCGCTTTGAATAGGCTAAAGCAGCAACAACATTGAAAGTTGGTTAACATATTTTATCGTGTTGTCTGTCAGTCACAGTATCAAATCAAATCACTTTATTCAGCTTAATAAATACAGGAATACATTATTAGGGTAAGAATAGTATTTCCCCGAATGGACTGCAAGTCCGTGCTCGAGGGAAGAGCTCTTACCAGCAGGAAATATGTTTTGGTTATTGTCCATTGGTCAAAAACATGTGCACACTGTTTATAAATAATGTGTACATCTATACTTAAATACGTATCAGAAGCTCTTAATAAACATATATGTATATATATATTTATATATGCTATATAAATATACTGTATACTAGAATTAGTTAAAAATAAACAGCCTTAAGCAACAATAAACATATTAATCTACGAAGACAAATGTATTTTGATAGCTATTATGGCGGGGTTTGATGTCAGAGATTAATTTAAATGTAAGGCGGGCGAATTAAAGCCTCTGCAGCCTCTCGTTTCACAGTCATCAGCCACTCACAGACCTTGCTTTTGTATACAGCGACACTGCCTGATTCAGCATCAGTTATGTTAGGCGGCAAGTTGCGATAAAGGATGTGAGCTATGTAAAACACGTTATTTTTCAACGAACTATATGCTAGTTGTGGAGTGCGGTATCCAAAGTTATGCCTGTGTCTAGTGTGATAACTGTGTTGTAAGTTAGAAAAAATAATTTCCTTGTTGTTCTCAATGAAAAGTAATAGTGTTTTGATAAACAATTGTCTAATATTTAAAACTGGGAATTCGGAAAAAAGTAAATTAATTGAATAATGTATCGGCCTTTTAAGAATAATTTTGATTAAGGTTTTCTGGGTTACGTGAAGAGGAGCCAATGTGGCAGCAGATACACCGCCCCACGCCAGTATGCCATACTGCAGCACAGACTGCACGTATACATAGTAAACGTATCTGCAGTGATCAACCGTTAACACACGGCTTGGTTGATAAAAGGCGTAGACCAGTTTCCTCAATCTTTGCTTTACATAGATAATATGAGGAGACCATGTCATCCTTTGATCAATGATCACCCCAAGGTACTTGTATTGGTCCACACGATCGACTGTGTCACATCCGCAGGTTAGACCACAGATCACCACATGAATGAAGATAGAGTTTTCTAGGGCTAGGGTCACGAGTTCGAGATAAGAAAACTGGCATGCACTTGGTTTTTTATACATTTAATGTCAATGTGTTATGATCCAGCCAATTTTTTATTTCAAGTAAGTCAGATGCAGCTTGATGGAAGACATCATCCCACGTATTACCCGAGGACACTACCGCTGTGTCGTCAGCAAAAAGAAACAATTTACCATTGACTCTTAATTTAGTAATGTTATTAATATATATTAAAAAGAAAAGAGGGCCTAGGTTACTTCCTTGGACGACACCATAGTCAATGTTAGTTATATCACTATTTTCGCCATTGATAGTAACGAACTGTGATCGACCAGTCAAATAGCTGCGGAACCAGTCAAGTGATGGGTTGTCAACGCCTATCAACCGCAGTTTTGTGATTAATTTATGCCTATCAATAGAATCGAATGCTTTGGCCAAGTCTAAAAAGGTTACAAGCACATTTTTTTTCATCAATTTTTTCATAAATATGTTTTGAGATATTAAATAAGGCATAGGTAGTGCTTACGTTAGCTCTGAACCCAACCTGTGCGTTGTCAATGATATTATTTTCCTCGAGATATCTATACAACTGTTGCTTGACACATTTTTCAATTATCTTGGATACCGCACTAAGTAAAGAAATAGGTCTGAAATTCGCTATCACATTCTTTGGGCCTGATTTATAGATCGGGATTACTTTGGCGATTTTATAAGGATTTGGAAAAGTATTAGTTGATATACTTAAATTTACAATGTGAAATAAGGGTTGGTGTAAGACGTCTAGATTATGCTTTATCAGTTTAGAGGAAATTCCATCATACCCAGGTGCCGAGTTTCCTCTGATTTTGGTAACCACGTCTAGTAAATCTTGATGGGTAATTGGTTCCAGTGAGAACTGGGAGTTAACAGCAAAATCAGCATCCTCTATTTCGACCGGACCAACAGGCTGCAAAGCCCCGGCTAGTTGGGATCCGACGGAAGCAAAGTATTTGTGTGTTCATTGGTATTTGTTAAATTTATCACAGATGGAGGGGACAGTGTCGCTGTGTGCTCCAAATGCGCCGACTGGAAATTTGCATTTGGTATCTGCGCGACCCGCTACTTCGTTCACTATATTCTAACATTTCTTTGGATCTCCATGAGCGTCATTGATTTTATTTTTTTTAAATTCCTATTTTGCTTTTTTAAGTGTAGATTTTAATATGTTTCTGTATCTAACATAGCGCGCACGCAGTCTAGTATTAAAGGGGAGTTTATTGGTTAGTCTACTTAATTTGTCCCGATGACGTATTGATTTTAAGAGACCGTTTGTTATCCACGGTTTTATCTTGAACGTTTTAGCGGTAGTGGTAATGGTAGATGAATTACGTTCAACATTGGAAATAAGTATATCATTAAAGATTTTTGCGGCGGAATGGACATCTTTTGATGTATAGATTAGATCCCAGTTTTGAACGAGGAGATCTTGCCTAACATGCCTCGCATCAGAACGTTCTCACGTTGTTCAATGGAGTTTCTCTTAATATCTGTTTACAAGTTTTGAAAGTATGGATTCATTTGTCGAAATAGGTTGGATAACTCTTGTAGCTATAAAATTTGGATATCAATTTTCATTTTATCTTTTTGCCTCTCCATCTTTTATCTTTTTACATCTTTTTGCATTTTATTATTTGCCTCTCCTGAATCATAAAAATAAACTTGACCGTAACTACTCGATCGTTAAAAAGGTACGGTACATGAACACTAATTCCTTTACTTATGTTTGGTCTAAAATTGCCACTACAACTTTCAATAGCAAATGGGTTTTTGAAACTTCTTATTTTTGACTTGAAATGTCTGGATTGTGTTGGTGAATTCAGTCAAAAAACGTTGTATAAGTTTTTCAGAGATACGGGCAACATAACCTGGAAGTAAACAATCCAAATTTACAAAGTGAAAGGTGTTTATTGTGAGATGTCAGTGATTAGCCTGTTTCGGTTACAGTTTCGATTGCTTTGCTAGGTGCGGCCTGAGAGACTTTTCCCCTAATATTATAGTTCTCTGAGGTACTAATGTGACTGAACAGCTAACAACTAACTACTGGTGATCTAGTTGCTGACCCCCGAGGCATGTCCGGCGCTGCGCGGTGCCTGCCACCGTGCAGAATGAGGCTTTCTCGGACCCGGCCTGTGGAATGAGGTTTCTCCCTCTCATCTCCGTGTGTGTGTGTGTGTGCGACAAACTGTGTCGCAGAAAGTGCGACCACGCATCTGATTCCGCGACAATTTCTCATCGTTTGTTTCGATTGACCTTGTTCTCGTAGAGCCTACTGATGCATTGACCCTCTGGATCACTCAGCACGAGCGACGCTTCGAGTAAAATGTATAGTGCGGCTTACTGACCATATTCTATCAAAATAACACTTAATCAGGTTTATTTGCTTATGTTCTTTGAAGCTATAAATCTAAACGCATGACTAAAAAATGAGTTGATATTTTCTAATAGGTTGGTGGTTTGCTTATCCTCGTTCGCTCGTCCACCTAGAATGTCAATAAAGCATTACTGCATTTATTCTGTACTTATTGTTGCTTCTGCTTTACTTAAGACTGTGTAGAATTAATGAGTTAGGGCAGCATTGAGGGGATTTGAACCTACTTCTTATTACCAGGATCTGATAATCTCTCGCACTACCGAATGATTCCCTCAATAACAGTTTTAGTTTAAATTAAGCTGCACTGTCTTGAACGTATGCGACGGTAGTGACGCATTGTGGGCAGAAAGATATGAAAACACTAAATTAATACAGTACCATTTGTTATACATAATAGCGTCTCTTATTTCTTCCAACAGTGGAAGAACAACACAGTGTGTACCGGCCGAACCATCATCACAGAGTTAAATCCCATCTCCGCTAGAGCAAAAGCGACCTTATTGTTAGCAAAAAGCGTGAAAACAAAGACGAGACGCGTTGAGGTTGGGCATGGACGATCTGGTTTGTGAAAGGGAATCATGCATTTCGTGCTCAATGTGACTCCTGACCCCGGTATCTCAAGATCGGTGCCTGAAGACGGCGCTGGGAAGTTCCGACACCCCCGCAATTCCCGCATCCGAGTCCCGCTGCATTTGCCGCAACCACAGTGATTAGGGGAGTGGCAGGAGATGAGTGGTGGATCGTAATATTTTGCCTTCAATTGTTGACTACATACCCGTGTACACAAACTGATTTTAACATGAACCATTGTGACCTTTACAATAAACTTTAAGTGGTTTACACATACGGCCATTCCAGCTGTAATTGTATTAAAACATAATTAACAACACCAAACTTCAAATAATATAAATAAAAAAATAATAAAGGTAAGAATTTATAATCAGCCAGTAGCTCCAAAGGTATCAAGTAGCAGGTAATACAATGTTTAAGGCGGATCGCTAAGTTCCAAAACCTAATTGTCCTCTAATTGCATTGAATCAGATTGAGTAGCTTCGTTGGTAATATCAACACACAAAACATACATTGAAAAAGTGACACTTACAGCTTTGTGATGTTATAGGCATAGTACCTGGTGACCGAGCTTTGCTCGGGGAAAATCATTAGTTTACTCTGAAAGCAGTCTTAGTATTGCATATACATGAATCCATTCCCCACACTCCGCACTGCTAGCCATTACTACTTCTTTCACCATTTTGTATGTCGTGGGCATGCTTCCATCCCTTCTCACAGCATTTCAGCATTGCAGATACTTTAATCTAACTGCTACAAACGGTTTCCAGTTCCCAAACTCCACACTGCTCACCTTACTACTTCCTTCACCTCTACTTACGTCGCAGACCAGTTTCCCTATCTTCCCATAGAATTTTAAGATTGTAGATAACAAGATACCTTAATCTAATCGTCATAAACAGTTCCCACGCTCCAAAAAAACTCACCTTTACTGCTTCCTTCATCACTTCCTACGTCACGGACCTGTTTCCCTCCCTTCCCATCGCATTTTAGGATTGCAGATACCTTAATATAATCGGCATTAACAGTTCCCAGACTCCAGACTGCTTGCCTTTACTACTTCCTTCATCACTTCCTACGTCGCGGACCTGTTTCCCTTCCTTCCATTAGCTTTTTTAGGATTGTAGATACCTTAATCTAATTGTTATAAACAGTTCCCACACTCCGCACTGCAAGCCTTTACTATAATCTTAGATAAAAAAAGTCCTGCTACAATGTATCGAGGAATCTTCAGTATAATCTTTGCTCAATAGTAACAACTAAGAAAGTATTAAAAGTATTAAAGATGTTTTTCCTTTTGTACTGTATTTTTAATTTGCTAGTATACTGTGAATAGACAACTAACTTACAAGTCTTTTGTTTACTTTTTCCTTGTTATTTAATTCAGCCAAGATGGTTACTTAGCAACCCATAAGATCAATGTAAAAAAATGTGACTTCCAGTTTAATTTTTCTACGTAATTAGATTTTTGTTGGCAGTTCTAAAAGCAGTAAACTCGTTTTTAGGCCAGGAATAAACTCTTTACAAAATTTGTCGGAGCCGTTTTCGAGATCTTTCTGCAAACAAGCAAACATTGCTTCTATTAGAGTATAGGATAAATTAAGCACAAATCTGCTACCCAATAAATATAAAAGGAGGTGTATGAGTTAAAGCTAATTAAAGATTATTCCATCCTCTCATTAATTTCACTACCGTACTCGATATTGACATAAATTGGTTTTTCAGTTGTAGTATAATATGCTCAATGGTATAATCTGATTGTTCATTTCTTTTGCTCTATATATACACATTGTTATTTCCTTTTGGTATGTGTAAACATATGCTACATATCCTCGGAAAGTGCTTCAAGAGCTTTCTGCGCATGCGCAAGCTGAGGTGCCCGTGGGTACAAAACGCCACGTTATGTCTTAAAATGTAAACAAAATGACAATAATGGCGGAATGTTTTCTCATAAGGCCCATGTTAAATTTTCAAAAGTTTGTACTCATATTATGGCGAAAATAGATTTTTCCTGGCTATACCACTGGTCTAGAACTTATTTTTGACACAGAACTTAGTTATTCCGTAAATATAAACGTTTTTGTTAGGGCCGATTCCCAGATCAAGTTGACAATTATTCAAACTTTACTCGTATTATATATAGGATTGCTGAATATACGAGCAAGAAAAGGGACTGACCAAGGAGATTGGCACAATTTTGCATGAATTTAGAGTTTGTATGAAAATCTATCCATCTATCAGTATATATATATATATACTAGCTGACCCGGCGAACTTCGTATCGCCTAAGTTATAGGTTTCCCCTAAGACAGACCGATGGAAAGAAAGTACCGTTACGTTTAATTTTCAAGATGATCTCGTTCGCATCGCTCAATCACGTCCTGGTTGAAGTTCGTTCGCTACGCTCACTCACCTTTGGGTTGGAGCTCGTTCGCTACGCTCACTCACCTTTAGGTTGGAGCTCGTTCACTGCGCTCACTTGCCTTCAGGTTAGCTCGTTCGCTACGCTAACTCGCCTCCAGGTTGAAGTTCGTTCGCTACGCTCACTCACCTTTTGGTTGCAAATTAGCTGTTGTCATAAATGTAAAAGAAATAATAGTGCTGCACCCTGTTGGTAATCCTTGTAACTTTAATGCTATTGAACATCATAGAACAGAACCAACTTGTTTAATTGAAACAGCTGTTAAGATTCATTAATTCCATTTCTCATAAGGTTAACATGGGAAACTCCAGAGCCACTGGGGCGGAGCCCTTTTAAGAATTTCGAAACGGGAAATAGTTTACGTCCGATTCGCATACCTACAGAATTTACACACCAAATTTCATAACGATCGGTGAAGTCGTTCCGGAGGAGTTTGCAGACAAACACTGTGACACGAGAATTTTATATATTAGAAGATATATATACTGTATATATACTAGATGCTGTACCCGTGATTCGCATGATGTACCATACCGCCTGATATGACCCAAATACTTAACTAGATCAAATTTATAAACAATGAGCTACCAAATCTTTACAAAACTTTGTATGAACCTTGTTATAAACCTTGTTATAAATATCTTTTGTACCATACCGCCTGATATGACCCAAATACTTAACTAGATCAAATTTATAAACAATGAGCTACCAAATCTTTACAAAACTTTGTATGAACCTTGTTATAAACCTTGTCATAAATATCTTTTGTAAATGCTAAAAAAACCTTGTTATAAAACCCAATTTTTATCTCCTACATTGTAATTGTCCGACTGTTTACATTAAAATATATCAATAACATAATTTTTATAACTTATGATTATAGAATCTTTCTTTATTTCCATAATCAATGAAATACATAAACCTGCCACATAGTTGAGTAATAGTATATTACGTTACTAGCCTGGTAAGTGGTGTTTTACCGTGCGAGTACGTTAAGCTTACCGGTCGAGTAACGTACGATTCTTTACATCATAATACACAGAATAATTAGTACATTTTAAACGCATAACACAATTTATTTAGGACATAACATAAAGTATAATATTTTTATATTACAGAAAATAAAATAGGCCGTTGCTAGCTGTTTATTTCATCAGCTGTCTAAGTGCACGGGAAAAGGTTTTCACGGTAAAAGTACATAACGTTACTTTTCCGTGTTTAGGCATGGTAAAGGGCAACTTTCCAGCCTATCAATACGGATGGAAAAGTAACTGTTTCTGTGTAGTATGATGTAAGTGAAATAAGCATCTAGCAGTTCTGACTGTTAAAATTGAAATGACAACGCAAATGTAAACAATGATTGTGAATTTTCTTATGCTTCCTTGGAGGCCAATTAATATTTACTTTTGAAAACCTCACCTCAAAACTTTGGACATCCAAGGGGCGTAGCACGAGAGGAACACAGGGAAATGAATACCGGTAGTGATATTCCTAGGTATGTGGATAATCTTTGTGCTAAATTTGGGCTGTATTGGTTTACTATTTTAGTCGTGGCAGCCGCACAGATAGACACCACCTCAAAAATAAAGCTACAGCGCCGAGGATACATATACTAGAAGAACATTAGTAGAACTATTACCACATCAATGTTGACCTAGGACTTTTAAAGTTCTGAGGTGAGAGTTAAAAAAATAAATATTGATTGGTCTCCATGGTAACAAAGAACAAACCCACAACGCTTAAATGTAAACAAGTAGAACAGTCAGATGAATTTTGATTTAACATATCCACATAGCTAGTTCAAACATATCAAATACTGCCCGATAGAACAGAATGGGTATAAATCATAAACATAACTAGGGTTGCTTTCAGAGAGGTGAAAGCCAGTTGAGCGGAACAAACGTGATTTGATATTTGTATAAGTAACTAAATGTAAAAAGGCCAATAGATTTATTTACTAATGCTGGTTTTAAAGATTAAAATTATAATAATTCAAATTTACCTCTTCGAGAAGTGCATTATGGTAGTTTTGACCAGGAAAATGTTACAGTAGTTGGAATCTGATATTAAAATCCAAAAAGGGCATTAAAGTATAAAAAAGAGAAAGGAAATTTAACATTCAAATTCAACTGTAGCCTACAACAAAAACATTGGACTTCATTTTTCACCCTTACAATTGGTTAAAGTATTTAAGTATAAAAAGACAGTACCTATTAAAAAACGAGTATTGTATAACAACAGGAGAGGAAATGTGACATTTAAATTCAACTGTGCAGCATAAACATAGGTTAAACTCAGCTTTCTTTGCTGGAAATAATTTATGATTGTTAATACCAAGTATTCTTGATGGAGGATAGATTGCGTGTAGTAGCAGTTGCGCCGAGTAGCATTTGCGCCGCGGATTAAATCGTGCTTGCAGCGCCACGGAGTTTGATTAGTTCAATGATGCAGAAGTGACGAGGGTCATAATTATTAATTACTTACACATTACTTGACTGAGTTGCTTGTAAATAGTGTCGTTTTCCATACTCCTAATTAACTTTTACTAGTACTGCACTGTTACACAAAAAAATGATGAAACACTTTGTAAACACCACATGCAGTATTGAGTTAGTATAGATATTTTTCCTGAGCTATAATTATTATAACCAGTAGATATTTTCTACTTATCACATTACTAATTTAGGAGAAAGGGGGACTTTTGTTTTCCTATGAAATTTTTAGAAAATAGTTGCACCAGGATAGTCTGCGGTGCTATGTGGAATGCAAACAGCTCGTCATATTGGTATTAGGGGGATTTGCTAGGGGTATATATCCCCATACCTTTCGTAGTAACCCACTCCCTTATGTTACCTTTGGTCACTCAATGGTGTTGTCATTGTCAGTTTTGAGTAGAATTTAGCAGAATGAACATCGTAGAATCCACAAAGAAGGGCTCAATTTTCAATAATTTCGTCTACTACAATTCTGTAGCCTACATTATATCATCAATATGTCGCACAATTGATACGAATGCAACAATAAGCTACAATAAAACCTTTCTGAAACCTCAAACCGAATAAATGAATCGATAAATAATTTCGAACCATGCAATTGCATACAATCGACATTTACAACTGTTCACAACAGTTGACTTGTACTCCCTAGGGACTAAAAAGGCTGTTTACTACTGGTGATTAAAAACGTTATATAGTTTAGACCCATATGGTTTCGTCTTTTGTTTGCTATCAGGTTATACATCGAAGTGAAGGATCACGGGTTCATACATAAAACCCAATTATTAAAAGGTTTGTCATAATTATAGGTTCTAAAAAATTTAACCATGTAAATAAATCAATAACTTGAGGGGGGGGGCAAGCCCAAAATGACACTTTTAGCTACCATTCGTCCCTCTGCTATATCATAAGATGTACAAGGACACCTACATCGAAAACATTGGTTAATCAAAACGGGTTAAAAGTTATTTCACAAAAAACCTTATGGTATCAGGTACACAGTTTCATTGTGTGATAACACTTAACTAAACAGACAATACCCCCGCCGCAGCAAACCTGCCAACTAAGTGAATTTCCATTTGTCTGAATTGATTTTCAATTGAATGTATGTAAATAAAATTAGGTTTAACGAGTACCTAGGTTAGCTGCTACAAGGAAACTATTAAAGTGGAGTTTTAGTAAAATATAAATAGCTTAGTATAAAATAAATAAATTTGCAAAGTTTGATCAAAATATATCCATAAACAAGAAAACTAAAATTATTCAAGTTATCGCGTTCACGGACGTATATAAATCTATACAAAATGAAAAAGTAAATTGGTCATGGGCCTAGGTCTTACGGTGCCACCTACGGTAATAGCTACTTCCCTATAGGGAATTCGCTAAAAACATCAATTTTTTTGTGAATTTAACATTATGGTACAGAAGACGTTAGTATCGTTAATTTATTTATATTATACCTATATGTGTAGGTAAATAACAACAAACGGGTTTCATTCCGATATCGGTGGTTCGTAAACTTAATCCAGGTGATTCAACCATAGATAAAACATACTCCCTTAGTAGATTTCCCATCCTTATGGAACAGCTGAAGCCAATTTTATTGTTAGTTCTGTACGGTTTTCTGTAGAGGTCGTGTTTTGTTTACAATTTGTTTCCCGTTATTACAGCCATTTAAAACCTCGTTTAACCAAATAATACGATCTAATCATAAACAATAACTTGTCCCCTAGTTATATAACCAAACAGTAAAGCACAAATCAAGAAATTAACCCTAAAATAATAGAAACAAAGTTTCGTCGACACTAGCGCCTTTGTGTCACGTACATGAACTAGACACGAAAAACGTGCTTCAAAATTTACAATGGGATGAGAAGTCTACTTGTGTTGGTTAGTCTATGATTCAACCTTAAACATTCATGCCAAATTTAATCAAAATCGTACGAGAAGCGATAAGCATAGGCCGGGAGCGCGCCCGAGTTCACGTGCAAACCTCGCACTGTCAAGTTGATGATTTTTAAAATATTCGTGGGAATGGATGGGGATTTGTAATGTTTATTGAGTTGTATAATAGTATTGAACATTTGCATGGGCTTGTATAGGCCGAAAGCAGGGTCATTAGAAAATGGCTAAAAAACTCACCCATGTTATTCTTATGGAGAAAAAGTGCCTAAAGTGAGGTCATATTACTATATTATACCTACTGTACTTTACATTTAATGGGTCAGTAAATGAAAGAATTAGCTTTTTCGCTTGATTCCGAATATAGTATATGAGGATTATATGTAGGGATATGTAGGAAAATATCAGGATTTTTGAAATTAGTGGCTAAAAAATTATCTCCATGTTATTCTTATGGGAAAAAACGCCTGAAGTGAGGCATCTTTGTGGTAATTGCCACTACACGTTTTAGAGAGTTATTTTGTAAACGTAATATGTACTTGTATTTCTAGACTTAAGATAAACTTAAATTGATATAAGGCCTGTCTCAACTCCCAGGCTTCACGAACCGCGATGTATACAGTACTGCCAAACCTGGTACAGAAACAAACAAATTTTTTTCGTGATTTCCTCTCTTTTGAGTTATTGGTAATTAATTGGTTTTATGTAGCTTTTATACTCAAACGGCGGAGTGTACTGTGTATTGTTGTCAACCAGTGAACAATATTTGCAGATATTTTTGGTGGCATCAATTTTGCAGTTATTAGATTTAAAGTTATGTATGTGTAACCATTAGCACGGGTCACGAGGTGACTGCATGCAACCACTTTACGCTGAATGTAAAATGTGGTAGTTCCTACGTCCTCAATAATCATATTAGTGCAGTTGATTGGTTCCGCCTTTGTTAACCTGTCAAAACTGCTAACCCTCATTTAATTAGCTGGCGCGGCGCTGGTGCTACGCGGCGCAAATACTACTCGGCGCAAATACTACTCAACCATATGATTGTAATGTAACTGCAATGTAGGTCTTCTGCCATTATTAGGACGATTTAGCGGCATTTTAATACTGGCCTTAATAATACCATTGGTCATTGAATACAGTAGATTTTGATGAAAATGCTGGCTACAAATTCAACATGGGGATGGAATGTCATCTAGTTGTATTGATAGTAAAAGATAAAACATAGGCCTACTAAAAATGTAGGGCTATTTTAATGTAAGACTCAAATGTAAAACGCATTTAAAAGACTATAATAAACTGAATTATTAGTCATGTATCTCAATGTTTAAAAACGTAAAAACTGCAAAAAGTCTTACTTATTGAACAATAAAATAAGATGGCTGAAATGTAGGCATAAACATAAGTAATAAGTAAACATCGCATTCAGCTGATTTAAGTGAAAACAGAATAATATAATAAGTAGGGAAGACATGCCTTAAATATACAATGGAGATAATATAATTAGAAATTAGTAGCCTACTTCTGGACAGGCCTAGACAATTATCCATACCGTGGTTAAAAGTGTACTTCTATAAGCCCAGGTTTACTTATCAATGGTTGTAACTGGACGTATTTATAGTCCGTGGCTTGGCAATCAAATAACAGTATTTATATAGGATAGGCTACTGTTATCAACATTTGAAATGACTGGATTGTTACCAAATTACTGTTTCACAAAATGCAGATTCCATTTTCAGCCGAGCCATTAAAATGAGGATTTGCCGAACAATTATTAATATTACAGAATAGTATATAATGATATACAACTTTTCACATTCCATAATTATATGTTAGTTTTGCTATGGTCAAAGGTACAAATCCAAATGTTCTCTTTTCTTTTGGTCAGTATGTAATAATTTGCTAGAATCATTGACTTTATATAAAGTCAAAGCTAGAATACTGTAGATGGTTTGTTAAGTTAAGACCATATGCAAGCATTTTTGAAATCGTTTCCCCGTTTAACCTTAACCAACTATTCCATTCCAAAAGATAAAAATTATATGGTGCAACACAAATAAACAACCCGATCGCCTACCTATAACCTACACTATACCTTCCTAATCTAACCTTACTTCAAAACACTTAATGTAGTCACGAATACTCATAAACCCCGACCTACCTCCCCACATGCCTAAATCAGTGTTCAATCTGCGTTTTATCAATAAGTGTAATAACTTACTGTACCGTCGATGTAATTCAACATAATATAACCTATGAGGTATTATCGGATTAAATACCGATTTCGATGCGGTTCGATATATCGCTTATTAAATAATCCTGATTTCTAACATTGGCTGTTTCTAATCAGCTGGCAACACAAATAGGTTCCCAAGAAAGTAGTCACCGGTCCGTATCCCTCCGCTCCTTGTTTATGCTCCGCGCATTGAGAAAGTAGTTCCTTATATTTTCTCGATTTTCAGTGAATTCCGTGCCTTAAAAAAATGTTTTAACGGCATTTTCTTGTTTATTAAAATCATAGGAATGGTTTAAAATCGTTTAAAAGAAAAGTATAGAAAGTTCAGAAATACCTTATGATTCTCTTGTTAAATTTTTCTTGTAAACAAAAAAACTGTCATAGCTTCTTTAGTACCATAAGCCTAATGTTAAAAATGTTAAATTTTAAGTTCGTTTTAAATTGCATTAGCATTATCTAATTGAAATTTGTTTGTTTACAAACCATCTCATTATTAGTCTAAGTAGTCTTGTTAAGTTTGGCTGAAATGTGTTCAGCCGTTATTGAGTGATGGTGTTATATTGTTTGCATTGAAGTTGATCCCAAAGGGCTTCGCTCGCTCCGCTCAACAAAAATGAGACACTCACCCGAATGTAAACATTTTTTAACATTATGTAACATTATTTACTTAAATGGGACTGTTAAACCATATTAATAAAAACTTGTATATGTTATATTTATATATATGTTATATATATTATTAATATATATATATATATATATTAATATGTATATGTATTATTATATATATATATTATATGTTAATGTCATTAGTATAGGATTCTTTCAGTTATACGTCATTTGTTTATGTTTATGATCCATACCAAATCCCAAAAAGGGTACTAACATTCCTTTCAGTACATAAAAATGTTTATATTAAATAATAAAAGTTATAATAAAAGTAATAAAAAGTTGAATAGGTATTAAATAAAATTATTAATTAAATCAGAGGTTTTCTTTTCTTAGCCTCATTTATTTATTTATTGGCATAACAATTTTTTTTAGATATGTATATGATTTTTACATTAGTTAAATTCCTTATAAAACCAGGTTAGTAGATTTATTAGGTTGAAAAACATATTGTTCAAAATTAATAGTTTAAATTATTTTGCTAATAAAACTCATGTTCTTTTCATTACATTTATTTTGAAACCAATAAACCAGCTGATCAACATTGATATTAAATTATACCAAATCATTGTTTCAGTGCATACTAAATCTGCATTCAACCCACTATAAACACTATAATAAAAACTATTTAACATTTCTCCCAGGGGGGTTTCTCATGTCATCAGCTTCACCAGTTTGGTTACAGGTCTCCTCCAGACTCCGGTGGCTGTTCGAACGTCCGCTACTCTAACTTGGCCATCTCGCCCAGGGTGCACCACCTCCACTATGCCCTTAGCGAAATATCCTCGGGCTTGGTTTTCATCAGTTATCATCTTGCCAAATCTTGCTAGGTTAAATATAGCCTTAACTTGATATCCTTTTTCCACTCTGAAATACGCCACTGAACAAAATCCTTTTTCACTCGCATCACAAAATATATGTAGCTGCAAGGAGCAATTTGAAGTTAGGTTGTAGCAACGTTGTATTTTCAAGTTTTCTGACTTCTTTACATCTTTCATCCAGTTTTCCCACAACTTCTCTAATTCGGCTGGTATTACTTCATCCCATTGAATGTTTAACTTCCACAGGTTTTGTACAAGGATTTTTCCTTTCATCGTAATCGGAGTAATGAATCCCAATGGATCGTAAATAGACATCACAGCCTGCAGAACCTGTCGCTTCGTTGGTGACTCCTTTAATTGTACAATTTCATTCTTTACTTTAATGAAGTTCACTTTAAAGACAAGGACATCTTCACGAAAGTTCCAGTGCAGTCCGAGAACTCGTTCTGTATCTTCGGCTGTTAATCCCACTTCTTCATTCGAATAATTGCTTGACCATTTTGACTTGGGCAGTGAACTAATTAGTTCCTCTGAATTACTGATGACATTCCTCAAGTTGAATCCTCCTTTCTGGCAGATATTTACTACATCTTTTACCAAAGTTTCTGCTTCGTCAATAGTTTCTCTGCTGTCCAGGTAATCATCCATGTAAAACTGTTCTTGTATAGCATGCAAAGCTTCTTGGTTTTCTTTTCCATACTTTTCTGCATTTTTCCTCATGACATAGATGGCACTAGTAGGTGAGCACACCGCTCCAAAAATCATAGATATCATACACCATTCTTCAAGGTTTCTATTTTCTCCTCTCCAGAGAAAGCGTAGTGCATCTTGATCTTCGGCAATTATTTTTATTCTCAGAAACATTTCTTCTATGTCTGCTGCAAATGCAATCTTGTGTTTTCTAAATTGAAATAGAATACCAATTAAACTGTTAAACAAATTTGGCCCAGGAAGTAGATAACTGTTCAAGCTTTGGCCGTGAGATTTCGAAGCCGCGTCGAACACAAAGTCTGGTTTCCTTGGGTTGATCACGGAAAAGTGAGGGAGATACTATGTCTTCTCACTTCTGTTGTTAGCTTTTTCTGGGCTCAGCTTATACAATGAATACAATGAATACAATGAATTTATTTGGCCAATCAACAACAACATTGTTACAGGCTATGTCAATGTACAAGCATAAAATAAAATAAATATCAAGACTTAAAAATCAAACCAAGCAAAAGATGTGCATGCACTATGCAAAAACAGCAAACAGGCTGTTCAGAGGAAAACTTAACTAAATACAGTTTCAAAAAACTCTTTGAATTTGAAAAAAGGATTTTTAATCAGCCAATCAAGTATTGCGGTTTGGAAGTTCTTTCTTTCCAGATTTCTCACATGACCAGGAAGGTGATTGAACAGTTTTATTCCTGAAACAGGGTATGACCTAGCTCTTTTATCAGTCCTGGACCGAGGAATGACAAGCTTAGAACTAAACCTAGTGTCATGATTGTGCACTGAACTGGTTACATGTAAGTCATTCATGCTGTTCTTAATACTAACAAGGCATTGGAATATATACATATTTACAACTGTCAGAATTCTTTGTCTCTTAAACAAGGGCTTACTGTGTTCTTTATAGTGAGCATGACAGAGAATCCTTACTGCCTTCTTTTGCAGTCGCAGGATCTTTTCGACATTGGGTGAGTGGCCCCACAAAATTAACCCATAGGATATGTGAGGTTGGAAAAATGCAAAGAAGGACATTCTAAGGGTACTCTGTGGCAATTGGTCACTTAGACGTCTTAAAAGATGTACTACTCTACTTAGTTTAGTACAGACTTGGCTTATGTGGTCTTTCCAATTGAGACAGGGGTCAAGGGTTATACCAAGGAGTTTGACAGGCTCTTGGAAAGGAACAATCTGGGAATCACATAGGCTAAATGTTATGTACTGTGTTTTCTCATTATTGAGCACTAATTTATTGTCAACAAACCAATTTGAGGCTGACTCAAAAATCTTCTTAACAGACAGCTCTGCTTGTTCACGGGTCGCTTTACATGATATAAGGGAAGTATCATCAGCATACAACATGCAATTACCTTCAAGTCTGGTATAGAGGTCATTGATTGTTACTAAAAATAACAGAGGTCCCATAATGGAACCTTGCGGAACCCCGTGTCTTACAGCTAATGGTTTAGATGTAATACCATTCCAACTTACAACCTGTTGGCGATCACTGAGGTAGGATTTGACCAATCTCAGAGCACTGCCTTCTAGGCCATATTTTCCCAATTTCAGGAGCAAAATTTCATGTGACACACAATCAAAAGCGCGAGAGAGGTCACAAAGTATTACGGAGGTAGATTTCTTAGACTCAAAAGCATCAACAATTAATTGTACAATAGAATCAACAGCCAATATAGTGGATTTGGCTTTCCTGAAGCCAAATTGACCAGGCACCAGAAGGCTGTGTGCTTCAAGGTGGTCGTACAATTGAGCAAACATAATAGCTTCAAACAGTTTAGAAAATACAGGAATCAACGATATTGGTCGATAACTTGCAACATTGTCACGGGACCCTTTTTTATAGACAGGCACAGTTCTAGAGACTTTTAATGGAGCAGGAAAAATACCAACTAAAAAGCATACATTAACCAAATGGGCTAGTATAGGTGCCAGTGCCCACACAATGTGTTTCAAAAGATTAGGTGTCATGCCATACACATCTTTACTGTTAGAGAGTTTAAAGCCCATAACAGCATTAATAATGTCTTGGACCGATACATGTTTCCATTCAAAAGTAGGTGCACCATCAGGTATGCTTGACAGGATCACAGGAGAGGATTGCGTTACATTTGGAATGGTTGACAAGATGGACTCAACAGACTCAACAAAGTACGAATTGAATTCATCAGCAGATGCAAAAGACGGATCAAGAATATCAGACTTTGTTTGAGGTCTATTTTGATTTATTAAATTCCAGGCCGCCTTACAGGGATTGGAAGCCCCTGTTATGTATGCGGCATTTGAGTTGATCTTTGCATCCCTCACATTCTTACGGTATTGTGTTCTAAGCAGCTTAAGCAAGTTAGACAGATCAGGTCTTACACTAACTAAATCATTAACTAAAGTTATCATGTTCTTTAGCCTAGAGAGTTCAGGGGTATACCAGTCCTTAACAACAGGCAAACCATTACTTTTAGAAACCCCTGACTTGCCAACATGCACCTTTTTACATTTTATTGGGAAAAAATGATCAAAGGCCATGTTGAAGTTGACATGAAAAAACATGAAAGCATCATTTGCCGTCAATGCTTTGATTTCATCAAACCAGAAATGTACATTCAGTTCTAGGTATTCTATAAGTTTAAATTCTGCCTCCTCACTGTAGACTCTGAAGGATACCACTTTTGAGGACACCTGGTGATGTTGATCCACATTCGGAGTAGTGACCGACAGCAGAACATGCTTGTGATCTGCAATACTGTCCACACTTACCGCAGCCACATAGTCCCATCTGTCCAAGTTGGTTAGAAAAGTGTCCAAAGATGCAGGACCCCTAGTTGGTTCGATGATTGAAGGGAATATATTAAAAGTTCGCATCAAATTTACAAAATCAGACGCGTAGTTGTCAGAGCTAAGCAAATTGATATTATGATCGGTTCCAATCACCACAAAGAGGCCTAAGGTTGTAAGGTAACTTAGACAAAGTTCAAGCAATTCAAAAAATCTATATACATTACCACTAGGAGAGCGATACATGCTTATTACCGCCATTGAAAGATTTGGCAGCACTACACCTGCAAATTCAACCTGGAGATCCTCAGAGAAACCACTTAAGTCCAAAGGTTTATAATTACCTGCAAGTTTGTTACTGAGATACACAGCCACCCCACCAGTAGCTGACTGCCTGCAACGGTATGCTGCTAGTTTTAAATTACTAACTGTATTGTAAAACTGAATTTCATCACTTAAGAGCCAATGCTCGCAAATACACAAAATATCAATGTTCTTCTCAATGCTTAAAATTTCGATTTCATTAGTTTTATTTCGCATGCACTGAATGTTTATTGTGCAAAGATTTATCATAGGCCTAGCAGCAGGCACGGTCTCTAGGCCGAGGTCTGATGTGTTTGAGACTTCCCTAAAAATGTTTGAGAGCTTCTCTGCGTAGTCCTTTTCAGCGTAACTTAATATCTGTTTATGATATTGTTCGCTAAGTTTTGGATTTTCATTCATTTTTTCATCGACATAGTTTAATCTTCGCCAAGCAACAGACCGACTTTCAGGTAAGTGAGGATTGTCTTTTTTCCAAAGCAATCCAACTTGCCAACATCCATCTTCTTTCTGAGAACATGTATTTTCCAAAATTGTTTCTGCTCTCACTTCCTCTTCAGTCTTCTTACAGTTGTAGTCAGAGCAATCAAAAAAGTCTGTATCGAAACTCCTTTTGACTATCGAATTAAGCTCTTCCATCTCTGAGCTTATCTCGCTTTTAAACATCACAAATTCCTTATCGACTCGAGTTTGGTAAATGTTTTTTCCAGTGGGGCCATTAATTGTCCATCCCAATTTTGACTTCAGTGCAATAGGTGCATTGGCAGGCCCGATCACAACTTGCAGAGGAACTGTCAGGTGGATGTGTTCATGTCCAATGAGAAGTCTTGGCCGACCACGTCTGAAAACTTCCTCTGGGATGTCTTGTAGATGCGACCATTTTCTTTTCATTTTCTCCATGCTAATTGATTGTGTTGGTAGCTGCAACTCTCTCAATGTCCTCACATTGTCCAGTAATAACTCTTCTCCTGTTTCTCCAAGAACTGTCACTGATATGGTTTGAGACTGCTCTTCAGTGTAAACAGACCCATCTGTCCATGAAAACGATATAGGTTTTTCAGGACCTTCAATTCCAAGTTCTTCTGCCAAATCTTTTTCAATTATGGAAACGGTAGAACCATCATCAATAAGTGCATTTCTTTTACGTTTTCGGGATATATCAATAGGGCTGAAATCATTTCCTTTGCTTTTCCGGACAGGGACTTCTGTAGTCTCTGAAGATTTTCTAGGTCCGTGTAATCATTCAATTCAGTTGAACGATTGTACTCAGCTATCCAAGCGGGCCATTGGTCAAGATCTCCGCTGAAGCTTGGAAGAGCAGATAAAACCCTAGCAGGCATCTTATCTCTAACCAATTTGTCTTTGTTAAACATCCATTATTTACCACTGCATTTCTATTTGATTCAAACTGATTGTCATTTGGATAACTTTGAGATTTAGGTTGCATATCTTGAGGGAAACACAAAACATCTCGAAGAATGTGCTTCCTATCTTTTCCATTTAGCTCCAGTGTTTCAGTCTTTTGTGGCATAAAGGTGCCACATTTTGGTGACCTGGTCGTGTGAATTACATTCCAGACCAAATCGTTCTTGTTCGAAACGTTAACTGAGCACATTTATTGATGCAGAGGACACAATTTACCGCAAACCACAGGCCCTAATAGCCAGCTTTGATGATTGTTTCATTAATTAATGCATTTATATCACAGAAATATGTACACTGTTCAACTTATGAAATAATTACCATATGACTTGACTGGACACAACGTGAACTAATATTTTATTTAATGATGAATTACTAATAATGGAAAGAATGTTATAGTGAATTGATACCATGATCTGAAATTACATATTATCAATAATTAGTGCTACGACACAATACCTTAAGGGGGCGTCCCCCCATTTCCCAAGAACTTAGCCTTCCATGGTGTTTGCAGTCAGGAGCACGACACACGACAGACGTTTTTCACTCGTCTTACCCGCTTGCCTCCTTGCGCATGCGCGAGCAGCGGTAGGGGTTGAGATTGGCGGGACATTCAAACAGTGTTGTGGAGATTGACTCCACAAGATCTCCCCCCCTCCCCCGAGCAGCAAAAACGGAAGAAAGGGTGACCTCCATGGTTGGGGTGTCACGTTGGTCCATTAAAAAAAATATATATATGCTGTTGAACACAAGTAAATTAATATAACATATAACAACAGTAAATATACAATAAATAGTAACAAATAACAAATAAATATATTACACAAATATCTGAAACATGTAATATAATATACGAATTCCGGTAACTGGTGTAATGTTGTGTGAGTGTATTGTGTGAAAGTGTTTGCGTACGACTTTGCCTCCCTCCATTCACAAGTCACAGTTTGCAGGTTCGAGCTGTTGAAATTAAAAAAATTAAAATAAAGGTTATGGCTCGACCGCAAATTTCAAAAAATATAAAAATTAGCTAACCTGTGACTGTGTCTGGAGGTTGGCGTGTGGGTGTAAGTGTAAGTGTGAGGCTGTCGGGGCGAGCGACACACTGGTGACCGCTACTGTAGATGACACCTCTGAGAAGTGACACCTTAGACTCAGTGCGCTTCGCCAGTGTGGAGGCCGGCGACAGGTGTTAAGTGTGGTGTGAGGGTGGTGGTCTTACAAACTAACTAACCTACTTATCACTTGGCCTGTGTGCGGTTTTTGTGGGTGTATACCCTGGTTTCTGTTTTGGTCGTGTGTCAATTTTTTGGGTGGAAAAAGGCTTTCAATTGAGAGACATGAGCTCTCCTAACTGTTTTCCCTGACTTTGGGTCTACCAAAATTACAGTTACTGGTGATGTGAAAGCTTGAATTATTAGGGGTTCGGACCAAACTGGTAAAAGTTTAGCATTCACTTTGTTCACTGCGCTACTTTGATGATTTAATCGATACATCACCCAATCACCTACTTTATATTCGACTGGTTGGCGTCCTTTGTTGTATTGATTTGTTCTGGTTTCTCTGGCTTTTTTGAGGTTGCTGTGTGCCTGTGCCCATGTGTGTCTGATATCTATTGGTTGGTCCGGAATGAGACGATCTAAATTCCAATTTAGTTCAAGGGGGTGATTGATTTGATAGCCTAGGAACAATTCTGCTGGTGAGAAACCGGTGCTGTTGTGTTTGGCTGAGTTTAGAGCAATTTGGAAAAAGTGAAGGTTTGTGTCCCATTGTGCTTGATTTTGAGAGTGATAGATTCTGATGGCTATTTTTATGTTTTTGTTTACACGTTCGGCATGACTGGGATTTGGATAGTAAGGTGTTGTTGTGATGTGTTTAATTCCGAATTCTAGGCACATGTCAGAAAAATCTTTTGACTGAAAGGGGGATGCGTTGTCTGATACTAAAAATTTGGGGAAGGCAAAATAGGCAAAAACTCCTGTTTTTAATAGTGATATGGTGGTTTTGGCTGTTGAATTGCGGGCTGGTAAAAATATTGCAAATTTAGAGAATGCGTCAACAACTGTGAGAATGTATTTGTTTCCTTTTACTGATCTGGGTAACGGGCCAATGTAATCGATGAAAATTTTCTCAAATGGTCTGGTAGGGATTTCTGACGACAACAAACCTACTTTGGTGTTTGGTGCCTGTTTGGCGCGTTGGCAATCTGTGCATGATCGTACCATGTCTGATATGGTTTGTTTTAATGTGGGAGACCAAAAGTGTGGTTCAATCCTGGACCATGTTTTGTTAATTCCTAAGTGTGCTGTACTAGGTGCTAAGTGGTAGTATTTGAATAATAGTGGGATTAAACGGTCTGGAATGACAATGCGGTGTTTGGTTTGATTCGGGGACTTGTGTGTGAGAATGTTGTCTTTAATGAAGTAATTTGGGGGTGGTTTGTTTGATCTGAGAGATTTTATAATTTTTTGAATTGCGGGATCTTCTTTTTGGTAAGTGGGGATGTCTGTGAACGCGTCAGGGAGTTTGAAAAGTAGGTTGACTTGTTGTGTTTGTGAGGGTGGTGTATTTGAGTTGTCAAGCTGTACTTCTTCAAACATTCGCGATAAGCAGTCGGCGACGACGTTATCGCGGCCTTTTACATGTCGTACGGTGAACTGGAAAGAGTTAATTAGTGTTACCCATCTAGCTATTTTTCCAACTTGCCTAGGGTGATTGAGAAGCCATGTTAATGCGTTGCTGTCTGTGTATAGATCAAAATGCCTATGTTCCAAATATGTACGAAATTTGTCGAAAAAGTGTGTAATTGCCAAGGCTTCTAGTTCGAAAGCGCTGTAGTTTTTCTCGTGTTCATTGGTCGCTCGGGAACCGTACGCTACAGGTAACAATGCGTCGTCATATTGTTGGGAGATGATTGCAGATATGCTGTTGCGACTGGCGTCTGTATGTAAAACGAAGGGCAGCTCGAAGTTTGGCATTTTAAGGATTGGGTCTCGAGTGAGTGCGGCTTTAAGTTGGTCAAATGCTTTTTGCTGATTTGGTCCCCAAATAAATTTCTGGCCTTTTTTCTTTAAAAGATTTAACGGTGCTGATATGCTGGCGTAATTGGGAATAAACTTGGAGTAAAATGCTGTCATACCTAAGAATCTAGACACTTGTTTGAGATTTTTTGGAACTGGAAAGGTGTCGATTGGTTTTGTTCTTTCTCTACTGACTGATAACGTGTTATCCTTTATCACATGTCCAAGAAACTCAATTTGATTGGACGCTAAGGTCATTTTGGAAGGATTGACGGTTAAACCTGCTTTGTTTAATCGTTGTAGTACTTCCTGTATGTGAATTAAGTGTTCTTCGAAGGTGTTTGAATATATTACTAGATCGTCGAAAAAATTGTAAATGAATTTAAATTTGATGTCTCCAAAAACCTTATTCATCAGATCTGTAAGAACCATGGAACCATTTGCCAGTCCGAAGGGTACGTAGTTAAATTCGTATTGTGCCCATGGCACAACAAAACTTGTGTATTTTTTGGAATCTGGATGCAAAGGTATTTGATTGTATGCTTGGTTCAAATCTAGCAATGTGTAATATTTAGCTGTGCCAAGGTGTTGGAATGCTGACTCTAGGGTTGGTACTGGTGTGGCTTCAAGTGTCAAGCCTTGGTTGAGCGCCTTATAATTAATTACCATGCTCTTGTGGAGTCAATCTCCTCAACACTGTTTGAATGTCCCGCCAATCTCAACCCCTACCGCTGCTCGCGCATGCGCAAGGAGGCAAGCGGGTAAGACGAGTGAAAAACGTCTGTCGTGTGTCGTGCTCCTGACTGCAAACACCATGGAAGGCTAAGTTCTTGGGAAATGGGGGGACGCCCCCTTAAGGTATTGTGTCGTAGCACTAATTTTTGATAATATGTAATTTCAGACCAGGGTATCAATTCACTATAACATTCTTTCCATTATTAGTAATTCATCATTAAATAAAATATTAGTTCACGTTGTGTCCAGTCAACTCATACAGTAATTATTTCATAAGTTGAACAATGTACATATTTCTGTGATATAAATGCATTAATTAATGAAACAATCATCAAAGCTGGCTATTAGGGCCTGTGATTTGCGGTAAATTGTCTCCTCTGCATCAATAAATGTGTTCAGTTAACGTTTCCAACAGGAACGATTTGGTCTGGAATTTAATTCACATGACCAGGTCACCAAAATGTGGCACCATTATGCCACACTTTGCATCTCGAGGTCCAGCACAATGTTCTTCTCGAGGCCAAAAACTAGACTGAAAGTCCTGTCGCTGTATGAAATCTTCCTTCCTCAAAGTCTTCATCTCATTCATGCCACAAGGCTCCAAACCAAATTTCTGATCAGATTTGTCAGTTTCCTTCACCTGCATCCACTGTTCGACAGCATCCTTAGTCGATATTGGCTCTTGTAGAAGTGAATCGAGCGTCCGTCGTGATAACTTACTGCTACCTCTAGACGATCCCTTACTAAGAAGTGAAAGACGACCTTCTAGTAACCTCTTCTTGACTTCTATTTCTTTCAGCTTGGCCTCTTCTTGCACTTGAGCAAGTCTTCTGTCAGCCTCAGCCTTAGCCTTTTCAGCTAAAGCATTTGCTTGTGCAGAAGAAATTATTACAGCTGTCTCCTCTTCCTGTATCTTTATAAGCTCATCAACAACTTTTGTGACACTTCTATTTCTACTTTGACTCGAACTAGTTTTGTGAGATTTTGCTGTGTTAAGAACTGACTTACCACTTAATTTATCTTCACCATCTTGTTGTCTTACAAGTGACATTTTGGCTTTGGACCTTGTAACAATTCCTTTATTTGACATTTAGTTGATTCCTAAGGGTTTTCGGCACCAATGTTCAAAATGAATAGTTTAAATTATTTTGCTAATAAAACTCATGTTCTTTTCATTACATTTATTTTGAAACCAATAAACCAGCTGATCAACATTGATATTAAATTATACCAAATCATTGTTTCAGTGCATACTAAATCTGCATTCAACCCACTATAAACACTATAATAAAAACTATTTAACACATATCATTGGTCGTTTGAGGTCATATAGTAAGCAAAGTAGTAGGTCTAAGTACCGGTACGTTAGATTTTTTTCTATACATGCGAGCATATTTGGAACATTGTCGCACGTGTTCTCCCGCGGGTTAATATTAGGAAATTCTAAGATGGAAAATGCCTTGGTTGTTTTTGAAAATGTTACAGTTATAGCCAAAATATGTTAGCCTACCTATAGACCGAAGCCTGCTATCATCCATCCTAACGGACGGTATAAGAAATGTGTTATGCATTGAATGATTAATCATATTTTGTAACTAGCGCAATAGTCATTATTGTTTCTACACCTACGTACTCATTACACAATGCTAAATGCTCACATTTTTTTTATAATTTCACTCTTTTTGTCGCAGTTAGAAGAATCTATATATTTAATACGCTAGGCATATTTTTGTCATAATTGTTTTGGAACGGTGGTGCTACCGATTACCATGTCCAAGGTGTCATTAGAAAGGTCTTAGCATGTAGTTTTGCCATCAAACAAAAAAAAACTTTGGAATTCCATCAGCGCTCTGCCCCAGTGACCTTCAAAGTTCCCATGTTATTCTTAGGGAGAAAATATTTGTTTACATTTGAACAGATGGATACTTTGAAAATGAGACTAATATTTGAAACAGCTGGTTATAATAACATTGGAGACATGTGCTATTTATAGATTAGTTGAAAAGGTTGAGTATTCTCTGTTCCAAACCAGTTTTTATTTGCACAAAATCAAAACATAAAAACAACGTTCGACATAATGGAGACTATAAGACGTCGACCAGGACGACCAATAGGACTAGGCCGACGAACTTTAACTGGTAGACGCGAACGAAATACATATACATACTATTGTCGTTGATAGCCGAATACAGCAAGCGCCCTTCCGTGTTGGGTTTAAGTGTGCTCTCCAGCAGCCTGAAGATTTCACATTCAATTTAGGTTTGTTGGATAATCGCTGCATAAGCTGTTGATTTCGGAAGACAAGAAGGAGGAAGGAGGGTAGGACCAGGGCCTGGGATAGTAGCTAGTAGGGGTAGGACTACATCAGAAACAGAAGAGAGAAGATATAAGATGAGTGGTAAATGCGTTGGGAGCAGAGTGTTTTATGTTAACGTTTTAAAGGTAAACGTTCGGATACCTAACATCATAAAGATACTGGAACAAGATTGGGAGATGGGCCATTATGAAACGCAGTTTGTCACAGGACATGGATAACTTCAAGACGAATTTGTGGAGATTTCACCTGGTGGAAGAGGAAGTATGTAGATGTGGAGAAATAAAAAACACGAGTCACGTATGTTCACTTCAGGGGACAAGTAGGAGAGAACAGGAACAAGTCTTGGATAAGAGAGGTCTAGAGATGAGAAAATAAAACATGATGAGTGACAAGAACACAACTGAGACGTTTAGAAAATTAGCAAAGGAAATAGGGAAAAAACAGGGTTACATACAGGCTTTTAAATAAAAAAAAGAAACAAACAAACAAAAACTAAGATAGAAAATGAATGAAAACTTGCCCATGAAGGGAAGAGGAAAGGTTAGAGCGAATCTCAATCATCCCTATCGCTCAGGGTGGTATGGGGAAGAGTGTCGTGCTCTTAGGCTTTTGGACACATAATGTGTCTGGACGAGGATTGAAAGTGGCTGAAGCCTAAAAAGAAAGAAGATTTTCACGGGGAATTGGTCTGGCAAATAAGTGTCAGACTTAATTAAAGTCAGGGGTGGTGGTGGGAACTAGGAGTTTGCTACAAACAATTACTGACCTGGTTGAAATGAAATATTTACTATTTGAATTTGGGTTGGCGTAAATATTACAATATAAAAAGCGAGAGAGCCTGGATAATTTCATATACTAAAAATAAATCTGAATTAACACTGTGCTGCATTTCTTAGTAATCATTGAAAGAGCCGATTTGCAAACTATGGAAACATAGGAAAGTCATAGAACACCACCAAGGAGAAGAAATAGAAATAATATTAATCGTTATATTCGAAATAGAATTTTATCGTCATTTTAAGGTTATTCGTAGAAAACACTATTTACAAGAAATGTTGATTATATCGATCTGTTATGTATATATTGAGTATTTCCATAATCTTTGAGTCGAATCTTTTAAAGTAATCAGAAATTATGACTGTTATTCGTTTTAAAATAACACCTGTAAAACTTAGCAATTGCTCGAATTCGAGCAACAGGTACACTAGTTGTCGTTAAGCCTTAAAGTGCAACAGCTGTTTTTAGAATTGCAAACTGCGGCGTTGCCACTTTTGTCTCGCCGCGGCCTTGTATTGGAGAAGGCTATGATTCAACCCAATATTTTCATTTATCGACTTGAAACAATACAATTTATAAATTAATTTCATACCTTAAAACGTCACAGTCGCAGTATACCCTCGTCGATTTCCAACACAACAAACCACCACGTATCGCCCATCACTTCATACCTACCGATCAACTCAGGATCCCGTTTTTCTATCGGTTTCCAATGAAGAATGTGGGCCAATGGGATACGCACGAAACCATGCTGACCAGCGACAGTCGTCGTCAGGATCATGAGGAGGAGTTCATATGCTTTCAATGGACTTTAAACTTATATTAATCAAGACACTGGATTACAAATAGTGTAAACGAAATAAGGAGAAGTTTTTTAAATGCAGTTGATGTGACTATTGTAACTATTGTAGCTGAGTAGTGGAGTGGACATAGTTATTGCCTGGTGATAAGATGTTCACCGGTTCGATCCTAAGCGAATTCAGAAACTGTCATTGATCACGATGATCTAGTAGCAGAGCTGCTCGCCCTTCACTCATCTTCGCCACACGTTGGTGTGTCGGCGTCATATAATTTTAATCTAACCTAATAGTAAACTGTATTAAGTTGTCACTATAAAGAGGTACCCAAGTGGGTGGAGTATTCAATTGTGTAAATGGGAGAATGGTTTTACGGCAATGGTGATGGTTTTGGTTAGTGGTTGGCGATGATGTTGTAGAAATAGCAGAGTTGAGCTGCAGAGGTTTATTGCCCTGATTATATAAAATAATTTAGACAGTTAGTTAACATGAAACTAATTAAATCTATATAAATAAAATTAGAGTTTTGTCTGTACATTGCTTAGAATCATGCAGTTTTTGGTTATTTTTACGTTTCATAGCCTAAGAAAGCCGAAACGAGTCTTATCTCAATTTCTGTCTGTATGTCTGTTTGTCCATTCTGTGACTACGTCTGTAACGCCAAAATGTCATTTTACGCGGCCTTCTCATAGAAAACTAGATTACCGATCAAGGTTCTAATCATTTTTCTGTATTTACTGGATTGGTGAGAATGTCTTTGGCTATAAAAACATGGCCTCGCTTCTTTGAAAACAAAATAACGAACCATCAAAAACCCAATTTCGTTCGATTTTTGTCAAATTTTCTCCTAATGTTTACTATTACATTTTATGAAATAACGATCAGCTGTTTGGATTAGTTCTCACTGATATGTTTACATTAAAAGTTGTTTACAAATACCGCAACCATTTCCGATCAAGTTTTATTAGCACATCCAAACCAAGTGAGATTAAAAACGTTGTGCCTTACTTAGGCCCGGTTTCCCCAAAATGGTGTAAACTACGTTTATAATAAACTAGTTTATTTTTAAACTCCGTTTAAAATGTGAGTTCGGTTTCTCCAACATTTTACTGGCTTCGTTTAGACGGCAATTCAAGCGGTTGGCAATCCTGAATGTGTATTTGTAAGGAATCTTCGGTGGGCTTTGGGCTAGTGTTTCCTACAACCACCACAACGCTGCGCTACAACTCAGTAGAGCAGACAGCAAAATGCGAATGCAGCTAGAATAACACCACTGTTTAGGGTTATGTTATCAAGTTATTATAAGTTGTTGCCAAATTCAGATTCATTTCATTTATTGAAATGGTAAATTCTGTCCCTTATTTTAGTAGGCCCTCTTGTTCTAGGTTCTAAAGTGTCATAATCTCCATCTTCTACTTCGAAAATGTCAATTAACTATTCCGTTTGAGTTAAGGGGCAAATACTGCAATTAATAGTAGCCTAACTTGAAATAAAATCAAATGTACAAAAAAAGAACTTAATAAAAACAATAAATTAAAATATAAATAAAACTTAACTTATAAGCTAGCCCTAAACCAAGCCTATTTTCGTCCAAATGAAATTGTAGTTGCTTAAATTATTATTGTTTTAAGACCTAAGTTCCTTTTTGTTTTGATTTGAGGTTATGTTACTGTTGTAATTTACTAATTTGAACTCAGTTTATTTTATCCCCAGTAGTTAAACCAAGTTGAGAGGAGGTTTAGTTTGAACTTAGATTAATACCTAGTTTAAATTTGGGGAAACACAAATCAAAGTTAAACTAAGTTTAAATCGCCGTTTAACTTAAAACCAAGTTTAAATGAGTTGGGGAAACCGGGCCTTAACCGGTTTAATTAATCGCAAGTGCAACGATTGTTCTTGAGTTATGATAACCGGGGAAAATGCCGTGAATCAGTGTTGTATTAGTGCTCTGAAACTTACCTACTTTTTTTAATCATCGTCACCAATAGCTTACAAAAAGCTTTTCACTTATTGACGACGTTTCAAAAATTTTTCAAACAGTTGTGTAAAGTGCAAAGTAAAAAATCTTAAATGCAGTGGGTGATCGTGGATGTTGCTGAAATCTTGGAAGATCTATCTGATTTCGCTGTGATCGTAACAGAAGTTTAACTTACAGATGTAGCTAAACTCGCTTTTCCAATGTGTTGTTCACTTTTGGTTTCTACTTACATTTCGACAACAATATCGGTACTTTTCCTAGCTAGGAAGTAAAACTAAAAACGTCCAAAACCCCAGATTTGTGCGTTTTTGTAACATTTCCTCCGAATGTTTGCTAGATATATGCACCGATTATCGTTTAGAGATTACGTAATCTTTTAAATAAGAAACCTTTGTTTGGATAAAGGTGGTTTCTTCAAACTGTCATTAATATGATGACATTAAAAGTTGCTTACAAATAATGCTATTAATGGGAAATAACTTTGATTTTCGAAAACTTAAAAAGAAAATTAAAACCAAGGTAGATTAATAACTTCGGTACTGCAAGTGAAAGTTTTTTTTGAGCAAACCATAGTGAGTTTTTAAAGCTTTACGTTGTTAACGTTACATGCATGTTTTGTGGCCTGTGTATTTATTTATTTATATATTTGCCAACGGATTAACACCTATAATACAGTTTGATTAGAAGGACAGTTTGAATTGGTCGTAAGTACTATAGTTATTTTCTTAAATGTAAACGTTGGTTTTTGGTACTGCTACTTTTCCTTAGAACCGGTGGTAGCAGTAAGAATCATTTTTACGTACAAGCACATTACTATTTACAACTAGCCATTTGATGACACTATAAAAACTTGTTCAATTGCAAATTAATTGTTTTGTTTGCAATGTTAAAGCGTAGGAAATCCCCTAACTCAATTCTTTATTTGTGTGTGTATGCTCATGCTGTCTGTTGGTAACGCATCAATGTCCTTATTTTTTAGTGTTTCGTGGAAAAGGCAAGATGTTTTAAGCATTAACATTAAGCACCTTTGTTAATGAAAATTTCAACCCGAATAAAGTGTGCAGTAGTGATGTTGAGGTAGTATTTTAACTACTTTTAACCAGTGTGAAAAGTAACTTTCAATTACAGGCCTAGCTTAGGACTATGCCTCAGATATATAAAGCAATTCCTTTTATCATTAGATATAAAATATGGACTAACACGATCGGGTGACATATAATTGTGAAGCATTCGTTTTGGCTTTGAAACTGTCAGATATTGCATTTGCGAAGGTTTATATGTATTCCTATACAGTAATAGTTTTGCCAGCATATCAGGAAATATTCATTATGCAAACCAACTCCTGTTCTGAAAATAAGAAGGTTTCAACTTACTACAAGATTCCCGTACGTAGAACGGGCAAACAGCTAGTTGGGAATAAGATAGAATACAACAACTGAATGTAAACAGGTCAACTATAAACAAACTCATAACAATACAATAGTATAACATTAACCAAATGTTATAACAGGCGACACTGTCCTGCTACACAACAATGCCAATTGCTAGATTCAAAATTCGGCAAACGAAAAAAAATAATACTCTTCACATACATAATAGTAATGTATTAATAATTACTTTTAGCTTCTCAAGTTCACGATTGGACTATAGAAACGGGGTTCCGTGGGGTGAAAATAGTTGTTGTCCCATTTTGACATTCAAAACAAAAGAAACTGCAGTAGCCTATTCCTCTTAGCGGGCTACACACCGGTATCTCCGATATGATGTCGCAGATATTTTTCGTGCCTTGCGACATGCCCCTCGAAAACCAACCTATGTTAACTTATGGAGCTTTACACACCAGTGTCGCAGACGCGTGTCTCGAGCGAACCAACCGGTCGGTGTTTGGACAGACATGTCTCTTGTCTCTTGGGCCCGCGCATGCGCAGAACACGTTTCTAGTAGTTTTGGCGCTTTTTTACTTACTTAATTGCCTTATGGTGTGAAATGTAGTATTGTGATATTTAATACTTCAATTGACACCATAAGGAAATTACGTAAGTACATTAATACAATTAATTACAATGTATTTTGGAAAAATTACCATGAAGTTATCTTAAATGTTTTTAAAGAACAACAGCAACAACACATCATTTTCTTCTGACGATGACATTATTTAAACTGATGAATGTTGTGATTCCTTCACTTTCATGTCGCCAGCACGTGCCTCTTCCATGGTTTGTATTTTATTATATGTCGCAGACATCATGCCCGCGACATCAGAAATATCGGCGACATTATATCTGCGATACCGGTGTGTTACCCGCAAAGTCTAAACCACTTTGAATGAAATTTTGAAATTGATGAACCTTTTTAAAGACTTGCCTGCTTTGAGAGAATTGCACAATTATTTGTCACCATACCTTATCTATCTATCTTCTATCTACAAATTATTTACATAAGCCGATTATTTGCTTCAAAATTGTAGGCGACTGGGAAGTCGTAGAACGACGGGAGAGGGCTCAAATAAAAGGTCTTGATCCCGTGACGGCGGGAAAAACAGTGAAATTCCCAACATTTTAACAAAAATTAGATATAACGTAAAATGTTCTCCATAAGAATAGCATTAGAGGCCTTTGCTGCTGATTTTTTGCTGATCGTGATTTATCATCAAGCCAGTATGCAATATTTCATTTCGATTACTTATTTGCCAGTCAATTATGCAATGTACCGTATACTATACAAAACCATGGATAACGTTACCTATAATAATTAAGAGTTTTTAGTTACGTCTTAGAATGTTGAAATAAATTGTTTCTGTGGAACCTTTCAAATTTGTGTATTTTAAAGCGTATGATAAGTAGTAGAATCATGGAGCTGGCTCAAATAAAAAGAGTTGAACTTAGAATGTCTGAATAAACTATGAGGATTTTCTGTACTTTCCTGTTAAAGAGAACATTCATTATTATCGATGATTTTTTCGATATATCGATTTTTTACTTTACGATACATTACAAATTGACAGCTGATATAGGCTAAAATATAGTCTTGTATATGGAAAGAAATAAATCTGTTCTAAGCTAACCTAATATAACCAACCAAACTTGCTGTACCATTTATAAATTCCGTTTGATAACAGAAAAGGCGGGTGGAGAATATTAAATGGAGTTTTTAAATGTTACAGCAAGTTTGGTTAGTTTTGTTAGGTTAGTTTAGAACAGTTTTATTTCAATAGTTTATTTTATTTTTTTTATTTTTGACTGTCGATTCTGAACAATATTTATTTATCGTAGTTTACAGCTGATATGTTTCAATTTGTTAATATCGACATATCGAGAAAACATCATCGATAATAATGAATGTTCCCTTTAACAGGAAAGTACCGGATTTTCTTCTAATTTAAAGGTTGTTGTTGGGTTGAAGGAATGTTTAACATGAAATAACCACATTTTTTCTAAATAATTAACGATTCAAGATTAAATAATGGAGAGCTTCTGCTTTGTGTCAAAACATATGTTCAAGACTTATTCCAATAAAAGTATATTAAACAATGAATACAAAAATTTGTATTCATTGTTTAATATACTTTTTCTTTGTAAATTTACTAACATTTATCATTTGAGATTTATTGTAGTGATTATGTAGTGATTATGTATGAAGTGGAATAACCTCAACGTCTAATGTTAGAAAATAACCTGGGAATAAATATGGAATAGGTTCGTACAGGAAATATATATTTGTTAATTAAGTAAGTACTCTGACAAGTTCCGATGGGAGGAAAAACAATATTGTTTGGAGATTTTATGTAACGTCAATCGCACCTTTAAGAGGAATACCACCACATAAACGTCCGCTAACTATTGTAGTTTGTTTTATGTTGATCAGATAAAATCCAGGGTTAGGATGAATAAATCAATGGGATGTCTTTACTTAGCACTTAGTGTTGACTATATACAAAAGGAGTAAAAACTTAGAAATATAAACTGGGTAGGGATGCTAATTTAGCGGGTTTTGCAAAGAACCAAGCTTACCTCAACACACCTTTACCACAAGACCTACCTTAATAAACCAGTATTAATTCACAAACAATTATAGGCTATGTTTGCTGCTTTTAGCAGGGTTAAACCCATGTAGTGATTCGAATGATTTATTGAAAATAACATCTACAAAGGCAAACAAAGACAAACAACAAACTGTTTTTACACAAAAGATGGCGTATAGGGATAATATTCTGACACATGGATAATATATTTCTTAGTTTGTTTAAAAATATTAGAACAATGTTTTAGCGAATTTCCCATATAGGGAATAAGCTATTACCGTAGTACTCATGGTAAGACCTGGACCCGGGACCGATTTATTTTTTCATTTTGAGGTCCCTAGAGGCCAAAAACACCATCCGTTCAAATTCATATATATATATATATATATCTAATATATAAAATTCTCGTGTCACAGTGTTTGTCTGCAAACTCCTCCGGAACGACTTCACCGATCGTTATGAAATTTGGTGTGTAAATTCTGTAGGTATGCGAATCGGACGTAAACTATTTCCCGTTTCGAAATTCTTTAAAGGGCTCCGCCCCAGTGGCTCTGGAGTTTCCCATGTTAACCTTATGAGAAATGGAATTAATGAATCTTAACAGCTGTTTCAATTAAACAAGTTGGTTCTGTTCTATGATGTTCAATAGCATTAAAGTTACAAGGATTACCAACAGGGTGCAGCACTATTATTTCTTTTACATTTATGACAACAGCTAATTTGCAACCAAAAGGTGAGTGAGCGTAGCGAACGAACTTCAACCTGGAGGCGAGTTAGCGTAGCGAACGAGCTAACCTGAAGGCAAGTGAGCGCAGCGAACGAGCTCCAACCTAAAGGTGAGTGAGCGTAGCGAACGAGCTCCAACCCAAAGGTGAGTGAGCGTAGCAAACGAACTTCAACCAGGACGTGATTGAGCGATGCGAACGAGATCATCTTGAAAATTAAACGTAACGGTACTTTCTTTCCATCGGTCTGTCTTAGGGGAAACCTATAACTTAGGCGATACGAAGTTCGCCGGGTCAGCTAGTATATATATATATATATATATTTATATATTTATTTAAATATATATGTGTCCGTCAGCACGATAACTCGAGCAAAAATGATCCGATTTTGATGAAATTTGGTACAAACGTGTAAACCTACATTTATTCGAACGAATTCGCGAACCAGCATGATCGGACTTTGGGAACGGGGGTTAATGGGGGGTTTTATGGGGTAAAAATAGGTTTTTCCCATTTTTGACCCTAAAAACAAAAAATTTTACAATTTATTTCTAAACTATTTTGTAGAGCTTAAAAAAAATAATAATTTAGAATATTGAAGCGTTATTGTGCGCCTAATGGTTACCGAGAAAATTCCAAAAAATTGTAAATTTAAAATCCCTATGTTATTCTTATGGAGAATAAGTCAACTGTTGTAGTTTACTTGTTTATGAACATATTTTGATCGAATTTGGAAAGTACATTCATTTCTTACTAACCTATTAACATAAAAAAACCACCTTTTTACCCTCCCTGTTGCAGCAAACCTAAGTACTCGTTAAACTAATTCTATTTAAATAGGGAATAAATATGATATTATTAAGGAGGCATTTTAATATGAAATCCTATCAGGCTAATGGAAATTCGCTTAGACTGCAGGTTTACTGCGGCGGGGGTATTTTATATTATTGAGCTTTTTAGGGACTTAGGTCCCTATAAGCCACTAGTCTATATATTAATTACGAAAGGCGATTCTTTGCATCAAAATTGTGGTCGACTGAGAAGTCGTAGAACGATGGGAGACGGCTCAATTTAAAGGCCTCGATCCTGTAACGGCGGGGAAAACAGTGAAATTCCCAAACTTTTAACACAAAATTAGATTTAACGTAAAATGTTCTCCATAAGAATAGCATTAAAAGTCATTTACTGCTGATTTTTGTTTACTTCAATACAGCTGATCGTGGTTTATCATTAAGCCAGTAAGCAATATTACATTTAGATTGCTCATTTGCCAGTCAATTCTGCAATGCACTGTATACTATATAAAACCAGGAATAATGTTGCCTATAACAATTAAGAATTTTTAGTTGCGTGTTAGAAAGTTAAAATCAATTGTCTTACTGTGCAATTTGCAAACTTGTGTATTTTTAAGTAAATTTGTTAAGCATATAATGGGTAGTAGAAACATAGAAGTGGCTCAAAAAATCAATGGAATTAAACTTAGAATGGCTGAACAAAATATATGTTGTTCTGAGATATCTATCCTGACACATGAATAATTTGATTCTGAGTTTGTTTAAATATTAGAATTATTTGTTTTACATTTGAGCTTTTTAGAGACTTTAGTCCCTACAATCCACTAGTAAGGTTTGTTTTCTTAAATTATGTACAATTAACATAATTAGTGTTGTACATTCAATTATCTCAAAACATTGCCAGAAGTAACTACACACAACAACAACTGTTCGTGCGTTTCGGGTGTTATTGCTTGTCTTCATCTTCTACAAATATCAGGCAGTTTTTGAGAATACATCTAAAATTGTCCTTAATATCCTCTTATGCGAATTAGGTATTTTCTTGTAAAACGTAAACGCAAAATATACTTTGTCCTTCTTGGGCCATAATATATCCCAAGTCGTTGGCAACACAACAATCAATTGCCTTGCCAACACGAAGATATCATAAAAAATATTTCAAAGTAAATAATTAGAAAGCATGTTCATTGTTCATAATAGCATATTTAGATAAAAATACTGATTTGAGAATACCTAGTTATTTAAAAACTGCAGATTCATGTAGTTGTTTTGATTCCCAATAAAAAAGATCAATGTTATTTGTAATACATAACCTTATTTAGCTACATAAATAAAATCTGTAAAATACTGTACCTATTCGATCAGTGGTCGTTTCCGAATTGCGACCTATGACTCTCTCTGTTCATTTCATGATTCATCTCTCTGCTCATTCTGTTCATGATTTGATCAGTGGTCATCATCAGGATTGTTTTCCTTTGTACTGTGTTTAGGTCGTGGCTTGATTTTAACATATGCTATGATTCTTTGTTTTCTTTACATTTTTTTTAACTTCATTTTATTTTACAATTTGTTTAGTACTGTGAACAATTAGTAAAAGGGTTAATATAAATAAGTGACTTGACCAAGAATATCCCCATTGAAAGATCTTGCAAAATTTAATAGTCATATCATAACTAAAACTATACAAATTGGTATGGGAGCTCAAGAGCTTTCACAATTTTCAGTCTGTTGGGAAAATCACTATTGTCCAGCAAGTTAACGGCTATATTATTGTTCGGGTGGGTTTCGAGTTTTTCTTGATATTTCTTGCTAATTCTTGTTATTTCTTCAATTACTGTAGGTATTTTGAAATCTTCATGTGTTGTTTGATTCGAGACAAACCACGGGACATCAACTATTCTTCGTAGCGCCTTTGACTGAAATATTTGAATAATTGCTAAGTTGGATTTGCATGCCGTTCCCCAAAGCTGTATCCCGTACGTCCAAATAGGTTTGATCATAACTTTGTAAAGTGTGAGTTTATTGGTCAACGGAAGATATGTTTTTTTTTGCCTAGAAGCCAGTTGAGTTTACGATCCTTCAAGTCCATTTTGTTGTCTTTTACACCAAATATGTGTTTTTCAGGTTAATCTTTTGTCCATGTGGAATCCTAAATACTTAACGCTTCGTTATTTTGTAGCCATCATGGCAACCCATAAGGCCAATGTTAAAATTTTAAAACTTTGAGTTACTTTTAAATCATATAGGCGTTATCAAATATTGAAATTAGTTTCGTCTAAACCTTCCGAACATTGAAAAAACAAACTTGTTAAGTTTCACTAAAATATGTTCATCCGTTATTGGGTTAATGTGTGAGAAAGTTTGCAATAAAGTTGATTCCAAGGAGCTTCGCTTCGCTCCGCTCAATTAAATGTATTTTAAGACAAATTGTTATCAAAATGTATTAAGTTAAAGATTGTGGTAAAGAGAAACGTCATGGGCTAGTTAGTTTTAATACCATAATAATGCACCAAAAAAGGGATACAACTTATTTAAATTGCTGTAATCTTTCAGTGCAAGGCAAGTCTCCACTAAAGCTTTAACTTAAACACAAACACAATTAAAAATAACATGAAATAACCCAATGAAGGGAACTACAATTTAGGTGACTTATCCTTAAATAGACACGAAGAAATCTAATAATTTATTGTACAGGTCTGCCTGTAATGAGGTACAGCTTAAAACAAGCCTCCATCATTGATTTTATTTCGAATACTTTAACAAGGCACTTTCACTTTTACTTTGTTTAATTTGCAATCACTAAGATTAAGACATTACCCCAATATCTACGGACGGAGCAGGCAGCTTACCTAAGTGTCTCAAAATATGGCAGATTAGCTGAGAAAAAGATCCAGAATGTGGAGCGAGAGGTTAGGCTAACTCCACCCTGCACTGTGATTGGTCCAACATGACGTCATCTGTATTTCGTACTGTGTTGCCACTTTTATTTCCAAACGAACTCAACTATATATATATATAGTAAGTGTATAAGTATAAGTTTATAGTAAGTACCAACTCTCTTGTCAACTGTTGGATCTCAAAAGTACCAAAACCTGTTGTTGGTTGATTAGTGTGTTGACGATTTACTCAACTCTCAGCCATTTCAAAATAGGGACCCTGGCGAGGGTGTTGATTTACTCGCACATTGTTATCGGCTTTTATGACTAGTTGAGCGGAGCGAGCGAAGCTCTTATACGTCGACTCTTATGCATTTCGTAATACGCAAACTCCTCCTAGACGGATGAATCAATTGTTTTCAAATTTTGCATGGTGGTAGAGACCATATCGGTGAGTGCCAACATCTATATGGCGTTAAAAAAGTCTCTCAGGAATCCGCCCCACTGGGTCTCAAAGTTTCAATGTAATCCTTATGGAAGCAGTATTTGACACATAAACAAAAACATATGATCAGCTGTTGACTTTTGAATGCAGTAGAAAAGAAATAGCTGATAGCATTAATCCACAGATATTAGAACAGAAACGGTATGGATCATAAATATAATCAAATGACGACACTAGCTTGAGGTCCGTGACGTAGGAAGTGGTGAAGGAAGTAGTAAAGGAGAGCAGTCTGGAGTGTGGAAACTGTTTATGACGATTAGATTTAGGTATCTGCATTCCTAAAATTTTATAGGAAGGAAGGAAAACTGGTCCGCGACGTAGGAAGTGGTAAAGGAAGTAGTCAAGGCGAGTAAAGAGTAAACATGCTACTTTAGACCCGCAACGCATGCATTAAAAACGACTGTTTTTACTGCAGTATGACAAAAACAATATATTGTTGTTGATATATTGTCTGTTGGTAGTCTGCCTCGATGTACAAACAAAATTATGTTGAGCTCGCGCAACAAATTGGTGTCAGGTGTGGGGTAACTGTGTAAAACTGGTGTAAAATTTGGGTAACTGTTGAAGCAACATCATTGGTTTTACATTTTCTGGTCATAACGAATATGTGCTAAAACCATGTTCATTGGAAACTCTGTGCCACAAAACAGCGTACGTAAACTACCAAAAGTAAATACATTCTTGTTGAGACAAATGAAACGTTGGAAAAAATCTTCTGGTATTACTCGTCACGATCACTAACTACAAATCGCCTAATAATACTACAAAACGAAATCATCGGGTCCCAATTTACGCCCTTTCAATCTGAGTCATTTATCATTGTAATAATTGTTTTAGGTTGTCATATTAATAATGAATTTTGAAATTGGAGGATATTATTTCAAATCTTATCTGGCGGTGAAGCTCAGTAGGCAGCAAGTGAAAATTCCCTGTCTCAAAAAAGAAAGTCGTAAATGTAGGGGCAATATTAGACTAGTTTAGGTGAGTTTTTGAGTGATGTGCCATGTACGCGGGGCGGAGGCGGCGATGCGGACGTGTGTCCTAGTTGACTCTCGCTGGTTGCAACGATGAATGCCATTGTTCCTTTCACTGCCAGTTTTCACGGATAATCCGACAAGGATCTTCCACGATGAGCACGAGCGTTCCTCGTCCTCACAATGAGCTACGAGCTCATATCATCAATCTAAAGTAGCTCATACTTTCTTGTCAATCAAACTGTCGACATTTCAATCGCCACGCTGCAACGCTACCTTCTGGTCGTTCGTATTTTATAGATTAGTCGTTTAAAGAAAGAAACTGATTGTATACTGATTAACTGGCTCCGACTATACCAGCAAATTTGGAACAAAGCATGCTACCCTAAAATGTAATCTAAGTACTTTGCTAATGGACTTTGGGAAAGATAGGGAAGGAGGGATAGAAGAAAGTTTTAAAAACGCAGAAAAGTATCTAGTTCACATTTAAAAAAAGGTTACTCAGTGTGAAACTGTGAATGGTATAAGACACTGAATGTACTGTCACTGTAAAACACTACTGTAAAACACTAGTACTCTTGAAGAACTGCCTCCGTTACTCGTGAAGAAATTCTGCCTAGTAGAGCTACTAGACAGCATATATAACGTGCTTTTTATTGCACATACGTCCAAATCCATTGCTTGAAAGAACACGTTTTTCAATTCCATTCTTTGAGTTTTGGATACAGTGATGATTGATCGTTACTCTTTGGTGCCAAAACTCGATTTCCAGCTTTGCCCGAGTGATCTTTTAGAAGGCTGCAATTGCAAAAGCTGTGCCAAACAAAGCTGCACATGGGTACAAGCTGTCATACCGTGTTGCTCTTTTTGTAAATGTAGAAGTGTTCCTGTAGTTGACTGCCGCAATGCACACACCTAAATTGTGAACAGTTTAATTTTTCTGATGACTATAAAAGGGAACAAATGTACAGGAATTCCCCTTTACCCAAGGCTTATAATTTAGATCCAATAGTCCAACTGCGCTCAACCTTTTATGATCCACGAAACTAGTTCAATATCAACTCAATTAGTCCGAAGCAGCCTAGCGCCAAGATCAATGTCAAGGTCACTGGTTGTGATAACGCGACGTCAATGCTTGGTCAATGGATCAACTTTGCCGCCGGTCCTGATCCCGCTCCACTACCGTTTTAATAACTAGGTGACGTTTTCTGTGCTAGGTGTGCGGTCTCAGGTCCGCCAGTTGAGCGGAGTGAGAAACCGATTGCGTATGCTTCTTAAAACACTGAACAAGTTCGAGAAAAATTATTCGCAAATTGAACGAGAAGCTTTATCTTTGATTTATGCGATTAAAAAGTTCCGCATCTACCTTTGGGGCACACATTTTCTGATGCAAACAGACCACAGACCTCTATTGTCTATATTCGGATCCAGCAAAGGAGTACCGGTAATCATGTCTTGCAGAATACAGAAGGTGGGCTTTGTTTTTAACAAATTTTCATTTTGACATTGAATACGTTTCCACTAAACTATTTGGCAAGGTCGAATGTTTAAGTAGTTTGCCTTTCAAGGAAGATGTAGAGTTTGACCAAGCCGATGAGGGTTATAGCACCGTAGTTGGATTTATATTCTCAGGTAACATAGATTATCTACCAGTTACGGCTAAAGAAATCAGTGAAGAAACATCGAATGAAATCACTCTTAGTCGGGTCAAAGAGTTGTCGCATGCCTAGAAGAAGCCCAGCAGAAACTCATTGGTCACACCCAATTGACTAGTGCAGTGCCAGGATGACAAGAAATAAAATCCCAAAATATAAGGAAAACCAAATTTTAATCCACCAATCAATAACCAATCATCAATAATAAACAATATTCAGCAATCAATATTCAATAATCAATATTAATCAAATTCAATAATACATATATCACACAACCTTATAATACTCAAGTAATACATTAATAGACCAGAAATTAAAAGGCACGCTTTAACTGGTTGCCCTTGATCCTTTTAGAAAAAAAAACCACCTTACAAAATTTACAAAATTTAGGCTATAACAAATTAGGTTTCAAAAGAAAATTAGTTGAAGGCAGTCAACGCACAAGTTCAAATTGAAGTTACAAAAAAATGAAAATAAGTTACAGTACATGAAATCAAGGTTTTGTCAGAAATATTTGGCCTCTAGGGACTTCAAAATGAAAAATAAATCAGTCCCGCGCCCAGGTCTTACCATGAGTACTACGGTAATAGCTTATTCCCAATATGGGAAATTCGCTAAGGATTAAGGATATTGAATAGCCTAGTACAAGTCTAAAGGGATGAATAATTAAATCTAACAATTGAACATGAAATCATACAAGACAAGTTTACAATAAACACGGTACACGGTTACAATGAATTTACAATTAAACTATAACCGAGCCACTAAGAGCACACAATCCTTTTGTTAATCTTATTTTTATCTACAAGTATATAAATATGATTGGAGTTTTGTCTGTACATTGCTCAGAAAAATGATATATTAATCAAGGTAGGTTGGGCTTAAATTTAAAATAGTTTCTGCTCTAACGGAAATCTCATGTGTCTTCTCCACCGTCTGTATCGTGGAAGAGAACGATGAACAGGGCTTACTGGACATAAAAACGAATTTTTTTTTGTAAATATAACTTAGGTTATAACAGTAACTAGCCAAATTATTGCCAATTGAAGCAAATAAAATTGGGACAGAGGTTATGCAGAAAACCTTAAGTAATGTAAACAAAATTTTATCGCTATAAAAATGACTGAAATTTGTAAACGTACAATGGGTTATTCTAATGTTCTAATACAATGGGTTCGTGATAATGTACCATTCTGACTACATTATCATTGACGAAGATCAACATGGACAACCTAATGCGGCTATATGAGAAACATTATTGTAGAATACACTAAAAACGAGATCAGCTTTTGAAAAATAATAAAATATTTACAAGAAATGTATATATGGAACTGTTAGGTACGTAATCTATGAGTTGAGTTTTTAAAGCTCATAGGATATTATGATTTTTATTCGTTTATAAATAAGTTATTTCTTTTTGGATAACTACTTATTTGCAATTGCTCGATTTCAAGCAACATGTACACTAGTGTGTTTATTTATGTGTTTTAATGTACTCCTAATATGAAAACAAATATCGGAAAAACTTCGAAGATTATAAAAGATACTTGATAGTATAAATATAAAAGAAACATGAATACAGTTGACTGGTTTAAGTGTTGTTGACAGTTTTACATTTAATACTGAGTAAATGAATTCCCAAAAGTTGTCTTGGGTGTTGAGCTTTGATGAATGACTCATTGGTATTATATGGACAAGACATATAATATTTATTATATGTCTTGAGACATTAATATATGATAACCCTTTCCAACGCTATACTATTACAATTAACGAATGTCCTATATGTTAGGTCTGTATGTAGCGCAAAGCAGGTCACAACTCAACTCTCTCGTCTCTACTAGAATCATTTGAGAACAATATTGTTGCGGGCTGAGCAGGTTCTATACAATAAAACTTGGCGATTTTTAATAACTATTTATTTACACTAATTATTATCTATTTACAAATATTACAATTACCTAACACCTAACTAACCCTATCTAAACCTAGCTAATGCCTATTCTAATTTACAACGGTTCTACTTACAGCTAGCCTCTACAGGATTTATCACTACTTCTGTTACAACACTGTCACTACACTGTCACTAGTGTCACTACACTGTCTCTACACCGTCACTACACTGTCACTGCCACTAGCACTAGCACTGGTCACCGACGGGCGCTTGCTGCGACGATTCTCGGAAGGCTCAACTCAACTCAACTGCCGTGTGCCGGAAGACGGTCCCTTTTATAAGTTTACCGTGGAACATTCTGGAGGCACCTAGTAGCCCAAACAAAGCTGTTTACAGATCACCGTAGAAGCTTCTGGTGGATGTCAAAGACCCTATTGACGTAGTCCGTTGACATGGGTCTATTGTCTTTCACTGGCACGTACGGAGAAACCCGTGTAAACAAACAACCCTTTTGAGACGGTGCCGGGCTATTGTTGCGCGGGGCTCTTGACTTGTAACACTACCCCCTCCTTAAGACTGTTCTGTCCCAGAACAGATTTCCCCTGAAGCTTGCGATCTTCTGGTCCACCGGAGGTTCCCCATGGATTGTATACGCAGACCACAATTTCGATGCCAGTGTCCTTAAAAAGTTCCTGCACCATATTTCTCACAATCCTCCATTCCAGTCCGTCATAACCACATCCCAGCCTGGGAATAGCAAGCTTTTTGATTCCAATCCGAAGAAGCTTGTCTCGCAGGTCTTGCAGGCTTTTCTTCAACGATTCGTAGGAGGGCTTCTTACTTGACGTTTCCTTCGTAACGAGGTAGAACAAATGCTGGCCGTTGCGCTTCAGGTGAAGAGTCGTGCCAATGGTGGGGCTCTGCCGCTCAAGATCTTCGGTCCCTCCGAACTTTTTCCTGAAGACTGTGGCTATACCTCGCGACGCTCTCAGGTCTTCTGCTACGCAGTGTGCCAAGGCATATTCCACTGGCAAGGTGAAGAGGTCCTTGTATAACGGCCTCGGTTCTTCATTTCCACGTTTCTCAGGCATGACGTCTTTTGGCTCGGTCGACAGGTTACGAACTTGTTGTTCCTCTCTTTGGCCATGATCTCCTTTGTAGCGTGCAAGCCTGTTGAAATGGACTATCTTTGGTTTGCCGTTTGGTTGCCTCTTAATCCGGTAGATGACATCATTTAGACGGGAAATAACTACATAGGGTCCTTCCCATGAGTTCTGGAGTTTAGGTGAATATCCACGACGCCTTCGGGGATTATGTAGCCACACGAGGTCTCCAGGTGTGAACCCTCCTTTCTCGGCCTTCACGTCGTACCTCTCCTTCATCCTGTCACTTGCTCCAGATATGTTGCGACGAACTTTCTCATGTATCTCGTCCATCCTCTTCCTCAGATCCGATACGTAGTCCTCGCCAACCACACACTCATCTGGCTTCAATCCATACTGCAGGTCGCATGGAAGGCGGAGCTCTCGGCCGAAAACTACGTTGGCTGGAGTCTGGCCGGTGGTTTCGTTGACAGAACTCCTATAAGCAAGTAGGAACAGGTGCAGGTATTGGTCCCAGTCCCGCTGATGTTCGGAGACAACTTTTGACAGATATCTTCCCATTGTCCTGTTCATGCGTTCTACCATGCCATCTGATTGTGGATGAAGAGGTGTTGTTCGAGTCTTCCGGATACCAAGAACTTCACACATTCTAGAGAATACCGCTGACTCAAAATTTCTTCCTTGGTCAGAATGAAGTTCGAGTGGGACGCCAAATCTGCTCACCAATTCTTTGATTAATATATCTGCAACAGTTACCGCTTCCTGGTTAGGCAGTGCATAGGCCTCTACCCATTTGCTGAAGTAATCCATTGCAACCAAAATAAATCTATTTCCAGAATCGGACATGGGGAACGGTCCTGCTACGTCAATGGCGATGCGCTCAAACGGGGCACCTACATTGTATTTCCTCATTGGGGCTTTTCGTTTGTTGACAGGGCCATTTGATGCTGCGCAGGTCACACATCTTCTGCACCAGTCTATGACGTCATCTCTCTGATTAGCCCAGTAGAAGCGCTCCCTTACTTTCACCAGTGTACGATGTACCCCTAGATGGCCTCCAGAAATTCCATCGTGCACTTCCCTTAGCACTTCAGGAACCCTCTTCCTTGGAATTATTAGTTGGAGTTTTCGGTGCCCCCCTTCCTCCGATTCGACGACTCGCTTCAAAACTCCTTCTTCCATTAAAATCGAGTTCCACTGCGCCCAGTAGGTCTTGACGTTCTTAGACAATGGAGCAATATCCTGCCACGATGGTCTTCCTTTATTGTCCATCTTCCACTGCATGACGTGTCTTAGGTCTGTGTCTTCCTTCTGGTCCTCTGACAGTTTCTTACTGTCCCATTCGTCGTCAACGGCGGTCACTCGATGAACTGATGCACTTTTGTCTTCCTTGCGTGTGCAGTGCACGCAGTTGTCCCCACACGGTCTTCTCGATAGTGCATCTGCATTCTTGTGGCTCGGTCCCGCACGATGGATTGATTCGAAGTCATATTCTTGTAACCTTTCTAACCATCTTGCAACCTGTCCTTCTGGAGACTTAAATCTTAGCAACCACATCAGTGCGGCATGGTCCGTTCTCAAAAGGAACCTTCTTCCGTACAGATATTTATGAAAGTGTTCTATGGACTTAACCACTGCGAGAAGCTCCCTCCTGGTGACACAGTAATTACGCTCAGGTGCTGACAGGACCTTACTGAAGTACCCGATCACATGTTCTTCTCCATCCTGGAGCTGAGAAAGAACTCCTCCAATGGCTGTATTGCTGGCGTCCGTGTCTAGTATGAACTTTCCGTCGGATCGTGGGTAGCTCAATATGGGTGCGCTGCATAATTTAGTCTTCAGCTCTTCAAAAGCTTTCTCGCAGTCGTTATCCCAAACAAAGGTCCTCTTGTCTTCGGTCAACTTGGTTAGTGGTTTTGCAATATTAGCAAATCCCTTAACAAATTTCCTGTAGTAAGCACACAGCCCGAGGAAGCTCCTAACCTGGTGCTTATCCTGAGGTATTGGCCAATCGGTGATAGCTCTGATCTTCTCCGGATCCACAGACACTCCTTTGTCCGATACGACATGGCCGAGGTAATTGACCTGTTTGCGGAACAAGTTGCACTTCTTGGGGTTCAACTTCAGATTAGCCATCCGCAGTCGCATGAAGACATTCTCTAGGTTCTTCAGGTGGTCTTCGAAGGATTTACCTAAGACGATAATGTCATCCAAGTAAACCAGGCATGTCTCCCATGACAATCCCCTGAGGACGTTCTCCATAAGCCTTTCAAAAGTAGCAGGGGCGTTGCAAAGTCCAAAAGGCAGCACAGTGAATTGCCAAAGTCCTGTCCCAATAGAGAACGCCGTCTTCTCCTTGTCCTCAGGAGCGAGCCCGACCTGCCAGTAGCCACTTCTCAGATCCAAAGTTGAGAATATTTGACATCCTCCCAGAGTGTCGAGTGTGTCATCAATCCTGGGGAGAGGGTAGCTGTCTTTCTTGGTGACATTGTTGAGAAGGCGGTAGTCTACGCAAAATCTTGTTGAGCCGTCTTTCTTTTTCACTAGTACCACAGGTGACACCCAAGGGCTGCTAGAAGGCTCGATGACACCATCCGCTTCCATCTCTTTTATGATTTTCTCAGCTTCGTCACGCTTTGCTAGCGGGAGTCGTCTAGGAGCCTGACGTATGGGTTTTGCATCTCCGGTGTCTATCTTGTGCTGTACAATGTTTGTTCTTCCTCTAGGTCCGCTTCCGTATTCGAAGACATCTTGCCATCTGGTAATGAAGTCCCTTATTTTCGCACTTTGTTGACGCGTCAGATCCTGACAGGTGCTCTCCACGAAATTTTCCAGCTCCTTCGGCAATCCATTTGGGGATGGTGGACATGATTTTAATTGACGTACCACTGAGTTAACAGCCACGCACGTTCCGATCTTCACTCCTCGTTTTATTGCCACAGGGAAACCATTCAAGTTCATCATTCGCACCGGATTTTCGTGTCCCAAGTTAAATAAGGATCTGGCGACAAAGACACCACGACCAAGCTGGGATTCACTGTCACTTGCTGGCTCCAGCAGAACACTTTGCCCACTAGTCCAATCTCCCTCTACAGTAGCTTGAACGATGACCTGGCTGCGCGCTGGTAGCGTTGTGTCTTCCAGTAGAAGTACGCGTGCAGAGATATCTTTCCCACGCCGAAGTATGACATCTTCGTCTCCGAGAGTCACTAGTCCTCTTGACATGTCCAACTTCAGTCCGTACTTCACCATTATGTCAGTTCCTAAAATCACGTCCTCGTCTATGTCGGCAACTAGTGCGCAATGTTTAAATACGCAGCCGCCGATGTGGAAGGTAGCAACCGTCTGCCCATAGACCTGAGCCAGCTGACCTGTAGCTGTACGTAGAGACCATGATGTTGGTGAAATATCTTCAGTCGACACAGTGTTGGGATTTAGGATGGTCATAGTCGCCCCGGTGTCCAGAAGACAGCTTTGGAGACGCCCGTTCACCTTTCCGTCTATGTAGAAACTGCTTGACTGACTTCCAAGTGAAGCAACTTTAACACTTTTCCTCGGGGCTTTCAAATCGCGGGCTGACGGTTGCCCCTTTCCATCAACCCTCCTTAGTTTTCCTGTTCCGGTTCCGATGTGGTTGAAGGACATTTACTCCTGGGATGTCCCATCTGTCCACAGCTCCAACAGCGTATCTGCCGGCGACGTGTTTTTAGCGCCTCCAGAACTCTTTTCACCAGATCCTCGATGTCAAGTGGAGATGTAGTTTCTGCGTCTGCCACACGGACTCGGGCCTGTCCTCTCACCGACTGCCGTACAGCCTCGAACTCCAGTGCCTGTGTCAATGCGTCACTCAGTGTCTTTGGTCTGGCGAGCTTCACTGCCTGTTGAGTCTCAGGTTCACGTAGTCCGTCTAGGAATTTATCAACTGCCAAACTCTCGTAGACATCATCCGTGACCGATGGATAGGCGTTTCTCACCAGGCGAGCGATGTCGGCTTCAAACTCCTGAAGTGACTCGCTGGGTTTCTGGATCCGGTTCCGCAGTTGAGATCGGTAGAGCTGGTCCATGTGTCGATGCCCAAAGCGCATGTCCAATCTCTTCACTAGTTCTGGGAAATTCTTCCGCTCCACCATTGGCATAGCATGCAGAACAGCTAATGCATCGCCCCGTAGTGCAAGGCACAGTGCTGAAGCCTTTGTCTCCTCGGTCCACCCATGGACCATAGCCGCTGTCTCGAAGAGAAGCATGTAGTCCTCCCAGGGGGTTTTGCCATCGAAGTGGGGAACGATGTTCTGAGGGGCAACGGCAGCAATGGTGGGCGCTGGCCTGGAGATCGTCTCTAGGGCGTTATCCTGCTGAAGTTCGCCAGTGCTAGCCGATGACGCAGGTGTGAAGCTAGCCGATGACGCAGGTGTGAAGCTCCCCGATGCAACCATCTCCTGCCTAAGCTTAACTAACCTATCTTCTAGATTTTTTTCTATACAATTAAATTTCTCATCTATTTCATTCATCCTACTTTCTAAATCATCAACTTTGCTAGAATACTCATCTAACTTGTTTAGCATTTTTGATTCTACATTTGACATTTTTGTTTCAATATTAGCTTCAAGGTTTTCTAACGCTTTACTAGTTTCTGACATTTTTGACTCAATGCTAGCTTCTAGGTTTTTGCTATTTTCTGACATTTTAGACTCGATATTAGCTTCTAGGTTTTCTAACGTTTTACTAGTTTCCGACATTTTTGACTCTAGGTTTTTAAGCATTTTGTTCATATCAGATGTTTCAAATAAAAAGTTATCTGGGTCTTCACCCGCATCAATTAAAGCTTGTTTAAGGCGTGCCTGAAGGGCTGATTTAGTTCCACTAGTATCTAGATCTCGTTCTTCTAATTCTCTCCTAAGATCAGCTACTTTTAACTCATCAAGTTTCACACCTTTGAAAGCCATTTTTATGCCAAAAATTTAAATAATTCTACAATAAATTACTTTTCCTTGTAAACAAATTTACGACACAAATTACTAATATGTAACAAAGACCCTTAATCTTAATATTATCTGATACAACTAAAATTAAACTCAATATTTTACAATTAAAATCGCCAAAATAATCCCACTTCTGACACCAATTGTTGCGGGCTGAGCAGGTTCTATACAATAAAACTTGGCGATTTTTAATAACTATTTATTTACACTAATTATTATCTATTTACAAATATTACAATTACCTAACACCTAACTAACCCTATCTAAACCTAGCTAATGCCTATTCTAATTTACAACGGTTCTACTTACAGCTAGCCTCTACAGGATTTATCACTACTTCTGTTACAACACTGTCACTACACTGTCACTAGTGTCACTACACTGTCTCTACACCGTCACTACACTGTCACTGCCACTAGCACTAGCACTGGTCACCGACGGGCGCTTGCTGCGACGATTCTCGGAAGGCTCAACTCAACTCAACTGCCGTGTGCCGGAAGACGGTCCCTTTTATAAGTTTACCGTGGAACATTCTGGAGGCACCTAGTAGCCCAAACAAAGCTGTTTACAGATCACCGTAGAAGCTTCTGGTGGATGTCAATACAGGGCCGGTTCTAGGAATTTTTCAGAGTTAAGCGAACACCCGAATCAGCGCCACTTAGAATTCCCCCCTCCCCCCAAACCATGAACATAACTTAACCGTATTTGTGAATTTTTCCCAATAATTTTGGGAAGAATTTTTCAATAAGTTTAGGTTAGAAGAATACTTGCAATAAAAGGCTGTTTATTATTCGCAGAAATTTAACATTTTTACAATTTTACTCATCATATAAACTTTAGCAAAACCAAGGCCACACAAAAAAAACAGGCTTTAATGCTCATCAAGCATGACGTCACAATAGAAGACGGCAATGACGTAATGTTTGCCGTTTGTGATCAGCTGCTTGTGTTAATCTTTCCTTGGAAAATAAATAAATACCTACCTAAATCATTGCCGCCTTCTATCGTGACTTCTTTGGGCTGAATGGGGTCGCCACCAGATGATTTAAACAAAAATCTACTCATTGATTTGGCTTGTTTTTGTCTTCCTCTTCCAAATTCGCCTTACGCTTTCTATAATAAGTGCCAGACGGTTTCTTTTTTTCTGACATTGTTTTCTTAGTATCGGCTCGCAAGATGTTTTACTCATTCATTCAGTTTATACTTTCTTCTTATTTAATGCACTAATTATAAATTAAACTTAAACCACTCGTAACCATATACTTATCAACAATCATGAATCATCAAAACAATGCCAATACGATACCGATACGGTATACGTATACAACTAAAAGAGTGCAATACAACGTAATGCTCTGCTCTAGGATCAGAGCCAGAGGCAGAAGGGAGGGAAGGCAAGTTTCATGTTGTGTCAAGTGGCGGTGGGGCACACGGGAGGGACGATGGCTTAACATAGTGTCAGCCAGCGTTCGCCGCTAGAACCGCTAAGTCGAAAAATTTTAATTAGTTTTATAATTTTTAGTAATAAAATTAACTTTTTAATTATAAAATTAAACTGTCATAACCTAACCTAACCAACCAAACTTGCTGATAATATAAAAAAGATATAAGATAAAAATCAAATAAAGTAAAATCTTTGACAAAAAGTCAGCCTCTCGACGGGTCTTGAAACTCAAGACCTCCTGATCACTAGTCCGATGCGCTATCAATTATGCCACGAACGCCACTGGAATCACGTTGTCCTGTTACGGTAATCATGTCACATCAAGAGAAGACATTTAGCCACTAGAGATATGACGTCACCACACCTTTAGCCATCGTCCCTCCCGTATGCCCATCCGTGACAAGTGGCGCTGCGCGCTTGCTTATCTCGAGCATGAGCGAGTCGTGAAATGAAACCCACAGGCGCCGCGCTGTACGCTGCCGACTGCCGAGCGTCAGCTCACTACAAATCGAAACTGCAAATGGCATTGAGTCCTTCAGTTGTAGTGCTGTACAAATATACACATTTTTCAAGTGCTGTTGGTACAAACAGAATAAATGCCTTTATTGTGGTGCTTTGAATACTTGAACTCTGAGCAAAAATAAACAAAATTACGTTGTTCACGTGAAAAAAAAAATTGTTCCGTTGGCGCCACTTTTTCGTGGCGCCATATGCGGCCGCGTAGTTCGCGTATGGGTTAAACCGGCCCTGATGTCAAAGACCCTATTGACGTAGTCCGTTGACATGGGTCTATTGTCTTTCACTGGCACGTACGGAGAAACCCGTGTAAACAAACAACCCTTTTGAGACGGCGCCTGGCTATTGTTGCGCGGGGCTCTTGACTTGTAACACTATATATTGTCCGTCCATATAAGGGCCTGGCGTATTTAACTAGCTCTCTAGTCGGACCAGATTGGTCATCACCTCTCATATTGGTCAAATGAAGAACATTGTAAATCTCTTCAGGTACCGGGTATAACAAATTCCTTAAACCTGAACACCAACAATGAATACATTGTATTCGTTGATACCACATTGACATGTTTCATTTCCAGTAGTTGCACTAAATGTATTTTCTTAGTTTATGGTAAATTTGACATGATTTGTCTGATTCACTCATGCTTCACATATTATGATAGCAAATGACACACAGTACGGTTTGCTTCGAGAACAGTGAAAGCCACTTGAGCGGAATGATCACGTTTCATCACTTTTTTACAGTAAGAAATTGAAATAACCTTATAAGTTTATGTCATATGCTTAAATTATCAGATGATTATTGTTGATATTATTGTTATTGTTTACATTTTATCTTTTGTGTTGAATTGGTATTTACTCAGGGCAGGTATAGAAGAGGCTACGATGACAGCTGTGGGCTTCTTATTAGCTGAGGGAACGCCATTACCGTAACAAAACGGTTGATAGCCATCGGCTTCGGTGGTCTAATGGTTAGCGTGCCGGGCTGATATAATGTAGGTCCCGGGTTCGAATCCCGCCGGTGACATTTACTTTTTGTCCAAGATTTTTTCATTTTCAGCAAGTTTGGTTGGTTTGGTTTGGTTATTACAGTTTAATTTTATTATTAAGTCATTATAAAATTTTAATTGAGCAATTTCTAGTTTTATTTTATAAACAGAATTATTTTTCCGATTACTATAAACTTTTGTTATATTATTTCTTTATCAGCAAGTTTGGTTAGTTCGGTTAGGTTATGATAGTTTAATTTTATAATTAAAAATTAATAAAATAGAATTTCAGGCATTTATAATTTTATTTTATGAACAGAATTATTTTTGCGATTAGTAAACCTTCATTGCCAAAGTGCTCTTTACTACAGCGCTGTTCACGGAGGAATTTTGAACTAAATGCCTCATTTGTACCTCCCCTAAGTCAGACCCTGTTGAATTAGTTCTGGAATAAAGTTTACTAATTAATTTACGTGTATTTTGCATATTTTATGAAGATATATCAATGGCGACGAGTGATAAGAGTGAAAATGAAATTAGAAAATTAAAACAGCAAAGGGGAATCATAAAATCACAAATTACAAGGACTTTACATGTGCTGAAAACTAAAGGTTCATCTATATACGATGCTCTGGGCAGACAAACTCTACTGGATGAAACGTGGAAAAGATTCACCGTGTTACATGAACAGATTATAACAACTACAGACAATGAAGATGAAATTGAAAGAGAAGAAGATTATCGTACAGATGTAGAGGAAACATACCTCGAGGCAAGAGCTTTATTACAACCATTCTTTGTCACTATTAAGCAAACAGAAGTTGAAAGGAATGTTTCTAACGAATTAAATGATCCTTATAAATTGAACATACCGAATGTGAGTTTCACACCCTACACAGAAAATGAAACCTTTCGGAATTTCCTAATGCGGTTTAAAAATTTCTTGAATCTAAAACAAATCACTGAGCCTAAAACCAAAACACAACTGTTTGTTAGTACTCTTACACCCGAAATGCATCAGGCATTATGTGACACAATTGCTCCTGAGACACCGGGTGACAAATCGTATGAAGAACTTGCAGATATACTGCAAAACTGTTTGGAACCTACTCCAAGTGTACTTGATAATCAAAATAGGTTCATCAGTAAAGTTCAAGATACTGAAGAGGGAATTTCTACGTACGCTCGAGAATTAAAACGTTTGGCAATTGACTGTGACTTTAAGTGTTACAACTGTGAACATTCAGTCTGTGATATGTTCTTGAAGATGCAATTCATTCGAGGATTAAGAGATAATGAAGTGAGAGTTAGGCTTCTTCAGGAAAAAGGAAATAAACAATCATTTAAGGAAGTGGTAGAAATGGCTATTTCTATTGAACAATCCAAACTGGAAAGTTATGCAATAATACCTAAGTACTCTCATTACGTTACAGAACAAACTAAAGATGTTAACTATGTGAGTAAACAACCTGGGTGTTGAAGAATAAAGATTGTTTGCCTTGAATGAGTAGGCTTTATTTAACACAATTCAAGTAATGTAATTCATAAGTAAGAGTTAAATCTAGAGAATGAAATAATGATTACAAACATTCAACATAAACAAATAAAATAACAATGTCCAACAACAGCTGGGAATATTTTCTATCACATTCTTCCCCGCTAATATAATTTAAAGTCTTTAAGGTGAGAAGGTAGTTTCTTCTGTCTTGAGCTTCGTCTCTGTGATTGTGTTTCATCAGTCCTTAAGGTTTGTAGAGGCTCTTGAGTTGCAGATTCTTCTATCACCTCTGCATCGGGATGAGACACATCCTGGGTCTCGTCTACTAAGTTTACATCGCTATTAAGTTCCATTGTGTGGTTCTCCGGTGTTGATTCATCATCAAAATCTGTTCTCTCAGCTTGTTTTCCACAAGGAGCTAAGTTGCGTGTAGACACTGTTGTCTCACGCCCATCTGGCAATCGTACATGAGCGTAATCAGAGTTTCCTTCCAGCAATGTCACCTCCTGCACTATTGGTTCATACTTAGAGTTTCTGATAGGACGTCTCAACATCACTTTTCCAGGAGTCATCAACCAGGTTGGTGTGGAAACACCATTTTGTGATCTTCTGGGATGTCCAAACATTCGTTCATGTGGCGTACAATTCGTGGCAGTACAAAGCAAGGATCGGATAGAGTGAAGAGCTTCATCCAGAACTAATTCCCACTTTGTCACGTCAAGTTGATAGTTCTTAAGGGCAAGTTCTACTGTTCTCCAGATTATACCATTATATCTCTCAACCTGGCCATTACACTGAGGGTTGTAAGCAGTAGTCCGACTAGAAGCAATGTCGTTTAAAGCGAGAAACTCCTTTAGTTCTTTTGAAAGAAAAGAAGATCCCTGATCGGAGTGAATGTAGCTAGGAGTACCGAACAATGAAAATAACTGTTTCAGTTTGCAAATAACAGTCGAAGAGGACATATCAGGACAGGGGTACGCAAATGGAAATCGTGAGTACTCATCAATGATTGTTAGCATATACCGATTTCTTGTAGAAGAGGGAAGAGGACCCTTAAAATCCAGGCTAAGACGTTCAAACGGTGATGTTGCTTTTATTAATTTTCCATCATGTTTGAAGAATCTTGGTTTTACTTCAGAACATACCTTACAGGAAGCAGTCATTCTTCTTATCTCATCAAGGGAGTATGGTAAATTTTTGCTTCTTATCCAATGATACATACGAGTTTCACCAGGATGACACATTCTTTCATGATATTGATGAAGTCTGTTCATTTTGTCGCTCATCGAGCACACTCGTGATAGAGAGTCAGCAGCTACATTCAGTTTACCAGGTCTATAAACAATATCATAACTATAGCTTGATAGTTCTAGTCTCCACCTCATGATTTTGTCATTCTTAATTTTCCCCGATATCTTAGAGTTGAACATGAAAGAGACAGACTTCTGGTCTGTTATTAGTTTGAAATGTCTGCCTAGCAAATAGTGTCTCCATTTTCGTACTGACTCCACGATTGCATATGCTTCCTTTTCAACCGAACTGTGCTTTAGTTCACTATGAGACAGACCTCTTGAGAAAAAGGCTACAGGTTTTCCTTCCTGGGTCAGTGTTGCTGCTATTACAGTGTCAGATGCATCAGTCTCAACAGTGAAGGGTAGATCAGGATTTATGGGACTCATTGAGGCATTTTCAATCTCTTGTTTCAGTTCATTAAATGCCTTTATAGCCGTTGCGGATAAAGGGAAAGAGCTGGTTGTCAGAACTTTAATCTTTTCAGAAAATCGTGGGACATATCTTGAGAAATGGGAAAACATTCCTACTGCCCTTCTTAGGGATGATGCGTTTGTGGGCAAGGGGAAATTCTTTAGAGGTAAAAGCCGATCAGAATCTGGCTTAATGGTTTTGTTGCTTATTGTATATCCAAGGAGACTAATAGATTTCATTGTAAAAGAACATTTATTTTCATTAATAGTCAAGTTATACTTGCTAGCAGCGTTCATCAGCCTGTTTAGGTTCCTATCATGCTCCTCTTGTGTTTTACCACATACTGTTATGTCATCTAAATAAGCAAATGTGTCATTAAGATTTTCTGCCCTGATTATGCCATCAATAACTCTCTGGAATGCAGCAACTCCATTTGTCACCCCAAAAGGAATTCTGGTAAATTGATACAGCTGACCACATGCTTCAAAAGCTGTAAAAGGCTTATCTTCAGCCTTGATCGGTATTTGATGGTAAGCGCTTTTTAAATCAATGGCACTAAACACTTCATAGTTAGCAACTTTATTGACAATTTCTTCAAGATTTGGGATTTGATAAGCATCGAGACTTGTAAATCTGTTTATAGTGTTAGAGTAGTCTATTACCATACGCTTCTTATGGTTTTCGGAGCTGGTAACAAAAGCTTGAGCTCTCCATGGAGATATACTTGGTTCTATTACCCCTTCATGCAATAGTGAGCGAATTTCTTCTGAAATAAACTGATAATCTGTTACTGTATGACGGCGAGATTTCACAGAAATAGGGTGACAATCATGTGAAATATGCTCAAATAGTGAAGCTTGTGGTACATTTGCAGCAGCTACAGATACATCCCGATGCAGAGGTGATAGAAGAATCTGCAACTCAAGAGCCTCTACAAACCTTAAGGACTGATGAAACACAATCACAGAGACGAAGCTCAAGACAGAAGAAACTACCTTCTCACCTTAAAGACTTTAAATTATATTAGCGGGGAAGAATGTGATAGAAAATATTCCCAGCTGTTGTTGGACATTGTTATTTTATTTGTTTATGTTGAATGTTTGTAATCATTATTTCATTCTCTAGATTTAACTCTTACTTATGAATTCCATTACTTGAATTGTGTTAAATAAATTGTAGAAGAATAAAGATTGTTTGCCTTGAATGAGTAGGCTTTATTTAACACAATTCAAGTAATGGAATTCATAAGTAAGAGTTAAATCTAGAGAATGAAATAATGATTACAAACATTCAACATAAACAAATAAAATAACAATGTCCAACAACAGCTGGGAATATTTTCTATCACACTGGGTTAACAAGAAAGAGTAGAAATGAAATCAAACCACATATTACCTTTCAAGATTTAAGAGGTAAATGTTACAGATGCGGCAGTGCTCAACATAAAGCTGATACTTGCAAGTTTAAAAATGAATTTTGTAGGAAGTGTAATAAGATCGGACACATTGCGAATGTTTGTCTTACACGCAACAGGGTTAGCAATGCAAGCAAGAACGCTTACAAGTTAAAATCGAATAAAATTGATGTTGAAGATGATAATGAAAACATTCATGAAGTTTACATGGTGGGGACACCAAATGTGAATGACAAGTTCATGATTAACGTTTCTATTGAAGGCAAGTCATTGAATATGGAACTTGATACCGGGGCGGCTTTGAGCTCATTATCATACAGTGATTTTCTTAAACTTGAACTTAATAAACGTCTATTCAAGACGGCAGTGGAAATGAAAACATACACTGGAGAAATTATAAGGCCTGTAGGAGTCTGTTTTGTTGAGTGCAAGTACAGAAATTTAAGTTTTCATGGGAAACTCTATGTTTTAAAACAAAATGTAGGCCCAATATTTGGACGTGAATGGCTCCGAGAAGTCAAGATGGATTGGGCTGATATAAATCTTGCGGATACCAACACATCAGAGGAACCTGATAAACTCCTAACAACTTTTCAGGACATTTTCAAGGCAGAAATTGGTAAAATAAATTCAGAACAAGGACATATACAGCTAAAGGAAGGAGCTAAACCAATTTTTGTTAAACCCCGACAAGTACCTTATGCTCTAAGGAAAGCTGTTGAAGATGAGCTACATAGACTAGAGAGCAGTGGTATAATCTCCAAAGTTGAAAACTCGCAATGGGGAACACCAATTGTTCCGGTAAAAAAGCCTAATGGAAGTGTAAGGCTCTGCGCTGACTACAAGGTAACAGCCAACAAACTAATATTAGATGAGAAGTACTCTATACCTCGCATTGATGACATCTTTACACACATGAACAAAGGGAAATTTTTCTGCACCTTGGACATTAGTAATGCCTATTTGCACCTTCCAATGGATGAAGAATCAAGAGAAATACAAACCATAAGTACTCATTTAGGTTTGTTCAAAGTCAATCGCCTAATGTTCGGCATAAAAGTAGCTCCAAGTATATGGCAACTATTTATGGACAAGGTTCTCCATGGACTAGAAGGAACTGTATGTTTCTTTGACGACATACTCATTCAAGGGAGCACATTCCAAGAAACTATGAGTCGACTAAAAGAGGTTTTTCAAAGAATTAGACAATATAACTTACGATTGAATCAGGACAAATGCAAATTCTTCAAGAAAAGTGTGAAGTATCTAGGCCATGTTATAGACGAGAATGGTCTTCATAAATCACCTGACAATGTTGAAGCTATACGTAAAGCAAAGAGACCAGAAGATGTCACTCAACTAAGAAGTTTCCTAGGACTCACAAATTACTACACTCGATTTGTGCCTAACATGTCAACCTATCTGGAACCATTAAATAATGTACTAAGACATGGAAAGAAGTTTACATGGAATAAGGAGTGCGAGGATGCCTTTGTGAAGATCAAAGCTGAAATCACCAGTGAACGAATATTAGCTCATTATGATCTGAGTGAAGCATTGGTACTTGCTACGGATGCAAGTCCAACTGGCTTAGGTGCTTGTTTATCTCACAGAGATTTTAAAATTATTTTAATTATATTATACAGGGTGTCAGAAAAAAGTGTGATGGGCTATACAGGACCTAATTCTACATGCAAAAATAAGTCAAAAATGAAGAATAAATTTTTTTGGATTTCGGCTTAGTTTAGCCGTAATCCGCCATTTTGTTTTTTGGGGAAAATATTTATTATTTCAAAATCCCTTTGAGATTTTTTTACGAAACTTGGCAAAATTGTTTACACTATAGTAAGTAACATTTATAAAAAAATTATTATTTTAACTTTCCAAATTTCAAAATGGCGGCCGTGTGAATTTTTTAATGCCAAATTTCATGAAAACCGGTACCTAAATCCAAATTTTGTAAGACACAAAAGTTTTAGTATTTATTATAACAAATCCAACAAAACAAAAATGAATAAAATCGGTTCATAGATAAAGAAGCTGTGTTTATTTTAGTAATTTAGACAGAAATTATAAATATTAAAATGTATTAAATGTAATTTAATAATTTATGTAACGTATTAAGTAATTTCAGTCTAAATTACTAAAATAAACACAGCTTCTTTATTTATGAACCGATTTTATTCATTTTTGTTTTGTTGGATTTTTCATAATAAATACTAAAACTTTTGTGTCTCACAAAATTTTGATTTAGGTACCGGTTTTCATGAAATTTGGCATTAAAAAATTCACACGGCCGCCATTTTGAAATTTGGAAAGTTAAAATAATAATTTTTTTTATAAATGTTACTTACTATAGTGTAAACAATTTTGCCAAGTTTCGTAAAAATATCTCAAAGGGATTTTGAAATAATAAATATTTTCCCCAAAAAACAAAATGGCGGATTACGGCTAAACTAAGCCGAAATCCAAAAAAGTTTATTCTTCATTTTTGACTTATTTTTGCATGTAGAATTAGGTCCTGTATAGCCCATCACACTTTTTTGTGACACCCTGTATACTAGCTGACCCTACAGACATCGTCCTGTCCTAATGTGGTTTTATGTCAAATGCTCGTTCATTTTCTAGATGAGCTCGTTCGCATGGCTCAATCACGTCCTGGTTGAAGTTCGTTCGCTACGCTCACTCACCTTTAGGTTGGAGCTCGTTCGCTGCGCTCACTTGCCTTCAGGTTAGCTCGTTCGCTACTCTAACTCACCTCCAGGTTGAAGTTCGTTCGCTGCGCTCACTCACCTTTTGGTTGCAAATTAGCTGTTATCATAAATAAAAAAAATTGTGCCGCACACTGTTGTTAAACCTATTAACTTTTTAATTCTATTGAACATCACAGAATCAAATTGTTTAGTTGAACCAGCTGTTAAGATTCTTTGATTCTATTTAAATACGAGTACTCATAAGGTTAACATGGGAAACTCCAGAGCCACTGGGGGGAGCCCTTTTGACGGATCTGCCACAAACTTCACACAAACCATCCTTGAATAATGCTTAATAATGCCTGAAAGTTTCATTACAATCTGTCGAGCGGTTTCGGAGTCCATAAAGGACAAACAAACAAACAAACATACATTGGATTATATATATGAGGGGTTGAGAGGCCAAGGGAGATATGTGACTTTTTAAAAAATGTCATTGTATTTTTTTCATAGTCATAAAAAATAAAATAAAAATAAAAATAAATTCACTTATACCCCTTGGCTTCCAACTCTTAGGTGTCTAGTTTGGAGGCCAAGGGATATAAGTGAATTATTTGTTGAAATTCCACCCTTTTTTAACAAAACCCGTTACCATGACAACATTTTAAAAAAAGTCACATATCTCCCTTGGCCTCTCAACCCCTCATATATAGATGCATTATATAAATTTGTTATTAATTTTCAGTTTATTTTAATTTTATTTGAATACAGCTACTCCCGCGATTGGCGAATGGAACATACTGTAAGCGACTAAGCGTTGGCCGGTCCATCTCCCGGCTGTTTGCATTTAGAACCGAGTAAATTGCGGTACAGTGAATGAATGAATTAAATATTATGCAAGTTATATTCCTAATAATGAATGATAGCAAGAATAAATCAAATACATTCCTAATAAACTACAAACAATTATTCAATAGGCTATACAATTAGAAATTAGTAGCCTACTTCTTGACAGGCCTAGACAATGAACCATACCGTGGTTAAAAGTGGACTTCTATAAGCCTAGGTAATTAATTATTTACTTATTATTATGGTTGTAACTGGACTTATGTATTAATAGTCCATGGCTTGGCAATCAAATAACGGTACTTATATAGGATAGGCTACTGTTATCAACTTTTGAAATTACTGAATTGTTACCAAATTACTGTTTCACAAAATGAAGATCCCATTTTCAGCCGAGCCATTAAAATGAGGATTTGCCGAACAATTATTAATATTACAGAATATTATTTAATGATATACAACTGTTCACATTTCATATGTTAGAGTTTTGCTATGGTCAAAGGTCAAAATCCAAATGTTCTTTTCTTTTGGTCTGTATATACCGTAGTAATTCGCTCGAATCATTGACTTAGTATAAAGTCAATGCTAGAATACTGTAAATGGTTTGTTAAGACCATATGCAAGCATTTTTGAAATCGTTTCCCCGTTTTCTGAAAAATTTAAAAAATGAATGGTTTTCTGAATATACAGGTAACTAGTGGCTTGTAGGGACATAAGTCCCTAAAAAGCTCAAATGTAAAACAACTTTTTGCAATACCTTGAATCACTCCAGTGGTTTAACATGAAAAGACAGCAAACATATCATTGTTTGTGAATAAATACTGGTTTACTAAGGTAGCTTTGGTCTTGTGGTTAATGAGGATAAATAAAAGCTTCCCTGTTTGGAATTTTAAAAATTCATTGGAGGTTCGCCTTCAGATGAATTGAAGACGCCTGCAATTTCATCTGCAGTAGGCTTATTATACCTACGACGATCCATATTTATCCTGTCTACAAACCTAAGTTCTAATTCACTGTCACCTTGTACAACCATTTCTTCCGAAACTCTTTTGTAAATTTGTGCAAATGGATTTTCTAATAGAATTTCAGCTAGTTTTGACAATATTTCAGGTTTTAAGTCACTATTTTCTCGACGCCTTTGACGAATTTCTGTTGCTGTTGATGTGTCAATAATGTACAATTAATTGGCCATACACGGGGTCTTCATCATGTTGAGGCAGCAAATCTGAGATTGAACGATAAATCTCTCCTTGAATTTTGAAACAGTATGGTCCTTTTCCTGGAATATCTTTCTTACTGGCTGAAAAATAAGCAAAAGCCATCGCACTGTTGCATTGTCGAATGAATTTATACAGTTGTGGGCTCTCTTCAAACAAACTTTTAAGTTCTACATTAGTTTTTGACTGAGGAAGGTTAATAAGTCCGTTATGGCAACATGTCATAAAATGATCATTCGTTAGTTCTTCTCTAAAATGAAGAGCACTACATTGAATGCACTCTTGGTCCAGTAATCCTGCATCATGGATCTTTACATTTCTCTCGTCTACCATGGGTCTCCTAAAAAGGGGTTGTAACATATCTTGATTAAGTTCGTCATTATCTACTCTTGCTCTCCTACGCGCACTGTCATTCCTATGAACAGTTCCCCGCCTTTGTGGTATTCCCCTGGCGTTCATATTAATTACGGTACTTATAATGAAAAGAATATATATCCAGCAGCCTACATACCAAAACATCTTGAATCCCTGGTGATTTTATAAAAGTATGATCGAATATGATTATTCTACGTTGTATATTCACTGCACTAAAAAAAATTATTTACGAAGGAATGCAGATACACCATTTTAGAACCAATAACATTTATAGGTTATTTTAGTTGTATATATTTACACAACCTTAACCTTAAAATGTGTAGAAATATAAAGAAAACAACATCATTTAAAATAAACTTGAACATATGATTTAAAAATAAAAACAAAACAGAAGTTAGATTTAATTTCGACTCTTTGATTATTTATACAGAATATTTATTTTATGTCGTTTATTCCTTTAACACGACAATAACGTAAAAGCATGAAAAAATGAAACTTGAGTACAGTATATGATTTAAATATAAACAAAGAATTTTCTGATTAATCTTCAATATTTCAGTTTTATTATAGTATACATTTCATAGTTGACTGGCTAAAAGTAAACCAAATGCGTGTATTGATCACTGATTTCAAATCTGTGGCACAGCTGTTTTAATTTCAAAAGATGTAAACAAATTAAACCCCATGTTGTTTTAATGGGAAAAGTTTTATTCTGTTGCGAATTTATGGTAAAAAAATAAGAAAAATGAATAGTTTTCCCTCAAAATTCACGTCAAGACCTTTAAAATAAGACCCCTCCCATCCTTCTACGGCCATCCAGTCACTCACAATTTCTTTACAAAAATTTGACTTACGGAATTATATATATAGATTTGTCACCTGATAAAACAACAAACTACTCTTTATGGAAAGCTACTAGAGGGATGAACCGTCCAAATATACTGATACCGTCTACTGTCTATCTCTAAGTCCGATGGAACTTGGGCAAGAAACGATATTGAAAAATCTGAAGTGTTTGCAAACCACTTGGCCGCAGTGTTTACTCCCAATCAAAATCAAAATTATAATTTTAATAATCTTGACGAAATTCTTGAGTTCATTGACCCACCAAATCAGTTATCACCTCCAATAAAGCCCTTTACTCTCTCAGATGTCTGTAAACTTGTAAACAAATTAAAACTGTTTAAAGCCCCTGGATACGACTTAATCACGGGAAAAGTAATGAAAGAGCTTCCTAGAAAAGCATTTATATACCTGACACTCATTTTTAATTCAATTATACGGACTGAGTATTTCCCTACACAATGGAAAGTTTCAGAAATAATCATGATAGCCAAGCCAGGGAAACCACCCCAACAAGCAAGTTCATATCGACCTATCAGTCTACTTCCAATAACATCCAAATTGTTTGAGAGGCTCTTCTTGAATCGTCTACTTGAAGAAGTAGAGGATAGAAACTTGATTCCAAATCATCAGTTTGGGTTTTGACGGGAGCATTCCACAGTTGAACAAGTACATAGATTGGTTAATAGAATTAAAGAAGACCTTGAGAAAAAAGACCTATTGTACAGCTGTCTTTATCGATGTAAGTCAAGCCTTTGACAAAGTTTGGCACACAGGCCTACTTTATAAACTCAAACTGAATCTTCCTCATACATTTTATATGACAATTAAATCATACCTAACCGACAGATATTTCAGAGTTAAATTTGGAGATAGCATTACAAAATTGTACCCAATTCAAGCTGACGTTCGCCCCAAGGAAGTGTTCTCGGACCTATACTATATACGCTGTTTACAGCCGATCTACCTGAAAATGTGAATACTTCTGTGGTCACTTTTGCTGACGATACAGCTATTTTAGCGTCCCATCCTGATCCAGTGGTAGCTTCGCTTAGTCTTCAAAATTCCCTAGATGACTTAGAAGAATGGTTGCAAACATGGAAAATAAAAGTGAATGAGAGCAAATCTACTCATGTGACCTTCACTACCAGATTAGGTACTTGTCCTCCTGTAACCTTAAAATTTAAGGTTGTTTTGGACATTATTTAATAATGTCCAAATTCCGCAATCCCACGAAGTGAACTTTACTGGCTCCTAAATAGTAAATCAAAATTGACCATTGCAAATAAATTATTACTATACAAAGTAATCCTGAAGCCAATTTGGACTTATGGAATCCAACTGTGGGGAACGTCCAGTATGTCGAACATAAACATCATCCAACGATTTCAGTCAAAAGTTTTAAGGTTCATCCTGCAAGCCCCGTGGTATGTTAATAACAATATCCTTCACAAGGACAGTAGAATTCCGACGGTTGAAGAGGAAATAACCAAATTTAGTACAAAATATCTAAAGAAGCTTGAAAATCACTCCAATCACCTGGCTCTAAACCTTTTGGACAACAGTACCAGTATATACAGGCTGAAAAGGATTCATGTCTTGGACCTAAGCTCACGTTTTGTTTGAACAATTTAATTTTCCCCTGTTTATTTACTTATTTATTTTTTCATTGAAATATTTTTAAGTTAGATCTGCCAATGGACAGAGACTAACTAACGTTTTATAAATAATTGTTATTGTATTTGCTGAATGTTCAAAAAATGAACAGATTGTAAATAAAGTTGTGATAAAAAAAAAACTTATGGTGCAACACAAATAAACAACCCAATGACCTACCTATAACCTACACTTTACCTTCCTAATCCAACCTTACTTCAAAAGACTTAAAGTAGTCACGAATACTCATAAACCCCGACCTACCTTCCTCACATGCCTAAATTAGATCATTGTGCAGTGAATACTGCGCCTTAAAAAATGTTTTAACGGCATTTTCTTGTTTATTAAGATTGTAGGAATGGTTTAAAAACCTTTAAAATAAAAGTCTAGAAAGTTCAGAAATACCTTATGACTCTCTTGTTTAAATTTTTCTTGTTAATTCATAAAACTGTCATGGCTACTTTAGTCCCATAAGCCTAACGTTATAAATTGGAAATTTTAAGTTCGTGTTAAAATGCATTAGCATTATCTAATCGAAATTTGTTTGTTTATTAACCATCTCAATATTAGTCTAAGTAATCTTGTTAAGTTTAAGTATTTTCTGAACTTGAAGAAATGTCGCATTGGCGCAACGATGGTGTGTTTGGGGGGGGGGAGAGATTTGGCAGTGGTGCTTTGCCGGTGTCTACCTGGCGCTAGAGGCGCGTTCCCAGTGGACCGATATACTGTAACACGAGTAAACCAGCGCCTCTTGTTTTTCCTAATAGGCAGCCAAATTATATTCACCACCTACCTGTTTTAAAAGAAAAAGATCACTTTTTAAAACTAAGTGGTAGGATTGAATTTTGTTACTAAAACCAAACGTAGATGTGTAACTATTTTATACAACAGATTTAAATATTTTTACCATAGGCAAGATTGTACTTACTTTTGCCTGATGGTGTCAAATGTAGTTTATGATGTACATGTTTCTGCTCAGTACGCCTACAAACGTCACCCGGTCGTGGTTATCTTTATCTAACCGTGCGTACGCAAACATGTTTACGGTACCTGCAATTGCAAAACGCGTGTTCTATGTATATTTTCGTGTGTATATAAACTGTAAATAGCTGACAAACATCGTTTGATGTGATTTTTTAACACAAGAATGCTGCTGAAGATGAGCTGTAAGTAGCTCGATACATGTACAGCATAAACTACATTTGACACCTTCAGGCAAAAGCAAGTATAATCTTACCTATAGTAAAAATATTAAAGGTGTCAAGGCTGATTATAAAATAGATTTAAATAACATCATCGTACTCTTTTGTGTCCTCTTCCCGTACAACAGCTAGTATTTAATAGGCATGTCATTATCTTTATATAATATAATAGCATTATAAAGATTTGCATATACTGACCAGGCATTCCCGATGACGTGGAACACACTTTCTTCCACTGCCAGCATTGGGAAAGGCCCCGCCTAGAGGCTCAACAGTTCGTAGGACTGCTGTCGGTGGACACGGTCATACCGATGATGATGGAGGGTGAGGGCAATTGGACCTGTGTGTCACTTTACATCCAGGGTGTACTCCGCGCCAAGAAGCTTGACCTCGACCGGGATGCGGTGTAGGTCAAAAAATAAATAATGCCAGAAACGGTGCGAGCCCTGTGGGCTTAGGTCACATGTTGGCCTGACTTGAAGTAATGTGACAAACAATTCCAGGTCTGTGTCCAACAGAGTAGAGGGGGTTTTTTAGTGAGTAGTCTGTGATAAACTCAGGAGTCTCACACTACAGGCTGGCTACCTGTGTGCGTAAAAGCATTTTCCCTCCTCACCCTAAAAAAAAAAAAAAAAAAAAATTATAAAGTGTGTATATTTGTATAAATATTTAGTTATAGATCGCCAGTGTAGTCCGCTACTGCCCAACTATTATCGGTCCGCTATCCGCTAAGTGCTAGTCGGCCTCTAGGTCAACATGTTAAATACACCAGTTACTGTTGTATCTTTTAACCACTTTCTACTACATTTGACCACTTCGGGCTACGTTCTGATTTTGATTTCATTGCTGCTCTACGTGTACGAGCGCTTGGATATGATGGTTTGAAACAAATTGAATTACATTTACCGATACCTATATGTGTGGAGGAAAAATGCTACGTGTGTTACAAGAATGCCATGCATTACACTATAATAATAACTAGTGTACATGTTGCTCGAATTCGAGCAATTGTAGAGTATTACAGAAGTTATTTCAAAACGAATAACAATAATATTTACAATGAGTTAAAACAGTCAACTCAAAGATTACCGGTGCGTAGCTCATGGAAATACTCACGATGTATATAACAGTTCAATACTGTTATCAACATTTCCTGTAAATATTTTGTCTTGTTTCATAAAGCTGATAAAAATTCAATAACTTGTAAAACTTATGCCATTAAACACAAACCAACATCCAAAACTATACACATTTTTAATGCAACATAGATAGTTTATACATTATACATTGACTGTTTAAAATTAACATATGTTTTTCTTCTCACTTTTAATTTCTGACAACAGCTGGAGTTTAATAACAATTTTTGTTTCCCATGTTAATCTTATGGAGAAATACAAAACTTTAAGGGGCCCCAGGGCCTCACTCTCTAATTATTTCCTTAAAAAGAAAGTTTCCTGCACAACTTCAAGTTAAGCTCTTTCCAATGACACCAAAAACATATAAATCGGTTCAGTAGTTTCGGAGGAGTAATTGTCACAAAAAATCTGCTTGCGTATTAAATAAGTACGAGAGGTCGTCCAGTGGTCGAAACTCGACCAAAAATATGTAATGTAAACTTACTCACTTCTCTATTTTCACCCCACACTGTAAATAAAACATGTGATTGGAGTTTCTTCCATTTGTTTTGATTTTCTGTTTATATTTCGTTGTTATTTCGTCACCAGCATGGCAACGCATAAGATCCATGTTAATTTTTTCAAATTTTTAAACTCATTTTTTGTGCTTATCTTTGAGCCTATTTAAATTTATAAAGGGATTCTGCACACCTACAGGAAAATAGCTTTCCAACGGTATGCGTAGATTTTCCCTACGATTCACACGAGCTGAGAAAAAAGGTTTTAAAGAAACATGCTTGCCTATTAATATATAAACGAGAGGTCGTCCAGTGGTCGAAACTCGACCAAAAATATGTAATGTAAACTTACTCACTTCTCTATTTTCACCCCACACTGTAAATAAAACATGTGATTGGAGTTTTTCCATTTGTTTTGATTTTCTGTTGGTATTTCGTTGTTATTTCGTCACCAGCATGGCAACGCATAAGATCCATGTTAATTTTTTCAAATTTTTAAACTCATTTTTTGTGCTTATCTTTGAGCCTATTTAAATTTATAAAGGGATTCTGCACACCTACAGGAAAATAGCTTTCTAACGGTATGCGTAGATTTACCCCACGATGCACACGAGCTGAGAAAAAAGGTTTTAAAGAAACATGCTTGCCTATTAATATATAGATAGATAGATAGACTAGTTGCTCTGCCCGTGCTTCGCTACGGGGAGAGAATGCAGAAAAGAATATTTAGGTTTTACTTTAAGATACCATAATATACTATGATAAACAGTTACAATACACTTACCAGGAAACATAGGCAAAGCATCAATCCTGCTTATTGATTATTTAAATTAAGATATCTGCTCAATGAATTACAGTACTATCATTGTATATAGTTTATAGCATTTAAAATATAGGTCCGATGCAAAAGTATAATTCATTGACCACATGGCACCAAGAAACTAATCTCCTTGTAAACAAATCAAATTAAATAGCAGAACAGCATTTCCAACAACAGCTGGAGTTTCATAACAATGTTTGTTATGAAATGTTAATCATAACAGACATGTTAATCTTATGGAGAAATACGAAACTTTAAAGGGCACCCAGGCCTCACTCTCTAATCATTTCCCTAAAAAGAAAGTTTCCTGCACAACTTCACGTTACGTTCTTTCCAATGACACCAAAAACATGTCAATCGGTTCAGTAGTTTCGGAGGAGTAATTGTCACAAAAAACCTGCTTGCGTATTAAATAAGTAATAGACTAGTGAACCTGTGCGGCTCAATGCCCCGCAAAATAAAATATGAATTTAGAAAACAAAATCATCGTGTTTTTTATTGAATCGACATTGAAAATTAAATACAGTAATAATGAAGCCTTAGAAGGGAAGCAGTGCAGCCATTTTCTAGCTGTATGTGTGTTATATTTTGTAAATTAATAAGTGATCAAGTTCAAGTATGTTATAGGGTAGTTATAAAAAAAAAAAAAATTAAACACATTTAACAAAACATTTTATCATATCAAACCAATAGGCCTATGTAGCATGTTTTAAGGGTCAAATTCTGCTTGAAGAAAACACTCTTAAATAAACACTAAAAAACTACATTTTTATCATAAAAGCACTTTCATGAATACTACGATTTTTGTCCTAAAGATACCTTCAGGAATATTACCCTGGTCAGAATTTGAATGAATATGCGTATCCTATTAAAAGATGTAGCCTTACTTAAAACAACATATAATATAGATGCTTATGATTGAAATTGGTCTGAGTAAGAACAGCGCTGCTCTTTAATTAAAGGGCTTGTGCTGCAAATGCCAAAGATAATAGAAATTAGCATCAAACGGGCAAATTTTTATCCTCAAAATCAAAATATGTCCCCACTCACTTATTCCAGTTAGGACTTAACATTCTATTAAGTTGTTACCCGTTCTGATCACATGACGCCTTGTGCCATTAATGAGGCTCTTTTTGACGTATTTCTCATCAATAAAACCACTGCCCCCTTTTATTAGTCTAATCTGTGTCCTGGCAATCCACTGAACTCTATATTTAAAACTCAGTTTGATTTTCTAAATGGGTGTCTCCGCCTTTGTCTGTTTTCGAGGACCCACTCTTCTCCCCTTGGCATACTGACAATTAATTACCTAACTTGTCAAGTTCATGTAGTAATTAATTAATACTGTTAGTTTATATAGAAAATTAAATAAAAGTTACTTGGCTTGGTGCTTTCATAACTGCAAACTCAGATTACACCCACAAGTAAAAAAGAATCAAGTTATTGGTTAAAAAAACTACTGTATGTGTAACAACATTATTAACATGAAGTAGATGATTTGTTTGATTTATCGATCAGCTGTTTTGTTTCAAATGAATTAATAATGTCAAAGATTTGTGATTTTAAAAACATAAATTTTTATAGTAAAGTTTTCTAAATCATGGTAACTTATTCTCAACTAAATTTTACTATTCCCAGCATTAAAATAAAGTAGTAAGATCCATTATGAGTAAACTTTAAGGTACACAATCCTTGATTGAAATGTAGTATACATTAACAGTCATAATGCACAACAATTATTATGTAGTAGACTTTGACTATTTTCAAGTAACAAACATATGTTTCTGTAAATACAAATTATCTCCTATGTTATCCTTATGGAGAAATACAAAACCTTAAAGGGCCCCAGGGCCCCACTCTCTAATTATTTCCCTAAAAAGAAAGTTTCCTGCACAACTTCACGTTACGCTCTTTCCAATGACACCAAAAACATGTCAATCGGTTTAGTAGTTTCGGAGGAGTAATCGTTACAAAAAATCTGCTTGCGTATTAAATAAGTACTAGTGGTCGTCAGGGCCCTGTTTCATAAAAATACTAGTCTAGTATTTACTAGTCCATGGACTAGTAATACTAGTGTATTTTACAAGTCTACGTTTCAAAAACCTACTAGTGTAAAATACTAGTTACTAGTGTAGGGACTAGTATTACTAGTGGTTTTTACTAGTGTAGACAGCAATGTGTTTCATAAAGTTTTACTCTTGTAAATTACACTAGTAAATACTTGCTATTTTCTACCAACCTCTCTTCACCCGTATTATTTGAAGTAGACTAGTATTTTTGGAAAGAGAGTTATTTCATTACTTACATCGTTTAAAAAAAATGAATTATTAAGTTCTTTTTGCAAGTGTGAATTGGCTCACGAATAGATCTGTGAGTGCTAAAATGATAATTATTAGATATAAATTACAATCAATAAATGTGGCTAGGTACAAAATGAGTGAAATTTAATTTTATAATGTATGTACAATCGCCCTATTAGAAAAATTATGATTATAAGTTATCAATTTCTGTGAATTTTTAGTCTAATTTTACTTGAGTTAAATTTCGTGGTTATATCAACTATTTAGCTATCACAGAGAAAAAATTTTTAAGCTTTGATAGGAACCAAATTATCTTATACCAAATTATCCGCATACCGTTTTGAGTACAAAGATGTACAAAAATTTATCCAACATTGCAACATTAATCAGACTATTTTACACCCAAGGCTCTCGGTTTTATTTTTAAAGACATTTTAATAGGAAATAATAGTAAGGCAATTTTAAAAAGGAGTTGCATTGTATTTTTTGAGGTGCTTATTATTTGCTTCCATAAATAGCTAAAACCATGTGATGTACTAACAATTTTGTAGACCTATATTTGATTTTTGGGCGTTGAACTGAACTGCTTATCATAAAAACATTACTTTCAATCCATTTTGGTACTCTGAATTTGTTATTCAAAGCAATAAAAAAAAAAATAGATGTTGATTAGAGCTGTTATTTCAATGTAAAAACATGTAAAAGTTTAATTAATGCAATAAAAAGTAGAGTGGCGCAGATTTGGACCAGGGACCCACCACATGACAAGCGAGAACTCTGCCTCTGAGCTAAGCCCTGCCGTAGCGCCTATGCCATGTTTTACTATACTTGAAAACCTACTTCTCTATTGCTTGTACCGGCGTTGCAATTATTTGTTTTTAGGCTTATTATTCATGGCTTCTAGACTCAAAATTAGAATATCACCAAATGGTTTTCAACCCAAATATTCTTATGCATTCGAATATTTGAAAACATAGGTTAGGGTACTTGAACACGTTCCAAACAAAATGTCCTTAGACGATTTAATTACATTCAAAATTTGAGCCTTCTTTTCTTTAATCATAGCAAGCTAAATTTTATATGTCAGAATAAAACAAAAACCATACAAATTGTGTGAATGCGGCAGCAACAGATCAACTTTTTTACCAAACTCTGTTGAGCGCCGCAACTAGGCCTACAACCGGCTACTACAAAACAATCCAAGATGCTACAATCACCGTGTTGATTGCAGCGACGCGACGCCGTGCCGCGCCGCGCCGGCGGGCTCATTGATGAACATAAGTAATAGCGTTTTGATAAATAATATGTGATTGTTTTACTTATGCGTCTATATAGTAATTAATTAAAAGAAAACACTGCGTTTCTACAACTATTTACTTTTTGTATCAAATGAAAACTAAATTAAAACCCTTTATGAAGGGTTTGAAAACCCGTGATTGAGGTTAGAAATTTGTTTTGAGAGTTTACCTTGTAAAGTTGGTCACGTGACTAGTAGTTTTGGTCACGTGACTAGTAAAATACACTAGTATTTACTAGCGGTATAAAAACGTTTATGAAACACAAATTAGTAGGACAGGTAAATACGGGACTAGTATTTGCTAGACTAGTAATTACTAGACTAGTATTTTTATGAAACAGGGCCCTAGTCGAAACTCGACCAAAAATAATTAATGTACAGACTTCTCTATTTTCTCCCCACACTGTAAATAAAACATGTGATTGGGATTTCTTCCATTTGTTTTGATTTTCTGTTTACATTTTGTTGTTATTTCGTCACCATAATGGCAACCCAGTTGGTCCATGTTAATTTTTTGAAGTTTTCAAATTCGTTTTTTGTGCTTATTTTTTAGCCTATTTTAATTTATAAAGGGATTCTGCACATCTACAGGCAAATATCTTTCTAACTGTATGCGTAGATTTCCCCTGCGATGCACACGAGCTGAGAAAAAAGGTTTTAAAGAAACATGCTTGCCTATTAATATATAGATAGATACAAGTTCCATAATTCTCATATATTCATTAGGTTTTATATTTACATAATTAAATTACCTTTATTTCAACAAGCAATGATTGTGCTGCATGGCCCTTTCTCACTTTTAACCTATATAATTATGTAATAGAAAACAGTATTTACAATGACAGGATTTAAATAAAAAAAATCTTATAAGGGGTTTAGATACCAGTAGGCCTATTTTCAGTAATCCAATTGGTTCAGGGTGATTGATATAAGTGTGCCAGCCGTTTCATTCGAAAACCATAAGAGATATCAAAAAAAGTCAAATGGTAAGTGCCTTGGATTTTTTATTTAGAAAATTGTAGTCAAGTCAAAAAAATTATTTTAGCCGCCATTTTTCCAATATGGCCGCCAACTTTAATTTTTCTTATGGAACACCCTGTATTTTATGATGGATTCTGGTAGAAAATGTGATTTTAAGACGATTTTATTCTTGTGATTTTTTTTCATAAACCTAACCGTTTCAAAGATAATAATGGTTTAAGTTGTGAAATTTTGAATAGATTTCTAATAAAACAGCTGGCATGCTTGCTTAGGCCTTTATCGAAGTTCTTTCTCATGCAGAAATTTCAAAACTTTAACCATTATTATCTATGAAACGGTTAGGTTTATGAAAAAAATCACAAGAATAAAATCGTCTTAAAATCACATTTTCTACCAGAATCCATCATAAAATACAGAGTGTTTCATAAGAAAAATCAAAGTTGGCGGCCATATTGGAAAAATGGCAGCTAAAATAATTTTTTTGACTTGACTACAATTTTTTAAAGAAAAAATCCAATCCTTTTAACTTTTTTTGATAGCTCTTATAGTTTTCGAATAAAACGGCTGGCACACTTATATCAATCACCCTGTATATATAGATAAACCTAGGAGTAAACTAGGTTTGCTTTATAGCAGTGAAAGCCAGTTGAGCGGAGCGATTACGTTTCATGGTTTTTATTAAAACAATAAATAATACCCCCGCAGCAGCAAACCTGCAGACTAAGTCAATTTCCATCTACTGGCTGGAATTCAACTAATAATTCCCTTAATTGTCAAATTTATTTCCTATTTAAATATAATTAATTTTGATGAGTACTTTGGTTTGCTGCGTCCAGGTCCATGAGACCTATGGTAGTAGCTTATTCCCTATATGGGAAATTCGTTTAAAACAACGTTTATAGATGTAATACAACTATTTCATCAATTTAACTTATCAGTTTCTCTCAGAACTATCGACATGTATAACAAGTTTTTTAAGTAAAGATGTGAACATTACATACATAATCATCCTTTGTATCCGTATTTTTCCTGTGTTTGCTTGCTAATGTTATCTGGTGAACCCAATTATGACACTCTTATGCGAATTAGGTATTTTCTTGTAAAACGAAAACGCAAAAAATACTTTATCCTTACTTACTTGGGCAATTATATACCCCAACAACAATCAATGAAACAAGTGCGTTGCCAAAACGATGATGATATCATCAAACATATTTCAAATTTTTAAAAAGGTTGAAGTAGTATCGTTGACTATTGGATACCGAAGTAGACTTCCCATCTATATAGACCAGCTGTAGCCAATTTTTTTATTAAAAAAGAATGTAGTTGTGTGATCCAAAAACAGAATGCGCTAGTTTCTAAAATTCTATTTTATACCTTATTTTTTGTTGCTGACCAGGTTGATGGGTCATAACAGTTGCTATAACTTATCATAAGTCCTTATATATGTTTGAATTGATTAACAAGATTGTGTATTCGGCAGAATTTAGTAATTTAGATTAGCGCAATCTGTTGGTGGCTCACATCAACTACCACGATTTTGATAAATAAGCTGGCTACAAATTTAACATGTAGATTGAATGTCTATGATGAAGGGAGAAACTAAAGTTGAACTTGAAGTATTTTCTGAATAAGAGTAAAATTTATTTGTGTTGCACCATAAGTTAAAATATAAGCTTTGTTTAAACTCAGGGGTAGACCACGTGTTTGGTTAATGATAGCCAAAATAAACATTAACATTTTTGTTGCTACATAAACATAAAAATTTTACATAAAATTTTACAATATGCTTTATAGTTAAATCAGCTTACATTTCCACATGAAACAACAAGCATTAAAAAGGGTTTAACTTTCACAATATAATAAGGAGGTTACTTGTACTGTTTAAAATGAGTAACAAAGCATGTTCATAATAGCCTATTTAGTTCAAACATATTGATTTGAGAATGGGTACTTAGTTATTTAAAACTACAGATTCATGTAGTTGTTTTAATTCCCAAAAACACATGCTATTATTTGTTATTGCCTTATTTAGAAACGTAAATTAAATCTGTAATAGAATATTACGGTACTAGTCCTGAAAGTAGGTGTTTACTGGCCGAGTGTGGCCGTTCCCGTGCGAGATGAAGTGGAGTGCGGAATTACCATACGAGTCCGTTAAACACATTTTGGACGACTGACGTACGATATTTTACGCCATGCTACTCTAAGCTAACTTAACAATAAAAAAATGTACACTAACAACCACTACTCATACATAACCTCAAAAAGAGGTTAGGGTTTTTTTATAATCACTCATTGCCAAATAAAATCAGCTGGTTAGTGTCCGGTAAAACTCATTACAGTACAATAGTACGTAATAAATCCCCCATTGATTAAGCCAGCGGCAAACAGCTGTTTTCAGGACTAAATCCTTACGTGGAAAGTTCGTTAAAAGTAAACTTAAGACTTTCTCTGAATTATTCGATCAGTGGTCACCATCCGACTTTTTCCTTTGTCCTGTGTTTACGTTGTGGCTTGATTATAACATATGTCATGATTCTTTGATTTGTTTACATTTATGTCAATATTTTGTAACCATCATGACAACCCCATCAAAGTCGATGTTAATATTTAAAAAAAAATGAGTAACTTAAATTATACTAGCAGAGTGGGTGTCCTTCGTATGGGGTTTACGTATTAGTAAAAAATGATTATTGCAGTTATACTCGTGTTTTGCGTTTGCAATGGGAGAGGACACGGTTTAAGAAAATGTGGTTCTTTTAATTTACGGAATACTATAGTAGCATTATCTACAATAGCCATAATGTTCTACTACTGTACCTAAACAATAGAAAAAAGTAAAGTTCTCATTGTGTAACAGTAACATTGTCTCAGTTGTAACAGCTTTTTTTGCTGTTTGTTTTAAATTAGATGTTGTCATAAATTAAAAAGAAATTAACAGTGATGCATTCTGTTGGTAAACCTTATAACTTTTTTATGCTGTTGAATATCATAGAAGAATATGTCCGTATGTTAATCGGGAATGTGAGCTATCATCATACCAAATTTCAACCCAATCCAACCTGTAGTTAATGCATGATTTAACTTCAAACAAACAAACATGTTTCATTTTAGCGAATTTCCCTATAGGGAAGTAGCTATTACCGTAGGTCTCATGGTAAGACTTAGGCCCGGGACCGATTCACTTTTTCATTTTAATGTCCCCAGAGGCCAAAAACACCATTCGTTCAAATTTTTATATATGTATATATATATATATATATATATATATATTTATTTATATTTATATATATACTAGTGGCCTGTAGGGGCCATAGCCCCTAATTTAAACTACAATAAAAAAACCATATATAAAAAGACAAATACCCTAAATATGTTTTTAAAATTAATTATCAATTTTATGTTACTTAAAATTAACAGTGTTTCTCTTTTTATATCTTGGTTTTCCTTCCGTTTTGGAGTCGTATATTAGTTACTTCTGATGTGTCAATGAAATACAATTGTAAAACAATGATTAAATCAATAACACAACATATTAAAAAATTAATGGAAACGTGCACACGGTTTGGCCTGAGCCCGGAGAACGACGAATCAGAGCTGAAATCATACAGCCAAACATTGAATATCTTTTCTAGTTTAAAATTGAAGATTTGTTTTGTAGTCTTAAGAATTCTGTTATAGTTTCAATTTTGAGAACCAAATGTAAAGGTTAAAATTATTATTAATTATTATGAGGGCAACTCCCCATTTCACGGTAGTAAGTCAGAAATATATCTATGAATTTGTCCCTGAATTTTAAGACAGTAAGGCCCATTTCCCGGAACTCTCTTTTTGTGTAGCGGAAAGCGACGCAAAAACCATTGCACTGTTGTATTGCCTTATAATGTTTTTTATGAAGTTCGAATCACGTAAAAACAGTTCTTTTAGTTTGTCATTTACTTATGGTTGTGGCATGCCCATTGTGGCAACATGCGTTGAAATTTCCATTTGTGGCCTCCTCTGCGAAGTGAAATGCGCCACAATGCATGCAAGTGCTTTAAGAGGACCTAGATTGTGTGAAACAACACTCAACTCATTTTCAAGCGTTCTTCTAAAGATAGGTTGTAAAACAGTTTCTGGATTTCTTTCACAGTTAGGCCCTACATGACGCTCTCTTTTGCATTTCTTAAGTCTGTTGAATTCCTGGACACTCTTCCACGTCTTGCAGGTCTTCTCCTACCCTGTCTAGTTACTTCACTCATTATAAAAACGGAAAAACAAAAAAATTTAACACAATTCATTTTGGTGAAAATCAAGAATTTAATTATGTGAGTTATTTTCACTTAAATTCTCGGTAAGAATTTCACAGGACTTTTTATATTCTGTTAATACGATCCTTTTGGTCATTAGTGTTTAATCTTTCATTAAAAACTGAATAGTTTTGTGTTTTAATAAGGAAGATTAGACGTATTAGTTTCCATAACCTCAATCTTTCAATTTGTTGTTTGATTTGTGTTTACCTTTGTTTCGTTCTTTGAATTGTTCCTGCTAGTCAGCTAATACTATGTTGGACCATGACTATGGTATTGACGCTGATGGTGATTCAAAAAACGGTGATGTGATCTGTAATCGTGAAAGTCCAGCGAATGAACAACTTTTTTTGTCGTCCGCTCAAACCAGTGACGTCCAATCGAATACTAATGTTGTAACCACGCGTCATGATGGTTTTTGGCAAACTGTCCCGGGTAATAAGAGGGGAAATGTTAATCTGAAAACCCGTCATTCTAAAAAACCTCGACAATCGACCTCAAACAATGTGGTTCAAACGGGAAACATGTTTGATGCTCTTAGTGACTCAAGTGACATGGAAGAAACTGTTATTTCTGACAATAAGGAGAAGGAGATTAAACCTCCACCCATATTCATCCCGAACGTGTCTAATATCAAGCAAATGATGACATCAATAGAGTCAGTGATCCCTAGACATGAATACACTTACAGGTGCATAAACGGTAATAAGGTCAAAATTTGTCCATTATCCATTGACTCATATCGAAAACTAGTTCATAAATTGACTGAGCTAAAAGTTCCGTTTCATACATTTCAAGTAAAACAAGACAGGTCTTTCAGAGTGGTCCTGAAGAATATGCATTTCTCAACTGACATAGATGATATCAAATTATCAATTGAGGAAAAAGGCCATAAAGTACGTAATGTATCAAATATAAGGGACTTCAAAACTAAATCACCACTTTCACTGTTCTTTGTGGACTTAGAGCCTAGCCAAAATAACAAAGACATATATAATATTCAATATTTGTTGAATGCCAAAATCGTGTTTGAACCACCAAGAAAAAGATCAGAAATTGTCCAGTGTAAAAAGTGTCAACAATATGGGCACACAAAGGGTTACTGCTGGTATCCATTTCGCTGTGTGAAATGTGGTCAAAACCATGATACCTTGATTTGTACAAAACCTGTCGCTGAACCACCAAAGTGTGCTTTGTGTGAAGGGAACCATCCAGCGAACTACAAGGGCTGTGCAATTTATCAAGAAATCAAACGTAAAATCAACACTTCGCAAAAGTTTTTGAAGGAGTCGAGAACTGCAACTGGGTCAGCTCGTGCGGAAGTGTCAAGTAGATCCTTCACTGCTGATAAACCTGATGTTACACATCAAACTTATGCTCAAGCTGCTGCCACTCCTAAATCAGCACCAAATGTGAGTAGTGAACGATCTAGCTCCAACAATCTTGAGCATACAGTTACCTGTTTTATTGAAAAATTTGAGAAGCTAATATTACAACAAACCCAACAGATAGGTACTCTCATGAACCTACTAACAGCTGTCATTAACAAATTGAAATGAACTCCCTCCTAAGAATATCACTTTGGAATGCTAATGGCTTGGCAAACCACAGCCAAGAACTTAAGTTATTTATCACTCAACAAAAAATAGATGTATGCCTCATTTCTGAAACCCATTTCACTGATAGAAGTTTCTTCAAAATTCCTGGTTATATTGTCTACTTTACTAACCATCCAAATAATAGAGCTCATGGAGGAACTGCTGTACTAGTGCACAAAAAACTAAAACACTATGAGCTTCCTAACATGCAAAATGATTTCTTACAAGCCACGAGTATTGTTGTAAAATGTGGCAATAACGCCTCTCTTACACTCTCGGCAGTCTACTGTCCTCCACCTCATGCAATAAGTAGGGATCAATTTAGAGACTTTTTCTCAACACTTGGGCCAACATTTATTGCGGGTGGGGACTATAATGCTAAACACACACACTGGGGCTCGAGACTAGTAACTCCAAGAGGCAGAACTCTTTACAGATCTATAACAGAAATGAATTTGGATTGTGTATCTTCAGGTTTACCTACTTACTGGCCAACTGACCGAAATAAAATACCGGACCTACTGGACTTTTTTGTAGTTAAAGGTATACAATTGAACTACACGAATATCGAATCATCCCTTGATCTTTCTTCAGACCACTCCCCTGTAATCATAACTTACAGTACTAGTATATGCTTGAAGGAAAAATCCCCGTCGTTGTGTAATAAGAATACAAACTGGGATTACTTTAGGACCCTTGTAAATAACAGTATTGATCTTAAAATCCCGTTACGGAATGAACATGATGTGGAAGAATCAATAAATTACTTCAACACTACCATACAGAAATCAGCCTGGGAAGCAACTCCAAAATCTAAAATCTGTGTCTCAAAATCAAATAACTACCCAATTTATATTAAGAAGAAAGTGGCAGAAAAACGTAGACTACGGAGAATTTGGCAAAATTCACGCGACCCTCTTGATAAAACTCGTCTAAATCGTGCAGCTCAGAAATTAAAACGATGTTTAGTGGAACTGAAAAATACATGGTTTGACGATTTTACGAAAAATCTAACCCCAACTGAAGCAACCGAGTATTCTCTTTGGAAGTCTACTAAATATATTAAACGTCCAGTTCAACATGTACCTCCAATTCGGAAACCTGACGGGTCCTGGGCTAAAACCCCTGAAGAAAAAGCGAAGGTTTTTGAAGATTACTTTTCTGATGTATTTAAGCCTATTACTCCGAATCCCCCCAATGACGAAAGTGAAATTTACGAATTTTTGGATGCACCAAATCAGTTGTCACTGCCTATAAAATCTTGCACTCCTTCAGAGGTTTCAAGAATAATTTTTAAGGAAATTAACCCCGTGAAAAGTCCTGGGTACGATCTCATCACTGGAAAAATTTTAAGAGAACTACCTCGCAAACCAGGCAAACCACCTAATGACGCATCTTCTTACAGACCCATAAGCTTGCTTCCTATAGTATCAAAGTTGTTTGAAAAGGTAATACTTAAAAGGTTAACCCCCACTGTTGATGAATTAAACTTAATACCAGATCATCAGTTCGGCTTCCGCAAACAACATTCTACCATTCAACAAACCCACCGATTAGTGGATATTATAAAAAACACATTTGAGAAAAAACAGTACTGTTCTGCTGCATTTTTGGATGTCCAACAGGCGTTTGACAAGGTGTGGCATGTCGGACTTCTGTTTAAACTCAAAACGTCTCTCCCTCACTCTTTGTACAACCTTCTAAAATCATATCTGACCAATCGATCTTTTCAAATAAAATTCGAAAATTCGTTATCTGATCTGAAGCCGATAAAGTCTGGAGTACCTCAGGGGAGTGTTCTTGGTCCCTTGCTATATTTGATATATACAGCGGACATCCCTATGGTCCCCAACGTCACAGTTGCTACGTTTGCTGATGACACCGCACTGTTGTCGAGTCATGTGGACCCTCAAGTCGCTTACATAAATCTACAAGCTGCCTTGACTGAACTCCAGTATTGGCTTAAAAAGTGGAGGATAAAAGTCAACGAAAACAAGTCCAAACATATTGTTTTTACTCTGAGAACAGGGTACAATCCTCCTGTAACCATTAATAATGTAGCCTTAACGGAGGCAGACAGTGTAAAATATTTAGGTCTAACTCTTGACAAAAAATTAAATTGGAAATCTCATATCTGGTGCAAGAGACAGCAAATGGAATTAAAACTTCGTAAACTCAATTGGCTACTAGGTACGAATTCAAAATTATCATTGGCTAACAAAATTTTACTGTATAAAGTTATGATCAAACCAATTTGGACATACGGAATTCAACTTTGGGGGACCTCGAGCAAATCCAACATCGAAATTCTTGAACGATTTCAGGCTAAGGCACTGAGAAGAATTATTGGCGCACCCTGGTTCGTATCCAACACTACAATTAGGAATGACTTCAAAATTAAATCAGTGAAAGAAGAAATTACAGACTTTAGCAAAAATTATCAAGAAAAATTAGAATATCATCCGAACAGTCTTGCTGTTAATCTGCTGGACAATAGTCAGTGCATTACCAGGTTAAAAAGTGTTGTGCATGTGCTGGACCTAAGCTACAGATTTCTGTAAATGTTTAAATGACTGATCAAATTTTTGGCAAGACTTGTTGATGAACAAGTGCTTGCTTCCTGACATTGTTTGATATATGTTTTACTTATTGTTCTCATATTTGAAGTTTGAACAGATTGTAAAATAAATTCTGATAAAAAAAAAAAAAATTCATTTTGAAACATTATTTACCAACATTGACTTTCAGAATAAATGGAAACATTGCAAATAAATAAGTAACAGCTGATAGAATGCAGACGTTTTTCAGTCCCCATGCATTTCTTATGGTGGATAGTTTACGTTATATCTCGTTTTCTGGTAACTTTGTGGGAATTCTGCTATTTTTCCCGAGTCCCTGGGGTCAAGACCTTTAATTTAAGACCCCTCCCACCTTTCTGCGACTTACCAGACGTCCACAATTTTCTAGTAAAAATTTGGTCTTACAGAATTATATATATGGATATATGTGTCCGTGAACACGATAACTTGAGTAATTTTTATCCGATTTTGATGAAATTTGGTTTGAAGGTGTAAGGCGGGATAAACTTGAATGAGTTCGCGATCCAGCATGATCGGACCATGGGAACAGGGTTTTATGGGGGGTTTTATGGGGTAAAAATTGGTTTTTCTCACTTCTTACCCTCAAAACACAAAATTTCCCAATTTTTCTCTAGACCTTCTTAAAGAGCTTAAAAAACAAACAATTCAGTATATCAAAGTGTTTTAGTACGGTTATTGGTTACAGAGAAAACTAAAAAAATGGTAAATTTAAAATTCCCATGTTATTCTTATGGAGAATATTGTAAAATGTTGTAGTTTGCTTGTTTATGGATATATTTTGATCAAACTTGGCAAATTTATTTATTTTATAGTAAGCTATCAATATTTTACTAAAAACACACTACTTTATTAGTTTCCTTGTAGCAGCAAACCTAGGTACTCGTTAAACCTAATTTTATTTAAATAGATCAATTGAAAATCAATTCGGCCAAATGGAAATTCGCTTAGACGGCAGGTTTGCTGCGGCGGGGGTATTTTATAATATTAGTATGATAGGCATTATCTAAAATTGAAAACTGTTGTAGTTTACTTGTTTATGGTTATATATTGATAAAATTTGGCAAATTTACTTATTTCATCCTATACTATTGACATATGGTCAAAAAACACTTCTTACCTTCCTCGTAGCAGCAAACCTAAGTACTCGTTAAATCTAATGTTATTTAAATGGGGAATAAACATGTCTTATTTATGGAAATATTTTAGTAGAAATGTAATCAGACAAGTTGAAATTCGCTTAGTCTGCAGGTTTGCTGCGGCGGGGGTATTTTTTTATGAAATGTTTATTTGTAGTATGGTATGGAATCAATAAATTGGCAATATTTGCAAAAGTTTATGTTTTCTCAAGAATAATATAGGGGTTTTAAGTATAGGCTACAGTTTTTTCTCCGTAACATTTAATCATATAACAACGCTTCAATTTGCAATTTATTATTCCAGGGTTCCTTTCCCCAGTCATATCCTCAAATATCGTTTGTGACACTGCTTAGCGAAGTAAGATATAAATCGTATACAATTTGTTCAGCTGAAAGGAAAGCACCGGGTTGCGGCTTAATAAAGGGGACATTTTGGCTTATTTTGTAGAGAAATCAGTGAAAGATGTCCCAATTCCAGCACGGTCTCCCAGTGATCAATCATAGGTTACTGGACACGCGCAATGCGGCGCTGCGACATGCGCGGTCGATGAGGCGGAACGCCGACGTGCCGGCAGCCAGCAGCCAGCAGCCAGCAGCCAGCGTACCTGCTGTGCGCCCGGCCCAGTTCCCGCCATACGCATCTGCTAGACCACCACTGCTAAAGTAATGTTCAATTCTCATACTCTTTCCTCAAAAAGTTGAGCAGTAAAATAATTTGCATAGACTTTCCTTCGAAGACTCGTGGGCAGAGCCTCGATTTGTATACATCAATGGTCTTACTTATCTCTGTGGTCTACTTATCTCTAATAATCTTACTTAATTACTATAATCAATGATATAATAATAGAGTTACAAATAAAAATAGGTGGCGTTCGCAGAGGCATCCACAAAATTAAGCGGAGTCATCAGGGTTCCATATTATATTGTTATTGGCCTTCACCATGGAGCTTCATAATTATTTTACCTACAATTTTAAGTGAAGACAAAATTTGTGTAGAGATGAATTGGGGTAATTAGATTGGCTACACGTTGTATCGTAGGAAAGGGGAGTAAAAAAAAACAAAGAGATGTAATTTTAGGCCTTTTCAGAGACCTGCATTTACATTTTAGCGAATTTCTCATATAGGGAATAAGCTATTACCGTAGTACTCATGGTTCGATCTAGACCCGAGACCGATTTAATTTTTCCTTTTGAGGTCCCTAGAGGCCAAAAACACCATCCGTACAAATTTATATATATCATCATATATATATATATATATGCATACTCACCTATTAATATATAGGTTACAAACCCTCCGAAAATGTAACAAAACAAATCAAATTAACAATACCCCGCCGCAGCAAACCTGCAGACTTAGCGAATTTCCATTTGCCTGATTGGATTTACACTTAAATGTCTCCTTAAAATGATCACATTTATTCCCTATTTAAATATAATTAGTTTAACGAGTACTTAGGTTTGCTGCAACAGGGAGGATAAACAGTGTTTTTTGTTGTAAAATGTTAATACTGTAGCTTAGTAAGAAATGAATTTATTTTCCAAATTTGATCAAAATATGTTCATAAACAAGCAAACTACAACAGTTGATGAGTTCTCCATAAGAATAACATGGGAATTTTAATTTTACAATGTTTTGAATTTTCTCCGTAACAATTAGCCGCATAATAACACTTCAATATACTAAATTATTTGTTTTTTTAGCTCTACAAAATGGTTTGGAAAGAAATTGTGAAATTTTGTGTTTTTAGGGTCAAAAATGGGAAAAACTATTTTTACCTCATAAAACCCCCCATAAACCCACGTTCCCATAGTCCGATCATGCTGGTTCGCAAACTCGTTCGAATAAATGTAGGTTTACACGTTTGTACCAAATTTCATCAAAATCGGATCATTTTTGCTCGAGTTATCGTGCTAACGGACACACATGCACACACATATATAATACTGGATATATATATATATATATATATATATTAAATATTTAAAAATAAGTACAGCTGAGCACCCTGAATATTATATTTGATAAAAAGAAGTGACATGTTTCGGACATTAGTCCATTTTCAAACTTCAAAATACATTAAACACTTAAACGTTGTTTATATTGTTTGTTTGTAAATAAATATAATTTATATATACAGATGATTTATAGAACTAGACAGGATTTGGAAAAACATTTTTACTGATTATTTAATTTTAAAATTTGGTCAAAGATTGGGTTTCTTTGATATATATATATATATATGAATATGAATGGATGGTGTTTTTGGCCTCTAGGGACCTCAAAACGAAAAAGTAAATCGGTCCTGGGTCCAGGTCTTACCATGAGTACTACGGTAATAGCTTATTCCCTATATGGGAAATTCGCTAAAAGCCGTTATTGTGATAGAATAGTAGTGTATTGTAGATTGACAGGTCACTTAACCTGTTGAAATTGAAATCAAAAAGAAATAACAAAAATACTGAAAAAATGTTTTGAATGAAAAGAGCAAGACAACACTAAACAATTCCATGTAACCAAAATTGCGCAGAGTAAAGAACTCGCTAACTTTTATATAAACCTGACTCTGATCCATATTTAGATTCAAGTGTTATTGCCAAAAGCAACTAGTTTTGTTCTAGGACACATTATCTATAAAACACAAGATGCCTTTAGTGTACTTGCGGTATATTTTCGTTAGACGTCTTTACTGAAAACAAAAGCATCAACAAATAGATTACTGTATAATCAATGCTACAAGTGGATATTAAACTCAATTTGCAATATTAACTTTTACTAATTAATAGTAATACTAGTTGCTTGTACCACGTTGTACGTGCCACAGTATCACACTAAGGCATTGTTATTATGCAATCCTTGTGGGTGACAGCGACCCGATTCACGGTCATTGTACGTAACGTGAGCATTATACTCTTGACAGCTGAGTTAGAGGAAAGAGAGTGAGGCTCGTCTATTGTCAATGTGGGAACCTGCTGACGAGGTATCATTTTGTATCACAGCGTTTTGTTGCTGCTTAGTTCAAATTAGCTGTTCTCATATAATATGCAAAAACAAAATAATAATAGTGCTGCACCCTGTTGGGAAACCTTATAACTTTTTTAATAGTACAGTATTGTATATTATAGAACCAACTTGTAAAGTTGAAACAGCTGACTAAATTCTTTAATTTTTATTCCCCTTAAATATGAATTGTCATAAGGTTTACATGGGGAACTACAGAGCCACTGGGGTGAAGCCCGAAAGTATTTTTGAGATAAGAATATGCCCTAATGTTAATCGGGAATGTGAGCTATCATCATGCCAAATTTTAGCCCAATCCGTCCAGTAGTTTATGCGTGATTGAGCAACACACACACAAACTCACAAACTTTCAGATTTATAATATTAGTAAGATTTATTAGGGCGTTGTTCAAGCTAAGTGGTAGACCACGTGTTTTGTTGATAATAGCCAACTTACATAATCACTAACTTTACAGTTTAACAATACTAGTGTACCTGTTGCTCGAATTCGAGCAATTGCAAAGCATTACAGGCGACTCAAAGATTATGGAAATACTCACGATCTACACAACAGTTGGAAATAATCAAAATCTTTTTTAAATATCTTATCTTTTTTCAAAAAGATTATCTTGTTTTTTCAGTGTTTTCTACAAATTTTTCCCTCTCATAGCCGCAATAGGTTGTCTATGATAACTATTATAAATGAAAAAAAAAATTATTTCTATTTCTTCTACTTGGTTGTGTTCTATGACTTTTTCTATGTTTCCATTGTTTGCAAATCGGTTATTTCAATGATTGCTCAAGAAATGTAGAACAGTGTTAATTCAGTTTTATTTTTAGCCTAAATCAAATTGTCCAGGATTTCTCGCTCTTTTCCATTTTAATAATTACACCAACCCAAGTTTTGTCTACAGATGCAATATTCCAACGAATATCACCTATGTACAATCTCCAAGAAGTGGTAAGAAAGGCAGAATCCAACCCATACAATATATATAAGTTAACTCCAAAATAAATCATTTTAAGAGTTACTGTGATGTTAGGATTTTCCACTTATTACACAACATTATATTGCAAAACATGTCACGATGCAGAATAAAATCGATTTTAAAATCAGAAAAAACCCATTGCAAATACTGTACTTCATTTTGAAAAATTCAATAAATCACAATTTAAATATTAACAGCTGTATCATTAAAAAGTAGTGTAGAATTATGAATATGGTCGTAATGTAAACAAATCTGAAGAGGCAACATTAAAGGCTTCTAGGGCAGAGCCCCAAGGGAATTTACCTCGTTCCTCTTTCGATGGCTCATCTATAGACCAAGACCTTTCTTTAGAGACCCCTACCAAGTTTCTACGCCCAGCCGTTCTCTCAAATTAGCTATGACAAAACCCCCGTTTTCCTCCATAAGAATAACATGGGATGGGAATTTAAAGGCCACTGGGGCAGAGCCCCAAGGTAATTCACCATAATTCTCTTTTGATGGATCATCTACAGACCAAGACCTTTCTTTCGACACCTCTACCGAGTTTCTACGATTACGTGCCGGAAGCGACCGTGCCAGAAGCGACCCTGGTAGTAGCGTGAGTGCCACTAGCGACCCATTGTTTGATAAAGGATTTTACAATGTTTTGTTCAAATCGGTGTTAATGGCTTATAAACAAATCCTATTCTTGTTATAGTAATATGTACCACCTGGAGATGCTGTTTTACCATCTCTAATTACCAGCTGCTAGCAAAGACTCGAGTTATGTGTGGTAACTTAATCAAACAATTTTTCTTGAATTTTTATCATTTTACAAGAGCCAAATATAATCCATTTACTTATCTTTTCTTTATTTTTCAATTTATTAAATAACTATGTAAATATGAGATGGTGGATGTGTGTTTGTATAGGTCTACTACTTAATCGCACGGGAACCACTCAAAAGATCTAAATAAAACTTCACATGGAGGTAGTTTATCAAATATAATCAAAATAATGTTTATTTCAGTAAGTAAAATACTATGTTACAATACTTTGTCAGTACATATTTTATAATTAATTATGCCATAGTTATGTAATAATATACTGACATAGTCATAAAATATGAAATCCCTCTCACATAGGCTACTGTCCGTGCGTGAGAAATTTCCTCTATCAGTAAATAAATATTCTAAATTCAAAGTTTTTTTAAATTTGTGTAACAATAACAGTCGAAATTTAAAAAAACAAGATTTGTATAAAGATGAATTAAGAGCAATAAACTGTTTCATGATATAGCCTATGACAGATAATTAATAACAATGCAATGGATTTATTGACCTACACATTTTATCTAACAGTGCAATAATATAAATACCCCCCGCCGCAGCAAACCTGCCGACTAAGCGAATTTCCATTTGTCTGAATTGATTTTCAGTTAAATATATTTTAATAACATTAGGTTTAACGAGTACCTAGGTTTGCTGCTACAAGGAAACTAATAAAGTGTGTTTTTGAGTAAAATATTGATAGCTTAGTACAAAATAAATAAATTTGCCAAGTTTGATCAAAATATATCCATAAACAAGCAAACTACACAACATTTGACAATATTCTCCATAAGAATAACATGGAAATTTTAAATTTACAATTTTTTTAATTTTCTCCGTTACTAATAATCGAACAAAAATACTTTTATATACTAAATTATTTTTTTTTAAGCTCTTTAAAAAGGTCTAAAGAGAAATTGGGAAATTTTGTGTTTTGAGGGTCAAAAGTGAGAAAAGCCAATTTTTACCCCATAAAACCCCCCATAAAGCCACGTTCCCATGGTCCGATCGTGCTGGTTCGCGAACTCATTCAAGTATATCCCACTTTACACCTTTAAACCAAATTTCATCAAAATCGGACAAAAATTACTCAAGTTATCGCGTTCACGGACGTATATATATTATATATATATATACAGGGTGTTTTTTTAAAAACTTGCATCTTTATTTATGTAAAAACCGCAATAGATAGAAATATGCGGTTTGCGGGAATCATCTATTGACGTAGGGGGCCCAATTGTTTTGAATTCAACGTTACATTCACATTCCCCCCCTTTCCGCCCCTGCCCCCAACTTATTTTTTTTAAATAGCAAGGTACCCCTTGTGACATATCAAATGAAAGAGCATGAAAAAAGAAAATGTTTGATGAAAAAAAAATTAAAAATCGGTTCATAAATTTGCGAGATATTTCCCCCCCCCCCCTTCCCCGGAACTTGATTTTTTTTTATAGCAAAGTACCCCTTGTGACATATCAAATGAAAGAGCATGAAAAAAGAAAATTTTTGGTGAAATTTATTTTTCATTTTATATGTCACAAGGGCGGGTACCTTGCTATTAAAAAACAAGTTATGGGTAGGGGAAAAAGGGGGGGATTATCTCACAAATTCATGAGCCGATTTTAATTTTTTTTTTTTACCAAAAATCTTCTTTTTCATGCTCTTTTATTTGATATGTCACAAGGGGTACCTTGCTTTAAAAAAAAATTAAGTTCCGGGGGGGGAGGGGGGAATATCTCACAAATTTATGAACCGATTTTCAATTTTTTTTTCATCAAACGTTTTCTTTTTTCATGCTCTTTTATTTGATATTTCGCAAGGGGTACCTTGCTATTTAAAAAAATTAAGTTGGGGGCGGGGGGGAAAGGGGGGGAATGTAAATGTAACGTTGAATTAAAAAAAATTGTGCCCCCTACGTCAATAGATGATTCCCGCCAACTGCATATTTCTATCTATTGCGGTTTTTAAATAAATAAAGATGCAAGTTTTAAAAAAAACACCCTGTATATATATATAAGTCTATATATATATATATACATATATAAAAATTTTAACGAATGGTGTTTTTGGCCTCTGGGGACATCAAAATGAAAAAGTAAATCGGTCCCGGGTCTAGGTCTTACCGTGCCACCTACGGTAATAGCTACTTCCCTATAGGGAAATTCGCTAAAACAATAAAAATAGACTATATAGTATAAATCATTAAATTTAAAAAAAAATATTTACAAATACCGGTATACAAATCGTACATTTACCACAACATACTAGCAGGTGCAAAAGAAACAATACTAGTGTCCCTGTTGTTCGAATTCGAGCAATTTCTAAGTATTAGAGGCGTTATTTTTGAAGGAATAACGTTCATAATTTCTGATTACTTTAAAGGATTCGATCCAAAGATTATGGAAATATTCAAGATGTACATAACAGAATATATCAATTTATCCAGGCTCTCTCGCTTTTTTCCATTGTAATATTTACGCCAACCCGAATTCAAATACAGTAGTAAATATTTTATTTCAACCAAGTCAGTAAATGCTTGTAGCAAACTGTAAAATTAGCAAACTTATTGACTGTTTAAAATTAACATATGTTTTTCTTCTCACTTTTAATTTTTGACAACAGCTGGAGTTGCATAACAATAATTTTTGTTTCCCATGTTAATCTTACGGAGAAATACGAAACTTTAAAGGGCCACAGGGCCTCACTCTCTGATTATTTCCCTAAAAAGAAAGTTTCCTGCATAACAAGACGTTGACTTAAATTGTAAGCTTACCTTTTCACATCCATGTGTAGTTTGATAGTTAAAAATTAACCCTTTAAACTGGAGTAGGACTGTTATGTAAATTGTGAGTATTTCCATTAGTTAATAATCTTTTAGTCGACTCTTTCAAAATCATCGGAAATTATGACTGTTATTAGTTTTTTAAACAAGTCATTTGTTTTAAAAAAAAACTCCTGTACTTCTTTGCAATTGCTCGATTTCGAGCAACATGTACACTAGTTTACCTAAAAATAAAGTTAGTCCTGCACAACTTCACGTTACGCTCTTTCCAATGACGCCAAAAACATGTCAATCTGTTCAGTAGTTTCGGAGGAGTAATTGTCACTAAAAACATGCTTGCGTATTAAATAAGTATAGATTTGTGACATAACCGGGATTATAGGCATAACAAAAGCCACAATTTTTATAAGCGTTTTAATTTTTTTGGGAGTTTTTTTTTTATATAAATCATCAGCTGTATAGATAGCTTCGTCATTATAAATATATAGAGTTTTTCTACAATAAATTCCTACCCTTTTCTTGCCTCATATTATTATTTTTGAGTTAGTAGAGTCTTAGTCATTTTTCGTGATAGCAGGTCAACAACATCAGGGGTTGTAAGCTGACATACTATGACTAGAAACCTCAAAATCTTCTTTATTTAGTTGTGCTAGAATACTATTTTCCATTTAGGGAATAAGCTATTACCGTAGGTCTCATTGAAAGACCTAGACCCGGGACCTATTTTATTTTTCGTTTTGATGCCCCGAGAGAGAGAAAAAACACTATTCGTAAAAAATAGATGTAATTTGTAATTTAAGTAATTTGGTTATAATTCATTTCCATTCTAGCTCCTGAGCTGTAATATTCAATGTGATAAATAGGTTTACATACCTTATAATCCGACAAACAGCTCAAATAGTAGGTGTTTTACATGTTTCGGCTTGTATCCACAGTTGTCAAAACATTGCAGTTGGAAAAAATACTTATCATTGTTTACTAATGTCCATAAACTTTCACACACACATACACGAAAGAATAAAAAAATAAATAGGCCTATTACAATAAATGCACCTGGAGTCTACAAACTGTTATATAGCCCAGTCAATAAAGGGAAAAAATAGTGCTTTTTCGGAAGTAATTAGTGAAAGGCTGATTTTTTCATGGGTGTTAGTAGATCATAAAAATAAGGAACATTTTCTAAAAAGTCCCCGCCCCTCCCCTCTTGTTTATCCATGTTAGAGGTTGACGACTGATACGTTTAATCATTGAAAAACCAAGGACAAACCCCCAGACAAAAACACTCCACATATTTCGTTTCTATAAACAATTAACAAATTTTGATTTCAGCCGCAGCTCCATATTGCAAATGCATGTTTTGAAGATTCAAATGTGCCAAAAACAATGGACAGTAATTACTATTGAAGGGTACTAAAAATCACTTAAATATGGCAGTTTTAAAATGAGCCTTAATTAACTTTTATACGACAATTAGCAATACGTATAATGAACAAAAGCTGTAGATTTGAACCATCCATTTGGGACACGGTGTATCCAGGTCCCATAGGTTTTATTTTTTTATTAATATCCAGCAAATATTTACAACAACCAAATAAACATGCAATTAAATTTCCGAATTTATAATGTCCAATGTGTTTCGCGGACTATGAGTCACTACAACACAGTGTATTAGTAACAGTGTGTTAGAAAGAAGCCTTGTAACAATAAGGCGTATTCACGGCATTTCTGTTTTAGGAAGCTCATTCAGAGTTTACCAACCGAGCGAGACTGAGAATTTGATGAGCCTGGTGTACAGTCTGTTCAAAAACTAAGAGTGTCCAGGTTCGTCGTTTGCGTGCAACGTTACCCTTGGACACTTTTGAATGTGTCCAGTTTCGTCGTGTCGTGCAACGCCACCCTTGGACAACTTAAAAACTTGTCCAGGTTCGTCGTTTGCATGCAACGTTAAACTTGGACACATTTGAATGTGTCCAGTTTCGTCGTGTCGTGCAACGCCACCCCTGGACAACTTAAAAACTTGTCCAGGTTCGTCGTTTGCATGCAACGTTAAACTTGGACACATTTTAATGTATCCATATTCGTCGTGTCGTGCAACGCCACCCCTGGACAACTTATAAATTTGTCCAGGTTCGTCGTTTGCATGCAACGTTAAGCTTGTACACATTTGAATGTGTCCATGTTCGTCGTTGTCTGATTGAGGCGGTGTCTGCTTTTAACGTAGTCCACGTTTAACGTTGTCCAACTTCGACATCGTCCCAGGAATAGCCGAGTCAATACTTTTAATCCTGATCATGTTTTTGTGCTCAATGCACTTTATGTGTTTGAGTTATACTATTTGTAACGCTACAACCATTGATACGTTAATTTATTCGGTAAGAGGATGAGGGTGTATTTAAATATACATAGTAAAATACTTGGTGCTCTAATTTATTTTTTGAGCAGTCTTTAAAGTTTAACATATTTAGTTTGTTTTAGTGCAATATAATTTGTTTTAACTAACAGGTGGTTGAATATATTCTATAGAACTATGAGGTTAGTTTATTTACCCTGTGATTTTGTCATTGATTATAGGAAATAAGTAAGATTCTATAACCATTGCTGTATACGAATTGAAGCTCACGAATCTTCAAAATAAAGCTTGTGAAAATTATTTTACTACTCGACTTTTTGAGGAAAGGTTTTTTTTGTCCTAGGACGCTAGGCACGAGCCTGGGATTGTTTACACATTACTTCAGGCTAGACCTAGGGGTTGCGGCATTATCACTTCGATAAAAGCCTTATTATTATCCATTGGTGACTTGGCGGGGATCGAACCCGGGACCTCAAGGACTGAAGTCCCGCACTCTAACCACTACGCCAGCTCGCTCCCCATTTTTGAGGAAAATAACAATTATCACATGTTTTAATTCATCTTGAAAGCTTTTTCTTTCCTATACATTTTGAACTGCTTGAACTTCTGTGTATAGTCAATGGTAATAGACCACAGCCACCTCAATATATATAGTTTTAATGGACTACTCGATTCCCGTACGTAGGACGGGGTAGCGGATTTTTATCCCTCTGGAATTTTACCCCCTGGGAAAACGTGACGTCACAAACCAGGGGGTAAAATTCCGGCCGCGAACTTTTGAGTTTCGCGACATCAGCTCGATGGATTAAACGCGGAATTAAACATATATTTTTACGGTTGTGAATTTAATCAGAACACATAAAATTATAAAAATCTAGAGTGTACGGCAAGGATTTTTACCCCCGGAATTTTAACCCCCGGAATTTAACCCCCGGATTTTTACCCCCGGAATTTTACCCCCCGGATTTTTACCCCCGGAATTTTACCCCCTGGCCAGATATATAAATTAGTGAGAATGATTAATTATTTTCATTCTGTTTTAATTTAATAGTAAACATTTCATTATTAAGTAGCCTACTGTATATTAATTTATTTGTAACAGTAACTAATCGAACAAGTTTTTAATTTTAATTTTGAGATTCTAGTATTAGGATTCGATCTTTGAAGCCAACAGTTGGTTAATATGGCGTATAAACAATCAACTGAATGATAATTGTTTCGAACATTTCTTTACTTTACAAAATAAATAAATAAAGATAGGCTACTAAATAATGAAATGTTTACAATTAATTAAAAAGAGAAATAAGAAAATCAATCATTCAATTTCTAAAATCGGCCAGGGGGTAAAATTCCGGGGGGGACAAATCCGGGGGTAAAAATCCGGCCCGTACATCTTTAGTTGTCTAAACGCTAGTTATATGGACAGGGGGTAAAATTCCGGGTTTTATCGCTAATCTAATTAATCACGCTCTGGCTATTTTCATTAGACTTCCAAATCCGCGGGGGTAAAATTCCGGCCGCGAACAAACTTTTGGCCACTCAGGTTACTACGTCATAGTGACGTCAGCTTTGCCCAGGGGGTAAAATTCCAGGGGGATAAAATTCCGGCGACCCCGTAGGACGGGCCAACATCTCGTTGATTGTTAACCCTACATCTGGCGAATGACTTGTTTCTGTACAGAATGGCATTTTCCAAAATTTGAAAACTATTCTACAAACATCTAACTAATTGAAAGAAAACTGGAAACAGAATAAAATCCACTAGTGGCTTGTTAAAAACCAAATATAACAAAATTATTGTTATATTATGAATCAAACAAATTAAGATATAACTAATCTATGTGCCATAATCAAATCAAATCAAATCAAATAATTTATTATCATGGACATTTACATGCATTGACATTGTCAGTGGAGCAGAACATAAAATTTCAATGTTCATTGTCTAAATAATCAGAGGTAACTTGGGTATGAGTCTATGTTGTACAAATTCCTTTTAACTACAGGGTTAACAATCACAATAGACTATACACTATTGTTTTATTCACTTTTATGGTTATTTTCATTAAATGATTTAATTTATTCCGTAGTTTGAGTTCTGCTCGATCAAAAAATAAATTGTCATTGAGTAAATGCTGCTTTACTTAAGTATTTCCCAGTTATGTGAAAGATTTGGCCTTGTGACTTATTGGTAGTAAAGTAGTACACAAAGCTAGTCTGACCCTAAATTAGAGATATATATAAGCCTGTAGTTCTGAATCATCTTGTATGTGGTACAAAAATATACATGGAAGTGCTGGAGATTAGTCTTTGGTTTAATTGAAGACTCCGCCGATTATACATACATCCACACTCAGCGGTTGGGTTCATCCACGAAAATTCACGTTGATGTCATCTACGAATTGTGTGATATACGAATCAAGTTTCGATTAATTATTTCTTTCGTTCACAACCGACAATTTCTGAAGTTCATGAGAAATTGCGTAGTGATTTTCGGTTTAAACTTTGAAGCCTTAATCATATTTTGTGTTTCGAATTGTAATTTTTTGTGTGCAAATGACGAATTTCGGTTGAGAATTTGTTGAAACAGTACTTTTGTTGTAGAAACTAATCATCATAGATTGGACGATATATCTACGATATTATTTAAAACAATAGGTCCATTTTTGGAATTACTTTCTTGGTTGAAAAGAAGTAGGCCTAAACTGCCATGTTTGTGAGCTCCATTCGAAAAAAAAATTACTTCTTGGCTAAAAAGGTAAATAGGTCCGCATATAGGCATGACAACATTTCGTAAAATGATCATGAATCAGTAAGTTCTTCTCAAAAATTGAGTGCACTGCATTGTATGCACACTATTCTTATAAAAACATTTTATGTTATATATTATTTTGTATTAAAATTTGGGAAACCCTACTATTTTTCCTGCCGTCGTGGAGTAGAGACAATTTGAGCCGTCTCCCATCGTTTTACGACTTCCCTGAGGCCCACAATTTTGAAGCAAAGAATCTCCTTACGTGATTAAATATATTGATATACATTTGTATTTCCACAGTCACGCATTTTCTCATATCAAAATATAAAATAAGGGCTCTGGATCGCTGGCATACCCATCGCAGTGGATGTTTGCCATCAAATCGAGAAATATTGTTAAATCACCTCTTCCACATAAAATGATCCGCACGTTGACATGACAAACTCCAGGATACGGAGGGAGGATAAAGATTTGCATAAATTCAGCGAATGCTTTCCGTGTCCATCAGCCTATCGCATCAACATAGAAAAGCATATGAATAGGGCACAGCTAGTATGATAACAGTTGGAAGTGGAAGGCAAACCTTAAAATACCTTAATCCAAGCAGAAAAAAACATGTGGTGCCTTGGTGCAAAGATCAACGGAAAATCCTCCCCCGTCAATCCGGGCAGCACGATTTTCAGCCACATTACATTTCACTTTAAATCCAAGCCGTAGCTTGAATTCAATTCAATTCAATTCAAAACTACTTTATTAATCTCTTGTACATAAAAATACGTTGAATACACATACATTGAGTACATAAAAATTAGCCCATTACACACTCGCTCTGTTTAATGAATGCGGAAGAGCAGTAAATCTGCACTGATAAAGTTGTTCAAAATGAAAGTAGATATCTTTGTGAATGTAGAGGGTATTTTCATTTGACTGGTAATGTTGTCGGGCTTAAAATACTTTGATCCTAATACTGTACATTAATATTAAAATAGCCCATAAATTTATAGGTAAACGCGGCACGATCACAAAAATATAATCTGAAGATACCCATAGTGCTCATGGGTAAAAGTGTGTGAAATTGAAAGTGCACCTCTCAGCATAATACCTAAAGGCAGAAAAACAGGATGGGCAATGAGAGTCAAGTGGCAGAGAGTAGTTTAAACTAGACCACGCCAAACCAGAGCGGCAACCCAAGGTGTGTCATGTTCACAACACATACTGTAGCGACTGTCTAGCCGCAGCTACCGAAACTGGTGTCTATGACTATGATACAGAGTTCGACAGATCTGCTAGCAGCTCAAAGACTCACTAAGATTCCTTTAATCTTGCTTTGTTGTGCAGCATCCTTCCAACTCTGTCTGCGTTGGCGTTGGAAAACTTGTACAAACTTTCTACACCAGGTCAGTTGGTCATCATACTTGTTTGAAAGGAAAGTTTTGTTTTATAGGGTGGTATAAAACTTTTTTGTAAGAAAACTCATGAATGTTACCTATTAAATCGTTTACTATTCTCCAGCCTCAACCACTTAAGTTTTAAAGCAGCACTATAAAGAAATTAAATACCTTTGTGTTTTTTATACACAGACATTATTCACTTTAAAATAAGGATATTTGGTGAACCTGATTTTGTTTACAGCTGACGTAGAAAACGTGACGAACAAAAACCCAAGAAACCACAAAAGTAACGGATCGAATAGTACCTGGGCCAAGTAGCAGAAAGGATAACTGAAAGGGAGATAGAGATGCTTTACAGTAAAAAGGCGGTATTTTGTGAAGGTTATTCGAATGTTACATTTTATTCGATGCATGATTGGAAAATTAATTAGAATGAAAGTCTACTAGTTCCAGGTATAGAATGGAACTGGTGAACTTTATTTAACGAAACATTTAAACGTACACATTGCATTTAATCAAAACCACAAAAATTCACAAGGCTCTCGTTTCTCAACAATTTGACGAGAGACGTGTAAAACAATTCTTGACAATCATCCGAGGGTCATTTGGTATCCGTAGTTGATTTGGACGTCGCCAAAGTAGAAAGTAATAATGTAGCGGCAGAACACCTGCTGGACATTGGAGAACAACGAGTGATGATGACTGGCTAATGAACTAGCGGGAACGATGTAAGAGTGGCGGGAATATAATGCGAGTGGGTGGCGCTGATGGGTGATGTCGATAACGAATAGAATGGGAGTGTGCAAAGATGACCGACCTACTGACATACTTTTCCACACCAATTTATCGTCAGTCATATTATTAACTAACATCTAACACGTTCAGTTGCTATGTTAGCTAGTTTTGGGTTTTGAATCATATCCTATTTCCTATACTCTTATATGAGAAAATTTGCTTGTATGTATGCTTGCACAAAGATCTCGAATACAGCTTCGGCGATTTCCTTCAAATATTGTAAATAATTTATTTCTGGCCAAAATGTCATTGACGACATCCACTACCTCTGGGAAATTATTTTTTCACTATACAACTCAATTGGAAATTTCAAAAATTAACATTGGCCTTATGGGTTGCTCTATGGCTGCAATGAGAACATTCACAATGTTAACATTTGCTTTGACATTTCAGTATAAACAAGAAGTACTGCCAAATCGCTTATTTCACAATTTCAGACAGCTGAGCTGATCCAAAGAAATTAGATACCGGGTGTTTCAAAAGTCAGTTTACCGGTTAAGTGTAAATTTTAACCGTTTCAATAAAATTTATTATAGGTAATATAGCATTTTGAACAATTAAGTTTACAGCCTATGTATACATATTCTTAAGGCTGTAAACTTAAGATAATTGTTCAAAATGTTTTCCACTAACTTCAATGAATTTTTCTCAGCGTGTTTTTCCACTTGTAACAATCATTTTGCATAGATTTTAATTGTTGGGCCAACCAAGTGGGCTACGGTCCGTAACAGGCCACTGCAAACCATCTGTCAAGATATAGGTACTATTTTAGGCATGGTTTCAGCAAACTAATAAAGATTACAAAATACCCCCGCCACAGCAAACCTGCAGACTAAGCGAATTTCAACTTGTCTGAAATTCTTACTCAATTATTTTCATAAATAAGACATATTTATTTTAAGTAATCCCTATTTAAATAACCTTATATTTAACGAGAGCTCAGGTTTGCAGCTACGGGGAAGGTAAAAAGTGTTTTTTGACCATACGTCAATAGTATAGTATGAAATAAATAAATTTGCTAAATGTTATCAATATATATCCATAAACAAGTAAACTACAACAATTTTCATTTTCTCCATAAGAATAACATAGGAATTTTAAATTACACTATTTATTAATTTTCTCCGTGACCGTTAGGAATACAACAGCGATTACATATACTTAATTATTTATTTTTTATGCTCTAAAAACTGGTTTAAAAAGAAGTTGCAAAATTCTTTTGTTTTTAGGGGAAAAATGGGAAACCCCCCTTTTTACCCCATAAAACCCCTCATAAACCCCCGTTCCCATAGTACGATTATGCTGGATCGCGAACTCTTTCGAATAAACGTAGGTTTACACGTTTATACCAAATTTCATCAAAATCGGATCATTTTTGCTCGAGTTATCGCGCTAACGGACACATATATAATATATATTATATATAATTATATAATACATATAATATATATACAGTATAATATATAATAATATATATATTATATATATAATATAAATAATATATATATATATGTATATCAATTTAGGTGTTCACGTAATAGGGCTGCTGATATCTATATATTAATTTGAAACTGTTTTTCTTTGTCACAGCTATTTTGAGAGAACGGCTGGGCGTAGAAACTAGGTAGAGGTGTCTAAAGAAAGGTCTTGGTCTGTAAATGAGCCATCAAAAGAGAAACATGGTGAATTTCCTTGGGGCTCTGCCCCAGTGGCCTTTAAATTCCCATCCCATGTTATTCTTATGGAGGAAAACGGGGGTTTTGTCACAGCTAATTTGAGAGAACGGCTGGGCGTAGAAACTTGGTAGGGGTCTCTAAAGAAAGGTCTTGGTATGTAGATGAGCAATCAAAAGAAGAACGAGGTAAATTACCTTAGGGTTCTGCCCCAGAAGCCTTTAAAGTTACCTCTTCAGATTTGTTTACATTACGACCATATGCATAGTTCTACACTATTTTTTTATGAAACAGCTGTTATATTTAAATTGTGATTGATTGAATTTGTCAAAATAGTACAGTATTTGCAATGGGTTTTTCTGATTTTAAAATTGATTCCTTCTGCATCGTGTCATGTTTTGCAATATAATGATCTATTACCAAATCAGTGGAAAATCCTAATAAGTTATCACAGTAACTCTTAAAATTATTTCTTATGGAGTTAACTTATATCTATTGTATGGGTTCGTTTCTGCCTTTTTTGCCACTTCTTGGAGATTAATGTCTGTATCCAATAGGTGATATTCTCTGGCATATTGCATCTGTAGATGAAACTTGGGTTGGTGTAATTATTAAAATGGAAAAGATCGAGAAATCCTGGACAATTTGATATAGGCTAAAAATAAAATTGAATTAACACTGTGCTACATTTCTTGAGCAATCATTGAAATAACCGATTTGCAAACAATGGAAACACAGAAAAAGTCATAGAACACAACTAAGTAGAAGAAATAGAAATAATGTTTATTTTTTTCATTTATAATCGTTATTATAGACAACCTAATGCGGCTATGAGAGGGGAAAATTTGTAGAAAACACTAAAAAAACGAGACCAGCTTTTTGAAAAAAGATAAGATATTTACAAAGAATTTTGATTATATCTAACTGTTGTATAGTTCGTGAGTATTTCCATAATCTTTAAGTCGCCTATAATGCTTCGCAATTGCTCGAATTCGAGCAACAGGTACACTAGTATTAAATTAATGTGGTAAATAAGGGTGCTCGGTTGTACTTATTTACTACAATAGTTTAATATATTAATTGTATTAATACATTTATTAATAGCAATGGGTACACGAATGGCCCCAGCCTACGCTAATCTTTTCATGGGTCTATTACATTGAGATATAGATTATAACTGGAGTCACTACTCTCTGGTTAAACGTTGGAGAAAACCGTTCCACAGTTTTGGCTGGTTTGTTTTTGGTGTTTCGTGTTGTTAGGTTGGCCGTGTGATCGGTTGGTGGGATGCTGTCAAATAATTCCAATTCATTCTAACCTAACCATACTATCTATTTGGGGTTATGTTATTTCAAGGACTTGTGCCAACAACTTATTTTAATTATTGCACGTTAAAACCTCTGTATTTAAAGTTATTTGAAACATTATATTGTTTTGTTCGATAGTAAATAAATACTAACTTATTTACCTCTTTTCAAGCTATGTGGTGAAAATAGGCTAGTCAAATTTCCTGGTTTGGAGATATTGGTTTAGGCCAACAGCCCTATGGCATTTGATTAAATAACGACTATCGGTTTATGATCTTGTTAAAATGGGTTGCTCTTGCTCGTAAAATAAATAAATAAACTTATATTTCAATCATAATGTTGAGTTGGCAGAGTTTTGTTTACTACTGTATCAACAAAGCAGGCTGACGCCATCTTGATCTTGCCTCTAATTTGAGAAGTCCCACCAACCCGATCACCCGGCCAACCTAACAAAACGAAACTCTGAAACAAAACCAGCAAAAACAGTGGTACGTTTTTAAAACACAGAGTGGATACTCCAGTTATTATTATAGCTCAGTGGTCTATTAGAGCAAAATTTTCTTTCAAAACAAGTTTTGACACGATCAAATATTTAAACATGATATCTGATCCAAATGTCATGATTTTATCTCTTTTTATCAAAATCTGTTGGGGATCGGGTGAGTACGCATGTTTGCTTTAATTTCACCCTGTACTAATTTTTTTACGATCACTATTTCACTGTTGGCTAGTGGTAACGGTTACCTCCCGCTATCTCCGCGTCCCGCCACCTCCGTGTACCGCTACCTCCGAATTTCAGAGTGACCCCTATAATCCTCGGTTACTTCCTGCGTTAAGACTTTCCGTCCAAACCTAACCTAACCTAACTTAATCTAACCTAACCTAACCTAACCTAACCTGACCTAACCTAACCTAACCCACGGGTTAAATTTTCATTAAATCTTCCATCCACGGGGCTTCGCAGCCGTGGATGCAATGACAGCTAACAACGCAGGCAGTGACGGGATTATAAGGGTCACTCAAGAATTCTGAGGTGGCGGGACAGATTTGGGTTCGGAGGTGGCGGAACGCGGAGATAGTGGGAGCACACGGTGGTAACAGCAAGACCTAAAATACCCTCGCCGCAGCATACCTGACGCCTGAGCAAATTTCCATTGGCCTGGATTGATTTTCAATTAAATCTATTTAAATAACATTAGGTTTAACAAGAACCAAGGGTTGTTGCTACAAGGAAACTTATAAAGTGTACTTTTTAGTAAAATATAAATATAGTATAAAATAAATCAATTTGCCAAGTTTGATCAAAACATATCCATTAACAAGCAAACTACAACATTTTACAATATTCTCCATAAGAATAACATGGGAATTTTAAAATTGCAATTATTTTCTTCGGAACCAATAACAGTACAAAAACACTTTGACATACTGAATTATTTGTTTTTAAGCTATTTAAAAAGGTCTAGAGAGAAATTGGGAAATTTGGTTTTTTGAGGGCCAAAAATAATAAAACCAATTTTGACCCCATAAAACCCCCGTAAAACCCCGTTCCCATGGTCCGATCATGCTGGTTCGCGAACTCATTCAAGTTTATCCCGCCTTACACCTTTAAACCAAATGTCATCAAAAACTGACCAAAACTACTCAAGTTATTGCGTTCACGGACATATATATAAATACAAATCTCTTTCAAATATAACAAATGGTGTTTTTGGCCTCTGGGGTCATCAAAATGATAAAGTAAATCGGTCCCGGGCCTAGGTCTTACTATGCCACCTACTTCCCTATAGGAAAATTCGCTAAAATGTTTAGAATAGGAAGTTGTCAATGTTTTTATGATTTTACAGGTTTTATTCTGCCTATCTGCTGTGTGTGCATTGAAACAGGGAGAACAAACAAACAAATAATAGTGCTGCATTCTGTTTGGTGAACCTTGTAACTTTTTAATGCTATTGAGCAAACCCAACCTGTTGGTTTATTTGAAAGATCTGTCAATAAAATCCTTTTTGACTCTTTTTAAATATTCTCTCAAAATCCCTGACATGGGTACGGTACTTTTAAGATGGTCCCAGGGCTAAGCCCTGTTTGTTATCACGAAATTGATGGTGTATAAACTTATTCCATGAAATTCTACATGTATGTACAAAGTTTCGTGGCCTTCGGTCCATACCAGTGGTGTCTGAGTTTATCACTGCCAAATATATACTGTATACAAACCAACATTCTCTTTTATACTTATTATACTTATAGATTATTTTTATAGACGCCAGACCTACTAGACATCCCATCCCCATGTTAAATATATAGCCAGGTTTTAAATCTAAATCGTCGTAGTTGATGTGAGCCACCGAAAGATTGTGCTGATCTAAATTACTAATGTCTGTGGAATACACAAACTTGTTTGCCAAGTCAAACTGATGGAATTACTTATTGTGAGATAACTTATAGCAACTGTTACGACTCATCAACTTGATCAGTAACAAAAAATAAGGTAAAAAATAGAATTTTAGACACTAGTGCATTCTGAGTCTGGCTCACGCAACTACATCTTTTTTACCTACACCACACTGGGTTGCCTAGGAAATTGAAACTCCTTGTCTGAATTCAAAGAAAATAGTTTAAATTACACTAAATACCTAGTAAAATGAAGTTTTTTTTTTTCAAATATATTATGGATGTGTAACTATTTCATACGCCAAGTATAAGGAACCATTAATCTCTGTCGCGTCCTCTTCGCGTTGCGAAGCACGGGTAGCTCCGTGTAGTAGCAGTTGCGCCGAGTAGCATTTGCGCCGCGGATTAAACCGTGCTTCCAGCGCCGCGGAGTTTGATTAGTTCAATGATGCAGAAGTGACGAGGGTCATAATTACTTACACATTACTTGACTGAGTTGCTTGTAAATAGTGTCGTTTTCCATACTCCTAATTAACTTGTACTAGTAGTGCACTGTTGCACACAAAAAAAAATGATGAAACACTTGTATACCACCACATGCAGTATTGAGTTAGTATAGATATTTTTCCTGAGCTATAATTATTATGACCAGTAGATATTTTCTACTTATCACATTACTAATTTAGGAGAAAGGGGGACTTTTGTTTTCCTAATGAAATTTTTAGAAAATAGTTGCACCAGGATAGTCTGCGGTGCTATGTGGAATGCAAACAGCTCGTCATATTGGTATTAGGGGGATTTGCTAGGGGTATATATCCCCATACCTTTCGGAGTAACCCACTCCCTTATGTTACCTTTGGTCACTCAATGGTGTTGTCATTGTCAGTTTTGAGTAGAATTTAGCAAAATGAACATCGTAGAATCCACAAAGAAGGGCTCAGTTTTCAATCATTTCGTCTACTACAATTCTGTAGCCTACATTATATCATCGATATGCGCACAATTGATAAGAATGCAACAATAAGCTACAATAAAACCTTTCTGAAACCTCTAACCGAATAAATGAATGGATAAATAATGTCGAACCATGCAATTACTTACAATCGACATTTACAACTGTTCACAACAGTTGACTTGTACTCCCTAGGGACTAAAAAGGCTTTTTACAACTGGTGATTAAAAACGTTATATAGTTTAGACCCATATGGTTTCGTCTTTTGTTTGCTATCTAAAGGTTATACATCGAAGTGAAGGATCACGGGTTCATACATAAAACCCCATTATAAAAAGGTTTGTCATAATTACAGGTTCTAAAAAAGTTAACCATGTAAATAAATCAATAACTTTGAGGGGGGGGGGCAAGCCCAAATTGACACTTTTAGCTACCATTCGTCCCTCTGCTATATCATAAGATGTACAAGGACACCTACATCGAAAACATTGGTTAATCAAAACGGGTTAAAAGTTATTTCACAAAAAAAACCTTATGGTATCAGGTTCACAGTTTCATTGTGTGATAACACTTAACTAAACAGACAATACCCCCGCCACAGCAAACCTGCCGACTAAGTGAATTTCCATTTGTCTGAATTGATTTTCAATTGAATGTATGTAAATAAAATTAGGTTTAACGAGTACCTAGGTTAGCTGCTACAAGGAAACTATTAAAGTGGAGTTTTAGTAAAACATGAATAGCTTAGTATAAAATAAATAAATTTGCAAAGTTTGATCAAAATATATCCATAAACAAGCAAACTAAAATTACTCAAGTTATCGCGTTCACGGACGTTTATAAATCCATACAAAATGAAAAAGTAAATTGGTCACGGGCCTAGGTCTTACGGTGCCACCTACGGTAATAACATCAATTTTTTGCGAATTTAACATTATGGTACAGAAGACGTTAGTATCGTTAATTTATTTATATTATACCTATATGTGTAGGCAAATAGCAACAGGTTTCATTCCAATATCGGTGGTTCGTAAACTTAATCCAGGTGATTCAACCTTACACATTCATGCCAAATTTAATCAAAATCGTACGAGAAGCGATAAGCATAGGCCGGGAGCACGCCCGAGTTCACGTGCAAACCTCGCACTATCAAGTTGATGATTTTAAAAATATTCGTGGGAAATGGATGGGGATTTGTAATGTTTATTGAGTTGTATAATAGTATTGAACATTTGCATGGGCTTGTATAGGCCGAAAGCAGGGTCATTAGAAAATGGCTAAAAAAACTCACCCATGTTATTCTTATGGAGAAAAAGTGCCTAAAGTGAGGTTATATTATACCTACTGTACTTTATATTTAATGGGTCAGTAAATGAAAGAATTAGCTTTTTAGCTTGATTCCGAATATAGTATATGAGGATTATATGTAGGGATATGTAGGCAAATATCAGGATTTTTGGAATTAGTGGCAAAAAAATTATCTCCATGTTATTCTTATGGGGAAATACGCCTAAAGTGAGGTATATTTGTGGTAATTGCCACTACACGTTTTAGAGAGTTATTTTGAACAGTATTTCTAGACTTAAGATAAACTTAAATTGATATAAGGCCTGTCTCAACTCCCAGGCTTCACGAACCGCGATGTATACAGAACTGCCAAACCTGGTACAGAAACAAACTAATTTTTTTCGTAATTTCCTCTCTTTTGAGTTATTGGTAATTAATTGGTTTTAGGTAGCCTTTATACTGAAACGGCGGAGTATACTGTGTATTGTTGTCAACCAGTGAACAATATTTGCAGATATTTGTGGTGGCATAAATTTTGCAGTTATTAGATTAAAAATTATGTATGTGTAACCATTAGCACGGGTCACGAGGTGACTGCATGCAACCACTTTACGCTGAAAGTAAAATGTGGTAGGAACTACGTCATCAATAATCATATTAGTGCAGTTGATTGGTTCCGCCTTTGTTAACCTGTCAAAACTGCTAACCCTCATTTAATTAGCTGGCGCGGCGCTGGTGCTACGCGGCGCAAATACTACTCGGCGCAAATACTACTCAACCGGGTAGCTCGTACAATCCTACAACAGCTCAAGTAGATATTTTGAAAATAGAACCCACACAAAACACACAAAGGACTGGCGAGGAAAAATATTTGACAGGAAGTTTATTCACTCGTTTTGGCGTATATGAAGTGAGTGCAGATACCGGACGTGAAGATGGAGATCTGGAACAAGCCTTCACTTTCCTGCCTGGCTGGACGCAGGCACGCGTAAAATCGGCGACTGTGAACAGAGAGTCAAACATTACTCGAGGCGTAGCCTACGTGTTCAAACGTGTTTAGCGAATGGAAGTTTTACCATACTTGCTTGTGCAATCTCCATGTTAAATTTTTCGCCAGATTTTCAATCAAAATCTTTGTAGTTGATGTGATCCACCGACAGAATGCGCTGGTCTAAATTACTAATTACCGTCTAATACACTAACTTTTTAACCAAGTCAAACATAGTTTAAACCTAGCAATGGCAAACAGGAAATTGGATTAATCTTAGTCTTAAGTTAAATTAACTATAATTATATTAATATTAACTAACTAAGTTAGATTAACTTCCACTAGTAAGTATATATACATACTAGTGGCTTGTAGGGAAGTCCCTTAAAAAGCTCAAATGTAAACAAATTGTTGTAATATTTAAACAAACTCAGAATCAAATTATCTATGTGTCAGGACAGGATAGACATTCCAGTACAAGATATCTTTTGAGTAAAAAACTGTGTTTTGTTTGTCTTTGTTTGCTTTTGTTGATGTTATTATCAATAAACTAGTGGCCTGTAGGGGCCACAGCCCCTAATTTGAACTACAATAAAAAAACCATGTATAAAAAGACAAATATTCTAAACTAGCGGTTGTACCCGTGCTTTGCAACGGGAAGAGGACACAGAATAGAAACATTTAATCTTTACATCTGTTGCATTTAATAGTTACACATCCTCCAACGCTTTTAGAAACAAAATTCAACTTTTATAGCCTTAATGGAAACGTTTAAGTTATGACTTTTAAATCTGGTAAGTAGTGGATACCACCATTTTGGTGTTGATTAATTTTAAATCTTGTGTAGGCTGATATGAGAAAAACGTACCAAATTTTCGAATAACACATTGACTTACATGATTTACCTTCATATTACATATCTTTTAATTTATTATTGACATTTTAAATTTAAATGAACATTTTTTTTTAATTTCACTCTTCTTTATATTAAATCTAAATCACAAATCCTTCCATCTTCAGTTTCTTCACTCACAATAAATCATTAGCAAAACTAAGTCAGCTGTTATAAACTTTAGAAATATTGCTGTGCCGTATCAATACAGTCTTTTGAAATATTAAAGAAACTATATCTATAGGTACTATAAAAAATTTCAAACAAATAATTTAGCATTAAAGACAGCAGGCAAAACTAATATGATTATCAAAGCATCAAGGACTAAAAAATGTAATAGCAAATACAGTATATGTTTCATTGCATCTGTGATTCTACTCTACAAAAATATCAACAAACAACTTAATACACAAACCAGTTTGTTCTTTTAATCAGTTCCATCGTCCATTGCCTTTACATTTTCACACTTACCTAAGTAAACATAGTAACAGATATTTCATTGATTTTAGAAACAAAATAACACTGTTTACTGCTTAGTTTTATGATATTTTCCTTGGTTTAATTTAATCAGTGGTGTGGCAAAACACAAATAATAAATGTATCAAATAAAGTAAATGTGAACTGAAAGCTATGTTAAGATAAATAAGAGTATTCTGTATTACCATTTGATAATTAAATATAGTTACACATATACAACAGATTTTAGAAAACAAAATCAACGACGTACAATTTAGTTATTAATGATATTATTTCGTTTAATTTAAGCATAGGTTTAGCAAAACACAATAACTTAATTTACCTAAATATACATATAAAAAAAATGTAATGTGCAAGTTATGTTAAGTTAATCAAACACAAGTTAAGCAGAATTTATTTTAAGTTGCCTCCAAATTCATACAAAACATCTATATATTGTAATTTTCATACTGTTTCCATGAAAACATATCAATAAAATTATTTTCATAACTTATACGCTTTAAAAAAATCCAAAGCAGAGCCGGAGTTAATACAGCAACGGTTATAGAATCTTTTTTTTCTATAATCATTTACATAGTTTTAGAATAAATAATCCATGATAAAAGGTTAGATTAAAATAAACCTACCTCAGAGTAATGGAAAATATTATATTTAATTTCTTTGTATCAGCTGTCTTAAATTGTGAAATATGCAGTTTAGCAGTTCTTCTTGTTTACATTTAAATGTCAAAGCAAATGTAAACAAACATTGTTAGTAGTGTTTTCATCGCAGCCATGGAGACCAATCAATATATACTTTTAAAAAGTTCACCTCAGAACTTTTAAAGCCAAAGGGGCAAAGCCTACAGTCAGTATCGAAATGTGAATAGTCCTATAATGGTCCTTGGTATAGTAGTTATATTTTTGTAAAATTTAAGCCCAGTTTGTTCAGTAGTTTTTGCACCTATTAGTAACACACATACAGACAGACACCATTAGATTTTTATATAATAGTATAGATAGTATAGATATATTTTTAAAATTATAAATTTTATGTTAGTTAAAATTAACAGTGTGTCTTGTTTTAAATCTTGATTTTCCTTCCGTTGGAGTCGTATATTAGTTGCTTCTGATGTGTCAATGAAATAAAAATACCGTGATTATTAAATCAATAACACAACATATTAACAAATAGAAACGTGCACACGGTTTGGCCTGAGCCCGGAGAACGACGAATCAGAGCTGAAATCATACAGCCAAACATTGCACATCTTTTCCAGTTTAAAATTGAAGATTTGTTTTGTAATCTTACGAACTCTGTTATAGTTTCCATTTTTAGAACCAAATGTAAAGGTTAAAATTATTATTAATTATTATGAGGGCAACTCCCCATTTCGCGGTAGTAAGTCATAAATATATCTATGAATTTGTCCCTGAATTTTAAAACAGTAAGGCCCATTTCCCGGAATCTCTTTTTGTGTAGCGGAAAGCAACGCAAAAGCCTTTGCACTGTTGTATTGCCTTATCTTTCTTATGAAGTTTGAAGTTCGAATCATGTAAAAACGGTTCTTTTAGTTCGTTTTTACTTGTGGTTGTGGCATGTCCATTGTGGCAACATGCGTTGAAATGTCCATTTGTGGCCTCCTCTGCGAAGTGAAGTGCGCCACAATACATGCAAGTGCTGTTAAGAGGACCTAGATTGTGAGAAACAACACTCAACTAATTTTCCAGCGTTCTTCTGAAGGCAGGTTGTAAAACAGCTTCTGGATTTCTTTCACAGTTAGGCCCTACATGTCAATCTCTTTCAGCATTTCTTAAATCTGTTGAATTCCTGGACACTCTTCCACGTCTTGCAGGTCCCTACCCTGTACTCGTATAGTTACTTCACTCGTTATAAAAACGGAAAACAAAAAAAATTAAACAAATACAATAATTGATTTTGAAACATTATTTACCAACATGGACTTTTGGAATAAATGTAAACATTGCAAATAAATAAGTAACAGCTGATAGAATGCAGACGTTTTCCAGTCCCCATGTATTTCTTACTAGCTGTTTGCCCGTTCTACGTACGGGAATCTAAGTTGAAACCTTATATTCAGAACAGGAGTTGGTTTGCATATTTAGTGTGCATTTTTCCAGATATGCTGCCAAAACTACTACTGTAAAGAAATACATATAAACCTTCGCAAATACAATATCTGACAGTTTCAAAGCCAAAACGAATGCTTCGCAATTAAATGTCACCCGATCGTGTTAGTCCATATATTAAATCTAAGGATAAAAGGACTTGCTTTATAGATATATGAGGCATAGCCCTAAGGAAGGCCTGTAATTGAAAGTTACTTTTCACACTGAAAATACCTCCTCAACCTCACTACTGCACACTTTATTCGGGTTGAAATTTTCATTAACAAAGGTGATCTTGTCTTTTCCACGAAACACTGAGAAATAAAGACGTTAATGCGTTACCAACAGACGTACACACACAAATACAGAATTGAATTAAGGAATTTGCTACGCTTTAACCAAAGCAAAGTAGTCTACAAACAAAATAATTATTTGAAAGTTTTGATACTGTCATCAAATTTTATGATAATGGATTTTTCAAACTGTAAAATTGGTGTAAATCCCTTGGCAAATATATAAATAAGTAAATAAATACACAGTCTACAAAACATTTATACGTTAACAACGCCAAGCTTTAAAAAATCATGATGGTTTGCTAAAAAAATCTTTCACTAATGTTTGATCATTTTCATAGGATAAACTAACATTTTGGAGTCCAGATAGAAAACGCAAAAATTATACAGTAAGACATTAATTAAATTTAATAAGAAATAAGGTGCAGCACTAACGATAACTATAGTTGTAAATAGTGATGTGTTTGTACGTAAAAATGATTCTTACTGCTACCACCGGTTCTAAGGAAAAGTAGCAGTACCATAAACTAACGTTTACATTTATAAAAAGAACTATAGTACTTAAGAACAATTCAAACTGTCCATGTAATCAACCTGTATTATTTGTGTTAATCCGTTGGCAAATATATAAATAAATAAATACACCGGCCACAAAACATGTAACATTTATGTTAACAACGTAAAGCTTTAAAAACTCCCTATGGTTTTCTCAAAAAAACTTTCACTTGATGTGGTGCAGTACCGTAGTTATTATAATCTCACTTGGTTTTATTTCTCTTTAAGTTTTCGAATATCAAAGTTATTTCCTATTAATAGCATTATTTGTAATTAACTTTTAATGTTAACATATTAATGACAGTTTGAAGAAACCACCTTTATCCAAACAAAGGTTTCTTATAAAATATTATGTAATCTCTAATCGATAATCGATACATATATCTAGCAAACATTCGGAGGAAATGTGACAGAAAACTCACAAATCTGGGGTTTTGGACGTTTGTAGTTTTACTTCCTAAGTAGAAAAAATGTACCGATATCGTTGTCGAAATGTAAGTAAGTAGAAACAAAAAATGACACTTTGGAAAAGCGAGTTTAGCTACATCTGTAAGTTAAACCTCTGTTACGATCACAGTGAAATCAGAAAGTTCTTCCAAGATCGCAGCATCCACGATCACCCACTGCAGTTGTGATTTTTTACTTTGCACTTTACACAACTGTCCTTGAAGGGCCATAAATGAGTGCGGAAACCTTTTTGTAAGCATTGATGATGACGATTTAAAAAATTTTCCCAGCACTAATACAACACTGATGCACGGTATTTTTCCCGGTTATAAAAACTCAAGAACACTCGTGATTAATTAAACAGGTTAAGTAAGGCACAACGTTTCTAATCTCACTTGGTTGGGATGTGCTAACAAAACTTGATCGGAAATGGTTGCGGTATTTGTAAACAGCTTTTAATGTAAACATATCAGTGACAGCTAGAAGTGAGAACTAATCCAAACAGCTGATCGTTATTTCATAAAATGTAATAGGAAACATTGTGAGAAAATTTGACAAAAATCAAACAAAATTGGGTTTTTGATGGTTCGTTATTTTGTTTTCAAAGAAGCGAGGCCATGTTTTTATAGCCCAAGACACTCTCACCAATCCAGTAAATACAGAAAAATGATTAGAACCTTGATCGGTACTCTAGTTTCCTAGGAGTAGGCCGCGTAAAATGACAATTTGGCGTTACAGACAGAGTCACAGAATGGACAAACAGATATACAGACAGAAATTGAGATAAGACTAGTTTCGGTTTTCTTAGGCTATGAAACGTAAAAATAACCAAAAACTGCATGATTCTAAGCAATGTACAGACAAAACTGTAATTTTATTTATATAGAAGATGGTGGATATTTTACGTTATATCTCGTTTTCTGGTAACTTTGTGGGAATTCTGCTATTTTTCCCGAGTCCCTGGGGTGAAGACCTTTAATTTAAGACCCCTCCCACTTTTCTGCGACTTACTAGGCGTCCACAATTTTCTGGTAAAAATTTTGTCTTACAGAATTATACCTATATACTAGTGGCCTGTAGGGGCATAGCCCCTAATTTAGACTACAATAAAAAACAAATATAAAAAGACAAATATTCGAAATATATTTTTAAAATTATCAATTTTATGTTACTTAAAATTAACAGTGTTTCTTGTCTTATATCTTGGTTTTCTTTCCGTTGGAGTCGTATATTAGTTGCTTCTGATGTGTCAATGAAATACAAATGTAAAATAATGGTTAAATCAATAACACAACATAGGCCTATTAACAAATGGAAACGTGCACACGGTTTGGCCTGAGCCCGGAGAACGACGAATCAGAGCTGAAATCATACAGCCAAACATTGCACATCTTTTCTACTTTAAAATTGAAGATTTTTTTGTAATCCTACGAATTCTGTTATAGTTTTCATTTTGAGAACCAAATTTAGAGGTTAAAATTATTATTAATTATTATGAAGGGAACTCCCCATTTCGCAGTAGTAGGTCAGAAATATATCTATGAATTTGTCCCTGAATTTTAAGGCAATAAGGCCCATTTCCCGGAATCTCTTTTTGTGTAGTGGAAAGCGACGCAAAAGCCATTGCACTGTTGTAAAGCCTTATTATTATCATTATTAGCCTCGTGTTTTTTATGAAGTTCGAATCATGTAAAAACAGTTCATTTAGTCCCATCCTTTTTTTCCTTTAATTGTGGTTGTGGCATGTCCATTATGGCAGCATGCGTTGAAATGTCCATTTGTGGCCTCCTCTGTTAAGTGAAATGTGCCACAATGCATGCAACTGCTTTAGGAGGACCTAGATTGTGAGAAACAACACTCAACTCATTTTCCAGAGTTCTTCTAAAGTAAGGTTGTAAAACAGCTTCTGGATTTCTTTCACAGTTAAGCCCTAAATGACGTTCTCTTTTGCATTTCTTAAGTCTGTTGAATTCCTGGACACTCTTCCACGTCTTGCAGGTCTTCCCCTCTGTCTAGTTACTTCACTCATTATAAAAACAAAATACCCCCGCCGCAGCAAACCTGCCGACTAAGCGAATTTCCATTTGTCTGAATTGATTTTCAATTAAATATATTTTAATAACATTAGGTTTGACGAGTACCTAGGTTTGCTGCTACAAGAAACCTAATAAAGTGTGTTTTTGAGTAAAATATTGATAGCTTAGTACAAAATAAATAAATTTGCCAAGTTTGATCAAAATATATCCATAAACAAGCAAATTACAACATTTGACAATATTCTCCATAAGAATAACATGGGAATTTTAAATTTACAATTTTTTTAATTTTCTCCGTTACTAATAATCGAACAAAAATACTTTTATATACTAAATTATTTGTTTTTTTAAGGTCTTTAAAAAGGTCTAAAAAGAAATTGGGAAATTTTGTGTTTTGAGGGTCAAAAGTGAGAAAAACCAATTTTTACCCCATAAAACCCCCCCTAAAGCCCCGTTCCCATGGTCCGGTCATGCTGGTTCGCGAACTCATTCAAGTTTATCTCGCTTTACACCTTTAAACCAAATTTCATCAAAATCGGACCAAAATTACTCAAGTTATCGCGTTCACGGACGTATATATATATATATATATAAATCTATATATATATATATATATATATATAAATCTATATATATATATATATAAATCTATATATATATATATATATATATACATATATAAAAATTTGAACGAATGGTGTTTTTGGCCTCTGGGGACATCAAAATGAAAAAATAAATCGGTCCCAGGTCTAGGTCTTACCGTGCCACCTACGGTAATAGCTACTTCCCTATAGGGAAATTCGCTAAAACAAAAAATTAAACACAATTCATTTTGAAACATTGTTTACCATGTAAACATGTGTAAACATTGCAAATAGATAAGTAACAGCTGTTAGATTGCAGACGTTTTCCAGTCCCTATGCATTTCTTATGGTGGATATTTTACGTTATAACTCGTTTTCTGGTAACTTTATGGGAATTCTGCTATTTTCCCGAGTCCCTGGGGTCAAGACCTTTAATTTAAGACACCTCCCACTTTTCTGCGACTTACCAGACGTCCACAATTTTCTGGTAAAAATTTGGTCTTACAGAATTATATATATAGATATAGATATTTTGAACGACTCCAGAGGTTCAACTGTGCTAAAGCAGCAAACATGTTTGTGGATAAATATTGGTTTACTAAGGTAGATTTGGTCTTTTGGTTAATGATGATAAAAAGGCTTCCCTGTTTTGAATACTGGAAATTGTCTTCGTCAAATATGAAAAGCAAATAAAAATAAAGGTGTGTTGAGATAAGCTTAGTTCTTGGTCAAAACTGACTGTTACAAGTCAGGAGCCCCGCGCAACAATAGCCAGGCGCCGTCTCAAAAGGGTTGTTTGTCAACACGGGGTTCTCCGAAAGACAATAGACCCATGTCAACGGACTACGTCAATAGGGTCTTTGACATCCACCAGAAGCTTCCACGGTGATTTGTAAACACCTTTGTCTAGGCTACTAGGGGTCTCCAGAATGTTCCACGGTAAACTTATATAAGGGACCGTCTTCCGGCACACGGCAGTTGAGTTGAGTTGAGCCTTCCGAGAATCGTCGCACCAAGCGCCCGTCGGTGTTAGTGACCAGTGCTAGTGCTAGTGGCAGTGACAGTGTAGCGACGGTGTAGAGACAGTGTAGTGACACGAGTGACAGTGTAGTGACAGTGCTGTAACAGAAGTGGTGATAAATCCTGTAAAGGTTAGCTGTAAGTAGAATCATTGTAAATTAGAATAGGCTTTAGCTAGGTTAGATAGGGTTAGTTAGGTGTTAGGTAATTGTAATATCTGTAAATATAGAATAATTAGTGTAAATAAAATAGTTATTATAAAATCGCCAAGTTTTATTTGTAAAGAACCTGCTAAGCCCGCAACATGACAAATTAGCACACCGACCCAGTTATTATTTCTAGGTTTATACTCCTTTTCTAAAGGTTTAAAAAATTAGTGTAAGGTAAAGGCATCATATTGACCAATCTTATCCCTAGATTTGTTTCTGATCGACATGAAAAAAAAACTACTATTAGCCTAGTGTAAGTTTATGGGGGGGTATCCCTCCTAAAGGTGGGAAAAAGGGTCTAAACAACACCTCTAACAACTAACTACTAACTATTTTGATTAGGTTTCCATTACCCAGTTATCGAAAACAATCACGAAATTACTTTTCATCAGCATCTTCGACATCCATATTTTAAGTTATTTTTAAAAAGCGGAAACGACCTCTAGGTTTTACTTATATATGGATGCTCCCTTTACTACCGTGCATGCTAGGCTATATTATTTGAACCTTTTTTGGTTGGAGCAACAGGCAGTACCTGAATAAAATCTCCTACAAACAATATTGTTTGTCCAGCCATTGGAACTTGTCATAGTACAGGCAGGGTGGCGCAAAAAGGATGGTCGGATTTGAACTGCGTAGTATAGGTAGTTGGGGGAGGTTCGGTCCACTATCGGCCGTCTGTAAGTCGACCATGGTATCCAATATGATTCGCGGACCAAGGAGCGCACAATACCTCCTCTAATGGGAGGTCATAAATAAAAACCGTAGGGGTAGGACCGAGGAGCGCAGAGGTACCTTGCGCTCCTCGGTCCTACCCGTGCAAGGAACTAATCCCCTACTTATACGGATTAAAAGAGACAATGGCTAGGTCGACCCTGCGAGTAAATTACTCCTCACTGAATATACCACTTAAAAGTGAAAATGAAAGGAGTAGTTTTGAAACTATAAATATTTTAACTTTTAACAGAGACAATGCAAGATACTGTATGAAGTATTCGAAAAAGTTATCTTAAAAACAATTTGTTTTTGTCCGACGTTAATCAGCCCATTTTAAATACAAACAAACTGCATATTTTTATAAGTGCAGATTAATACAAATTAAATATTTATCACTAAATAGTACGGAACTAAATTTTCATTATTTTATTATGATTAAAATCATATTATATTATGTGAGACAGGTAAACATTCTCTCTGCGTTTCAGAATTATTAAATAATGTACAGTATTTTGTTTTGCAGTTACAGTTTGTATAATTTTAAAATAGCTTTGAAGGCATGACGACTATTGCTTATAACATGCATGATTGTACATAATTTGTCTTGATCCTCTCTCTACCCGTGATTCACCCTTTGTCCTGCGGAAACACCTGAAATTTTCTCTCGTGGTTGAGTTAGGATATTGAATGACTCAATATACTACCGGACGTTCGTACTATTTAGAAGCAACGCATACCATTTTTGAAAGTAATTCTTAAGAACAACATATTATGTTGTGCATTTCCGGCTTAGGTGGGTGAGCCTATTGCTGAACGTGATATTTGCCAAATTACAATGTACCTGGGCTAAATTTACTTCAAAAAGTAGTGTTGTTCACATAGGCTTTGTCTAAACTTAAAAATACTTTTTTATAAGAATTACTTAGGTTTTCTGGAAGTATATTGTCGTAGTAGTATATTGTTGGGAATATCTGAAAGTAAATCGATGGGTTTGTTTCGTTTCGTTTCGTTTCTGTATTATTGCCGACGTAAAATTTTATCTAATGAAAACCTTTACCCTTAAGTTCCTATAATTAATTATTCCTAACTAATTAGACAAGCACAAATTCGTTTAATCAGAATTTACTTGGCTATTTCCCAAGTATGGTTTAAGCATCGTTATAGGTAGATGTTATAGCCTCCGGATTACGAATAAACATAAACATAATTACTCTATGTTAATGATAAATTAAAATAACAGTAACCAGCATGTACTCTGGACGGATTTCTAAAAAAGATAAACTATAATAGAAATTAAAACAAGGTCTTAATTCAAGTAGTGTTACCATTTGCGAAGTAAATTATTTATAAAAATATAATAGAATAATTTATGAAGAAAATGATAATGATAATTCTTTTGAGTCTAGAATCAAATAAGACGTGTCGTAACACTTCGGCCCAAGTAACACTTCGGCCCAGTAACATTTCGGCCCGAAACCCTCAGATGTGGCCTACGGTCCAACTCTCTACCTGCCCACTAGTAACACTTCGTCCCAACAAAATATTTGACAGGTTAGGTTAGGTTGGGTTAGGTTAGGTTAGGTTAGGTTAGGTAAGATTCCACCGATTCTCCGTCATGTGAGGTCAGAGGATGCAAGGGGTGACGGTTGGGCGACATTCCACCAGAGGGTGGTTGCAAAGTATACAGGTCATGTCCCTCTTATTACTACCTGAACTGCGTTCCTCAACCATTGTCAATTTTTCGTCGGGCCGAAATGTTACTCCATTAGCTTATTTAATCATCTGTAAAAGCGAGTGGTACGAAGTGATACTGTTTTTCTAAGAAATTTGAGTTTGGCCGAAATGTTACTGGGCCGAAGTGTTACTACATCGTCTGTCTCACGCACGCGCATACACACACATAAAATGCCTTATCGCCTATCCAAAACAATTTAAATCACTTTACTCCCATAGTTTGTCCTTTGAGACTATAGTGGTTGGAATTGTCTTACTTTAGTGTTATTTTATTGTAATTCTGTAAACTAACAACAGTACAAAAACAAAGCTGAAGTGAGTAATGTTGTATTCAATTCTATATGTTTGTGTTGTATTAATCGATATTGGATCCATTTAAACATCTTTCAATTACTCATATAAATAGTTAGCTTGTGAGTGTTTATTAGACATTGCAAGATTTTGCTCGTCAATAAAAAACTCAAACTTGAAAGTCCTCAATGGTACTTTTCATGCTAGGACTTAAAAACGAGAATGCCATAGGTACCAAAACCATTATGAAAATAAAATAATCACACCTATATTGTAGTAATATTGAAAAATCATACAAATCGACGGCAACAATCGATAATTTAAATACGCAATAAACAAAAATATATCAATACTTCTAATCCAAATATATTATGGTAGCCTACCATGCTACCATACCAAATATGCCGTCACTGGTACTACAAAGCAATTGAAAATTTGGTCATAGTTTGTTTAAATAGTGAATGCAAGAGATTAGTTTTCAAACATTTTTATTTTTTGTGAATAAAATTAAAAGATGCTGTATATAAAAATATTTAAAATAGTTATATTTTAAGAACGATTCTTGATATAGAACTTATTGCTTATTTGGCCTTAAATTCTATTTGAAGCCTAAATTTAGAAAATTTTCCCGGACACCCCTTTGGCTTGGGGGGTATTCCATACCCCCCAATCCCCCTGGAGGACCCCCAAAATGAAATCCTAGGGCCCCATTGGAAAATTTGCCTGGGGACCCTGAACTCCTAAGTCCGGCCCTGAACATCAGGCCTTTCAACTCTGCATTTTTTAGGTATTTGTCTATGATATAATTTACGTTATAACAATAACCAACCAAAGTAACGCCATTTGAAGCAAATACAATTGTGACAGAGAGGTTATGCAGAAAATCAGGTAGTTAATGGTTATTTTGTGCTATAAAAAACTGAAATTTGTAAACGTACTGGCCACAATGGGTGATACCATGCAGACTACATTATCATTGACATAGACCAACATGGACAACCTATTGCGGCTATAAGTTTTCTGTGCTAAGTGGGAAACATTTGTACAATACACTAAAGCCAGATCAGCTTTTATAAAATAATAAAATATTTACAAGAAATTTTTATAATATTGAACTCTTAAGTACATTGTGAATATTATCATATAAGACAACGTAACTTACTGCATTTGTTCAATATACATTTTATTTAATAAGTCGGTAAATACGAGATTTGTGCTAGAATGATGAGTGAGGGCTTAAAAGTTTCGCCTAATTAATCACAATATATGTATTTTTAAAGATGTTGGCGGCCTCTTTTAACCTTGCATTTGCCCGTCCACATAGACAACAGATCTGTGCAGGACGTATCTAGCAAAGCAAGGGATGAGCCGATACAGTACGAAGGTGAACTGTACTGACAAAATGTTTGCGGCTGTGACCAGGATCTGAACGACATCGCTGCCTTGGGCCCGAAGTCCGTGACGCTACCAACTGAGCCACCGTCTCACGTAAATGCATGATTTGTAATGCATTATTTTACATTTACGGCTTTTCTGACCCTTCTTGGGCCCAAAAACTCAAATTTTGAAATAATTAAAATGCCCCAAAAATGGGGTTAGAGTTTCCGATTGTTTTGCCCGACGAACTTGACCAACTGGTTATAGGAAGGAATATCCCTACCAAATTTGAAATAAATCAGACAACAAATGCGGCCGCTAGAGTGCTTAAACACACACATATATTATACAGTGTGGTAGAAAAGTTCCGAAACGGTTTAATATATTTTTTACCAATAGATAAAGTAATAAGACTTGGTATATCAATAATAGCCATATATGTATACTCTTTTTTTTAGCTAGTATCACTTTTTTTTATCTCTTAAGGGGGACGGTCCACGAGGAGTTAGGCAAATACCGCTTGCGATAAGATATTAACTCATTTTATAATCGAATTCCCCTGTTATTTCCTATTATTATGGAAGAAGTTATTACCATGGTATAAGACAAAATACCAGGACCACTTTATTTTTTCATTGTGTGGTCCTTTAAGGAACACAAACTAAAATAACCTCAAAAGAACATGTAAAGTGACAATCATAGCATTAAGGTTGGAAACCAGCAGGATTGGTATACTCAATAGAGGATTTTATTTACAAATTAAATTTAATTTTCAAGACTTTACATTTATTTATTATAGTTTTGTATAGTGATTAGAATCAGATTTTACTGAAAAACAATAAACAATGTGGAGTGTATGGTGAAATGCGTATAAGAATAATACATCTGATCCGCAGGTTGTACACTTAGCCTAACATGTAAAAAAAATTTACCAGCTGTAAGTAAATTTAAATCTTTATTATTGTTATAAATTTATGTTTGTTCAAATTGTTTTACACTTTATTTCCTGTCCCCAATAATTGATTTTTCTTACTCCGTGGCATTGGAGTAGGCCACGGGTCAAGATAGTGTATAATGCACCAAGTGTAAACGGTTTTGTGAACAATTAATTAAGACCAAAACAACCTTTGTGTCTCGTTGAGAACCTGAGATAACAACATAAAATAAAAATATTTTTTTACAAGAAATTTTTTACATAGAATGAAACAACGTCTTCAAAACAAATCATCAAAGAATTACAGCAAGTCGTAAATTTTGCGATTGTTTGACTTGTTGCGGTCGTCGCAGGCGGTCACAAACATGGATTAATTGTCAGTTCATAATTTCTGAACATATTAAATGAGAAACAATTACCTCTAGCAACATGACTATGTTGTCCTTTTTCTCGGGAAAAGAGTTTCCCGGAATCCAAGGTATACAGCTATACCTTACAATTATTTTGGCTACGCCACTTTTCTTCTCCACTCTTCAAAACCCCTCAAGAATAAAAAACATAATTGTCTTTCACCAAGTCTATTGCCCTTGCTCACAAATAACCTGTTGCATAGCTAACTTTACTGAACGAACTACTTAACACAGAATCACAGAGAACTACTCGGTTATAAAACCTAAGCAAATATTAAATACATATTTTAGGGTAAAGTATAATGTAGTTCACTATTTGTTACTGTATGTAGTTGACCAATAGACGCCCTGCATCATTGGTGCTAGGAAGGGGGGTGGCATTCCTCATTCATTACGCGAATACGCGGTATGACAAACCTGGTGGGCTCAGCAGGTACCTGCCATCCTCGCGGGGGAGTTTCGGTTAGGGGATTAGCAAACCCTTTTGGTCGAGATAGTATGCGGGGGAATTTCGGTGCACTGGACAAACTGCCGCACTGGTGCACTGGATACAATGCCGTACATTCAAGCTCAAAAGAACGCCTGAGTTAAAAATGGCAGTCGTTCAAAGATTCAAAATGGCAGATTCAAGAAATCTTTGAACGGCTGCCATATTTTACTCAGTTGTCCGTTTGAGCTCAAATTTGCGGCAAAGTAAAGGTCTTTAATTTGATGTACATGTCAACCTTAGCTTCTATTTAAGATTTCCTTCTGAATCCTTGCGGGACGTCCCCATATGACAGAAAATTGATAGTTCCTTAAAAAAGTAGATTTTTAGGTGTGGTGTTGATGTAGGTACCAAATCTTATTGATTTATCTGTTGTCGCGGTCCGGGACTTTTGGGACAGTCTGTATAATAATTCAATCAGTAATTTTTCCAAATATTTACTCTTTCTAAAAGGTTTTTGGTTTTAATTATGTAAATAGTATTTTTTCTAAAAATGGCAAACGCTAGAAAAAATGAAAAGCTTGTTTTGAAGGTGATTGTTTTGGTGTTTGGAATATTCATAATATTCAACCATATTTTTATGCATATTATTTATATCAATTAACATTTAATTTGGATGAACCGGATAATCTTGCGCCTGTAGGGGGTGCAAACGCCATCACTTGCTCAGGAATCCAGTAAATGTTGCCACGATGGACACTGGCCGAGCGCAAAGGTAACTCTGGATCTGCTTAGTGAGTGTTACTGACAACTGACAAATAATGCATTTTTGCATTCTTTAAAATGGTACGAATTATTTAAACCAAAATATGCCATCATTAGTGATATCCAGTGTTTTGGGAAAATCTCTGTCTACAGTGGAAAAATGTGCCACTTGGATGAAAGAAAATGTTCGATACGTCAACAGTGTTCGGAGTAAGCGACTGGACAGAGGCAGTGGCACTCGGCAGTCTGGAAGTGCGGTATTCATCAAAATTAAATGTTAATTGATATGAATAATACTAGTGGCACGTAGCGACGTAAATCCCTAAAAAAACTCAAATGTAAAACAAATTATTGTTATAGTTAAGCAAACTAAGAAGCAAATTATCTTTTACACAGCAGCTTTGAAAATGTTAAGTTAAATGTTATTTTTAGAACACTTTAGTGAAAAAAGAATTTATCTAAACTAGCTGACCCATGTGAAGCATTCACACTGAAACCTTCTCAAATCCCACTTATTGAAGTACACAATATGTTGATATGATTTGATTTGATGGTTTATGGTCTATATAATCATAGCTTTCTTAACATTATTTTCACTAGAATCATTAATAACGTCTGATGAGTTTCACCAATTCATAACACTGAACCTAAAATCTAGAATTTATTTTAAATTTTAAATTTGATTTTGTAATAACTATAGTAGGCTATTTCAATTAAAAATCTATGATCCGCTGTAAAATATTCATCAATGAACAAACAAAAATTTAACATGACTAGGCTCGGCCCTGTGACCAGAGTTGCACCAGCCCTTGTAGAGGCCATGGATGAACGAAAAACGTAATTAACATTTCAAGTTTAAATTACTTGCAGAATGATTTATTAGATAGTTTTTACGAAAAAATACAGAAAAATGAGTTATTTGTAAACTTAGCTTAGTTTAAAAACATGGTGTTTCTATACTATACTAGCTGGCCCGACCGACGTCGTCCTGTCCTAATGTGGTTTTATGTTAAATGCTCGTTCATTTTCAAGATGAACTCGTTAGCATCACTCAATTACGTCCTGGTTGAAGTTCGTTTGCTAAGCTTTACTCACCTTTAGGTTGGAGCTCGCTCGCTGCGCTCACTTGCCTTCAGGTTTAGCTCGTTCGCTACGCTAACTCGCCTCCAGGTTGAAGTTCGTTCGCTACGCTCACTCACCTTTTGGTTGCAAATTAGCTGTTGTCATAAATTTAAAAAAATAATCGTGCTGCACCCTGTTGGTAACCTAATAACTTTTTAATGCTATTGAACATCATAGAATCAAATTGTTTAGTTGAACCAGCTGTTAAGATTCTTAAATTCCATTTCAATATAAGTACTCATAAGGTTAACATGGGAAACTCCAGAACCACTGGGGCGGAGCCCTTTTCACGGATCTGCACCAAACCATCCTGGAATAATAATAATGCTTAAAAGGGGGGAGTCTGCACTTAAAATGACAAAAAATTATTTTTTTTCCAATTTTTGAAAATATTTTTTTCTTTTTCTGTATACATTTGTGATTAAAAAAATATACAAAACATGCAATAAAAAGTTTTATTTACCCCCGTAAATATTTTTTAAAGTTAACCTTACACTGAATAATTTTAGCTTCCCACCTTCGCATGAACGCTGCTGCTCGTCATTCACTCTTATATTCAAGTTAGGATTACTGCATTATTATATATACAGAATGTAGAAATCACCTTTAACTAATTTGAATGCCTTTGCCCCCAGCCCACTACATAACAGTGATATTTTGTTTTGTTTGTCTCTGTTTATCAGCTTTCTGCTTTTATAATACAGCAGCTGATTTCTGTTGTTGTTTATCTTCTGTTGTTTATCTGCACAGTATTGAAAATATAACTCTATTTTATTTCAGTTCTTTTATTGTTTAGTGATGTGATATTATAGAGAAGTATTTATTAGTTTTGTATTATAGAAAGCTGCATTTATCCTACTTTCTGTGAGTGAAGTTTTGTGAGAACCAACCTAGGCCATAGCCTTGAACTCAGTACCGGTAACCTGGTTGTAGGTTTTTGTTTTATTTTTGTTATCTAATACAATGGCACCAACCAAGACAAGATGTAAGGTCAGTAAAACTACTCCCAAGTCTAGAAAAGCTAGGGCAAAAGCAGCTATCAGTAAAAGATGGGGAAAAAATGAAAGTGAATCTGACAATCCGAACATTTCTGTACCTGAATTGGAAGATAGGCCTAGCCCATCACCCGAGCCACATACAAGTGAGACTAATTGTAATGTGATTGAACAAAACATCTCTAATCAAAATACTGATGGTGATTTATATTCAAATCTAAGGAAACAAGATTTTGTGAATAATAAGATTGAACTACCGGTAGGCCTAAACGAGGGCGAAAATTTAGAAGCAGCGCCTGAGTATTTATTTGTAGACAAAAAACATTTGAGCCAGTTGTTTGAAAAACTTGTATGTCCTAATTGTAATTTATCTGGACTCAAACTAGTGGTCTCAAAGAAATGTGGTTTCAATTCACAGCTGATCGTAGATTGTGAGAACTGCTCCGATAGCGTTGTGTCAGTATCAACTTCTACTCAAATTCCCAACGATGATGGGTATGATGTTAATATACGGGTTGCGAAAGTTTTCACTTCTATTAGTAAAGGTCATGCTGCTCTTGAACAGTTTTCAATGATTTTGAACATGGACTGTATGAGCAAGCATCTGTACCATAAATGTTCGCAACAAGTTATAAAGAAAGGAAAAATGTCGGGAGTCGAATGTCTGTCCGTAGCAAGGACGCGCGTCCGACAGCACTGCCTAGCTGAGAATAGTTGCTTGAAGGATGATAGTGTATTTGATTTAGCTGTAAGTTTTGATGGGTCATGGCATAAGCGAGGCTTTACCTCAAATTACGGCGTGGGATCAGTTATTCACATTGACACAGGTCTTGTCATCGACTACTGTGTGTTGTCAAAGTTTTGTCGCAACTGTGCAATGGCTAAACATGACCTAGGTGAAGACTCCGCTGAATTTGAAGTGTGGTTCCAGGGTCATAAATTAGATTGTGACAAGAACTATGAAGGTTCATCACCAGGCATGGAGGTTGCTGCTGCGGAAATTTTGTGGAACCGCTCAGTGGACTACAAATTCAGGTACTCGACCATAATTAGTGATGGCGACTCAAAAGTTTTTTCACACTTACAGAGTTTAAATGTGTATGGCAGTGAGTTTGAACTGAAAAAGGAAGAATGCATCAACCATGTGTCTAAAAGGCTTGGTACAGCTCTTCGAAACCAACTGAAAATAAGTAAGGCCCGGAAAATAACTCTCGGTGGAAAAACTCATGGAAGCTTGAAGAACACCACAATACAGAAATTGACCAGATACTATCACAATGCCATTTTTAGTAACATAAATAAAGATGTACCTTCAGTGAGAAACTCAATACTAGCCACACTTCACCACTGCTCATCAACAGATGAGAAGCCCAGACACACAAAATGCCCATCGGATGAACAGTCCTGGTGTTTTTATAATCGTGCCATTGCCAATGGTGAAGTTCCTGGAAGTCATGTTGACAATATAAAAACACCACTAAATGAGGTAGTGCTAAGTAACATAGCACCAATTTACAAGAGGCTAACTGAGACCTCTCTGTTACAAAGATGTCTTAGGGGGCAAACTCAAAATGCGAATGAAAGTTTGCATAGTTTCATTTGGCGCAGATGTGAAAAAACCAGGAGCGTTTCAAAAAAACTAGTTGAGTTAGCAGTAGCAGAAGGTGTGAGTGAGTATAACTTTGGAAACACTGCTGTCATTCATGCCCTTCAGAAATCCAATTTATCTCCAGGGAGGAAAAGTGTCGTTTTAGCAAAAGTTCGTGATCGTCGCAGAAAGCTGAAAATCAATCAAGGTAAATCAGAGAGGTTGAAGAGGCGAAGAAACTATTTAAGAATGAAGAATATTGCAGAAGAAGACAAGAAAATAGAGGAGGAAGGTCCAATGTATGGAGCTGGGGATTTCTAACTGAACAGTAAGTTACAAGCAATAAATCTTATGTTAAACCTTCTTGTGTCAAGTTTTTTGGCGTTTTCCGAAAGTGTGTTATTTTATGACGAGAAATGTTTTAGTTCAAGTATTTGAAGAGATATCACCATGATTTTGGTTTTGTTTTAATCAACATTAAATTGTCTATGAAATGGAGTATGGGTTTTAGATTTGGTTGTGACTAAATATTAAAAAATAAATAAAGAAACAAAAAAATTTTAGTTTTTTTAAAATCAGAACTTCAAAAATGTTTTTACCACACTATTTTCTGGATATCAAACAAACCCATACTCCATGTCATAGATAATGTTGCTAGGAAACAAAAACAATTTAAATTATTAATGTAGGGAAACAACTGTAGGCTCAAGACCGTTTCCTGTAAGTCACCGCAATTTTTTCAAATAGTCCCCCCCCAAGGGGGGGGGGTGGGTATAAAAAAAAATCAAACCTCAATTTTTTATTCTGAAGCATACCCAAAAATGCTATTAAGGTTGGGATAAAATATTCAAATAAATAAAAAAAATAATTTTTTTCGCAGACTCCCCCCTGAAAGTTTTATTACAATCTGTCGAGCGGTTTCGTAGTCCATAACGTTGAAATATATATATACACAAACTTCCTCTTTTATAAATATAGATATCATTGTACATCAACTTGGCTTCCTTAGATAAAGCCATGGCATAGGCCTAGTTTGGTAAAAATAAGGTTTCCGAGGGAACCACAGTTAAAATCTGTGGTAAATTCAAACCCAACTATAGCAGCAAAACCCTGCATTGCCTGGGTCAAAATAAAATTCACAATAATGGTAATAAAATAGGTGTTTTGATTGGGTAATACAGTATCTTGAACTAAACTGATTCAAACGATTAATATCTCAAATGAAAGTCTTTATTTTTATGAGTATTGTAAGACCAACGCATTAAAAATAAATTATAATCATTGTCGATTTGTGATTCAGCAGAGGGTGTTTTAGGTACGTCCAATCTTAATAATCAATAGTTCAAATGAAAGCTGGAATTTCATTTAAAGTTTGTTCTATGACCAAAACATGTAGGAGGATGTAAAATTAAACATAGGTATTTGAGAAGGTTGTAAAACCAAGTTTGGTTGTCCTTGATCAACCTACCCTAACCAACCAAACTGAGCTTGAAATTTACAGTAGTTAATCTACTATTTTGTGCATTTTCTCCAAATTTATATAGCATGTGATCAAAAACCTTTTCTAAATATTGTATTTTTCATTATTTACAAAAAAAAGGTTTCAATGAGTTATAATAGTGTAATTGGAAAAAATAGAGTTGTGGGCAAGTAACGGATTTTGACTAAAATAGGATACATCGCATGTTTATGTTGGCAACAGTATTAAATACCCCCGCCGCAGCAAACCTGCAGACTTAGCGAATTTCCATTTGCCTGATTGGATTTAAACTAAAATGTCTCCTTAAAAATATCACATTTATTCCCTATTTAAACAGAATTAGTTTAACGAGTACTTAGGTTTGCTGCAACAGGGAGGGTAAAAAAGTATTTTTTATGTAAAATATTAAAAGGTACTGTGGTTTAGTTAGAAATTAATGTATTTTCCAAATTTGATCAAAATATGTTCATAAACAAGCAAACTACAACAGTTGACTTATTCTCCATAAGAATAACATGGGAAATTTAAAATAACAATTTTTTTGAATTTTCTCCGTAACAGTTAGGCGCATAATAACGCTTCAATATACTAAATTATTTGTATTTTTAAGCTCTACAAAATGGTTTAAAAAGAAATTGTAAAATTTTGTGTTTTTAGGGTCAAAAATGGGAAAAACCTATTTTTACCCCATAAAACCCCCCATAAACCCCCGTTCCCATAGTCCGATCGTGCTGGTTCGCGAACTCATTCAAGTTTATCCCACCTTACACCTTCAAACCAAATTTTATCAAAATCGGACAAAAATTACTCAAGTTATCGTGCGGATGGACACATATATATATATATATATATATATATATATATATATTTCTCATAAGGTTAACATGGGAAACTCCAGAGCCACTGGGGCGGAGCCCTTTTAAGAATTTCGAAACGGGAAATAGTTTACTTCCTATTCGCATACCTACAGAATTTACACACCAAATTTCATAACGATCGGTGAAGTCGTTCCGGAGGAGTTTGCAGACAAACACTGTGACACGAGAATTTTATATATTAGATATAGATATATAAAAATTTGAACGAATGGTGTTTTTGGCCTCTGGGGACATCAAAATGAAAAAGTAAATCGGTCCCGGGCTTAGGTCTTACCATGAGACCTACGGTAATAGCTACTTCCCTATAGGGAAATTCGCTAAAATCAACAGTAATTAAAGCTGAGTGTAATTTAAGAATTGTTTTAAATTGGTTAGAAACTTATTACTCTGGAATGTTAAGAATTGTAATGTAAAAATTCTTATACATAAACTTTTTACTCTATGAATGAATGGGAGCATATTCAAGTCGTTTTCTCTCTCTCTCTCTCTGTCTCAAGTACACGACAAAATTATAGGTCTTTAAAATGTAAACATTGTAAACAAATAAAAAGAATGGCGGAATGGAATCCCATGTGAAATTTTCCAAAGTTTATATATGCATATTATGGCGATAATAGATTTTTCCTGGATATAAAACAGGTATAGAACTTATTTTGACACAGAACTTTTTTATACCGTAACTATCCCATATATAATATGAGTAATATACGTGTTAATATGTGCCGATTCCCAGATCCAAGTAACAAGTATCCAAACTTTACTCATATTATATCATAAAAACTATAGAATGGAAGTGTGCCATTTGGAAATTTTTGGTCAAGCCAAACTCAAGGTTATATCGTGATCATCTAACAATGTCGTAGAGACACCATCATCGACACTGCTATAACTGAAAAATCCTGAATATCTCACTCAGTCTCAGAAACATCACCACTGTTTTCCGTGGTCGAGACAAAATCCTGATATTATTCAGCGGTAAAGGAAACATTATAATCATCATCCTCACAAGCAATATTTTTTGGACATCATCAACGTTTCCTGCGGTCACGGAAACGCCATCGTCGTCGCCCGTGGTTGGAAACGTCATCGTCGTCTCCCGTAGTCACGGAAACGTCATCGTCGTCTCCTGCGGTCCCGGAAACGTCATTGTCGTCTACCGCGGTCACGGAAACGTCATCGTCGTCTCCCGCAGTCACGGAAACGTCATCGTCGTCTACCGCGGTCACGGAAACGTCATGGTCTCCCATTGTCACGGAAACGTCATCGTCGTCTCCCGCGGTCACGAAAAGTCATCTTTATGCGCAATCGCGGCAAATGGAAAATTCCCGGTAAAATACGAAATTCACGCATAATTCCCGGGTATTTTCCGGTTTAAAAAAATCACCCATCATTCCCGGTCGGTGGACACCCTGCCGTATTTTGATTAAAATCAAAATAATCAAACTGATAACACTAAACTAAAAGGAGTTTAGTTATGGGTTGAAGGGAAAATGAGGATATTTTGAATTGTAGTAAACTATATTTGTTGACATTTAAGCTCATGAACAGTTCAAAAAAGTATTTCAAGTATTACTTCAACCTAAGCTTGTGCAACATACCACATACACATATAAATTGTAAGATAAATATCACATTAACAAGCAATAAGACGGAAATATATAATAGGTAATAAAGTTAGCTTGTATATTAAAATACACTCACCTGATATTAAAAATTACTAAATTATTTATATAATCATTCACATAAGCTATTTTCCTTTACAAAAGCTTGAACTAAATTATTTATATATATGAGCAAAAACTGGTGATAAGTAATAATTAAGCTGATGAAGAATTGATTGAATCATCTCCAACAATGTTTCCAGGTGCCAAATACACTCTAACTTGCAACTCCACTCGAGCCGGTTCAACAGTTACCATAGTGTTGACATAACCGTAGCACAAAACAAAGCCACACATGACAGGAGTTCCTACTGACAGACCAGTCTCTGGTGTCAGTACACACTTGACTGCTGCTTTGTTACCCTTCCTCCACACCACTACCCTGTAACAACACAGACAGTGTTACTTAATGTATGTGACAAAACCACACATGACAGGAGTTCCTACTGACAGACCAGTCTCTGGTGTCAGTACACACTTGACTGCTGCTTTGTTACCCTTCCTCCACACCACTACCCTGTAACAACACAGACAGTGTTACTTAATGTATGTGACAAAACCACACATGACAGGAGTTCCTACTGACAGACCATTCTCTGGTGTCAGTACACACTTGACTGCTGCTTTGTTACCCTTCCTCCACACCACTACTCTGTAACAACACAGACAGTGTTACTTAATGTATGTGACAAAACCACACATGACAGGAGTTCCTACTGACAGACCATTCTCTGGTGTCAGTACACACTTGACTGCTGCTTTGTTACCCTTCCTCCACACCACTACCCTGTAACAACACAGACAGTGTTACTTAATGTATGTGACAAAACCACACATGACAGGAGTTCCTACTGACAGACCATTCTCTGGTGTCAGTACACACTTGACTGCTGCTTTGTTACCCTTCCTCCACACCACTACCCTGTAACAACACAGACAGTGTTACTTAATGTATGTGACAAAACCACACATGACAGGAGTTCCTACTGACAGACCATTCTCTGGTGTCAGTACACACTTGACTGCTGCTTTGTTACCCTTCCTCCACACCACTACCCTGTAACAACACAGACAGTGTTACTTAATGTATGTGACAAAACCACACATGACAGGAGTTCCTACTGACAGACCATTCTCTGGTGTCAGTACACACTTGACTGCTGCTTTGTTACCCTTCCTCCACACCACTACCCTGTAACAACACAGACAGTGTTACTTAATGTATGTGACAAAACCACACATGACAGGAGTTCCTACTGACAGACCATTCTCTGGTGTCAGTACACACTTGACTGCTGCTTTGTTACCCTTCCTCTACACCACCACTCTGCAACATCACACAGTGCGGACCCCTCCCACGGTGACGTAAACGCCATCACAGTCTTCCGTAATCGTGGACATCTCCCATAGTTTGTAAAAATTATTGTTGTCTCCCGCGGTCACAGAGAAGTCACCATAGTTTTCCGCGATTGTGGCAATATCCTGAACATCTTCAATTATTCAATCATCAATTATCAATTATTTAAGATGGGGACGCCACTATGTGCGTATTTTAACCCAAATATGAGTGAAGGATGAGTGTAGGATGAGTGGCGGGATCTTGTAGTCTTGTTAGTGACTAAGGCCGACATGTTCCTTAGACACAGCTGTTAATTAATAGCCCATACAGCTAATGGCATCTAAGGGACCTACAGTTTATAGTGGAATCCGAACCACATTTTTTTCCTTGTAATTTACGAATTGGTCTAATTATCAGGATAGTACTGCGGATAGTCGTAGTACTCACTAGTTGTCTTCCGTGGATTGTAGACATTATCGTCTTTTGCGGTCACTGAAACATTATTATCGTCATACGCAATCAGGGCAAAATCCTGGTCATCTTTCGCAGTTTGCAGACATTAACGTCGTCTATCATGGTCATGGAAACATCATGATAGCCTTACATGATCGCGGAAAAATCCTGACTTCCCCAGCGGTTTGCAGACATTATTGTAGTCTCTCGTGGTCACGGAAACATTATTATTGTCATCCGTGATTGCGGAAAAATCCGGGGCATCTCCAACACAATATACAGAGTGTATATTAAGTCCCGCACGGGCTTAATATTTTCTAAACGACAACAGATAAATCAATAAGATTTGGTACATCAACACCAAACCTAAAAATCTACTTTTTCAAGGAACTATGAATCCGCAAGGAGTCGGAAGGAAATCTTAAATAGGAGCATAGGTCAATATGCACATCAAATGAAAGGTATTTTTTAGTTGAATACAATGCCGCAAACCGCACTTCAAAAGGGGGTTTGTGGACTCGTCATGAATATTTGAGATCGCGAAGAAATCATTATCTCTATCCGTCATACTGGCAACATCTCCTGCAAACGAGGAGACATCACCATAATTACTTATTATGCGCTGAAATCTTTGATGGGCAAATTAAATTTAATCCTACCTGATGCTCAGGAATATAAATTTCCTGAAATTTCAGGACCCGTCCTCCCTTGTATGAAACCATCGGTACTTTCGTATTATACAGATGCCACTCATTTTACAGCGCGCTGCAGCGGTTATGTTAGGTTGGGTTATCATAAATATTTTTGTAGGACTTTCCTCGTTTCGTTATGAATTGAAGGATACCAGATGAGTCATGAAAAATGTATGATAACCTAACCTGACCTAACCGCCTCAGCGCGCTTTAGTACCAAATAATCTCCAGCTGGCTATTTGATACATAGAACTGCTATAGCTATAGCAGTGACATTGTGATAATTTCCAGCGGTCGTAGCAACATTGTACATTTTCAATCGCAATAATGAAAAGCTCTGCTCAGTTTGATTTTATCTTACTTGATTCTCATGGGACTTAAGATTTTACTAATAAAAGTTCACATTTTGATATTTGTTCGGTTTTAAAGTTGGAACAATTATTGCGAGGTTTGTTCGTACACTACTTCCAAACATTAGGTGATATGCTGATGTACCAGTTGAATTCGGGGATTGCCTGAGTTACATTAGAAGTCTTTGGATTTTATTTTGCAGTGTACTCTTTTCTCCCTCCATGGATGTTGCCTTCTTGACAGTCTGCACGTATCTTTCAGCCTGGCCGTTTGAGTTTGGATGGTATGGTGCCGTTCTTCTGTGAATAATCCCACATTCATTCATGAAGTTTTTGATCTCTTGAGAAACAAACTGTCTTCCATTATCTGAAACTAAGATGAGACGAAACCCAATAGTTAGATAGATAGATAGAAATAGATTTTCTGTTATTCTTGGACTGTCCATGTACTTGTAGTTGTTTTTGTCTGTATCACCTCCACCCACTTACTAAAGGCACCCACTAATATCAGGTACTGTTGGCCATCTGTTGGTCCTAAGAAATCAATGTGCACCCTCTCCCATGGATTAGAAGGTTGTTCCTATGGATAGATAATTTTTCTCGGGTTGTTGCATTTTTCAATGCATTGTTGACAGTCAGCTACCATCTCTTCAATATCCTTGTCTATACTTTTCCACCAGCAAAAACTGTGAGATAAAGCCTTCATTTTTATTTCTCCTAAATGAGCTACATGTAGTTCTCGAAGCACATGAGGTCTGAGAGATTAAGGCATCATGACTCTCCAGCCCTTCAGTACACAATCACCTTGAATGGACAGCTCGTTATCGTGAAATCCGTATTGTTCAACAGATTGTCCCGATTTTAAGGCCTGTAGGACTGGACCCAAAACAGCATCGTTGAGTTTCCTTTGCCACCACGATACTGTTGATATTGAGTGTCTCCAGTTGATTTATGTGGTACTTCAAGATGTTCTTGTACAACTTCGATAGGGAAACGTGAGAGATAATCTGCATTGCAATGATGAGCGGTTTGCCTCTCTATGTCATATTCGAACCCGGAGAGAAAGTGTGCATAGTTGAATATCTGTGTTGATGAAATTGTTGATAAGGTCTTTGCTGGATTAAAAATTTATACTAGTGGTTTGTGATCTGTGATCAAAGTAAATTTGTGGCCAGAACAAACCGGGAAAAACTTTTTCAGGCCCCAATATATTCCCAAGGCTTCCTTATCGATTTGAGAGTATTTTTGTTCTGATTTTGACAAAGATCGAGAGGCGAAGGCAATTGGCCTGTCTTTTCCATCCCTATAGTGGTGCGAAAGAACGGCTCCCACACCTACCGGCGAAGCACCAGTAGCTAAGACCAATGGCAAGCTAGGATCAATGTGCACCAGCACGCCGTCACTTGTAATAGTTTCCTTAATCTTCAGAAAACTCTGTTCACAAGCAGAGCTCCATTTAAAAGTGTTTCCTTTTTCGTAGCAGCCGATTCAAAGGATGTAGCAGTGTAGCCAAATTCTTTATGAATTTGTTGTAATAATTTGGAAGGCCTAGGAAAGTTCAGTTACGTTCTCTGGTCTTTTACATTTTAAAATGCTCGGTATTTTAGCATCTAACTTATGTAGTCCTTTGCTATCAATCACATGACCTCAGTACTCAATTTTGGTCTAGAAAAACTTACACTTTTCTCTATTTAACCTCAAATCATTTAACTTCAGTCGTTCAAACACCTGTTCCAGTCGGCAAAAAAGCTGTTACCTGTTAGATCCTTGGACAATTACGTCGACAAAGAAACATTGTACGCCTTCTGAGTTATGTAATATTTTGTCCATTAATCTTTGCCATAACAAGGGTGCCACTTTTACTCCAAACAATAATCTGTTCACTTTAAACAGCCCTTTATGAGTACTGATTGTTTGCATGATGGCACTGTCTTCGTCCATCTCCATGTGCAAGTATGCGTTACTGATATCAAGAGTACAAAATATCTTTCCACAATGTATCTTTGACACGTGACTCATAGCGACACGCTATTTTATATAGTGGGTGCATTTCGCGAAGCCGGGCTGCATGACCAACTCGTTGCCTGCCGCGACTGCATTAACGCTCTCTCCCCACCTCCCTACACTCTTGTCCTCTTTCTTCATCAACCGCCCTGACAATAGGAACAGCAAATTGTGATCTTCTCTACCGATGCAATGGATAAGTTATTCTAAATTATATCTATGTAGGAATTAATTAGTAATTATGTTGGACTAAGTCAGAAAACAAGCGGAGGAGCCCTTCCGGCTCACCAGACTATTGAAATGAAGGAAATTACAGCTTAGGCAGGTTGGCTGCCTTCTGCAGCCAACCTTCTCAAACCTGAAGACTCAATAACATGTCCCAGAATGTAACTTAATAGTTATCTATCAAATTCATACATATTTCACATTCAGTATTCAATTTACATATTATTTAACTCACTCATCAATATTAGTAAGTAATTATCCATGTTCAGTTCCTAGTTGGAAGGACAGGTCTACAGTTAGATAAATTAGTGTAAATCATAGCTGGCTAGGCAAGTGTTCTGATCTGGGTAAAAAGGTCTCCCTCTGTCCCTCTGGTCCCCAGCAATCTTCCTAATGTTATTGGTAGCAGATTCAGCACGCTAAAACTAAGTTTGGTCCTGACACAGCTATTCCTGACCTATTAGCATTACCCTGTTTATTCCCTCCTGATTCCCCGAATTCCCACCAATATCCCACACCATATATATTAACCTAACCCCCCTCATCACACTCATCAACCAATCCCCCCCCCCCCCCCCCGGCTACAGACATGATATCATCGATCTGAGGTATAGGGTAATGTTCGCCTTTAATAACTCTGTTCAAAGTCACCTTGTAGTCAGCACATATTCTGACTGAACCATTGGGTTTGACAACCGGCACAATGGGTGTGCCCCAATCCGATTATTCGACACGTGTGATTATACCCAAAGTCTCCAGTCTTTCAAGTTCCTTCTCTACTTTTTCTTGTAATGCATATGGCATGTCTCTCAGTTTGATGTAAATTGGCTGGGTTTCGTCTTTTACATTAAAATGGCCCTTTTCGTTTGGTATTTTCCCAAGGCATTCTTTGAAAATGTCTTCGTATCAAATCATCAAATTATCTAGTTCTTGAATGTTTTTGTTTTCTTCACTCAAATTTAATGAATGTATGTCAGCTGCATCAAGTTGAATCTCTCTTATCCATTCTCTTCCGAATATAGAGTCCACACACTTGTTAACAATGTACAGTTTTCTAACAAAACTTTGATCTTTATACTGAACATTTACAAAAACAACTCCTACTGGATTGATTATTTCCCCAGTGTATGTTTTGAGTCCTGTATCTAATTCCATTGTCATGAGTCGTCCTTTCCCTTTTACCTCGAGCATAAACTTGTCATTGATTTTGAATGAAGTTGGTAAATTTCATGAGTGTCATAGCTTGTATTTTCTGCGGTTTCATCTGATTGTTTTACTTCTTTGTTTGGTTTTCTTAGACATACTCTTGCTAAATGACCAAAACGTTTACAATAACTGCATTCTGCATTTTTGAACTTACATTGATGTGCTCTATGTAAATCATCACAACATCTATAGCATTTGTTCCTTAGTTTTTCCAAACGAGATTGATACTCAGAGAGTTCTATGTTAGATTTACATGATTTACTAACTGGTTTTTTTGTTCTTGCTCGATACTTGTGTACTTCCTCTTGATTTTCATTTGTCTTTACTATTATGCTCTCACTTTTCGCTAGTTTCATTTTGACTTGTACAAGTAAACTGACATTCTACACTGAGCTTTTTAAGAGCATTAGCGTAAGCTTTTAGTCCATCAGCTACTCTAGAAGTCGCTCTTGGGCTGCTACCACTGGACATCTTCATCAGATCTGAGGCCCTCAAGGCAGCTTACCGTCTGAGGGTTGCAAATCTGTGGAGGGAAGGCCTGTCAGGGGCAGGCCACTGCGCCATTGCTAAGACTTTGGCTGAGTGTCCTGTGCTTGACATGACCTCGGACTTCCTAAGCAAGGAAGCAGTTTTCACGAAACCCTTTAATGTTGAATTCCGCTCCAGAGATGAGTGGAAACATCAGGAAGGGAATCTCCAAGATATGGAGAGCTTCGTCTGGTACACAGACGGCTCCCTAATCGATGGAAATCTGGTTTTGGGGTTTACTGTCCATCACCCAGAACAGAACTATCAGGAAGTCTGGGACAATACTGTACCATCTTCCAGGCAGAAATCTATGGCATCTTGGCTTGTGCCAACCTAGGACTAGCCAGACGGTACCAAGACAAAAGGATAGTGATTTTATCTGATTGTCAGGCTGCTCTCAAAGCTCTTGACTCAAATGAAGTCACCTCAAAACTGGTCTGGGAGTGTTTCAACACCCTCTGCAGACTTGCATCACAGAACTCTGTAGTGTAACACTCGGCTGGGTCCCAGGCCATGTAGGCATTGGCGGCAACGAGAGTGCAGACAAGCTGGCAAAAAAAGGTGCGAGCATGCCACTCTTTGGACCAGAGCCATTTTGTGGCATCAGCAAAGCGGCCGCCAAACATGTAATCAACAAATGGTCCAGGGGACAACATCTTGAGCGTTGGCGTAATTATCCTGGACAATCACTTAGCAAAAAACTGCTCTCAGAACCTAGCACCCTCTTCACTCGCTGGCTGCTAAAGCTGGGGAGAGGGCAGGTCAAGCAGGTACTTGCTCTTATCACTGGACACGGCCATTTCAGGAAACATCTCCACACTCTAGGAATTGTCAATGACAAAGGAGGGGGGTCCGGGGGGAAAAATTTGGAAATAACGTGCTAAAACAAGTGGTTTTGAAGCTATTTTGAGGGCCTAGTTTAATGTGTTTAAGCTTCCCAGTTTATGTAAAGGTCAAAGAAATGTTTAAAAATAAACTTGTATAATGTCATGTTTTTGCATTATTTAGACTTGGGGTTTTAATATCAAAGGAACACCGCAACATTACAACACATTCAAGCATTATTGATTTACGAAAACACCCTTTCAACTCATGGTGGATGTATTTTCCTTCCACCATGCTTTCAACTGATGCCAATGTGCATGCTAAACGGTAAATGTCCAAAATCAGACCAAGATTTCATCTAAGAAGTGTTTAAGAACTTTGACCCAAAACGACTGCATTATACCTGCCCAGCAACAGTTAACGTACACAAAGTACACTACCGGTACCCAACTAACGTTGCCGTCGGCGTCCCGTCACTGCTACCGCCTGGAGAATTGGTTCTTAGTGTTCTCATTTTTTCTACGCCAGTGCCAGTGGCATTTACAAGGGGTCAACGTGAGAATAAATTTTTTGTGCAACGATTTTGTGGTTGTGCTGGGAATTAAATCTGTCCCCTCCACATCTAAGTCTGAGACACTACCATTTTGTTGTTGTTTTATGGCTAGCAACATGCCAATTAGGTTGTGGTATTCTTAAATATGATATCAGGTGCTCTATACTATTTAATATTGAAAGTTTTGAAATTTGCTACGGTAATCAATGAATTACATTACTGTAATTACAAATTCCTAACGCTCAACTCAGATAAATTAATATTCAACTACCTTTCAAGCTTTGACTATTGATACAACTTCTTTTCTTTATCCAATACCCAAACCCAATTCAAGTTTTCAATCATCTAGGTTAAAATGAACGATAAATGCAGAAAAATTAAATAAGAAGAAGAATGCGACCGAACGTCGAATGTCAGCATCGGACACTGCCGTTGCTGTATATGTCTGAAAGCGTCCGTCGTCTGCCGAAAAGTTCCCCTGGTATAATAGTTTATATATATATAAAAAATATTTTGGGGGGGTCATCACCCCCCTGACTCCCCCCCCCTGGGACCGCCCTTGAGTTCTACAAAGGTTAGGAACCAATATCAAAATAAAGCAAATACAGTAGACCCCTCTTAACCGACCCTAATGGGACCAGACCTAGGTCGGATGACTCAAAAGGTCGGTTAAAACGGGCAATCCCTAAAATCATAACATAATGAAGTGCTATTCATTTGAAATTATATAATCATTATTTTGAAGTCATACTTGCATTATTTATAAAATAAACTACTCTTATCTCCTTTTTCGTATTGATAGAAAAGTCACAAATAAACACAAAACAGGTAAGTCAAATAGGCCTACGTTCAGTAAAATATATTATATGCAAGAGTGAATAAAAATTCCTATTTTAATAACTTTAGTACTGTAATGTATTAATTAATGCCTTCCAAATCCATCGTAATACAGTACAGAACCTTTTGTCGAAATTAAAGATACAAGCAACTGTTTTGTTACAAGACAGGATGTTTATTTATAGCCTCTCACAGGGTGTATACTATTTTATTAAAGTGAAATTCCAGGTTTTTTGAAGTTTTTCCAGGTTCCCGCGTGTTTGTTTGGTTCCACTTAAACTATAATCAATTTGAGACTTGCAGCCTAAGTATACAATATAAACTTGCATTAAATTTGTTTCAAAGTCCAGTGAGCTAGTGTTGAAAAAGTAATAATCCTTATTATAGTAATAATTTTCATTATCATCATTACTTAAGTCCACGGAAACATCGTCTCTCTCGATAGCAGCAAAATCATGAATATTATCTTCACTTTTTATGAACTCATTATCAACGGCGGCTAAATCCTGAATATTTCCTGCGGTCGTGTAGTTGCTTCCCACGGTGACGTAAACATCATCACAGTACTACGTTACCATAGAAAAATCCTGGACATCTCCCGCGGTATGTATACATTATCGCCATCTCTCGCGATCACGAAAACGTAATCATCGTCATCCACGATCGCGGCAAAATCACGAAAATCTTCCGCGGCCGTGTGGACATCATCATTGACTCCCACGGTCACGTAAACGTCATCGTCATAGACCGCGATCACGGCAAAATAACGAAAATGTTCCGAGGCCGTGTAGACACCATCATTGACTCCCGCGGTCACGGAAACGTCATCATCATCGTCCCCGATCTCGGCAAAATCATGAATATTTCCCGCGGCTGTGTAGACATCATTGCCTCTCGCAGATATGTAAACGTCATCGCCGTCGTCCACGATCTCGGCAAAATCATAAACATCTGCGGCCGCGTAGACATAATCATCGTCGTCTCCCTCGGTCACGGAAACGTCATCGTCGTCGTCCGCGGTCACGGAAACGTCATCGTCGTCGTCCGCGGTCACGGAAACGTCATCGTCGTCGTCCGCGGTCACGGAAACGTCATCGTCGTCGTCCGCGGTCACGGAAACGTCATCGTCGTCTCCCACGGTAACGGAAACGTCATCGTCGTCTCCCGCGGTCACGGAAACGTCATCGTAGTCTCCCGCGGTCACGGAAACGTCATCGTCGTAGGTCGCAATCGCGGCAAAATCATGAGTATTTCACGTGGCCGTGAAAAAATCATCGTTGATCCCGCGGTCACGGAAACGTCATCGTCGTCTCCCGCGGTCACGGAAACGTCATCGTCGTAGGTCGCAATCGCGGCAAAATCATGAGTATTCACGCGGCCGTGTAGAAATAATCATCGTCATCTTTCGCGGTCACGGCAAATCATGAAAATCTTCCACGGCCGTGTAGACATCATCATGGACTCCAGCGGTTAGAGAAACGTAATCGTCGAAGTACGCGATCGCGGTAAAATCATGAATATTTACCGCAGCCATGTAAACATCATCGTCGTCTCCCGCGGTCACGGAAACGTCATCGTCGTCTCCCGCGGTCACGGAAACGTCATCGTCGTCTCCCGCGATCACGAAAACGTCATCGTCGTCGCCCGCAATCGCGGCAAGACGCATTTTACGACTACAATCTTCTACCGGGGCTAAAATAAAAATCCCGGATTCGGTCCAAAAATCCCGGCTTTTTCCCGGTTTTTTCCAGGTCCCTTCAAATTCAAGGTTATTTCCCGGTTCTCCCGGTTTTCCCGGTTGGTATACACCCTGCTCTCACTGGAGGCTCGAGGCACAAAAACTATCTTGACCTTAAAGTTGTTAACCCCCCTTCCCTGCCCTCCCTACAAGTTGCGTTGTTTGTTTACTCCAGCGATAAGATAATCAGTTCTCAAAATCGTAACACACTTTATGATGTTATAAATTTGCCGCACAGATAACAAATCAGATCTGATGTGCTCGCGCTACGAACGATGATGACAAACTGACAATAGGCTATGCTATATTTTTTGAGACCAATACAAAATAACTTATTCTTAGTCATATCCTGTGGAGATAAGAGTATGGTTCAGTTCTTATCGCCCAGCGTGGGAGCGGTAATGCCGAGATTCCTAGTAAGCGGCGGTTAAACCGAACTGCTCTCAAGGAAGGTCGGTTAAAACAAACTGTATTATTTTACGATCGAAGGCGGATAGTAAGATTATCGGTTAATACGAGGTCGGTTAAGAGGGGGTCTACTGTAAACAGAAAGCTAAGAAAATGTAATTTTGCTAGTGGAGAAAAAAGAAAGAAGAAACTTAAAAAGTTTAAAAAAATCCAGAGCTGATAAAATGTTTTACATGTTTACTTTCAGGTTGAAAATTTTGTTATAAGAACGTAAAATATAATAAACTAAGTAAATAAATGTTATTCATTGAGGTTCCTACAAATTTCTTATTAACAACTGTTATAAAATAGAGTTAATTTGTATAAAAACTGAAATGTTGCAACACATTTTAATGTAAAATTTTATTATATCTTTCACATGTTAATATTACATATTTTATTGAAAATGTAGAACACAAAGTATCCTTATAAAACATATATCTACGGCATATTGGATAATAAATGCGTGGCCTTTTTATACAATAAACGGCGGCCTCCGCTGTACAGAGTTGTAAGAGGCTGTTCACGAGTACGGGGTTCCGTGGCCCACGGTTATCGTTGTTATCGGGCAATTTTAACCGACGGCCAAAAAATAGGTTCACGACATAGAGCGTTAGCCGAGATCAAGCTTAGCCGAGATTAAGCTTAGCCGAGACCAACGCTGACCGTCGCTCAACAGCAGGGATTTAACAGGGAACTTTCGCTATAAGGTTGGTAACAGCCACGTGGGCTACCTGCTCGGGGTCGACGAGTCCCAAAACAATAGGATGACGTGATAAATTATTATAATTATACAGAGTGTTTACTGATATTGCATAAAAAGGTTGTGAACTTGCACTTAAATTCATGTTATACTGAAGTTTTCAGTTACTGGATTGATCATTGAATTATGAAATTAATAATACACTTTTACTGACATGTCATTGAATCGGGAAAATACAATTATGTTTTTAATAAAATTTGTTAAAACAAATCTTGGTAATGTTTGCAAACTAAATTTAGATCACCATTTATGATCAAATATAAGACATACTTATCAGGTTTGAAGTTTTATCCAAACATTCAAAATATTTCATAAAATGACTGTTCTTTTCAAAGATTTATGATTATCTTTTATGTATCAGTAATTTGTGAAAAAAATTAATTTGGAGAAACAACTGGCTATTATAGGAGTCGGGATGCCCTCATAAGTAAAAAATTATAATATAAAACGTAAATGTTTTTGTTTGAAAGTGATTGCAATATATGTGAAGTACTGTAGATACAAATAAATATTGAACATTAGTAATAGGCTAAGTGATATTAGAATATGTCATTACAGTACAACAGATGGCAGTAGACACCCTAGTTAGTATTTCACGCTCTTTTCAATAGGAACTTCAGCATGTAGCTACAAATAAATAAGAGGTTAAAATACTTGATTGTTGCCTTGTGGTCCTATACGGATCCAACGATGGCGCTTGCGCCGAATTGTACATAATCCACTAGGACAACACATTGGACCACAAAGGCGACAATCAGGTATTTTAACCTTTATTTATTTGGCAATCAGTTGGTCCGGAATTGCCACAGCAAAATATGAAATGGAGCTACACCTTATTTCACTGGGTTTACTCAGACTTTAAGCATGAGAAATCTTAGGTGTAAGAAAACAGGTTATAATTGTTTTTTAATGTTTTAATACAATGTTTTGTATATTTAATTATAGAATTTACCTTTTATCTCGGCAAATTGAAGCAATTTATTGTAAAACCCGATATGACAAATATTAAGAAATTATGAGATGAAATGTCTTTCAACTGTTAAATCATAAACATAATAGGTAATATAAACATATAATTTAAAACATACAAAATGAAATGTAAAAACTTTAAATAAATTGACCTATATTAATTATACAATAAAAATTCTTAGACAAACCTAACAGTATTTGTCGGAACCATTTTTATTTTGCAATTATTTGGCTGAAATAAAAGTGTTCAAAAGTTATAAAAAAATAAAACAGTAACGTTATAAAATTCATTTTAAATTTAAATTTATATAAATAGGCCTATCTTAAGCTGTTGATTATATTTTTATTTAGTAATTAATTAAAATTAAAAACAGCAACTTTTTACAATGTTTCGTATGTTTTCGACAATCAGTAGTAAAAAAATGAAAAAAATAAATATCATGTTGAGGGTAATGAAATTGTTCGGAATTTAATGGCGAATTTGAATATAACATTCTTTTTGCTAACAATAAAACAATAAACGAGCAAATGAGATAATCCCGACGTGATGTAAAGTTAACCCTGCCCCCTAGCAGGGTTAAGTTGAAGTCCAAAACCATTGTGAAAACCACTCGTGAACCCGACATTTGCCCCGGGGTTTTCTATAATTGATCTGTGAAGCCGACTTTTTGCGCTCGGGTTTATCCCTGTCACAATTGGATCAAGTTTAACTGTCTGCGCCCGAGCGCGGGTAAACTCGTACTCGTGAACCGCCCCTAAGTGTTTGAAGTTAATCTTAAGTTACGGAAAGTAAGTCTTTTATCCAAATCGAATCGATACTACAGTTAAATTAGAACCTTTCCCTTAAACTTTCGTGCAGGTCTGACAAACCTGACCAAATAATACAAGATTTGGTAGCCGACTAATTTTTTTGTGTTAGTATGAAAAAGTTTAAAGTTTGTTCGGTGGTTTAGTGGTTTTTATTTGAAATAAATTAATAACATTTAAATGATACGCATCCTATGTTTATAGTCCACGACTATGCAAAGTTTCAGGATTTTTTTTTTTGGTTCTAACTATTTAAAATTATGATTTTATTAGAGCAGCGTCACTGCTTGATTATGGCTGCGAGGCTGTTTGCCCCCAAGATGACGTCACGATACCCCCCCCCCCCCCCGCACCTCCCTCACCTAGACACGATGGGCAGTAGCACACCTTATTTACTTCCACCATGACTACTGCAAATCTATGAATTTAGAGTCAGAGCAGACTAACAGGGACACAAGTATAATCTCCTTATGTTGTCAAAAGGGGAAGGTAAAATTAGCTCCTAATCAACATTCTGAGTTCATAGAAAATCTTATCAACTTGGCTACATGGACTACAAATAAAGTATTAAGTATCAAAAGAAACAAAAAAACGTCCAAAAAACGATTTGAATAATATAAGATCATACAACTCTTCTTATACAGGCCAAATATCCGTTCTACTTCATGTAAAAAAAAAATTAAGCAGCCCCTAAATAAAATACAAAGATAAACCGTAATTGTTAATTATTATATCTTTTATTGCTGACAATATTCCCGTGGCGAAGCACGAGCAGTTAACTAGTATTAGTAGTATTACATATCAAATCAAATCAAATCAAAAGATCTTTATTCATATTTGTAAATACATGTTTACATGAATAGTGTCAAACAATTAACATTAAAATAATTACATGAATAGGTAGGCTACAATCAAAATTATTAGTAGGACAGTATTGATCACACTACTCCAGGTTGCAATGGTTGGTCTGAATTTTAAGATCTATTATCTGTTCTAAACTTTAAAAAGTCATCAAATGAATAAAGTGCCCTCTGTATCAAAAATTCTTTCAATTTCACTTTGAAACCTCTATCATCCTGCATGCTTCTTATGTGATCTGGTATGTGATTTAGGAATCTGATACCGTTGTATGAAGTTTTTCTTTTGAACAATTCTAATTTATGATTTGGTAATACTACTTTATTTTTATTCCTAGTGTTATAGCTGTGGATATCTTTATTTGTAATAAAACTATTTATATTATTTTTTACAAACATTATGCATTCTAAAATGTATAAGCTGTAAACAGTCAAAATTTCAAATTTAGTAAAGAAAGTTTTGACAGATTCATTGTTCTTAAAGTTTAATATGGCCCTTAATGCTCTTTTCTGTCCAATTAGTATCTTTGTCAAATTTTGAGCAGATGTTCCACCGTTGACACAGATCCCATAAGAAACATGGGATTGAACATTGGCAAAATAAACACTTTTTAATACATTCATATCGCAGAGATAATACAGTCTTCTGATGGCATAGATTCCTGAGTTAATTTTCTTTAAGACATTATCCACGTCCAGATCCCAACTTAGATTTCTATCAATGATAAGGCCAAGAAATTTAGTATTTTCAACTTGCATAATTTCTTCACATACATTTTGAGATGTTACAGAAGCAGACATTGCTGCATGTGTATTGTACTTTTTTAGCCCAGTCAATCTAGGTAAAAAATCATGGAAACCCGGAAATGTGAGATATAAAGCAGAATTTTGGCACAGATGTTCTTTATGATATCCTTGACCATATCCTAAAAGTCCCCTACCGTCCCCTGTGTGCTTCTTCCGCTATAAAGAAAAAAGGGGGAGGGGGCGAATCTTATACATAAAAAAACTTGGTTTTTCTTTTCCGAGTTCCTTTGGCTCTTCTACCCGACCGATTTTCATGATTGACGTCTCAAATTGAAGGTATGCACGCACAGATTTGCCATCAAGCATCGGCATATATTTATCTATAAACCCACTCGGCGTATACGTAAACGAAATTTGCTCCCCATGTATTTCTTAAGGGAGTTAAATTTGAGTTTTATTTTCCAAGCTCGTTTGGCTCTTCTACTGGACCGATTTTAATGATTGAGGTCTCAAATTGAAGGTGTGCACGCACAGACTTGCCATCAAGCATCGGCATATATTTATCTATAAACCCACTCGGCGTATACGTAAACGAAATTTGCTCCCCATGTATTTCTTATGGGAGTTAGATTTGGGTTTTCTTTTCCGAGTTCGTTTGGCTCTTCTACCCGACCGATTTTCTTGATTGAGGTCTCAAATTGAAGGTATGCACGCACAGATTTGCCATCAAGCATCGGCATATATTTATCTATAAACCCAATTGGCATATACGTAAACGAAATTTGCTCCCCATGTATTTCTTATGGAAGATAAATTTGGTTTTTCCGAGTTCGTTTGGCTCTTCTACCCGATCGATTTTCATGATCGAGGTCTCAAATTGAAGGCATGCATGCCAAGTTTTCACATAAAGCATCGGCAAATATTTACCTACTGTACTACTCGACCGAAACACATAATGTGATTTATTTAACTCTTCAATTTAAGATGTACCTTCACCAGTTATAATTTTACAATCCTATATATATTTATCTAAGAACCTTCAGTGAAATACTGGCTTTCTTAAGCTATTAGTTATTCAAATCGGACAAGTTTCAAGCAAACGCAAGGTGAACGTCATAAAAATTATTTTTCATAAGGTTTTACTATGTGTAAAAATCAATAGCTCCAGTATTGTTAATGTTTTTCTATATGTTTTAGTCTCAAATTAATCAGAAAATTATAGTATTTAATTTGAGCTATTGATTGTTTGAATCATTTAAGCTCAAGATATTGTATTACTCAATCAAAAATCATAAATTTGATTATCCTGCAACGAGACCTTCTCTGGAGGAACAACTCCCCACCACCGCGCAGTGATGAACACTTCCGAATCGTAGAGCATAGCTGAACCGTCACTGTTGCTGTCAAAACGCCCTGGTCCTCATAATAGACCAAACATTAAATTGTTATGTTCCAGTTTCCAAGGTGAAGGAGATTGTAAATAGATCTTTGTAAATAAATCTAAATATTATTGTTGAATTATTTGTAGAAGAAATAAGTTTTGAAGATCTTCTTCAGTAATTTAACATTGGGCATATAAATTACTATTTTTGTTCATGGCTCTATATAGGCCAACCTGTATATTTAGAATGGCATAATTTTGTTTTCTTCCTATATTTTTATTATAAAGAAGGAAATAACGAGTAACATAGTTACAATATTAATTTTATTAATTGTTATACATTTATTTATTTGGTCAATAAATTTAGATAATACTACGGATAGATACTAACAGTAGGTAATAATTAGAATGAGGTATATGTTTAAAAAAATATATATACTGACTTCATTGTTTATAGAAAAGTAAAAAAATATATTTTCACATATTGCATTTAACAATAAAGTATGTTTCAACATTTATTTAGAATGTTTGCCTAAATATCGGAAGATTGATTTTCATAATTTATTTTCCAGGATACAAAGGAGAATTTTTTGATCAGGATATTATATATATTGAGGAAGATCGAAGGATTAGTTTGACTTATATGTAGGTATTTGAAACTGTTAAAAATTAGTCTACAAATAATTCATAATACTTAATTAATTACATAACATCATTAAATGATTATTCAGTTCCTATCAGTGTTTAAAGAGGGCTCGGGATTGGAAGAAATTGCTCCTTAGCTCCGTTCCGATTTTAATTCTACCGTTTCCAGACAGATGATACTCGGTGTTCTAAAGGACCTCACCTATTTTCGGTATGATTCGGAAGTGTTCGGTTTGGCCTGGCACGGTGGTGGGGGGTGGTCTCGTCACGTAACCTTTTTATCATGGACGCCTTTTTAGATGGAAAATATGGATATAGCCTACTACTATACATCTAAAGAACAAACTTTATTTTATGTTAGTAATCTTTTCTCATGGTACTTAAAATATATAATAGAAAAACTGTTAAATATTACTGTATCCTGTACATTATTTATTGAATACCATGCTTATGTTATGTTTTTAGACCATGGTCCAAGTTTATTCTGGAGTTAATTTGTACTATTGCCAGCTTAAATATACTTTTTAAGGGGGAAATTAAGTGTTGTTTTGACAAAAACCATTGATAAAGTAAATTTAGGACAGTGGAACTTTGTATGAAAATACCCCAGCCGCAGCAAACCTGCAGACTAAGTGAATTTACATTTGCCCAATTGGATTTTTAATAAAGTCTATTTAAATAACATTATGCCTAACAAGTACGTGGTTTGCTGCTACAGGGAGGGTAACGATATGAGTTTTTTTAGTAAAATATCAATAGCTTAGTATAAATTAACTTGATTTGCCAAGTTTGATGAAAATATGTACGTAAACAAGCAAACTACAACAGCTAACTTATTCTCCTTAAGAATAACATGGGAATTTTAAATTTATAATTTTTTGGAATTTTCTTCGTAACCAATAATCTCACAAAAACGCTTTAATATACTAAAATATTTGATTATTTAAGCTTTTTAAAGTGGTTCAGAGAGTAATTAGAAATGTTTGTTTTTTGAGGGTCAAAAATGAGATAATTCAATTTTTACCCCATAAAACCGAATCCCATGGTTCCCATGGTCCGATCATGCTGATTTGCCAACTCATTTAAGAATATCCCATCTTACAAATTCAAGCAAAATTTAATCAAAATCGGACCAAAATTACTCAAGTTATCGCGTTCACGGACACGTTTAAATAAGTTGCGCCCCCTCCCCCCCTTAATTTCGCTAAAATGGGAGAAGCACACAGGGGACGGGCGGGGACTTTTAGGGTGTGATTTTACATACCATAACGGACATCTGTGCAAAAAATTAGCTTTATATCTCGCATTTCCGGGTAAAAACCTAGATTGACTGGGCTATTTCTTTTCTACTTCAAGAAATGTCTCTATCCCTCTATATTTTTTCTAACTGCCATCGAATTTCGAATTCACTTTCTACTGAATTCGTGTGAAGATCAATATTTGACAGTGTAACTTCAATTTCAGTCCATATTGCTAAAAGTTTATATATGTAGTAAGTGCATGTATCTTGAGAATATTCACATGTTGGTAAATCATCCTTGAGTTTGTTCAAGCGTAGTTCTATTAATTTCCCTTTCTTTGGACATAAGTCAAATTCTTTTCTACTTACCATTTTACTCATCGCCATTGTTGATTCCACTAATTTTACTAATAAAAGTTCACATTTTGTATAAGGAAATAGCAAGTAAGTTTATTAAATCACAATCTGTAAGTAAACATAAACAATTCAACAAGTAAACATGTTAACAAGGCTATTAGCTCAGTTTGGCTCAATAAACAAACCGCTCTCACACCTGAAGTTTCCATACTTTAGGTGCACTTATCTCAACGAACTTTGATTTTTTCTTAAAAATGTTTGTCACCACCCTTACGCTGGTACCCTGGGTTGTCCGCCCCCCTGGTTATGACAAATACACAGTGTTACACTTACGATTCCCCAGCTAAGTACATACTTGGTATCATCTCCAAAGTTATGAGTATCCCCAGAGTCATCGTATTCAGCAGCATCATCCCGCGGAGGCAGAATGACACCTCCTGGAGGTAATGACAGTGCAGCTGTCAGTGTGGCTTGCACACGTCGTGGAGTTAGCGGCACAGACGACTGCTGGCCTATGGATGGTAGCACTAGACTGTCCCTGCCTCCTCCTGGCTTCTGTACAACCAACAGAGGAAAGCTTACAATACCTGATGGCAACATTTAACATTAATGTGGTCATTGTACATTTGCTTCATCTGTTGTTTTAAACTTACCTGAACAGTATGAGGCCGACCAAAAAATAATATACTCCCAAGACTAGTGGTGTGTGAAGCATTGAAAATGCATCTAAATTTTGATTCAGCTTGCATTGTAATACCGATGCATCGATTTAGTCTCAATTCATCGATTTAGTCTCGATGCATCGATTTGGTCTCAATGCATCGATTTGGTCCCGATGAAAAGGAAAAACCGATGCATCGATTACGTCCCGATGTATAGATGAATCTAATGAATCTAATTTATAATGAGTTTTTATTTACAGATGTATTTATTTCACAATTAATTTATCTAGTAATATTTTATTACAAAAAGTTAATTTTTCATTTTTAAGTTCTTATTAATAAGTATTGTCTTTTCGGTAGGCCTACTCACTGATCTCTCTGAATTTTGTAAGTTTTACACCAACTTTTATTAAACTTAATTTCATAAGTTTAAACTTTTTTTTTGCGTGGAAACTGGACTCTGTGGCATTCGTGAAGTCCTAATTCTGTGGCTGGGATCTTACTTTGCGGGTAAAACCCAGTACGTCCAGGTGTCAACTTGCAGATCAAAGATCTTAAGGGTCTTTGATTTGGGTCAAAATTTGAACACGAATCAGTCAAAAACAACGTACATAAATTTTTCCCTTTGCCGCCATGATGACGAGTCAACGCCAACTGTAATGGTGGATGATACCTGCCTGAAAAAGGTTGATTCCAAAAAGTTCTTAGGGATAGAGTGCTTAACTGGCAAGATCATGTAGAAAACATCTGTCCAAAAATTGCAAAAGAGATTTTTACCTTACGTAATCTCAAGCCTTCATGTTCAACACAAGACCTAGTCATGGCCTGTTATGGCCTCATTCATCGCCATCTTTCCTATGGATTACGATTGTAAAAGAGCGTTTAGGCTTCAAAAAAAGAGCCATCGTATTAATTGCAAATCTGAGGTGGAGTGTCGTGTTAATAATTTGTGATATTGTGGGAATGTTTGATGATTAATTTATATTTTTCTATTGCTTAGGTGCAGTGGTAGAACATTATGGCTATGGTAAATGTGTTATACTATAGCATAACGTAAATTTAAAGAAAAAAACTTTCTCAAACCATGTCCTCCCCCATTGCAAACGCAGAGCTTGAGTAAAACTTCAATAAGCACTTTATACCTTCCCAACCCCATGGGAAGAACAGGTACCCTGCTAGTGCAATAACAATTATTGTCTAAAGCAATGAATAAAATAAAACATTATTCTAATCAACACAGTAACAGGATGTTTAAATTAATATTTAAAAAACATACAGTGGTGCAGTGTATATTTTGGTACAAACACATCCATAGTTTCAGCTGATTACATTCAACAGATGGCCAATAGCTTGACGAAATGAAAGACCGGAGGTTAAGTAAGTAAAAAGAGACTTCAGTAATATAAAATTAATTTATAATGTTGTACAATATCTATAATCTTACTGCTCTGGTTATAAACTTATAGCGCATTATTATTAACAGTACTATAGCCTAGAAAAAGTTATATCTAAACTGAATACTCCGTTGTTCTATGTAACTTAATGAGAATTATAATAAGTGGGATTATGACTTTGTCAGCTGCTAAGGCTATCGTGTTCCTATTTAAACTATACTTAATTACATCGTGTCTTCAAGCCGCCTGCTAACATTGTGTGGTAACTTTGTAAATCTTTTGTGCAATCTCGCTTGTCCCACAAGTATTAATCTTTGACTAGGAAAAAACTACTTTTTGACAACAATAGTGAATTGAAAGTAGGTAATTAATTACTGTAGGCTGTACCGAATTGTATTGAGGAAAACTACTGAACCGATGGTGGAAAATAGAACAGAATTGTACCATACCGTACTGAATTTTTCAGGGCACCACAGACCCCTACTTTTTTACACTTAAAAACATTTGATCAAAAAAGTGGCATTTAGTTATCAAATTTTTTTTGTGTTAATTATGAATGTGGTATGTTTGCATAGACACAGCTCTTTTACAGTACAATCCAAACACTGTTCTTCTTACTTACAGTTCCATCTTTACTGAAGAGTCGAACCATCTCAATCTCAAGATCGCGCAGCTCTTCCTCTTCCGTGGGAAGTGGACAGAATTGCACCGAGGTAAGGTGCTGCGTAGGGTTGGTCAACTTAAGGATGATCTCACAGGGTCGACCGGCCCGTAGTGGTTCCACTGTCAAGATACGCACTGATGGCAAGTGGTAGCTATCAACACAAACTACTAGTAAAGATAGATCTTTATTAGAGAAGCAGTTCTCACCACCTTATTGAATAAATATTACTAAGTTATTAATAATATCCTTGGAGGATTTTGAAATTTAATTGAAATACTTAGATAATAGATAACATTTTAATTGGGTTTGGCATTTAAATTACAGTACTAGTTCTTATTCTTGTCACTTTTACAAATATAAAGCAGTTCAGCATCTGAGCACTGGGAAGCAAGCTGGTCTAACTGTAAAGTCAAAAAGTATAAATACTCGAGTTTGAGCTTTTATTGCAACGTAACCAGTAGACTTAGAAAAATACAAGTTACATAATATTTTTACAAATTTATTTCTGCCTTTATGTGTGTTGGTTTCAAATTTGTTATGCAGTTTCAACTCAGCCTTTCAACGGATTAAATGAAAAAGTACAGGTTTTTCAGCACTTTTCCAACAACGAGCGACTTTAACTTTTTATAACAAAAATATCCCCGTTGCAGCAAATCTGCATACTAAGCGAATTTCCATTTACCCGGCTTGATTTCTTCTAAAATATTCCCTATAAATTTTCAGATTTATTTCCTATTTAAATAACATTAATTTTAGTGAGTAGTTAGGTTTGCTGCTACGGGGAAGATGTTGAGGTGTGTTTTTTCAATTGAAATATTGATAGCTTAGTATGAAATAAACCAAATTGCCAAATTTGATTAAAATATATCCATAAACAAGCAAACTAAAACAGTTGATTTATTCTCCATAAGAATAACATTGGAATTTTCAATTTACAATTTTTTAAATTTTCTCCGTAGTCAATGAACATTCAAAAACACTTCAATATACTAAATTATTTGTTTTTTTAAGCTCTTCAAAATGGTCTAGAGAGAAATTTAGAAATTTAAAGTTTTTAGGGTCAAAAATGAGAAAAACCCATTTTCACCCCATACAACCCCCCATTAACCCCTGATCCCATGGTCCGATTATGCTGGTTCGCGAACTCGTTCGAATAAATGTAGGTTTACACGTTTGTACCAAATTTCATCTAAATCGGATCAATTTTGCTTGAGTTATCGCGCTAACGGACACATATATAAATATATATATATATATATATATATATATATATATATATATATATATATATATATATGAATTTGAACGGATGGTGTTTTTGGCCTCTGGGGACCTCAAAACGAAAAAGTAAATCGGTCCCGGGTCTAGGTCTCACCATGAGACCTACGGTAATAGCTTATTCCCTATATGGGAAATTCGCTAAAACTACTGATCTAATCGTCATGAAATTTTGATAGCTTTTAGAACATTATATAAAGCATATTTAAAAGTTTTAAAATTTTTTGTCAATCAAAAAAATCTGTTATGGTTTTTGTAAAGGCACTTTATTTCAGGGACAGAACAAGTTAGAAACTACGGTGAAAGCTTGAATTAAAGCTCTTAAAAAGATACAAATGAAAAGTTAAGTTACACGTTAGCTAAGTGGTCTTTAATAAAAATGAACGTATAATCAAAGCTGTTCTGAAACACAATAGTGCGTGAAATTTGTACCACTAATTTGGTACAAGAAAAAAGAAGACTTTGTTGCCGCCCTTTATGTAGCAACTTAAGTGGATAGGGTGTCGATTGTTGTGTTGGGTTTAGAGGTGTGCGGATATCCGAAAAATCGGGTCGGATTCGATATCCGACACTATCCGTTATATATCCGACTTTTTCGGATAGACAATATATTTTGACGTTTTGGACAGAAAACTAAATCTCCATAGCCACCATTAGTTTCCCAGGACAAAATTACAGCAATACGTTTCCAATGACCTAACAGCAAATGGCAAAGAAGCCGTATGATGCAATACTGATAGCTAGTTTAGTCGTTATCGGCTGTTTTGCTTTACGATTAGATTCGTCTGGAACGAACAGACATAAAGCAGAAAAGAACTACCATGGTCAAATGAAAGTCAACTCGTGCTTGTCTCGCTCCTGATACTAGGGGTGCTGCGTAATAGTTTTTTTTTACAGTACTGTTTCAAAGTAGAAAAATCTAGCCTACTACTGTGATGTTACGTAAACAATAGATTTAATGTTTCCCGAAAAAAAAGTCAGAATAGAAACAATAGAAAGGCAACACAATAGAAGGGTGGGAGGGGTTGGGCAATGGCCTCGAAAGGAGCGCGGGTAGTGAGTCAAGTAGGACCGGAGGGGGAAGGGGTGGGTAAGACCTTGAAGCTATATATAGACTTGCACTACTTCCCTAAACCTAAAGGACTGGCCGGCGAGTGGTATTCCAATCACAGGACAAGATACATTGTTTTTTGGGTATTCATTGCCCGGTTTGACTTTGGATTGTCTTACTGTGTAGAAACTTTGAATAATAAAAAATAAAGTTAGAACTAACCACGATTATTTAGCATTGATTGTGTACATATTAAATTTTAAAACTATAGGGACCATGGATATATACAAACTTTTGTCGTGATTTTAATTTCAACATCAAAATACAATATTGCACAATCTTGATATTTTAGGTCATTGACCTTTATTATGCATCCGGTATTGCTGTTTCAGAATAGTAGCACGTTGATAAATAATTATAAATTGATATTCCCGTAGTTAAAAAGAATTATTTTATAAACCTATAAAACAAAATCATAAAATCTTACATAAAGATAACAATAACGGAAATTGTAAAAAGGGTATAAAGATACGAACGTCGTTATTCTTTCTCTTTGATCTTCTATTTCTTGGGTTTCCCTTCATCACGCATTCAACAAGTTGCCATGGTTACTAATCACCCATGTCGTTATCAGCTTTTGTGACATAGCGCACAGCAGGGGGGTAAAACTTGACGAAAATTGGTTAATTTTTACCTATTATTTAATTACCAATGAATGTACTACTTTATTGGTATTTGGTACTGTATTAATAATCGGTCAAAATGGCCGATTTTTGTCAAATTTTACACCAAATTTATTGAAATTTCAAGGTGAATATTAATAAAACAATTATTACAAATATTTGTATTCATTTAAAAGATTGATTTGTGGTATTGGGTTCCCCACTGAGTGCAGCCGAGCGGCACTAATGAGGGTCGGACCTTCTTGGGGGTGAACAATAGACGGCTTATCAGACCCTCCCCTCCCCCGTGGACTGGAGAAAGCTTGTAAACAAACTATTGCACAATCGTGACTTGACATTGGGCTGCTTTAACTAATTTTGTCAAATGAACTGTGATGTTTTAAAATCAAAAACAATAATTTGGGACCATACTGCTTAACAATAATGGACTGCAATTATTGTTGAACATACAATCCATTTTTAACAAACTAAGATTATATGATTCAGATTCAAATACAATTATAAAAATTATCTTGGTATTTTACTTGGGGTAATGAAGTTATGTAGGCTAGTGTAATTCTCGGTTCATCAAGGTTCTACTGAATTATGTTTGGCAGTGAATAAGTGTAGAATGCAATTTATAAATTCAGGGATACACACCTTTTACACAGTTATAAAGTCTAATTTAATTGCCCAACATCAAATTGTGAGCTAGAGCCCATCTTAGTGCATTAGTGATGTTTTCTAAACTTGGCAAACCCGCAAAATGCCACTTAAGGCCAATAATCCGTTCCAAAAATGTAAGGAAATACAATGTGAAAATAAACTTGAGATCGAACTCCTTGGCTTGTGAGAACCAGGAAACAAGATAAAACATAACCTCAAGTAAACAAACCCAAACGTTTGACATCAGTCCTGCTGAGCTATGGTGTTGTGTGAACATTTCGGCTGTTAGTGTACTTAATTCAAGCAACCAACTTTTGAAAATAAATGTTGTGAATTGTGATTTTCAAGAGAGAGAAAACTGTTGACTTGGCTAATTTGAAATTCTATAGTTCAAAATCGTCATTTAAGTTTATTTACACAGCTTAACATTGTTTTATAGGTTAAAAATACATATGCAGCTTATTATTAACCGCGCCGAACTATCCGAATCCGAAAATATCCGAATCCGAACCTCCCAATATCCAATCCGATCCGAACCGAGCCTCAACTATCCGATCCGAAATGAAATTTCACTATCCGCACACCTCTAGTTGGGTTACACAAAGTTACAAAGTGATCACTTTATTTGAGATGATAGGGTCAAAATGTGGTTCTTACAATCCTATACTCTAATGCGAGCAAAGTCTTTTTGTATATCTGTCTATCTGTAAAAAGTTTTTCAGCAGGAAATCAAAATCCAGCAGGATTTTGAGTAAATTTTGGAATTAGGACTTACAGCCTTAAAAACGTGATCGACGACAGCTACTAACTCAGGAAAATTCATATTTCGTTACACAATTCATTTTAAAATTTAACATTGGCCTTATTAGTCCAGGACCTGACTAGGGTTCTGTGTGCATGTCGTGTATAGTGAATTTTACTTTTGCATTTCAATATAGGTGTCTTAGGAAGTGTTTTCCACTCGGGTGTCAAGTTCGCACCTGGTACGTTTTCGAGCTATGACGTCATCAAGATGGCGGCTCAGCAATTTTTGAATGCGTATATTTCGCGAACCGTTTAATGGATCAGGATGATTTATTTTTTGTTTGAAAGATATTTTTACACCCTATCTTTCTTGTATTTACACTTTTGTTGTAAACTTAATATTTATCTCACTATATTAAAAAACATGTTTTTTATTATTATTATATTTATTGTTTTGCTTATAACTTCTTAACCGCTGATAAAATCAAATACCACCCATTGCAAAAGTTGCAGATGATTCTATACCCTTTCCAATGATACCAAACAATATGTGATTAGACCTAAAGATAAAGCAAAGAGATTGAATAAATCGTAAACGAACACTGAAAGTGGTGTACGTTCCGGGAAAGATTTAGTCCTGGACATGACTAGAATTCTGTGTGCATGTCGTGTATAGAGAATTTTGCTTTTGCATTTCAATATAGGTGTCTTAGGAAGTGTTTTCCACTCGGGTGTCAAGTTCACACCTGGTACGTTTTCGAGCTATGACGTCATCAAAATGGCGGCCATTGATTTTTTTAAATCGTATATTTCGCAAACTATTTGTCGGATCGGAATGAATGTTTTTTGTTTGAAAGATAATTTTAAATGCTACCTGTTTTACATTTACACATTTGTTGTATGTTTAGTACATTCTTCGTAATTTTGCAAAAACCTGTATTTTTAAATATTTTTGAGTTGTTTTTGTTTGTAACGTTTTATTGATACAATTTATCAATAACCACCAATGAAAAAAGTTGTAGAACATTTAAAAATCTTTACAAAAATACCAAATTCGATATGTTTTACTCAAAAGATTACGTCAAGAAACTAGATAAATCTCATAAAAACACCAATTTTGGCGCAAAAACGCCTATTAGTCCGGCCTCTAGGGCAGTTCGCAAGTCTTATAAAAACAGTTTCGCCATTCAATGTTGATGTACGTGTCTAAATAAGGGTTTTCAACTCGGGTGTCACGTCTGCACCCACTGCAGTTTCCGGTTATGACGTCATTAAAATGGCGGAAAGGGCTATATTAAAAATAACGATATTTTACATACCATGTATTGGATCTTAATGAACTTTTTTTTGTTTGAAAGATAAGTTTACATGCTATCTTTCTTACATTTGCACTTTTGTTTTATGTTTAGTACATTTTTCGTAATTTTGCAAAAACCTATATTTTTAAACATTTTTGTGTTATTTTTGTCGATAACGTTTTATTGATACAATATATCAGAAATAACTTAAAAACAAAGTTGTAGCACGTTAAAAGAGCTTTACAAAAATACCAAATTTGATATGCTTTACTCAAAAGATCACGTCAAGAAACTAGAAAATCGTACAAAACAACCTAATTTTGCGCAAAAACGCATATAAATCTCAATCCATGCAAATGGAAATTCGCTTAGTCGAAAGGATTGCTGCACCGGGGGTATTTATATAGTGGAAACATTCCTATGGACTAATTACATTGATTTGTTGTGCTTTTATTTGCATAAAAGAGGGTAATGGTCTTATTTTAAGTAAAATAGCTGGTGAAATCGTAACATGTAGCAATTTTTAAGACATCATAACCGGAAACTGCAGTGGGTCCAGACGTGACACCCGAGTTAAAAACACTTCTTTAGACACATACATCAACATTGAATGGTAAAACTGTCTATATATGACTCGAACACAGCCATCAATGTCGGATTTATATGCGTTTTTGCCCAAAATTAGGTTGTTTTGTACGATTTTCTAGTTTCTTGACGTGATCTTTTGAGTAAAGCATATCGAATTTGGTATTTTTGTAAAGCTATTTTAACGTGCTACAACTTTGTCTATAAGTTATTTCTGATATATTGTATCAATAAAACGTTATCGACAAAAATAACACAAAAATGTTTAAAAATATAGGTTTTTGCAAAATTACGAAAAATGTACTAAACATTAAACAAAAGTGCAAATGTAAGAAAGATAGCATGTAAACTTATCTTTCAAAGAAAAAAAAGTTCATTCCGATCCAATACATGGTATGTAAAATATCGTTATTTTTAATATAGCCCTTTCCGCCATTTTAATGACGTCATAACCGGAAACTGCAGTGGGTGCAGACGTGACACCCGAGTTGAAAACACTTATTTAGACAACATTGTATGTACATCAACATTGTATGGCGAAACTGTCTTTATAAGACTTGCGAACTGCCCTAGATGCCGGACTAATAGGCGTTTTTGCGCCAAAATTGGTGTTTTTATGAGATTTATCTAGTTTCTTGACGTAATCTTTTGAGTAAAACATATCGAATTTGGTATTTTTGTAAAGATTTTTAAATGTTCTACAACTTTTTTCATTGGTGGTTTTTTATAAATTGTATCAATAAAACGTTACAAACAAAAATAACTCAAAAATATTTAAAAATACAGGTTTTTGCAAAATTACGAAGAATGTACTAAACATACAACAAATGTGTAAATGTAAAACAGGTAGCATTTAAAATTATCTTTCAAACAAAAAAACATTCATTCCGATCCGACAAATAGTTTGCGAAATATACAATTTAAAAAAATCAATGGCCGCCATTTTGATGACGTCATAGCTCGAAAACGTACCAGGTGCGAACTTGACACCTGAGTGGAAAACACTTCCTAAGACACCTATATTGAAATGCAAAAGTAAAATTCACTATACACGACATGCACACAGAACCCTAGTCAGGTCCTGGACTATATGGCATACTTTTACATTACAGAGTTGTTTATTACTTCAGCGACCAAATGTCTATGGTTTGTAATGAAAATGTTTTTCATAAACTATAAAATGTCTGTTTACGATATTGTTTTAACCATGAAACCCAATTAACCACAAATGAGCAAGGATCTGTCCCCTGGAATAAAATGGAAACACTTTTGGATCCAAACAACTTACTAAGCGGCGAGTTGAATTTTAAACTTGATGGACCCTGGGATGAACTCTGGCTTACAGATATTGTGTTCACATTCTCGGCAACGCTGAGAACGTTTTATGTACAGACGACGGTGAGGAGGGATCATGTCCTCTGTCTTGAAAGGCTGCGAGTCTATCAGATTCAGACGCTGGCTCAAGGTCGTTACTGAAACATTTCAAACCAATTGTCATAAATTCATCTATTTCTTTTAATTGCTCCAGTTAACTTAACTTTAGTTTAAGGATGTGATACCAATTCTTGATATTCGATTCTTGGACATTGATATCGGTATCAAGAAACGATCGCCAAGATTATATACATTTCTAATATCCAACACAACTGAGAAGATCACACGATAAAAATTTCACACTTTTGGAGCGACCGCACATGATGACAATAATGTTTCCAAGACCACGGGATATGTTCAATATTTTGCCGCCATTGCAGAAGATAGTGATGATGTTTCCATTACTAAGGAAGTTATTCAGAATTTCACAACGATTGTGGAAGACAATGAAAATGTCCGCACGACCGCAGGAAAAGTTGATGATTTAGCCGCGGTCGTGGAAGACGGCATTAATGATCCAGTTACCGTGTATGATGTTCAGGGTTTAGCTGCAATTGTGGAACACAATGATGATGTTTCCATGACCGATGGAGATATTCAGAATTTTGCCGCAACAGCTGAAGATAATGGTAATGTTTCTTTTGCAGCAGGGGTTTTTTTTAAGATTTTGCTGCCATAGCGGGTAACATTGGTTATGTTTATGACCAAGATACGACCTATTAAGAATGATAAGGCAGGAAGTGACAGGGGAGAAACTTACCCTCAGTTAGATTGGGAGCAGTAGTTAAGTATGTTTCAGGCAAGTCCTCTACTGTGTCTGAGGCTATAGAGGGGGGTGGGGGAGTGCTCACTTCTGCATCCCTCCCCAATGGAACTTTAGGCAATCCTGCTCTTTTACGTGCTATCATTCCTGACAATCCATACCGCTCCTGCAAAAATTGTAAAAAAAAGCATCATCTTTAAGAACAAACAAACTTGAAGCAAGTGACTTTACACATTCATATTAAAGCTAGAGAATTTACTAAATATAACAAATTCATACATGTGCCTATGAATGAAGGGCGTCCACAAAATATTAGCATAAGTCTAACAGTTACTTTTCTACTTGATTCTACCAGTGTTGGTTGTATTGACCATACACCTCAGTTTAGCTTTACCCATAATTATTGTTAAGTATGTTCACCTGAATGAATTGTGTATCCTGAGATTACAATTGTTCACTAACAAATACAATGGATGAGGTAGGAAGCCAAAACACTACTTCCACATTTTCCCGACATCATCACGTGTGATATCTATATAAATAAAATTACAGTTCCAGGACATTTGGCGCTAGACAATACCACTTACAACGTTGCCATTTCTACCAGGCCGTGGCCTGGAGTTAAGGGTGGCCGTGGCAAAAACACTTGGCTAAAAACATTACGAAGTGACTATTCAAAAACTATCAAAATGACGTCACAACCCGATCCCATTCCAGTATTGCAAAATAATGCAAAGGGAACAGTTACTCTAGAAGCCATTATGAATTACTTACTCGCTCACATTAAATTTCTTTGAAGATGGAGGTTCCTTTAAAAATGTTTATATTTTGAAGAGAAAGACGAGCATAATCAGTTAAAGATTGAACGTTCTAGAACAGTTGATTGAGCGTGAAAGCCATTTCTGTTATCAAAAGGAATTTTTGAAATGATACAGAAAGTTTGGTTAGGTTAGGTAAGTTAAGAACAGTTTCATTTCAGAATTGTGCTATCAAAAGGAATTTTGAAATGTTACAGCAAGTTTGGTTAGGTTAGGTAGTTTAGAACAGTTTCATTTCTTAATCAATATTATTATTATAGTTGCGGACAGATAACGTGAAGTTGATTCCACCCATTTTGGCTAATGAGGTTAAAAGGTACTACCGTTCCTATACTAGGTTTTCTTTGAGTGCAACCTGTTCTTAAACAGTTTTAAGAGTATCTGGATTAGGAACGTATAATGTGGCGTCATTTGGAACAGACGTGCAGGGTAGCGGCGCATTATGGTACCGATACGATCGTAGGTACTACACTTTCGGCAACACTGGCCAATAATCTTCATGCTTGGACAGCGCGCGAGGCTTCTGATTGGGAGTTAGCAAGTTCCGCCGAGGGACCAAGTTAGCGACTTCTATACGAGGACAGAATTCGCTAACCTGGCCCTAGAGCGGGTTAGCGGGTTCCGGAGTTAGCCAATTCTAAAACCGAACGAGTTAGCGAGTTCCTCTCATCGACCAAATTTGAAGATAGGTCGTTTAACATGGGGTTAGCAAGTTCCAGAGTTAGCAAATTCCGCGGACCCCCCTGCCATGTCCACGGCAATGCGTGTAGTTGATAGGCCTATCACTATTGTTTTTTATGTTTTGTGTAAATGTGTGTTTTATTTATTCTGACGACACATCAAGTGGATCCTTTTGTTTGCCTGACGATAGCGGAGATGCTTAAATAGCCGCCAAAACATATGGAGCAATTTCGACACTACATGTTAAGGATTGTCTGGCGAGGTATGTTTAACTATTATTATTTGTCATACTAACGCAATCCTGGGGCTATGAAAATGAATTTTAATAGATATAGTGGTGTATTCAATATTGAATATGTGTTATACAGGGTGGCTGAAAAGTAACTTACACCCCCCCTTAACTATTCAACCATTTGAGATATTTGAAATCGGTTTGCGGCAACCTTCTTAAGATACTATGAGGGGCTACAATAATTAAGTTCAATTTTGAGAATTTTACCATTACTTGAAAATTAATAAACATGGTGTCAAACTGGCTTTTAAAACATCCAATCAGCTACAAAGCATATCTAAAGGTTAACACCCACAAGGTGATAGGTATGAGAAGACAGGTGTATACCGCATAAAATGTGCCGATTGCCCGAGCACCTATGTAGAACAAAGTGGGAGGCCTTTTAAAACCAGGTATAAAGAACCATTATTTGTCACTATATCTATATATTAATTACGTAAGGCGATTCTTTGCGTCAAAATTATGGGCGACTGGAAAGTTGTAGAATGACGGGAGAGGGCTCAAATTAAAGGTCTAAATCTCGTGACGGTGGGAAAAATAGTGAAATTCCCAAAAATGTAACACAAAACTAGATATAACGTAAAATGTTCTCCATAAGAACAGCATAAGAAGCCATTTACTGCTGATTTTTGTTTGCCTCAATTCAGCTTATTGTGATTTATCATTAAGCCAGTAAACAATATTACATTTGGATTTTGCCAGTCAATTCTGCAATGTGCTGTTTACTAATACTATATAAAACCAGGGATAACGTTACCAATAATAATTAAGACTTTTTAGTACCGTCTTAGAAAGTTGGAATCAATTGTCTTACTGTGCAATATTTGCAAATTGGTGTATGGGAGATGACTCAAATTAAAGGAATGGCTGAAAAATAATTATGTTAAAACATTTTAACAGGAAATTTGATAAAAAGTTAAATAATGTGTATAATTGACCCTTTTAAAACACTTCAATTTTGTTTATTTTTATTTGAAAACATACGTTTACGAAGTTAGTAAAATTATTTTACATTTCTTCACATTTAAACTTTATTATTCTATAGAAGGAATGTTTAACATAAAATAAACACATTGACTAAATAATCAACGATTCAAGTTGGTAACTTCTGCTTTGTTTTTATTTTAAAACATAGTAAAGATTTATCCTTAACTTTTTTTGTAAATTTAACATTTAATTTGACGCCTGGGAATAAAGATGAAATAGGTTTGTACGGGCATATTTTTTCATAAAATAATTACTATGACACGTTCCAAATGGGCGGAATAAAAATATTGTTTGTAGGAGATTTTAACCAGACACTGCCTGTTGCTCCAAGAATAAAAAATGGTTCAAATAATATAGCCTGGCATGCATAGTATAGATGGTAAAGGGGGCATCCATATATTACAGTAAAACCTAGAGGTAGTTTCCGTTTCTTAAACCAACTAAAAATATGCATGTCAATGCTGATGAAAAGTCATTTCGTGATTGGTTTCGATAACTGGGTAATGGAAATCTAACCTGAGCTGAAAGAGTAAGGAATCAGCCGATGACTAGCTTTTTTTAGCTGTAAATAACTAAAAAAAATGTTGTCCTATTAACAATTAAATACTTGAAAATGTGTGAAGAAGCAAATGAATACTTGAGTGTGGTCCAAACTATGAACCCACTGAACATTTAAATAGGCCAATTTTGATAGAATATGTAAAGTCAATCATACCTTTAGGAGTAATACCCGAAGGAGGAAATACCACATAAACTTCCACTAAGAGTAGTTTCTATTTTTATGTTGATCAGAAACAAATATAGGGTCAAGTTTGGCCAATGGGATGCCTTATACAAACTTTGTTAAACCTTTACAAAAGGAGTAAAATTATAAATAATAACTGGGTCGTGGGTTCTAATTTAGCGGGTTTTACCATGAACTAGGCTTATTTCAACACACCTTTATATGCCCTTTCATATTTCATGAAGACGATTTCCAAAATTCCAATCAGGGGAGCATTTTATTGTAATCATTAATCACAAGAAGAAAGCTACCTTTGAAAACCAGTATTCATTCACAAACAATAACTTAATATGTTTGCCTTTAGCAGAGTGAAACCTTTGGGATGATTCAAATAATTTATTGAAAATAACATCGACAAAAGCAAACAATGAGACTGTTTTTCACACAAAAAATAGGCTGTACAGTAGAGTGGCTCGAATTTTTAATTTTTTAAAAATCAAATTCTAATAGCGAGGAAAACTTGCGCATAGACGAAAACTTGCGCATAGACGTCATAATAAAGGCAAAAATAATAAAAACCGGTAATTTTCAAAAATACGTAAAAAAAATTTTCAATTTTTTTTCCTAATAGTCAAAAAAGTGCTTTAAAGACTGGCCTTAATGCATATAAATAAAAATTAGATTCATTCCCATTGAACTGAAATCGCGCAAAAGGCCTAAAGTCGCAGGATTGTTCGTAAAAAACCAATTTTTCATGATTTTTCAAAATTTTTAAACATATGCCAAAACCATAAAGTTATTCATTTAAATTTGTAATAGTGTGGAAACTATTCTAAATAGTTTTCCTAACACGTAAATCATACTTTCATATCTGTTTTTCCTTGGCTGTATTCGCGCAAAAGGCCGAGAGTATAGTATTACTTAGCTATCCACAAAGCTTACACCCCTTCCGCCGGCGACAATAGACTCGACCAGGCTACGTGACACCGAGGCGGGCAGTGATGTCAGTCAGTGGCAACTCATCCGCGTTAATGCCAATGCTACAAGTTAGTGCAATCAACCAGTGTTATAACCAACATTGTGACAAAGTGTAATTATATTTTGTAGTTTTGAGATGGCATCTCGAAACAGACCGCGTATTACAAGACAGTCTATTGCGTGCCCTATCATCGGAGTGCCTAAAGAACTAAGTGGATTATCGCTGCCTACATATGAGGACATGCTGCTCTGTTGCTTGGATGAGAAGTATAAACGTTCTTTGTTATTTAGCCCTAATAATAAGAAAGAATTAGGATTTTCAGCTATTGCTGATTCCGTAGGAACTCAAATACCCTAGTTGAAATTTACAACAAGGCCACAATCCCAATGGTCACACACACTCGTGTGTGGTCCAGTCTTACTACAATATTGTGTTAAAGAAATCTTATAATCGAGACTGTGAAAAAGATTTTTATAAGAAAAAAGTTGAAGTTTTCGTGCAGAACGCAAGAACCAAACTGTTTGATATTGCTGCATGTAAATGCAATATAACTTTGTCTTGCACATGTGAGACTGTCTGTAAGGGTAGTACGGCCTGTCCTTTGAGTGTAGCATGTCAATTTGAAAAAGGTAAAAAGATTCCAGACATAGAGTTGAAATTGATGCACGATCAAAGAACAACCAGAATTATGGCTATTGGTAGTTTAGATGTACAGGAAACTAGTAAATTAAAAAAGAGAGAAGAAAGAAGAGAACAGTTGTTGTCTCAAGAATCGCCAACCACTTTTGACCCTAGTATTCCCAGCACAAGCAAAAGTGCAGTAAGTGGTTGCAGTGATGACAAAAATAAAAGACGGAACACTTTATCAGATGCTGACTGTTATGTAGGGAATAGGCACACGGGAGGGACTAAGGCTAAAGGTGTAGTGACGTCATATCTCTAGTGGCTAATGTCTTCTCTTGAGGCGACACGATTACCGTAACGAAACGTTGTGATTTCAGCGGCGTTCGTGGCATAGTTGGTAGCGTTACGGATTGGTGTTCTGGAGGTCCCGGGTTTGAATCCCGCTGGCAGCACTAACTTTTTGTCAACAAATTTTTCATATCAGCAAGTTTGGTTGGTTAGGTTAGGTTATGACTAGTGATGGGCCGATTCCGATTCTCGATTCCAAAATACTCTCGATACCGCCGGAATCGAATTGAGCATTCGATTCGAATCTCCGTGGGTTTGGGATCGATTCCAACTGTCTTCGATTCTTTCATAAAATTGGTTAAAATCAGCCACAAACGTCATATAAAGCAACAAAGAAACAAAATAAATTCAGATTGCTAATGATTTGCTTGCAACTCTGAGCAAACAACAAGTTCTGGTCGTATCGTCACTAAGTCAGCGAGACTAGAGCGAGCGTATTGCAAATGAAATAATAGATGCGAACTCAATACAGAGGCTTAGTACAATAAGAAACAGTTAACCGATGGTAATTAATTGGAGATTCGGGCAAACTGGACTGGAGCGAGTAAGCATTGCGTCACAGCTCACAAGACATACAAGGAAAGGATGAGCATCGATTTAGATCAACCAGCGGTACCAAGGCTACTAACCACGAATACTAGAAAAGTAGAAAAATACTGGTATGGATCATAAACATAAACAATAGTATATTTCGTACCTAGGGCCGAAAATGAGGTTTTGCCGGCTCGAGATAGTTTTTTAGTTCGAGACGAAGTCGAGAACTTAAATCGATCGAGAGCTGCAAAACCATTTCGGTCCGTGGTACGAACGCTATTTTTCACCGCACTATACCCTATTACCACTATTCACCACTATAATAATGCACACTGATAGTCAACACAACTACAACTTTAAGGTTATGAATAAATAATTCAGCAAAAATAAAAATAAATAGTTGCTAGGCAACGGTGACAATAACACAATTCTATTGCAATGCTATGGATTTTGATTGTGTATTTAAAATGCATTCATGTTTAAGTAAGTAAGCGGACAGCTGATTTTGCGGCCCCGGCCTGTAAAAACCTGCTCGGTCCCCAAATTACGATGACAGCTGGCATGACCAGCAAAACGTAACTTTCAGCCACCAATTAACGTATGTAATACAGCCAAAAACATCATAGTGTGGTGAAAATGACATTTTTGGCCCGAAAATAAACATTATTAATTTCACATTGCTTAAATGGAACTGCCAAACCCAAAACATATGTTCAATGCTATTCGTATAGGATTCGGGCCAACGACGTCATTTGTTTATGTTCATGATCCATACCGGTATTTTTCTAGTATTCGTGCTACTAACTGAAGCATTGCATCGGTATCCTCATTAAAATTGTGTGTTTCGTTCTAATAATGTTTGGGTTTTAATAATTAATTTCTAAAAACCTTTAAAATTATTTTTAAAATCAGTTTTGTTCACGTTGAGTGGTAATTGTAAACTTGTAGGCCTATAAGCTCTAGGCCTATATTTAAAAGTAAAAGTCATTGTTAAAAATGTTTGAAAAAATGTGCTGTAGGTTTAATTTTACGGTTTACGTTCATTCGTTTTCTTTCACTGTTATTGTATTATTATTATTATTATTGTGTTTATCCTCATTAAAATTGTGTGTTTCGTTCTAATAATGTTTGGGTTTTATTTAATAATTAATTTCTAAAAACCTTTTTGTCATCCTGAACCATGGTATTCGGAATCGAACCCGGAATCGAGAATCGAATCCCAAATTTCAGAATCGGAATCGGAATCGGAATCGAATAATTTTGGAATCAACCCATCACTAGTTATGACAGTTTAATTTTATAAAACTAAATTTTAAAATTAATTTTATAATTAATTAAAAATTATAAGTAATCATTAATTAGATTTTTATCTTATATAGTTTTTATATTATCAGCAAGTCTGGTTATGTTATGACAGTTTAATTTTAAAAATTAAAAATTAATTTTATAATTTTAAAACAATATTTCATAAAGTTAATTTTATAACTAAAAATTAAAAAAAAAAAAAATTTAATTTTTTCAACTTAGCAGTTCTAGTGGCGAACGCTGACACTAAAAGATATGTTAGCCTTAGTCCCTCCCGTGTGTCCCACCGGTTATGTAGGGGTTTCGCTGCCTTCTTCCCCTGCGCAAATGCGTTCAAAGTTGACAACAACATCCTTGTTGAGTGACAGGTTTGGCGTGTCGGACAGAGCCACCGCTGCAATAGCTACTGGTGTTTTGCACGATTTGGGAATGATATCTGACGAAAATATGGCAAAAGTCATAGACAGAAACAAGATAAGAAGAGAAAAAGAGAAGACTCGGAAATTATTTAAGGAAGAAGACAATCAGATGAAAGAAGTAAACGCTATTTATTTCGACGGGAGGAAAGATAAAACTTTAAACCCACGAGAAGGTTGGATCGAAAATGTACCGCAGAACTATAAGAGAAGAACATGTTAGCGTAATAAGTGAGCCTGGTGGTAAATACATTTGCCACGTCACACCAAAGAAAGGGACCGGCAATGAAATTACAGATAGTATTTACGAACACTTGGACAGTAAAGGATTTGATATGAGTGCAGTGGAGTCCATCGGATGTGATGGAACAGCTACAAACACTGGATGGAGAAACGGTGTTGTTCATAACATAGAAATGAAGTGTTGCCGTCCTTTGCAATGGTTTATATGTTTGCTACATTTTAATGAGTTGCCGTATAGGCATTTATTTGAACACTTAGATGGAACTACAACAGGGCCAGCTTCATTCAGCGGTCCAATTGGAAAACAACTCCTTGGCTGTGTGAAACTCCGTGTTGTAGATTTTGAACCGATTCAATCAGAAGAAGTCATCGATATAGCAAAATCCAATCTGAGTAAAGATCAGCAGTATCTCTTAGACATTGTAAGAGCAGTCAACACAGGAATTTGTACTCCAGATTTGGCTGCTAAGAATCCTGGACCCATCAGCCACTCTCGTTGGCTTACCTGTGCTAACCGGGTTTTAAGATTGTATGTCTCCCAAACTAGTCCAACAATTGAGTTACAGACTCCTGCAAATTACATAGTGAAGACATATGCACCTGTGTGGTTTGACATCAAGAAATACTGGACTGTGAAAGATGGACCGAAGCATATTTTGAAGGTAGTGAAGACAACCAGACATCTGACGGACAATATCAAGAAAATCATTGATCCAGTAGTTCAAAGGAACACATTTTTCTGCCACCCTGAAAATATGATGTTGGCTATGATAATGGATAACAGCCCAAGCATTAGAGAACTTGGATACACAAGAATCCTAAAATTCAGAAATGAGCCATCAGCTGAAGGATACGTCAGAGACTTCATCGTACCTTCAATAAATTTTAGTGCAAACGACTACACCGAACTTATTGATTGGTCAACCTGTAAGTTAACACCGCCTCCACTACTGTCTAAGATGCCAACTGAACATATTGTTTCTTTATTGAAAGACAAAGCCCTACCAGAGTTTAACTACCTCGAATTCCCATGTCACACCCAGGCAGTAGAGAGGTGTGTAAAACTGGTTACAGAATCAGCAGAAAAAGTGTGCGGGCATGAAAATCGAGACGGATGTATTAGAGCTACTTTAAAATCAAGAAATCTGATGCCCGCATTTAATTTCAAGTCACAATTCAAAGGGGCTTCTATGTAAATAAACTTTTCCCTATCAAAATAACATGTATTGTGTAGTGTAACATGATGTTTTTGGCTAATACATTTGTTTGAATATCACTTGTTAGTGTCTTAATACAAACCTTAATGTGTTACACTCATTAGATATAGAAAATGCCATTTTTAGTTAGTCGTACATTGCACAAACAATAACTTACTTGTACTGTACTTCGGCCTTTTGCGCGAATACAGTAAAAGAATACCAGGTCTGAAAGTATGATTTACGTGGTTGGTAAACTATTTAGAATAGTTTCCACACTATTACAAATTTAAATTAAAAAAATTATGGTTTTGGCATATGTTTAAAAATCATGAAAAATCGTTTTTTTACGAAAAGTCCTGCAACTTTAGGCCTTTTGCGCGATTTCAGTTCAATGGGAATGGGTCTAATTTTTATTTATATGCATTAAGGCCAGTCTTTAAAGCACTTTTTTTACTATTAGAAAAAAAAAATTTTTTACGTATTTTTGAAAATTACCGGTTTTTTCTTTTTTTTAACTTTTGCAAATTTAAAAAAAAAATTTGTATTATTTTTCCCTTCATTATGACGTCTATGCGCAAGTTTTCCTCGCTATTAGAATTTGATTACAAAAAAATTAAAAATTCGAGCCATTCTACAGTACAGGGACATCTATCCTGTTACATAGGTACAAATTTTATTCTGAGTTTGTTTAATATTACAATATTTATTACAATAGCCTAATTTGTTTTACATTTGAGCTTTTTAGGGACTTATGTCCCTACAAGCCACTAGTTATATAACACTAAATAGTGTTATGTATTCAATGCTAATTCGTGACCAATGTCATTCGAAAGTATTTGAGAAATTACAAGAAAATATATTATTTGGTAAAATAAAACACGTTCAGCTCACACATGACGTAGCTGTGAGAACTGGACGAAATTACGCCTCGCTAAGCACACACCTTCTGGTGCCAAACTGTCATATGATGTTTTGAACATATGTTGTTTGTTATTGTTTGAAATTATTATTCAGTGTTCACAATTAAAAGGTTAAGTCTTGTTTTTTCTTTTTACTAACATTTTTATCATTCTTTTCATAATAGTACATGGTGTCAGGTGCGTAAAATGTCCAAGAGAAGACAAAGGAAAGGTCAAGAGGATCCAAATTTTAGTGTAGCCTACAGTCACAAACAGTAAGTTCTAATGGAACACTCGTTCGTCAGGAGTTTAGGTACAAGGGTCAGACACCGCAACCCTTTTCGTTTGTTGATTCAGAATGGGAAATTTGGTTCCGGACATTTGAGAGATATAGGTTAGCATCAAAATAGATTTTAGAGTCTGATGAAACCCAAATCAACACGTTAATTCTTACAATGGGCCCTAAAGCCGAGACTATTCTCGAAAGTTTTAACTTAGGTGGTGAAACTCTTGGTGATTATGATTTTGTTACAGCATGTTTTCACAAACATTTCGCAAAGAAGACTAACATTATATACGAGAGGGCCATGTTTGATAAACGTAATCAAAAAGAAGGCGAACCTGTAAATGAATTCATACGGTGTCTCTTTGACCTGACAGAATCGTGGTTGGGATTTCTGATGAAAAACTGTCTCTCTCTCTTCAAATGGACCCAGAGTTAACCCTAGAGAGAGCCATTGATAGAGTTAAACAATCTGAAAATGTTAAGTCTTAGCAAAATTTCTTAAGGGAGGACCAGGACAGGACAGATAGTAAGAGTACACTCTCTACTTTCGTGGTATCAAGGAAATCCAAGTATTCAACCTCGTTTGTTTGCTATCATTGTGGTGCATCTAAACCACATGGCACAAACTTATGTCCAGCTAAAGAGGCAACCTGTTTTACATGTAAGAAAATTGGACATTTTTCTAGTGTTTGTAAATCTAAAAAAGTACATGTGATATTTGAGGGAAAAGACTCATACGGGGGCAAAGAAAACGATGATAATGTTGTCACTAGTGTTGCTAGTAATGTTATTTAGGATTCCTTATCCAATTAGAGTTTACTTACAAAATCAGATTTTGTTCCTCCTTTGGAAGTAACAATGTCAGTCAATGGTGTTTTGTTGGTTTTCAAAATAGATACTGGGGCTGATATCACATGTACCTGTTAATCTGCTGTCAATGTTAGGTAAATCTGAAAGTGATTTACAAAACTACGAAGGTGTAGTTGAACACGCTGGTAAAGGAACTCTCTCCTGCTTAGGAACATTTGAAGGGGAATTGAGGGTAGTTGCATCTGGTAAGTCGTCCAATCAAAAGATTTATGTGTTAAAAGAGTTTAAGAACCCTTTACTTGGTAGACCAGCAATACATGCTTTAAATTTACTCATTTTTTCCTCCAAAGTTAATCAGGTTAACGACAGTAATATAGTAGAACAGAGGGATACGTTTGTGACGCTGTTTTCCGATGTTCCCGGAGTAATGAAAGGCGGTCCTCATCATATCAAACTTGTCGAGGATGCTAAGCCATATGCTAATTCATCCCCTCGAAGGGTTCCCCTGCCTCTGTTCGAAAAAGTAAAAGAACTGTTTAAAATGGAGAACAATGGCATTATTTATTTCCAAAGTCGAAGAAGCTACGGAGTGGTGCGCCCCTATAGTTGTGGCTCCAAAGAAGTCAGGAGCCATTCGTCTTTGTGGAGACTTCACTGAGCTCAATCGTTATATTGTAAGGGAGCGATTGCTTCTGCAAATATTCTCAAGAATTTCTAACGCTCAGGTGTTCAGTAAACTTGATGCAAGAATGGGTTTCTGGCAAATATTACTGACGGAAGAATCCAAACGTCTCACGACGTTTATTACGCCTTTTGGACGGTATTGCTACAACCGACTGCCATTTGGAATATCGTCTGCACCCGAACATTTTCAGAGGAGAGTATCAAAACTCTTAGAGGGTCTTGAGGGATGTGTCAATATGATGGACGATATCTTAGTTTGGGGAAATACGGTTGAAGAACACGATATCCGTCTAGGAAAAGTCTTGCAAGCTCTCAAAAGTGCTAATGTAACACTGAACAAAGAGAAATGTGAATTCAGAAAATCCACAGTGCGATTTTTAGGGCATGAAATTAGCAACAAGGGAGTATCTATAGATCCAGACAAAATAAGATCAGTTGTGGATTTTCAACCACCATCGAATAAAACTGATCTACAGAGGTACCTTGAAATGTTCACTTATCTCACGAAATTCGTTCCGAACGCAGCTTCGATTGGTCAACCTCTTAGAGAGTTACTTGTCGACTTCACATGGTCACCTGCTCAGGAACAAGCGTTTCAGAAGACTAAACAGGTCATTTCCAGCTCTCCGGTTTTAAAACCATTTGATGTCAATGCTTCAAGTAGAGTTTTTGCTGATGCTAGCTCATTTGCCCTGGGTGGTTTGCTTGAGCAGGAACATGATGGAAAGTTCTTTCCTGTAATGTACATTTCTAGAGCGATGACAGAAACAGAGAAAAGGTATGCTCAAATTGAACGAGAAGCCTTGGCCTGTACCTGGTTGTGTGAAAGACTGAAAATTTATTTGGTTGGGAAACGCTTTCTTCTTCAGACAGACCACAAACCTTTGACGACACTACTGGGGAATACGTTTACGTCTTCGGTTACAGATGTTTGATTACGAGATTACTTACGTACCAGGCAAACTGTTGACTGTGCCAGGTACGTTGTCCCAACAAACGAATCTTACTATAGGAGAAATCAACGATTCTTCTTCCAATGAACTAGAAGATGATGTCAAAGAACAATTATCGAATCTTCCTGTCCGAGAAACATTACATGAACTTATAAAAACTCATTCCACAAAAGATGAAACATTACAACTGTTAACGAAGTACATACACTCTGGTTGGGACCAGATTGATCAACGATGCAGTGCTTATGCGCAATACAAAGATAGCTTGGCTGATCATGAGGGATTGATATTGATGGGGGGCAGGATTGTTATTCCTCGCAGCCTGCGAGAATTGGTTTTAGACAAACTCCACAATGGCCACCTGGGTATTTCTAAATGCCGTGGCTTAGCAAAGGAAACAGTTTGGTGGCCAGGAATCAACAAAGATATCGAGAGGAAGGTAACTGACTGCTTCATTTGCCTGCAGAATAGAAGGATTCCAACAATGCCACTCATCCCTACAGACTTTCCAACGTTACCATGGTCGGTAGTTGGTGCAGATCTATGTGTTCTAAGACAAAATTATCTGGTGGTCCAAGACTACTTTTCTCTTTATCTAGAAATTATTGGACCTTTAAACTCTATCAATTCAAATGTAATAGTTACTTGTCTGAAAAAAATGTTTTCACGGTTTGGTGTACCTACGTTGTGACAACGGTAGCCAACTTTGTAGTGACGTAATGAAGCAATTCTCTGAAGATATGGGGTTTGAAATAATCACCAGCAGCCCTAAACTGCCTCAGTCAAATGGTCTTGCTGAGTCTGCAGTGAGCACAGCTAAAAAAATCCTGTCAAAATGTAAAGATGTTGAAATTAGTCTACTTTCCTACCGAACAGTCCCCAGCGGAATTACTCAAGGGGAAGGAAGATCAGGAGCACCGTCCCTATCTTAACAGAAAACCTACGTCCCTCTTTGCCAGACCATCCAAAGATCCAAGCTAAGGAAAAACTCATCAGGGAGGGGATGAAGGCCAGATATGACAAGCGCCACGGGGCAAGGGACCTTCCCGATCTTCATCCCGGCTGTACAGTTTGGGTACCGGATCTGAAGAGAAAATGTGTGGTGAAGGCTAAACTTCAAGAGCCAAGATCCTACCTAATTGAGCAGGACAACAGATCAACACTGCGACGAAGTAGAGCCCAAATCATCCCAGTGCAATAATCGTCCGAAGGGGAGGATGTCATATGATGTTTTGAACATATGTTGTTTGTTATTGTTTGAAATTATTATTCAGTGTTCACAATTAAAAGGTTAAGTCTTGTTCTTTCTTTTTACTAACATTTTTATCATTCTTTTCATAATAGTACACAAACCACAAAAGGACAGCAATGTTTTATATTCTAATCAACTCTTACAGCTAGATGTGTGTAGCCTCTTCGAGGAGCATTGAAAGTTTTTCGCTCCTTCTCAATCTTCTCACGGAGTGCCTTTGTCTTGTAATGCTCCAGCAGAGTGCTGATGCGGTTACTGTGAGGATTCTCACGCTCCGGCCACTGTCCACTCGCTACAACAGACCACCACATATAACTATGTTGACTTTCATAACAGTGAAAGCCAGTTAAGCGGAGCGATCAGGTTTCATAGTTTTTAATAAAGCAATAAATAAAAAACAACGTTTATAGATATAATACAACTATTTCATCAATTTTACTTATCAGTTTGTCCCAGAACTATCAATAGACCAGCATCTAAAGGGGGTTGAGTATGCACTGAAAATGTAACTCTTTTTGACTTTTGATTGTTTTTGGGGGCATCTTGGAGATGACAAAAACCGATGTTGTCGCCCTACCAGCAGGTGCACAACTTAAGGGGGAGGGGGGGAAGGTGCTCTGAGACGCGTTCCAGAAAATCGCTCATATCTCATGAACTAGACACGATGGAAGCAAGCTCCAAACGGTATTGTATTGCCAACTTCATCTGCTTTAAAACAATATCAAGAAAAAGTCCCGTATCTATGATATTAATGGAGCTATTTAACAATTTATTGAAAAATTTGAATTAAAACCCCTAAATAACGTTAAACTATCCATTAAAAACCCGATTAAACAACAAACAGTACATTTTTTCACTGTGTAGGCCTATGATATTTTTAACACACTAAAGTCACTTTATATGGTAATTATATCAAAATATTACAAAGCTTTGTGAGGTTTCCGATGAAGGGGCACGGTGACGCGGGTGACGCCGCTGCACGGCAGAAATCAACGTGTAGTACGGTGTAGACTTGTAAAAATTGCGTATGTAATGAAAGTGTAACTCATTTTGACTTTTGATTGTTGTTGGGGGCACCTTGGAGATGCCAAAAACCGATGTTGCCGCCCTCCCAGCAGGTGCACAACTTGAGGGGAGGGGGGGGGAGTGGCGCTGAGGTGTGTTCTAGAACATTGCTCATATCTCGTGAACTAGACACGGTAGAAACATGTTTTAAACGGCCGCTATATAGAAATCACAACTAATCCATCTAACATTCAAGGACATAAGTAAAAGGGTAGACCCGTACTGCGCCAGGTCTAAATAATCCCTCTTTAGCAAACGCCCGTACTGCGCCAGCACTAGTCTAGGTAGGCGAGGGGGCGCCTTCTGGTTAACCCACACCCTTACGCATCATTGGTATTGCGAATGTGAACAAACATCACAGCTTTCGTTATTTGACCTAGGTCGACACCCCTTGTCGCTAATTTAACAAATCTTGCTCTTTACCGCATCCGAATATGTTTGCGGTTCTCAGTGCCATTGAGGAATCACAATTAGATACATGTTTAGCAATCAACGGTGCTTTGGAAAATGAAAAAAAAAAATACAAGAAAGAAAGCCACGCTTCTTCGACAACAGTTTGTCGGAACAAAAATTAATCAATCCGGTGACTTGGACCTACTTTGTTTCTTGAAGTATGTTGCTATCAATTTTGCACCCATTTAGGCCTAAACAAAACATTACTTTTTTTTGCTACACTGCTGTGAAATGGCCTTTACACCATACTACACAGAAGCACGTACTTTTCCATAAGTACTTTTTTCTTACTACTATTCTCCATTTTTAGGCGTTTCCGTGAAAGCAAGTAATAATCTCGGTCGTTTCAGTGATCACAGAAAATTGTCACGGATGTTACGCACGCATTTGCTTCCCATTTTATCATGTTTAATCAGAATGAAATGAGACTCGGTGTATGTTTTTGCATATTTATTTAGTAATATACCTCAATTATATATTTATGTTTATTCACGTATATAGGGCTGGGAAAAAGTATGGACATCACCAATTAACTTTTTAATGGGTTACGCCAAGAAAACAAAACTCTGTACACGTCTCTATGACACGCAAGTGAACTTTTTGTTGTATTCAAATTTTGTTCAAAAACCCAAAATGGGTTATTTTGGTGACCCCATCGAGTGACACCTCATATTATAGGCCATTAGTCGAAGAAATATATATATATCAAAGAAAGAATATCGACAAGAACTAGAGGTCTCTATCTCAACCCACTACAGTGACTGCAGAATTGTTGCCATTTACATTTTTCAGCCTGAGAGACCCCAAGTAAAAATATACATCAATATACCTTGTTAACGATTTTATGAGTTGAAGCATGATAAAAACTATACCTTTTTATATACGCGTTAAAATCGCTTCAGTTACTGTTACTCGTTCTTATGTGAAGCATTTTGATCGACATCCTTCCTAACTTTTTCTCTTGCAAAACCACTTATTAACACCACAAATTGTGTAAAAAAACGCTAGCCGTCTACTAACAACGCCGCACCCCCTCTCTTCGTTTCAAATACCTTATCCTCCATCGAAAGCCTATCAACTTAGTATAACTAACACACCCACAACCCTTACTACTAACTCTCTGAAGGATAGCACAAGACTGTTGAGAAATACGGAATTTGAAAAATATACCCTTACATGAGTCAAGCGAATAGGAGGGCATTCCACTGAGATTCCACGTGACCACCCCTCTGCAGGGCATGGAGGTTGGTACAGTATTTGTAGTTCTGCAACCTAGCGTCTTTGGCGAATAAAAATATTTTTGAATATTACAGTTTTACAGTATTATATTAGTATTTGATCACCTCTAGTGTAATTAAAAGCGTCGAACAGATAATATAAAATGCAGTGTTATATAAGTGGTTAATGAACATAAAACTTGTTTCTTAGTGGTAAATTATTATTCATTAAAGTAAACATATTCTCAGGAGACGGAATAAATACTTATAAAGTAAATACTCTAGCAGTCGCAACACCAAAAAATTAACATGAAAATCACTCCTAAAATATATATACAAAAGGTCAAATCAATCACTTATTTTTCCAGTCAACGTATTTTTGTGAAAGAAATTAAAAGGTTGAGACAAAAATGGGAATTATAAGTCTATCTAAGGAATATGCCGTGGCAGTTTCAGTGTTTCTACCCCTCTCGAAAACATCCTTATAATCCTCACTAATTTCCGTGGCAGTTTCAGTGTTTCTACCCCTCTCGAAAACATCCTTATAATCCTCACTAATTGCCGTGGCAGTTTCAGTGTTTCTACCCCTCTCGAAAACATCCTTATAATCCTCACTAATTGCCGTGGCAGTTTCGGTGTCCCCGCCTGACCGGGCGGTTGTGCCAATCGTGCCTTTCCGAACCTTACAGGTTGATCCTTCTTAATCCCCTCTAATGATTGTACCAGTCGTGATATTCCAAATCGGCTAAAAATGTGTGCCAATCATTCTACGGCCATTCACTTACCTTCACAATTGGATTAATTTATCCGTCTCTTTCTCCTTTTATTGGACTTTCCAACAATCCGCACCTATGTCGAAGGACGTATGATATGCGCCCCATAAAAAAAAGCTTGGGTCAACTTATAATTAGGTAGATTATTGCTACTGTAATATCAAGCATCTTGCAAAGGGTTACGAGTAGACTTGGCTTATAGTTGATATTAAGGTCGTGCTTTAATTGCACCAAAGATTTCCTTAATTGCACCAAGCCCTAGCCAAGTAGGGGTGAGTTTCTGTCAGAAGGAATGTCCTTGTTTACGTGTCATCCTAACCTATCTTATCCTATCCTAACCTAAACTAACCTAACGTAACCTATCCTAACCAAACCTAACCGACTTATAATGATACAGTCTATGAGAGCTGCCACTTAGAGCAGTTAATAAAGTATCGGGTGGCTCCCTCGAGTAGTTGGCGCAATTCAGGAATACCTGACTACCTGACTCAGGTCAGTTGGCGCAACTAATGCCTGCTCGATATTCACCAGTGCTTCAAAACGCGACTAGGACGCAGTTGAAATATCATTATTCATTAAATCCACCGTGGATAAAACACTACCATAATTAACAATGGAAACAAAACTAGTATGTATTTAAATGACATGACATCACTATAGCTAGTGGAATGGAGCTCAGAATGTTTACTTAACTAATTTGCTTTAGTTGAACGCTGAATTAATTATTTTACCGTGGAAAACGTGTCATTATATCACAATTGAAATTTTGACAGGTTTTCTATTAATACGGTAGCAAAAAATACTGAATTACTAACTCATCAACTTAAATGTGTCTTCGAATCATTGTTGTATCTTTGTTTATCGCTTTTGCCATAGTTTTTCATACAACCGATTTATTTTCGTTACCATGGATATTGAAAACTGCATTTATATTAATTCAATCAATGCACACAGTAATTTCAACAAAACATACTTTAATAAAAATATGCCTATATAAGTAACTTCTTTGTATAAACAAGCCGATCTGTCATCTCCTAAGAAGTTTGTTCAACCCGGAAGACAAGGGTTCCGTCCTCTCAACGTTCAAGAGTAAGAGATTGTCACATCACGTCAAATGTGTGGATATAAACGGCTACGTTGTACTATTTGTGTTTTTGAACGACATGCTTTTAGGCGAGGTGTTATTATTGACGTAGATTTTTGTACTTTAACTGGCCTAGAAGTTTGGCCCACATAATTTCTGCCACAAGAACACGGGATTTTGTAGACAATGTCTTTTGTATTTTGTTGCTCATTAACGGGTTTTAGTTTTGTGACACGACTACGGATAGTATATTTATTTTTGAAGACAGTGTGAAGACAGTAGTCGTGTCACAAAACTAAAACCCGTTAATGAGCAACAAAATACAAAAGACATTGTCTACAAAATCCCGTGTTCTTGTGGCAGAAATTATGTGGGCCAAACTTCTAGGCCAGTTAATGTTCGAATAAATGAACACATAAAAAAAGTCAAAAACAAGGTTAAGTATGGCTCTAAGATATGTGAGCACGTTGTAGAAACGAATCATATTGTTGATTGGGGTTCGTCTGCAATTCTATAAAAGGAGTCTGATTGGAGGAAACGAAATACGGCAGAGTCGCTTTTCATGGCAATAGAGAAGACGAGCCACTCTCACGACCATCGGTGGATGTCAGTACGGTGTACTTAAACATTGTTAAAAACGAACTAGAACAACTACGAGATAAGGCCAGGAGCGTGAATGGCTTATCAACAATGGACAATGCACCTACCCCCGCCCCCGCCCGTCCTCCTCCAAGCTCAGCTGATCCGGCAGTCGTGGTTAGGCGTTCGACCCGCGTGCGGGCTAAAAATAGTTTATTAATACCCTGAAGAAGCGGAACGTTGTTTTGAGTTCCGCGAAACGTCGGACCTTGATGCCGTGGACGATTTTGTGTTGTATATATGTGTGTTTATGTGTGTTTTGACGAGTCCCGGACATCACAAACAAAAATAAAGGTGAGTGAAGCCCACAAAAATCTACGTCAGTTGTACTATTTGATTGAGTAAGTAATATAAGAGCAATGTCCAACATAGAATGTAATTGTTCAATTAATGTTAATAGGACTAAATCTAAAGCAATACAAATCGCTCGAAATGTATACAGTAATTTGTAGTTTTAAATACAAACTTAGCACACAACATCTACAGAAGGAAGTAAAACGTTAGGAAGCAATACATTATTTTGAGACTTTGAAGTTGGACGACAAAGATATCAATTTGGTAAATTTGATGCGTAATAATAACGTAATCTATTTGATAAGTAATATCAATAAGGTCGTAATACTATGTGTTGGGCATCACCCTACACTAGATCCAAACAATTACAGTATCTAGAAAACAAATCAAGGATAGATATATTAGACAATAAGTTATTCCTAGATATTGGATACTTAAGTCCCTCCATTATGATTATGTTGATTAAATTAAATCAAATATTTTGTTATCCAATTTGTAAACTCAAATCTCTCTGGATTTTGAAATTTGGATTACTTTACCACATCGTATTGTCATCAGATTTAATGTTAAATCTTCTATATATATAAAAGAGGATGTTTGTATATATATTTGTTTGTTTGTTTGTTTGGGGGTGATAAACTCGGACACCGCTGAACCGATTGCCACGAAACTTGGTACATACATGTAGAATGTCATGGAATAGGTTTATACACCATCAATTTCGTGATCCGTCCAATAGGCCCCGCCCCAGTGGCTCTGGAGTTTCCCATGTTAACCTTATGAGAAATGGAATTAATGAATCTTAACAGCTGTTTCAATTAAACAAGTTGGTTCTGTTCTATGATGTTCAATAGCATTAAAGTTACAAGGATTACCAACAGGGTGCAGCACTATTATTTCTTTTACATTTATGACAACAGCTAATTTGCAACCAAAAAGGTGAGTGAGCGTAGCGAACGAGCTAACCTGAAGGCAAGTGAGCGTAGCGAACGAGCTAACCTGAAGGCAAGTGAGCGCAGCGAACGAGCTCCAACCTAAAGGTGAGTGAGCGTAGCGAACGAGCTCCAACCTAAAGGTGAGTGAGCGTAGCGAACGAACTTCAACCAGGACGTGATTGAGCCATGCGAACGAGATCATCTTGAAAATTAAGAAGTTAAACGGGGCAAAGCCCGCGGGTTACAGCTAGTATTATCTATTTTTTTTAATTGAGAGAAAATTTTCGGTTAAACGTTAGCATTATGAAAATAATTTATGTTAGTTCTAAGTTATTGTCAAAGGATATCTCATTGAGACATAAGAGGTCGACTAATGTGTGTGATGATGTTTACTTCCGAATCTTTCATATTACCTTCAGTTGTAATATGTTACGAGTTGGAGAAATTATGCTTTATAAATGTAAACTGTGAATTGATTTAGCGTGTTTTTGGTGTAAGTAATTATATAAGAGTGATTACCTGAAGCTAGAATAAAAAGTTGAGTGGAAAATGGCTACTTTCAATGATGAATGTGAAAATCTGGCAAAAAAACAGGGTTTTTACAAAAATGTTGTATTTTTGTATTTTTCGAGCGCACTCTGGCGAGCTAACTGTATGTTTGGTAAAGAATGATATGTATGTATTTTGTAGGAAATTTCATGATCTTTTATTTTATAATTTAGTAGAACGCATAGTTTTTGAGTTATAAGCCAAAAACGTGAGATTATGCTAATAATCTCACGAACCTCTGACGTCCTTTCTTAAATGTAATAATAAATTATTATTGAAAGTAGACGAAAAAAGGCAAGCGACAACCCTTACAATAAATATAAGCTAACCCGATAATGGAATAACTACAGTATATGTTCCTTTGAAGTTGATATGTCCCACTGATTTCATAATAATATTTTCTAAGTTCCTTAAAACATAGATTTTCGAACAAAAATAATAAAAAATCATAAATGCATCATTTTGTCCAAACTATAAAAAACTTGCCATGCAATAAAAAATCAATTTTAAAATCCTAAAATAATTATGTAAACATTTCATTTGGATAGATTCAGTAAATGCTCATAACACTTAACCTTTGTCAATTTTAATAGCTCATCTAAAGACCAAGTCCTTTCTTTAGACACCCCTACCAAGTTTCTACGCCCAGCCGTTCTCTCAAATTACCTATGGACAAAACCCCGTTTTTTCCTCCATAAGAATAACATGGGATGGGAATTTTAAAGACCATTGGGGCAGAGCCCCAAGGGAATTTACCACATTTCTCTTTTGATGGCTTTTCTAAAGACCAAGACCTTTCTTTAGGCACCTCTACCGAGTTTCTACGCCCAGCCGTTCTCTGAAACTAGCTGTAACCCGCGGGCTTTGCCCCGTTTAACTTCTTAATTTTCAAGATGATCTCGTTCGCATGGCTCAATCACGTCCTGGTTGAAGTTTGTTCGCTACGCTCACTCACCTTTAGGTTGGAGCTCGTTCGCTACGCTCACTCACCTTTAGGTTGGAGCTCGTTCGCTGCGCTCACTTGCCTTCAGGTTAGCTCGTTCGCTACGCTCACTTGCCTTCAGGTTAGCTCGTTCGCTACGCTCACTCACCTTTTTGGTTGCAAATTAGCTGTTGTCATAAATGTAAAAGAAATAATAGTGCTGCACCCTGTTGGTAATCCTTGTAACTTTAATGCTATTGAACATCATAGAACAGAACCAACTTGTTTAATTGAAACAGCTGTTAAGATTTATTAATTCCATTTCTCATAAGGTTAACATGGGAAACTCCAGAGCCACTGGGGCGGAGCCTATTGGACGGATCACGAAATTGATGGTGTATAAACCTATTCCATGACATTCTACACGTATGTACCAAGTTTCGTGGCAATCGGTTCAGCGGTGTCCGAGTTTATCACCCCCAAACAAACAAATATATATACAAACATCCTCTTTTATACTTATAGATTAGCTGTGACAAAGAAAAACAGTTTCAAATTAATATATAGATTTTTGATAGTGTGTAAATAAGGAGTTTTATATAAGTGCGTAATTCATTAACTTATTGACTTTCTTTTTTCCAAAATGTTTATAAAAACCTATTGAATTTGTATGGTTTATTTCCCAAAAATAATGTCTGGGAAACGAAAGTAGCCAGTTAATATTTTAAGTTAATACTTTTAGTGGGTTACTAAAAGTTTATCTACATACAGCAGATCTATGGAAAAATAATTATTCTCTTAAGCGTTCTCTTCCCGTTATGAAGCACGGGTACGGTGGCTCAGAGTACCCGTCCTTCGTATGGGATTGGCATATAAGTATAAAATGCTTACAGACGGTTCTCATTGTGTACCTATCACAGTTTTTTGTTGCTGCTTAATTCAAATTAGCTGTTTTCATAAACGAAAAATAATAATAGTGCTGCACCCTGTTGGTAAATCTTATAACTTTTAATGCTTTTGCATACCATAGAACCAACCTTTTTAGTTGCAACAGCTGACTAAATTATTTAATTCCATTTAAATATTAGTACTCATAATTCATAAGGTTAACATGGGAAACTCCAGAGCCACTGGGGCGGAGTCCGAAAGGATTTTTGAGATAAGAATATGCCTATATGCTAATCGGGAATGTGAGCTATCATCATGCCAAATTTCAGCCCAATCCGTCCAGTAATTAATGCGTGATTGAACTTCAAAAAAACAAACACACAAACTTTCACATTTATAATATTAGTAAGATAAGATATACTAGTGGCTTGTAGGGACATAAGTCCCTAAAGAGCTCAAATGTAAAACAAATTATTGCAATATTTAAACAAACTCTCAGAATTAAATTATCACATTAGCACACTACTCAAACGTTTCCACATGAAACAAGCATTACATAGAGTTTGAATTTCACAATAGCATAAAAAGTTTACTTGCACTGTTTGAAATATATAATAAGACCGCATGTCCATAATAGCCTATTTAGATAATTATATTTATTTGAGAATACCTAGTTATTTAAACTGCTGATTCATATAGTTGGTATGGTTCTTTAATTCACAATACCCTAGGATAAATATTATTTATTATAACCTAATTTAGATTACACATAAAACTGTAAAATACTTCAACTTGTGTTATTTTCCCATAAAAACCCCATTAACAAAAAATTGGATTTTAGAAAAAAACAGTCTCGATTAAAATTAGGATGTTATGTTCCTTTAAATTTTGAACAAGATTTTACAAATCCCATTTCTGTAAAAATTACAGTTCAAAAGTTGTAACTTATGCTATTTTCCCATAAAACTCCAAAAAATTGTAAAAATAGGATTTTAGGAAAAAAGTCGGTTTTGATCAAAAATAATATGTTATGGTTCTTAAATTCTAAAAAAATATTACAACCCCCATTGCTGTAAACAGTTACAGGAACTTTTGTGATTTTTCCTTATGAAATATCATAGCTACTCCCACCGATTACCCCTGATAAAGGTTGTTGACAAGCTTATGGGAGAAAGTATGTGTCAGATTGCTGATACCATTTATTTACATTTACTTAGTTATTTTGTAAACATAGCAATCCATAAGGCCAATGTTAAAAATTAAAAACTTTAAATTACTTTTAAGTGATATACTATAGGCATTATTAAAACTGGAAATTGTATCGTCTCAAACCTTCCGATACATTGTCAAAAACCCTTGGTAAGTTTGGCTAAAACATGTCAAAGGATGTTAAGAGCTCCGCCGCTGCCGCTTGTTAAGAGTCCTTGGAGCCTAGTTGTTCTACCTACGGTAATAGATACTTCCCTAGGAAAATTAGATAAAAGAGTGTCATGTAAAAAAAGATTTTAAATTGACAACAATTTTTTCTAAGTACTGAATTAAAAGATATATTTTACATTTACCTTGGCTTCACACAATCATAACCTCCGCAATTACTTTTTATTATTTTTTTTTGTCAACACCCCTATATTATACTGGGAAATTACTGTTTAATTTTTAAGCTTTTTATTGCATAAAACCGAATTTCCTATGTCAATCCTATGTTCCTCTGTACATATTTATAATTATTATTTATTAATAGGGGTCTGCGGTGCACCGAAAAAGTCGGTACGGTACGGTACAAGCTTAATTACCGTCATCGGTTCGGTACAGCATTTTACACGGTACAAATTCGGTTCGGTACAGCCTATTATAATAATAAATTACTTTCAGTTTACTATCGTAGTCAACAGCAGTTGGTTCCGAGCACATAAAAGTCTTATCAGATGTTTGTTTACGATCTTCATAATTTATTACTAGCGTGATGATGTAATAAAAAACCCATTAGCAGTCCCAAATCCATTAACATTTTATCTTGACAATAATTGTTGTATTGAAGTACTTCCAAGAACTGTTGAGTTTTATCACTTTTATTTCTTTACGACTTTCCCCAATTCTGTTTTATCATAAAAATATTAGTTTTATGATGACTGTTAAATGTTATCTCTAACTTAATCAGTACTAGTGTACATGTTGCTCGAATTCGAGCAATAGCAATGTATTACAGGAGTTATTTCAAAACGAATAACAGTCATATTTACAATGAGTTTAAAAGAGTCAACTCAAAGATTACCGGTGTGTAACTCAGACCATGTTTATCTTCGTTATTGATAAACCTAAAGCAGTCTGGCCGGTTTTCTCCTTCTCTAAACGCCTCGCTGTACAGGCAACACAGGTCATTGATGGAGGGCCAATTGAGAACAAAAAGTCGTTTTGGGGTAGTGTTAGGGCGCATTTGTAACCTAATAGTTGAGTGTGTCCAGGGTCAGGTGCCGACTGTGATGAGTTAAGCCTAATACTCGCCACTGATCTGTAGCTGCGGTCGTTATCACGATTACGCCTCCTGTCTATGTTTCGTTTTCGTCGCGTCGGAGACATTTAAAAGAAAAAAACAACAACAAATAAACAAATTATAGGTACACAAAAACACTATAAATGCACAAATTTAAGTTATAATCATGCTAACCCGATCCGTCATAGCGACACAAAACAACCATAAATACACAAATTTAAGATAAAACCATACTAACACGATCCGTCTTGGGGGTTATGTTTACACAAACTCAAATAGTAAACAAATGTACTCAATGCGTTTCATTGAATGAAAAATAAATAACAGCAATTAAATTATACAGCTGATCAAAATGTAAACAATTATGTTCCTCATAAGGATAACATGGGAACTTTCAAAGCCACTGGGGCAGAGCCCAAAGGACTTTTTCAAAAATGTAAGGCCAGTTTGCAAATCTACGCGACACGCTCTTTCCAGTGAGACGTCAATGAATGAAATCGGTTAATAAATGGCGGAGGAGTTCAACCGACAAAGTTTCATGTAGCGTATTAATTATATAGATTTTCGTGATTATTGAATTTGCCGCTGGCCATTGCCTACTGCCATAAAACTGTTTATGGCTACATATTAAACTTGTAACTAATCTACAATCTTATTTTATAAATTAAAATATTTGTTTTGGATATTTTATCTTTCTATTGACGACCATGGATATATACAAACTTTTGTCGTGATTTTAATTTCAACATCAAAATACAATATTGCACAATCGTGATATTTTAGGCCATTGGCCTTTATTATGCATCCGGTATTGCTGTTTCAGAAGAGAAGCACGTTGATAAATTATAAATTGATATTCCCGTAATTAAAAAGAATTATTTTATAAACCTATAAAACAAAATCATAAAATCTTACATAAAGATAACAAGGAAATTATAAAAAGGGTATAAAGATAACAACGTCATTCTTTCTCTTTGTTCTGCTATTTCTTGGGTTTCCCTTCATCACGCATTCAACAAGTTGCCATGGTTACTAATCACCCATGTCGTTATCAGCTTTTGTGACATAGCGCACAGCAGGGGGTAAAACTTGACAAAAATCGGTAAATCTTTACCTATTATTTAATTACCAATGAATGTACTACTTTATTGGTATTTGGTATTGTATTAATAATCGGTCCAAATGGCAGATTTTTGTCAAATTTTACACCAAATGTATTGAAATTTCAAGGTGAATATTAATAAAACAATTATTACCAAATATTTGTATTCATTTAAAAGATTGATTTGTGGTATTGGGTTCCCCACTGAGTGCAGCCGAGCGGCACTAATGAGGGTCGGACCTTCTTGGGGGTGAACAATAGACGGCTTATCAGACCCTCCCCTCCCCCGTGGTCTGGAGAAAGCATAAACAAACTATTGCACAAGCGTGCGTGACTTGACATTGAGCTGCTTCAACTATAATTTTGTCAAATGAACTGTTATGTTTCAAAATGAAAAACAATAATTTGGGACCATACTGCTTAACAATAATGGACTGCAATTATTGTTGAACATACAATCCATTTTTAACAAACTAAGATTATACGATTCAAATACAATTATAAAAATTATCTTGGTATTTTACTTGGGGTAATGAAGTTATGTAGGCTAGTGTAATTCTTGGTTCATTAAGGTTCTACTGAATTATGTTTGGCAGTGAATAAGTGTAAAATGCAACTTATAAATTCAGGGATACACACCTTTTACACAGTTATAAAGTCTAATTGCCCAACATCAAATCTTACTCTGTGATAATCCAAATTTTAGTTTCAGAAAAAAACTTTGCAAGAATTGTATCCATCTTATAACTTAACTAGTTTTGAAGCTGATAAAAAAAAATGGTCTTTGCCATTACTTCATCATAACCTCCAGTTTTTCATTGTCATCTGCTGTGAACAGCTGGCAAAACTACACTGTCTTCTACTGAATTCTTTTATATGTTTTTAAAATTAAAAAAAAAAACAACTAGACATTGTGTTTTTTGGAAATAATTTACCAGTTTTGTGAAATTATCTTGTCAATAAATGTTTCAAACATGTTTATTCATAATAACTCTTATCCTATTTTTAAACTACTTTATCATGGCTATTCAAAGTATCTCAGAGTAAAATAGGTAAAGCCTTTATCTCAACTGTGATTTTTCTTGACACAATCCTCGTAGTAGTTAAAGGTTTTGTTTTAATAATATGTGGTACAGTAATTGTTGTTAGAAAACCATGAATGTAGGATACTATCCATTTTCATAGTAATGTCTATGTATTAAAGTTAAAAATAATGGTTTAGATACAGTTCTGAGAAGAAAACCGCAAAAATACGGGTAGCCGCGTACCGTACCGATTTTGTACCGAGAACCGAGGTACAAAATATTGTACCGTACCGAACCGTACCGACCTTAAATTTTCTGTACCGCAGACCCCTATTTATTAATAATTAATATATTAATATAATATATTAATATTATATAGGCATAATATAATTTAATATAACATATTAATTAATATATTAATATATAATATATTAATATATTAATAATTATTATTTATATACCTTAAGGTGTAGTACTTAAAAGACAACTAGTAGTACTTAAAGACAACTGATTAAATAATTATAAATCGTAAAGTGAAAATAAAGTTAGATCTTAAAAGAGTTTAATATAAAGAATTACGGTTCTTCAGTCATTGGGATGTAAAACAACGATCTTACTAAACTACATTTTTGCAATGGTAAAATGCAGAAACATACACCGTAGTCTACTAATTAGCCACCATTGATATACCAAGATAAAATTGTATCCATCTTCAATAATTGTTCATCTTTTGTTGTTGTCAACGGTAGCGGGTTCTGCAATGGCCGTTGCCAACCTCAAAACCTGAAATCCCCGCGATTCCCTGTCCATCTAGCTGCGCTGCAACTTAGGCGCGACTATACTTGATCTACGACCATTTCAACTTAGGCGCGAGCTCCCAAGCCTGGTTTCTGGTCCGGGGACTAAAGTTAGGCGCGTCCAACACTAGGCGCGTACTAGCTGGGCTCGAGCTCCCAAACCGCCTCTAAATTAATTTCCTATATGGGAAATTAGCTAAAAACATAAACTTGTCTGATATACACATTGTATAGTTCTGTAATTTCGGTGTACATATTTGCAGTTTGGTATAAACTATAAATAATAGGGATACGCCATGAAGAGCCTTTTAACAACAGCTAGAAATCACCTCATGAACATCATATACCTATTTTTAGTGGCTACATACTTAGAATTTAACATAGGGTATTAAATCAAATTAAACATAAGAGCATATATCATGTATATCACCTGCATTTTGATCAGGTATTCCAACATCTCGTGTGGTCCATCGGCAGATGAAGCAGGCGAGATAGTAGACTTTACCAGGCGTCTTGGCACCCTCAGGGCCTCGTGTGATTGTCGATGCTCTCACTGACAATGCGTTGAAACAGTTAGGACAGTCCATGCATGACCCACATCTACCCAAAACAATAACTTTGTACACAATTATGTTATAGGTATTTCATCATTCATTAATATCATTATCATTGACATAGCCTAACAGAGTTTCCGTCTCAGCTCTGACTTGTCTTATTTAGTGGATGACTCCGATTTCAGAATTATAAAACCCTATATAATTATAAGCCCTTGTCTCCTTATCAAGGTTTTACTGTATATTTATTCCCAATTTAAATAACATTAGATTAAATAAGTAGGCCTACTACTTAGGCTTGCTGCTACAGGGAATGTAGAGAGTGATTTTTTTGTTTGTTTTGTAGCAGCTGTTATAATAATAATTAAATTAATTATAATTAATAGTATAGGACAAAATAAATCAATTAGCCAAATATGATCCACATATCCATTTAAACAAGAAAACTACAACAGTTTTGTTGAAGAAAACTACATGAATTTTGTTGATGGAAAGACAGTGAATAGCACTTGAATCTCACTGGTATGGGCCGAGAGATCCGTCAATTCCTATGACCGAGCCTCCATTCATTGACAGCGTTTCATTGGTTCTCTTTTAACGTCCTACGGAAATCATGATCACTGGTGATGAGTGTTGCTGCGACCACAGACAAAGATCATCAGTGTTTGCTATCAAAAAGCATTATTTGCTAGTCTACACTGGCTTTCCACGGGCCAGAAAAAATCTGCTTGCAGGCCGCATGGGGCCACCACAGACCGTAGGTTGGAGACTACACGATGACCGTAGTAAAAATTGGACAAAAATCAGTCCTGGGTCTAGGTCTTATTTTGCCACCAGTCCTACATCCCTATACAGGAATTCGATAAACACAATTTGAATGGAAGGACATGTGTCACAAATTAGACTAACCTTTTCAAATGAAGGTACTCCTAGGTGGTATTTAGGTTTGTCCTTTTTACATTTTTTTAAATAAGTAAAAACATAGGTACCTCTTTTATCAACATCTTTGTTGTTTTATGATTTTGAGAGCAGGGGTTATAAGCAACAGTTACCGTAGTTTGTAGCATGCCCCCTTCATGCATGACAATATTTTGAAAAAACTCCACATACCACCTTCTTCCAAATAGGCCATTAATTTGAAGAGAATATGTTATGTTTGCAGTTTACTGAGAGGGGAAGTGTGATTGACAGGACGCAGCCTGGGATGATCAGATAACGGACGAACACCAATGCACCACTTGACCACTTGCAGTTTGGACTCAAACTCTGCCGGGTTAGCGGCGTATGTTTTTTTTTATTTGATCAGTTACCAAATGTTTCTTATTTGTGTTTGTGTCGTGTTTAAATGTTAATTTATTATTTTAGTGTTTAAAAATATGACGCTCTTCGTTTGAAGAAAGAAAACCGTCCTTGTACAGCCTGATGATGGTGCCATACAGGTGCCGAGTTAGTTGTGTTTACAACAACACTGGATTGCCTAATAGCAGCTATTTGAACCTTTTTAATATTATTCGGCAATACGGAGGCTAACATCTACAATGAATATTAGTCCTCCGGGATTTAAAAGAAGGAAGGGGGAAATGTTATGTATGCTGAAATACTGTTCTGTAATTTATTCAATCAGATGTTTCATAAAAACAATATTTTGTTGACTTGTTATTTTTGTCATGTACGTTTGTTAAATAAAGATTCTTATTTCATATATTTTATTCTATTTAAATGTAATAACGTTTCAGAATATTTGAGTAAAATCCAACCAGGTAATTGAAATTTGCTTAGTCTGCAGATTTCCTGTGGCGGGGGTAATTTTAGTGAATTTCCCATACCTAAACGAAAAACTATTTAGTTGGTCATTACTAGTAGGCTACAGCTCAGGAACCTGCTTAGCCAAGTTAACTTTATTGATATCTGTTACAAGTTATATTTATCAGGTTATTCTCAAAGAATAATTAACTATCAACACATTTACTCTGACTTCCTTACCTGTTTTTCTTCAAGCGAGCTTCAGCAGTGGGAATATTTTCCAAACAGTTGGAACAATAATGAGCTTCAACCTGAAAAATATAATTTTTTAATGTTTTTGTTTTTGTACAGGTGGGTAGCTTAAATTAAATAACCTAAAATAGAATACTCTGAAAGAATAATTGTGAAGGAGTTAGGTCTAAGCCTTGGGCTATTTTTACACTTGACGACGGCACGTCACCAACACGGTAACAGCACAACGTCATCGGTAACACTAACACAATCTTATGAGTCCTGTCATATTGAGGGTTGTGCTGCAGCCAGGTTGGTACATGCTATCAAGCTGCTGACGCTCCGCCCTGACTTTGCTGTGGCTGTGCTTCCAACAACTCTAGAGCAGTGGCAACACCAGTGGCCCCAGAGCTTAAGAAAATTTTCAAAAAACGTATCTCATCACCATTTTATATGATTATAAATAGTATGTTGATCCTAAAGGCCATTATATCTGTCCATCGATTTTTAGGACAAGTATCAGTGCCGACAATCAACAAATTAAAATCTGAGAGTACAGTATCAGTATTTCAATACCAACAGGGCAGGGACCTATTCGTGGGGACGTTTTGACAATGACGGCTACCAATGCACATTGCAGGTGTGGCAGTCCTTATTTTTATCATTTAATTATTTTACTTAGTACGATAGGTCAGTAATTAGTAATGTGTATAGGCCAAACCTCGAAACCAACATTAGGGAAACGATCATGTAAGCATCTTGTGAGCATCACGGAAACAGTTTTAATATCCACACAATTGCGGTTTTTTTCTTCTCACACAAATAATAGACACACTGTCATAGGCTATTCTTCCAAAATTAAAATTTCACATCCTATCAACAATTCACTGGCTTTTGCCCGGTCTTCCAAATTCAGGTACAATTCCCGGTTTTCCCAGTATCCTGGTCGGCAGGGCATACAGGTAACAACAAATTTATTAAATTTACAGTTACATACTATAGGCCTACTACAATAAGTATTTGAAAACAACATGATAGTGTTTTATCACAAAGTTTTTTCTTTGAGTTGACTTGGCTTCTTGGATTTGTTTATTAGAGAAGAATAGCCAACGTATCCTACACTAAACTTACAACTAAGTCCATATGGGAAATTTCCAAATTATACTTTTGGAATTACCTGCTCATTTTTAGCGAATTTCCCATAAGCTATTACCGTAGGTCTCGTGGTAAGACCTGGACCCGGGACCGATTTATTTTTCATTTTGATGTATCCAGAGGCCAAAACACCATCCGATCAAATTCATATAAACATATATAAATATATGTTTTGATAGTTCTGTTCACTTTTTAGGCCTACTTTTTCAATTAATAAGCGAAATAATATAAACCAGAGTACCCTGAAATTTGTTTTTATTTAAACTTATACGTATTTCAGCACTAAGGCCATGATCACAGTATAAGTTAAAAAAGTATGTAAACAAATAATAGCTATTTACCTTACAAGAGTAGTAAGAGCGTTTTTACATCACGCAGGTGAATGTTGTGCAACGAGCAGAAGCGAGTTGCATAATTTGCCTAAGTGATGTAAACACGCTTTTGCGTAACGTGTAACGTACAAGATTTTACCTGACCCGACAATATACAGGAGGTTACGAACAATATTTTTCATTATCCATTTCACTCATCTTCTAACAGTAACGTTCATTTACAAACAAAAGCTAGGTTAGGACAATTCTTCAAAACATAACAATAAAATTCAAGCGCACAGCTGATTTCTAGCGTTGAACGTCGTTGGCTCCATAGAGGTATATTTTTTAAGTTAAGCACTCAATGTTATTTAAATGGGTTTCATTACCCCACCGAGTGAGTTTTTTTCAACTTTACATCACTCGAGAAGTAAAGAAGTTGTATACATCACGCTTGGGATAGGGAAGTTTAACATGGCGGGTTAGGTAAAATAAATAAATAGTTATATAAATTTATAGTAAATTTTGATTAAATGGTTAGGTGTATTTTTTAACATGTGAATGTGTAAGATTCTTCCCTGATTTTTTCATGTATTGGATTTTGTTTTTGTTTTTGCATTACATTGAGAATTTGGTCGCCGTGTTCTTTTGAGTGTAGGTATATTTGCAGTTCTTCTTTTATATCCATTTTTTCACCCTTTTACTCGTAATTTAGAAAATTTGACACATTCTTCTAATTTGCCATAATTATGATTATTTTCTAATATATGATCTGCATACATTGAGCGTTAGGATGATTGATTGTTTGATTTTACGGCTTGGATATGTTCTTTGAATCTGCATGAAAAAGCTCTTCCACTCTGACCAATGTAGAATTTGAGACAATTTAGACATTTCATTTTGTATATTCCAGATTTGTTATATTAGTCAATTGTTTGTGGGTTCTTGTTTGATAGTTTATTAATTAAATTGAATGCGTTGTTTCTAGATCTATAGATATCAAAATACCAACAGATACTATTTTTGTATCATTTGACATAACCAACTTGTACACCAACATTCCAGTACAATATACAATAAAAATTCTTAAAAATAGCTTATTATATGACTTAGAAGAAAATAAGATAATGAACAAAAATAACCCTCATAAGGAAAACATAATATATTGGCACAGATATGTAGATGACTTATGTCTATTCAAAGGAAATGAAAAATCGTTCACTGACTTTTTATCCTATTTAAACACAAAATCTAAGAAAAATAAAATTTGCAATGGAAATACAAAAAGATAAAATAAATTTTCTCGACTTCACAATTGGAAAAAACAATTACAAACATTATTTAATTTATGTCTGTCAGGTTTTGGAACAATCGACTGTTAGCTTTAGGCTAGCAGGAAGAATTTCACTGTCAGCTTTCTGGTAAGCCCTACGTTGACACATTATTTTAATTCAATCATTAATAAATAATAAAAAAAAATTTACAGTCTGAACTCAAAAACCAGGTTAGCGTCGTCTAATTTCTAACTGATCAGTTACCATAAATGTTTCGTGTTTGTGTTGTGTTTAAATTTTTATTATTAACTTCTTGTTAAATAAAATGTCACTCTTCGCGTGAAGAAAGAAAACCATCCTTTGTACAGCCTGAAGATGGACATAGGAGCAAAACTAGTTGTGTTTGCAACAACATTGGATTGCCTAATAGCAGGTAGGTATTTGAACCTTTTTTAAAAATATGAAATAACTTAATAAGTAAGTTATTTTACAATTGGATTGTAATCTTTGATAACCGAATGATCTAATAAAATCATTCGTAGTTGCAGCTGACAACTACGATAAGGATAGGCCTACAGTAAATAACTTAAATAGGCCTACTGTGCAGTATCAACAAACAATTTAAAAAAAATTATATTGAAAAGAAACTATTCTAAACTAACCTAACCAACCAAACTTGCTGCAACATTTCAAAACTCCATTTAACAGCCTATTCCCAATATGCCTTTTCTGTTATAAAACGGAATTTTGAAACGGTAACTTAGCCTACAGCAAGTATGGTTAGTTATGTTAGGTTGGTTTAGAATACAGTAGAACCCCTCATATCCGGCCACCACGGGACCAAGCCCCTGGCCGGATAGCGATTTGGCCGGATAAACCAACCTACTACAAAAATGAAAATGATTCATACCTATAATAATGTTAAATCAATACATGCTGTCAAAAGTATCATTTAAGTCTATTCTAGGATTATTTTTTGAAGAATTAACATGTTTGTACAAATAAAAAAAATTATTTGTAGGCTAAAGTTGTTAAAAAAAACCTGAAATTAAGATTTCAGGTAACAAAAACTATTAAACGATGGAGGTAAAATTAACATTAAATCAGCCTTGAAGATTTTTAGGACCTTAATAGTAAATACAATTCTACTCAACTTTTTTATCCTTTTTGTGAAATAAATACAAAGATTAATTTCCCAACCCCCAACTTTTTAGAGGTTAGGCCTAGTTCAACTGAGTTTAGTGACACAGTAAAATGTATTGAAACAAACAGATAAATAGTTTAGCTCAAACAAGTCGCAAAGACTAGTGCTTGCATCTAAACGTCTGTAAGCTTTGAGAAAAACATTTTGATATTGGCTTCCTGGAAGTGGCCGGATAAACAGAGGACCGGAAAAACCAAGGCCGGATATCAGGGGTTCTACTGTAGTTTCATTTCCTCCAATAGGTATATAGGCTATTATTTTTGCCTAAACAATGTTAGTTCTTAATTTGTAATTTAAATGCGTTTGAAACTGCATTAAAACACTGTACTGTACTAAAATATTGTTGTACTGTACTGTACTGTATTAAAACAGAAGAAAGGGTGATCAAGAAGTAAAAAAAAATAACGATATATCAAAATAAATCATCGATAATAATGAATGTTCCCTTTAACAGGAAAGTACCTAAGTTATCCATTTACCTTATTACATAGGCCTACTTTTTTATAAAAACAAATGCGTCCAGAGGAAAATTCCGTATTGTCACCGACCGGTAAAGAAATGTTGAATAGGCTATTCAAACAATTAACACTAGGCCTAATACCGAAACCCCGGTCTAACAGGCCCACGGGAATTTTTACAAACGTATGTTGACAACACTGTTTACTAAGGGGTTCCATTCCCCCAAAACCTTACCCCCTTTTCCACCCCTACCTGTTGATATATTGTTTGTTCATTTTGCGTGGGTGCCGTGACCTTGACAGGTTTGTCCATTCATAACATGTCCCAGAAGCCCAGCGTTAGTGTATTTTAAAGGGCGGTCTCACAGGCCCAGGGTTTCGGTTTGTGTGTTTCTAAGCGGGGTCCATTATTTCCGAATGGGGTCTTACAGACCGGGAGTTTCGGTATCTATATATTTAATACACAGTTGTAACACTGTTTTCTAAGTAATTACTGGACCGATCTACAAGATTTATGTCTCAAATTAAAGGGGATAGTGTGTAGATTTGCCGAACTTTCTTAGAATTTACGTTTTTTCTAAGGGCTACAACCTACAGCCCTTTAAAGGTCGAGTCAATACAATTCTTTTTGAAGAATATAATACACAGTTTATAAATTATTCGTCAGCTGTTTAATGTTTGTCAGACATTTGTTATTATTTTTATAACCTCACTTTCAGTATGCAATTATTAAACATGGAGTTTCTGTTTATAAACACACGATTTTGATCAAGGAAAGTGTATTTGTTAACTTATTTTTTAAATGTTTTAGTTTTCCTGCAAAGTGATCTGAAGGAAAGTGGTAATTGAGTTTAAGTTTGAGTATGGAATGTGAAATAATAACCATAGTAGGGAACGGAAACTTATTGTTTTTATCAATATAATTTATTCTCTACAGCCACCAGAATAATCATGGGGAAATCCGCTTGCAAGTTGTACATATAATTGCTAATGAGTGGGAAACATACAAACATTTTATAGTAGGTGACGAATCTTACTCAAGATCAGTGTTAGACGTTCAGTGGTACCAAAATTTACCTTCTCGAGATGGCAAGTACGCTGGGATACGTGGACCTACAATATATCAGTGATTTTTTTTTTCAAGTACACAGGGAAGTTGCTTGAGAAACTTTGACTTACCATTCGGTTCTGGTGAAGAGGTATGTGACTTGATGTTTAATGGCAATGTTGACTCGGGTCATTATAGCGTTATAAAACTTTATCATTAACCCCAGGGTGTAAAAAGTACAAAAAGAAAAAGCAAAGGTAATCATTAACCGGGCGTAAAGAGACATACCGAACGAAAAAAAATGTAGAGAACCATCGAACTAAAAAGGTAAAGAGCAGTGTTTGTGTTAAATGTGCTCTGGAAGACCCTACAAAAAAATACCAACACCAACTCTTTTGAATTGTTGTCGTTAGATTGGATTTGTCACTACTTCAAATCTATGAATTTCGAGTCAGAATAGACTAACTGGGACACAAAAATGTTTTAGTTTTCCTGCAAAGTGATCTGAAGGAAAGTGGTAATTGAGTTTAAGTTTGAGTATGGAATGTGAAATAATACCCATAGTAGGGGACGGAAACTTATTGTTTTGATCAATATAATTTATTCTCTATAGCCACCAGAACAATCATAGGGAAATCCGCTTGCAAGTTGTACAGATAATTGCTAATGATTGGTAAACATACAAACATTTTATTGTAAGTGATTAATCTTACTCAAAATCAGTGTTCGACGTCCAAATTTTACCTTCTCAAGATGGCGAGTACGCTGGGATATTTGGAACTACAATTTATCAGTGAACTATACCCTAACTATATTTGTTCGAGTAGGCCTACACAGGGAAGTTGCTTGAGAAACTGTGACTTACGATTTCGGTTCTGGCGAAGAAGTATCTGACTTGATGTTTAATAGCAATGTTGACTCAGGTCATTATAGCGTTATAAAACTTTATCATTAACCCCATGATGTGAAAAGTACAAAAAGAAAAAGAAAAGGTAATCATTAACCGGGCGTAAAGAGACATACAGAACGAAAAAACATGTAGAGAACCATCAAAATAAAAAGGTAAAGAGCAGTGTTGGTGTTAAATGTGCTCTGGAAGTCCCTACTAAAAAATACCAATTTTTTTTTAAATTGGGGTCGTTAGTTTGGATTTGTCAGTACTGCAAATCTATGAATTTTGAGTCAGAACAGACTAACTGGGACACAAATATTTTTCCTTATGTTGTCACAAGGGGAAGGTAAAATGAACTCCTTATCAACATTTTGAGTTTATGGAAAATCTTATCAACAGCGACTATAAAAAAAGTATTAAGGGTCAAAAGAGACAAAAAACTATTTGAGTAAAATATAATACAAATCTGCATTTGAAATGGCCAGTTCTAAGTCTCACTTGAATCAACATCTTTCTGGTAGTGGTAGTCTACATAGTTTTAAAATCCACGACTCCTTTTCCATCAAATTGGACCGTTAATACCCTCTAACATTGAACAAAGTATGCCCAACTTTATATATACGACGTAAACACAGCTTTTACTCACAGTATGGGTCAAAGATTCGTGAAATGCGACCAACTGCTGATGCGTGATTTACATGTAGGCTAAGTGACTATCTTTATTCCATACAACAAATGTAATGAAAAAAAATACCCCCGCCGCAGCAAACCTGCCGACTAAGCGAATTTCCATTTGTCTTAATTGATTTTCAATTAAATATATTTTAATAACATTAAGTTTAACGAGTACCTAGGTTTGCTGCTACAAGGAAACTAATAAAGTGTGTTTTTTTGTAAAATATTGATAGCTTAGTACAAAATAAATAAATTTGATCAAAATACAAAATATATCCATAAACAAGCAAACTACAATATTTTACAATAATCTCCATAAGAATAACATGGGAATTATAAATTAAAATTTTTTTAAATTTTCTCCGTTACTATTAACCGAACAAAAATACTTTTATATACTAAATTAATTGTTTTTTTAAGCTCTTTAAAAAGGTCTAAAGAGAAATTGGGAAATTTTGTGTTTTGAGGGTCAAAAGTGAGAAAAACCAATTTTTACCCCATAAAACCCCCCGTAAAGCCCCGTTCCCATGGTCCGATCATGCTGGTTCGCGAACTCATTCAAGTTTATCCCGCTTTACACTTTTAAACCAAATTTCATCAAAATCGGACAAAAATTACTCAAGTTATCGCGTTCACGGACGTATATATATATAAGTCTATATATATATATATATACATATATAAAAATCTGAACGAATGGTGTTTTTGGCCTCTGGGGACATCAAAATGAAAAAGTAAATCGGTCCCGGGTCTAGGTCTTACCGTGCCACCTACGGTAATAGCTACTTCCCTATAGGGAAATTCGCTAATACCCCCGCCGCAGCAAACCTGCCGACTAAGCGAATTTCCATTTGTCTTAATTGATTTTCAATTAAATATATTTTAATAACATTAAGTTTAACGAGTACCTAGGTTTGCTGCTACAAGGAAACTAATAAAGTGTGTTTTTTTGTAAAATATTGATAGCTTAGTACAAAATAAATAAATTTGATCAAAATACAAAATATATCCATAAACAAGCAAACTACAATATTTTACAATAATCTCCATAAGAATAACATGGGAATTATAAATTAAAAATTTTTTAAATTTTCTCCGTTACTATTAACCGAACAAAAATACTTTTATATACTAAATTAATTGTTTTTTTAAGCTCTTTAAAAAGGTCTAAAGAGAAATTGGGAAATTTTGTGTTTTGAGGGTCAAAAGTGAGAAAAACCAATTTTTACCCCATAAAACCCCCGTAAAGCCCCGTTCCCATGGTCCGATCATGCTGGTTCGCGAACTCATTCAAGTTTATCCCGCTTTACACTTTTAAACCAAATTTCATCAAAATCGGACAAAAATTACTCAAGTTATCGCGTTCACGGACGTATATATATATAAGTCTATATATATATATATATATATATATATACATATATAAAAATTTGAACGAATGGTGTTTTTGGCCTCTGGGGACATCAAAATGAAAAAGTAAATCGGTCCCGGGTCTAGGTCTTACCGTGCCACCTACGGTAATAGCTACTTCCCTATAGGGAAATTCGCTAAAAGAGACGAATATAGGAATATACTTGAGCAAATTATCTAAATATCATAAATAGCTGCTTATTAGGTTATCAGCATTGCCCCGTTTGTATACTATTTATTTTTCAAATGAAACTCAAATTAAAAAACATTCATTTGGTTAAAATAATATATCGGTTTGATTAACATTTAAAATAGTTTATACAGGCAAACTATCAGTTCTATTTCATGTAAAAAATTAAACAACCCCTAAATAAAATACAAAGATAATCAGTATTTGTTAATTATTATTTCTTTTATTGCTGACAATATTCCCGTGGCGGAGCACGGGCTGTTAACTAGTTAGTGTTAAGTTAAAACTTTAAAAATCAAACACAATAAGTTAGTGACAGAGCGATGTGGATGTTTGCCCTGTCAGCTGTTGACTGTCGAGTTACAAGGACCTGTCAAGATACCGGGTGTCGAGTTCATGAGGTTCAGTACGATTATCTAAGTATTGATGGCCCTATAGAGGAAAAATGGGCCACCACAACGTTGATCACAGGATAAAGGACATGATCACGCACAGGACAGTAGCCTATCAAGGTCATAACTTATAGGTAGGCCTACCAGGAACGTATTTTCGTCATACAATACTGGTGTAAAATGACAAATCGATTTTATAGAGTTTAACGTGGGCGGTTTGTCATTATTATAGGCTGACACCAAAATTTGTTCCTGGTGTATGACCTTGATACTGTCCTATCGTGTGAACATGTCCTTTATATCAGGTATAACGCTGAACGAGCCTATTTTTCCACAAACAGTGCCATCGATAGATTTTTGAGTGAGCTGTTTTACAAATTAAGTTACGATTGTATGACCAAAATTTGTTCCTGGTAAGTATATATATGACCTTGTTTTGAGTTACCTACTGTCCTGAGCGTGGATAGGTCTATGTCCTTTCACATCACCATATAGCCTAAGTTACTTAGGTATTACGCTGTGTGGGCCTATTTTCCAAAACTAACGTCATCAATAGACTTTTATAAGCGTGCACATTAACTTAACATAGGCCTAGGCCTACTTATTTGTGAGTTATTGGCAGATTCACACCAATGATCATTTTAGTTAGCCTATAGCCTATGAGAATCTTTATCAAGTTAGGGTTAGTCCACGACAAATCATCCAGCCTAAACAAAATTTTACACCCTACCCTCTCAGATTAGCCTGAAATTTTTGTTACGGCATCTATGGACAAATATAACAACCCATATTTTTTTATTTTTGTTAAATTCACTTTAGTTTTTTTTTTTTTTTTTTTTTTTAAATATACGTTTTTTTAACCGATTTATTAGAATTGGAGTCAGGGGAAAAGAACACTTTTTAGTTTAAGTCCGTCTGTGAGACTATTATTTAATACAAATACTTGAAATTTAGCACTCTTATAATTGCACCCTGATTCCAAAAATATGGTCCAAAATAGTTAAATCTTCCAATTTATTTTGGTTAGCCAACTTCAAAGTTGAAATTTCGGAAATATTTTTCTCGCTGTCGCCATTTCCGTAAATCCTCATAAATTTTTTCTGGCAGGTCCTACAAATTTGAACAAGGTGTAATTTTAAAGCTAAGAAAAAGTACTATAAGAATATGTAATAAAATTCATAATAGGTATTTTGTGTTACATTATCACAGTTCAAATTTATAAAAAGTTAATAACGGAAATAGTCATTAAAATTTTTACGAAAGCATTTGTTTACTTAGTGTTAATATTATATAATGCTCTAAATAAGAAAAAAGCTCATCTCCATCATCATATTGTAACAGAATCTAAACAAGTTTAAATTAAGTATGAGATAAGTATAAGCAAGCATTAGTTTTATGAAGTACTAGCAAAGCACCCGTCCTTCGTACGGGATTTGGATATAAGTATAAAATGCTTAGTGCAGTGATACTCAATAATCTTTGCGTTTGCAATGGGGTAGGACACAGTTTGATAAAATTTAGTTCATACATTTATGGTAGCCTATGATATAGGCCTAGTATAACACATCTACCATTGCCATAATGTTCTACCACTGCAACTAAACAATAGAACAAAATAAATTATCAAACGTTTGCACATATCAAAAATTATTCATTAAATTAAAAACTCAAACCTAACTGTAAACAGTTCTACTTTGACAGTTCTCATTGTGTATCACAGCTTTTTGTTGCTGCTTAGTTCAAACTAGCTGTGTGCCCGTTCTACGCACGGGGATCTTAAAGTAGTCAGTTGAAATCTTCTTATATTAAGAACAGCAGTTGGTTTGCATATTTTTAGATATGCTGGCAAAACTATTATATATAAACCTTCGCAAATACAGTACCTATCTGACAGTTTCAAGCCAAAACACATGCTTCACAATTCAATGTCACCCGGATCGTGTCAGTCCATATGTTAAATCCAATGATTAAACTAAAAAAGCTTTATAGGCCTAGATCTATGAGGCATAGCCCTAAGGTAGGCCTATAGTTGAAAGTTACTTCCCACAATGGTTCAAAGTATTTAAAGTACTACCTCAACCTCACCATTTAACACTTTATTCGGGTTGACATTTTAATTATCAAGGTGCTCTTGTCCTTTTCGTGACACTGAGAAATACGGACATAAATGCATTACCAACAGACATACACACAAAAATACAGAACTTAATTAGGGAAGTTGCTACGTTTTAAGCATAACAAAGTATATATAAAATTAGTATTTGAAATTTGTATTGTCATCAAATTTTATCATACCAATCTATATTTGCTTGGACCGAAGATGACCCGAAATGCTGTCGAAATGGCGTCTTACTATGTGAAATGAAGTACTATAGACAATTTAGATTGGTAATTTATAATAAAAATTACCAAAATGGGCCACAAACTATTGACACATAAACAACGTAAATCATAAACAATTCATGATGGTTTGTTAAACAAATATTTTACTTAAATGAGTTATCATTTTCTTAGCATAAACTAAAATTTTGAACCCAGACAGAAAAAGCAAAACTTATACAGTTAAGACATCAATTAAATTGAGTACGGCTATAATACGACTGTATAAATAAGGTGAACACCAACGATAACTAATTTGTAAATTACAGTGATGTTTTGGTACGTAAAAATGATTCTTGCTGCTACCAACGGTTCTAAGGAAAAGAACCAGTACCAAAAATCAACGTTTACAGTTAAGAGTTACGTCCAACAAATTAAATGCGTTAATCAAGTCCCAAAGTTATTGATTTCTTGGTTTTGGATTTTCTCGTAAAAGGTTATTGGCAATCAAAGTTATTTCCCATTAATTGCTTTATTCGTAAACAACTTTTAATGTAAAATGATTGGTGTCAGTTTGAAAAAAAAACAACCTCATACAAACAACTGTTTGTTATTTAATAGATTACTTAGGCCTATTCTCTAAACAATGATTCGTATATCTTTTAACATTGGAATGAAATGTGACAAAAATGACACAACACTGGGTTTTTGGACGTTTGTAATTTTATTTCTTAAGTAGGGAGGCCGTGTATTCTAGGGAAAATTACCGGTATCAAGGATCGTCATCGAAAAGGTTGTTATGAATAATTGGGTAGGCATAAGTACCCAAGAGATGGGCTATGGGCCTATTGGCTGTATGGTCCAGCGATTACATCATACGGTGAGTAGGAACAGAAAGTGACACATTGGAAAAGCGAGTTTAGCATCATCCATAAACCGTAAACCTCTGTTACAATCACCCACTGCAGTTGTGATTTTTACTTTAAACTTTACACTTTACGCAACTACCATTGAAGCGCCGTCAATGAGTGGAATCCTTGTTAGTAAGCTATTGGCGATGATCATTAATATGAGCCCTATACAACACTGATTCAAGGTCTTCTTTCTGGTTATCAAAACTCAAGAACAATTTTACACACAAAGAATCTCTGGTTCCTGACCTGGATGATGCCTAGTTATTAATTATTTCGGTTAATATTCATTTACGGTTACACTATATTATTCCACTTGCGATTAATTAAATCCGTTATGTAAGACAACGTTTTTAATGTCACTTGGATGGGATTTACCTTCAAAACGTGATCGGAAATGGTTGCGGTATTTGTAAACAACATTTGTAAACATATCAGTGACAGCTAGAAAAAATAATCTTGATCCGAACAGCTGTTTGTTATTTCATAGATCATTATGTGATAAAAATTGGACGAAAACTTGACAAACATCGCACAAAACTGCATTTTTGAACATCCGTAATTTTATTTAGGCTACTAAGTAGTGAGGCCATATTTTAATGGTTAAAGACACTCTCGCCAATCCAGTGAATACATTAAAATGACTTGGATCTTGATATGTACTCTCGTTTTCCTGGAGAAGATTGCGTAAAATGCCATCTTGAGTGTTACAGAAAGACAGGCAGAAATTTAGATGAGACTTGTTTCGGCTTCTTTAATGTATAAAACGTAAAAATAACCTACAAATTTATGATTCTGAGCAATGTACAGACAAAACTCAAATTTTATTTATATAGACTAGATAACCTGTTGCTCGAAATCGAGCAAAACTGCAACTTGTAATAAAGAAAAATAAACAACAAAAACATAAACAACAACAGAGAACATACCTCAATCAAAGAGTAATTCTAAAGTATATGACTTATAGAAATACGAAAAAAAAATTAATAGTCAATAACGGAAATAATCATTAACATTTTACAAAATCAATTTGTTTACTTAAATATTATATAATGCTCTAAAAATAAGAAAAAGCTCATCTCCTTCATCATATTGTAACAGAATCTAAACAAGTTTAAATTAAGTATGATGTAAGTATATATAGTTATAAGCAAGCATTTGTTTTATGAAGTATGGTACGAAATAGTATAAACTTTTTGTTTTGAAGACAGTATTCAACTTAAGAAAAACATAAGCCATTTGTGCATAGCACCTAAAAAATATTCAGTATTAGCAGCGCCGTCCTTAGGGTGGAGCGAGTGGAGCGGCCGCTCCAGGCCTCACGCCGGAGAAGGCCTCGCGCAGCGAGGCCTGCCCAGCGAGGCCTGACCGGCGAGGCCTGCCCAGCGAGGCCTGCCTGCCGATGCCTTACTATCGCTAGAAATAAGTTAATGTTTTGGAATGAAAATAAAAAAATAAAGGACAGACAGATACATGTGCCTAAAATATGTCTCATTTATTATGAATTAGCCTATATAAAAAACGAACGACATTTAAAACACAAAAGAATATCAAACAACGTTTGACAGCTCGGCGGCGATGACGGAACCCGAGCCTCGCGGCAGCCACCCCAGTGAATGTGAGTGAGTCATACGCTTACTCTTACTGGTACTGGTGCCATTAAACTTCTATTGTATGATTAATTAAGTTCAATTTATTTACAGATGTAAATGTTTACTGGATTGAATGGATAATCAGCGTGGATAAGACTGACTGTAAACTACTCGCATTTTGCAATAAACATAAACCTATGACAATATTTTTCATTAAAGTAAAAAGTAATACTGTGAATCAATTACACTGTAATGATACTACCTCTTTTAATTTATTATTAAAAACTCATTGACAATTATAGGTAATATTTTTTTACCTTTAAAACCACAATTACAGACCAACTGCCGAAAACACAATAAACCTATCTTGACAAAAAGTACATAAACAAGTTAGCCTATGAGCATTTACTATTTACAAAGTGACGGGACGACAATCCACAGTGAAGAGAAGTGTTAATTTTTTTATTAATTATTGTAAAGAACTTCGTGGACAATATTTATGATATCCACTTTGGAATTGGAACAATAATATACCGTATGCAATTAGCTATAATATTAACGGCCATTTACAGAGTGTAAAAGATTCATTTGTTTCATCAAAATGCTTAAAATGACGAATTTGCAAGTATCTCATTGACAATTATTTATGTAATATTTTTTACCTTTAAAACACCCTCCACAGACCAACTGCCGAAAACACAATAAACCTAACTTGACAAAAAATAAATAAACAAGATAGCCTATACGCTTTTACTATTAATTGTCGTCCCGCCACTTTGTTTAATTTACAAAGTGTTAATTCAATTCACAATCCACAGTAAAGGAGAAGTGTTATTTTTTTTTTATTAATGATTGTAAAGAATTTCGTGTGCAATATTTATGATATCCACTTTGGAATTGGAACAATAATATGTGTAATTAGCAATAATATTCACGCCTATTTTCAGAGTGTAAAATATTCATTTTTAAAATGACGACTTTACAAGTATAATTTTACGGCTGGTGGGTACTCCGTACCCCCCAGACCCCCCGGTGAGCTTAGTTAAACAAGGCTTCGCAATTATGTATTGCCCCAGGCCTCGCATTTTATAAAGACGGCTCTGAGTATTAGGCTAATTAAATTTCAGATATAGTTTATTTCATCTAATCATTAATTCAGATATTTCCTTATCACGATAAATCAAATGATACTTTAGCCAGAACACAGAAATGTTGGAAGGGACGATAAGTGTTGGGTCCCCTTTACTAACATAATTTGCTGCATTGATATTCCGGAATTGAGTGCTCAAGTGGGACGAATGCTAGGCCTATTTCGTCTCACCAAGAAAAGTATAAAGAACATATAAGAGCTATATGGCCAAGAAAAAACTAATCTAGGTATAATAATATCTAGGTATATAATAATAAAAAAAAAAACATGTGAATATTGTATATATATATTGAGATATTGAAAATTAATTATTTCCAAGACCATTAGACAGGTAAGCAAAAAAGCACAACCTAATTAAGTTACACTTAAGGTGTCTTGGCTTTCTAGTTTTTTAGTTGCATTCCGCCTTTAAATCATATGTGTAATATACAGGGTGGTAAAAAAGTCCCTGGACAGTTGAATATTTTAAAAAATAATGCAGATAGAGCTATAATACTTGGTACAAAGTTACAGGGCATAAAACTCTATTTTAACACATATTCAGTGATCCAATAACCCTTCAGGGGGACGGCCCACAAGGAGTCAGAAGAAAATCTTAAATGGAAGCATAGGTCAATATGCACATCAAATTAAAGGTCTTTTTTTGTAGAATACAATGCCGCAAACCGCACTTCAAAAGGTTGATCCTGCGCAAAATGACAGTTGTTCAAAGATTCATTTAATTTACATTGCTATTATACGCTTACTCCTCGGGGGCACAGCCCTAAGAATCGGAAGAAAATTGTTAACGTAAGCATAGGTGGATAGAGGTCAAATTAAAGGTCTTCACTAGTAGATTACGATGCCGTAAATTCAAGCTCAAAAGAATGCCTGAGTAAAAAATGGCAGTCGTTCAAAGATTCAAAATGGCGGATTCAAGAAATCTTTGAACATCTGCCATTTTGCGCAGGATCAACCTTTGAAGTGCGGTTTGCGGCATTGTATTCTACAAAAAAAGACCTTTAATTTGATGTGCATATTGACCTATGCTTCCGTTTAAGATTTTCTTCTGACTCCTTGTGGGCCGTCCCCCTGAAGGGTTATTGGATCACTGAATATGTGTTAAAATAGAGTTTTATGCCCTGTAACTTTGTACCAAGTATTATAGCTCTATCTGCATTATTTTTTAAAATATTCAACTGTCCAGGGACTTTTTTACCACCCTGTATAATTATTGCTTTTTGGTACATAATTAACATTTTTATGTTAAAACCTGTTCCAAGTTGATTAAATTTATAAGTGAATGAATTTAAAGTTTATTACTATTTTGTACCATCTTATTATAAATCTGAAAGTTTGTGAGTGTGTTGCTCAATCACGCATAAACTACAGGACGGATTGGGCTGAAATTTGGCATGATGATAGCTCACATTCCTAACATTTGAGCATATTCTTATCTCAAAAATATTTTCGGGCTCCGACCCAGTGGCTCTATAGTTCCCCATGTTAACCTTATGAGTATTCATATTTAAAGGGAATTAAAGAATTTAGTCAGCTGTTTCAACTTTACAAGTTCGTTCTATAACATGCAATAGCATTAAAAAGTTATAAGGTTTCCCAACAGGGTGCAGCACTATTATTATTTTGTTTTTGGATATGACAACAGAGCTAATCTATATATTAATACGCAAGCAGTTTTCTTTTCACAGTCATAACTCAATAACGGCTTGATGGATTTTATTTTGAGGTGTCAAATTAAAGGTATTTTCACGTAGATGTGCAAACGTCTCAGAATATTTGGAAAGGGCACCACTTAAGTACAGTTAAGGGCTAAAGTTTGGAAGGCGGCACCATCTGTTCATATTTGATCAAACTCATTTCCCTTTGTTTACAAATAACATATGGACGTAGTTTGAAATAGTTTTTAAGGTTAACCACAGACTGCAGGACTTAAAACTTCCAGAGCAAAGCTGGAATTTATATTTTGTTTCAATCTGTTAACTAAGTCTGGTTCATACAAAGTGTTTAAGAATAAATATTTAATTCTTTTTAGTTTTTAAGTTTGACCATAGATCGCAGGACTTATTCATTCCAGAGCAAAGTCGGAATTTTATATTTTTATCTAAACATCTGTTAACTAAATCTGTTTCTTAAATAAAAAGTTTCGTAGCAAGACTTGTCAACAAATTGTTTGTAAATAGTTGAATGTACCTTACATCGTATTCTACTGAATTATCGTGTTGTTTTAGTTACAGTTTGGTGTGATGAAATGAATGTTTGAAAGTGATTATTTCCAGTTCAGTTACACCACCATATCATGTAATTTACAATGTGTATAACAATTCCGTTGTAGTGTTTTCTGTTGTTTTGTTAACTTTCGTAATTTATCTAAATTTAAAATAATTTGCCACCAGAAAAGACTGTGTGGCTGGAGGAAACGCGAACTTGGCCGCTTGCATCAATCTCCAAATGTATCATTTGAAGATTACAGAGTGGCAACCATCGTGTGGGATACATCTAACCTTGGACAAATGAACGTTAAATGTTTACATTGTGGTGGCTTACATTTTAAGCAAAAAAAGTGTCTGGCCGATACAGTTCTATTGTTACTCTTTGTTGCCATAAATGAGAGAACCATTTACCTCATCTGCGGAATTCACCATACTTTCAGGAACTTATTGGAAACTCCCAATCTGAAATCAGGGCTGTGAGGCTTGGATCTATAAATTATTAGAGAGTAAAATTCGTCAATTCATTTCCGCCTTTGCCATGGTCAGCTCTGAAGCTCATGTAGATGAGAGGATCATACAAGGGATCTACAATTTCAAGATCCATGACACTTGAAAGGAAAGATTCTCAATTAAAAAATATGTGGGAAGAAGGGTCACATTCCCAACCCATTTGCCCACTCTTCTAAAACTCTGGCAGAAATGTGTAGGGACGAGAGCTCCGAGGAGTTAAGGGAGATTCTTATGTACATAATAAGAGACAAAATAATTATCTTTCCTCGCTACAATGATGCGACCTGTATAAATGTCGCCGCTATTTTTAAAGCTGAAAACAGAGGACCACTAGACCAAATAAATCTTAGTTTATTTTTTTTTCAAAAACTAATAATGTTAAACGCGAATCCGTTCTAGATACGTCGTTAGATCCACTTGCTTGCCCTCTAATATTCCCAACCGGAGACTTTGGTTGGGGCCCCTAATTTAAACACGCCTAAAACAGAACCTATCGTAGAAATAATTTAACAGTGCTATATTACGTGTCGTACTGGTTTGCGTCAAGAGAGGGATTTGGCTTGCAACATTAGGTCGAGAAAGCTCACTTTACAGTGTGTGGTTGACATCTACGTTCTCATAGTGGGGACCCACCTACAATACATAAGAGATGACCAAAGCAGTATGAGAGCGGATCTATATTTAAATATTGTAGGTTAGTTTTATAATTTGTTACAGCATAATATTTTTTGTATTTCTATAAGTCATATACCTACTTCAGAATTACTCTTTGATTGAGGTACCTATGTTCTCTGTTGTTGTTTATGCCTATTTTTGAGTTGTTTATTTTTCTTTATTACAAGTTGCAGTTTTGCTCGATTTCAAGCAACAGGTTAAACTTATCTAGTTTGAACCAAGCAGCAACAAAAAGCTGTGATACGCAATGAGAACTGTCAAAGTAGGATTGTTTACAGTTAGGTTTGAGTTTTTAATTTAATGCATAATTTGTGATATGTGCGAACGTTTGATAATTTATTTTGTTCTATTGTTTAGTTGCAGTGGTAGAACATTATGGCAATGGTAGATATGTTATACTAGGCCTATATCATACCATAAATGTATGAACCAAATTTTGGTAATTATTCCGTACAGGTGCCTCCAAACGAATTTTTAATTTTGATATCTTACTTTATAGTTTTTTACCTCCTGAATCCAAATATACCATTAATTTTCACCGCTGATGAATATTTCTCAAGATATCGCCGTAAAAACATACTTAAAATTGCAATAAACAAGGTAGGATGGATGACATTTACAAGTGGAATGAACTGTAGGTTAACGTGTTGCGTAGTGCTAGCTAAGTGCTATTCTGTATTTCAAAAATGCAAGCATTTTTGAAATAGTAATTTGAAGTGTTTTTCTCAGGATTTTAATTTTACAAAAACAGTCTGCAGGCGACATAAACTAACAACTTGATACATTATAACCTAAACTTTACCTTCCTAATCTAACCTAACTTCAAAACACTTAATACTACAGTTCATTCCACTTGTAAATGTCATCCATCCTATCTTGTTTATTGTAATGTTAGGTATGTTTTTACGGCGATATCTTGAGAAATATTCATCAGCGGTGAAAATTAATGGTATATTTGGATTCAGGAGGTAAAAAACTATAAAGTAAGATATCAAAATTAAAAATTCGTTTGGAGGCACCTGTACGGAATAAATACCCAAATTTTATCAAACTGTGTCCTACCCCATTGCAAACGCAATGATTATTGAGTATCACTGCACTAAGCATTTTATACTTATATGCCAATCCCGTACGAAGGACGGGTGCTCTGCTAGTACTTCATGAAACTAATGCTTGCTTATACTTACCTCGTACTTAATTTAAACTTGTTTAGATTCCTTTACAATATGATGATGGAGATGAGCTTTTTTCTTATTTAGAGCATTAGCCTATATAATATTAACACTAAGTAGGTAAACAAATGCTTTCGTCAAAATTTTAATGACTATTTCCGTTATTAACTTTTTATATTTTTGAACTGTGATAATGTAACACAAAATAGCCTACCCATGAATTTTATTACATATTCTTAAAGCACTTTTTCTTAGCTTTAAAATGACACCTTGTTCAAATTTGTAGGACCTGTCAGAAAAAATTTATGAGGATTTACGGAAATGGCGACAGCGAGAAAAATATTTCCGAAATTTCAACTTTGAAGTTGCCTAACCAAAATAAATTGGAAGATTTAACTATTTTGGACCATATTTTTGGAATCAGGGTGTAATTAGTTGTAAGAGTGCCAAGTTTCAAGTATTTATATTAATAATAGTCTCACAGTCGGACTTAAACTAAAAAGTGTTCTTTTCCCCCGACCCCAATTCTAATAAATCGGTTAAAAAAACGTATTTAAAAAAAAATTATAAAAAAAAACTAAAGTGAATTTTACAAAAATAAAAAATAATGGGTTGTTATATTTGTCCATAGATGCTGTAAAACAATTTTCATGTAAATCTGAGGTGGTGGGGTGTACCCCCCTGGATGATTTGGCCTGGACTGACCCGTTAGACTTAGGCTAAGCTAGTTTTGCTACAATTAAACTTACAGGGGGAAATACTTGCCTCGTGACTAACACAATATCCACAACGAACCTTTAAACAATGTCTACAAAAATACATCTTTGTCATAGGTTTTAAACAGCCACATGTACAAGCATATAAAACATAATCTGGCTGATCTAAAGACACCATTTTTCGTATCTCAAGTTTAATTAAAAATTAATTGTATAAATCAGAGCTAGGCCTATTGCTAATAAGAAAAATCTTGCTTCAAATTAATTGAAATTAGGCTTCGTTCACTTGAATTGAAACATAACCAAATACCAAAAGTCAAAGATATGGTATTTGGTATTTGGTGTTAGGCCTAATACTGGTGGTTAGTATTAACCTAACCTAGGAGGCCTAAGACTGAGTGAATACTGATAGATAACTGATAAACTAAAACAAAAAACAAAACTAAGTTACTGACTGACTGAATCAATAGAGCAAAGCAGCAAAGCCAAAGCCATGAGCAAAGCAATAGTAGACAGACGGATGACGGATAAGTTTTTTGTTTTTTTTTTCTATTTTTCCAAAAGTGGCTGGCTTTGAACGGTTAAAACCATGCAGCCGCATAGTTCAATATTTTAAACATGTGGTTGCTTCCTTCGAGTTAGTATTGTCATCAATGATACAATGATTTTATTCGGCCAAACAACAATTTGTTACAGGCTATGTCAGTGTACAAGCATAATGTACAACCATAAAATAAAATAAATATTTTAAGAGTTAAAAATCGAACCAAGCAAAATCGATAAAAACCAAACATGTGCAAGAAAAAATTCAAGACCATGCACATCTGAAACAGTTTGACATGGTTAAATGTCAATAATTTTGTTAGAATAGCTACCATTCACACATGGTTATTATTATTTTGTAATTTGTTTTTCAAAAATATGGGGATATTTCTACTGGTAAGATGGGATTTTGAGGAAGGTCAGGGTTGAGTGTCTTCACTGCTTGGGGTCTCTCAAGCAGACTTTACTAATCCGAAAGAGGATAGGACCGCGGAATGAAAAACCGAACAAATCAAATCAAATCATTTATTATCATGGACATTTACATGCATTGACATTGTCAGTGGAGCAGAACATAAAATTTCAATGTTCATTGTCTAATAATCAGAGGTAACTTGGGTATGAGTCTATGTTGTACAAATTCCTTTTAACTACAGGGTTAACAATCACAATAGACTATAAACAATTTAACAAATGAACAATTAACAAAGTTGAAGAAAACAAAAATAGACTATAGAAATAATTAACAGATTTGGATACAAAGTTACAGACTTATCACAGGCTGTTCTAGGAACTTTTCAATACTGTAAAAAGGATTTCTTAAGAGCCAGTCACTGAATTTTTTTTAAAATATTTTTTGTGAAATGAAATGAAATGAAATGATATTTATTCGTCTATAGACATTATACAGGGTGATTGATATAAGTGTGCCAGCCGTTTTATTCTAAAACTATAAGAGATATCAAAAAAAGTTAAATGGTAAGTGCCTTGGATTTTTTATTTTAAAAATTTTAGTCAAGTCAAAAAAATTATTTTAGCCGCCATTTTTCCAATATGGCCGCCAACTTTGATTTTTCTTACAGAACACCCTGTATTTTATGATGTATTCCGGTAGAAAATGTAATTTTAAGACGATTTTATTTTTTGGATTTTTTTCATAAACCTAACCGTTTCAAAGATAATAATGTTTAAAGTTTTAAAAATTAGGCATAAGAAAGAGTTTCGATAAAGTCAAAGTCAAAGTCCAAAGTCCTTTATTCAACCAGATTAACAATACATTGCATTGGCCAAGTCAAGAGATTACATTTTTATGAAATTAATTAACTACTAAATACATTATATACAAATTGTTTTCTTTTATGTTTAATAAGGTTAAAGACTACCAGGAAATTCCCGGACGCTGTAGCAGACCTTATTTATCAACATGGACTTAACTAATTTCCTGAATTTTCCGATGTCCTGTTCGGGTTTCAAAGGGAGAGGGAGGTCATTAAAAAGTTTTACTGCATTGAAGTGGAAATTTTTCTGAAAGAAAGTGGTTGAGTGTCGTGGTACTGAAAGATTGAAATTGTTGCGGAGACGATAACTATGGATACTTGGAGAGCTATATGATGATTGGTTTTTCTTGATAAATGATAATGTTTCTAAAATGTAAATGGAAGGGAAAGTTAGAACATTATGTGATCTGAAGACATCTCTGCAGGATTGACGACGGTAAAGGGAAAAAACAGTTCGGAGAGCCTTTTTTGAAGCCTGAATATGAACTGAGTCCTTTGGCTTTCACACCCCCAGGCCTAAGCAAGCATGCCAGCTGTTTTATTCAAAAACTATTCAAAATTTCACAAATTTAACTATTATTATCTTTGAAACGGTTAGGTTTATGAAAAAAATCACAAGAATAAAATCGTCTTAAAATTACATTTTCTACCGGAATACATAATGAAATACAGGGTGTTCCATAAGAAAAATCAAAGTTGGCGGCCATATTGGAAAAACGGCGACTAAGAAATTTTTTTCGACTTGACCACAATTTTTAAAATAAAAAATCCAAAGCACTTACCATTTAACTTTTTTTGATATCTCTTATGGTTTTCGAATAAAACGGCTGGCACACTTATCAATCACCCTGTATAAATGCATCAGACACAGTCAAATTATATAAATACATGCTGGTAGAGGCACAAGTCAAGTTCAGGCAACTAATAGTAACTAGTAAACACGTTGCTCGAAATCGAGCAATTGCAAAGAAGTAAAGAAGTTATTTAAAAACAAATAAAAGTCATCATAATTTCCGATGAGTTAAAAAGACTTTGAAAATAACAGCAATTATAACATACAGCTGGAAGGCCACTTTGGATAAGGATCAAAATGTAAACAATCATGTTCTTCATAAGGATAACATGGGAACTTTAACAGCCACTGGGGCAGAGCCCAAGGGACTTTATCAAAAATGTAAGGTCAGTTTGCAAATCTACGCGACACGCTCTTTCCAATGAGACGTCAATGGATAAAATCGGTTAAGAAATGGCGGAGGAGTTCAACCGACAAAGTTTCATGTAGCGTATTAATTATATAGATAATTAAGAATTATTACACATCATGCAAATAAATAATCGTACAAAAGTAGATAAGCATAGACAGGCTGAAAATACATGCAAGGCTGGTATTAAATAATCATATGTGGTTATGTCATTGGTTGTAAAGCAAAAAAACTCATCAATCTTATACAGGGGGTTTCTGACAAGCCATTCATAAATTGCATTCTTAAAACTATTGTAAGGGAGTTGAATTATTCTTGGCGATAGTTTGTTCCACAACTTTCTACCCATAATAATATGGCTTCTTTTAATCTTTTCCAGTCTTGTAAAAGGAATGTCAAGGTTTTCTCTTTTCCTAGTGTCAAAGCAATGAAAATCACCCCTTAGAGCAAAGGTTTCATGCAACTTAAAACTAGATAACAATACATTATAAATATAAAGGTTTATCACAGTCAAAGCATTAAAGTTAATAAATAATGGTTTACAATGTTCATTTCGATCTTTGTTAAATATAGTTCTAATAATCTCTTTTTGAGCAACAAGAACATCATTGATGTGGTAACTATTTCCCCAAAGGATTATCCCGTAGCTTAGAATTGACTGGACAAGTGCAAAGTAAACATTTTTGAGATGATTTAGAGGCAGAAGGTTCCTTAATTTTCTAAATAAAAAAGTAAGCCTACTTAGTCTTGTGCATATATGTTGTACCTGGGAGTTCCAAGTTAGTTGGGGATCAACAATTACTCCAAGAATCTTAACATTTGAATTGTTTTTGATAGTTTCCTCCATTAGAGGCGTAGACCGCAAGCTAAATAGCATAGACTGTGTTTTGTCCTCGTTGACAAGGAATTTATTTGCTGCAAACCATTCAGAGGTCAAACTTAGGCTAATTTCCACTGCAGCTACAAGCTGCGTTACATCTGCACCCTTACTTAGAATGGTGGTATCGTCTGCATACAAATATGCATCACAGTTGAGGCTGAAGGGCAGGTCATTGATGGCAATGAGGAACAGGAGAGGACCCAATACTGAGCCCTGAGGTACTCCACAGTTAGTGGATAGGACAGAGGACCAGGTATTGCCTATGCAAACTGCCTGTCTACGATCAGCAAGGTATGTCCTGAATAGGCTGAGGCTCGCACCACGGATACCATAATACTCCAGCTTTTGGAGGAGGATGACATGGTCAACACAATCAAAGGACTTGCTTAGGTCAATAAAAGTGGCACAAGCAGCCTCTCGACTTTCAAAACAATTGAAGACTGTGCGGACCATGGCATCGATGGCCCCCGTAGTAGAGCGTCCAGCCCTGAAACCAAATTGTTGTTCGTTGAACAGAGCATGATACTCAAAAAAATTTCTCACCTGGTTATAAATCACATGTTCGACTACCTTAGCCAAAGTCGGTACCAGACTGATAGGCCGATAGCTCTGAGGACTAGCTTTATCCCCCTTTTTGAAAATCGGACAAATCTTTGACAATTTTAAAAATTCAGGAAAATGTCCTTCCTGAAGACAGGCATTTATGCATACTGTGAGAGGGAAAACAACACAGGAGGAGGTCTCTTTGATGAACCAGTTAGAAATGTCATAAATATCTTTTGTTTTTGAGTTTTTCATTTTCCTAATTACCGATAGGACTTCATCACAAGTTACATAACCAAACCTGAAAGATGCATTTGTTTGAGGAACATTCTTTAGAAAAACATCAAAAGAAGTATTTACACTACTTATCTCAGATCTTATACTAATTACAGAGTCAATAAAACCTTTATTGAGATCATTGGGATGCAAGGGAATGACAACTTTTTTTGTACTACCACCAGAGTTCTCTTTTACAATTTTCCAAGCAGTTTTGCATTTGTTTTGCGAGTTCTCTATTACCTTGGCATTGTGTTTTAGCTTGGCATCATTGATTGCTTTTCTATAGAACTTCTTAGAATTTTGATATTCCAACTTAAGGGTTGGACAATTATTACTAGGCTTAAGGTTAAGGTATTTAAGATGAAGTTGTTCCTTGAGCCTGAATAAATTATCATCAAACCAACTATGTTTAAGCGTGTTCTTGTTATTCTGAGGCTTAGATCTAATCAGTGGAAAACACAAAGCAAACTCATGCATAAAAGTGTCAAAAAAGTTTTGAAAATGTTACCTGGTTGTAGTGTTCCAAGGGTAGTCAATTCCTTTGTCCAATCAGTGTTTTGCATTTTTGACTTGAAAAGTGTGAGATTGTGTTCAGAGAAAGGCCTTATAAAGGTATTCACTTCTGTATTTACAGGCTCAAGGTTTTTACATACAATAGCAAACAGAGCGAGTCCATCATGGTCCGAAAAGTGACAAGGAACAACAGAGGTGGAGAGGTTGTCGCTGCCACAGTTTGTGAACACGTTGTCAAGGCAGGCGTTATCTTGTTGGTTGGTCGTTGTGGTGATACGGTTGTGTTGTCTTAATAGGTTCAGGAGTCTGGTGACCGGAGTACTTGGCTTGGTAACGTCGAACTGGGCATTAACATCACCACCAATTATAATTTTGTAATTGGGCCATTTTGAGATAAGGTGGAGGATTTTTTCCAGGTTTTCAAGAAATAGCCATACACTGCTATCTGGTGTGCGGTATATAGAGATAAGAATAAGCTTGTGCTTACTTATAACTACAGCACACGCTTCAATAGACTTTTCAATGCAAAAGTCTGAAAGGTTAATTTCACAGCACTGAAGTTCACTTTTGGAAAAAATTAGAGTTCCACCTCTGCTAGAGCTATCACGGGCAAATTTACTGACTAGATTGTAGCCCTTAAGGGTGCAGAAGTCTACATTTATTTTAAATATCCAATGTTCAGAGAGACATATAAAATCATAGTTATGTTGCAGTGACATATATTCTAGCAAAGTTTGTTTATCACCATAACCTTGAATATTTAGAAACAGGAATGTTAGCACAAGCCTATTTGTAGAAAAGTCTTTATTAATGTTCGATGTGATATTGAGTTCTAGGCCTAGGTCATGCTCATTACCTAGGTTGTGGCAGGGAGACTGGGGCGCTCTTCGTTTAAAGAATTGCTAGTCTCATTTACAGACCCTGAGTCAATATAAGTCCTCCTTTTGCGTTGAACATAGTTAGATATGAGAGTACCTGCCGACCAAAACTCACTAACCAACACTTTCTCAGCATCCACGGGATACAGACCGACTTTAAAAGACTTGTAGGACTTGTAGGACTTGTGGATACTTATTTACATTAATACCTTATTACCTTATTATAAGCTTTCTTACACGATAACAACATGGCTTTTTAAAGATTTGCTCAAACGGAGGTGCTGGTAACTTATTTGATGTCTACCACGAGTATTGTAGGGATACATCTTCATTCAGGACCATGACTGGTAGTTTTTTAAAGAATAAATAACAAGTTCTAAAATATAAAGGTTAATAACAGTAAAAATCTTTAATTTAATAAAAATAGGCCTACAATGTTCAAGATCAGCTGAACCATCAATAATTCTAACAGCTTTTTTTGTAATATTAACACTTCTTCAATTCTTGAACAATTGCCCCAGACAAGCAAGCAGTTTTAATTATTGATTGAAAAAAAAAGCAAAATAAGCCATCCGGATATATTCTGGAGTTACACACAGTATTTCAAACGCCCCAACAAGAAAACAACTCTAGAAAGTCTAGTAGTAACACAATTAATATGAGTATTCCAAGTAAGCTGTTGGTCAACACATACACCTAAAAACTTGGTACTGACAGCTGTTTCTATAGCTAAAGATTCATGGTCATAAGGCCTCAAAGAGAATACTATATTTTCAGTTTTATTTTTATTTAAGAGATAGCCATTAGCTCTAAACCAAGATGAAGCTTCTTCTATAGAGTTATTTACCAAATTACTTAGATGCAGCAAGTTACTGGAAGTTAACAAATGTCGTGTCATCAGCGTAAAGAAAAGAAGGGTTCTACATTGCACATTATGAGGTACCTGTAGTGTATACATTAATAATGTACCATAATGTTGCCATTTTCACGATATTTAGATTTGTTTTATAAAGAGTTGGCAATATGTTTTGCATTTGTGTCCTGACTGCGATCAGGCGACTGTGACGTCATATCGTATGATTTCAATAAAGCTCCCGGATTGGCTACAACCCATCACGCCACTATTCCCTCCACGTTTAACCGCCGTTCCAAAAGTTTCCTTGCTGACCAGTCCTCAAGATTCCAACAAACCGTAAACATGTAGTCGGCCGGATTTTATTTAATTCCCCAAATGGTGTTTTTATTTCTAGTCATTGCACCCCAAACGTTCCAGTGGCGACGAGGTACGAAAATGACTCAACGCGTAAAAGGTTTTTAAGTGATTTAAGTGACAATCGAAGTGCACCGTAGGAAGGTACGTGTGTTTTTAAAAGTGACAATTGAACTTCTAGTGCACCGTAGGAAGGTACGTGTGTTTACAGAAGAATTCGGTCAAGTTAACTTCGAACAGTGCGTGTGAGTGAAACATTAATGCCGCTTGATGAGAACTTTATTGATAACTTTGGAACTTTATTAAATTTCAAGATGTCGTTCATCGGTGCGATCGGTCCTTTTGATAATTCGGAAGAAACGTGGGACTCATATATCGAGCGTTTTGAATTGTTTGTTACATGTAACGATATTACCGACGCTAAAAAGGTTAGTACGCTTTTGACGGTTGTCGGAGTGAAGACTTATAACCTGCTTAAAGATCTATGTACACCAGACAAACCTGCTACTAAGAGCTACGAGGATATTGTACGGATCATTAAGGGACATCTTCATCCAAAACCATCTTTTATTGCCGAAAGGTACAAGTTTAGTCTACGAACACAATTGGATCATGAATCAGTCGCTGATTACATCGTCAACCTGAAGAAACTATCTGTCAACTGTGAGTTTAAGGACAAACTACCGGATCATCTTCGGGACAGGATCGTAAGTGGGTTGAGGGACGACGCCACCAAGAAGAGGTTGCTGGGCGAAGAAGATCTCACCTTCGAGAAGACGGTCCAAATAGCCACGTCGATGGAGTTGGCAGCGAGAGACACCGCGGCCCTGACCTACCACAACACGGGGGGAGGAAGTCGTCTCCATAACGTCGCTTCGAAGCAGCATTTTTGTAAGAGGAAAGGCCATTTAGAAAGTGCGTGTCTGATGAAGAAAAACAATGGTGAGTCACAATCTAAATTTGCATTTAATGATAAGCGTAAAGATGGACAAAAGAACTTTACACCTAAGTTTACCTCTGGTAACAAGTCTCATAAGTATAAGCAAAACTATGTAGAGAACACAGGGGTCAATGAGAATGACGATGATTATAGTGATTTAGCTAACTTATTTTCCATAAATGACGAGGAAACTAAAGAGAGGGATAGAATAAAACCTATCACGGTTAATCTTAAAGTAGAACATACTGTATTGCCATTTGAGGTTGACAGTGGAGCATGCGTGTCAGTAATTTCTGAAAAGTGTTATAACGATAATTTCTCTGATCTCGAATTAATGCCCACTAATTTGGTTTTGAGCTCCTATACAAACCAGCCAATAAAACCTGTAGGAAAACTTAACGTAAATGTACAGCATGAATCTGAGCATAAAAAGTTAACTTTGTATGTTGTGTCTAAAGGGGCTAATCCTCTAATGGGAAGAGACTGGATTAGGGAACTAGAAATATCGATCCGAATCCCTAAAGAAAATAGTTTGAACACGGTTGAAAAGCGAGATCAAAAACCTGTAATTGTCAGTAAACTGTACAGTAAATTTCCTGAGGTATTTACTGATGTGTTAGGTTGTTACAAGGGAGATGCAGCTAGATTAGAGTTGAAGGAAAATGTAATTCCTAAGTTTTTCAAACCCAGACCTATACCATTTTCGATCAAAAGTAAAGTCGAGTCTGAGATTGATCGATTAGTAAATAATGGGATTTTAACTCAAGTTAGCAATAGTGAATGGGGAACTCCAATTGTGCCTATTTTGAAAAAGGACGGAAGTATAAGAATATGTGGCGATTTTAAAGTAACGCTCAACCCCTATTTAGTAGTCAATCACCACCCAATTCCAAGGATTGAGGACATTTTTAATAATTTACAAAAAGGGGAGACATTTTCAAAAATCGATCTTTCTCAGGCTTACACTCAGGTAAAGTTAGACGAGGAATCAAAGAAGTATTGTACAATAAGTACATCGAAAGGATTGTATATTTACAACCGAGTTCCATATGGTGTAGCATCCGCCCCGGGAATATTTCAGAGTATAATGGAACGCATTTTAGCTCACATTCCCGGCGTTGTTTGCTTCCTAGACGATATTTTGGTAACAGGAACTGATGACAAACAGCATTTAGAGAGGTTGATTCAAGTGTGTGAAACTTTAAAGAATCATGGTTTAACAGTAAGTCAAAATAAATGTCAGTTTTTCTGTAAATCTGTTGAGTATTTAGGGTACATTTTAAGTAAACAAGGACTAGGCACATCTCCTAGTAAAATTGAAGCTATTGTAAACGCCCCAGTGCCTACCAATGTAACTCAGTTAAAAGCTTTTCTAGGTTTAGTTAATTATTATTCTAAATTTGTGCCAAGTATGTCTACCATTGTATCCCCACTGTATCATTTACTCAGAAAGGACACTCCATTTGAATGGAATTTATCATGTGACAAAGCGTTTCAATTAATTAAGAGCAAATTAGTTTCCGCTCCTATTTTGGCGCATTATGACCCAAATTTACCTTTGAGGTTAGCTACTGATAGTTCTGCCTACGGGGTCGGAAGTGTGTTAAGTCAAACGCAATCAGATGGATCTGAAAAACCTATTTGTTTTGCGTCAAGGACATTGTCTAAAGCCGAATCAAACTACTCTGTAATAGACAAAGAAGCTTTAGCTATTGTGTTTGCGGTTAAAAGATTTAATCAGTATTTGTTTGGTAGAAAATTCACACTAGTAACAGACCACAAACCATTGTTGTCAATTTTTGGCCCTAAAAAGGGACTTCCGGCTTTTGCCGCTAGCAGATTACAGAGGTATGCTTTATTTTTAGCCAGCTATGATTTTGACATACAATATGTTTCCTCTCAGGGAAATGCTTCTGCAGATTGTTTATCTCGCTTACCTTTGCAAGCCAAACATGTTAACGAACAGTATGAGGAAAATCCTTATGTAGGAACCTATTTGCAATTTTTAGCGGAGGGAGATATTCCAATCAGTTTTGTTGATATTAAGAGGGAAACACAAAAAGACCACGAGTTAAGTAAGGTATTTGGCTATGTCTTGTACGGCTGGCCTAATGAGGTAAATGAAGAATTACGACCTTATTTCATAAGGCGGAGCGAACTAACTATTGAGCATGGCATATTAATGTGGGGTTATCGGGTTGTCATTCCAAAAATGTATAAAAGGGGACTGTTACAAGAATTGCATTGTGGACATTTAGGGATAGTCAAAATGAAGGCTCTAGCCCGTTCTTATCTATGGTGGCCTTCAATAGATAAAGACATAGAAGAACTTGCCAATAGTTGCTCGCAATGTCTCATGGAACGTCAAAGCCCGTCAAGGTCATATTTACATGTATGGGAATACCCAAAGTCAGCGTGGCAACGATTACACATAGATTTTTTAGGCCCTATTAATTCAAAGTTGTATATGGTTGTAGTTGATGCTTATAGTAAATGGATAGAAGTAGAGGAGGTCAGTTCCACATCTGCCAAAGTAGTCATAAATAAATTGAGACCTATGTTTGCAAGGTTTGGAATTCCGGAACAGTGTGTCACAGACAATGGCCCTCCTTTTACATCCTGTGAATTTAGCAAGTTTCTTAAAGCTAATGGGGTTAGGCATACGCTTACACCACCTTATTTTCCCGCTAGTAATGGCCAGGCGGAAAATGCTGTAAAAACAGTAAAGAAAAGAATAAGAGGGGCTTTGTTTTCAAATCAAAATCCAGACTTAGCTTTAAGTAGATTTTTGTTGGCATATCGAAATGCAGTACATAATACAACCAATGAAACACCAGCCAAACTAATGTTCGGTAGAGTATTGCGAACTACTTTAGATTTGATACGTCCTTCTGTTAGTAAAACGGTTTTGTCAAACCAAAACAAACAAATTGTAAACAAAGGGGGCAGTCAAACTAGGGAACTGTCATTAGGACAGCCTGTTTTAGTTCGTGATTACAGGGGAAGAAATAAATGGACACAAGGTGTAGTGATTAAAGTGTTAAGTCCTGTATCTTATTTAGTAAAATTAGACTCAGGTATTGTATGGAAACGCCATATTGACCAGCTGGTCGGGTTAAACACTAAGGTAAATTTGAATGATCAACAGAATGATATTACTAGAGAGGTAGTGTTGCCTCCAGCTGAACATATGTTTGACCAGGATGTTGGTAACAATGCTCAGTCAGCTGGTCGGGCTTCACCCATGAGACCGGAAATGCCGAGTACACCTCGTACTCCAGGACGTAGTAAACGTAGTAGTACGCGCTCATCGCTTACTCCACCGGACGTGACCTTTACATCACCTGTACGCAGGGCCGATTTACCGAATAGGCAAGGTAGGCACGTGCCTAGGGCGCGAAGCAATTGGCATTTTTGGGGGGCGCCAAAAAATTGGAAAAAAAAAAAATTGTGGTCGTTTTTGCATGCGATCGCGGTAAATCCCTTGCGGCCGTGAAGACACCTCAGTCTCCCACAATCGCGGCAAGATGTTAATTATTTACCGCGGTTGTATATACGTCATCATCGTCCGTCTCCCGCGATCGCGTCAAAGTTCTGACTATTTCCAGCGGATGTGTGGACATAATTATCGTCTTCCTTGATCGCGGCAATATATGAACACATCCCGCGGTCGTGATGAGATTATCACCGTCTACCGCGAATGAGGCAAAATTGTAATATTTTCCCGGGGTCGTGTGGACATTATCATCTTCTTGCGTGATCACGATAAAATTCTGATAATCCCTCACAGCCGTGAAGACATCATCGCCTCCCGTGGTCGTGAGGCATTGTCATCCTCTCCCGCCATTGCGGCAAATGGTAATCATCTCCCGCGGTTGTTTGGAGATAGTCATCGTCTTTCACGAATGAGGCAAATTTCTGATCTTTCCCGTGGTTGAGTGGACATTATCATCGTCTTACGCGATTGCGGTAAAATTCTGATCATCCCTCGCAGCCGTGTCGAGTAGACATCATTATTGTAACTCCCGTGATCCTGTAGACATCTCAATCGTCCCCCGCTGTCGTGAAGACATCATATAATCGTCTCTCTCGGTCGTGAAGACATCGTAATCGTCTGCCGCGATCGTGAAGACATCGTAATCGTCTCCGCGCGATCGTGAAGACATCGTAATCGTCTCCTGCGGTCGTGAAGACATCGTAATCGTCTCCCGCTGTCGTGAAGACATCGTAATTGTCTCCCGCGATTACGGCAAAATGTTAATAATATCCCGCAGTTATGTGGATATCATTATCGTCTTCCGCGATCGTGGCAAATTTCTGACTGTGTTCCGCGCGATCGCGGTAAAATCATGATCATATCCCATTGTCGTTTAGACATTATCATCGTATCATGCGATCGCGGCAATATTCTGATTATCCTACACGGCTCTGTGGATCTCATTATCGTATTGCGCGATCGCGGTAAAATCATGATCATATCCCGCGGTCGTTTAGATATTATTATCATCTCATGCGATCGCGGCAAAGTTCTGATCATCCCTCGAGGCCTTGTGGAGACATATTATCGTCTCCCGTCTCCCGTGGTCACGGAAACGTCACTGTTGTAAATTGACAATTCCAGGTAGAAATAGAAAATTAACACATAATTCCTGGTCAAAAAAATTCACGCTTAGTTTCCGGATTTCCCGGTTGGTGGTCACCCTGTTATATATTGCAAAGGGGCGCTACTATTAGTTGTGCCTAGGGCGCTGACATGGTCAAAAACGGGCCTGCCTGTACGATCAGCTGATCAACCAAAACAAGCATCGCCATTGAGGCGATCTGCCAGAGAAATAAAACCTCCTGAAAGGTTGAATTTGTAAATATTTATTTCTGTGTTTTGTTTCCAATTTTATCAAGGTTGTTTTGTTTTAATGTTTATTGTGTTGTATTATTTGATTGAGTCATACAATATTGTTTTATAAAAGTGTTTTTGTTTTAGGCTACTTAATGATTATTTAATTGGTTTGATGTGTTGATAAAATTGCGTATTTTAAGAAAAAAATATTTTAAACTTAAAGGGGAGGAAATGTAGTGTATACATTAATAATGTACCATAATGTTGCCATTTTCACGATATTTAGATTTGTTTTATAAAGAGTTGGCAATATGTTTTGCATTTGTGTCCTGACTGCGATCAGGCGACTGTGACGTCATATCGTATGATTTCAATAAAGCTCCCGGATTGGCTACAACCCATCACGCCACTATTCCCTCCACGTTTAACCGCCGTTCCAAAAGTTTCCTTGCTGACCAGTCCTCAAGATTCCAACAAACCGTAAACATGTAGTCGGCCGGATTTTATTTAATTCCCCAAATGGTGTTTTTATTTCTAGTCATTGCACCCCAAACGTTCCAGTACCTAAATCATTAATACTAATTAAAAATAACAGAGGGCCCAAAACTGATCCTTGGGGAACACCATATTTCAAATAAACCTCTTGAGACTGAACACCATCAATATACACAACTTGTCTCCTATCCTTTAGATAAGATTCGAAAAGTTGCAAGGCAAACACCCTGGATGCCATAGAAGTGCAATTTTGAAAGAAGGTCTGAGTGATCAACACAATCGAAGGCTTTACTCAAGTCACAGAAGGTAACTTGAGCATAGGACCTCGCCTCAAAAGCCTGCAAGATTTGGGAAATGAGATCGTCCATGGCATCCTGGGTAGCCCTGCCCCTTCTAAAGCCAAACTGAGAACTGTACAACATTTCATTTTCCTCTAAAAACAAGATGACCTGATTGTAAACTATTATTTCTATAATTTTTGACAGCACAGGCACAAGAGACACAGGACGATAGCTTTCTGGCTTATCTTTAGGCCCCTTCTTATAAACAGGACAAACCCTAGAAATTTTAAGTTCATCTGGAAAGTGACCATCTAGTAAAATACTATTGATGCAAACTACAAAAGGAGTAACAATACTTGGAATTATTTGCTTTAAAAAATTATTTGACATGTTATAATAATCATTACTACTCGAGTTACTGAGATGCTCTACTGCCTTTAGGACATCTTTATTTGTGACAGGTTTCAACAACCAGGAACACACGGGAGAAACATTTAGGTTTGTTTTGAGTGTGTGTCAGGGCCACTTTCCCCAACGCCGCTTAAGCTAGATGTTTAGCTTAAGTAATAGCTTAAGCTCAATATTGCATCAGGGACATTCCTTAATTGTACCGGTCGTGAGTAAAGTCCAAGGGCCTACAGGTACATGTCAGGACGATGTCGAAGTTGGACAACGTTAAACGTGGACTACGTTAAAAGCAGACACCGTCTACATCAGACAACGATAAAAGCAGACAACGACGAACCTGGACACATTTTTAAGTTGTCCAGGGGTGGCGTTTCACGACACGACGAAACTGGACACATTCAAATGTGTCCAAGTTTAACGTTGCACGCAAACGACGAACCTGGACCCGTTTTTAAGTTGTCCAGGGGTGGCGCTTCACGACACTACGAAACTGGACACATTCAAATGTGTCCAAGCTTAACGTTGCACGCAAACGACGAACCTGGACACATTTTTAAGTTGTCCAGGGGTGGCGTTTCACGACACGACGAAACTGGACACATTCAAATGTGTCCAAGTTTAACGTTGCACGCAAACGACGAACCTGGACACGTTTTTAATTTGTCCAGGGGTGGCGCTTCACGACATGACGAAACTGGACACATTCAAATGTGTCCAAGTTTAACGTTGCACGCAAACGACGAACCTGGACAAGTTTTTAAGTTGTCCAGGGGTGGCGCTTCACGACACGACGAAACTGGACACATTTAATGTGTCCCAGTTTAACGCTGCGCGCAAACGACGAACCCGGACACTCTTAGTTTTTGAACAGACTGTACACCTGGCTCATCAAATTCTCAGTCTCGCTCGGTTGGTAAACTCTGAATGAGCTTCCTAATACAGAAATGCCGTGAATACGCCTTATTATTACAAGGCTTATTTCTAACACCCTGTTACTAATACACTGTGTTGTAGTAACTCATAGTCCGCGAAACACATTGCACATTATAAATTCGGAAATTTAATTGCATGTTTATTTGGTCGTTTTAAGTGTTTGCTGGATATTAATAAAAAATTAAAACCTATGGGACTTGGATACACCGTGTCCCAAATGGATGGTTCATATCTACAGCTTTTGTTCAGTATATGTGTTGCTAAGGGTCGTAGAAAAGTTAATTAAGGCTCATTTTAAAACTGCCATATTTAAGTGATTTTTAGTGCCCTTCAATAGTAATTAGCTGTCCATTGTTGTTGGCACGTTTGAATGTTCAAAAAATACATTTGAAATATGGAGCTGCGGCTGAAAGCAAAATTTGTTAATGGTTTATAGAAACGAAATATGTGGAGTGTTTTTGTCTGGGGGTTTGTCCTTGGGTTTTCAATGATTGAACGTATCAGTCGTCAACCTCTAACTTGGATAAACTAACTAAATGAAGCAAACAGATGCCTTAGATTTTAACGTTTTCGTGGCGAAACAACTGCAATAGAGCAGTCAAATTGTTATGGATTATTTTATAATGTGTAAATGGATCCTGCTCGACTAAACCTGTTACACAATGTGCAGTCTATCGTATCCTACGATCACATATCGTACCTACATCATAGGTTGAAATAATATTATTGATTCGTTTGAGGATTATTTGAACCAAGCAGCAAAATAGCGGTGATACACAATGACATCATATCATGCGTGTATTTGAGATCGTTAGTGAATCCACTACAGATAATACTTTGCAAAACGTTATTCTTATGAATACGCTTAATATTGGATTTTTCAAATGTATAACGTATAACGTAATTTATTTAATTATATCGTATAAATTTATACGAAGAGTAATTTGAAAATGATCAGGCTGCTGATCTATCGAAATTGTGTTTATTGAGCGGAGCGAGCGAAGCTCTTATACGTCGACTCTTATGCATTTCGTAATACGCAAACTCCTCCTAGACGGCTGAATCAATCGTTTTAAAATTTTGCATGGTGATAAAGACCATATCGGTGAGTGCCAACATCTATATGGCGTTAAGAAAGTTTCTCAGGAATCCGCCCCACTGGGTCTCAAAGATTCGTAATCCTTATGGAAGCAGTAATTGACACATAAACAAAAACATATGATCAGCTGTTGACTTTTAAATGTAGTAGATAAAGAAATAGCTGATAACACTCCTCCACAGATATTAGAACAGAAACGGTATGGATTATAAATATAATCAAATGACGACACTAGCTTGAGGTCCGTGACGTAGGAAGCGGTGAAGGAAGTAGTAAAGGTGAGCTGTCCGGAGTGTGCGAAATGTTTATGACGATTAGATTAAGGTATCTGCAATCTTAAAATGCTATGGGAAGGAAGGAAAACAGGTCCGCGACGTAGGAAGTGGTGAAGGAAGTAGTCAAGGCGAGCTCTCCGGAGTGTGGGAACTGTTTATGACGATTACATTAAGGTATCTGCAATCCTAAAATGCTATGGAAAGGGAGGGAAACAGGTCCGTGACGTGGGAAGTGGTGAAGGAAGTAGTAAAGGCGAGTTGTTCGGAGTTTGGGATTTGTTTATGACCAATAGATTGAGGTATTTGCAATCCAATTATGCTAAGGGAAGGGAGGTAAACAGGTCCGCAACGTAGGAAGTGGTGAAGGAAGTAGTAAATGCGAGCAGTCCGGAGTGTGGGAACTTTTTATGACGATTAGATTGAGGTATCTGCAACCCTAAAATGCTATGGGAAGGGAGGGAAACAGGTCCGCGACGTAAGATGAGGTGAAGGAAGTAGTAAGGAGAGCAGTGTGGAGTGTGGGAACTGTTTATGACGATTAGATTAAGGGATCTGCAATTCTAAAATGCTATGGGAAGGGAGGGAAACTGGTCCGAGACGTAGGAATCGGTGAAAGAAGTAGTCAAGGTGAGCTGTCCGGTGTGTGGGAACTGTTTATGACGATTAGATTAAGTTAGATAAATGTATCTAATACTTTAATGCTATGAGAAGGGAAGGAAACAGGTCTATGACGTAGGAAAAATGGTGAAGGAAGTAGTTAAGGCTTGCAGTGCAGAGTGTGGGAACTGTCTTTAGCAATTACATTAATGTATCTGCAATCCTAAAATGCTATGGGAAGAGAGGGAAACAGGTCCACGACGTAGGGGGTGGTGAAGGAAGTAGTAAAGATGAGCAGTGTTGAGTGTGGGAATGGATTAATGTATCTACAATGCTAAAATGCTAAGGGAAGAGATTGTAGACTGTAGGTTAAAATGATTACGAAGCACGAATCGATACATATTTCGATACATGCAATCGTTTACAATAGAAATTTACAACTGAGTTGACAACAGTTGATTTTTACTCCATATAGGCTAAAAACGATTTTTACTCACTAAAGAGTAAAAATGCTACTTTAGACCCGCAACCCATGCATTTAAACGACTGTTTTTACTGCAGTATGACAAAAACAATATAATATAAACCCTTGATGACTCCGCTCAATTTTTGTGGATGCCTCTGCGAACGCCACCTAGTTTACCACTAAGCTTTCTATTGTAGCGAGAGAAGTGTCTTGCTTGCATTCAAATACAAAAATGAACAACTTTAAATAAGTAAAATTAATAATGAGAAATATCAGAGATTCCAAATATCAACTTTTAATCCTAGCCAAAATACAGTAACTAACTGAGAGAAACTTATCTTACATATTGGACAAAAAACAGAGTGGAAGTTCAAGTATAGACTTTTAAATATCAAAGAATTTATTTCCCTCTCCCAAAACGTAAAAAAATCTTAATACAAAAACAAATATACAAATCAATACACATCTAAAAATGATTACAAAGAGACAAAGAAATATTTACATTTTTAGAAAATTTACAAAATAAAAGCTCTTACAAACTTCCCCACTGTGGCACGACATGCCGGGCAATCTAAAGGTACCAGTACAATCGGTACATATCTAACCCATGTCAGTAGAATGCCCCCCGATCTAGCAGGGGTAGTTTTGGTGTGTTGCGTGTTGCCTAGGGGTGGATTGAAGGGGTTGATTCAGGGGTGGTTTTTGTGTGAGGGGTGGTTTAAGGGGTGGATTTTGGATTAGGGGTGGTTTTAGGGTTGGATTTAGAGTAGGGGGTGGTTTAAGGGGTGGATTTAGTGTTGGGGGTGGGTGTTGGAGTTGGGGGGTGGGTTTGGGTGGGGTTGTTGTTTTTGGAAGGGTTGAAGACTGTGGTTGTACTCTTATGTTAATATAAATCTAATTAATAATTATGATATTTAATAATTTTTTTCTTAGGTGTTCCTTTATGACTTATGAATTATCTTTTATGGTATTGAAATTAACGGAAAAAAATATTTGAATCAGGTGTCCTCTGATTGGTTGAAAATAAGCTCGCCCCTGATTGGTTATAAGTAAGTGACTGTGGTATTGAAATTAACGGATAAAAATATTTGAATCAGGTGTTCTCTGATTGGTTGAAAATAAGCTCGTCCCTGATTGGTTATAAATAAGTGACTGTGGTATTGAAACTAACGGACAAAAATATTTGAATCAGGTGCTCTGTGAGTGGTTGAAATAAGCTTTTACCTGATAGGCTATAAATAGGTGATCTGTGATTGGTTGAAGGGTATATCTGTGAGAGAATTAAAAATCCTAGTTCATTCTTACTTTGGCGGGGTTCATATGTGTAGTTCTTTTGCTCTATGACATTTTCTGAATTGTGTGTAGTGTTTTTTCTTCTGTAAAAAGGTTATCGTTGTGAGTAGTAATATTAAGTTTTCTTTTAAATATGGAGTATTAAGTATGTTTGTAAATAGTAGTGATATTTAGATTTTCCTTAATATTTGTTGTAATGGCTTCTGCTGTTGAGCCAGTTGAAACTATTAGTGAGGACCAGTCCTATGTTAAGAAATTTAGACTTTATAGGACCAAGACTATATTTAAATTTTCTAATCCTCCCCCTGAAAATAGTGAGTTTGATTGGCTGAGACAGGGATTTGCTTCAATTGTAAAAAAGATGAAAGATCAGGCCCATGATAACGACCAGCTTGGGTTTACCCTTCAAAGCCTTAATCTTAAAGGTAAAGATGGATATGTAGCGTTTCGACCTGCTGGGGAAATTGACGAAGATGTGTTGTGGCAGATTTTCGGGGGTATTGTACAAAGTAATTCGGAATCTATCAAGTCAACGGACACCTTTAAAGTTGAGTGTACGCGGGTGAATCTCCCTGTAGGTTCGGGTACCCGTAAAAGACCTGGATTGTATAATACTTTTGATGAGGAATGTAAGGCTAGGACTGGTACTGTAGTGATAAAAAATAAAGATAATTTGTGTCTCCCTCGTGCCTTGGTGGTAGCTGTTGCTCATGCAATTAAAGATCCTCTATATAAAGCGATTCGCCAAGATGATAGGAAAAGGCAGACAGTGATGGCGCAAGAGCTCATCCGGAGGGCTAGGGTAGAAATGCCTGAGAATGGTGCTGGAATCCCTGAACTAGATAGGTTTCAAGATCTGTTGACTGATTATAAAATCACTGTTTACAATTATGATAGGAAAGGGCGTGATGTGTATTTTGAGGGTCGTCCAGAGAATGCTAAATCTAAAATTAACTTGATTTTCTGTAACGGTCATTTTAATGTCATTACCAGGCTAACTGCTGCTTTTGTTTGTAAATATTATTGTGAAGCCTGCCATGTCCCCTATGATCATAAAACTGAACATAGATGTTCCAATATTTGCTGCTACTGTCAGAGTCAGTCAGACTATCTCACCTCCCTGTAAGTTAGAACATGGGGGAGTAACTTGTCCAGAATGTAATATTATTTTAAGAAATCAACGGTGTTTCATAGCCCACAAAATTGATAAATGTAAAAAAGTGAAAAAGTGTCTTGATTGTGATAAGTTGGTTATGATTAAGGGAAGACCTACACCTCATAAGTGTGGTGAGGTTTATTGTAAACCTTGTGAATCTTGTCAGGATCCTAACCATAAATGTTACATGAAACCCAACGAGGGTAAACCTACATCTAAAGGTTATCTGTATATATTTTTGATTTGGAAACCCGTCAAGATGAGCCACTCTTCACTGATCCTGACCAGAAAGAACATAAAGTTAACTTGTGTGTTTCACAACAGTATTGTTACCAATGTATTGAGGCTAAATTTTGTATTGCCTGTAAAAACCGTACGAGAGTCGTCAACTCTAATCCGGTTACCCAATTTATGAACTATGTAATGGAAACCCGTAAACAGTTTAAACATGTCTGTGTAATCGCCCATAATGGTCAGGGTTTTGATTTTCAGTTTTTGCTTAAGTATATGCTTGAACGAACAAAATTCACCCCTGAACTGGTCATGAGGGGTACAAAAATTATTTTGATGGAAATGGACAACGTGAGGTTTGTGGACTCGCTAAGTTACTTCCCCATGGCCCTCGCTGCACTTCCCAAGGCTTTTGATCTGCCTCTTGAAAGAAAGAAAGGCTACTTCTCCCATTTATTTAACACTCTTGCCAATCAAAACTATGTAGGCCCGATGCCTGACAAACAGTACTATTGTCCAGAGACTATGTTTGAAAAGTCCTACAGGGATTTTGAAAAGTGGTATGATGAACGAGTGGCTGAGAATTATGCTTTTGACTTTAAAAAGGAGATCCTAGAATACTGCATCTCAGATGTGGAAATTCTAGCACAAGCTTGTCTTAAGTTCAGGACAATATTCCTCCAAGAGTGTAATGTTGATCCTTTCTTGGAAGCTGTAACTATTGCTAGCTATTGCTAACTTGGCCTTTCGTAGAAACTTCTTGAAACCAAACACGATTGGACTTATTCCTAAGAATGGCTATCGTTTTGTGAATAATCAGTCAGCTATAGCCATCCAATGGCTAAGTTTTGAGGAGGAAATCCGTAAAGTGAGGATAGAACATGCGGGGCGTGGAAAGGAGATTAGTATTTCTGGTTCGAAAGTTGATGGATTTGATGGACAAAGGATCTATGAGTTTCACGGGTGCTATTGGCATTTTTTCTCCAAATGTTTTCCTTATAACAGAGATGCTCCTCTGAAGGAGGATCCCTCTGACTCGCTTCACTTGAGATATGAGAGGACAAAATCTAAAATTGCCAAGTTTAATGACTATGAAGTAGTTGAGATGTGGGAGTGTGAGTTTCGTAAGTTAAAAAAGGACAGAAATCTAAAACACTTGGAAACACTCCCCATTCTTAATAATCTTCCCTTGGACCCTAGACAGTCTTTCTTTGGAGGCAGAACAGGTAATGCTAAAACTTACCACAAGTGTGGGAAAGGGGAAACCATTGAATATGTTGATGTTTGCTCTCTTTATCCATATGTATGTAAGTATGGTAAGTATCCCATTGGTCATCCTACGATTTATGTGGGAGATAATGAGTGCAGACAGCGAGGCTTACATGTAGATGGTCTGCTTAAGTGTAAAGTGCTACCACCAAGGGATCTTTACCATCCTGTCCTTCCGGCAAAGATAAACAATAAATTGATGTTTATCCTATGCAACACCTGTGGGAATTCTCAAAATCAGGGTGAATGTGAACATGAAAGTGGAAATAGAGCTTTAATAGGAACTTGGACTATGGATGAAATCAGAAGGGCAGTGGAAAAGGGCTATGTAGTTTTGGATATGTATGAGCTGTGGGAGTATGAGGTAGCCTCATATGAAAACGGGGGTTTGTTTACAGATTTTATTAATACATTTTTAAAGATGAAACAGGAAGCTTCGGGGTACCCTGGCTGGTGTCAGACTGAAGATGACAAAGATAAATATATTGAAGATTATTTCAGGCTTGAAGGTATCAGATTGGACAAAAGTAAAATAACAAAGAACGGGGGGTTGAGATCATTAGCCAAACTAATGCTTAATTCATTTTGGGGTAAATTTGGACAGAGGGAAAACCAAACCAAGGCTACAATTATTAGAGATTCAAAAACACTATTTGAAATGCTTACCAAACCGGAAATAGATGTAAATAGAATACAGATTGTTAATGATGATGTTGTGGTTGTAAGTTGGGAGTACTCAGAAGAAGTTGGCGAACCTTTGACTAATGTAAACGTAGTGATAGCTGCATACACCACTGCTCAAGCGAGATTAAAGCTCTATGCACATCTAGATGCCCTTGGTGGTCAGGTATTGTATTATGATACTGATTCTGTATTATATGTATATAAGGGTGGTTTGTACAGAGTTCCTACAGGGGATTATCTCGGTGAAATGACCGATGAGCTGGCTGAGTATGGACCTGGATCTTTTATAGTAGAATTTGTTTCTGGGGGTCCAAAAACCTACGCGTATATTGTTTGGTCAACAAATAAGCAGATCTTGGTCCCTGTTTGCAAAATTAAGGGTCTCACACTCAATTTTAAGACTTCCAAAACGCTCAACTTTGAAAAATTAAAAGAAATGGTCCTTAGTGAAACTAGACGACAAATAGAAATTAACGAATCTAGAATTCGCAGAACTAAAGACCGGAACATCGTTACCGTAAATGAAACTAAAGTTTTCCAAATTAAAGGACCTAAAAGGAAGCATGAGGGTGAGTATGGCACCTTACCCTATGGATATAAAAAAACAAAAACTTACCCACCAGTCCTAACAACGTACTGCTGTGTTGTAACCATCTTTTTGACTAAGAGAGGTCGGATGATATGACCTCCCCCCTCCTAACGCCGCGTGACTCTGGGAACTTTCCTAAATATTTAGTCTCTGTTTGGAAGCGAAAGTGTTAACAATGAACCGTTATTGTTGTGAGAACAAATGTTTTGTAACCCCTTCGGTTCATGTTGATGGGATAGCATGTAGAAAATGTGAAAGTTTTGGTTATTGTATGTGTCGTTGCAAAAATTACCAAGCCCCAGTACCTAAATTGGTTAAACTTAAAGTATATAAGACTCAAAGTTGTTTTACTTGCTGTAAGGACAAATGTTTACAGTTTTATTGGGATGATTTGCAAAATATCTGTCTTCAATGTTTCCCTAAACCGCTGTGTGAATGTAAATTAAAAATTTGTAAGAACCGAAGTGACTGGTCTGTTGTATAAATCACTTGACCAAGGGTACCTGTCAGTGACATGTTTGTCACCGTCATTCTCTTATTTGATCCCATGCTGATCAGACATACTCTGACATAACTCATTTTTTTGTAAAAATGTTTCATCTTACTTCTTATATATTTAACGACCGGCATGTGTCTGTATTATTTGATTCTGATGATAACCCTTGGTTTAAAGGTAAGGAAATTGCTGATATTTTAGGTTATTCTAGATCACGAGATGCACTTAAAGCCCATTTTAAAGATAAATATAAAAAAAATTATGCATTTATAAGGGGCGGTGAAGTTGTGCTCTCTGAAGTTTAGTTAACAGAGCATTACTGATATCACAAAAAGCTACACTAGTATAATCAAAAATGGGAAAAACCAATGTTAAAATTAAAGTTTTTCTTAACTTTTCAGAGGGATTGAAGCACATGCGCTTTAACTGGTATAAACACTGATATACCTTTCTGTGTATGTAACTAGCTTGTTCGGACCATGATAAGCTGTTCATCATTCTTAAACCTAAGTTTTTAAAAGTTGTTTGATACTCTAAAGCATTGTTATCTATCATTAATTTAGGGACTACTTCCAAATCTATTGTGTTCAATAGCCTGCTAGTACCTAACATTATATTTATTTATATTTAGTTTTAGGCCATGACCATTGCACCACTCTAATTAAGTGTCCAAATCATTGTTTAACATATCAATAGCATTATTAATATTTTTAATAGGAGCATGTAAATACAATTGCAAATCATCTGCGTAGAGCATGGATTTAGTAAAAACCAATTAATCACAAATTTTAAAGATGTATAGAGAAAATAACATTGCAGACAAGATAGAGCCCTGGGGTCCACCAATGGGATTACACTTCCATTCTGACAATGGACCAAACTATAGCCTGATTGGTATTTATACAACTTATTACTATCACAAATATAACTAGAGATTTGCTGAAACACAACTGTATCAATTATTTTACCTAACACACATAATATATTAATAGGTCTGTAATGTTTAACAAATTCTGGACTCTTTAGGTAATGGTAGGATAAAGACTTTTTCCATTGACTTGGATACACACAATTAGTTTGAGAAAAATTAAACACATGACATAGTAGTTGTTTAATTTCATCAAACACAATTCTAATCAATTTAATGTGAATACCGTCACTACCCACGGAATTAGATTTAATATTATTAATAACCTTTGAAATAGAATCGACGGCAATCTCGTTAAAGCCAAATAAATTATCATTATCTCTCAGTAAGTTATAATATTGAATAAGTTCAAGGTTAACATTATTTTCTATACCACAAAAAACGTGTTCAATTCTTCTAAGTCTACCACAGGATCGGATATCTCTTTAGGCTCTTTACCCGCTCCCTGACTTGCCACTATCTTCCACAAATTTTTGCTAGTTGATTCAGAGTCAAATTTATTCACGAAATATCTATTTCTAGCATCCCTGATTTGACGTTTGATTCTATTTCTTAACACCCTGTATTCTTCCCAAATTATGCGATCCTTAGTTCTAATATAGCGTTTATATAAACTGTCTCTTTCCTTCATCGCACTTTTAAGCTCTACAGTGTTCCAGGGACAAGGATTCTTATTTGTATATATTCGTCTTTCAGGAATAATGTTATTATACAACAATCGCTTCTTATTGTCTACCTACCCTGTGAAAGGAATGCGTATGCAAACAACACTAAAGAGTATGCGATTGATATACCAATCTTTCAAACAATGATACAATTGACCGCGATTATTTTTTATATCTTTTTAAAGTAATGGATATTTACGACAGGTTGTTGCCGTATGAGATAAATAATTATACTCGACACTGATGTCTTTGGTAACGGATTATGTTGTAATGAAGTGTTTCAAAAGACCTGAGGTAAACACCAGGAAAGGTACTCGGTGACATGAGGGAAAAGTACTGAGGGAAAGACCTGAGGGAAAGTACCAGGAAAAGGTGCTCAGTGACCCGAGGGAAAATATCTGAGGGAAAGTGCTGAGGGAAAAGTGCGCAGGACTTTCGCTGGGTACTGGGTACCTTCCCCCACTCTCGAAGCACTTCCTGGCCCTATATAAGGAGCATCCTTGGGGGACTTCGTGAGTTGGGCCTCCGGGCCCGCCCCCGCCAGTAGGCGCCACCGGTGGGTCCCTTCCCCGCACTAGAGGCGTGTTGAGCTCGGTGCATCCCGTCCCCCAGCACTAGAGGCGTGTTGAGCTCGGTGCATCCCGTCCCCCAGCACTAGAGGCGTGTTGAGCTCGGTGCATCCCGTCCCCAGCACTAGAGGCGTGTTGAGCTCGGTGCTTCCCGTCCCCGCACTAGAGGCGTGTTGAGCTCGGTGCATCCCGTTCCCCAGCACTAGAGGCGTGTTGAGCTCAGTGCATCCAGTCCCCCAGCACTAGAGGCGTGTTGAGCTCGGTGCATCCTGTTCCCCAGCACTAGAGGCGTGTTGAGCTCGGTGCATCCAGTCCCCCGCACTAGAGGCGTGTTGAGCTCGGTGCATCCCGTTCCCCAGCACTAGAGGCGTGTTGAGCTCGGTGCTTCCCGTCCCCGCACTAGAGGCGTGTTGAGCTCGGTGCATCCCGTTCCCCAGCACTAGAGGCGTGTTGAGCTCGGTGCTTCCCGTCCCCGCACTAGAGGCGTGTTGAGCTCGGTGCATTCCGTTCCCGTACTAGAGGCGTGTTGAGCCCGGTACATTCTGTTCCCGTACTAGAGGCGTGTTGAGCCCGGTACATTCCGTTTCCGTACTAGAGGCGTGTTGAGCCCGGTACATTCCGTTCCGGCACTAGAGGCGTGTTGAGCCCGGTGCAGCTGGTTGGCGTGTTGAGCCCCAGCATCCATTTTATTTCAGTTTAAGTCCCCGGTGGCCAAAGGAGCTGCCTCCCGGGACCATGTATCCGTCTGGAGGTGGATGAAGAGGCCCACCTCCACTATTTAGAAGAGAGCCGTCTAGGAGAGACGGTAGTTGGCATCCGACATTGAGACTGGCGACACCTAGAGAAGCTGCTGCGTTTGGGTTCAGGAAGGTGAGCCGCCCAGCACTTCCCGAGATAGGAGTTGGCATCCGTCGGTGACAGCGTGAGGAGCTGCTACGCAAGGGACTACCTTCAGCCTAGCACTTTTTGAGAAGAGTCTGCATCCGACAGTTACTGGTGGCATCGAGTGGAGCTGCTGCGTTTGGGTTCTGGTTGGTGAGCCGCCCAGCACTTTCCGAGACGGAGCCAGTTAGAGGACTGCAGGAGCCGAGAGAAGGAGAGTTCCGCAGGAGCCGAGAGTAGAGGACTGCGGGAGCTGAGAGAGAAGGAGTCTGCAAGAGCCGTCCGTGCTGACAGGACTTCCACAGACTGGGCTTTGTCAAGAGATATAAAGATAAACTGTAAATATTGTATATAGATTCTATAATTAGTCCTGAGATAATAAATGATGTATAATCTATGCAAGTGTTCAGTCAATCTGAGTCCTAAAATCCCCGAAAAGGTCTGAATGCTGTACAAAGGTAAAACCCTGAGAAAGTACGTTACATATTTTGGCGCCCGAACAGGGACCCAATTGACTGACACTTGTTGAACAGACCAGGGGAGGACTTATTGATATTTGGAGAAAAAGTGCTTGAAAATAATCCACATAATGTCCGGGGATGAATCAGATACGGAGAGTTTGTCCACCCAGCAAAACATGGGAAATCCTCGAACGTCCTGGATCTACAAACTGAAAATCGCCGAGCTACAAGAGGAGCTGGCGAAATTTGGATTTCCACCTGCAGCCAACGCTAGGGAGGCCAGACGCACCCTCAGCAGTTTCATAAAGGGTGACCTGAAGCCACCGAAAGAGACAACCTCCACAGAAGAACCCAACAAGGAAGGAATTATGGAAGGAGCCACAACGGGAGGAACAACCACGGGGATATCCACAAGGAAAGAGACAGTGCCAGGAGGGTCAACCTCCAGTCCAGCTGGTCCATCATCTGGGACAAAAGAGGAAAACGTGAGTACTATTGATAGCTCAATTTGTAATACAGTACGGAAATGGAATCTGTATTTTGATGGGGAAAAAGATGTGGTGCTATTTCTGGAAAGGCTGAATGAGTTAAAAGAAGTGTATAATATAAAAGCAGATAGTCTGTTGCTAGCGCTACCAGAGCTGTTAAAAGGAAAGGCTTTATTGTGGTATCGCAACTATAAGTCGTCTTGGAGAACATGGGCTTATTTTGTGGGGGCATTAGAATTAAATTTTCTTCCAACAAGATACAGGGAAAAATTAGCCATGGAATTCCGTACTAGAACCCAAGGCCCTAATGAACCTTTCCATGATTTTTTGGTTGCGATTCAAACCTTGATGAGAAGGCACGGGTGTTATCCTAAAGAACAGCAATTCGTGCAGATATATGAAAATATGCTGCCAGAGTATAAGTTGTATGGAGTTAGACAGGGCGTAATGGACCTCGGGGAACTGATCCAGTCAGCAGGAGAATTCGAGTCTATTAAGCAGGCTGCAGCTAACTACCACCCTCCGACAAACCCCGCTCAATCTCTGTACCCAGAAACAGCGTATAGAAGTCATCAGAAAGAAACCTGGACTAGAGTAAGCTTACCACTACGATTTCATAATGATAGAAGAGGATATTACAGTCGAGATCAACATAACCCCCATTACAACCAAGCACAACCCAGTGAAAGAGAAAGGACGTGCTGGAATTGTGACAAACCCGGCCATTATTCACATGATTGTCGTTTACCTAGAAGAGACCATCTTAACCCAAGCTACCGAAAATCGGGATCAACACATTCTCCAAATACCAGAAATAACAAAGGGCCCGTGGGAGTGATTGATACGTTACAGGTAATCGAACAGAAGCCTCAAAGGAGAGAACGCAAATTCAGGGATAGGACAAAGAAAGTAAAATATTACAGACACTAAGGGAAAACTGTAAAAAATTTGGTGTCGTTTTAAAGGTTTATGTTATGATTTGCATTTTGTGAAGAAGATTTTTTTCATATTTGAAGAGTTGTAGTTAGTTGAAAGGAGCTCATTATTTATTTTGACCTGGAATGGGATATTGGTTTTAAGAAAGAAAATTTTTTCTTTTCCTTTGTTTTCATAAAGAAAGGGGGGAGTGTAATGAAGTGTTTCAAAAGACCTGAGGTAAACACCAGGAAAGGTACTCGGTGACATGAGGGAAAAGTACTGAGGGAAAGACCTGAGGGAAAGTACCAGGAAAAGGTGCTCAGTGACCCGAGGGAAAATATCTGAGGGAAAGTGCTGAGGGAAAAGTGCGCAGGACTTTCGCTGGGTACTGGGTACCTTCCCCCACTCTCGAAGCACTTCCTGGCCCTATATAAGGAGCATCCTTGGGGGACTTCGTGAGTTGGGCCTCCGGGCCCGCCCCCGCCGGTAGGCGCCACCGGTGGGTCCCTTCCCCGCACTAGAGGCGTGTTGAGCTCGGTGCATCCCGTCCCCCAGCACTAGAGGCGTGTTGAGCTCGGTGCATCCCGTCCCCAGCACTAGAGGCGTGTTGAGCTCGGTGCTTCCCGTCCCCGCACTAGAGGCGTGTTGAGCTCGGTGCATCCCGTTCCCCAGCACTAGAGGCGTGTTGAGCTCAGTGCATCCAGTCCCCCAGCACTAGAGGCGTGTTGAGCTCGGTGCATCCTGTTCCCCAGCACTAGAGGCGTGTTGAGCTCGGTGCATCCAGTCCCCCGCACTAGAGGCGTGTTGAGCTCGGTGCATCCCGTTCCCCAGCACTAGAGGCGTGTTGAGCTCGGTGCTTCCCGTCCCCGCACTAGAGGCGTGTTGAGCTCGGTGCATCCCGTTCCCCAGCACTAGAGGCGTGTTGAGCTCGGTGCTTCCCGTCCCCGCACTAGAGGCGTGTTGAGCTCGGTGCATTCCGTTCCCGTACTAGAGGCGTGTTGAGCCCGGTACATTCTGTTCCCGTACTAGAGGCGTGTTGAGCCCGGTACATTCCGTTTCCGTACTAGAGGCGTGTTGAGCCCGGTACATTCCGTTCCGGCACTAGAGGCGTGTTGAGCCCGGTGCAGCTGGTTGGCGTGTTGAGCCCCAGCATCCATTTTATTTCAGTTTAAGTCCCCGGTGGCCAAAGGAGCTGCCTCCCGGGACCATGTATCCGTCTGGAGGTGGATGAAGAGGCCCACCTCCACTATTTAGAAGAGAGCCGTCTAGGAGAGACGGTAGTTGGCATCCGACATTGAGACTGGCGACACCTAGAGAAGCTGCTGCGTTTGGGTTCAGGAAGGTGAGCCGCCCAGCACTTCCCGAGATAGGAGTTGGCATCCGTCGGTGACAGCGTGAGGAGCTGCTACGCAAGGGACTACCTTCAGCCTAGCACTTTTTGAGAAGAGTCTGCATCCGACAGTTACTGGTGGCATCGAGTGGAGCTGCTGCGTTTGGGTTCTGGTTGGTGAGCCGCCCAGCACTTTCCGAGACGGAGCCAGTTAGAGGACTGCAGGAGCCGAGAGAAGGAGAGTTCCGCAGGAGCCGAGAGTAGAGGACTGCGGGAGCTGAGAGAGAAGGAGTCTGCAAGAGCCGTCCGTGCTGACAGGACTTCCACAGACTGGGCTTTGTCAAGAGATATAAAGATAAACTGTAAATATTGTATATAGATTCTATAATTAGTCCTGAGATAATAAATGATGTATAATCTATGCAAGTGTTCAGTCAATCTGAGTCCTAAAATCCCCGAAAAGGTCTGAATGCTGTACAAAGGTAAAAACCTGAGAAAGTACGTTACAATGTAAGTGAACCCTTATTTCTTCATGTTTTTACAGACGAATAGTTTAAGAATAAACAAATCATATTAGTTTGGGAAAAGTTCTTTTTAATTTTCGTATTGCAAACCAAAGTCTTCGGTTTTTGTCGGTGTATAACGACACAACAGAATCTAATAAATTATCAATTTATAACTTGTAGACAAAAAGGTTTTCCAAAGGAGCTAACTCATACGAAGTTAAGTTGATTTGTCAGATTTAAACAAGTATGGGTGCATCATCTAGACCTTGTATTCCATAGATGATTCGACCAATGAGCGTGTTGCTGCGGATAAATCAACAACTACTACGATATAACGTATTCACAAGGTGACGTCACCACCTAGCTACGTGGGTGGTCCAACTCGAAAACTAAATAGCACTATATTGCACCATCTATTTTGATTGTTACGGTGCACTTAACTCACTAAAGCTTGTGTGGCCTTGAAAAAGGCCGATTATTGGAGAAGAAGTGGGAAGGATGTGGTTTATTTCTTTTTCGTAAAGATCTTTACTAATTAAGCATATCTTCTTCTCCATATGTCGTTCCGAATTCCAAATCTTCAAAGACCTGGTCAAACAGACGGATTCTCATAAAATAACCCCTGCCACTAATAATTGTCTCGGCAATTAGGTACCATAGTACCTCAATCCTCCTTTCCGTCGGTCTCATATATCTGGAAATCCTTCTATTCAAAAAGCCATGATGGAACCAGCATGACTCGTATGTTGAGTCAAATTCTTCCAGCATACTCAAATTCGACAAGTCGTCTTCCTCGGTAAATCTCAATTCCAAAGTGTACAATTCCAAATAAATTAGAACATCTAGTATTTTACTATGTATGTTTAAATTAACTGTCATCATCTTACCGAATAAATGAACGTATCGATGATTATAGCATTACACATAGTATAAATAAGTTAATTCTACGTATGTCCGTGCATTTTCATCCAAATGCTGAATTTGTGTCGAAAACGCTGAATGTTTACAGCTGTTAAGTTAAACAAATTGTATTATACCAAAAGATTGTCGAGAATGTTAGCGTCGGCTGCTAGACTTTTTGAAAATTAAAACTTAATTGACAAAAAAAAACTGAAACCCTGAACTAAAATTATGGCTTTGACATTTCCTAGTTCTCAAAATTATCTTTCTTTCAACACAAAAATCATCAAAATCCGTCAAGTGGTTGATTCAGAATCGTGAAATTAAAAAAAACCCCTGTCACGTTTTAATATATATGATGATACTTAAAAATAATGACGGGGACTTACGCCATTTGTACTGGAAAAAGCTGCCAAGATGAATTAAAACATGTTGTCATTGTTATTTTCCCATCCTTTCCTCAAAAAGTCGAGTAGTAGTAAAATAATTTTCATAAGCTTTCTTTTGAAGATTCGCGAGCTTCGATTTGTATACAGCAATGGTTATAGAATCTCACTTATGACCAAAAATAACCAATGACAAAATCACAGAGTAAATAAACTAACCTCATAGTTCTATTGAATATTTTTGTAATCAACCAGCTGCTAGTTATAACAAATTATATTGCACTAAAACAAGCTAAATATTTTAAAGACTGTTAAAAAAATAAATTAGAACATTTAGTATTTTACTATGCATGTTTAAATAAACTGTCATCGTCTTACCGAATAAATGAACGTATCGATGATTATAGCATTACACATAGTATAAATAAGTTAATTCTACGTATGTCCGTGCATTTTCATCCAAATGCTGAATTTGTGTCGAAAACGCTGTATGTTTACAGCTGTTAAGTTAAACAAATTGTATTATACCAAAAGAGTGTCGAGAATGTTAGCGTCGGCTGCTAGACTTTTTGAAAATTAAAACTTAATTGACAAAAAAACTGAAACCCTAAACTAAAATTATGGCTTTGACATTTCCTAGCTCTCAAAATTATCTTTCTTTAACACAAAAATCATGAAAATCCGTCAAGTGGATGATTCAGAATCGTGAACGTTTTAATATATATGATGATACTTAAAATAAGGGCGGGGACTTACGCCATTTGTACTAATCGATAATTACTCATTACAGAAAAAATGTAATTGAAAACAAAAATAACTTGAATCACCACATAGTTAGAAGTGATGTGTATATATATAAAATTATGTACAATGGCATTGTGAGTATGATTTAATTAATTGATTTAGGTTACCTTTTGCGTCGAACGATCCTTGTGTAGTAATTGATAACTACAGCTGTTTCATGCCGCTGGGGCACATCTTCAGGTTGTAGAGCGTCAAGATAAAATAGCTGTCATCCGTGGATGATTTTGTCGAAATAAATATTACACAGAAAACATGAATAATAAAACATTTAAATACACGAATTTAAAAAACTTGGCCAAGTGTCAAACTGACAAACACGCAAGACAGGCGCCGGTGAATGTTGCGTCATGACTGCGGGCGTGTGTCCAAGCATCAGCTGTTACCCCCTCACCCCTACTCCTTTATCAGGACCTGTTTTGTTTTGGTCGAGTTGAATGGCAGTATTGTAAATAATGTTTGATTTGAATGAAGTTTGTTCATTTAATAGATGGTCAGGGTGTTCTTTGGATGCCTTGTAAATTTCGAATTCCTCTATTGTGTCCATATATCTGCCTTCATGAATCATCTGCCATCATGAAATTGGAAACCTGTCAAGTTCAATTAGCCTACAAATACAAGAACGTTAAGATAAAACTTTTCAAAACCATAGAAAACATAAAATTTAATAAAAAATTCATTGAATATGGAATAGTCCCTAAATACGTATCAGTTAAAATCACTAATATCTCCAAAGCTGCCAAAAAAGCCAAAAAAACTGCAGAAACTACCTGGATCAAACATGAAATCAAGTCGTTGCATGCCAAAAAATTCATGTTGAACAAGTTATTACTGAACACACATTTAGAACTTTTGAGCAGCCTTCACCCTTCACAAACTAAGAATGTGTTCTCAGAATTGGATTATCAGATTAATAAGAAAATCTTCTTAAAAAAGAAATCCCAAACTAAAAAGATTGATCCATTAGTAAAATCACAGTTGAAAAAAGAAACAGTAAATTGCAGTCACGTATTTCACCCAAGATTCATAAATAAAACGAACATAGAGTTCTCTTACCAAAAAATCAACCTTTTGAATAAAGGATTAAATTACAATTTCCCCAATGATAAGAAAAATAGCTTAATATCAGAATTACTAAATGCAGAAACAGCCGTCAAATATTTAAATGACAATGACACACGTGATACGGCAAGAGTAATGATCACAAACAAAATTAAGAAAACTGTCTTAAATCCTAACATTAGAAAGTCATACTTGACTAAATATAAACCTTTAAAACAAGTTGCCTCCAGCATTAGAGATAAGTTAGAGCAAAACAACGCCGTCATCACAAAAGCTGATAAGGGCAACTGTATTGTCATCCTCAATAAACCTGAATACGTAAACAAAGTTTGTGGATTCATTGCAGCTAATAACATTGATACACTAGACTATGATCCTACTGTTACCTATTCCAAGGATATAAACAAATTGATCTCTTCATCCACAAATCTTTTAACTAAAGATGAAATTAAAAATGCCAAAATGACCAATCCCCAGGCCCCCATCCTAAGAGGACTACCGAAGATCCATAAACCCGACACACCCATCAGACCATTAGTTAATTTCAGACCATCACCAACTTATAAAATTGCTCAAAAACTCGATAAAAAAATCAGAAAAGAGACCGCCTTAGACAATAACCACAGTGTTAAAAACACAGTTGATTTAGTCAATCAACTCTGTAAAATCAAAATAAAAAGTTCTTACACTTTAGCATCATTTGATGTGGTGAACTTATTCACAAATGTGCCCATCGATGAAACCATTGACATACTGGAATCTAATTTAGATAAAAACTCGTCCTTATCAACAGAAGCCAAACATGAGTTAGTTAATCTCACCAAAAGCGTACTTAAACAAAATTATTTCACGTTTGAAAATAAGTATTACACACAACATGAAGGCCTAGCAATGGGTTCTCCGCTGTCCAGCGTCCTTTCAGAACTGTTTCTAAATAATATTGAAAATAATTTTTTATGGTCAAATTCCAACAAACAAAAGGAAAAAATAGTTCACTACAGCCGATATGTGGATGACACATTAATTTTATTTAATGGTAATGAAAGGCAAATCAAGATACTCGGAAATTACCTAAATAAAGTCCACCATAAATTAAAATTCACTCTCGAAACCGAAGCCAACAAGTCAATTAACTTCTTAGATGTAACAATCACAAGAGATGACCACAATCTGGAATATAATATATACAGAAAACTCACAACAACCGACCAGACCATCCACTCATCATCACACCATCCTTTCAACCACAAGACAGCTGCTTACAATAGTTTCGTCCATAGACTATTATCCATACCACTCACCCCAGAAAATTACAACAAAGAAATAAACATTTTGAAATACATTGCAGTTTCCAACGGGTACGAAAGCTCACTCATTGATAAACTCATTAGAAAACAGAAGAATAAAATAAAAGACATCCCAGAACCCAGAAACAAAAAATACGTCTCCGCTGAATTTGGAGTAGTACTCAATAACACCTTGAGAAAAGAAATGTCTAGGAACGATGTACAAGTTGCATACAAAACATCCAACAAATTATCTTGCATGCTCAGAGAAAGGAAAAAACTCCTTCCGATAAAGTGAATAACACCGGCATTTACAAACTCAAATGCAACGATTGCCCGAGCTTCTACATCGGCCAAACTGCTCGCTCGTTCGCTACTAGATTCAAAGAACATCTACCCAAAAAGAACTCGAAATCAGCATTTGCCAACCACATTATTAACTCAAACCACAACTACACAGATATACATAACAATTTGGAAATTATGCATTTATGCAATAAAGGCAGATATATGGACACAATAGAGGAATTCGAAATTTACAAGGCATCCAAAGAACACCCTGACCATCTATTAAATGAACAAACTTCATTCAAATCAAACATTATTTACAATACTGCCATTCAACTCGACCAAAACAAAACAGGTCCTGATAAAGGAGTAGGGGGGAGGGGGTAACAGCTGATGCTTGGACACACGCCCGCAGTCATGACGCAACATTCACCGGCGCCTGTCTTGCGTGTTTGTCAGTTTGTCACTTGGCCAAGTTTTTTAAATTCGTGTATTTAAATGTTTTATTATTTATGTTTTCTGTGTAATATTTATTTCGACAAAATCATCCATGGATGACAGCTATTTTATCTTGACGCTCTACAACCTGAAGATGTGCCCCAGCGGCATGAAACAGCTGTAGTTATCAATTACTACACAAGGATCGTTCGACGCAAAAGGTAACCTAAACCATTTTATATTGCAATTTTCGATCCAGAGGCTAACCCATCATGTAATTAATTGAATTTAAAAGTAAACCCAATGAACTGAATCAAGTCAAATATACAGTAATAACCTTATAAAATATTCATAAACCTTCTTACATATAGTACTTACTCGTTACTTATAAATACTAAATACGTATAACGCTTACTCATTGCGTTATGTTTTAACTAAAAAAATTATTAATTGCTAACCACACATTTTATCATCGTAACAGGTGGTTACAACCAACACCTGCGCTGGTGGTCCCACCGACGTTGTATCTCCACTGTCTTCGTCATATCAACATATGTGGTCTGTAGTGGTTGACTTAATATCCTCACTGTTAGTTCAAGAGTTGCTCAATAGGTAGTGTAACGGTCGTATTCCTCTTGGAATACGTACTGTTACTTTGAACACTTCCTCTTTACAATATTTGACCCTCCTATTACAGTAGCGTTGGGAAGTCACGGTTGGAACTGGTCCAAACGTTTCTCACTATTCATTCATCCTTTAGCCAAGAAAGTATCACCACTGCTCGATCAACATGTCTGACCAGGAAACATTATTTACCGACCAGGAGTTAAATTACATTGCCAATACAATTGAGGCAGAATACCTCGAGATTCAGCTTCGAGGTATTAGCGAGCAGGAGCTAATTCATATCGCCGATGCGTTGGAAGCTGAAGAAGATATGAATAAAAAACTCCAAGCGATGACCACTGAGGAGCTCAAGAAACAGTATGATGATGATTCGTGGGAGTTGGAATGTAAATGGTGTGCTCAACCGAGGTGCCCCGGGGAATGGGCACATCTAAATAAATTAATGGCAAGGCTGGTCGCAGTGGAATGTCTGCTGCAACAACGGGCTGAAGCGGAAATTGTAATAAATGAAACCTAATTCCATAGTTTTAAGATTATTTGTATACTATATAAGTTTAGATTTTTGTAAATAAATAAAAAAACAAACAAACTAATAGTTAGAACTATTCCATACTGTCTCAGCTTAGCTAAGACAGTGATGTAATAGTGTCAACGATGAACCCTCTCTGTTGATTCCTACGCACTAATCCACGTGTCTAGACATCATAAATTATGTTGCAACATGTGATGAGGCTGGCAAAGGGTGGGCATGTGGAGGCACCCTTCTCTCTTTGTGAGAAGTTCACAACACTGGAGGGCAGGAGTACCATCCACCACCTATGCTATTTTTACTAATCGATAATAACCCATTACCGAAAAAACTAATTGTAATTACTTAAAAAAAACTAATTGTAATTACACATTACCGCAGCGGATCCGGTGCATACCAGTAATTACTCATTACCGAAAAAACTAACTGTAATTACTCATTAAAAATTTTTATTTCTCATAAAAAATAATTCCAATCACCCAAAAAAAACTAATTGTAATTACTCATTAGCGGAGCGGATCCGGTGGATCCGGCACCTTTGCAAAAAAAAACTAATTGTAATTACTCATTGTGATTACTCATTGTAATTAATCATTATCGGAGCGGATCCGGTGGATCCGGCACCCACAGTACCGAGTAATTACCTCTACTTACGTAGATGGCAGGTTGGCATGAGAACAATGAGTTTCCTGCGTTTGCCACAAATTTGTGAATGAAGGCCAATGGCACGGCTGACTAAAAGGCCTGTAAACCTGAGTGTATGTATGAATGAAGGACATAGTTGAATGACCTTAGGTTGGTCTTTCAGACCGGTGGGAAAAATTTAAAACAAGTAAAATACTGCTCTCTGATTGGTCGTAATAAGCTTGAATCCTATTGGCTGTAAATAAGGGTGCGGGGCTGTGATTGGTCGATGAATATTTAACAATAATTTGAGATTCAAAGTTCAAAGTATCATTCCATCTCTGGTCTCCACCGCATCATGTTGTCCCTGTCTGAGCTTTCAATTAGAACAATTTGCTCAAACGCCATCCTTTTACCTTATGTAAAAGAATGTGTTGATCTTCCATCAACGCTAAGGCAGGATGTTTTGAACTATCATAAGGAAAACTGCGGTTACGTAACCCTAAACTACTATGAGACTTTACGAGGCTCTAGAAGTTGGTGTACTACCTGTGGAAGAATGGTTGGTCTTCCTTCTCACTTAAGGCGAAGAGGTAGCTTTGCGTATCCAAAGTTTAAAACCCCAAAAGAAACATGCTGCATTTGCATGGCTCCTTTATTCATCTTCCATAAAGCCACTTGTAAATTATGTACAAATTATGTATGTAAATGTTTTCTAAAAAAGTAACTTGAAATTCTCTTTCTTTTTGTTTGCTAAAAAGGGAGAGGGTGTTACAAGGCGACTACCAGTTTCGCTGGACTGGCCGTGTAATGCTTAACCTGGGTGTAGTATACACGAGTGGTCTCAAACCCCACTCAGGCAAACAATATCCTATTTCAGTCTAAATCCCTAACTAAACACTTCATTACAATTCGTCTGATTAAATCTTAAGCTGACAAACTATTTGTACTTGTTGTTTTTATTGCTAGCTTGATATTTATTTATTTAATGAGAGTCACTGATTTGTGTGAGAACCTTTAAAAACCTGTGCTAAACAGTTGTATACTTCATTTGTGAAATGGTTAGTAAAAGCGCTATAGCTGAGGAGCTACATAGACCTGCTAGGCGAAACTACCCTAGACGTAAAGTGACCCTTAAGGGATTGTATGATTTATACCAAGCCGTTTTAGTTGAGATGCAGCCATATTCTAAAATTAATAAAGGTTATAGATATATTATGACAATTATTAATTGCCTTTCCAAGTTTGCATTTGCCATTCCGTTAAAAGACAAATCCCGACCAGAGGTAGCTAAAGCTTTAGATCCTTTTTTAGCTAAAAATAAAATGAAAAACTTTCAAACTGATCAAGGTAAAGAGTATTTTAACAAACATGTCAGCAGTTTAATGCGGAAATATGATATAAATCATTACCATACCTATTCTGAGCTTAAAGCCAGTATCATAGAAAGATTTAAACTAAAATTATTACTGAAATTATTTTAAACTAAAATGTATAAACTATTCACTGCCAGAGGTAGTTATGAGTGGGTAAGTTTGTTATCAGGACTTGTAAAATCCTATAATAACACTAAACATAGGACTATTGGTATGAAACCAAAGGATGTAAAACAAAAAGATGTTAAAAATATATTAAAGAGAATTTATAGCGGACAAAGTGTTAAGCGGCAAACTAAAGCTAAATTTCAAATCTGTGATAATGTTAGAATTAGTAAAAACAAAAAGACATTTAAAAAAGGTTATCTACCAAATTGGACAAATGAAGTTTTTAAAGTGGATGCAATTAAACCTACTAAACCTGTAACTTATATATTGCAAGACTCTAAAGGTTATATATTAAAAGGTGGATTTTATTCAGAAGAAATTAGTAAATCTAAGACTGGTAATGTATATTTGGTTGAAAAAGTTTTGCGGAAGAAAGGTTCTAAATTATTAGTTCGATGGAAAGGTTATGATAACAGTCATGACTCTTGGATTGATGCCAAGGACTTGGTGTGATAACTCTGGTGTTTGCGTAAATACTTCTTCCTTGAACCATAGGTTATGATAAGATTTGTTTCTGGGAAGAGATATCACTTGTTAATTAGCACATGGTGTGATGTCTGCTCGGTTCAAAAACTATATATCTCCCTGTTATCAATTCATGGTAATTAGTCAGAATGCGTGTTGTGAAGCAAGACGTTGATTTTTCCGTTTTAAATTTTGACGAATACATTGGATCAGGCATGGTTACACATCGTAAAAAACACGGTACATTATTATCTGACTCTATTCGCTGTATTATATCAGGACCAAGCTCATCAGGCAAGACAAACGTGTTGTTTAATTTACTATTTGACCCAAATGGATTAAGGTTTAAAAACATTTATATTTTTTCAAAGTCTCTATATCAATCGAAATACAGGTTCTTACAAAATTTTATGCCTAAAGAAATAGGATATTTTGAGTTTGGAGATAATGATAAAGTAGTACACCCTAACGAGGCTAAACCACATTCAATAATGGTGTTTGATGATATTTCCTGTGAAAAGCATGATAATATTAGAGCTTATTTTACTATGGGTAGGCATACAAATATAGATACCTTTTACCTAGGACAAACATACAATGCCATTCCGAAACAACTAATAAGGGACAATAGTAACTTTATTATATTATTTAAGCAAGACGAAATGAATCTAAAACATATATTCAACGATCATGTCACCACAGATATGTCTTTTGAAAAATTTAAAGAGATCTGTGCTAAGGCATGGTGTAACAACTTTGGGTTTCTGGTAATCGATAAAACATCTGACCCATATAAGGGAAGGTATAGGGTAGGAATTGACAGTATCGTGACAGAGCTATAATGGTTCGTATCTATACATATAATGATCTGGGAGGTTTTAATACCAGTCTTTATAATGTTAAATCAAACTTATGCTCATACTATTACAAGGATAAAAATAAGTTTTGTGGGAACTAATGTAGTAAAAAACCTCCCCACGGATATCAGTTTAATAGGAGATGTTGGAGACATAAAAAACCTAAGGGGTCTGCCATGATACCACCTGTAGTTTTAGATTTCTGCTAGCGAAAGAACTTATAACAGGGCATGCTGGCTAAACTTTATAAATTCCTGTGAAGTAAATAATGTCCCCTTAGAATTTGTAATATATCATGAGGATTTGTACAATTGTACTGTAAGAGACCCGCAAAATATGATATATAGATTTAGACCGCTTCCTGAAATATTGGGCAAAGTCCGACCTCTGCGCAACTTACACGGCAGTGTCAATTTTACTCAAATATGTAATGAAATGTTGGAATATGGATGTAAGATTCCATATGCAGCACGATGTATATTGCTAACAGAACGAACTATTCCTATAAGGTCCCCATTAACAGTCTATAAAAGGGCTTTAAATTTAAAATGCTATATCGACATTAGCTATAACGTTGCATACTCTAAAGCACCTGATAATGTTCCAATGACTTTTAGAAACAAACCGTACAGTGGTGTTAATAATCTCTGTCAAGGTCTGTATACTACAGAGTTTCTTAAGGAAGCTCTACCTACACTCCCAAATCAGTGTAAAAAGTTTGGTATTACATTAAACGGTGGTATGTATACTGTGACAAATAGAGTTTTATTTGATCAGTGGAGAGCATTTACAGGATCAAATCCAAGTGAATTTTGGCTTCTTAACCTAGACCTTTGGAATTACTTAAAAGATTTATGGAGAAAACTGTTGAAAATGATAAATATACAGTAGCAGAAATACCTCAATGGAGGGACGGATGGAAACGAACCTTTGTATTTAAAAGTTTTACCACACTATATGTGATCCCGCGGTTTGATTTGAGGATGCAACAGTACTATAGAGGTATAGACTTTAGCACTGGGGTTTCACTAAGAAGAATAATGAAGTTCTTACGGAGGTATAAGAAGCGTGCACTATTCATTAGGCAGGTTGAATTGCCCTAAATGGGCTGGGATCGGTTGGGGATTTATTATTCTACACTATGGTGCGGAAGAGTAAACATGTTAAGGCACAATTGATTGAGCTGAGAAATGCTATTAAACGCAAGTATAGAGCTTTTAAGGAAGGCACTGAAGAAAGTGATATTCTATTAGAAAAACAGTATAAGCCGATAATCAGTGAACTTAGGAAAAACACAGCAAATAATCTTGATATAAAAACTGAGCAGGAAAGTGTTAAAATGGAAGAACCCTTGGAAGAACCTATGGAGAAAGAGCCAATAAATTATGATCTAACTGAATCTGAAAGTGATGATGACAAATTCCTCCCATCTGGTACGTCAACACCAAGGGCTAAAGATTTGTCGGAATTGGTATCGTCTCCCGAGAAACTGGCATCCACCACTCAATATATTAATGAATACTTTACAAATCCTATTACAAAGGAAAACATGTATATGTTCATTAAAGATTCTACGAATAAAAAGCTAATTGACTATATTTACGGACCCCGCTACGAGAATGACACACTTATGATTGGTGAAAAAGTTATTGATTTTGATAACAAAGGTAATATAAAGATTGGCGCTGTAAACGCAAGTACAACTTCTTGCCTGCATCCATAAAAAACCTGTGTGTTTTAAAATTCAAACATGTTTTAAAAGCTACTCTAACCCAGGCTTGCCTGTATAAACATGAAGAGTACTTTGGTTTAGAGTTTTAGATATTTTAGTTGCCAGAGCCATCTTGATTGTTTTGTTTTTTATTTTGACGATTGTCATGAACTTTGTACATAGTTTTAACGACAATAAATCATTTCATTTCATTTCATTTCAAACTATGGAAAATCTAATGGATTGTATGAACTTATATTTAAAAGGTTACCTGATAGTACCACGTATGATGATAATGATTTAAGAACTTACAAAAGTATTCTTATTACTACAAACGCTCATAAGGAGGGTTATAGTTTTGATGGAAAAATTAAATCAAACAAAGGTACAAAGTATATGAAGATTATTAGACCTTTAATCTCTCAAGCTAAAGGTAAAGGAATGTTATGGAAGTCCTTAAAGTCACGTGATATCATACATTGGGATGACGTAAATGAGCTAGTTGACCGATTAAGACACATAGCTATGTCAACAGAAGCTGGAAACAGAGTACATGTTAATGAGATACTAAGTATTGTGGAGGAGCTAAGAGAGGCAGGGTACATAAAAGGAGCTGGAAACAGTAGGTATAAAGCATTACTATAATGACTATTGACAAGTTTGGACGTAGTTTGAAAGCTAGTAGTAGCAAAAACCTTAAAGGGCTTAAAGGGGAAGGTTTTAATTCAACACCAGATGGTGATTATGATATGCAAAATAAAAAGCTATGTAACTTGGCTTCTTCATTACAAGCTGCTGATGCAGCTACAAAATCATATGTTGATTATAGAAGTGTACCCTTTTCTGAAGGTAATTATGATATGCAAAATAGGAGAATATGGCAATTGGCTGACCCTAAAGTACCAACTGATGCTGTTAATCTGCGTACCCTAAACAAACTAAGTCTGAAATTAACTAAAAATAATTATAATGCACAGAATAAGCAGATCAATAGTTTAGCCGCTCCAAGTGTTTCTGATGATGCAGCACCAAAATTCTATGTGGATAAAGCTTGTGAAGAAAGTGTGACATTATTAAGAACCGATTTATCCATGCTACAATCGGAAATTGATGGGCTAAAAACTAGGCTAACAAAATGTGAAAGCCTTATAACAGATAACAAAACTGAACATGAGAAAAACCTAAGGAAGTTTGGAACTTATGTTTTTAACTATATCAATAGAAAACAAACTGGTAGGTCAGCTGTACAAACAGATGACGATTACATAGATTGGGAAGAACTATTTAAACTATCACCAAAAGATAATTCCCCTCCCACAGAAAATATAGTAGTCTAGGCGTATTAGGAAAGTTAAAGGAAGGTTTAGGTCCTAATCATCACTATTCTTTGTGTATTTTGGGTCGCTGAACACGAATATGAGGTTTGCTGACAGATATTTTGCCCGGAACATTGTTTATTTTGTGAAAAACCTAAAAAATTGGGCAATTTTTTAGGTTTTTGGGGTAAATCTCGATTGTTATGGGGTTTTGAGAAGATCCTGCTTTGTAAAATTAAAGAAGACAAAATCTACTACAAGTTTCCTATATAACATTTGTTTCTACGACGAACCGTTATGGCACTAGAGCTTGCTAAAAATGGCCAGAAGAACCAAAAATGAAAACAAACCCTAACAGTTTTACAAAGGTTTTACATTAGGTATACATGGAAACAACCCATGTTACGGTAATTTGAACTATTTATTCATGATAATGAACTGAAAAATACTTGATAAATCTATGCCAAGATATATGACTGACTGCTGGAACATTTCCCGTTCCCACAAAACCCCCATTTATTTTCTCAGCAAAGGGATGTTGCTGGTCACAGGGTTGACTGCTATAGTGATTGAGAAAAAAAGATGAAAGACATTAAAAGAGTTGTATATAACTTTAACTTTAGTAACGTCTCAGAGTAATAAAACAAAATTTAAACAAAATTAATTTACAAAATTAATTAATTAATTAAACAAAATTTTGTTTTATTACTCTGAGGTAACGTCAAATTCAGACTAGCAGACCGTGTCCACACACTTGCCATGATAAATAACGTGATGAAAGTAGAGAATTCTAACCCGTAAACCCCTAAACATTGTTTCAACGTATCAGCATCGCTCTGATGAAGAACTAAAACACTTCCTGTCCTACGAACTGGGTCCATACTCTTTCTTGTTGTTTGATAATAATGGTTTGCACAAGGAACCAAATCAAATCTTTATAGGCCTAAAGTCCTTGTCCCCATCGAAAACAAGCACTTCCATGGTCAAGTGCAGTATGTTATTATTGATGGTGGGTCCCTACTACACAAAAGTTATGGCCAGAGCATCAACCTTTCAACCATCAAAAACCAAGCATCAACCAAGAAAAACTTAATCGACAACATACTCACCACTCCTTGCCTTGCTATAAAGAAAAAAACTGTAGGCAGCTGAGAATATTCAAAGATAAACTTGGTCCTCAGTTTCTTACCCTTGAGGAAGCCTTAGAAGCAAATGAGGATGTGGAAGAAGATGTTTTATCTCTCCTCTTGGGCACATTAAAAACAGGATGGATGAATTGCCAACCTTCAACCCGAAGAGAGTGATAACATGATCCTACCAACCAACCTATTGCTATTCATGAGGTTATTAACATTATAAAAAAAAATTGTCACCATTTTCCCCAATTTAATCTTAAAAGACGGGTATTTCTTTCAGGTGGAGGCTTGTGGTCAGAGAACACCCTAGTTTGTTTATTTTTAAGTGTGTTTTAGTTTATTATCATGAATTAATGGTTAAAATTATCGTAACATGGGTAGTTACCATGGAAACCTAATGTAAAACGGCTGCATTTAGCAATGTTTTAATTGTATGTACTTCTGGCCTTTTTTAGTGTGCTCTAGTAGCGAAACGGTTTGTCGTAGAAACAAACATTATATAGGAAACTTGTAGTAAATTTTGCCATCTGTAATTTTACAAAGCAGGGTTTTCTCAAAAAATCCAAACTTACCGAGATTTTCCCGATAAACCTAAAAAAGTGCCAAAATTTTAAGGTTTTTCACAAAATAAACAATGTTCCGGGCAAAATATCTGTCAGTAAACCTCATATTCGTGTTCAGCGTCCCAAAAAACATAAAGAAAAGTGATGATTGGGACTGTACATAAACTTTCCGCTAACTGCCACTTGTATTCCTAAAATGCCTAGCATATAGCTATCTCACACCAAAATGATGATACCCAACCACAAACTAAAGATGAATCCCAGCCAAAAAATAATGGTGATGAGGAGGAGGAGGAGGAGGTGGAGGAGAAAGTATTGCCTGAATTTCTCGAGGAAAGCATACTTGCAAGTGTGCAACCATTTATATCAAATATAGAAAAAAACGATAACACACCTTAGTTACTTGTCAACCATCAACGATACTGGTCATAATTATAGCTGTCTCTCAAGCATTCGCCATAAAGGCCAAGACCAAGACTAAAAACTTCAGATGTAAACAGGCGATCAAACGGGGTGGTATATTGTTTCATCCGTTCTTAATAAAGCTATCGATCTACTACCTGTCGAATTGCATTTACCGGGGTATAATTATTGTGGGCCGGGTACAAAATTGTCCAAAAGGTTGTCAAGAGGAGATAAAGGAATAAACGGTTTAGACGAAGCGTGTAAGTCCCACGATATTGCGTATTCGAGGTACAAAGATTCTGAGCGTAGGAGACAAGCGGACAAGGAGCTTGCAGAACGAGCTTGGCAAAGATTTAAAGCTTCAGACTCCTCGGTAGGTGAAAAAGCCTCAGCTTGGGCTGTTACAACCGCTATGAAGGCGAAAACTAAGTTTGGGGGAGGTCGGAGAAAGAAGCGCAGTGTTAAGCGGTTAAAAGGAAAAGGATTATACCTCAGACCTTATAAAAAGGATGGTGCTGGTAAACGTAAAAATAAACGAAAGGGTAATAAAAAAAAGCATCTCGGTACCAATAAAACCCCTTACTAATTATGATTTAGTTAAATATGTAAAATTGTTAAAAATTCCAAATTTTAGAGGGGTTTTTATGAGGGATAAACTCAAATTCAAATGATTCAAATGATTCAAATGATTTATTTGGCCATTCAGTTCATATACAGGACAATAGGCTACGTCAACAATACAATAAATAATAAATAACATGCCAAGCTTCTTCTAGCATTCTTGACTGACAAAATTAAATTAAAAGCTGAAAAAAAACACATGCAGGATCTCAAAAACATGCAAAGCAATGCATGCAACTAAAAATACAAATAAAATGAAAACCACATGCTGCAAGCCATGCAGCAAGGCAGAGAAAAATAAATAAATTTACATTTTTGTAATACCTCTACTGGACTGCTGTGGGTTCAACCCAATAGTAACAAGCTGTGCATTCCAAAACTCTTTAATGGAATAGAATGGATTGGCAAGCATCCAAGCTTTTAGTGTGGTCGCAAACTTGTTCGGTAAGAGTTGTCTTACAGTTATGGGTAAGGCATTGTAGAACCTTATTCCTGCAACAGGAAAGCAGTTGAGAGTTAAATCTAGTCTAACTCTATCTCTAAAAATATTTTCATTGTTCCTAGTGCTATAATGATGAACATTATTAACCAATGGAAAAGCTGATTCATTGTTCTTAATCTCTAACAGGCATTGGTAAATAAATACATTGTGTACAGGCATTATACCATGCTGAACAAACAGAGGTTTACAATGCTCAAGCTGATGGACTCCACACAAGACCCTGACAGCTATCTTCTGTAGTTTGAGTACTTTTTGCACTCCAGGGGAGTGACCCCAGAGCCTAGTGCCATACAGAATGTGAGCATGGAAAAAAGCAAAGTACGCAAGTCGAACAAATTCAAATGGCATGTCAGCCTTCAACCGTCTGAGCAAATGGATTACACGACTTAGCTTACCACACAGGATTTCAATATGATCGTTCCAATCAAGCTGAGGGTCAAGGGTGAAGCCCAGCAGCTTTACAGTGTTTTCTTCCCTCAGTTCCCTAGAAAGACTGAAAGTGATGTTTTGAGTTTTGGCTTGGTTCAGGCATAATTTATTGTTGCGAAACCAGATAGAAGCTACATCTAATAATTCCTGCACAGCAACTTTAGATACAGAAAAATCTGAGTGACTAGAAAAGAGAGTTGTATCATCTGCATATAGCAGAACATTGCCTGCAACACTGTGATACAAGTCATTGATTGAGATTACAAAAAGGAAGGGACCCATAATAGACCCTTGCGGGACTCCATTGTTCACCATCAGAGGATTGGAAGAGTTACCATTCCAAGTCACAACTTGAGACCTCCCTTCAAGATAAGATTTAATCAATGAGAGAGCATCGCCTCGTACCCCGTACCTTTCGAGCTTTGACAACAGGAGACTATGTGACACACAGTCAAAAGCGCGGGATAGGTCACACATTATAACAGAAGTAGAATTTCTAATCTCTAGACCATTTAAGATTTCTTGAACAAGACAGTCCACAGCCTGAACGGTGGACTTTCCTTTTTGGAAGCCAAATTGAGCGGGCACAATAAGGCGATGCCTCTCAAAGTAGCTGTACAGCTGCTCTAACATGACTGCTTCAAGCACCTTACCAAAGATGGGGATGATAGATATTGGTCTGTAACTTACAGTACTGTCCTTTGGTCCCTTTTTGTACACAGGTACAGTCCTACTAATCTTCAGAGCCTCAGGAAAGACTCCTTCTCTCAGAGATTTATTTACAATATCTACAATGATTGGCGCAACTACATAGATACATCTTTTTAAAAGCTCAACAGACATGTTATAAAAATCTTGACTCTTAGAGGATTTAAAGCTACTGACTACTCTAAGCAGCTTATCAGCAGTAACAGGTGTCCATGAAAAATTGGTGGGAACAAATGGAACAGAATTAAGGCAATCATAAGGAACAGATGGATCAGGTTTACAAGAGAGGATTAATTCATCAACAGACTCAAGAAAATATGAATTAAACTCATCAGCAGTGCAAAAGTCTTTAGCAGGAACAGTAGTGGGGGTTTTATGCCTATTGATGTAGTTCCAGGCAGCCTTGCATGCATTTGGAGATGTAGCAATGGCAGTAGCAGTAGCAAATCGCTTCGCCTCCCTTACCTTCAAACGATAATGCTTCCTGAGATCACGAAGGTAGGGCAGCAATTGTGGGTTACTCTTGCATAAGTCACTGATACCCAGGATAAAGTTCTTAAAGGCAGAGAGTTCAGGTGTGTACCAGTTGTTTACACTGCACCCAGCATTTGCCTTGGCTGGAGGCACAGTCCTGCTGGTTTTATTTCTTAAGGGAAAACAATAGTCAAAAACTTTTCTGAAATTATCAAAGAAATAGTCAAAGGATTGTTCAGCATTAAATGATTCTATTTCAGAGAGCCACTTTACTGCCAGATCAGTCAATACACATTGAAAGTAACAGTAGTTACTTTCATTAAATTGTCTGTAAGTTACAGTTTTGACAGGATTATTTAAGTAGTCAGGTTCCTGCAGACCATGTTTGGATACACCTTCAGGTAGATCTAGTTTAAAAAAAAACATGTTTGTGATCAGATATCTGATCTACACTTACATGGGCCATGTATCTCCAGCTATCAAGATTGGTAAGAACAGTGTCTAAAGGAGATAGACCACGGGTTGGTTCATTGACACTGAAGAATATATCATGGCTGCGGAGAATGTTCCTGAAATCACTGGCCTCACTTGGATGGTTGAGTATATTCACATTGTGGTCAGTGCCGATTATAATATCTAACCCCAGGGAAGTTAAATAAACTAGACACATGTCAAGTAGATAAAAAAAGCGTTCAAAACTACCACTAGGCGAGTGATACATGGTGACAACAATGAGATTCAAGTTAGAGATGATTATACCTGTAAATTCTGCATGCAGTTCTTCACAGTACTCACTTAAGTCTAACAAAGAGTAGTTCCATTTAGTATTAATATAGATTGACACACCCCCCCAAGGGGTTTTTCGACAAAAACAAGATACAAGGTCAAGGCTATTGATTCTAGAGTAGTATGCAGTTTCTGCCTCTAACAACCAATGTTCAGACACACAAAGCACATCAATGTCCAGTTGACAGCAAAGTATCTCAAGTTCAGCAATTTTATTGCGTATAGATTGCACATTTATAGCACACACAAGCAGGCTACTAGCAGATTTTCCCGTACTAGGCAAGATTTCAGGCCCATAACCTAGGATTGAGTTTGACGGGGCTGCATTTTCGCTAAAAAAGTACGAGAAGGAATGTAGCTTTTAACGTAATTTTGTCTGCCTGAACGACGTTCTTCAAACTCTTTTACAAAAATTCCCTCGGGCCAAAATTCAGGTTTCAATAAGTCCTTAACAAGATTATCAGAGACGCTTACCTTGAAACTTGTATAGTCTGAAAACCTGGTAGGTAGTTTCTCAAATTTGTTACAAATAACATTTTCACTTTTTAGATAGGATTCAATGTCACTACTTTCCGTATCTGAAGAACAACGACTAACAAAAACTGCCTTGGATTTTTCCGCACGCTTGAGACCACTTTTGTCAGTATTTGAACCTATAATGGGTTTAGTCGTAGTTTTAGGAAACCTAACCTCTTCTTGAGACGTCTTGGAAGTTGTAGGTCTAATTTTGTTTCTAGGCCTACTGTCAGTATTGCTAGCTAGTACTTGGGAGTAGCTTTTATTCCTATTTTCAGTGTTTCCGGCCTCCTGTCCATTCACTTTGTCATCAGATTCGGAATTTGGTAGACTTGACTCTTGACTAGGCCTAGGTAGGCCTATAAGCTGACAATGGGTTTCTGCAGAGGACCGCTTCTTGGTTTGTACAACATCTTCAAGTTTGTTGTTTAGTTCGAGGTTATTTTCAACAACTCCTTTAACGAGAGATATTAAGTTCTGGACAGTAGAATTTAGGTTAATAAATTCTTCAATATTACCAACTCTCGTCTGCAGACTTTTGAGGTTAACATCACAGGAGTCACAGAACCACTTGGATTTGTCCCCTAATTTGTTTACTAAGTCATATTCAACTGAAGAAATATTTACACAAGCAATGTGGTACCATTTGGAGCAAAAACCATCACAGAAAATCGCATTACAATTATTTTTAACTAATTTAAAACAAGAGCCACAATTAGGATCAACGTGACCATCCGCCATGAGACACGTAAATTGTAGGCGTTAATGGTAGTAACTCATCGTAACTACCAAATTTGCCTAAAAAGCACGAATCAGCCATTGTAAACTTGGATTTTAATTTTGGCCAGGGGACACACTGGGTATGCTATAAAAAAGATGATAAAACAGTTTATTACTACGACAGTTTTGGAAATTTAAAGCCACCGAGGGAACTAATCAGGTACCTAGAGAATTGTGAAATACACTATAACTACAAAAAAGAGCAAAGTTTCAACTCAGTCATCTGCGGTCACTTGTGTTTAAAGTTTCTCTGCAACGATGTTTAGTCTTACCGGGGTAACCAGTGTGCTTTCACACGAGCTTTCATTTCCTATTGATGTTACTAGTGGGGATTGGGAACTAGGATTAATAGAACTTACTACATATAATTCCATACCAAACATAGAAAATAATGTAAATAACAAGTTTTATTATGGTAAAGATAAAGTTATCACTATACCAGAAGGTTCGTACGAAATTGAGGATATTGAAAAATATATAATTTCTAAACTGCCGGAAAAGGTAAAGTTTACATTAAAACCTAATAATAATACTTTAAAAGCAGAGCTATTTTGTTCAGAAGATATTGATTTTAAAAAGGGCAACTCCTTGGGAAAACTACTTGGATTTAAAGACCAAATTTATGAAGCTAATAATCAGCATGCCTCGGAGCTACCTGTGGATATAATTAAAGTTAACTCAATACGGGTGGACTGTAACGTTACACGTGGCTCATACTTGAACGGGATAGAGGACCATGTAATATATGAGTTCTATCCTGCAGATCCACCAGGCTATAAAATAATAGAAATACCGCGGAATGTTATTTATTTGCCAGTGATCAGCCAGAGGATAAACAACTTGACAATCTCACTAAGAGATCAAGACGGTAAATTAGTTAATTTTCGTGGAGAAAGAATTTCAGTAAGGCTCCATCTTAGACGGAGTAATGAGTCTGCTATTTAGTGATTTACCTACAGTTCGACGATTTAGTAGTAATCAGACATCCAAAGGATTAACTTGTAAAAATATAAATTTTCTTCGCTCTCTCGGCTTCAAAGTAATAAAAATGGCTCTGTTAGAGATAGGTCAAACAGCAGCATACGATGATTTAATCACCAGTATGGAATTTCATACTCACCAACCATACGCATCTACTACTTATAATAATAATGATGAAATTAGAATCCCACTTCTACAACAGGACATAATTACAGCTCCATTTTACAGTAGTATTGTCATTCATGGTTCGGTCAGTGCTAAAAAAAAACTGACGGTTCATCACAAGAGGTATCACTTGTTAACAACGCAATTGCATTTTTATTTGAGGAAATTCGCTACGAGCTTTGCGGAGAAGAAATTGATAGAACAGAAAATGTAGGCATCACTACAACTTTGAAAAATCTCGTTTCCATTAGGGAGGAAGAGAAAAATACTTATAAGAATGCGTGTTGGTTGGGACCCGGTAAAGTTGAAAAAGCTAAGGATTTTGTTTATTCAGTACCTTTGAAACTTTTGTTGGGGTTCACAGAGGACTATAAAAAAGTTTTGGTGAATGCTAAACAAGAGCTCATCCTATTGCGTTCATCCAGAGATGAAAATGCTGTATTAACCACTAATGAAGGTATGGTGACATTAAAAATTGATAAGATCTACTGGCGTATACCTCATATAACTGTAAATGATAGCCAGAAATTAAAACTGTATAAGTATATCGAGAAAGATCCAACTATTCATATTCCATTTCGGCAATGGGAGTTAATTGAATACCCAACCCTACCCACAACTGAGTCTATGTCTTGGACTCTTAAAACTTCTAACCAAACAGAAAAACCACGATATATTGTTTTAGCATTTCAAACTGGTAGGAAAAATAGTGTAACGCAAGACATGTCTCAATTTGACGTTGCTGATTTACAGGATGTAAAATTGTATTTGAATTCTAACTTTTACCCTTACGATAATATCCGTGGAAACTCTTGTTTGTTTTATGACATGTATACAAGTTTCCAAAGCTCCTACTATGGAAGAGTTGGTTATCCTATATTAAGCTTTAGTGATTTCACATCAAACTGTCCAAATTACGTAATCGACTGTTCTAAACAGGATGATACTATCAAAACCGGTCCTGTAGATGTTAGACTGGAAATTCAATTTAAAAATGCTATCCCTGCAAATACAAGCGCATACTGTCTCATTATTCATGATACACACTACACATACACACCAATGACTGGGGATGTGAGAAAGATATCCATGTAAGGGGTAGCATTGCGATCGGTTTAGGGTAAACATTCAGGTGGTAAACATGGAATGGAATGGCTTACTGTTGAGTTGTATAACGATCATAACATATTGCTTGGTATAGAGAAAGTAGGCTGTTACAAAATATATACAAGTATAAAAAAGTTTAATGTTCCCCAAGGTACTAGTAAAATCCTTGTTAAAATGAGAGACGGTCCTTCTATCTCAGATGAGGAGTCTTCAGAAGAGGAGGAGGAGGAGGGGGAGGAGGGGTTATTTTACTTTTCAGATGAAGATGAACCATGAGTGGGTAGGGTGGGGGAGGGTTAAGGGATGTAGGTTAAGGGTATAAGAAAAGTAGTTTAGTTGCAGAGATGACTTCACAGGAGACAGAGGTAAGTGCTAACGCTATAGCTATCCCTAAGGAGAAGGAGCCTATAAATCTTTTAACCGGAGTCTTTCTAAAGTCAGTTTACTTCCTGGACCCCAAGCTTACCAAGTGTGCGATAACAGGAATTGTTAAAAACCGTGATAGCAGTCTTGGAGTAATCATCAATGGTAAAAGGGGTTGTGTTTATTGGTCATACGATTCATTTTGCCAGCTTTGTGATCGTTTCAACTTAATTACTTTAGCTCTCTTGGAAAAACGATCAGAAAATATTAAGACCGACGAAGGATCAAGTATCAAAGTAAATAACGTATTTGGAAATCAGTACACGTACATTAGTGACGGTGAGCACTCCTTGTCCCTTAATTCGGTTGAGTGGAATCAGTTAATAAAGAATATCCCTGTAATTTGTAGAAACCTCTTGGAATTATTTTACTTGGAAGTATTCATTAAAGATTTTATCGATCAAGTTTTGGCTGACGCTAAAGAACAAACAGACGAGCTACCATCTGACGTTGCTGATCGTCTTAGAAGTGAGTTGTCAATATGGAGGCTGTAGTAGAGTTTCAAGCTTTTAAAGATAACGATGATAATTTCATTATAAAAGAACTGGCCATTGTTGGTGGTTCTCTAGAGTGCCAAATATTGTTTAAACCTCCCTATGGCTTTCATCAATTAAACTCTAAAGCCCAAAAAACCACGTTGGCTTTCTCGAAATCATCATGGGTTGCGTTGGGAAGAGGGTAGTATACCATTTAATGAGGGTTTAATTTCAGCCTTATGTCTCCCTTTTCAATGTATATATACTAAAGGTAGGGAGAAGGCTGAGTTTTTGAAGAGGTTTCATTCAGATGTTCGTGTAATAGATGGTCCCTCCATTGACGCTAAGCCGGGAATAGCATGTTCTATGGGTGACCATAAAAAGTGTGCCGTGCGTACTGCTTACACACTTCAGTACTACTTAAGCCTTTCACTTCATGAAGCTGGTCAGTATGAGCTTGGAGATGGAAAACGTTTGGTCACTATTGTTACAAGAACCAAAGGAGCCCGAAGGGGTGATGACTGACAGCTTTATAATGAAGTTTGATCGGTTTTTGGACTGGGACATTTTATCCAATAAATATAATTTTTCTATTGATATGCTTAGGATTTATTTTCACAAAGTCAACTGGAATCTAATTTTGAAGCGTCAAAAATTCTCAGAAGCCTTCCTTCGAGAAATGGCTCTTAATTTTGATGGGTGTTTGGATATTGTTAGTAAATATCAAAAACTATCCGAACCCTTCATTCATGACTATGCCAGTAAAGTAGATTGGGATTATATCTTGTTGTATCAAGATGTAAGTAGCAAGTTTGTAGATGATCATTTATCGTATATAGATATTTCTTACTAAAAAAATCTTACAGATCATCCGAGGTGCGGTTTGTATGCTCAACAGGCAGGCTTGAAACCCATAAGTCCACGGGGCATAAGGTTAGTATAAACCTCAAAGAGGATCGCCACTCACTCATCAGGCTGGCGTAAAACCTGTGAGTCCACGGGGTGAGGAGGCTGGCCTAAAAACCGTAAGACACTGTCTCCCTCAGGCATCCTCAAATGTATGTGTTACCCACTCAGATGATCTGGAAGATACCAAAAAAAATATAAAGAAAAAGTATCATTTGTCAGTGGCAAGAGGGTTAATTGAAAGGCTTCACCAAGTAAATAACCCTCTACATTAGTCAAAGGACAAAAAAAAATAAAAAAAAATATTGGGAGGTGGCATATTTGTTATGGAGTGGCCATCACCATAGACTGCGATGGATGGGGCAGTCTATCTCAGAGGGTTAGACCTCCTGGGGATGCCTCTGAGTTAACAAAAAAAGAATGCGCTGAGACCCCTACCTCATGGGTGGTGTGGAAACGTGGGTCAATATCCAAGCAGATTAAAAGTTACATCACAAGGTGAACTTTGTCCCCCATTTTCCCCTATTTAAGCAGGACCAACATCGAGATAGTCAGTATAGCAGCACCACTCTAGAAGTCAAAATCGTCTCCCATCTCAAACATTTACATCATTGTAAGTATGGTTTATTACTTTTTAATATATTTTTTTGCTGGTAAATTTAACGTAAAAATTTAAAATAACGAGTAAAACAGGTAAAATACAGAGTAAAAACAATCAACTATATGGTCTCTTTGAAGCAAAAGCACGAATCAGCCATTGTAAACTTGGATTTTAATTTTGGCCAGGGGACACACTGGGTATGCTATAAAAAAGATGATAAAACAGTTTATTACTACGACAGTTTTGGAAATTTAAAGCCACCGAGGGAACTAATCAGGTACCTAGAGAATTGTGAAATACACTATAACTACAAAAAAGAGCAAAGTTTCAACTCAGTCATCTGCGGTCACTTGTGTTTAAAGTTTCTCTGCAACGATGTTTAGTCTTACCGGGGTAACCAGTGTGCTTTCACACGAGCTTTCATTTCCTATTGATGTTACTAGTGGGGATTGGGAACTAGGATTAATAGAACTTACTACATATAATTCCATACCAAACATAGAAAATAATGTAAATAACAAGTTTTATTATGGTAAAGATAAAGTTATCACTATACCAGAAGGTTCGTACGAAATTGAGGATATTGAAAAATATATAATTTCTAAACTGCCGGAAAAGGTAAAGTTTACATTAAAACCTAATAATAATACTTTAAAAGCAGAGCTATTTTGTTCAGAAGATATTGATTTTAAAAAGGGCAACTCCTTGGGAAAACTACTTGGATTTAAAGACCAAATTTATGAAGCTAATAATCAGCATGCCTCGGAGCTACCTGTGGATATAATTAAAGTTAACTCAATACGGGTGGACTGTAACGTTACACGTGGCTCATACTTGAACGGGATAGAGGACCATGTAATATATGAGTTCTATCCTGCAGATCCACCAGGCTATAAAATAATAGAAATACCGCGGAATGTTATTTATTTGCCAGTGATCAGCCAGAGGATAAACAACTTGACAATCTCACTAAGAGATCAAGACGGTAAATTAGTTAATTTTCGTGGAGAAAGAATTTCAGTAAGGCTCCATCTTAGACGGAGTAATGAGTCTGCTATTTAGTGATTTACCTACAGTTCGACGATTTAGTAGTAATCAGACATCCAAAGGATTAACTTGTAAAAATATAAATTTTCTTCGCTCTCTCGGCTTCAAAGTAATAAAAATGGCTCTGTTAGAGATAGGTCAAACAGCAGCATACGATGATTTAATCACCAGTATGGAATTTCATACTCACCAACCATACGCATCTACTACTTATAATAATAATGATGAAATTAGAATCCCACTTCTACAACAGGACATAATTACAGCTCCATTTTACAGTAGTATTGTCATTCATGGTTCGGTCAGTGCTAAAAAAAAACTGACGGTTCATCACAAGAGGTATCACTTGTTAACAACGCAATTGCATTTTTATTTGAGGAAATTCGCTACGAGCTTTGCGGAGAAGAAATTGATAGAACAGAAAATGTAGGCATCACTACAACTTTGAAAAATCTCGTTTCCATTAGGGAGGAAGAGAAAAATACTTATAAGAATGCGTGTTGGTTGGGACCCGGTAAAGTTGAAAAAGCTAAGGATTTTGTTTATTCAGTACCTTTGAAACTTTTGTTGGGGTTCACAGAGGACTATAAAAAAGTTTTGGTGAATGCTAAACAAGAGCTCATCCTATTGCGTTCATCCAGAGATGAAAATGCTGTATTAACCACTAATGAAGGTATGGTGACATTAAAAATTGATAAGATCTACTGGCGTATACCTCATATAACTGTAAATGATAGCCAGAAATTAAAACTGTATAAGTATATCGAGAAAGATCCAACTATTCATATTCCATTTCGGCAATGGGAGTTAATTGAATACCCAACCCTACCCACAACTGAGTCTATGTCTTGGACTCTTAAAACTTCTAACCAAACAGAAAAACCACGATATATTGTTTTAGCATTTCAAACTGGTAGGAAAAATAGTGTAACGCAAGACATGTCTCAATTTGACGTTGCTGATTTACAGGATGTAAAATTGTATTTGAATTCTAACTTTTACCCTTACGATAATATCCGTGGAAACTCTTGTTTGTTTTATGACATGTATACAAGTTTCCAAAGCTCCTACTATGGAAGAGTTGGTTATCCTATATTAAGCTTTAGTGATTTCACATCAAACTGTCCAAATTACGTAATCGACTGTTCTAAACAGGATGATACTATCAAAACCGGTCCTGTAGATGTTAGACTGGAAATTCAATTTAAAAATGCTATCCCTGCAAATACAAGCGCATACTGTCTCATTATTCATGATACACACTACACATACACACCAATGACTGGGGATGTGAGAAAGATATCCATGTAAGGGGTAGCATTGCGATCGGTTTAGGGTAAACATTCAGGTGGTAAACATGGAATGGAATGGCTTACTGTTGAGTTGTATAACGATCATAACATATTGCTTGGTATAGAGAAAGTAGGCTGTTACAAAATATATACAAGTATAAAAAAGTTTAATGTTCCCCAAGGTACTAGTAAAATCCTTGTTAAAATGAGAGACGGTCCTTCTATCTCAGATGAGGAGTCTTCAGAAGAGGAGGAGGAGGAGGGGGAGGAGGGGTTATTTTACTTTTCAGATGAAGATGAACCATGAGTGGGTAGGGTGGGGGAGGGTTAAGGGATGTAGGTTAAGGGTATAAGAAAAGTAGTTTAGTTGCAGAGATGACTTCACAGGAGACAGAGGTAAGTGCTAACGCTATAGCTATCCCTAAGGAGAAGGAGCCTATAAATCTTTTAACCGGAGTCTTTCTAAAGTCAGTTTACTTCCTGGACCCCAAGCTTACCAAGTGTGCGATAACAGGAATTGTTAAAAACCGTGATAGCAGTCTTGGGGTAATCATCAATGGTAAAAGGGGTTGTGTTTATTGGTCATACGATTCATTTTGCCAGCTTTGTGATCGTTTCAACTTAATTACTTTAGCTCTCTTGGAAAAACGATCAGAAAATATTAAGACCGACGAAGGATCAAGTATCAAAGTAAATAACGTATTTGGAAATCAGTACACGTACATTAGTGACGGTGAGCACTCCTTGTCCCTTAATTCGGTTGAGTGGAATCAGTTAATAAAGAATATCCCTGTAATTTGTAGAAACCTCTTGGAATTATTTTACTTGGAAGTATTCATTAAAGATTTTATCGATCAAGTTTTGGCTGACGCTAAAGAACAAACAGACGAGCTACCATCTGACGTTGCTGATCGTCTTAGAAGTGAGTTGTCAATATGGAGGCTGTAGTAGAGTTTCAAGCTTTTAAAGATAACGATGATAATTTCATTATAAAAGAACTGGCCATTGTTGGTGGTTCTCTAGAGTGCCAAATATTGTTTAAACCTCCCTATGGCTTTCATCAATTAAACTCTAAAGCCCAAAAAACCACGTTGGCTTTCTCGAAATCATCATGGGTTGCGTTGGGAAGAGGGTAGTATACCATTTAATGAGGGTTTAATTTCAGCCTTATGTCTCCCTTTTCAATGTATATATACTAAAGGTAGGGAGAAGGCTGAGTTTTTGAAGAGGTTTCATTCAGATGTTCGTGTAATAGATGGTCCCTCCATTGACGCTAAGCCGGGAATAGCATGTTCTATGGGTGACCATAAAAAGTGTGCCGTGCGTACTGCTTACACACTTCAGTACTACTTAAGCCTTTCACTTCATGAAGCTGGTCAGTATGAGCTTGGAGATGGAAAACGTTTGGTCACTATTGTTACAAGAACCAAAGGAGCCCGAAGGGGTGATGACTGACAGCTTTATAATGAAGTTTGATCGGTTTTTGGACTGGGACATTTTATCCAATAAATATAATTTTTCTATTGATATGCTTAGGATTTATTTTCACAAAGTCAACTGGAATCTAATTTTGAAGCGTCAAAAATTCTCAGAAGCCTTCCTTCGAGAAATGGCTCTTAATTTTGATGGGTGTTTGGATATTGTTAGTAAATATCAAAAACTATCCGAACCCTTCATTCATGACTATGCCAGTAAAGTAGATTGGGATTATATCTTGTTGTATCAAGATGTAAGTAGCAAGTTTGTAGATGATCATTTATCGTATATAGATATTTCTTACTAAAAAAATCTTACAGATCATCCGAGGTGCGGTTTGTATGCTCAACAGGCAGGCTTGAAACCCATAAGTCCACGGGGCATAAGGTTAGTATAAACCTCAAAGAGGATCGCCACTCACTCATCAGGCTGGCGTAAAACCTGTGAGTCCACGGGGTGAGGAGGCTGGCCTAAAAACCGTAAGACACTGTCTCCCTCAGGCATCCTCAAATGTATGTGTTACCCACTCAGATGATCTGGAAGATACCAAAAAAAATATAAAGAAAAAGTATCATTTGTCAGTGGCAAGAGGGTTAATTGAAAGGCTTCACCAAGTAAATAACCCTCTACATTAGTCAAAGGACAAAAAAAAATAAAAAAAAATATTGGGAGGTGGCATATTTGTTATGGAGTGGCCATCACCATAGACTGCGATGGATGGGGCAGTCTATCTCAGAGGGTTAGACCTCCTGGGGATGCCTCTGAGTTAACAAAAAAAGAATGCGCTGAGACCCCTACCTCATGGGTGGTGTGGAAACGTGGGTCAATATCCAAGCAGATTAAAAGTTACATCACAAGGTGAACTTTGTCCCCCATTTTCCCCTATTTAAGCAGGACCAACATCGAGATAGTCAGTATAGCAGCACCACTCTAGAAGTCAAAATCGTCTCCCATCTCAAACATTTACATCATTGTAAGTATGGTTTATTACTTTTTAATATATTTTTTTGCTGGTAAATTTAACGTAAAAATTTAAAATAACGAGTAAAACAGGTAAAATACAGAGTAAAAACAATCAACTATATGGTCTCTTTGACACATTTAACAGTTTTTTTTTACTAGAGAATACAGCAGAAAAAGATTGTTTATTAATCTCAAATTGGTAATTTCAGATTATGGACAAACAAATGTTGGAAGAACTAGCTGCCCTCGAGGTTTATGAGGGTCCTTCTAAGGTCCCTTGTAAGGACCTCACCGCCACAGAGGGCTACCCCATCAACTCCATGAAGCGCACGGAGACGAAATTCGGCCCATCAATCATAGTCGAAATCGTCATGCCAGAGGGAGAGACAGCCATCACTTTTCTCCCTCGAAGATTTATTGACCAGCTGACAAACCAACAGACTGACCGCTTCAACAAAGGCGGCTTCAAAATCCAATGTACAGGGATGACAGGGAGAAGCCCCAACGTAAAATTCTTTATGTAAAAAAATTATGGAAAAATAAATGTACTATTTCTTATTTCGATTGTTTTTAATATCTTCCCTGCTACAACCAATAATTAGAAGGTAATTTGCAAAATGAAGGATAAAAGGGTAATGCATTAATTACCGCTCCCAAGAGCATTTAGCTATTATATGAAGGGAAATATAAAATTTGCAGCTTAAAAATAATATTTAACTATTATGCAAAGAAAAATACAAAGATAGTTTAAAATTACATACCAACTTGAAAGATAACATTTATTTGACAAATACAAAGTTCTGCTAGCTAAATAGCATTAAGTATCATACAAAGAAAAGTACAAAACTAGACTAAGGAAAATGCCGAGGACAGAATAAACAACTCTCCATATAAAGTCATCAAGGAGATTGCAAATCATTTGGAGGTTGTTTCCACATAAATTAGCAGAAGAACAAATTTGGCAAGCTGTCAAAGAGATAGCATTGCGATTATTTTGAGGGTCAGGTCACTCTGATTCGAGGTTTTATCTCTGTATATATATCAGAGTCAAAAATTGAAGCCTCATCACTCTCTGTGAATATCTTCACCATGAAGTTTCTTTCGGTAGTGTTTCTGCTAGCCGGCCTTACAGCCATCAGCTCCTCAGACGAGGAAAATCCTCTTTCACGTTCGGTAAGTCTTAAATATTAAAATTGCTTTTTTTTAGGTTTGTATACTTTAAAATAGCCAACTTATAATTGTTTTTTCAGGTTATATTTGTATATTTTTAGTGCCCAAGTGTAAATATTTTAAGCCACGTATAACATGGAGCATAGGATGAGTGGCGTTATCTTGAAGTCTTATAAGCCGCCACATTCTTTGACGCAGCTGAAGCCGTGATTAACGACCTGTCACATTCCTTAGACACAGCAATCAACAACCCATACAACCGATGATAATCACAACAGATTATTTTGAAATCAAAACCACAATTCTGTCTTGTGATTAACTAAATGGTATCATTTCAGGATAGTACTATATTATCGTAATATTTACTTGTACAAACATCCGGGAACTATATTACATTATTTGTATTTATCTTTTAGGTACCCAGTCCGGACATCTTTCAAGATGATGATTCTGTAAGTTATTTAAAAAAAAAATACTTTTTATACTTTACATATTTCTTTATCTTTTAAAGACCTTTTTAATAATTCAGTTTTAATTTAAAGGAACTATACGTATGTTATGACATAAAATCATTTCTACATTATATTAATTTGACACTGTTTTTCCAGGACACCACTGTGGAAAACCTTGACCTTAATCAATGGAGACGTGTAAGTTATTATTTATAAGTTTACTCTTATAAACTGTTCAAAATACATACTAATCAAAACTAATTAGTTTCTACTTATAAAAATACGTTTTTATTTTCAGAATGAAATAATACATTTATTGGTTCCATTCAACCACAACAGCACCGGGGAAGTATTTTTCACCAACATCAGAGGGGATATGTTATCATATAGACGGCAATTGAATGATAACACTACCCTCAATCTATTTCCCCTAGAAGGGTTTGCTCATATTTCCCAGGTAAGAAAACGGTAATGGAGTACGTTTAAAAAAACCAACATTTGTTAATCGTCCATGTTTGTTAATTTGCCGTATTATTAATTCATATGTATTTTTCAGCGCCGTGCCAACGTTGAAATTCATAACATGAGGAGGTACAGTTATCCAACCCCTGAAACTGGGATTTACCCCTATGTCAGGGTTGCAACTGTTAACTCCATTGAGTGGACTCTAACTACACTGATGGTCAGTAGAAATCCTAGATGTATTTACATTAATTAGTTTTACTAGTAGAAGTAACTATTTTTATAACTTACAAACATTTACAGAGAGGTGGTGAACCAATTGACCGGGAATACCTTCAGTTATGGCAAGGAGATGTGACATCCAATCATACCGTAACTGAATCCTCAGAGTATTTAGAGTCCGAAGTACGGCGAACGCAGATGGAACACATCATTATGGTAATTTACCAGTATAATCATTTACTTACCTTTTAACCATTCCTAATAGCACCCCATCGTAATAAGTAATTAATACAATTGCTAATAACTTTTAATTTATTCCAGCTTGAGCCTGCGCTTCTGATGAATACTGACTCCCACTTCACAAATACAAGAGGAAATATCCTCATATATTTAGCCAGAACGGCTCCACTGCCTCCAATCGGCTATCATCAGATATCCTATGTAAGTAAATATAACTAGCTATTATATATTTTCACTGTAAGTATATAATAGAATGTTGGTTTATCTTTTTTTCTTTTACAGTCAGAAGCAGCAGACCGTTTTGTCCAAATATTAAGATCTGTGAATGGGGGTCATTTAACAATAGAGTTCAGCACCAGGTATGAAGATTACCACAGAAGGCCACGTGATCCATTTTGGGTACTCATCACGCATGAGGTAAGACTATTATCAATTATCAATTATCAATCATTAAGATGGGGACGCCACTTAGGTGCGTATTTTAACCCAAATATGAGTGAAGGATGAGTGTAGAATGGTGTGAGATGCAGGCCCGTTTTTGACCATGTCAGCGCCCTAGGCACAACTAATAGTAGCGCCCCTTTGCAATATATAACAGGGTGACCACCAACCGGGAAATCCGGAAACTAAGCGTGAATTTTTTTGACCAGGAATTATGTGTTAATTTTCTATTTCTACCTGGAATTGTCAATTTACAACAGTGACGTTTCCGTGACCACGGGAGACGGGAGACGATAATATGTCTCCACAAGGCCTCGAGGGATGATCAGAACTTTGCCGCGATCGCATGAGATGATAATAATATCTAAACGACCGCGGGATATGATCATGATTTTACCGCGATCGCGCAATACGATAATGAGATCCACAGAGCCGTGTAGGATAATCAGAATATTGCCGCGATCGCATGATACGATGATAATGTCTAAACGACCATGGGATATGATCATGATTTTACCGCGATCGCGCGGAACACAGTCAGAAATTTGCCACGATCGCGGAAGACGATAATGATATCCACATAACTGCGGGATATTATTAACATTTTGCCGTAATCGCGGGAGACAATTACGATGTCTTCACGACAGCGGGAGACGATTACGATGTCTTCACGACCGCAGGAGACGATTACGATGTCTTCACGATCGCGCGGAGACGATTACGATGTCTTCACGATCGCGGCAGACGATTACGATGTCTTCACGACCGAGGGAGACGATTATATGATGTCTTCACGACAGCGGGGGACGATTGAGATGTCTACAGGATCACGGGAGTTACAATAATGATGTCTACTCGACACGGCTGCGAGGGATGATCAGAATTTTACCGCAATCGCGTAAGACGATGATAATGTCCACTCAACCACGGGAAAGATCAGAAATTTGCCTCATTCGTGAAAGACGATGACTATCTCCAAACAACCGCGGGAGATGATTACCATTTGCCGCAATGGCGGGAGAGGATGACAATGCCTCACGACCACGGGAGGCGATGATGTCTTCACGGCTGTGAGGGATTATCAGAATTTTATCGTGATCACGCAAGAAGATGATAATGTCCACACGACCCCGGGAAAATATTACAATTTTGCCTCATTCGCGGTAGACGGTGATAATCTCATCACGACCGCGGGATGTGTTCATATATTGCCGCGATCAAGGAAGACGATAATTATGTCCACACATCCGCTGGAAATAGTCAGAACTTTGACGCGATCGCGGGAGACGGACGATGATGACGTATATACAACCGCGGTAAATAATTAACATCTTGCCGCGATTGTGGGAGACTGAGGTGTCTTCACGGCCGCAAGGGATTTACCGCGATCGCATGCAAAAACGACCACAATTTTTTTTTTTTCCAATTTTTTGGCGCCCCCCAAAAATGCCAATTGCTTCGCGCCCTAGGCACGTGCCTACCTTGCCTATTCGGTAAATCGGCCCTGGATGATCTGTGTAGCTTTGTTACTGACTAAGATCAGCTGTTTCATTAGCCAGGATCATTTATTTAAAGCCCAATGATCAGGAGAGCTGGGTCCAGTTTCGAACCATCAAAAAGCTACTGACTTTTCTCAGGATCGAACCGGCGACCTTTTGATAAGTATCAATGTTCACTATTAAATAGTACAGTAGTATGATTTAGTACCATGTAAAATATTTATTGCATAATTTACATCATTTTGTTTTTCAGAATAACGGCAGAATTCCTGATGGAACACGCTGGTTGTATTACAATTCGACCGGCGAAGGGTCCTACATTTCCCATGTATTTAGAGGGATCCCCGGACTTCTAAGTCGGATCGAAGAACAGCATAACCAGCACCTGATGGATGCCGTTTCAGGCCTTCGACCGGGACCTTCTGAACCTGTTGCTGGACCATCCAGAAGGATAAATCCCACGGTAAGAATAAAATAAGTTTAGAATAAATCTTTAGCATCTATAATGTATATGTTAGAATATTGATATATTTTACATTTTTTAGCCCGTGGATAACTTCGACCCGTCACAGGCACAGGGTAACGAGCTTCTCTCTGACGAAGTACTACCATCTTCACCTCGTAGTCCTTCGCCAGAGACCTCCTCTTCTTCCCATACACTGCTAGAGCCCCATCCTCTCTGCCGGAGCTGCCAACGGGAAGAAAAATCCTACGTCAAAGGATGGAATTTTTTCTAAGGGTAGGTTTTCATCGCCTAATTTTATTTCTCTTACCCAACCATAACTAAACATCAACAGAAAAATAAAACTTGATTTTTTTTCAGGATATCGATGCCGACAGTGGTGACAGAGCTTCGTGGAGAGCTATCGGCCACCTCAACACCACAAGGACGGAACTGAGGGAGGTGTTGACATTGGCAGATTCCGCAATTGGAATGGCCAGCCGAGCAGAGATGGCAGAAGTTGCTCCAGTCATCTGGAACGAGATCCGGACGTCCTTGGAGCGGATCCTCATGATGACAGGACAACAAATGGACGACAACATCATTCGAGGTCAAGAAACCCCTACCGAACCTCAACGGACCATCACTTGCCAGATCTGTCAGGATGCTCTCCCGACGATAGTTCTTCAGCCTTGTCACCATACCCTTTGTCCGGCATGTGCTATTAGATTATACGTTTGCCCGTTCTGTCGAAAGACAGTAACGGACAGGAAAAGACTCTTTTATGATGGTTAAATTTAAATATTAAAACATAGGGTAAACTTTCAGTCAAATTGTATTATCTTTTCACATACTACTTGCCATTTTGTTTCATATTTATAATTTTATTCCATTAATCACAAATTTTAAGTTTTTTAGATTTATGCTTCGTATTTATAATTTTATTCAATAAATCACAACTTTATGTTTATCAAAATAGATCTATTAAAATAAAAGATATATATTGATAAATTTCGACTATTCAATTAACCTACCATCCCCTAGCCTATAGATAGAGATTTATAACCAATCAGAGACAAGCTTATTTTCAACCAATCAGAGAACACCTGATTCAAATATTTTTGTCCGTTAATTTCAATACCACAGTCACTTATTTATAACCAATCAGTGACAAGCTTATTTTCAACCAATCAATACCAAGATAATTCATAAATCATAGAGGAACACCAAAGAAAGAATTAAATATTATAATTATTAAATATACATTAACATAAGAGTACACAACCACAGTCTTCAACCCTTCCAAAAACAACAACCCCACCTAAACCCACCCCCCAACTCCAACACCCACCCCCAACACTAAATCCACCCCTTAAACCACCCCCTACTCTAAATCCACCCCTTAAACCTCCCCTAATCCAAAATCCACCCCTTAAACCACCCCTTACACAAAAACCACCCCTAAATCAACCCATTCAATCCACCCCTAGGCAACACGCAACACACCAAAACTACCCCTGCTAGATCGGGGGGCCTTCTACTCATGTCACAGACTCGCGGGTAAAAATAACTCGTTAAGGGTCAAAGAATCTTAATCAGAGCAAGGGTGGTCCCAGGGCCCCCCCTGGGAATGCATGTACAAGGGTTCAGGTGGGGGGCTCTGTACAAGGGTCAGGGGGGTCATGACCCCCCCCAAATATTTTTCATCTGGATTAACTAAGGTGGCACTTGCACACGCGTATCAAGTACAAATGCATCTACCATCGCACTGCCACTGCCACAGCCACTACTAGTGTCTGTCTAATGAGTGTCTAGTGTCTGTCTATCGCTCGCCTCACCACAGCCTTCTCGTCGCCTGTCGCCATCACACTACTTCAGTTCCTGAATTGGCCGCATGGTGGCGGTATTGAATCGAATGGATGCCTAGATCGTACGTTTCAGAGAAATCCGCCAGGGACCTCAGCGGTCGCGCCAATTTTCCCGAGCTTCAACGCTTAGCATGGGGGTGAATTATCTACTTGAGGAGTGTGTTTAATCTATGGTATCGTATCATTGCGGTAAAGGTTGACGTCATGCCATCGGCACGGAGCGGTGGTGGGGGGTTTCCGATCTGATCCAATCCTGTGATCCACGATCCTCGGAGTTGCACTGGCTGCCTAGACACGCTTATGGTCGAGGTCGTCGGCGTCGCAGTCACAGGTGCTGTGCTGTGCTGATGCTGATGTTTGAAAGTGGCAATTTGAACAATATAACCTCTCGGTCAGTATTAATTAATATATATTATTTTTATATGATTTCCATTCGTAATATTTGAGTTTCTCAAGAAAGCAGACGGTAGGTGTACCGGTATGGCTCTGGGGAGTGGGATTTTTTATACGTTATTTATCGCAATTCGGGGAAATTTTTTACCAAGCAGACTACTGTTGATTAGGCCTAGTTGAATCCTCGTTAGTCGTTATCATTTGAGCCTGTAAGTTGCGATTCTGTAGGCCTAAGTTTAAGATAGTGTCTTCTTGATTTTGTAAGAAGTTGTGGGTAGGTGTATGGCTCTGGGGAGTGGGATTTTTTAAGCGAGATTTATCCCTATTCGGGGAAATTTTTTCAAACTTTTGATCCCTTTCAGGGATTTTCTCCAGTTTGTACCTACAGCTGTATAAACCATGTAGCCCTACTATTTTTGGGGCGAGGAATTCGATGGGACCATCGCCGTCCCCCTACGAGCCCCCCCTTTCTAATTACAAGGGGTAGATGGATATTCTTTGAATAAAATATATTTGTTTTCATGTGTATTTATTTATTATATTATCCTCCATACAAATAAACTCATTTTAACACTTATACTGCCCCCTTGTACTGTAAGGGCAAGACCCTCCCCCCCCCTTTGACTAAATATATATAATTTTGGAGAATATGTCGGTAAATCAGTACAAAAATAATAAATATCCCCTATTTTTGGGGTGAGAAATCCAATGGAACCATCGCCGACAACCTAACCCCCCCCTTCCTACTTACAAGGGGGGGAATTCCCCCCCCAGCCAAAATATTTTTTCTTCCCTATTATATTGATTTGTTATGTTTTCCTAAATACAAATACACCCTTTACAACAGTTATATTGACCTCCTTGACCTGTAAGGGGGCGACACCCCCCCCCCCATTTGCTAAATGTATATAGCTTTCGAAATTTTGTCTATAAAGCAGTACAAAACCATGGATATCCCCTATATTCGGGGTGAGAAGTTCAATGGCGCAAACCCCGTCCCTCCATCATCTATAGTTTTCGATTTAGGGTGGGGGTATATGGATCTGGGGAGTGGGTATAAAATACGTGTTCTGGGATGTATGAGGGGTTGTGATGTAGTTTTTTACCCTATTTTGGGGTCGAGAAATTCAATGGCGCAAACCCCGTCCCTCCATCATCTATAGTTTTCGACTTAGGGTGGGGGTATATGGATCTGGGGAGTGGGTATAAAATACGTGTTCTGGGATGTATGAGGGGTTGTGATGTAGTTTTTTACCCTATTTTGGGGTCGAGAAATTCAATGGCGCAAACCCCGTCCCTCCATCATCTATAGTTTTCGACTTAGGGTTGGGGTATATGGATCTGGGGAGTGGGTATAAAATACATGTTCTGGGATGTATGAGGGGTTGTGATGTAGTTTTTTACCCTATTTTGGGGTCGAGAAATTCAATGGCGCAAACCCCGTCCCTCGATCATCTATAGTTTTCGATTTAGGATGGGGGTATATGGATCTGGGGAGTGGGTATAAAATACGTGTTCTGGGATGTATGAGGGGTTGTGATGTAGTTTTTTACCCTATTTTGGGGTCGATAAATACAATGGCGCAAACCCCGTCCCTCCATCATCTATAGTTTTCGATTTAGGATGGGGGTATATGGATCTGGGGAGTGGGTATAAAATACGTGTTCTGGGATGTATGAGGGGTTGTGATGTAGTTTTTTACCCTATTTTGGGGTCGATAAATACAATGGCGCAAACCCCGTCCCTCCATCATCTATAGTTTTCGACTTAGGGTGGGGGTATATGGATCTGGGGAGTGGGTATAAAATACGTGTTCTGGGATGTATGAGGGGTTGTGATGTAGTTTTTTACCCTATTTTGGGGTCGAGAAATTCAATGGCGCAAACCCCGTCCCTCCATCATCTATAGTTTTCGACTTAGGGTGGGGGTATATGGATCTGGGGAGTGGGTATAAAATACGTGTTCTGGGATGTATGAGGGGTTGTGATGTAGTTTTTTACCCTATTTTGGGGGTGAGAAATCCAATGGCGCAAACCCCGTCCTTCCAACATTTATAGTTTTCGATCTAGGGTGGGGGTATATGGATCTGGGGAGTGGGTATAAAATACGTGTTCGGGGGGGTATGAGGGGTTGTGATATATGTTTCTACCCTATTTTGGGGGTGAGAAAGTCAATGGCGCAAACCCCATCCCTCCATCATCTATAGTTTTCGATCTAGGGTGGGGGTATATGGATCTGGGGAGTGGGTATAAAATACGTGTTCGGGAGGGTATGAGGGGTTGTGATATAGTTTTTTACCCTATTTTGGGGGTGAGAAAGTCAATGGCGCAAACCCCATCCCTCCATCATCTATAGTTTTCGATCTAGGGTGGGGGTATATGGATCTGGGGAGTGGGTATTAAATACGTGTTCGGGAGGGTATGAGGGGTTGTGATATAGTTTTTTACCCTATTTTGGGGGTGAGAAAGTCAATGGCGCAAACCCCATCCCTCCATCATCTATAGTTTTTGATCTAGGGTGGGGGTATATGGATCTGGGGAGTGGGTATTAAATACGTGTTCGGGAGGGTATGAGGGGTTGTGATATAGTTTTTTACCCTATTTTGGGGTCGAGAAATTCAATGGCGCAAACCCCGTCCTTCCAACATCTATAGTTTTCGATTTAGGATGGGGGTATATGGATCTGGGGAGTGGGTACGAAATAGGTGTTCTGGGGGGTATGAGGGGTTGTGATATAGTTTTTTTACCCTATTTTGGGGTCGAGAAATTCAATGGCGCAAACCCCATCCCCTCCAACATCCTTAGTTTTCGATTTAGGGTGGGGGTATGGATCTACAATCAGCAACGACTCTAGTGAAATTCTAGACCGTTAACAACAGTAGCCGAAGACTGAATCTATAATCAATGGTAAAGTGGTTCCATCATTGGTAAAATAATCATCGACTAGAGTAAGTATCTTGACCGTTAAGAACAGTAACCGAGGTGATTCCATAATCAATTCAAAGAGGGATTGCACATTAGTTTAATAATCAACGGCTGAAGTTGCAATCTAATCCATTAAGAACAGTAGCCTATGAATTCCATAGTCAACGGTACGGGTACTATAATATATGCAACATATAATATCTATATTTATATTAATAATGATATACTACAGGAAACGATAGATACACAAACTAACACTTTGTATGATATAGATATTGATATTGTTCATGATATATAACAGGCAGTGGATTAGAATTATAAACTAGATTGACCGAAACAAGGGGAAGGCGCTACAACCAGACTACTCTCCTATTGGCCCAGTTTTTAACGCAAAACTAAACTGGCGCTATCCCATTGTTACTATACTCACAAACCACGCCCACTTTACAACTTTAAATACTTATTTCTAAGCAAATGCAAATTATACAGTTAAAAGAATAAAACTTTATCCTTAAAATATAACAAAGATTTGCCAGAATAACAATTTACAGTAGAATAAACATCTTTTCTAGGGGTCAAACGAACATTCGCAAGAACGTGGCTAATCTGAGCCGCCCCATAGTTTTTGATCCGAAAATACATTGTTGATAGCATCATCATACACTCTTTTTTTTTTACTCCTCTGATTGTATCAAAATAAATTATTCACAAAAATGGATAATGTTATATGATGTAAAATAATGTACCCAACAATTAATTTTGGTCCTATAATATTTTTCCTTTGCCGTTTTCGTTCACATGCCACACAGGAATCTTTTTACTAACAGGTCTTATATATTTGTATTAATAACTTTAACAAATCCATGTTTATGGACTCTAGCTATCTAAAGCACAATGAACGATCTTTTCCCAACAGTTAGATATGGCTGCTGTGCAATGAAAAAGTCAAAACACTCTTCCGAAATCAATTATTTACAAAAATTAAATAATGCCATACGATTTAAAATAATGTGTCCAAAAATTATGGTCATGTTCATGTAACATCTTTTTGTATCTAGTGTAATCTTAAGTTATTTTGAGCCGAAGTCCAGCTAACGTGTCTTTAGCTCTCAGCTTACAACGAGTTTTCATAATCATAAAACTATTATGTAAAGATCCCCCCCACTTTTTATCGTTTCAAATAGTATTATACTGTACTTGAATGTATAACATATGAAAAAAACCCGCCACTGCAAGTAAGCGAATTTCCATTTGCCATTTGGGTGTACACTAAAAATGCCTCCTTAAAAATACCACATTTATTCCCTATTTAAATAGAATTAGTTTAACGAGTACTTAGGTTTGCTGCAACAAGGGCGGTAAAAAAGTTTGTTTTTCCAAAATGTTAATAGTTTAGTAAATAATGAATGTATTTTCCGAAATTGATCAAAATATGTTCATAAAAAAGCAAAACACAGTTGACTTATTCTTAAATCTTGAGGAGATATTTTGTTGTTGTTGTAGGCCTACTTTCAAAATCTATACGCTTTTTCTGAAGTCCAAATTAATATTGAATATTTTTGTTATTATCTGCACGGTACTTTGTTAATATATAATATACCGTTTTACTGGACTGATGGCTTGATTCGTGGAGATTAAGATTTGCAAATAATGAATTATGAAAGTTTGTTTTAGTTATGGTTTATGGTGATAAATAAAAAAATCCTGTTTTCCATTATAAATAAAAAAACAATTGTATTTTACACGTTTTTTTTTATTTGGAGGAAACTTTCTCCTACCTTTATTAAGTATTTTCAAGAAATGCCTAGCAATTGTAGAACATTTCATTCTCTTTCAGAATACTGTACCACCTTCCTCTGCGGTCGATTTATTAACAGCCTTTTTTAACCAATTTTGTGTATGTGTGTGTTTCGTGTGGAAATGTTTCTGTGTTATAACAACGTCTTTTAGCCGAACAGTTTGATGATAGCACATTAATGCTGAAACGGCCGTAACATTACAGGAGCTGAGCTGGCTGACGAATGTAACACTTCAATTTAGTTATAGAACCAGCTTTGGAGCAAGAAAATATGAAAAAAGACCCCATAATTATAGTTTAACTTAACATGCCAGTAGAACAACAAATGCCACACGTATAGTTTAGTCATATGGTTTGGCTCAACAACTAATTTAATTCAGCGAGTCTACGCCCCTGAATTTAACTTTCCTCCCGCGGAATGGCAACACTGCCAGGTAAATGCAGTGATGTATTCAGTATTTAGGCACTAAATTTCCCGTTCGAGCCCGTGTCTTCCGACACGGTGGCAAAAAGCTTAATTAATTAATTGTACTGTACTTATTTATTTATTTATCTATATCAACAACGGGGAAAATACGACAAACTCCATAATTAAAAATGCATTCCTTCCTATCCTCCAATTCAAATGATAATAGACCTGCTGTAAGCATTTTGTTTACATCCACCGTTTTTACAGCTTTCTCCATTCCAAATTTACATTGTAGTAATAATCAATTAAACACTAAACGGTACGATGCTATTTCTTGCCTAAATTAGATATTTTTGTCAAGTAAGAAGGCTCCTACCAAAATAAAAACTTGTTTTATCCTACAAATTGAACAAAGCAAACTCAAAGTTTCAGAAATATTTTGATCAAATAATTTTCCTCATAAACAAACGCATCATGTGTACGTATTCTAAGTTCATTTAAGCGTTTCTTTACTATGACATTTCTGTTACTTTATTAATTATATGAAATTTTAAAACAATATTTTAAGCCTTCATTTGAATTTTACACTCACAGATGTGTAGTTTTGATTCCTCTCTTGGGTTGTCGGCCCTCCCTAAGTCAACTAAGTAAACTAGGCCTAATTAAGTCTCCTAAGTTTTATACCATTTCTTTATTCACAGTTAGTGTGAAAAATTGGTTTAAGCGATGTCCATGTCACTTATAACGTAGTGTCAATAATTTAATAACAACTTAGGCCTATTCATTACTTGATTTTCATTCATTGCTTGATATACCAGTTTCTTTGTTTTGGTTTAACCTAAAAAATTGGACAGGTATTAACACAGTGATCGCATTACTGCCAAAAAAGTTCATATTCAAAGATATATTAGACCACACCTTAGTCGCTTCTACAACAGCAAACACACGTTTACAGTACGTTTTCTGTGCTTCTACCTAAAAAAGAAATCAAACTGTACAGCGTTATTCTTGCCGTTGATTATAAAACAAAAATTGTTTATTACTTTCCCGTGTGCCTCCAAACCATTGTTTATAAATTGAACCACGTGTTATATTGTTAAATAAATCATTTTTAACTCAATTGCAGAGTTATTCTTGCCTTTGATTATGGTATAACAAATGATTATTACTTCCCCGTGTACCCCCGCACCATTCATTATGGATTGACCAACGTCTAATATTGTTCAACAAATTATCTGACAGCTACAATTCATGTCACTGTCTTATTCCACTGGATTTCATTCTTGTCTGTTATTATCAAGTTTGTCCAAACTAATAATATAGTAATTCTCGAAAACTCCTCCAACATACATAATCTAACTAAAAATTCCGAAACTAGATAAAACATTGAGGAAATATATTTATTTTCGGCTAAAAACGTTATTTGTTTATGTTTATGATCCATACCGGGTATTTTCTAGTATTTATCAGTGCTAGTAATCTACATTTTATATTACATTACAAAAAAAAATTATTATTGGAATATTATATGAGTTTCTAAAAATTTAATATTATGATACAACCGTAGGGGAATAATCTCGATTTTGACGGTTACTCTTCAGGTGTTATGTCAAATCAGCACACTGATAGATAAAGATATTGCAATGATAATTTAATTAAGGAAAGATAAGCATAAAAATTAAATTGTATAACTTAAAAAACGTGTTTGATGAATCCGTTTAACACAATATTTAAACTATATGGGGAAAGCAGTTCATATAATTGGTGTGCAATCTTACGGGGAGAGTCAATATTACTAATTCATAGTTCCATCTGCTTTAGAAAATCAATCAGCTTGTAATTGGATTATGTAAGTGGATAATCATCTTTGGTCATATGTATTCAGGTAAGTTAAGTGTGTACTTACCTGTTAGCCAATTATGTCCAATGTAGAAAGTGTTGCAGGGTGTTGACCCCAATCTAACTCAAAATATAAAAATAATATATATTTTATACCCACTCCCCAGATCCATATACCCCCACCCTAGATCGAAAACTATAAATGTTGGAAGGACGGGGTTTGCGCCATTGAATTTCTCGACCCCAAAATAGGGTAAAAAACTACATCACAACCCCTCATACATCCCAGAACACGTATTTTATACCCACTCCCCAGATCCATATACCCCCACCCTAAATCGAAAACTATAGATGATGGAGGGACGGGGTTTGCGCTATTGAATTTCTCGACCCCAAAATAGGGTAAAAAACTACATCACAACCCCTCATACATCCCAGAACACGTATTTTATACCCACTCCCCAGATCCATATACCCCCATCCTAAATCGAAAACTATAGATGATGGAGGGATGGGGTTTGCGCCATTGACTTTCTCACCCCCAAAATAGGGTAAAAAACTATATCACAACCCCTCATACCCTCCCGAACACGTATTTTATACCCACTCCCCAGATCCATATACCCCCACCCTAGATCGAAAACTATAGATGATGGAGGGATGGGGTTTGCGCCATTGACTTTCTCACCCCCAAAATAGGGTAAAAAACTATATCACAACCCCTCATACCCTCCCGAACACGTATTTTATACCCACTCCCCAGATCCATATACCCCCACCCTAGATCGAAAACTATAAATGTTGGAGGGATGGGGTTTGCGCCATTGACTTTCTCACCCCCAAAATAGGGTAAAAAACTATATCACAACCCCTCATACCCTCCCGAACACGTATTTTATACCCACTCCCCAGATCCATATACCCCCACCCTAGATCGAAAACTATAGATGATGGAGGGATGGGGTTTGCGCCATTGAACTTCTCACCCCCGAAAATAGGGGGTATCCATGGTTTTGTACTGCTTTATAGACAAAATTTCGAAAGCTATATACATTTAGCAAATGGGGGGGGGGGGTGTCGCCCCCTTACAGGTCAAGGAGGGCAATATAACTGTTGTAAAGGGTGTATTTGTATTTAGGAAAACATAACAAATCAATATAATAGGGAAGAAAAAATATTTTGGCTGGGGGGGGAATTCCCCCCCTTGTAAGTAGGAAGGGGGGGGGGTTAGGTCGCCGGCGATGGTTCCATTGGATTTCTCACCCCAAAAATAGGGGATATTTATTATTTTTGTACTGATTTACCGACATATTCTCCAAAATTATATATATTTAGTCAAAGGGGGGGGGGAGGGTCTTGCCCTTACAGTACAAGGGGGCAGTATAAGTGTTAAAATGAGTTTATTTGTATGGAGGATAATATAATAAATAAATACACATGAAAACAAATATATTTTATTCAAAGAATATCCATCTACCCCTTGTAATTAGAAAGGGGGGGCTCGTAGGGGGACGGCGATGGTCCCATCGAATTCCTCGCCCCAAAAATAGTAGGGCTACATGGTTTATACAGCTGTAGGTACAAACTGGAGAAAATCCCTGAAAGGGATCAAAAGTTTGAAAAAATTTCCCCGAATAGGGATAAATCTCGCTTAAAAAATCCCACTCCCCAGAGCCATACACCTACCAAGTTGTGTCAATAATCGAAGCTTTTACTTACTGGTTCATGTCACCTAAGTTACTTGATAATCCAAGCACACCAAGTGTCAGTTGACTTAGGTTGAGTAAGTAGGCCTATCAGAGGATTGCCCTCAAATGAGGCCTAGGCTAACTGACGTACAACTTGGAGCTCAGGCCTATTGAACTGAATTAGGCCTAAGTTACCCTACCCTATCTTATTTGTTGCAATGGACAACATGTTTTCTACTTTACATTTCCGGATATCATAGTGACATTTTAGAGTCAATAAGTTAGGCCTAAGTTAGGCTACTCACTTCAAACCGAGTAGGCCTAGGCCTCTAGGCCCCACAAATAAGTTGCTAGAACAGTTTATGTTACTGGCTCGGAAGTAGCTCAAACATTATTAATTAACATTGCTTAAATGGAACGCCTTAACCATAAGCTATAAGTTAATGCTATAAGTTAATCCGCCACAAAAGTAGTAGTAAAAGTATATTTAGACATTTTTTAATGGTTTTATAGTGTTTATATGTAAATAGTAACATGACGCAATCTATCCGACATGTCGGTCAACGATGTAGAAGACAAGTATTCAAGTAAGTAAGTAAGTAGGACTGATGACAATACTCTGTAGACACCTAGAATAAATTGAAATTATCAACATCCTGGCAGAGTCTTCCCTTAGTAATGCAGTTGCCTGGTTCTCAGCCAATAAACTGTTTTGTAATGAAACTAAAACTCAAACTAACTTAATCTTATAATTTACTTTAAGTTTAACGCAGAGGATACGCGTCCGGTAACCAGACGTGGATTAGGCGTCCGGCAGTTACTCATAACCTAACCTAACCAACCAAACTTGCTGATAATGAAAAAAATCAAATGAAGGTTCAATTCTCTTCATAACATAAAATTATAAATGCCAAAAATTCTATCAAAAGATGTAGGTACCTACAGTTAGGAAGAAATTACATTCAAAGCAAAATCTGTGACAAATAGTTAAAGCAACCGATGGGTTTCGAACCAGGGACCTCTCGGATATCAGCCGAGCACTCTATCCACTACACCATGAACAACGCTGGCCGAACATCGTATCGTTGTGGTAATGGCGTTCCGGGACCCCACAACCCGGTGACGTCACTGCCGGACGCCTAATCCACATCTGGTTACCGGACGCGTATCCTCTGTGTAAGTTTAAACAAAGATTTAGAAAATACAGCCTTAAAACTTTTGGGGATAACGTAAATATTGATTCAAAATTAAAACTGGGGATGCCATATGGAACATGTATTTAAAAAAAATTCTTCGCAGTATCGGAGTGAATCAAAAGTACAATAAGTTAAGTACTGTAGCCTAGGCCTTATGTATGAACATCTAATACGATAATATAACTTTTTGCCGGTTTTCTGCAGAACTGTACGCCCCAGCAACGCAATGGCAAAGGTTTTTTGCCTGCCAATAGCAGGTTGCCGCATCTTGTCATTTCAGCAATGTTAAACATTGTTGCCGTGGAAAGTCCGTAGCCTATTACGTCAGGTGTTGTGTCCCAGCTATTGTTTTTTTTTTTATGTGTTGGACGTAACAAACATCCTCTTACATCTGTAAACCGACCATCGACAGTAATTTTGTTGGAACAATTGAACAATTGTTTTTTTTTCAAAATGGTGTTCGTCGAATCTGTTAGGGCGTTGCCTCAATGATACCAAAAAGTGCTATTTTAATAACAAGGAGTTCGCTGTAACAGGCTAGTCTGACAACAATTGTCGTGCGGTAACCCTGCTATTCATCCTTTGATGTTAGCCTATATCATAGAGATGCAGGAATTTGAAATTTACTATATTTAACTTAGTTCCATTCATCTACTATAGGCCTATTACAATAATTGGCTCTCTCCCAGGGTTTTTATCTCTCCAAGCCAAACGTTTATTTTTATTCTGGCTATGTTTTTCAGTTGTGAGAAATTGTGCCTTCACAATGAATGCAGCGGTAACCAGTTATGGGACTAACACTTTTCCAAAAATGAATGAACAAGTTTTCCAACAGCTTGACTTAACAGGAAAATTAATCATTAAGGTAAGTGTGGGATTTGAGTATTGTTATTGTTAGCTTAAATGTCCAATTCCCAACCTGCGACTGTTACGACTCTAGTCCCGAGGCTGTAGCCGCCCGTCTTAGAGTCGCACGGCTCGAGACGCTTGTCTTATTTCCTATGCTGCGACTCCCAAGACTAGTGAATAGTGCGATTGCATTCTTGATCGTCATGGAATAAGTACAGTTGGCAGCGAATATATTACTGGAGAAGAGGAGGAAAAGGAAATGTTAATGTGCAATTGGTAAAAAACAATGAACAACCTAAATACATTGTTCATGGTACGGCGAAAAGAGGGGTTTCAGAGTATTCTTATTCAGAAACATCTTCTTCAAAGTAAGTTATTGGGGGTGCTTGGGGTTGAAAACATATGGGTGGTGACGAACCATTTCCATCAACTTTGAATCTTCAATGTTTCCCTCCCTTTCAATAGCTTTTTATTATTGCAGATACATAATCTAACTGCCACAAACTGTTCCCACACTCCGCTCTGCTCACCTTTACCACTTCCTTCATCACTTCTAATGACGTGGACCTGTTTCCCTCCCTTCCCATAGCACTTAAATATTGCAGATACATTAATCTAACTGCCACAAACGGTTTCCAAACTCCGCAATGCTCGCATTTACCACTCAGAGGTGCCAATCCCCCCCAAACCCAGTGGCACAATCCCCCCCCCCCCCCAATTTATGCTGCCCTCTATTTCAACAACCTACCCTCCCCCCTCCAATTTACCTGGCAATTTCCCCTTTACCGAATAAAACGAGCATTTCAAGTATTTAGTAAACTTGAGGTAAAGAAAAGCAAACTTGCTGATAATCACTTATTAAGTGGTTCTTTAACTCCACCATCGTCAGGCTTACAAAAGGATCCACTTTTGGAGGTGTCGTCAGAATAAAAAAAAGAACAAAAAACTTGAAACTCTAACAGATAGGCCTATCAATTCACGCATGTGCATTGCCGCGGGCAGAACTGGAAGTAAACTGAACCAGGCTATGGCAGACCGACAAGGTCTCTGGATTGTCGCCTTATCTACAGCTTAAGCTTATATTGGACTAATTGTAGTGTAGTGACGGAATCTGAACGGATCTTTTGTAGATAGATATCTGTTGAAGGGATTCATAATTCAGTTTTCCAAAATTATTGACAATAATAACCAATTTATATGCTGGATATTTTGATGGCATCAAAATTCTACATTACTGAGGGAAAGGAAATTTATTAATTAGCCTACTTTAGAAGAGTTTGAAAAAGCCTATTTATATACATAATACTAGGGACAGCACACAAATTTTGAATGAAAACACTTGATTAATTATGAATCCAATTATATTTTCAACACTCTTCTCAGTCACTACAATAGTCCAATATCAGCTGTTGAAAACGCAGACGACAATCCAGAGACCACGTCGGTCCATCGTAACCTTAACCTGATTCAGTTTACTTCCAGTCTTGCCGACGGCAATGTACTTAGCGTGAATTGATAGGCCTATCTGTAATTGTTTTGCGTGAAACGTTTGTAATGTACTCTGACGACACCTCCAGAAGTGGATATTTTTGTAAGCCTGACGATCGTGGAGTTTAAGAACCGCCAAAATATATTTAGCAATTAGTAAGTAAAATTTGACCCTACCGTACATGTTTAGGATTGTCTAACAAGGTGCGTTTTCACCATTCTTAGAAGCAATCTTAATTACGAATGGCAAAATGTTGTTGGTGTTGATAGCGAACTACCGTACTTAGAAAAACTTTTTCAGGCTGCTTATACAAAATTATACATTCATTATGACAGCTAGCAAAAAAATATCCCCCCCCCAAAATCCCCCCAAAACAGCCCCCCTCCAAAAAAAATGACACCCCTGTAACCACTTACTTCCTACGATGTGGACCTGTTTCCCTCCCTTCCCATAGCATTTTAGGATTGCAAATACATTAATTTAACTGCCACAAATGGTTTCAACACTCCACACTGCTCGCCGTGACTACTTGCTTTACCACTTCCTACGTCATGGACCAGTTGCCATCCCTTCCAATAGTATTTTAATAGTTCAAATACATTAGGCTAATCTAAATGCCACAAATGGTTCCCAAACTCCGAAATGCTCGCATTTACCACTTCCTAAGACTTGGACCTGTTTCCCTTCCTTCCCATAGCATTTTAGGATTGCATATACATTAATCTAACTGCCACAAATGGTTCCCACACTGCGCACTGCTCGCCGTGACTACTTCCTCTACCACTTCCTATGTCATGGACCTGTTTCCCTCCCTTCCAATAGCTTTTTAGAATTGGAGATACATTAATCTAACTAACTGTTCCCACACTCCGCTCTGCTCCCCTTTACCATTTCCTTCACCAACTTTCTTCACCACTTCCAACGACGTGGACCTATTTCCCTTTCTTCCCATAGGTTAGCACTTAGCAGATACATTAATCTAACTGCCACAAACGGTTTCCGAACTCTGCAATGCTCGCATTTACCACTTCCTTCACCACTTCCTACGATGTGGACCTGTTTCCCTTTCTTCCCATAGCATTTTAGTATTACAGATACATTTGTATAACTTCCTTTTTAAAGGGTTCCCACACTCCGCACTGCTCGCCTTTACAACTTCCTTCATCACTTCCTACGACGTGGACCTGTTTCCTTCCCTTTCCATAGCATTTAAGTATTGAAGATACATTAATCTAACTGCCACAAATGGTTCCCACAATCCGGACTGCTCGCCTTTACCACTTCCTTCACCACTTCCTACCTGTTTCCCTCCCTTCCCAAAGCATTTTAGTATAGAATAGACTAACATTAAATTGAACAATGTAAAAAGCTGCTTAATAGTAAATATATACATACATATTTGTGATGTAAAGGTGAGTTTTGTTACTGTATATAACTGCCGACTAATATTGTTCAATCATGGTTCAATATATTAATCTGGAAATTGTAGAATTATAATCTCATATCATTGACTGTCGTTAACAAGTTCAATAAACGTTTTCAAGCAGCCGAAGTAAAAATAGTGGAATTGACCCAATCTCAAATGAATATTAAATTAGATCAGTCAATTAAACTACACCAAAGCACAACAATAAAAATGCAAACTATTGAACATAAATGCCGAATTGAAAATCAACGCATCCTGCAATAAATAATTCATGAAATTGAGACAAAGAGTGACAAGTCAAGGTCAAACCTTTGAAAATTCCCTCCAATATCAAACATCCCAAATAACCAATTATCTCGAAAAAAAAAAAAATTTGAAGAACAATCTAAAACCATGTTAACTCAAATCCAAAATCACTATCAAATAATGAAGAAACAAAATGAAGGTGAATTAAATCAATCTATACTGGATCTGGAAAACAAAATGATTCCACAAATCAAACGAAAGACGAAACTGATTCACTCAACCAGCAACAAAACAAAATCAGCCGATTGACAGACACAGTAAACCAAATTTCACAACAAAATTTTTAAACAACACTACCACACAATGGAAACACAAATGTTATCCATCCAAGCAGTGACCCGATTACCCGATTCTTTCTAACCGGACATTACCAAAATTTAATGGGAAAAGTCACAATCCTAATGAATTTTTATTGAAATTGAAACAATATTATGACAGGAGTGCACAGCACTATCTAAATTCATCTGATGCGGCTGAAAATCTCAGAGAAATTACTGAAGTAAGCCTTGAGCATCATGCAGCGAGATGGTTTCAGCTCATCAGGGAAGACATATACGATTGGGAAAGTTTTGCAACTAAATTCCGCCTGAAATATTGGAGCCGTGACGTGCAGCAGTACATCAAGAGAAAAATTGAAGCAGAACGCTACAAATCAAAAGGCAGTTTATCACAAGCAGATTTTTTCATAGAAAGGGCCATAACACTGCAATCTATGTTGACCCCACCCATACCAGAAACGAAATTGTTTAATCCTGTCTGAATGTTTTGACCAACTGATAAATGACGCAAGAGCCGTGCAGAACATCACTACCATCAAGGGATTTATTACTTCATTATTGCTCGTGATAAACTGCCGTTTGATTTGTAGCGTTCTGCTTCAATTTTTCTCTTGATAGTCTGGCTGCAGGTAAAAAAACCTGGAAGTAAGGTCCACCCAATGTTTTTTAGTGGTTTATGTTTCTTCAAGACCTACATAATTAAAATAGGCAGGGTGCCACTATTTATCCAAATGCTGAATTTGTGACACAAAAGCTGAATGTTTACAGCTGTTATGTTAAGCAAATTATTTTACGCCAAAAGCTAGTTTAGAATTTTAGCGTCGGCTGCTAGACTTTTTAAAAATTAAAACTTGATTTCAAAAAAACTGGGACCCTAAACTAAAATTATGGCTTCGACATTCCCTAGTTCTCAAAATTATCTTTCTTTCAACACAAAAATCATGAAAATCCGTCGAGTGGTTGATTCAGAATCGTGAAATAAAAAAACACCGTTTCGTTTTAATATTATAGATGGCGGCCAAGATGGCTTAAAAACTGTATATCTGCTGTATCTTTCCCTATAGAAGAGACAGGATAATCATTTTGTGCCTATAGTTTGAGGTTTTAATTGGAAAATTACCCGAAATAATAAATCAATATAAGTTTTTAATAATTTCCACATTAATTTATTGCCAAGTTACCTTATCAACAATGTTTTCAAGTATTTACTTGACTAAACACATTATAAATTTATGGTTTCTGAGGATAAGTGCAAAATTCAAACATGACCTCTCAAAACTGACCTCTATTTTATATTTAAAAACTCAGTTGGATTTTCTAGATGGGTGTCTCCGCCTTCGTCTGTTTTCGAGGACCCACTCTTCTTCCCCTTGGTATACTGACAATTAATTACCTGACTTGTCAAGTTCATGTAGTAATTCAATAATACTGTTAGTTTATAAAGAAAATTAGATAAAAGTTACTTGGCTTGGTGCTTTCATATCTGCAAACTCAAAATACACCCACAAGTAAAAAAGAATGGTTAAAAAAACTATGTGTAATAACATTATTCACATGAAGTAGATGATTTGTTTGATTTGTCGATCAGCTGTTTAGTTTCAAATGAATTAATAATGTCAAAGATTTGTGATTTAAATACATAAATTATTATAGTAAAGTTTTCTAAATCATGGTAACTTGTTCTCCACTAAATTTTACTATTCCCAGCATTAAAATAAAGTATTAAGATCCATTATGGGTAACCTTTAAGGTACACAATCCTTGATTGAAATGTAGTAGGTCATAAGGGATTAAGAGTCATAATACACAGCAATTATTATGTTGTAGACTTTGACTATTTTCAAGTAGCAAACATATGTTTCTGTAAATAAAAATTATCTCCCATGTTATCCTTATGGAGAAATACGAAACTTTAAAGGGCTCCAGGGCCTCAATATCTCATTATTTCCCTAAAAAGTAAGTTTCCTGCACAACTTCACGTTACCCTCTTTCCAATGACACCAAAAACATGTCAATCGGTTCAGTAGTTTCGGAAGAGTAATTGTCACAAAAAACCTGCTTGCGTATTAAATAAGTACTAGTGAACCTGTGCGGCTCAATGCCTCGCAAAATAACATATGAATTTAGAAAACAAATTCATCGTGTTATATATTGACTCGACGTCGAAAATTAAATACAGTAATAATAAAGCCTTAAAAGCGAAGCAGTCCAGCCATTTTCTAGCTGAATGTGTATTATGTTTAGTAAATTAATAAAGTGTTGAAGTTCAAGTATGTTATAGGGAAGTTATTTTTTAAAGATTTTTAAAAACAGATTCAGCAAACAATTTGATCATATCAAACCAATAGGCCTGTGTAGCATATTTTGAGGGTCATAAAATGCTGCTTGAAGAAAACACTTAAAAAAATAAACACTACAAAACAAAATTTTTTTTCACAAAAGCACTTCCATGAATACTACGATTTTAGTCATAAAGTTACCTTCAGGAATATTACCCTGGTCAGAATTTTCCGTAATAAATATGCGTATCCTACTAATAGATGTTGCCTTACTTAAAACAATATATAATATAGTTGCTCATGCACTGAAATTGGTCTGGGTAAGAACAGTGCTGCTCTTTAATTAAAGTGCTTATGCTGCAAATGCCAAAGATAACAGAAATTAGCATCTTTCCATTTTAAAAGGTAAGTTTGTTTCAGACGGGCAAATTTTTATCCTCGAAATCAAAATATGTCCCAACTCACTTGTTCCAGTTAGGACTTTTCATTATATTAAGTTGTTGACCGTTCTGATCACATGAAGCCTTATCCCATTAATGAGGCCCTTTTTGATGTATTAATATTCCTCATCAATAAAACCACTGCCCCCTTTTATTAGTCTAATCTGTGTCTTGGCAAGCCACTGACCTCTATTTTATATTTAAAAACTCAGTTGGATTTTCTAGATGGGTGTCTCCGCCTTCGTCTGTTTTCGAGGACCCACTCTTCTTTCCCTTGGTATACTGACAATAAATTGTCAAGTCCATGTAGTAATTCATTAATACTGTTAGTTTATAAAGAAAATGAGATAAAAGTTACTTGGCTTAGTGCTATCATAACTGCAAACTCAAAATACACCCACAAGTAAAAAAGAACCAAGTTATTGGTTAACAAAAATTATGTTTGTGTAACAATATTATTCACATGAAGTAGATGATTTGTTTGATTTGTTGATCAGCTGTTTAGTTTCAAATGAATTAATATCGTCAAAGATTTGTGATTTTAAATACATAAATTATTATATTAAAGTTTTCTAAATCATGGTAACTTATTCTCAACTGAATTTTACCATTCCCAGCATTAAAATAAAGTAGTAAGATCCATTATGAGTAAGCTTTAAGGTACACAATCCTAGATTGAAATGTAATATACATTAACAGTCATAATACTCAGCAATTATTATGTAGTAGACTTTGACTATTTTCAAGAAACAAACATATGTTTCTGTAAATAAAAATTATCTCCCATGTTATCCTTATGGAGAAATGCGAAACTTTAAAGGGCCCCAGGGCCTCACTCTCTAATTATTTCCCTAAAAAGAAAGTTTCCTGCACAACTTCAAGTTGCGCTCTTTCCAATGACACCAAAAACATGTCAATCGGTTCAGTAGTCTCGGAGGAGTAATTGTCACAAAAATCCTGCTTGCGTATTAAATAAGTACTAGCTGCTGTGCCCGTGCTTCGCAACGGGAAGATACCATACGTCCATACTGCCTAATCCAAATACTTGTTAAGTAGATCAAATTTTTTTAAACAAAGAGCCACCAAATTTTTTGAAAAAAGTATAACCTACATTTTAATTGCCCTGCTGTTTACATTAAAATATATCAATAACATAATTTTCATAACTTATGGTTATCGAATTTTTCTTTATTTCCATAATCAGTGACATAAATAAACCTACTACATAGTTGTGTAAAATATTTTATTTTTATATAATGTTTACGATTAACATATGTTCTTCTTCTCACTTTTAATTTCAGACAACAGCTGGAGTTTCATAACAATGTTTGTTTCCCATGTTACTCTTATGGAGAAATACGAAACTTTAAAAGGCCCCAGGGCCTCACTTCCTAATTATTTCTCTAAAAAGAAAGTTTCCTGCACAACTTCACGTTATGCTCTTTCCAGTGACACCAAAAACATGTCAATCGGTTCAGTAGTTTCGGAGGAGTAATTGTCACAAAAAACCTACTTGCGTATTAAATAAGTAATATAGACTAGTGAACCTGTGCGGCTCAATGCCCCGCAAAAAAACATATGAATTTAGAAAACAAATTCATCGTGTTATATATTGACTCCACGTCAAAAATTAAATACAGTAATAATAAGGCCTTAGAAGGGAAGCAGTCCAGCCATTTTCTAACTGTATACGTATCCTATTTAGTAAATTAATAAGTGTTCAAGTTCAAGTATGTTATAGGGTAGTTATTTTTTTAAAGATTTTTATAAACACATTTAACAAAACATTTTATCATATCAAACCAATAGGCCTATGTACCTTATTTTGAGGGTCATAAAATGCTGCTTGAAGAAAACACTTTTAAAAATAAACACTAAAAAACAATATTTTTATCACAAAATCACTTCCATGAATACTACAATTTTAGTCCTTAAGTTACCTTCAGGAATATTACCCTGGCCAGAATTTTCCGTAATGAATATGCGTATCCTATTAAATGATGTAGCCTTACTTAAAACAACATATATATAGTTGCTCCATGACTGAAATTTGTCTGGCTAAGAACAGTGCTGCTCTTTTATTAAAGTGCTTGTGCTGCAAATGCCAACGATAACAGAACTTAGCATCTTTCCATTTTAAAGGTAAGTTTGTTCCAGAAGGGCAAATTTGTATCCTCCAAGTCAAAATAACTCTATTTTCATTTAAAAACTCAGTTGGATTTTCTAGATAGGTGTCACCGCCTTCGTCTGTTTTCGAGGACCCACTCTTCTTCCCTTTGGCATACTGACATTTAATTACCTAACTTGTCAAGTTCATGTAGTAATTCATTAATACTGTTAGTTTATAAAGAAAATGAGATAAAAGTTACTTGGCTTAGTGCTATCATAACTGCAAACTCAAAATACACCCACAAGTAAAAAAGAATCAAGTTATTGGTTAACAAAAATTATGTTTGTGTAACAATATTATTCACATGAAGTAGATGATTTGTTTGATTTGTTGATCAGCTGTTTAGTTTCAAATGAATTAATATCGTCAAAGATTTGTGATTTTAAATACATAAATTATTATATTAAAGTTTTCTAAATCATGGTAACTTATTCTCAACTGAATTTTACCATTCCCAGCATTAAAATAAAGTAGTAAGATCCATTATGAGTAAGCTTTAAGGTACACAATCCTAGATTGAAATGTAATATACATTAACAGTCATAATACTTAGCAATTATTATGTAGTAGACTTTGACTATTTTCAAGAAACAAACATATGTTTCTGTAAATAAAAATTATCTCCCATGTTATCCTTATGGAGAAATACGAAACTTTAAAGGGCCCCAGGGCCTCACTCTCTAATTATTTCCCTAAAAAGAATGTTTCCTGCACAACTTCACGTTACGCTCTTTCCAATGACACCAAAAACATATCAATCGGTTTAGTAGTTTGGGAGGAGTAATTGTCACAAAAAACCTGCTTGCGTATTAAATAAGTAATAGATAGATATATAGATATATAGATTAGTTTAACAAGTACTTAGGTTTGCTGCATCAGGGAGGGTAAAACTGTTTTTTTTTTGTAAAATGTGAATAGTTAGTAAGAAATAAAAACATTTTCCAAATTTGATCAAAATATAAAATGAATATATTTGCCAAGTTTGATCAAAAGATATCCATAAACAAGCAAACTACAACAGTTTACTTGTTCTCCATAAGAATAACATGGAAATTTTAAATTTAAAATTTTTTGGAATTTTCTCCGTAACCATTAGGCGCATAATAACGCTTCAATATACTAAATTATTTGTTTTTTTAAGCTCTACAAAATGGTTTGGAAAGAAATTGCAAAATTTTATGTTTTTTGGGTCAAAAATGGGAAAAACCTATTTTTACCCCATTAATCCCCCCGTAAACCCCCGTTCCCATGGTCCGATCATGCTGGATCGCGAACTCGTTCGAATATTTTTCAATTTTCAATTTTCAATTTCTTTATTCATTGAGAAGTATACATAATACAGCATTTGAATAGTGTCAAAGATTACAATTATTAAAATATAAAATACAGATTAAAAATAAATCTTAAATTAAAAAATACATCTCCCCATACAGATGCCTTCTTCTAGTATTCTTGAGGGAGGTGGAAAAATTCTTCTTGAGAATAAATTGCCATGTTTATTAAGAAATTTTTTAGTTTTGTTTTAAACTTTTTTGGATCTTTTTCATTTCTAATTCCTCCGGGGATATGTTTAAAAAAAACTTTTACCAGCAAATGATGGCTTTTTTCATAAAACTTTAATCTGTGCCTATTTTGCAAAATCTGATTTTTTTTTCTCGTTTCATATCGGTGTACCGGTAGATTGGATACATCGGATGAGGTTTTATTTTTAAAAATTAAAATTGAATCATAAATATACTGCCCATAAACAGTTAGTATGTTTAGCTGTTTAAAGTGCTCTTTTACCGAGACATCAGAATTTAGTCTGAGCATTACTCTCACTGCTCTTTTTTGATGTTTTAATATTTTATCTAGATTGATTTGAGTTGTTGCTCCATATAGACAGATACCAAAGGAAATATGTGAATGGATATATGCAAAGTAAATGTTTTTCAAAGTTTTGACATCACAGTACACAGACATTTTTGAAAGGGCAAAAATTCCAGAGTTGATTTTTGAAACTATTTTTTTTGTATGATCATTCCAATTCAAATTTTGATCTATTGTTAGACCCAAAAAGTTTGTGCTGGTCTTTTGCTCAATAAGTTGCGAGTCATACATTATTATTGGGTGATTGGAATTTTTATTTTGTGGTGTTTTAAATGTGATAAAATTAGTTTTTTTGTTATTTAATTTTAGGTTTTGGCACACCAGATAACTGCCCAAATTTCCAAGTTCTAGAAAAGCAGAAATTTCCGTTTGTTCCAGTGTAGGAGAGGAAATAATTAAATTAGCATCGTCAGCATACAGGCACAATTCACTTCTAGGTCTACATACTAGGACACTGCTTATGTCCTTTAAATAGCACAAAAATAGCAATGGTCCTAAAATAGACCCTTGAGGCACTCCATATTTTATTATTTTAATTTCTGAGGCAGTTTGAATAATTTTATTATTTTTTAATTGAGTAATTTCAACATATTGTGTTCTATTACTCAGATAGGAATTAAACCATTGCAATGCATTTTTAGTTATTCCAAGCAATTTCAATTTATTCAATAATATTGGATGTTTTACACTATCAAATGTATGAATAAACGTACGTTTACACGTTTGTACCAAATTTCATCAAAATCGGATCATTTTTGCTCGAGTTATCGTGCTGAAGGAATAAAGAAAATTTCAAAAAAGAGAAAAATACCATTAAATACTTAGCAGAGAAAAATGGCTACAGGGCAAAAATGATAGACAATATGATAAAGAAGAAATTGAAAAACAAAATACAAAAGCAAAATAAAACAACGGAAAATGAAGAGAAAAAGAAATATATATGTATACCTTATAACAAATATATGACTAAAGCAGTAAGAAATACATTTAAAAATTCGGATATAAGGGTAAGTTACAGAACTAAGAACAATATATTCCAACTAATCAATAAAAAAATCAAACACACAGAAGATAATGAAGACGAAAAGTACAACAAATCAGGAATCTATAAGATAAACTGTAGTGACTGTAGCAATTATTATATAGGTCAAACATCTCGAAGTTTTAAAACAAGATTAAAGGAACATCTACATTCTACAAGCATTGAAATCAAAAAATCAAACATCAATGAAGTCGAACTTCGCCGACCATATAATGAACACAGACCACAGTTATAAAAACATGAAAGAAAATCTAACAATTTTAGAATATGAAAAAGAACGTGAGAAACTTAATGTAAAAGAAGAGCTAAATATTTATATACACAACAAAAAGGACCCCAACAACATACTTAACACAATGATTCCAAAATTAAACCAACCTATCTACGATAAAATTGAAAAACTAAGGAAAGAAAGAAAAACATTCATATAGTGTAATGAAAAAAAATTAGTACCAAAATGTATTAAGATTTAGTTAACATATTTTATTATTTTTACACATGATTATATTTTTAATTTTGTTAGTTTAAAGAATGAGGTTATGGTAAAAATGACTTGACAATGGACTTAGTTCCGAAACATGTCGCCATGAAAAATAAAATAATTACTAAAAGGGTACTTTGTTATATATGTTTTTATTTTATTATATTAGTAGCCCTAAAAATGCAAGAAAATAATAATATATATATATATATATAAATATATATATATATATATGAATTTGAAACGAAAAAAAAAAATCGGTCCCGCGTCCAGGTCTTAGCATGAGTACTACGGTAATAGCTTATTCCCTATATGGGAAATTCGCTAATATTCCCTATATGGGAAATTCGCTAAAAAGGCATTTTTTCAATTCACCAATGACATCCTATTAACTTTTAAAGCAAAAATATATATTTTATTACTAAGATAATCAATTATTGGTATTCTCTGACCCTTAAAACATAAAATTAGACACAAAAATTATTATCCTGTCCCTTCTATAGGGAAAGATACAGCAAATACAGTAGACCCCCTCTTAACCGACCTCGTATTAACCGATAATCGGATTATCCACCTTCGATCGTAAAATAATACAGTTTGTTTTAACCGACCTTGCTTTGAGAGCAGCTCGGTTTAACCGCCGCTTTCTAGGAATCTCGGCATTTCCGCTCCCACGCTGGGCGATGAGAACTTAACCATACGCTTATCTCCACAGGATATGACTAAGAATAAATTATTTTGTATTGATTGCAAAAATTATAGCATAGCCTATTGTCAGTTTGTCATCATCATTCGTAATGCGAGCACATCTGATCTGATTTGTTATCCGTACGGCAAATATATAACATCATAAAGTGTGCGTTACCTGATTATCTTATCACTGGAATAAACAAACAGAAACAACACAACTTGTAGGGAGGGCAGGGAAAGGGGGTTTACAACTCCAAGGTCAAGATAGTTTTTGTGCCTGGAGCCTCCATTGAGAGGTTATAAACATCCTGTCTTGTAACAAAATGGTTGCTTGCATCTTTAATTTCGACAAAAGGTTCTTTACTGTATCAATTAATACATTACAGTACTAAAGTTACGGTATTGAAATATTTTTATTGATTAATTTTTATTGACTCTTGCCTACTATTATAATATATTCCACTGAAAGTAGGCCTATTTGACTTAACGTGTTTTGTGTTTATTTGTGACTTTTCTGTCAATACGAAAAAGGAGACAAGAGTAGTTTATTTGATAAATAATGCATGTATGGCTTCAAAATAATGATTATATAATTCCAAATGAATAGCACTTCATTATATTATGATTTTAGGGATTGCCCGTTTTAACCGACCTTTTGAGTCATCCGACCTAGGTCCGGTCCCATTAGGGTCGGTTAAGAGGGGGTCTACTGTATACAGTTTTTAACCCATCTTGGCTGCCATCTATGATATAAAAACGAAACAGTGTTTTTTTATTTCACGATTCTGAATCAACCACTCGACGGATTTTCATGATTTTTGTGTTGAAAGAAAGATAATTTTGAGAACTAGGGAATGTCGAAGCCATAATTTTAGTTTAGGGTCCCAGTTTTTTAGAAATTAAGTTTTAATTTTTAAAAAGTCTAGCAGCCGACGCTAAAATTCTAAACTAGCTTTTGGCGTAAAATAATTTGCTTAACATAACAGCTGTAAACATTCAGCTTTTGTGTCACAAATTCAGCATTTTGATAAAAATGTAAGACATACTTAGGGTTGACTTATTTATACTATGTGTAATGCTAATCATTGATACGTTCAATTCTTCTGTAAGAGGATGACAGATTAATTAAATATACATAGTAAAATACTAGGATGTTCAAATTATTTTTTAAATCAATCTTTGTAATCTTCGATTTGTTTTAGAGCAATATAATTTGTTTTAACTACCAGCTGGTTTAATATAAACTATGGAACTATGAGGTTATTTTATTTACTCTTATTTTGTCATTGATTATAGGAAATAAGTAAGATTAGTAGAGATAATTAGACCACAGTTTAAAATAGTTTAGACCAAAATTAATTAAACCACAGTACAAATTGAGGCTCTGTACACGAGTCTTAAAAAAAGGATAAATGCAAATTATTTTACTGCTCCACTTTTCAAGGAAAGATTAGAAAAAAACACAATGTTTGGTTCGGATTCCACAATAAACTGTAGGTCACTTGCCATTAGCTGTATGGGCTATTAATTAACAGCTGTGTCTAAGGAACATGTCGGCCTTAGTCACTAACAAGACTACAAGATCGCGCCACTCATCCTACACTCATCCTTCACTCATATTTGGGTTAAAATACTCACGTAGTGGCGTCCCCATCTTAAATAATTGATAATTGATAGTCAGCGCCCCCAAACGTGAAAATATCACTTTTATTTCAACTATGAATATATTGTAGTTTAAATTAACTAATATTGGAAATTACGATGTACATTTATTCAATGAGGGTGGGTAATTATCAAGGATAGAACTGACAACGGTATGGATAATAAACATTGACAATTACGTCATTAGCTTTACTAGCGTGTTTACTTTTTATATTCCTGCTACATGTGACCAGTTCTTTTTTTCAAATGAATGTTATTTGAACCAAACAGCTGTGTCAAAACAAACTGTTATTGTTTTTACTTTTCTTTGTTTACACTTATTTATTTAGCAATTAATGCAGTGAAATTGATATAAAGGATAGGTGTGACGATTAGTTTTGATGTTAGTACACCAAAGTTAAATTATGTGTACTGTGAATGTTATTGGATATTATCGTTTTATTTTAGGTAGTTTCTATTCAGACCTACTGGAAATTGTGTATAGTAGTTGTATTGTGGTGATAATAATTATGGAAGAGGCAGGTATGCTATGGAAGGTGGTATCGTTGACTAGGTCTATACACTTCTCAATTGACTATTACTCTCTCTATTGTAGGCTACTTATAATCAGTGTGCGTCTGTGCGAATCGGCTGCAAATCTCACTTCAACGCTTTTCACATCGTAAAAATTGCAGAATTGCTGTTTTATTGTAAAATTATCGAATTTAAAATGCATATCGTATAGGTAGGCCTATGATGGAATAAAAACATATTTGGTCACACAACATTTGTTTACAAGATGATTTTTCACATTAAAACTGCGAGAAACTTTGTCTTTATATGTGTAAACTAGCTGATCAGAATTGTACACGGTTTTAACTGAATACTGAATTCCCGTACGTAGGACGGGCTAACACCTCGTCTTGAATATTTCAATTTGCTCAAGGGTGACAAAGTGGCACCCTGCAGATTTTAATTATGTAGGTCTTAAAAAACATTGGGTGAACCTTACTTTCAGGTTTGGGTGAAAAATGCCTTTTGGCAACTAGACTATGATGTACTGCTGCACGTCACGGCTCCAATATATCAGGTGGAATTCAGTTGCAAAACTTTCCCAATCGTAGATGTCTTCTCTGATGAGCTGAAACCATCTCGCTGCATGATGCTCAAGGCAAGACCCCACTACACTACAGGCCGGAGCTACCCCCTCCATTTCGGGCGCTACGTCACACATGTCGCCGAACTGAGCCCGCCTCCGTGCTTCGCCGCCGTAAGACACAACGTTGTGCGGCGCCAATACCCACTGCTCTGTGTTGTTGTATAATGAAGTTTAGTGTATTTAGTCATCATGTCATCGTCGTGTTGTGTCTAGGGGTCTCAATCCCGGGATCCCGGCCGATTTGATACCTAGAAATCCCGGGATTGGTGACTTTTAATCCCGGGATCGACGGGATCGCAAAACCTATGTTTATATTTATTTTTTTATGAATTTGGGGACTTTTACTTACGGAAAATAAATAAAAATACGTCCAATTACAATTGAAACACATATACTCTTTATTTTTAGGACGATACAGTAAATATATGAAATGGTATAAGCAATGATCTATTTTGATTGGAATATTAAATTAGCATTAAACTCAATAGGCGAACGAATGTAAATATATGTTTCAGTTTTCAGACGATTTGGATTTATTTTCTGTAAATGTTACATTAGTGAGAACTTAATTACAGTAGGCCTATAAGTTATTTTGAGTTTTACTTTTGACATTAAACGTAAACAATGCAATTCGTGTAGCAAAAATATAACATTGTTATCGGAAATTGAAGTATTATTTTCATTTAAGGCATAAAATATAATTATAAACACACCATTATAATTTCATTATAAAGATTGCTTATATTTAGGGTCTATACATTTATCTTCGTATTTGGTTATTAGTGTGGTGATTAAATTTCTTACAATCCTGAAAATTACGTTTTTCAGTTCCGCTACTATATAAGCAGATGCTTTATTGGTTTACAGTATCTTTATTGTTTTATTGCTGTCATTCAAAATAACATATTTACGCTGTTACTCGTGATTCTTCCCATTTAATCTTTTCATCATAGATATTTTTAATCTATATATTAGCATAACGTATAGGCTACGTGCGATTGCGATTTTTAAATGTATTTATTATATTCTAGAGTGACTTATCAAAATTTATACACTGTAAATAAGAAAGACGGGTGATTAAAGTTCTGGTGAAATTCCAGCTGTGTAAGGACACTGGTAAGGCCAGTCAAAACATTAAAGTACTCAACGAGGGGACTTCTCGCTCATTTAAAATGGCTAAAAGTTTAAAAATCATAATATTGTATAATCCCGGGATCGGCTGAGACGAATCCCGAAATCACGGGATTGGATTGAAGGCCCAGGATTGAGATCGCTAGTTGTGCCCCAGGATGCAAAAGCAATTATACTACGAAGGACCCCTCAGTGCCAGTGTTCAGATTCCCGCCCGACGCTGCTAATCGTGAAAAATGGTTAAAATCAATTCATAGGTCTGATTTTCTCTTTTTCATAGGTCTGATTTATTCCAAGTATTTCAATGACAAAATAAACAGGGATAAGGCAAAAAAAGGAAAGGATAGTAAAAATAAAAACAGCGTTAAGAAAATGAAAACAGATAAAGTAAACCCCGAGTACAACTGAATTAAAAAGTACTTTAATAGCATTTCTACAGATAAATATTATATATGTATATTGACTTTAATATTTCTTTATTGATGTATTAACAACGGTAACATATACTGTATTGTTGTTAAGATTGAAATTTATGTGATTGAATAAATATAATGAGAAATAAAACGTTGAGTTATAATTATTTAGTGTTTCATAAAACAAACATGTATTTGTTTAAATTAGTTCTACATAATTTATTTATCATAGGCCTACAAGATAACAAACTAATTTATAGCACAAAATGTTATAGAGGCAATTATTATGAATGAGACATAGTATTTGTTAAACCATCAAATATGAAAAACAAACAGTTATTACTAATATCACCCGTACAACGTCCTCAAGAGTTGTTTTATTATCAGATTTAAAATATATGTTAATCATTGAAGATCCAAGAGTTACACCGATGCAATTGTCAGTTTTTGCAGATTACAATGAAATGAAATGAAATGAAATGAAATGAAAAAATGAAATGAAAAATCCTTTATTTTTTCAGGCAAAGTTAGGGCCACATGGCCCTTTCTTACACTTAACCTGACATTAAAAATATAACATAAATAATGTAACATAGGGATAACTTAATCTAATTAAACATAAAATATTTAACAATTCAAGTACCTACATATCTAAAAAAAAAACATAAAAATTTAACAAATAGAAAAACACATTCACACACTCTCGCATACACGCATCAGCAAACGCGCAAGGTAACAGTAGCCCTAGGACACGCCAGCCGAGACCATCTTCTCAAAATAGAGCTTTTTCAGTGCCGCCACAAACTGGGAACGTTTATCAAGGGTCTTAATGTGTAGGGGTAGGCCGTTCCACAGACGACAAGCGGTAACAACAAAAGCCCTGCCATAAGCTGTGGTCACATGATGAGGTATACGCATTGTAATCGAAGAATAACGAGACATTCGTGAACTACCCTGAGACACAAATTTAAAATCGGATTTGAAATATTTTGGGGAGCCTATTTTCAAAATTGAAAAAACCAATGACAAAATTTTAATAAATCTTTGATCATTTAATTTCAGGATGTGTGCCTCAAGGTAGTATGGCGTGATATGCTCCATACGTCGCAGACCATAGACAAATCTCAAACAATAATTCTGTGACCGCTGGAGCATACCCGCCTGAGTCGCAGTCAAGTCATTGATCAATGAGTTGCAGTAACTGAAGTGGGGTAGTACAAGTGATTTGATCAAATGTAGTTTAGTGTGTTGTGGTAAAAAATTCTGTAATCTTTTCAATGAATGTATGGAGGCAAAAACCTTTTTTCGTGTGTCCGTAACTGCTATGTCCCAAGTAAGTGAAGAGTTGAAAGATATACCAAGATTCTTGACATTGTCGTAGTATGGAAGTGCTTTGCCATTAACTGTGATTGGGTTTATGGAGTCTAAGTCAATTGAAGGTCGAAGTCGAGAATGGCTAATGACAATCGGTTTCGTCTTTTCGTGATTTAGTCTCAGTCCATGATTCTCAGTCCAAGTAACTATTCGGTTGACATCTTCATTGATCCTTCTGACACAGTCGTTTTCGTTGTTTGCAGTAAAATGGTCATAGATTTGTAAGTCGTCAGCGTACATGTGGTGTTTACAGTTAACCAAGGTCGAGTTTATGTCATTGACGTACAGTACGAAGAGCAGAGGCCCAAGGATTGACCCTTGAGGCACACCGCATGTAACAGTCACCCAGTCTGATCTCGTGTCACCAATCTCCACACATTGCTGCCTATCTGACAGATAAGATCTCAGCCATTTAAGAGAATTCTGGGAAAACCCTATGGCCCGTAATTTCTGAACCAGCAGGTCATGATTAACACAGTCAAATGCTTTAGAAAAATCAAATAGAGTTAGAATCGTTCCTTGTCGACGCTCCATAGCAAGTTTTATGTCTTCAGTCACTCGAAGGAGTGCTGTCTCTGTACTGTGTGCTGTCCTAAAACCAGATTGATAGTCAGATAAAATGTTGTTTTCTGTGATGAATTCAGTGATTTGACAGTGAAAGATTCTTTCTAGGCCTTTAGATAGAGCGGGCAAAATACTTATCGGCCTGAAATCCCCAACCAAGGTTGGGGCTGAGATCTTTTTTAGGGGACGGATAATGGCAGACTTCCAAGAAGAAGGGAAAGAATGGTGCCTTAAAGATGCATTAAAAATGAACGTGATAGTTGGAAGGATGGCATAGAGGATGTCTTTGATGAAACGAATAGGGATACCATCAGAACCGACAGCATTGCTTCGGATTCTGCGTATAGCCATCAAAACATCGGACTGAATAACTGGTTTAAAATTAAACTCAGGATATCTCAGGTGTGGGGTTGGAGAGTTAACTAGTTCATTTAAGTAACTGTCAACTTGATGCTGGTTGGTATTTTGACTGCAAGAAGAAAAGTAAACGTTTAATTCATTTAGAGGAATGTGTACCGGTTGAGAATCAAATTGTTTCCCTAGCCCAAGACTTTTAACCTTGCGCCATAAAACATTTGATGGTTGCTTTTGATTTTCAAAAAGTTTCTGAATGTATCTGAGTTTTGAATTTCGTAAAAGCTGTTTAACTCGATTACGATGATTCCGATATTGTTGTTTTAGTTCTAAATTGCTGGAGCGTCTAGCCTTTCTAAATAAGCTATCACGTTGAGCCATCAGACTTTTAATTTCAGGGGTCATCCACGGAACAGGTCTTCGTTTTGTCACACGTTTTGAAACGATGGGAGCATGCTTGTCAAAGAGATTCAATATGGATGAATTTAGCTCATGAACCATTTCATCGACAGAATTTAAATTTTCAATGAAGTGCCACGGAGTTTGTTGAACATCTAACATGAACTGAGCGACATTCATATTTTTAAAATCCCGATATTTAATAGCTGTCTGTGTTCAAAGTTATGAGTCAACGATAGTAAGTCAGTGTTAAAATCACCCATGATCAAAACATGACTGTATTTGAACATCTCGTTAAGCAGAGCATTTTCAAAATCAAGCAGATGCCCTGATCTTGGTGGGCGGTAGCACACTCCTAGTAACAGCGCATCTGCTCCAGGCAAACTGATCTCAATAAATAGGAATTCTGGCCCAGCCGAGTACTCCGATGGTGAAGAAAAGACTGTTTTAAACTTTAAATCCTCCCTGATATACACCGCAACGCCACCGCCCTGTTTACCAAACCTGTCATTACGTTGCAGCACATATCCAGGGAGGAACACCTCATTTGAATGAATACTCGGCTTCAGCCAGGATTCAGAAATGCAAATTAAATCAAAATTACCGGGACAAAATATTTCTCTAACCTCATCAATGTGAGCACGCAAAGACTGGGCATTGATGTGCGCCGCTTTCAGGTGTTTGGGATAGGGAGATAAGGAGCGAGAAAGACAATCAGCGGTGGACAATGTAGGGTGTAGGATGGGGGAGGGGGGAGAGATAAGCGGGTCGTTGCGGCGAGCACTGTGCGGCTGTGGACTCGCTATCCCGGGTCCACAGGACGCGACGTCACGACAGGCGCACCCAAGACCACTGTACAAGCTGCGATCACTGATTCACACTCACACACATACATACATACTTAAATTATTAAAGTAAATCAAAATCACTATTAAGAATAAAACAACACGCTTGTCTGGCTCCGCTAACAATTCACAAATGAACAAAAAATAAAAGATTTTTTCCCCTTTTTTAGAATAAAATACATCCAAAGAAACTAAACTCAATGACATTAAATTCAACAATAAAACCTCATATTCATTATACATTTGTAAACAAACTGATTTTTTTTTTTATATATTATTTGAACGTGAACTTTTCCATGCAAAGAATATAAAAACAAATAATGTTAATAAATAAATTAATTTACTGTTTGCAATACCATATTACACACTAAGATAATAAATATAAATAAATTGAGAACATAAACTTAACTTTCAAACTTTAAGATCATAAAATATATTTTATAATTTAATTTAAAACAAAATAACAAAATCTATTTCAGTTTAATAGTAATATTCATTACTATTCTTTAAAAGTGTAAATATAAAAATAAACAAAAATATTAAAAAATATATTAAATGTAAATGTATAATAACATAATAAAATTAAAAATGATAGAAAAGTAGTTAGTGATAAAAATTAAACAGAATCTTAACTGTTAACTGAAGCAGTGTTTTGGGCCAAAGCTGGTAGGTCAGTCAGACTCGTCGCCACCTTCTTCTCCCCGCTCTTGTCAACCCAGAGCACTCTGCCATCCTGGGTCCAGACGTTTCCCACGCCGAACCTTGCCACCGCCTGCTTATACAGTTGCTGGCGAAGGTGCGTCAGGTCCTCCTTGATGGTTACGCCTGTCCCCTTTAGCCGCTTCTTCACATCAAATACAGTCCGTCGGGCCCGGTATGTGCTGAATCGGACGATGATGGGCCGACGCCGCTCCCTGTCGTCGTCTCCCGGTGTCTGCAGCTTGCCGACTCGATGCGAACGGGAGATTGCGTCTTTTGGCAGTTCCACACCAAGTTTTTCAAGCCAGTAGAGTTGAAAAAGTGTACAATGGTAAGTACAATGGTTGTACAATGGTATATAATCAAGTTGTACAATGGTATATAATACAAATATTTTATTAATTTATTTTGACGATCAAGGGCAGTATTATCGAAGCGCGACACCAAACCCCGCTTTATCCCCGTGTATTGCTGGCGCTGAGTTTCGGCGACTTGTGTGACGTCACCGCGGCTTGACTCCGGCCTGTAGTGTAGTGGGGTCTTGCTCAAGGCTTACTTCAGTAATTTCTCTGAGATTTTCAGCCGCATCAGATGAATTTAGATAGCGCTGTGCACTCCTGTCATAATATTGTTTCAATTTCAATAAAAATTCATTAGGATTGTGACTTTTCCCATTAAATTTTGGTAATGTCCGGTTAGAAAGAATCGGATCACTGCTTGGACAGATACAGTAACATTTATGTTTCCATTGTGTGGTATTGTTTGAAAATTTTGTTGTGAAATTTGGTTTACTGTGTCTGTCAATCGGCTGATTTTGTTTTGTTGCTGGTTGAGTGAATCAGAATTTTGTTTGATTTGTGGAATCATTTTCAGATCCAGTACAGATTGATTTAATTCACCTTAATTTTGTTTCTTCATTATTTGATTGTGATTTTGGATCTGAGTTAACGTGGTTTTAGATTGTTCTTCTAATTTTTTTCTCGAGATAATTGGTTATTTGGGATTATTGATTTTGAAGGGAATTTTCAAAGGTTTGAACTTGACTTGTCACTCTTGTCTCAATTTCATGAATCATTTCTTGCCGGATGCGTTGATTTTCAGTTTGGCATTTATGTTCAATAGTTTGCATTTTTATTGTTGTGCTTTGGTGTAGTTTAATTGACTGATCTAATTTAATATTCATTTGAGATTGGGTTTCAAACAATTCCACTATTTTTACTTCGGCTGCATGAAAACGTTTATTGAACTTGTTTTCCAGTTGTTCATTTAAATCGTCTAATTTCAAATTCATTTCATTTTTTTATTTCTTTCTGAGGTTGTTCAATTTTGTTTTCAATTACTCTTATTTCATTAAATAGCCCCGTGAGAAGACAAGTAATGTCTGGGTTTGCCGTTTGAATTTGCTGCATGATTTGGGAATCGTCATTTACGCCATTATCAGCTGCCAACTTTACTGCGTTTTCATTAGTCATTTCACGGTCTATATTATTAAGAGATAAATGAAGCAGCTTGTATGCACTTTGGGAAGGTTCTCGAGTGGTGCTGCTACTAGCGGCTACTTCAGTAACTACTACCTCTTGTTGAATGAATGGACTTGGAGCCGGCGTTGATGTCAAAATGGCTGCCATCGTCGTTTTCTGAATATTTCTTAAACACTTTCCTCAAATATTAAACAGTTCAAAATAGGCCACAGAGAACATGTTACAATAAAAGTGAAACTGGTCCCATAACCACTTGTTTATAATTGATTTTCCTTTATAATAATAGGAGTAAAATTACTACACAGTATGGTTTCTAAAGTCCATAGTGGAAATGAAGTTTATTTACAACAACAAAATAAACATAGCAAACACATGGCATATACTATCATACATGACAGCTGCTTTAAACTTAATACCAAGAAGGCAATGAGGAACAAGATTACAAATAAATTCCAACACGGTGCAGCAAGGAGGACACGTATCACCTTTCTGCAGAATTCGCAGCGAAAAATAATGTAACCCTTGACGGCCAAACAATGAAGAAGAAACTAACCATAATTTAATCAAAGAAATAGAAAAAATTTTAATTTTGAATAACATATATTGTGACCAAGAATTTTGAATGAATATCGAAGAGGAAAATAATAAACAAGAAAATACACAAAATACATATTTAATCAATTGTCTCGAAATTCCAATACAGATATCCAAATGTTCAACATACACATTAATCGATAGCGGTGCTAATATAAGTTGCATTTCCGAGAATTTTGTTAAAGAGAACCATCACTCTATGGGAAAATTTGAACAGTTACCTTTAACTAATACCACAATACGTACAGCTACAGGCTCAATTTTCAATTTACAGGCTGAATTTTCTTTACCTAAATTCTTCTTTGTAGGTTTATTTTGACTTTGACCTATCGTGTTAAACATTATAACAAAATGAGATTTTTTTGCAAATTATACACTTAGGTCTGTTCTTACATTTACTGGCAATGTGACCTGGCTTCAAACAACAAAAACTTGCCTTTTTATTGTTTACAAAATTGTTTCTATCTGATAGTAGCATAAATTGAACTTTAATACAGTCTTGGGATTTGTGTGACAATGAACAAAATACACAGCCAGAACTTAGAACTGAATTTGAACGGTTACCTTTAACTAATACCACAATACGTACAGCTACAGGCTCAATTTTCAATTTACAGGCTGAAATCTACCTAAATATACAGGCTGGTATTTTCTTTACCTAAATTCTTCTTTGTAGGTTTATTTTGACTTTGACCTATCGTGTTACACATTATAACAAAATGAGATTTTTTTGCAAATTATACAGTTAGGTCTGTTCTTACATTTACTGGCAATGTGACCTGGCTAAAAACAACAAAAACTTGCCTTTTTATTGTTTACAAAATTGTTTCTATCTGATAGTAGCATAGATTTAGCTTTAATACAGTCTTGGGATTTGTGTGACAATGAACAAAATACACAGCCTGAACTTAGAACTGAATTTGAACGGTTACCTTTAACTAATACCAATCATCCAACACGATCCTTACAGCAGTCACACATCAACACTACACAAGATATTCACACAATGTTGGAATATCTGTCCCTCAGCTACATAAGTCAGTTCTAACTACCAACTGTTTTTATGTTGCTCAGATTCTATATCAAAATCTTATTCAAAAATATAATATTCAACACATTTTTAGTTTACCCTCAATACAGAAATTCAAAAAACAGATGCTTGTTTTACTGCACACGATTACCAATGAAGAGGCCGAAACTTTGATCAGACCTAACCTTACTTGACCCTGACTAAACAATCCTTGACCCTTCGACCCCCTCGCCCTCACAATGTCTCCTGTCTTAGATTGCACTGGCTTTGGTTGTCGTCGCCGACATTCTCTTATCCGCTAAACGATCAAGTTAAATTAACAAGGCTTAAAAACCTTCCCAATTTTAATGTGTGCCCTCAATTTGCTTAGACTGATAACAGCCAGGCCTACGCACAGGCACCTGCCCATGCAGGCCTATCCCATAAGTAAGGCAAATTTTATTTTATTTTAGAAATATTGTACTGTTAGTTGTATAGCTACTCTCTGTTTTAGTTTATATTCTTGGGATAAATAAACGTTTTTCATTTCATTTTCATTTCATTTCATTTCATTTCACCACAATACATACAGCTACAGGCTCAATTTTCAATTTACAGGCTGAATTTTCTTTACCTAAATTCTTCTTTGTAGGTTTATTTTGACTTTGACCTATCGTGTTACACATTATAACAAAATGAGATTTTTTTGCAAATTATACACTTAGGTCTGTTCTTACATTTACTGGCAATGTGACCTGGCTTCAAACAACAAAAACTTGCCTTTTTATTGTTTACAAAATTGTTTCTATCTGATAGTAGCATAGATTGAGCTTTAATACAGACTTAGGATTTGTGACAATGAACAAATTACACAGTCTGAACTTACCGGTTTCTCATTCTTCATTGACATATATGAACTTGAAGATTCTGTTCCGAAGAGCAGCGTCTACCTCTGCGGATGATACAACATTGTTCGTAAAGGAGACTGGCGACGCCTGGAGGCTGAATCTAATCAAAAAGCAAACGATCCGGCTGACTTTTTCTCTTCAAACAAACTCAAATTAAATTCACAAAAAACAGGATACATGTGTATCCAAACTGCAAAAAGACAAAATATAAAAAAATAGGACTACAAACCTATTTATTAGAGAGGATCAAATCCAAATTTCAAAAACTGAGTGAGATTGGATGATGAATTGAGTTGGGACGCACAAATAAAAATACCCCTGCCGCAGCAAACCTGCCGACTAAGCGAATTTCTATTTCTAAATTTATTTTCAATTAAATCTTTTAAAATAACATTAGTTTTAACGAGTACCAAGGTTTGCTGCTACAAGGAAACTAATTAAGGTGACACAGTACTCCCTATCCCGCCCATGTTAAAATTACAGTTTTTAGGTACACATAACTTTTACAAATATTAACCTATCAACTTGAAATTTTTGTACTAAGTTTAATACATTATTACCCACAATAATAAGAAGCAAAAAAAGTATTTGAGCAAAATTAAACTTTTAGTATGATTTTAAAAATTTTATAAAATATTTTGTAATTTTTTAACATAAAATATTTTTTTATTTCAAAGGTTTTTGGTTGTCATGTAAACTGATTCGTATTATTGTTCCTTATCATATGAGGAACACACACACCAATTTTCATTGAAATTGGATTATAATTGAGGAAGAAAAGTGTACCTGACTAAAAACCACTTGACTTTCGGAAAACGACAACAGTACCCCCTGTCACGGGTAGTAGTAGGACCCTTGGGCATGCTAAAGTAAGAGTGTATAAAAGTCGCTGTATAGCTTAAAATAATTTTTTCTTCCATAATATTTGGTATGTACGTGTTCAGGAAAGTGTGTTCTACAAAACTAAATAATAAAAAAATGTTAAAAAAATTTTAATATTTGACGGCGTACCCTCTGTGTCTTGATTAGTAGTAGGACCTTGGACATGCTAAATTAGGCTGCAATGCAATAGTTTATAAAAGTAGACGAAAATTTAAAAAATAATTTCTTTCTTCCTTAATTTTTATTATTTACGTGTTCAGAAAAGTCTGTTCTACAAAACTAAATAGGCTACCTAATAAAAAAAAATTAAAAAAAAATTTATATTTGAGTACTGTTACCTTAACCCTTTCAGTGCTATGAAACGATATATCGTTGTTTTAAAAAAACCCTAAGGGATATAGAGAGGAAGGTTATTTAAAAAAAAAATAGCAAAACGGCCATTGGTGACCTGCATGTTCATAGGATACACTACCAACCACTTAGCTAAAAGATTCGCCCAATCCGATGATTTCGAGGTGTATGTCTAAACCAAGGATTATGAACACCTCACTATGCCCCAGTGGTTGTAGTATATCGCTACAAACACACAGGTCACCAATTATTTGCCACACAGGACGGGATTCGAACCCGAGCAGACGAATGCCACTGGCCAAGTGACACACGCCCTAGCCTTCTCGGCTATCTGTGCTTGAAGACTGGGGAGTCAAAACCCGGTATTTAAGCTGTCGCCACCGATTGCGAACAGATGGCGCTGCAGATAGTTGTTCAATGCGTTACTAGGTAGCAGCACCAGCTAGTCACGGACTATTTAGATGCAATCTTTTAGTTTTAGTAGTAGTAAATGTGTTCCTGAGACTTTGCTGCAAAACATTAGTTTCCCAAAAATTGCTATATTACAATAACCTCGTCCAACTAAATCAGGGTTAAATTCAATATTACATTGTAAACTATATGTCTTTTGATTTTGTGAGATTTCGGTTTCAAATAATGCTATCAGAACATAAAAATTTATAGGAAAACCAGGAAAATTACAACAAAAACTAAGTTTTATTTGATGTTTACTACAAATACCGGGATTTATCTTTCTTATATATTTTCTTATTGTGTTATTATTCAAAATTAGCCTAATTAATAAAACAGTGACAGCATGACAGTTAAAATTCAACAACGGGTAATGGAATTAAAAGGCAAACAAAAAAGTCTTATAAAATATGAATTATTGGCCTAGCACTGAAAGGGTTAAGTGTTTTTTTCAGTAAAATATTAATAGCTTAATATAAAATAAATAAATTTGCCAATTGTACAATATTGTCCATAAGAATAACATAAGAATTTTTAATTTACAATTTTTTGAATTTTCTCCGTTACTAATAACCATACAAAAACACTTTGATTTATTAAATTGTTTGTTTTTTAAGCTCTTTGAAAAGGTCTAGAGAGAAATTCGGAAATTTTGTGTTTTGAGGGTCAAAAATGAGAAAAACTAATTTTTACCCCATAAATCCCCCCTTAAAACCCTGTTCCCATTGTCCGATCATGCTGGTTCGCGAACTCATTCAACTTTATTCCACCTTACACCATTAAACCAAATTTCATCAATATCGGACAAAAATTACTCAAGTTATCGCGTTTACGGACACACACACATCTATCTATATATATAAAATCCAATGTATGTTTGTTTGTCCTTCATGAGTACTCATATTTAAATGGAATTAAAGAATCTTAACAGCTGGTTCAACTAAACAGTTTGATTCTGTGATGTTCAATAGCATTAAAAAGTTAATAGGTTTACCAACAGGGCGCAGCACTACTGTATTATTTTTTAAATTTATGACAGCAGCTAATTTGTAACCAAAAGGTAAGTGAGCGTAGCGAATGAACTTCAACCTGGAGGCGAGTTAGCGTAGCGAACGAGCTAACCTGCAGGCAAGTGAGCGTAGCGAAGGAACTTCAACCAGGACGTGATTGAGTTATGCGAACGAGCTCATCTTGTAAATGAACGAGCATTTGACATAAAACCACATTAGGACAGGACAACGTCTGTCGGGCCAGCTAGTATATATATATATTTGAATGAATGGTGTTTTTTGCCTCTGGGGACATCAAAATGAAAAAGTAAATCGGTACCGGGCCTAGGTCGTACCGTCCCACCTACAGGAATAGCTACTTCCCTATAGGGAAATTCGCTAAAAACTAGAAGGGGGCTTGAGGGGTCTTTGTTCTTTGAAGAATAAGGACCTTCGGAACCCTGGCCCTCCCCAAACTTGTGTATTTTGGCCTAATAAAACAACACATTTCGTATTCAATCATCTTATGGGGAGCTGTGAAGAACATTGAGCAGATCTTTGTTTGGCAGAATAAGGCAGTTAGAGCAATCTTAAGCATGCCGCCTATGACCAGCTGCAAAAATGTTTTCAAAGATCTTGCCTCTCTCACAGTCCCTTCACCTTTGCTTTTTATCTTAGAATCTGTTTGCTACATAAAATCACAGAACATCAAACCAACTTTTCCAAATCGCACGCACAACACCCGAATAAAGGGCACACATGCAGTACAACACAAACTCACCACATTTGAACACAAACAAGATTACATTGGAATTAAATTGTACCAGGCCTTGCCAAAAATATTACTTGACATTCAGAGCTTTAAAAAATTAAAATTAGAATTGAAAAAATATCTACTGGGGTCAAGCTTCCATGACATAAGACAGTTACCTTATCGGTGACAAAAACTAGTTTAAGTTATTCTTTGTATTAATACTGACCTGTCCAATTCCTTAAGGGAAAGGACTACGGACAGATTTAATTCTAATTACTGCCATGAAATAAGTACCCTGTCAACAGCCAATCGGGAGACAGATCTAGCTCACCAAAAGCAGCACGGCAACCTCCACCTTGGTTTCTGTAGCTCAAGTAAATTGGTGACAAGTTACACTCCCTGTACCCCTTCTATTGTCATTCTGTGTTTTCTGAGTTCAACACACACACACACACACACCAATTTTAGATGGCCAATTTTTTACTGACCGTCCAAAATCAGTGTGTATGCAATTAGCCTCAACATGCTTTCTGGTCATTCCCGATGACGTGGAACATACCTTTTTCGATTGCCAGCGTTGGGAAAGGCCCCGCCTGGAGGCTCAACAGTAAGTAGGACTGCTGTCGGTGGACACGGTCATACCGATGATGATGGAGGATGAGGACAATTGGACCTGTGTTTCACATCCAGGGTATTCTTTACGCCAAGAAGCTCGACCTTGACCGGGATACAGTGTAGGTCATAAAGTATCTAAATGCCAGAAACGGTGAGAGCCCTGAGGTCTTAGGTCACATGTTGGCCTGACTTGAAGTAATGTGACATTGACAAACAATTCCAGGTCTGTGTCCAACAGAGTAGTGGGTGTTTTTTAGTGAGTAGTCTGTGATAAATTCAGGAGTCTCACACTACAGGCTGGCTACCTGTGTGCGTAAAAGCATTTTCCTTCCTCTCCCTTAAAAAAAACATGCTTTCTGAAAGTAGCTGAGGAAGCTTTCTTGCCATTAAAACTGTTACTAATTGCAGGACCATCCTCGATCATTGTGCATTATCCTTGATTTAGCAAACCTAAATTCTCATTTTGCCTGTAAATAAAATGAGAAAAAACACTATAAACTTATTTTTTTTCTGTTTTTTTTTTTATATTTTAGTTGAGTTTCAATAATCAACTGAGATGTTTTCCAAGGCTCCAATTTGGAAATAGTATTTTATCTGTTTGTACTGTAGTTATTAGAGGGAAAAAATTTAATCAAATTTATTACAGGTTCAGCTGGGTGATGATATTAGAAGGATCCCCATCCACAATGAGGCGATCACATACGATGAGCTAGTCTTGATGATGCAAAGAGTGTTTAGAGGAAAGTTAACCAGCACTGATGATATAACAATCAAGTACAAAGATGAAGGTATGTACTTGAAATGGTTGTCATTTTGAAGTATTGTTTTGAAGCATTTGAAGAATTGTCATTAACTCCAAACAAAAACAATGGTGTCTATACAGCGTGTTAGTTAAGTATTGAAACAAATCTGTATTTTTTCAACCGAAATAGATAATATTCTGTTTGTGGCATTGATTTTTATCAAAGGATCTGCAATTTTTAACCCCAAAAATATTTTCAACCCCCCTAAAAGGGTAGGGGGTGACTTATTTTTGTTTAAATAGCAACCCCTATTGAGTGACCCCCTCATTTTGAAGGGTTGGTTAAGACATAAGCAATGGTGCAAAACATGTAGGCCTACCCCTAAAGCCAAAATGGCAGGTATTTAAAAATTAAGATTGGGTTAAAAAGCACCCATTTCACCAATTTAAAATTTGTATAGCCTGACAAAGCCTTATTGAGTGACCGCTCATTTCATTTTATAGCCCGTGTTACACTAATAACATTGATTTAAGATAAATTGATTTCCGTTGATCCTAAACAAAATTAGTGGTCGCTCAATAAGAGTGGCTTTGTCAGGCATTCAAAATTTTGAATTGGTAAAATGGGCGCTTTTTCATTTTCACCTAATCAAATTTTTAAATACTGTACCTGCAAATTTGGATAGTGGTGACATATCGACTACTATATCATTTCATAAGGACAACTTACTTTCTCAAAGCTCTTAGAAAAACTTGCAATAGTGTTTGAAATAAAACACCTATTGTCTAATAAAAAAATCATTTGTTAGAAGGACTACTCATTTTGTCAAAGCTCTTTTTCATGAAAAAAAGTTCCCGAACAAACGCACCATTAGGTATTTCCACTAAATGTTGTTCCCTGTCCTACCTTTCAACACTAGACAACAATCTCACAATTTGTTCTTCTTCATCCATTTTATAATATCGCTAAATAAGGTCAAACACAAGGGTCAACCTTAAATCTTTTAATAAATTAAACTTTTTAATACCTATCTCCTACCTTGTTTTTTATTGTTTTAATTAATTTATTTCATTACTTAATCTAAATCTTTTTGATCATTATCAAGTTTTTTATGCCAGCCATCCAAAAATTCCTGAAAGCAATTATTGTTTGATTTTTCCCTCTGCATCGAGAATCCATTTGGATCATGTTTTACAATTTATTGGCAGTTGAAACCACAGTTTTGGATCACACACGTTGTAATGTTTGTGTTATTTTTTAGACCCTAGGGCACGTATTCCTCAGATTTTGTTTAGGAGGTTTAAGTTTCAATTCATTACTTCCTTCTTGTGAAACCATTTGTCCTGAAGCTCTTTTGTAAATACAAACATAGCCTATCCCTGATATAATTGTAGGTAGTCTTAGCAATATCTCATGTTTCAAGTCCCTATTTTCTTTGCGCCTTTGAAAAATTTCAGTGTCAATAATGTATAGTTACCATAAAGGCCTTTCCACACTGCAGGCCGGCCACACTAGCTACGCGCCAATTCGCACAGCCGTAGGAATGCTATTCCGGCCACGTTTACCGTTGGTAGGTACCATCAGTATTCAGAAAGATGTCAGCTCCGACAGTCCCGTGGTGTAAATCAGGATTATCGTGTGGCTTACCTTGATTTGATGACTCCAGTAGCAGCAGCAGAAGTGATGATGAGTTGGTATTGTTGTATTGACAATGACAAATTCTTCACTTATCTTAGAATGAATCTTTTGAATAAACATTTATCTATGTTGCGCATGCGCGGGCTCAAAATAGGAGCAAGGCACGTGGCCGGAGCTCTGCTAGGTAAATGGTTTTATAAAAATAAGGGAAGCGAGATTTTGAAAAGTAGATAACTTGTATCCAACAGCTAGGGGTGTGCGAATATTTGAAAGTTTGAATAGTTGAACGAATACTTTAGTACTCGAGCCCGACTCGATCTTGTCGCATCCGAACCTGGATGCGAACGAAGGATCAGGTGCTCGAAATAATAAACACTTTTACATTTAAGAAAAGCCGCATTGGTGTGCGGGAGTCGGTGAGGTAGGACAATGACTGTAGGTACAGAGAGTGTCGGGTAATCGAGGTAGCAGTGGGAACGGAAGGTGGTGTGATGGAAACGTTCAACCAATGTGGTTAGTTTATTCGATCAGGCCATATGACGTCAAATCGTACGATATTCTAACGGTACATGGATCGAGCTAGCAAATTTAATACCTGTAACTATCTGAATCTGAATTAGAAATATACAATTCATTTTATATTTAAATTAATACACTACAGATCTTAATGAGTATATTCAAACATTCGAATAGTAAACAAACCTAGAAATAATATTTAATTTTAACCAAATAAATCATGGTATTGTGTTGTGTTCTTTCATCCCAACATTTCATGCTTCGTATTATAAAATCACACCGGCAACTTCAACATATAATGACAGCTTCCTTAACTCTAAAGTCTACATGATTATTTTCAAGGACGGTAAATTTGTTGTGTCATAATTAAAATTACTCCGCTCAGCTGCCTAGTTTACAATGCTGCAATACGATAGGCTTAGGCCCGGTTCACACGAACGACTTTCCTAGCCGACTAGGCTGTGACTAGGTAAGCCCGACTGGGTAGCGGACCACAGGATCACACTGGTTCACACGAGCCACACATGTCCACGGACTAGATGAAAATATAGATATTTTCAAAACCACTGGGATCCATCACTGGTGCACAATGAGAACAAAGGGAAGAGTGCGAGCTGCAGCGCGACTACCCGATCACTCGTGTGAACGCTCCTATAAGGCTACGTGTACTGCTACGCCGCTAGACTGGGTGACTGGGTAGCTGCCACGAGTGACTGGGAAGCGGGGCCCGACTAAGTTTTGGGACACCAAGCTCGAACGCGGCTAGCTAGTCGACGCCCTACGCTCGTGTGAACGGCTCCATTTAATCCTGTTGTCCGCTACCCAGTCGGGCTTACCTAGTCACAGCCTAGTCGGCTAGGAAAGTCGCTCGCGTGAACCGGGCCTTACTGCAACCTACCGGCATGGATACATAAGACTGTCAACCATTCTTATTTGATTAATTAACAATAGCCTATATTTAGCAGCAATTTAGTTTGTTTTAGTTTATCAGACAGATATCTATCTGTATGATTTTGAAATACATTCTCTTAGCTTAGTTAATATTAGGATCTACTTTTTGTAATGTGAACTTAAAAGTACAGTATAATGACAAAATAAGTCGTCTGAAAGTGTTGTGTGAATAGCAACTAGCAAGCTACGAGTGAGGTTATTAATTACTGTTAATTAATTTCTATGAAAATAATCTGCAACATTTTTCTATTTTTGAACAGAGAAATATCTTTTTTTGACCCCGTCCCTACTTTCTTGTTTTGTTACACAATTTTGTCTGCAATAGGAGCATCGTATTGCAAACGGGAGGTGTAAGAGGGGAGGGTCTTTGACCTTGAAAATGCCTGAACCCTACTGGAGACAATGATTAATGGTTTGTTTACATCCTACTGCCCTTCCTTCCGAGAAAAACACCACGCAGTTTAAAAAAACATTGCCTTGCAGTTCAATAACATTGACTTGTTTTTCTACATTTAATTTTAATTATTTTTCTGGAAAGGTTCCAGCAGGTTAATCCAATTACGTTATCTTACTAATATTATAAATGTGAAAGTTTGTGTGTTTGTTTGTTTGAAGTTCAATCACGCATAAACCACTGGACGGATTGGGCTGAAATGTGGCTTGATGATAGCTCACATTCCCGATTACCATATAGGCATATTCTTATCTCAAAAATCCTTTTGGGCTCCGCCCCAGTGGCTCTGTAGTTCCCCATGTTAACCTTATGAGTATTCATATTTCAAGGGAATTAAAAAATTTAGTCAGCTGTTTCAACTAAAAAAGTTGGTTCTATGATATACAAAAGCATTAAAAAGTTACAAGATTTGCCAACAGGGTGCAGCACTATCATTTTTTTGCATTTATGTAAACAGCTAATTTGAACTAAGCAGCAACAAAAAACTGTGATAAGCAATGAGAGCTGTTAAAGTAGGATTGTTTACAGTTATGTTTATGTCTTTAATGTCATGAATAATTTGTGATTTTTTGTGAATTCGTAATTTTTTTTTTATTGTTTAATACTGTTTGTTCAATGAAATGGCGACCATACATAGTAGGTATTTTAAACCAAGTATGAATGGAGATGAGTGTAGAATGAGTGGCGCGATCTTGTAGTCTTGTTAGTGACTAAGGCCAACATTCCTTAGACACAGCTGTTAATTAATAGCCCAAACAGCTAATGGCAACTAAGGGACCTACAGTTTATAGTGGAATCCGAACTACATTTTTCCTTGGTATATACGAATTGGTCTAATTATCAGGATAGTAGTTTTTGAACCATATGTATTGATAATAATAGATTTTTCCTTATAAGAAAATGCATCTCTAGTTAATATTTAGTCGAGTAATTATTTATCAACAATTCCTATGATTTTTGAAAAAAAATAGCTGTATAATCTAGATATTATGAAGCATATTTTTGTTATAACTTTTTTATTACTTAAGATACAACTTTGTACCTAATAACCTTTTCTATTGACCATATTTTTTTTATTCAAAAGACGTTTTGACCGATGTCCCATCTCATACCGTTCTCGAGTTAGAGCCGTTTCAATGAATAGCACGTTCCACCAGCTTTGTCCCCCTTCCCTTCAAGTTCTCGACCACCTGAAAAGTAGGCGACGTGTATTTTTTATCACTACAGTCCGTATTACAACTATCAGCAAAGATATTTGATATTACAGTAGAGTCCCGAAAACTCAGCGTAATGTGGACTGGAAGGGTGCCGAGTTTGTGAAATGCCAGGTTATCGGGAACTAGAGTTAAAAATAAGAGCAATACAATTTTTAAGCTTTTAGCCTTCTTTAATTAGATTTATATTACAAGTCAGTATGAAGTCATCAGATATAGTACAACAAATCCTTAGTACGAGTTGCAAATGATTATACTTGAGCTGGCTTGTGTCCATGTTTAACTCGGACTCAAAAAATCACTAATTTTCTGAGCCAGGTGATGGCCGAGTTATCCAGACTGCCGGGTTATCCAGTGCCGGGTTTGCGGGACTCTACTGTACTTTTTTGCAATAACTTGTATATTATTAGAGATACAACCTCGGACCTAATAATCATTATTTTAGTCCATATTTTTAGGATTACAACGACGTTTTAACCGATGTTCTATCTTTCGCCTTTTTGAAATATCAGCGTGCTAACGCACAGCGCCCCCCGCCATGTTTGCCCCCTCCCCCCCACCTTATCGACCACTTTTGAAATAAGCGACATACGTAATTTTGATCACCACTGATCAAATGTTGCTGTGAGGGGGGGGGGGGGCAGGAGAGTGGAGAGAGGATACAATGCGTCGCTGTAACTGCAACAACAATATTGATTTTCATCCACAGTCCATATTACAATAATCAGCAATAACATTGCGTACTGCTTTCATGCATGCTCAACTGATATTCCATGTAAAGAGAATTATATTACACTAGCAGAGTACCCGTCCTTCGTACGGGGTTGGCATATAAGTTTAAAATGCTTATTGCAGTTATACTCAAGCTTTGCATTTGCAGTGGGGTGAGGACAAAGTTTGATGAAATTTGCTTCTTTAAATTGACGGTATACTAACGGTATTACACATCTACCATAGCCATAATGTTCTACCACTTAACCTAAATAATAAAAAAAAAATAAATTATTACAAATTCACAAAAAATCACAAATCATTCACGACATTAAAGACATAAACATAACTGTAACCAATCCTACTTTAACAGCTCTCATTGCGTATCACAGTTTTTTGTTGCTGCTTAGTTCAAATTAGCTGTTGGCAAATCTTATAACTTTTTAATGATTTTGTATATCATAGAACCAACTTTTTTTGTTGAAACAGCTGACTAAATTCTTTAATTCCATATTATCCAGTCTGATTAAAGAATTTAGATACTGATGGATAAACTTAGATTGAACGATAGATGTAGATAGATAATTAAGAGAGAAAAACTAGATGATGTTTTTAGTGGACTGTATTTCTTTAAACTGAACAAAAAGTAAACATGATATAAAATAAGACCAGCTGTTAGAAACAGTGAATTAGAAAAAATAACTTTAAACATTCTCCCCCCCATTGCACCGAAGGAGCAATAAATATTAATCACTGACTTCAATTGGAAGAGGACAAAGCTTGACTATTGGTCTTTTCAATGAGGTACTTGATGTTCTCAGAGTGGCTACTCGGGTACGTCCATCACGACCTGGATGAAGTTCAGTCACTCTTGCTAGCGGCCACTTTGATGGTGGTAATTGCTCATCAACAACAAGAACAACTGATCCGAGTTTTATTGAACAGGAAGGAAATCTCCATTTGTATATTGCTTGAAGTTGTTGAAGGTACTCCCGAGACCACTTCTTCCAAAATGATTCCAACATTTGGCGAGTTAATTTCCACCGAGTAAGTCTTGATGTGGGTTGGTTTTCTTGATTAGGTTCTGGGATAGTAGTTAAAGATTCGCCAACTAAAAAGTGCGCAGGGGTTAGGATTGCTAGATCGTCTGGATCTTCTGTAAGCTGGCAGAGAGGGCGAGAATTGAGTACAGCTTCTATTTGTACCAGCACTGTCGAAAATTCTTCGTAAGTTAGTAGGTGGGTCTTCATAACTCTTTTGAGATGGTATTTAACTGATTTAACACCAGCTTCCCAATGACCTCCAAAATGTGGAGCAGCAGGAGGGTTGAATTTCCATTCAGTTCCATCATTAGCAAGCAGGGATTTGAGTTGACCTGATTCTGCTGAAGACGATGAAAACAACCTTTTCAGTTCTTTGTCAGCTCCTACAAATGTTGTCCCGCAGTCACTCGTTAAAGTAGCACAGATGCCTCGACGGCTGGTGAATCGTTTGTAAGCCGCTATGAAGGCTTCTGCTGAGTAGTTGGAAACCAACTCTAGATGAATAGCTGAGGTCGCCGAGCAGATGAACACCGCAATATAACCTTTGTAGGTTTTTGCTCTCTTTCCATGCCATGTTTTGATTACAAAAGGGCCTGCGTAATCTACACCAGAGTGCAAAAAGGGACGTGATGGTGATGTTCTTGTAGGAGGAAGCTGCCCCATTAATTGTTGAGCTCTTTGAGAGCGATAACGAGCACAAGTAACACACTTTAACAGTTCTCGTTTGACGATAGGTCTACCTCCAACAACCCAGAACTTCTGACGAACGGTTGCAAGTGTACAACGGGTGCCACTATGCAGAGTCCTGAGATGAGCATCATCTATCACTAGTTTTGAGAACTTAAAATTCTTCGGAAGGATATAAGGATGCTTTGAATCATATTCTAATGAAGATTGTTCAAGTCTGCCTCCAACTCTCATTAAACCAGTGTTATCGACAAAGGGGTTAAGACTTATAAGATTAGATTTTTCTAAAGGTCTGTTGTTTTGTAACCGCGCAAGCTCATTTTTGAAGGCATGTTTTTGAATGAGTTTTACCCACAACAAAAGGGATGAGTTGAGATCTTGAGGAGTTAAAAAAGATTGACAATTAGTATGGATGGATTTTTTTGTTTTGGCAATGAACTTTTGACACCAGGCAGTAACACGTAATAGTTTTGACAGTGTTGAGAAGCGCTCTAGCATTTCTGGTTCTGGTTCAAAGTTTAAAATGTGGCAAGTTGATTGAGGGATTCGCAGTTCAGATTTCGCTGCTTGAGCTGGATCAAACGTCGTGGATGGCCATTCATAAACATCTTTATTCAGCCACGGAGGACCCGTCCACCAAAGCTTATGGTTGCTAAGGATTTTAGCAGTAACACCTCGTGAAGCACAGTCGGCTGGATTTTCATTTCCTGCTACATACCTCCACTTAGCGAGCGGTTCTGTCTCTTGTATAACACTTACTCTGTTACGCACAAAGTCTTTCCATTTTGAAGGTTGATTTGTGATCCAGGTTAGGGAAACCATAGAGTCAGTCCATAACCATGCTTGGGTAGATTAGATTCTAAGTTGAGCATTTTCCGAACATACTTTACAAGTTTTACTAGTAGTGTAGCAGCAGTGAGTTCCAGTCGAGGAATCGACATTGTCTTGAGAGGAGCTACTTTAGTTTTAGAAATAACTAAACTAACAGTGATATTTTCACGATTAACGATTCTTAGGTAGACTACAGCACTCATTGCAAGCTTAGAAGCATCTGAAAATCCATGAATTTCTACCGAAGATAATTGGGTAAGACCAAGATAACGAGGTACTTTAACTAATGGCAAATATTGTAGGTCAGCTTCAAGGAGTTTCCATTGGTCTTGCAAGTGATTAGGTAAAAGTTGGTCCCAATGAATTTTTACTAGCCAAAGTTGTTGCATGAAGTGTTTGAACCTTATGATAATAGGAGAGACAAAACCCAAGGGATCGAATAACTGACCTATTTGAGAAAGAACGTTTCTTTTCGTGCATTTGTCTTTTGGACTTAGAGTAGGAAGAAACTGAAAATCGTCGCTGAATCGATTCCATGTAAGTCCAAGAGTACGTATACTGGAGGATTTGTTTATCAATAAGGAATTGCCTTTTTCGCAATTACTTTCCGATATGTATGATAGTACATTTTGATCATTGCTGATCCACTTCTGTAAAGGAAAACAACCTAATTTGCAAAGCTCGTCAGTCTGTTTTACTACTTCTCTGCACTCTTCAATCGAGTCTGCACCACCAAAAATGTCATCCATATATCTCCCTCTTGTCAACATTTCACTAGCTTGGGGATATGCATCACCGTGATCGACGATAAGCTGATTCATTGTTCTTAGGGCGAGAAAAGGAGCGCATGATAACCCATATGTAAGAGTCTGTAGTTGAAATTTTCTAAGATGACCATTTTCCATCCAGAGAATTCTTTGAAGATCTCGATCACTAGGATGTACTAGAATCTGGCGATACATTTTCTCGATATCAGTGGCAAATACGAATTTATAGCGCCTAAACCAAGTGAGAATATCTGGTAGTTCTGTTTGGAGTTTTGGACCACTGTAGAGTACGTCATTCAAAGATAATCCTGAACTAGTTGGGAATGAGGCATTGAAAACTACTCTTAATTTAGTCGTCGTGCTAGAAGGACGCAAAACACCATGATGAGGTAGGTAATATATGGGAATGGTAGAATCTATTTCTTCAATAGTTTCAGACATGTGACCAAGGTCCTTGTATTCTTCTATGAAATTAGTATACAAGTTTTTGTACTCAAGATCGTTTGAGAGACGAGTATTTAGCTTTGTTAAAATTTGAAAGGCTGACGATTGAGATTCTCCAAGCTGATTGACTGTTTCCTTCAGGGGAAGTCGGACTTGATAGCGACCGGAAGGTTCTCTAGAAAAGGTTGATTGATAATGTTCCTCACATACTTGATCATCAGGAGACTTGACTGATTCTTTAATTTGAGGAATTTCTTCCTGTACCCAAAATTTTTGAAGAAAATCATCAAGTTTGTTTTCAATCAAGCAATGAAACATTGATGAGGTAGATTTATTTTCCGTCATTCCAGTAGGTCCAGACAAGATCCAACCGAAAATTGTTGCTTGTGCTACTGGGGAGAGGGGTGGACCTTTAATTAGACCAGGAAGGATAATAGACGTGTAGATGTCTGCTCCTAGGACTAAATCTACAGATTCAGACTTCATGAAGGCAGGATCAGCTAGTTGAAGTCCCTTTATATGATTCCACGATGAATGATTTGGTGTTATCGATGGCAAATTTGATGTGAGATTTGAAAGGATGTGACAAGATAAAGAGCAGCTAACTTTGGTATCATACAGAGAACTAAGATTGATTGAAACTATACCACGAGTGGTTGGGGCTTGATGTCCACCGATACCAACAAGAGATACTGAGGAGTATGAACGCTTCAGATTGAGAGTTTGTACTAAGTATTCACTGATGAAAGAGATTTCAGATCCTTGGTCGATTAAAGCTCTGGCAATAACACTATTTCCCTCAGGACCAATTACCTTAACTTGAGCGGTTGCTAGGAGCACAGATTGTCGATTAATTTCCTTAAATGGAAGCATGTGATTAGAGGAGACGTGTGAGCTTGATGATGTGTTATCTGTAGATGAGATGAATTTGTTAGGGATGAGAGAACTTGACTTTTTTATATGAGGTATATTTGTAGTCTGGCTAACAGCGTCATGAATTAGAGTGTGATGTCTTTTCTTACATTGTAAACAAGATTTATTTGAGCGACAGTCCTTTAACAAATGTGAACCAAGACAGTTGAAACATAATCTTTTGTTCACAAGAACCTGTTTTCGTTGACTAGGTACTTTTTCACGAAACTCCTTGCAAAATGCTAAATAGTGATCTTTACTACACAGTTGACAATCATTTCCTATATTGGACTGAGATTTTGCTACAATTTGTGCTGAATGTACTTTAAGATTTTGATGAGGTTTACCTTTACATTGTAGTGTAGTTACCGTTACATCGCTTGGTGGTGTTGCTCGTGACTCAATACTTTCCAGGGCTCGAATACGACCTTCGATGAAGGTCTGAAGATCTTCTAGGGTGGAGGGTTCTGTTGAGACTCCGTAACGAATCTCCCATGCTTCGTGTGTCTCTGGGTCTAGTCGTTGTACAATCATGTACACCAAGATGTGATCCCATTTATCTGTAGGAGATCCTAGCGCTTTGAGGGAACCTAAAGACTCATTGATAGTAGACATGAGGTGATTGAGACCACTAGCAGATTTATTTTCTAGAGGTTTTAAATTAAATATATCATCCAAATGCCTTTTGATTAAAACACGTTTGTTTTCATATCTAGTCACAAGTTTTTCCCAAGCTGGCATGAAATTTTCTCCTGTTATTTGGAAATTTGTTAGCAATTGAGCAGCATCACCAGACAAACTGGTTTTTAGATAGTGTAACTTAGCTACATCAGTTAAGTTAGGATTTTGAATCACTAGTGAAGAAAAAAGATCATGGAATGGTTTCCAAGACTGGTAACTTCCTGAGAATTGAGGTAGAGATATTTTAGGTAGTATAGGTTGATTTGATTTACTCATAGAACTAGATGTATTGATATCAGATGTGCTTTGATTTTGTTGAGAATTTACCGATAACTCTTCTAAGAGAACAAGCAATGCAGATTTGCTTACCATATAGGCTTCAAGGGCTTGACTGTAGTGATCTTCATTTATGTAGGCTAGGTCTTTTAGTATGTCAGCTTTTGACTCACATATTTTCTCGTGATCCCTCTCGAATTTCCTCCATTCTGCTTCGATAACATCAATCCGGGTTTGTACTTGAGGCTTCAATATAGTTGATATATCCTTTTCCTTGAAATAGTCTGTGGCTTTTTCTAAGATTTTTAAGCGTGTTGCTTGAAGACCTAGTTTGGATTCTAGGGACATAACTTCAACTGAGAACAGGAAATTTTCTTGATTACTTTTATAACTGAATTGAAAAAATAACTGTTAATTACTTATTTATTCCGGGTCAGAAGGACCAAATGATTAAAGAATTTAGATACTGATGGATAAACTTAGATTGAACGATAGATGTAGATAGATAATTAAGAGAGAAAAACTAGATGATGTTTTTAGTGGACTGTATTTCTTTAAACTGAACAAAAAGTAAACATGATATAAAATAAGACCAGCTGTTAGAAACAGTGAATTAGAAAAAATAACTTTAAACACAGTCCATATTACAATAATCAGCAATAACATTGTGTACTACTTTCATGCATGCTCAAATCCCCTCAGCTCCTGGACTATTAGGTTCAGATATAAAATTGTTTGCTACAATACTTTTATTGATACGTACTTGTCCAAGGCATTCTTTCTCTTGATTACTTATAAGAATAAACTTTTAAATTAATGAGAAACAAATTATGTTAAAGAAAGGAATTCATACTTTTATTTTTTTGAGCACACAAACATAAACATGAACATAGGTTATTATAACAAGTAGAACATATGATCTTGAGACAATGTACATTTAAACAGTACATAAGCAAAATTGTCAATGTTCCAATACTCCCTTCACAATTTTGAAACTAAATGTCACAAAGTCTAATGTTTACTTTAAGCTGTGTAAACCTTACTCAATTGAGAGGTTAAGTAAGGATGTCAGCAAGTTGATATGTTGTAGATACATGTTCAACATCAAAAAGTCCTTCCAAGAATTTTTCTCTGACGAAGTAATACTTAACTTCCCAGGACACGAGCTCCTTCTGGTTTATCCACCAAAATCCAAGTTTTATTTTCATGAATAGATTTCATTGTCCATAGCAGCCTTCCAGTCAGATGCATCATACAACACCATTGCTTCCTTGTAAGACCTTGGAAACATCTGTGTTTCTGATTGAACCAGCATCAGATCAAAATTTCCACTGCTCATCCAACTTGGTACATTTTTCACTCGTTTTCCTTGTCGCAACACGTCTTTTGTGGTTTCATTTTTATACAATACCACACACTCGTCTTGCTCACCTCCCTCCAAAACAGTAGGAGTTGCCACTTCATCAGTTTCCACTTCCGTGGTTTCATTTTGAGACAATACATCACACTGCTCACCTCCCTCCAAAACAATAGGAGGTGCCGCTTTGTCAGTTTCCCCTTCTGTTGTTTTTGAAGTGATGTCAAAATGAACTTCATCGCTCGAAGATGGCTCACTATCAGGAGCAGTACTTCCTTGGGATATCTCAGATTGCAATATAACATCATGACTAATAACAGTTTGCCGTTTGCTTGGTACATACACTCTGTATCCATCTCTCAAACCATTGTGAGGTACCAAATTTTAAAGGGGGTAAAAACGTACTGCTAATCAACAAACACCATAACTTACCCGATTTTTATCCACAACATAACATCCTAATCCTAGGCCTATGTGTTGGCCCTAGCTTGGGCTATGGGCCAAAGAACGTAGGCCTACTTTTGATAACAGTGAAGTACACAAACACACCCACAACTACATATTTATTCATAATAGCAATCCTTTTCACCGAATGAAGTTAAAACGACCGATTTTACGAATATTTAACGCCGATGACAACATCACTTAACCTCGAAATGGTGTTTGTTGACCAACGACAGACGACAACTAGACCGGCTCAACAGGTGAATTTCCGATCAGCTGTTGGCTAGTTCTCAAACCCACCACCAGAGCGATTAAGCCTCGACCGAGGAAATCATGATTTGAGCCGGACAAGAATTATTCGCTGTTTGACCACCGACTAGATCGCACGAGTTACGAATACGACACTACGATATTAATTACGAAGGTTAGCTACCATACTAGTTAGGCCCCTTTTTACGTTTTACGTTCTTTCTGTTTTATCTTACGCATACTTAACTTATTATACCTTTTCGTTTTCTTAAAATTCCGTTTCGAATTATCTAAATTTAACATCTTAACTTGAGTCTTGACCCGCCAGTTCCTGCCTGCCAGTGACTAGCGGTGGCGATCGTTTATTTTATTTTAATTAATTAGTTTCGAAATACGATTTCTCCGTTCGCTTAACAAATAATTATCACGTCCAAATTATATCTCGTTTTCATCGTTTTAATACCCCGAGACTTGTCGTCTTAAGTTCTAAACCCCGTCTTTGGCGGGTGAAAGAATCAAGTCTTGGGAGCAGCTGATTTGAACAATCAGCTACGTAAATTGATACTAAATTTATTTTAAATCATCCCACAATAAAATTCTACGTTCAATTATATTAATTAGGCCCAACGACTCTGTAGGAATTGTTTTACTTACATTCGATATTAGATCAATTACCAACGTCTTTAGCTAATTAGTTTACAGTTTAATACGAGCATTTTATCGCATTGGCCCAGATTGAATACTCGTTGGCCCTACAGAGTCATCCTAAAAGTTAGGCAAAATTCTCCAAAAACACTTTAACGAAGGTGAGGATGACATAGCTCCCACTGAGCGTCTGCAGGATTTCCTGAGCGCTTCTAGAGCTCTGAGCCTTCGATTAAATTTTAAATAAATTGATCAGTCAAAGCCGTGACAACTTCGTATCAACCCCTGGATTTTTCTCGGCTCCTTCTGAGCACTCCGGGTAAGAAATTCGAGTGTGGCCGGTTCTAGGGGTAGGCCTAGCCTGACTTGGTGAATACTAGTTTATTCCCCCCCTAGAATTTTGCGTCACATCTCTGGCTCAAAGTGTGGATCCAACCGACGCGCGGGTCGTATATCGGTGATCTCGGTAATACCCAACAAAGATTCCGTCAATGCTTTTAGCATCCCACTTTTTCCGCTTTTGCTTCGGCTGATGTACAAAGCAGTTAGTTCCAAATACTCTGAGGTGTTGCAGACCTGGAACACTCTTACCCGACCACAATTGCAGTGGTGATTTGCCATCTACAGGACTTGGTCCTGTAAGATTAAGGAGGTAAACTGCAGTATTACAAGCCTCACCCCAAAGAAACTTTGGCAAGCCTTTCCACTGAAGCATAGAACGAGCAGACTCCACAATCGTTCGATTATCCCTCTCAACAGAACCATTCTGTTCAGGGCAGTAGGGAGAAGTTGTACGTATCTTAATACCATACTCCTGAATGATTCTCGTAGTTTCCTTTGATAGGAATTCAGACCCGTTATCAAACAACATTTCTTTTATGATCTTTCCACCTTGTTTTGCTTTTGCAAGAAAGATGCGCATACAATCAGCTACTTCACTTTTATTCTTTATGAAAAATACTTGGCGATACTTACTGTAGTAGTCTTTAAACAATACAAAATAGCGGTTACCTCCAAGAGAAGTGACCTCCGTAGGTCCGCAGACATCTGTACTGATCAGTTCACCAACCACCTCAGGACAAGTTGGACGAGAATGAAATGGACCACGATGAGATTTACCAAGAACACATCCACTACACAGACCCATGTCTCCAGTCACATTAATTCCATTCATCTTCAAAACTTGTTTAACATGGCGTTGATTCTGATGACCTAGCCGTTCGTGCCATAGCTGTAAAGAATCTTTCTTACATGCAAGTTGTACAGTGGGTTGTATAGGACAAATAGCACGCATGTTAAGAAAATATAAATCCACATGCAAACGTCCAGTCAATGTAACAATACCATTTAGGGTAAATTTACATCCAAAATTGTCAGCAGAAAACACATGGTTCTTCTTCGCTGCCTTGCTGACTGACAACAGATGAGCTCTAGAATTAGGTACATACAAAATGTTTTCTACAGTTGTTCAAATTAGCTCCTTACCAACTTTAGTTTCAACAACAATGATCCCAGATCCCTCGGCATAACACTTTTTATCAGAAGCATTATCACTGAAGCCAGACATAAGTTGTGGTTCTGAAAATTGTGAATACTCTGTAAAATAATCTTTACACCACGTTACATGATGAGTAGCACCACAATCCGCAATCCAAACGTCCCGATTTGCAAAAGTTAACTCATTCCCGCTCATAAAACTATGTTTTGCAGACACATCCTTCTTATCAGATGTAGACTTCTTTTTAAGTGGACAATCAGGAACCTTATGCCCTTTTTGTTTACACTTAAAACAAATATCTTAGTTACCTGCTTTTGATTCTGATTACTCTGCCCTTGTTTTTCTGTTTTAACCCTTGTACCCATGGGTTTTGAAACATATAAAGAAGTTTTAAGTAACTCCACGTTATCACGCTGCTCTATAGTGCGAAGCTTTTCAACTAGTGTTTTAATTGTTCTATCCTTAGATGGCATAGCTTCCCATACATTTCTGAATTCACGAAAGCTTGGCCCCAAAGTAGATAAAATCCTTGTAATTAAAACTCTATCACTAAGCTTTGATTCCTTTTGTTTCTCAAGTGCATCATTTAATTCGGCAAAATGTTTTTGAAGCTTTGCAACATGGGTAGCTATGTCCTCTTTAGGATCCCGATCCCACCTAAAAAACTCTTCTAGCAAACGATCTAGCCTTTGTTCACTAGACTGTTCATACACAGATATTAAACAATCCCAAACTTCTTTAGAAGTCGAGCAAGTCAAAACCAGTGTAGATGGTTCATCGCCTAGAGATGATATTAGGTATAACATAGCAGAAGCATCTTTTCTGTCCCAATCTGCAATAGCATTTTGCTCAGATCCAGAGATGTTAGTTATAGGTCTTACTTCAGATCCCATTATGAAACTCAACAAGCCTTGTTGTCTTAACAACAACTGGATAAGCATCTTCCATTTTTAGTCCAATTACTTGCACCCAAAAGTTTCTCTATACATATCTTTTCATTTGAATTTGCCATAATGTCTAACCAATTTTATACTTGTTCCAAGAAAAAAAGTCAACAGTTACAATGGCAAAACAATGAAGAAAAATATTATATAGCTTCTTTAAAAGTAATTTTAAAAAAATACCTTGTTTGAAGAATAGCCCATAACCTATTGATACGTACTTGTCCAAGGCATTCTTTCTCTTGATTTCTTATAAGAATAAACTTTTAAATTAATGAGAAACAAATTATATTAAAGAAAGGAATTCATACTTTTATTTTTTTGATCACACAAACATAAACATGAACACAGCTTAATATAACAAGTAGAACATATGATCTTGAGACAATGTACATTTAAACAGTACATAAGCAAAATTGTCAATGTTCCAATAACTTTTAGTTATAACAATTAGTTTATAACCGAAACATTATTATTATAGAAATTGTTGATCATTCGCAATTGATATTGATATTATTATAGACTATTTAAGTTTTGATGTTTTGAATTTTTCCTCTTTGACTTTACTTTGTCATAACCTCCAGTCTTTCATTGTCGTCTGTTGAATGGTAACAGCAACAGCTGGCAACTACGACTGTCTTTGTTTGTGCTGAATGCATTTATGTTTTTAAAAGTTTAAATTAACACCCCGTTATTGTGTTGGTTGGAAAAAAGTAACCAGTAGTGTTACATTATCTTGTCAAAATGTTGCAAACAAACATGTTTGTTCCTAAAAATTCTTAACCTAATTTGTATATTTATTATGGCTATGACCTATCTTAGTATTAAAATAGGTTAAGCATTTATCTTAAGTGTTTCTTTCTTGACATGATCCTGTTAGGAGTCAAAGGTTTTGATAATGTGTGATACTGTAATTGTTGTTAGAAAACCATAAATGTTTAAAAAATGTTTAAAATTTTAAAACTTTTCTTCAATTGCAAATTAGCTCAACAATTTTAATTTTTAACAACTCGAGTTTACGCACAGACCGCTGAGGTCTATTTACACTCCTTTCCATTATTACATTAGTTATTATTCTAGCCGGAGCAAGCATATATTTCAACCAGTATCATTGACTATATATACCTATACAGACGTTCCATAGCCATAGTGGACCTTTCGCCAGTATTTTGTTGGCTAGGAGCGCTAGAACAGCGCTAGCATGTGGTGCGATCTATCTGTAAAGATTAGAAACAGTCTCGACGCATATGACGATAGCTGTGAGGGGGGGGCGGGAGAGTGGAGAGAGGATACAATGCGTCGCTGTAACTGCAACAACAATATCCAGAAAGGTCAATGAGCTGAGCACTAACAAAACTAGCTCTCGATCAGCTGTTAGTACTCGCACTACTCGATGCCGTCTCACCGCAGCCGTGCGGCCTGCCCTAGCCCTGCTGGTCGCGCAAATTTTTATTTTTTTAATTCGTATTCGAGGCTTACAATTGATTGAAGTTTGAGTTTTTTTTTCTTTAACAAACATGTTACCAGGGACTAATTACTCCGTATTTTATTGAAGAAGTAAGAAACCATGACGATTTATCAGACGTTTTTACCCTAACCAATTACGTTAAATTTGTCGTTGCTCGATATTTTACATGCATTTTCAGTAAAATGTAATTAATAAGCAATAACGAGGATTAAAACTTGAAGTACCTATTAAATAATATGGGCCTACTTTGACTACGCAAAGTCTTATGAACTTTTGATGTTTTCGATTTAAACAAACATATATTTAAAAAAAATTATCTGCATAACACTGATGAAATCGCAGAAGTGTGTTCCCCAAAACATCCACCAATACGATTATGATAAAGCATTCTTTATGTCATATTCATCAAAAAGAAGATAAACCAGTTAATATAGAAACAATAACTCCTATGACGGACGGCATAAGAAATATGTTATTCATTGATCAACCATATTTTGTAACTAACACAATAGTCATTATTGTTTCTACACCTATTTATTACTCATTAAACAATACTAAATGTTCACATTTTTTATAATTTCACTCTTTTTGTCACAGTTAGAAGAAGTCCTTGGAGCCTAGACGTTTTAACTCATAAACCAATTTGTCATAATCTTGTTCTATTACTCTATTCTAAATAGTCAGCTGTTGGTAAATATTAAATAGTAAACACTTCTTATTGTTACTTTTGAAAACATTACATTACAAACATCTATGTTGTTAAAATAAAGTGATATAATTTACAATGTGCGTGTATTTCAATAGTACGGTCACAACACTTTTTGGCGACGAGTAAAAACCGAAATAATGACATTTTACACGTTCAAATAATCTGTAATTATTATTCAATCTCTTTCAATCATTCAACCTACACTACTTTCATCACATTTGACTGAACCACAATGGATGCTGACCAGTTCAAGGAATTCTTACAAGTTTTTCAACAGCAACAACAAGAACAGTTTCAACAATTATTCTCACATTTCACAAGGCACGAGAAGTCGGAGGTACCAGTAAGTCTTACAAATATTGCTCCATTTGAAAACTTCGAACCTAGACATGAAAAGTTTTCTAATTATCTAGAACGCTTTGAAAATTACTATACTCTGAAAGGCCTGACTCAAAAGGAAAGTATTGCTCAACTCTTATGTGTATCTATTGGGTCAGTACATTACAATGCCCTATCAGCTTTTCTAGGCCCAGAGAAACCAATAAAAAACTTACCTTACGATGATCTTGTCAAAGTTCTAACTCAAATACTTGTTCCTAAGAAAAATGTAGTCGTTTCTCAACATTACTTTTTGAACATTTATCAAAAGAATGGTCAATCAATATCAGATTTCGTAGCCTCACTTCAGCGAGATTTAGTCGATTGTGAATTTACAGTTAAATGTGAATGCGAGAAAACAAATTCAATCTCTGATGTATTTTTACGAGCCCAGTTCATCCGTGGCCTTCGAGATGATTGGCTTAAAGAACAGATTATACAATCAAATCTCTCTAGTTTTGACGAAATACTCAACAAGGCTATTGTTTTTGCTTTAGAGGCATCAAAACTTGACAGCAAAGAACTTTCTAAACCTAATCAGACATCAAGTTTTAACAATTTTACTTCTAGCGAATCTACTAATGTGATTTCCAGCAGTTACAGAACTTCCAGAGACCGTTCAAAAGATCCAGGAAACAGAAGATTAAACTCGAACAGCAGATATTCACCTGAAAACAACAAGTCAAGATCCATCTCCCGAAAAAGGTACATCGACTTCAAGGCCTTGGGAATTGAAAACGTATGTTTGCGATGTGGTAAAAATAGTCGCAAGGCAAGTAACTGTAGAGTAGATTATAATAATACGCTCTCGTGTAATAACTGCAAAAGGAAAGGACATGTATCAAAAGTTTGCATTCAATCACTACTCAAAAATTCAAAAGTAGATTTAGTTGAACTGTACTTAAATTAAGCTACTAAGAGTGAACAGTACAATCAACCTTTTCATGACCCAACATACGGCATTCATAGCATGAATTGTACCGTAGTGGACCTTTTTGAAATGACTCCCAAACTCGACAAATACTTCATTGATGTAGAATTAAACGGCAAACGTCAACGTTTTGAAGTCAATTCCGGTGCAATATTTTCCCTACTTTCAGAAAGTGATTTCAAGAAACTCAAGCTTGGCCTTCCCCTACAGAATTCTAATGTTTGCTTTCGTTCATACACAGGTAACATCATTAAACCTGTTGGGAAGGTATCTGTTACTGTATCTTACAATGGTAAACAGATAGATGGTGAACTACACATCGTACCTACAGGACATGACGCTTTGTTAGGTAGACAGTGGATTAGAGGGTTAGAGATCGAGCTTCGACAGGTGTATGAGGAAATCTTTCAGAAACCTTCGAACCACGTTCCGATTCACAGTGTAAATTCAATAAACGAAATTTTTAATAATTTTGCTCCCATTTTTGAAGAAAAAGTAGGATGCGTTCCGAACTTTAAAGTCTCCCTGCAACTTCGAGAAGGCGCAAAACCGATCTTTACGAGGGAAAGAGATGTGCCATATGCAATACGAGAACAAGTTGAAAAGGAACTAGATACACTTGAAGCTGAAGGAATAATTTCCAAAGTCACAACTTCGGATTGGGGATCACCTCTTGTTGTAATACCCAAACCTAACGGCAGAATCCGCCTATGCGTTGACTACAAGTGTGGGGTTAACGAAAGATTAGTACAAGCAAATCATCCAATACGTCGCATCGATGACGTGCTCAATAGCCTGAGAAACTCTAAGTACTTTTGTAAGCTTGATTTATTTAAAGCTTATATACACCTGCAAGTTGATGAAGACAGTAGCAAAATTCAAACTATTTCAACACACAGAGGTACATACAGGTTCCACAGACTCAGTTTTGGAATAAAAACTGCTCCAGCCGAATTCAATCGGATCATATCTCAAATCCTCATGGGACTAAAGAAAACAGAAGCCTATTTTGACGATATCATTGTTCATGGAAACACATTCGATGAGTGCCTTAAAACCTACAAGCATGTCTTCAACGATTGTCCGATTACAACTTGCATGTAAACAGAAATAAATGCACTTTTATGACTGAAAAAGTGGAATACCTTGGTCATGTTGTTCAACATAACAAAATCAGCAAGTCTCCATCCAAACTTCAAGCGATTCAAGATATACCACGTCCACACAATGTCGAGGAACTCAAAAGATTTTTGGGTTTGTATACATACTACTCAAGATTTGTACCAGATTTTTCTACAATGACATTTCCACTCAGATGTCTACTGAAGAAATCAGAACTATGGATGTGGACAGCTACTTGTGAATCTGCATTTCTAAAACTCAAATCAGAACTCTGCAGTGACAGAGTGATAATTCCATTCGACCCTAACCTAAACCTCATCCTGACAACTGATGCTAGTCCTACAGGTGTCGCAGCTGTACTAAGTCACGAAATTGAAGGAGTAGAACGTCCGATAGCATACGCGTCTCGTTCTTTGAATCTGAGTGAAATTAACTACAGTTAACTTGATCGAGAGGCATTGGCGATTATCTTTGGTGTGAATCATTTCTACAACTACCTACTTGGCAAGAAGTTTATTTTAATTACAGATAACGAACCATTGACAAGGATTTTTCACCAAAATAAAGCTCTACCACAGATGACGTCAGCTCGCCTACTGCGATACGCTTCATTCCTCTCCGGATTTGATTACATTGTTCGATTCAAGAAGGGAAGTAGCAATCAAAATGTAGATTGTTTATCAAGATCTCCAGTCAAAACATGCAGTAGTTCAACAGATCAACAAATCGGGGAAGAAGTGAACCAGCTTTATTCTTAATCACTTTTTCAAGTATCCAACTGTGAAATAACTTCAAAGACAATCAAAGAAGAAACCGCAAAAGACCATGAAATGAATGAAATAGTTCGAACCCTGAAAAACAATTCTACTGATTCAGAATACACCCTACTTGACGGTATCTTGTTTCGAAAAGACAGAATTGTAATTCCAACATCTTTACGCTCCAAAATACTCAGTGAACTTCATGAAACTCATCTGGGAATAACCAAAATGAAGCAACTCGCTCGACGCTATGTTTACTGGCCAGGAATTGACAGTGAAATCGAAAGACTAGTTAAAGGATGCAACAGTTGCGCCCTAGTGAAAGCAAGTCCACCTAAAGTGTCAGTACATCCGTGGAACCTACCTGAAAATAACTGGGACCGCATACATATAGATTATGCCGGCCCTTATGAAAATCACTATTTTCTTGTTTGTATTGACGCAAGTTCCAAATGGGCTGAAATCGAAGTGTTGAAGGAAGCACCCACATCTTCAAACACAATCAATCTGTTAAACAAGATATTTGCTACACATGGGTATCCGAAAGAATGCGTTTCTGATAATGCTACAATATTTACAAGTGAAGAATTCAGAGCTTACTACAAGATCAATCGCATATTCCAAAAATTCATCGCCCCTGGGCATCCAGCGACAAATGGCCTTGCAGAACGCAACGTACAAACCCTGAACAACAAATTAAAGTCAGCTTCTGAAGAACCTGGAACCCTGACAGACAAAGTGAGAAGAATCTTATTCCGTTATAGAGCTACTCCATTAGCTAGCAACCAAACCCCTGCTGAACTCTACCTCAATAGAAAACTAAGGATTTGACTTGATGCCATATTTCCTTATCAACACCCTAAATCAAATATCCAGCCTGTTTTAAAACCTGTCAGATCGATTCAAGAGGGGGAGAGAGTGCAAGTTCAAATGTACACTAACAACAGACAAGTTTGGCAGTTTGGAGTAATAAAGAAGAAGCTAGGAAAAAGACATTACATAGTAACACTCGATAGTGGAAGAAATATCAAGAGACACATTAACCAGCTTAGACCAACTCTAGTAATGAAAGAAAAGATGGTAACATTTGGACCTAAGCAATCATTCGATGTACCAAGACTTCCAAACCAAACTCCATCTTATCCTGATAAAAGACCCGACAATATTGAACCAGAACCAGACCAACCTACAGAAGTTAACATTCCAGTTCGCTCTCCACGACCAATAAGACAATAACAACAGCCACCTTGGTTACGAGACTTTATCGTTGAAAAATAGTTTATGTTCTTCTCAATAAGTGAGGGAGAGTGTCATAATCTTGTTCTATTACTCTATTCTAAATAGTCAGCTGTTGGTAAATATTAAATAGTAAACACTTCTTATTGTTACTTTTGAAAACATTACATTACAAACATCTATGTTGTTAAAATAAAGTGATATAATTTACAATGTGTGTGTATTTCAATAGTACGGTCACAACACAATTTAAAACCTACAAAGCAAATTTCTAATCTCACAGTAAGACTAGGATATATTTTGGGTTAGTAAATAACTCTTCAGCGGCTGTTTGAAAATAACAAAATTAACATTGCTCTTATAGCGGGCAAATCCAAGAAGGCCGATGGCTTCCATGAATTCCCTTGGAAATCTTCAATACAATACATCTTGGATACATTTAAAACAACAAACAACATTTCTAATCTCACTACAGTATACTAGAATATTTACATTATAATCAATTTGGTGTCTGTAAAACTATTTTTGGGTGATAATTACTCCTCAGCAGCTGTTTGAAATTATTCAAGATGGCCGCTAGCCTCCAAGGACTCTTAAAGCGATGTCACCGTGTCGTGGCATATGTCAAATTATATCAGCAAACTTTATACAGCAAGTTGGTCGAAAAATTCCAATCACATGTTTTATTTACAGCGTGGTTTGTAAATAGAGAAGTTTGCAAAGTGCATACTTTTGGTAGAGTTTTCGACTACAGGGCAAGTTATCGTTTGCAAACTAAAATTCTTTGTCAACCAAACCCTGTTGACAATTTAACAAAACATTTGTATTGGATACAAGCATAGACTAACCAACACAAGTAGACTTCTCATCTCATTATAAATTTTGAAGATAATTTTTCTTGACAGTCTAGTTATTACTATAACTATCCGTATAGTGTCTTTGACACAAAAATAAGATATTATCATTTTCCAGGAGGTTCATCTTTCCATTTTAATGCTCTGCAGTGTATATACACGCTCTGTCCATTCGATATATTTTTAGTAATTTGTATTGTCTATGGTCTATTAATTGTTAGGTGGTATTCCATTGTATAATTTTCAAACACACACCAAATATCGAAGTATTTCTGTTGAATGCTTTTCGCCAATTATTAAATTAAAAAATAAACAATCCAACTTTGACAGTTCTCATTGTCCAGTTCAAACAGCTGTCAAATTATTTAATTCTTTAAATGTGAATACTCATAAGGTTAACATGGTTAATAACAATTTACAGTATTTTCTATTTGGAAATACAACATTGCTCTGTCGTTTGCATTATTTTTTGCCATTAAAGCCGCACGACCATGTGAATGAGACCCCCAACAGTTCAAGATTAAAAGCCCTTCACTACTAGTACACATAATATTCCAAAGAGAGATCATATTGACAACTTTTAATAGTGCCAAATTTTTTTATTGCCAGTTTTAACAAAACAGTAATCCCACGACCAATTTCTCAAAACTATGCTAGAGGGTTATTCAATAGCACAGAAGTACGGCATGATGACCGATTGAACGAAGGAAAAAATAAAACGTACACAGCTTAAGTAAGGGCGGACCTCCCTTTATTTCCTTTATTCATTGAATGATCAACCATATTTTGTAACTAACGCAATAGTCATTATTGTTTCTACACTAATTACTCATGAAACAATAGTAAATTCTTTAAAAAATTTTTTAATTTAACTCTATTTATCGCAGTTAGATGAATTAGCGTAAGCCTTGAAAGTAGAAGAAAAGTCCTTTAAAAGACAAACTTGAGACTACCAGGAGGTAAAATTGGAAAGTTTCACCAAAAATGAATATACTGGAGACAATGAATATACAAGCACATATTTGTCATCAAGCATCATCATTAATTTATCTAATGTATTACTCGACGAAAAATATAAATTTGATTTTTTTACTTCAATTAAAGATGTATTCCAGCAGTTCTAATTACATTACCCTATATGTTTTGGTCTAAAAACCTTTAGTGAAATACCAGGTTTCATTTTAGCTATTGATTATTAAGATCGGACTACTTAAAGCACACTGCTGAATCACAAATTAACAATAGTTATAATCGTTTTAGTACTTATCTGCAATCAATGATACGTAACTCTATTTTTATTTAAGTTATTTTATAAGTCTTGGTCTTAAAATACTTCTAGAAATATAGGCTTTCATTTGAGATATTGATAGTTTTAATCAGTTAAGTTCAAGATACTGTATCGCTCAATCAGAAAACATAAATTTAATTATATATTGGATATGGAATTTAGTTTTGTGACCAATGAGATTCAAGGATTGAGAGAAAAGAAGTAAAATTGTAATGCTTTGAACGTCAACTAATCAGCTAATCAGCTGATCAGTTGACAATTTTATTTATTGTTGATCCGACTTGTTCCTGTTGATACTCGCATATTCTTAACCTAAGTTGGTGGAAGTTAAAGGAATGTAGATTAAACTGATTTAAAAATGTCAGTCAATACAATAAACAATTTGGTTTCCGAAAAAACTTACGCATAGTTTCTCCTCTCACTCAGTTTGTTAATGAGATTGCAGAGGCCTTGGACAGGTCTCAGGCCACACCAGGTGTTTTCTGTGACCTGTCTAAGGCTTTTGACTGTGTGGATCACTCACTCCTGTTGCTGAAACTTAATGATTATGGGATTGGGGGAAGTTGCTTTTCTTTAATTTTTCTTTAATACAATCTTACCTTTCTGAAAGAAAACAAAGAACTTTAATTTTAGAAGATAACAATAAACATTATTCACGATGGGAAATCATATCCACAGGTGTTCCCCAAGGCTCAGTATTGGGCCCACATTTTTTTCTTATTTATATTAATGATCTTCCAAAGGCTATTTAAAGAACTAATTCTTTTTGCCGATTACACTACTTTGATTATACTGCTTTGATAAAAAATAATAATACAACTGATATGGTTTCTTCTCTGCAAGGTGTGTTAAAGGATTTGGAGCAATGGTTTTTAGAAAATTGGTTAAAACTTAATGTTGAAAAAACAAATATTATAAAATTTTCTACTAGACACAAAAATATGGAAAACTGTTCTTTTAATTTAGTTGAAGCTCATAAATTCTTAGGGGTTTATGTAGATGACACAGTTAAATGGGATTCACATTTGAATTATTTACATACCAAAATTAGGTCGATATCATCTTTATTCATACATTTAAGGGACTGTGTTTCTATTGAGACACTTAAAGTCGTTTATCATGCTTATGTGGAGTTGTTATTAAGATATGGCATAATTTTATGGGGTCAAGCTACTGGTATTAAAACTATATTCAGGTTACAAAAACGTATTATTCGCATTATCACCAACTCTCATCCACGCAGTTCTTGTAAGAAACATTTTCAAAATTTCAAAATTCAGACATTAACGGGGTTGTATATTCTAGAATTATTAAATTACATACATACAGTTAAAAATGAGCTACCAGAAACAATACATTTTAATCACAGGTATGAAACCCGAAATGAAAATATATTTAGACACCCCAAACACCGTTTGACCCTATATGAAAAATCTCCATTGTATGCTGGGCTGAGATTGTACAATGTGCTTCCGCCGTGCTATAAGTCACTAAGCAAAACCAAATTTAAAGAGACAATAGATACTTTACTTATTGACAAGGCTTTTTACTTAATTGAAGATTTTTACAGAACCTCAATTTAGAACATTTTTTATTTTTTTGTTTTAAATGTTTAATTTTAAGTTAAGTTTAAATGTTAAATATTTTATGTATGGATATAATTTTGACAATGCACCTATTCTAAATGTTATGACATGTATGGAATGTTTTGTGCAAATAAAGTGTCTATGTCTATGTCAGTTAGTGAAAATGAAGTTGATGAGATGGAAATGAGAGCACAAACTGTTTGTGCTAATCTTTTTCCTCCAAAATCCAAACAAAGGTATGAAATTACATACCAGCAATTCATTAAATGGACGAAACAAAATAAGGTTAAATTGATAATGAAAATGTGCTTCTGGTTTATTTTGAAAACCTTTTTTCCACTTTTTCACCCAACTCAATGTGGACCACATGTTCGATGCTGAGATCTTACTGTAAATTACTGTAACTGTTTCACTACGGTATATTATTTAGTTGTAAAAAGAAATATGCACTACTTCCTTAATCGTACCTTATAGAGTATTTACGGTAAGAATGCTGCTAGCAGAACCTATTCCCAGAAAAAAAGTAAGGTATTTTTTTTAACGAAGTTTTACAAACACGTAATTACATTAAATCAGCTGATGATACAATAAGTCGTTGCATCACTTTCATTAGCAATGACATTAAACAAAAAAATTTCCTCTCTAAGAAGTTATGAGTAGTGATTGTTATAAAAAATTAGAATATATGACACTAATGTATGTGTGTTGCGCGATTATGTAGTATGGGAACATATTTTATGATGTGAACGAGTACTTATATTAATTAAGGTAATGCTTTAATTAATTAATTAAAAGTTGAGCTCCCTTTATTTGCATTTGAGTTCTCGGTTAATCCACCATGTGTGGTAAATAATTGTATAACAAACGCATGAAAACAACATTAAACATTACTGTCTTCATTTGTACTTTTACATCCAATAAAACAACAATATATCCTAGAGGTTAAATACTTTTTTGTTGCCAACGTAAACCATTGGTCGTCTGCATAGCGACCGGTTTCGACGTTTCGACACCCAAGGTGTCATTGTCAAGCCTAAGACGTTTATTGCTCCTATAATAGGAGGTCGTCAAGAAGTCTTCAAAACATAAACACGAGACCCAAACAAATAGTTTTACGAATAAAGAAAACATCATGGCCAATCAAAACACTAATGATCACGGCGCGGCTGCGGGTACAGGGAGTACGGTAGGTCAAGACTGACCGTCGCCGTATCCTTTCCCTCCCCTCCTACCCCTCGTATTGTTATCAGCTCCATTGTCTTCTGATAATATTTCTGTGAATGAGACAGCTTTGTAAATTATGTCTGACTCAAACGACGTTTTTTTGTTGAGAATGTGTTGGGGGATTTTTTGCCGGCGTTGAAAATGTCAAACTCTTCAATTGTATCTAGAAAACGACCTCTTTTTTTATAAGAAATGCAATACATTGATGGTTTTGTCAGTATTTGAGACGTCGTGGTTATAATTAGTCAAATGATCTTAATACGGAATTGGGTTTGTGGATGGATGGTTTCGGTAGCTGTTCCTTATATCTTGTTTTAAATTATCCGGAAGGCAACACCTCAAAAAATTAAAATAACAATGTTGAGCAAACATATTAAGTAATCGTGATATTTTAGGTATGTACTGCAATTGATTTGAGTTTGGTTAATATATACAGTAGACTCCCTCTTATCCGGACACCTTTTAACCGGATATCGGTTTAACCGGACTACACGCGGCAGAAATTACATCTCTTTAACCGGACAATTTTTATCAGCACGTCGGTTTAACCAGAGTAGATCGGCAGGAAGAGAGCGGTACTGAAACGACCGTTCTCGTGGGAAAGATTTGAGATCAGTAATCACGTGTCTAAATACAATGCTCTCCTAAATTTAAGTCAAATACTGTATACAGTATGCATTTAAACGGTCCGTTTTAACGAGTTTTTGGGGACATCGGCTTTACCGGAAAACCCATTATCCGGTCTGGCGTTGGTCCCGAGGAGTCCAGATAAGGGGGAGTCTACTGTACAAACTTCAATATTTAAAATGAGACCTAAAAAACTCTAAAAATTAAACAAACATTGTCATACAGCAATAAATCATATAATGAAAAAAACTGCCTTTTTTTAGTCATTTAAGTTTAAACAATTAAAATGGCCACCATTTTGAAATTTTAAGTTGAATCAAGATGGTTTTTTCCTAACACGGGGCTATTCTACCTTAACTTACATACCAAGTTAAATAACGATCGGTTGAAAAAATCCAAAAATAAAAATGTTTATGTAAAAATACAAAAGGTGGATATCTGGTTAACAAATCGATTTTGGAAAAAATGTATTCTTGATTTTCTCTTTATTTTGACCCATAGAACCATTTCCCGGAGTTTGACTGTTTACTAATGGGGCACCCTGTATATATAGTAGGATTTAACCCTTACCACTCTTGTGTCGGCCATGAGCCAACATCTGCCGTTTCGCAATCGTATCACATTTTGGCTAAACAAAAATATTAAAAAAATATAAAATTGTTTTTGGAAATTTTATTATTTATTGTTTATTATTAGTGTAATTGGAAGTTAAAATACTGGTAGGCTTAATGATCTGCATAGTAAATTAAACCTAGGGCATAGAGTATAGGCCCTTAAAATGAGAGTGGTAAGGGCTAAGTGTTTTATCGGTTTGAAAATGATTTATTTATAATTACGGTAACATGTATGGTAGTTATAATTATTATCACCAAAGTGCATCTGTTTTGAAACAGCACGTTCCGGTAGCCAATGATGACTAGCAGAAGCTAACAAGAGCAGGTTTGTTCATTATATGATTTAATGCTGTATGACAATGCTTGTCTAATTTTTAGAGTTTTTAAGCTGTTATTTTAAATATTGAAGTTTGTATACCTTAACCAAACTAAAATCAATTAACTTACTTAAAATATCTTGAGTACTCATTATATTTGCACAACATATTAATTGCACCTTTATTTATTAGAGTACTCGTTCACATCATATCATATGTTCCCGTACCACATAATTGCACAACACACATGCTAATGTTATTATCGTGAGCTAGGCCTACATTAACGTAAGGTTTGACGAGCGCCAGCTTGTATTCATTGCCCAAGCAGTTGTAATGTAGTTTGTAGTGTAGCGACGTAGCGTAGCAGTGTAGCAGTGTCAGTCACATGCACGGGGTCGGTGGGGAAGTGAGACAAAGAGAGAAGGAATGTGCAAGTGAGAGCGATGCAGAGTAGGCCGCGGGGCGAGGGGGGAATGTGCGAGAGAGAGCGCTGATAGAAAAAAAATCCTACTATCGCGCGCCTATCGGCAGCTCACATCAACTACTTGCTCCCGAGACCTGGCTCACACTACTACCGGCCCATAAGCCTGGGATGTCTTCTGTAGGTATATATAGTCAATGCTAGTATTTAAGTTTATACTATTAATAACTTTATAAATTTAATTTTACTTGAATTTTACGTAAACAATGTACTTTAATGCTTCAAAACTATATATATTCGTATTTTATTTTTTGAAAAATTGTTACTTTTTTGTATATATTGTGGAAATAAAACTGATTTGATTTTATTTGATGTAAGAAATTAATCTTTTTTATAGTAATGTCAATGAAATAAAATAAAAAAAATACTGGAAGCCCTGTACCGTACTGATTTTGTACAACAAATAGGTTACGGCAAAAATAGATTATTTTAAAATGTTACATTGGTTAAAATTAGGATTATTAACCTTAGTAGAGTTCCAAAGCCTGTGATTGTAAAACTCTTTGGAGTCTATAATAATAACATAAATATTCGCTCGGTAATATTCGATATTCAAAAATATTATGAAGTATTTGATTTGATTAGATTCAGACTCAAAAATCACTATTCGCACACCCCTACCAACAACGCACGCCACGAGCAGTGTGGAATAGCCTTTTAACCCATTTGCATCGGCTTATTTATTTACCAAAAATACCAGTATCACTGAAACAGTAAAAAAAATTAAAAAATATTAAACTATTTTTTTATGATGTTTTATAGTATGTTATAGCTGAAAATAATAATAAAATGTATATTTGTACATATTTTTGTATTTTATATGTATATTTATATGTATTTAGGATAATATTATACTATTTTTTATACTTCTCAAAAAATAAGTGCATACCTGCCTGTATTTCATAATTATCATATCATTCAAGGAATGAAATATTTTGCTGAACAAATTTAAATATTTTTTATATATTTACGTATATGTATATATATATATATATATATATATATATATATATATATATACACACACACACACAATTTTTGTGAAGATCAACTTTTTGTTTGTCAAAGTTTAGATACATAAATCATTGCATAATTTTCAGTAAAAATACCCACAGAATTGTTAAAAATATACACACAGTATAAAAGGTAATTGGAAGTACATAGAGACTAAAGCTGTAAGCGAGATGGCGCCAGTATGGCACAGAGTGCGGCACGGCACGGCGCTGTCGTGGTTGCAGCATCGCGTCACCCATGCCTTACGTTACCATACTGTAGCCCTCACTTACTAAATAACACTCATTGCATAGTTTGATTGAAATTTTGTTGTAAATACCAATAAATTTTAGTTCAGCTCCATTCATTTCAGGAAAATAAAAGAGTAAACTAAAATCATGTGTTTTATTTTTACATTTTAGGGTAGGTCAATTATTATGAAACAATGAATACAAACTGTTCAAACTATCATTTTCAAAATGTGTGGAATGCTTTGAAATTATAAATGTCCACATCTCAGGGTAAAACACGAAGAAACATTGTTCAAACTAGTAGTTTCGAAGGGTGTGATAAGCTTTGAAGTGATCAATACACAAAGGTACATGGCAAGTGTCACATTCATAAGTGGTTTCACGTCTGTTACCATGAATATAACACACTTTCACACTTTGCATCGTTTGGCACTTTGCATCGTTTTTTCAGTCTTTGAACCTTTTTTCTCAGATGGTTGGAGCTTTTGAGGAAAGTGTCTTCCTTGTAGGCGCTGAGGGGGTGGGTTTGGAGGCGTATGTCTTTCAGGCAACGCAACTGCACACTCATTTATAATTTCTTCGACTAATGCTTGCCGGAAAGTGGCAAATGATCGATTTGCCTTGTTACCGTTGAGGAGTTTGTGCACTATGAATGAATTCAGCACACACATATCAATTATGTAAAAAGCGATCTTCTTGTATGATTTTGCATACCTCCTCAATATGTTATTTTGGCTCAATATTTGATCCCCGCGGTCAACCCCACCCATACTGTTGTTATAAGCCTGAATAGCTAGAGGTTATATTTTGCTATTTCCGGTTTTCCAGCACCTTTTATTAGTTTCGCAGTAGTCCAATTTGTGCATAGTAGTAATCATGTACACGTCCTTCCTGTCAAGCCACCTTATAACCAAAATGTTTTGGAATGATCTGGCACTTGATTTGCCAACTTCCAATTTACATTTTCTCAAGTCTTTAGGCATTTTCGCACGGTCACATTGAACTGTGCCACACGTGTTTATACCAAGATTGAAGAGCTTGTGGATTAGTATCGGTGATGTTTACCAATTGTCGATATAAAGGTTGTATCCTTTATGTAGAACGTCACATCGTTCACACATTTGTAATACGACTTTCTGGCTGGCCGGGAGGTCTCCAATCTTGTCCTTACCAACATAAATATCAAAACTGCAAATATATGCATTTGTTGAGTCGCATAGTTTATAGAACTTGATCCCAAACCGGGCTCGTTTTTTTGGGTTGTACTGTATATACAACAGTCTACCGCGACACTTGACAAGAGACTCGTCAATAGAAATTTCTTGGTTAGGAATGTAATTACGGCGGAATTTACTTTCCACTAAATCAAACAGGGGCCTTATTTTGTGAAGACGATCAGTCCGGTCGATATTGTCGTTGTTACAAAAATGCAAGTATTTACTTATGGCTAAGAACCGATCACGGGGCATTACATTTCCGAAAATAGGTGTATGGATCACTGGTGATCGACTCCAGTAACTTTGAATGGTCGGCTTGTCGACAAGTCCCATAAGAATACATAGTGCTATGTACACTCTGACTTCATTTGGTGTAACAGGGAGGAAACCTATAGCACCTTTTTCGATTGCGTAGGCGTTAGTCTCATTCGTTATAAGTGAAACTACTTCATCGTCAAAAAAAGACGAGAAAACCTTGTACCTGCTGTCTCCAGCTCTTATGCCTAAATTTTGGTTTAGGCCAGGACGTCTAGTAAAATCATGAATGATTGGTGTAAAATCTTCGTTACTTAGAGGTTCGTCCCAAATCCATGTAGATTTTTTGTGATATAGCCTAGAATAGTCATCAGTAAGCGCATCGTTTTGTTCAATATCCAACATGTCAAGATCAGCATTGTCAATAATTTGGTTTCGCACTTCATTTAGGCCTACATTATTTACAGGATGGCTCAAAATATTGTCATTTACAACTGTCATGTTAGCTTGGCTTTCATTTAGGGTTATGTCAAAATCAGAATCACTTACACCGTCTTGGCTGTCACTTACGTCTTCATTACCAATATTCATTATTTCATCCCAATCGTCCTCGCCAGTCTCTTCAACATCTTGACTCAAATCTTCATAATCTGACAGTAACAGTTGATCTATTTCACTATCACGTACACACTCACGATAACTTGCCATTGTTTGTAAAATGGAAAACTGCCGATCACAACATTACTAGTCACATAACTACTAAAGCGAAACTGACACTATGTTCACAAAGATCGATCAATAAGGCGGGAACATTATAGCGGGAACATTATAGCGGGAATATTATGGCGGGAACATTATGGCGGGAACATTGTGGCGGGAACAAAAACAACACAAAATTAGCGGGAAAATATTAGTAAACAGGTGGTTGACGCGCGGGAAGACGGCTGGCGGCTGCAGGCGTTCTCGAGCCTCTGACGTACCAGTACGTCAGCCGTGATACTGGGCATTGCTGACTTGACGTACTGGTACGTCATCCGATGCAAATGGGTTAAGAGTGGTTTTCACAATTTTTCCCGCTGTCACATAATAAAGACCTTTAATATGAGCCCTATCCTGTCTTAACAAAATTAAATATATAGATTTTTATACACACATTAGAATCTTGTTTGCCTTATTCTAATAGTTTTTACTATAGTAATTTGTTATGTATTCAGATGGGGATCTGATAACCATTTTTGACAGTTCCGACCTATCTTATGCAGTGCAGTACAGCCGAGTGCTGAAGCTCACACTGATTGTCAACAACGGTGACATCAGTCGTCTCTACCAACCCCTTGAACTGAGAAAAATTCAGGTAATATTCTACTATGATCTGTGTTGTTTTTGTTTTGATGTTAATTAGAAGACTTCTACTCTTAAAAAGAGTTTTTTTAACCTTCATCACAAGGGAGGTAAGAAATGAATGCAGTAATGAATATACGCTTGGATTGACTACGGTACATCAAAAGAATAAATTATTTTGACGTTATTTTAAAAATGTACTACTAGGCCTAGCTGTTGCCCGTCGGCTTCGCCCGACATACTTTTCAGTTTTTTTTTTGTTATGAACTGGCTGAAGTTGTGACTTCACTAGAGGCTAACATTACCTTTTACATTATTATTCCGTAGGCCTATAGTAACAGTTATTAAGGATTAAATACATTCTTATATAGCCTAATCACGGAAGCTAAAATTAGACATATGGGACAACTGAAGTCAAACTAAGGGTGTTATTCGGTCTAGTTGCTGTACCCACGCTTTCACTTTGCAACAAGGAAAAATAATAGTGCTGCAATCTGTTGGTAAACTTTGTAACTTGTTAATGCTGTTGAACATCATAGAACCATAGACAAAAAGAATTAAATATAGACCGTCAGCTGTGCTGCGGTTACCATAGGTTCTGGCGCACACCGCTTGGAGCACCACGGTAGTTACGGCGTACGCGCTACGTAAACTACAGCGGTGTGCGCCTGAACCTATGGTAACAATGGCAACCGCAGCACGGCTGACAGTCTATATTTCATTCTTTTTGTCTATGATAGCCTAGAACTTAACTCGTTGGTTTATTTGAAACAGCTGTTAATAATAATATGCTTTGATTATTTTTAAATAGTCTTTCAAAAACCCTGAAATGGGTACCTTTAAGGTGGTCCCAGGGGGGCTAAGCCCTGTTATCACAAAATTAATTATGTATAAACCTATTCCATGAAATTCTACATTTGTACCAAGTTTCGTGGCCATAGGTCCAGCGGTACCTGAGTTTATCACTGCCAAATATATACACAAACATCCTCTTTTATACTGGGTGGCGCAAAAAGAAGGCATGAATTTGAGTAGCGTAGTACCAGTGGAGGGGGGCTGCTAGTGACCGCTGTGTGACGCCATTTTGTACGTTAGAGCGTCCAGTTTTAGTAACAATGGCACAGTGGACTGTTCAGCTTCGTGTGTTCGCTGTCGAACAGTATTTCAAATCGAATGAATCTGTAATTACCGTTCAACGAATCGAGCGTAATGATTCGATACCTGATCGCAACACGATACTTTGTTGGGTGAACTCGTTTCGTACAACAGGATCAGTTACAAAGAACTGGCCGTCCTCGTACGGCGCGTACTCCGCAAAACATCGACACTGTCAGAGCCTCGGTTCTTCAGAGTCCTCACCGTTCGACAAGGCGACGCGCTCCAACCTTAGGGATGTCACGTCGATCGCTCCAGCGTATTTTGACATGTGAGTTGAAATTTCATCCTTATAAAATTATGATTGTTCAGAAGATTCATGAACGTGATTTTGGTCAAAGAAGAATTCTTTGCGAGAGAATGCTTGATATTGTTGCAAATGACAACGCTGTTTTAATGATGAGTGATAAAGCTCACCTCCATTTGAACGGCTCGGTAAATAAGCAGAACTGCTGCTATTAGGCAGCTAACAATCCTCGAGAAATGCATCAGAAACAACTGCATAGTCCCAAAGTTACAGTGTGGTGTGGGGTCTCAAAAGTTGGTATCGTAGGACCTTACTTTTTTGAAGAGGATGGTGCAACTGTCACAGTTAATTCTCAACGTTATGTTGAAATGCTACGCACATTTTTGCAGCCACAACTGGAAGCTTTGGGGATCGATATGGCAGACATATGGTTTCAACAGGATGGAGCCTCAGCCCACACGAGCAATGCATCCATGGAAGTCGTAAGAGAAATGTTTCCTAATCAAGTAATTTCACGTTTTGGTGATCTCCATTGGCCTGCACGCTCGCCAGACCTATCGCCGTGCGACTTCTTCTTATGGGGTCACCTGAAATTCAAAGTGTACTGTCGCAAACCACGGTCTATCGAGGAGTTAAAGGCTGCAATACGTGAAGAAATTGTTGCAGTATCACAGGACACTTTGTGGCAAAGCCATAACATTTCCCAACAGACTGTTTGTAACATATGTAATTAATACCAGATGTTGTGAATATAAAAAGAAAACAATTGAGTGGTACTAGTTGAACAAATGGCAAGAAGATGATGTTAACTGAAACTTAAACTACTTTAATTGTCAAAAATAAAACTTATTTCACGCTTCCACATTTATATACTTACTTAATTTAGAACAAAACTTATAAATCCGCGACAATTGGTAGCAGAGCGTTGAAAATGACCTCAAGACTACTGAAGAAGATTGATACCTTGAACAAGAGATTGGGCAATACCATTACCGAGGCCAATTTACTTCTACAAGGGGAGGACTCTTCCAAACCTGACCTCCTAGGGACACTGACGACTTTAGACGGATATCGTAGGCGTCTGGAAGACTTACTTGAACAACTTGATCAGATCAAAATCGATGACTCAACGAATGGAGGGGCAAGTACGTCAGTGGGAGATCCATTTGAACTAGTTCTGAATTGCGAAGAAGTAGTTGCAAAACTACAGGTAAGAATAGATTCCTTCACACCTCATTATGCAGACAAACAATGTAACTCCCATGATCAAACTGTAGTTTTAGAACCTAAACGTTGTTTGGTCAAACTACCTAAACTTGTCATCCCAACCTTTGATGGCGACGTCCTCAAATGGCAGGAGTTTTGGGATTCCTTTTCCTCCTCCATTCATAGCAATGATGCTCTTACTGTGATTGACAAATTTAACTATTTGAATTCATTACTTGAGGGGGAAGCTAAACGTTGCATATCCGGACTCCCACTAACATCATTAAACTATGATACAGCAATTTCTTTACTGAAGAGTAGGTTTGCTAACAAACCAATAATTGTAAACTCACACTACAAGTCACTAATAGCAATTCCTCCTGTTAAGTCTAATGACACGAAATTCTTGCGTCGTACCTTCGACATAATTGAAAAACATATGAGATGCTTACAAGCCTTAGGGGAGGATACAAATTCAAACTACTTCCTCACACTTATTACTAGTAAGTTACCTCTCAATGTTCTACTGAAGGCTGAAGAACTAAACTTAGGCGAAGAATTAAACGTAAATCGACTTTGTAGTACAATTCAAAACATTCTAATCGTTAGAGAGAAATCAGAGATGCTGCTGGGAATTTCTACTAAGTCTAGGGATGTGACTGTGGAGCATATCATTCATAAACCTACCTCAACTGCCGAGACCCTGTTAACTGGTGATAGGTCCTGCAATCTAAGACGATGTATATTTTGTGAGAAAGACCATTGGAGTGATCAATGTACGGCATTCAGCACAGTAAGTGAGCGTAAGGACAAAATAAAGTGGTTATGTTTTATTTGTTTAAAAAGGGGAAATAGCCTTAAAAATTGTAAAACTTTCAAGGCTTGTGTTTTTTGTAAGCAAAGCAAAAATCACCACAGGATCCTTTGCCCTTAACAGTTTCCACCAGGTATCACCAAAGATGCTGTGAATTCCCCGACTGTTCCTACGGGACGAGAGTTACAAGTACCAAAACCAATTGGAGGCTCGTCACACTTGACCACAACCCAACTAAAATCAACTAAGTTATCGTCTCTTCTTGCAGTTAACGAACAGGTAATTTTACAAACTGCAATTGTAAATGTTACAAATGAAGTTAACAAACTAACTCACACTGCTAGACTTTTATTCGATTCAGGTAGTCAAAGGTCATACATGTCAAAAGCTTCTAAGTTACAATTAAAATCCGATCAACATCAGATTTTAAATGTGTTCACTTTCGGAAACAAAAGTTGTAAAACTCTTGAGACACCTGTTGTTTGTGTTGGTATATCGCTTTTAAATAAAGACACAATCAACGTACAAGCAAATGTTGTGCCTCACATAACTGGACAAGTCCACTCAAGCGGGATGATAGATATTATTGATCAAATAAAATCAATATATCCGAACTTAACTTTGGCTCAAGGTCAACACCTGAACTCCGAAATTGACCTTCTCATTGGAAATGACTATTACTTGGACTTTATAAATGACGACAAAATTGAGGTAAGCAATGGACTTTTCCTCTTAAACACTAAATTAGGCTGGGTCATCAGCGGAAGGAGCTTAATAAACTCTATTGAAACTGACTCTTACTCAACTTCATTCTTAACTACGGTCCAGCCATCTAACTTGTTTGTTCCTAAAGCTTACTTTCATTCTGCAGATTCTCAACTTGTAGAACAATTGAAACTTTAGGTATACATGATAATCCATTTGAAATTGATGATGATATTGCTCTAAAGCAGTTTAATAATACTATCCAATTAGTCGAGAATAGGTATTCGGTTTCTTGGCCATGGAAAGAATACCCCCCAAACTTGCCGGATAATTATTTTCTCTCATTAGCTTGACTGAAATCGCTTGTGAAAAGGTTATCAAGTCAACCAAATTTGCTTCAAAAGTATGATAACATAATCAAGGAGCAGAGATCAGCGGGAATCATTGAACAAGTTCCGAAAACTGGAAATGCCATTGTTAAGCATTATATTCCACATCATCCCATAATTAACGAAGCAAAATCCACAACAAAGGTAAGAATAGTGTACGATGCTTCAGCTAAGTCAAAGAAATCTTCTAATAGTTTGAACGACTGCCTTTATCGTGGCCCAGTAATACTAGAGGACTTATGCGGATTGCTCATACGTTTTCAACTCAACCCTATAGGGATAATAGCTGATATAGAAAAAGCTTTCCTTCAACTGAACTTAAACATACCTGATAGAGACGTTACTAGGTTTTTATGGTTAAAAGATTTGTCAATGCCAGTGAATGAAAACAACATTGAGGAACTAAGATTTTCCAGAGTTCCGTTTGGTGTTATTTCAAGTCCTTTCTTATTGAGTGCTACTATAAAGCACCACCTGTCCCATAGTGAACTAACAGAAGACACCAAGAAATTGAAAACTATTGATACGTACTTGTCCAAGGCATTCTTTCTCTTGATTACTTATAAGAATAAACTTTTAAATTAATGAGAAACAAATTATATTAAAGAAAGGAATTCACACTTTTATTTTTATCACACAAACATAAACATGAACACAGCTTAATATAAAAAGTAAAACATATGATCTTGAGACAATGTACATTTAAACAGTACATAAGCAAAATTGTCAATGTTCCAATACTCCCTTCACAATTTTGAAACTAAATGTCACGAAGTCCAATGTTTACTTTAAGCTGTGTAAACCTTACTCGATTGAGAGGTTTAGTAAGGATGTCGGCAAGTTGATATGTTGTAGATACATGTTCAACATCAACAAGTCCTTCCAAGAATTTTTCTCTGACGAAGTAGTACTTAACTTCGATATGCTTCGTTCTGCGATGAAACTCAGGGTTCTTTATGAGTTTCACAGCACTGCCATTGTCAATTTTCAGAACAGGTGTCAATTGTGAGTGACAACTTATTTCTTCAAACAGACGTTTCAGCCATATTGCTTCTTTAGCTCCTTCACATGCAGCCACAAACTCGGCTTCTGCCGTAGACAGTGCTACAGAACGCTGTTTCTCGCTTCGCCAGCTCACTGGACCTCCAGCATAACAACTGATAAACCCAGACGTTGATTTCCGAGTACTTTCTTCTCCAGCAAAATCAGAATCAGTGAAAACATCCAGATTACTGCACGGTGAGGACTTGTACAAGATACCAACATTTATGGTTCCTCGAAGATATCTAAATATCCTTTTGACACTCAACCAATCCGCTTGAGTAGGATGTTCCATATTCCTCACAGCCAATCCCACAGCAAAGGAAATATCAGGTCTTGATACACAACTTAAATGCATCAAGCTTCCAACAGCCTCACGGTATGGAACTTTTCCACTGACAGACTCCACTGGACCATTGTTTACAGGTCTTTCACATGGTGTAGAAATGGAATTCGAGTCACTCATACCAAAACGTTGTAATATGCGTTTAGTATAGGCTGATTGACCAATCCATATTCCACTTGAACTTTTCTTGATCTGTAATCCTAAATAACTGTCAAGTTCACCAGATTTGATTTTAAAAACTTTGGATAAGCTTTTCATGAAGTCATCAATGATGCTATTGTCGGTCCCAGCTACTAATCCATCATCTACATAAATAAGTACAAGTAGCTTCTTCCCGTGATTGTTTTTATAAAAGAGACAGGGATCCGAGTTACTTCTCTTAAGACCTTGAGATTCAAGAAACTTTGTAAGTTTCAAGCTCCAACAACGAGGAGATTGTTTCAGACCATATAATGACTTTTGTAGTTTACACACACGTCCAGTTCCATCAGAATAACCTTCAGGTTGCTCCATGTAAACTTCCTCTGAAAGATCACCATATAAAAAGGCAGTCTTCACGTCAAACTGACGCAATTCCAGATTTTCAACGGAAGCCGTACTTAGCACAGATCTAATGGTGTCATAACGTGCCACAGGACTAAACAGTTCATTATAGTCAATTCCTTCACGTTGTGCATATCCCTTGGCTACTAGTCGAGCTTTGTATTTTTCATGAGAACCATCAGAATTAGGTTTTGTTCGAAGTACCCAACGACATCCCAGGACACGAGCTCCTTCTGGTTTATCCACCAAAATCCAAGTTTTATTTTCATGAATCGATTTTATTTCATCGTCCATAGCAGCCTTCCAGTCAGATGCATCATCCAACACCATTGCTTCCTTGTAAGACCTTGGAAACATCTGTGTTTCTGATTGAACCAGCATCAGATCAAAATTTCCACTGCTCATCCAACTTGGTACATTTTTCACTCGTTTTCCTTGTCGCAACACGTCTTTTGTGGTTTCATTTTTAGACAATACAACACACTCGTCTTGCTCACCTCCATCCAAACCAGTAGGAGTTTCCACTTCATCAGTTTCCACTTCCATGGTTTCATTTTGAGACAATACATCAACACCATTGCTTCCTTGTAAGACCTTGGAAACATCTGTGTTTCTGATTGAACCAGCATCAGATCAAAATTTCCACTGCTCATCCAACTTGGTACATTTTTCACTCGTTTTCCTTGTCGCAACACGTCTTTTGTGGTTTCATTTTTAGACAATACAACACACTCGTCTTGCTCACCTCCATCCAAACCAGTAGGAGTTTCCACTTCATCAGTTTCCACTTCCATGGTTTCATTTTGAGACAATACATCAACACCATTGCTTCCTTGTAAGACCTTGGAAACATCTGTGTTTCTGATTTAACCAGCATCAGATCAAAATTTCCACTGCTCATCCAACTTGGTACATTTTTCACTCGTTTTCCTTGTCGCAACACGTCTTTTGTGGTTTCATTTTTAGACAATACAACACACTCGTCTTGCTCACCTCCATCCAAACCAGTAGGAGTTTCCACTTCATCAGTTTCCACTTCCATGGTTTCATTTTGAGACAATACATCACACTGCTCACCTCCCTCCAAAACAATAGGAGGTGCCGCTTTGTCAGTTTCCACTTCTGTTGTTTTTGAAGTGATGTCAAAATGAACTTCATCGCTCGAAGATGGCTCATTATCAGGAACAGTACTTCCTTGGAATATCTCAGGCTCGAAGATAACATCATGGCTTATAACAGTTTGCCGTTTGCTTGGTACATACACTCTGTATCCATCTCTCAAACCATGATACCCAACAAAGATTCCTTCAATGCTTTTAGCATCCCACTTTTTCCGCTTTTGCTTCGGCTGATGTACAAAGCAGTTAGTTCCAAATACTCTGAGGTGTTGCAGACCTGGAACACTCTTACCCGACCACAATTGCAGTGGTGATTTGCCATCTACAGGACTTGGTCCTGTAAGATTAAGGAGGTAAACTGCAGTATTACAAGCCTCACCCCAAAGAAACTTCGGCAAGCCTTTCCTCTGGAGCATAGAACGAGCAGACTCCACAATCGTTCGATTATCCCTCTCAACAGAACCGTTCTGTTCAGGGTAGTAGGGAGAAGTTGTACGTATCTTAATACCATACTCCTGAATGATTCTCGTAGTTTCCTTTGATAGGAATTCAGACCCGTTATCAAACAACATTTCTTTTATGATCTTTCCACCTTGTTTTGCTTCTGCAAGAAAGATGCGCATACAATCAGCTACTTCGCTTTTATTCTTTATGAAAAATACTTGGCGATACTTACTGTAGTAGTCTTTAAACAATACAAAATAGCGGTTACCTCCAAGAGAAGTGACCTCCATAGGTCCGCAGACATCTGTACTGATCAGTTCACCAACCACCTCAGGACAAGTTGGACGAGAATGAAATGGACCACGATGAGATTTACCAAGAACACATCCATTACACAGACCCATGTCTCCAGTCACATTAATTCCATTCATCTTCAAAACTTGTTTAACATGGCGTTGATTCTGATGACCTAGCCGTTCGTGCCATAGCTGTAAAGAATCTTTCTTACATGCAAGTTGTACAGTGGGTTGTTTAGGACAAATAGCACGCATGTTAAGATAATATAAATCCCCATGCAAACGTCCAGTGAATGTAACAATACCATTTAGGGTAAATTTACATCCAAGATTGTCAGCAGAAAACACATGGTTCTTCTTCGCTGCCCTGCTGACTGACAACAGATGAGCTCTAGAATTAGGTACATACAAAATGTTTTCTACAGTTGTTCAAATTAGCTCCTTACCAACTTTAGTTTCAACAACAATGATCCCAGATCCCTCGGCATAACACTTTTTATCAGAAGCATTATCACTGAAGCCAGACATAAGTTGTGGTTCTGAAAATTGTGAATACTCTGTAAAATAATCTTTACACCACGTTACATGATGAGTAGCACCACAATCCGCAATCCAAACGTCCCGATTTGCAAAAGTTAACTCATTCCCGCTCATAAAACTATGTTTTGCAGACACATCCTTCTTATCAGATGTAGACTTCTTTTTAAGTGGACAATCAGGAACCTTATGCCCTTTTTGTTTACACTTAAAACAAAATATCTTAGTTACCTGCTTTTGATTCTGATTACTCTGCCCTTGTTTTTCTGTTTTAACCCTTGTACCCATGGGTTTTGAAACATATTGACACACTCCACGGCTAGGTCTCAATCAGTGACGGGTCGTGGGCGGAACTGTGTATAGGTAACCTATGAACCAGGGTAATAACCAAGTGCTTCAGTGATGCTGCAGGGCGCCACCCAGTTTCGGGGTATGATGCTGGTCGATAAACTGGGAACGTTCCAGCCCCAGGATGGTAACAGATTTTGCAGATCTCTGTAGTATTGAGTGTCTTAACCTATGCTCCTATATACCATGAGGTTCGACAGGTCCCTAAAATCTATGTTGACTTAGCGTTGGGGTGAGTTTCAATTTTGAGAAAATTGTGAATAAAACTGGATAATTCAGGGGTTGACCCACCTACGCCCACTATAATACACTATGACAAATACACTGGTTTTCAAAAATGACACAAGATATGACAAAATAAGTGAAGGTTTATTACAAGTTAATATTTTGCACAGACAAGCCTGACTCAAATGTCCGGTACGAAATAATAATCAATCAAAATGCTACATACAACGTTCTTCGTTCAGTATTCGTTACTACCAAGACACTTGAACCTAAAATATAACTCAAATAGGCTATTTATTTACTTTTTTTTGTGGCCAAAAGCTTTTGGAATTTCCGACTGCGCAGACGGTAGCAAAAATATATTTACAGAAAAGCAACAATTACTTTTACTCAAAAGACAACATTAGACAAAATATATGTTCGACCGTAGTCAATAATCAATCCGACAAAGCAATAATATGACACATAATACACAGTAATAATAGACAATCTTACAATTAGGCCTAAACAGGTGACAACAGAGACAAAATATATCAGGTCTCTAATCAATCCGGCAGAGCGTAATGTGACACAATACTAAATACACAAAAATAATAAAAATAGACAATCTTAAAACTAGGCAACACCAGCGACAAATATCAAGGACACTATTACCCTTTCGGCTACAATCCGAACGATTACCGTAATCTATATATCTCTAAAAGTTAGGCCTAGCCTACAGAATATGTTGGGACGATGGTTTAGTTGCGTCTAGTTCACTCGGCACTTGGAGTTGCACAAAATACAGTCTGAAGATAGTTTGATTGAATTTTGAATGAAATTTGAATCTTGATGCACCAGAAGTTGAGTAAGTTAAGTTAAATGTCCAGAGAAATTGATTTATGTAGTCTTTAAATCTGGCCAAGTTTAAAATGATTTGGCAGGCTGATAGTTGAACGGTAGTCAGATGGAAGTTACGGTAAAGGCTAGCCTAGGACTTATCAGACAGTGGAGGTCCGCTGCGATGACAGGTGGTAGGGGTGAACGTGGTCCAGGTCCGCAGCCCCGTACGATGTTGGATAGGCCAAGGTTGTAAGTGGGCCAATTCAGCTAACGTCTCTCCAGCAGTAGGTCGGATCTCTCACAAGCCGTAGGTAGGATCTCTCTTAAGACGTAGGTCTGAACTCTTGCAGGCCGGAACATACACCCTGTAATTCCTCGTGAATAATTTCTGTTCTGGTTAAATATTAACAGTAGTCCTATAACTTAAGTCATGTGTTCCATGAAGGCTAGGCCTTGATTAACTGTAATTTTAATCCATTTTGTAGTTGTTATGACAAAAGGTCATTAACAGTAAGTGAAACTAGGTCTTAAACTGTTCTTGCCTCAAGTTAGGCCTGTCTTAGAACAACTGAACAACAATTTGGTTTCTGACATTTACAAAATAAATGATTTACAAAATACATTCTCTACATTTAATTTTGTGAGCGTAGGTTGATTACATTTTCTAAGCTAAACAAGAAATATTTAAAACACTGAACTACATATGAACAAAAGCATGGTGAACAAGTACAAGGTAGGCCTAGGCCAAGAATGACAAAAATTTCTAAAAACTACTAAATATATCATTTCTTCCTTTTGGACAACCTAACCTAACTTTGAGGAATCAAAACTGATTGTAAACAAATGGTTTAAACGATTTTGCAAAATTTGAGACCATGTGACTGACTCCTGTTGCAAACTTATTGCTTTGCACCAACATGAAAATTACAAGACAATTTCTATCATAAAACAGGGAAAATGTACTTAAAACTATAAAATTATCAACATTGTTTGTGTCTTACCCACAGTGGTCTAAATTACCTACATAAGGTCAACCCTGGAATTATAATTTTGTGTTAATTTGACTTGAGAAAACCTAGTTCACGTTGACTACGGCAATCTGTAACTTGTTCGAACAACTGAAAAGATTTTAATTACACACAAATTAATAGAATTTGGAACCCTGAAGCAATTTAAGACTTTTTCTGGAATCCCGTCTGTCTTACCTCAGTATATAAATCCTTAAGAATCTGAGGGCAAAATTGTAGACCGGCGTCCAGAAGTTGCAGAGATTTCTTGTCTCAACGATAAGTCTGATGGCGGCCAAATGAGGATGATTCAGCGTCTTCACTTTCAATCTCCACTCTAAGGTTCCGAGTCAGCTGACAGTTGTCTCAAACCACCGCTCTGATTGGTTGTCCTGACTTGTTCGAAAGCTCGCTCCGTTTCAGTACCGTACTAGCGTTGATTATGGTTTTAGGGTGTCCAACACAATTAAACTCCGCTGGATACTATATTCGGTCCACTGTGACGCGTCAAACAGTGTAGATATTAACATGGAGTGATCAGTTCCATGACGAATAATTGGGGCGGCCTTTTAACCGTGACAAACACCCCTCCACCCACCAGAAAATTTCCCAAATTTTCTATATACATGGTTTTAGGTCTCCTATATGCCAGTTGCCGATGGTTTTGCCTCTCTGGTCCTTAAGTGTGTATACTAACTTAGATAATTTCTTTGCTATCCAGTACGGTCCGGTATAGATAGGTGCTAGTTTAGCCGAGTATAACTTTTGGGCGTCTGATTGTTGATAGTTTTTCTTCCACACCTTATCTCCCACATGGAACTCTGCTTCCCGTCTCCTCAAATCATATCTGTGAGCGGTCTTCTCGTGGGCCTTCTTCAAACGACTCTCTACATATCGATAAATTTTCTTCAAGTTGGACAATTTGGCTCCATAACTATCAACATTTCCTGCTTCCACATCTGGTACTTCGTTCGGGGTTGGGTCCAAGTTTTTCTCTAGTCCTGGAGTGTACAATTCTCTTCCATAATTTAAGTAGGCTGGGGAGTAGTCGGTGACCTCATGTCGTGCAGATCGCAGGGCAAATCCTAACTTAGGCAGTTCTCGATCCCACAACCTGTGGTTTTCACCTACAAAGGCCCGTAACATAGTTCCAATCGTTCTGTTCACTCGTTCGGTTGGATTACTCTGAGGGTGTCGGCTAGGATTGTAAAGTATTTGAATTTTATATGATTCCATCATTTGCTTAAATTCTTTTCCAACAAATTCTGCCCCGTTGTCACAGAGACAGTAATCTGGAATGCCAAACATTAAAAATACATCTTCCTCCAAATGTTTTGCAACTAACTTTGCTGAAGCAGCACGAAGAGGCACAAGAATCGGAAATTTTGTGAACGTATCTATTACGACTAATATATATTTAAATCCTGAGGTAGAGCGAGGTAATGGTCCAATCAAATCGGCAGAAATCATGCTCCAGGGTTTGTCTACTCCACGACGGAAGCCGCAAAACCCTTTAGGCCTATTTTGATCAAATTTTACTTGTTGACAAGTGGTACATCTACCCACATATCTCCCTACGTCTTGTCGCATTTTAGGCCAGTAATACTGATTTTGGAGTCGGTGGAAAGTTTTATTACATCCCAGATGTCCCGCGGTCGGGGCGTCATGCATTTGGGCCAATAGCGCTTCTCTCTTATCTTTTGGAACCACTATCTTCCATTCTTCTTCGTCTTCCGGTAGGCGTAGTCGGTCTCGAGTCATCTTCCATAGCTGTCCATCTTCTACTTTCCACAACGGATACAAATTCTTGGTCTCTTGAACATTTTTCTTCATTCTCTCATACCACTGGTCAGTCGTGTTGGCTACTTCCGTTAGCACTCCAATTTTCACCCGCTCCTTTTCCTTCGTACTAGGTGGAATGGTTTCTTCTGCTGTCGTTCGAGATAACAAATCAGGCACAACATGGTCCTTGCCTTTTCGGTGAACTAGAGTGAAATCATATGGTTGTAGACGTAGAGCCCACCTCGCAAGACGGCCTTGGGGATCTTTAAGGTTATATAACCAGAGCAAACTGTAGTGATCGGTAATTACTTGAAATTTAGTCCCTTCCACATATGGTCGGAAGCGTTCGATTGACCAGACCACGGCCAAACATTCCCTTTCCGTGGCAGAGTATTTCTGCTCCGCTTTTGTCAGAGTGCGACTTGCATAAGCAACCACTGTCTCGCCACCCTCACCCTCTTGACTCAAGACTGCACCGAGGCCGTTAGCCGAAGCATCACAGGAGACAGTGAAAGGTCTGCCGAAATCTGGGCAAAGTAAGAGTTGGTGCAGACACCAGACAAGTTTTAATGTCTTCGAAAGCCTGTTGGGATTCACCTGTCCATCTAAAACGCTGATCTCGTTTTAGCAATTGAGTTAGCGGATATATACGGGAGGCAAAATTGGGGATAAAGCGCCGATACCAGCTGGCGGTGCCACAAAATTGTCGGACTTCTTTCTGTGATGTTGGATAAGGAATTTGTAGAATGGCTTCGACCTTCTCTGCATCTACCCTAAGCCCTCGGTAATCGACAACATAGCCTAAATATCTGAGTTCAGGACGACAAATTTTGCATTTCTCGGTGTTCAAGGTCAGTTTTGCTCCACGTAATCGGGTGATTACTTCCTTCAGCACCTCCAGGTGTTTCTCAAAAGTGGGAGTTACAATTACTACATCATCCAAGTATACAAATACCGATGGTTCCAAATCAGCACCAAGCACATTGTCAATAAATCTTTGCCAGGTGGCCGGGGCATTATGGAGTCCGAAGGGCATGGTTATAAATTGATATAATCCTCTACCAGGCACTGTAAACGCAGTCTTCTCTCTACTCTCTGCACTAAGCGGTATTTGCCAGTATGCTGACTTAATATCTAATGAGGAAAGAAATTTTGCATCACGAAGGCGGTCCAGAATAGTGGTAACATACGGGAGGGGATAAGCGTCCCGTTTGGTAACTGAATTAAGAGCTTTAAAATTAACACAAAACCTTTTTGACCCATCAGGTTTGTCCACTAAAACAATAGGAGATGACCATGGACTCTTACTCTTCTCAACCACTCCCAGTTCTAACATCCTATCTAGTTCTTCGTTGACTTCCCGTAACTTTGCCGGTGACATCGGATAGTAACGTTGCTTAACCGGGGTTGCGTCCGCAGTATCAATAACATGCTCAACACAGTTGGTCCTCCCTAGGATAGGCTGATCGGCCCCTTTAAGAAATTCATTCATGAATCTATTTAATTCTAAGCGTTGCGGTGTAGTGAGATGTTCTTCGGTCTGCAGTCCATGGGGTGGAACGTTCATAGAAGATAGCTTAAGGGTGGTAGGTGAAAAGTCCCAGGTTTTCTGGTGAAAGTCTGTAATAATTTGCATTTCGGACCAAAAATTTATCCCTAGAATCAAGGAATGCTTTAAAGAGGGAACTACCAAAACACTGGTTTCTCTGGATCGTCCTGCTAGAGTAATCTGCACCTTCATTGTACCTCTAATTTCATGTTTTTGTGAATCAGCTGTTTCAATCCACTTATCAGGGATCGGGTTCAATAAATTTGGAAATTTTTGAACTACCCACAATCCTTCCTGGCCTAATACTGATTGAGAGGCTCCGGAGTCTAACAAGGCTCGCATTGGTTTTCCAAAAAGTTTGATTTTTAGATAAGGTCTCGGATCATTTTCTACTGGTTCAAATAAATAATTTATTTTATCTAGGCCTAATTCAGTACTGGTTTTATCTCTCTGGGAGTTAACGATAAGGTTGTTGTCAACTCCCAACCTTACAAGTTTTTTGGAGTGCATTTTTGACATTCAGCTCGCTTTACATTAGGTGCGCCACACCCATAACAAAATGTTTTCCTCGGTTTCTGGCAATATCTCGACATATGGCCTCCTTCCCCACAGTTCCAACAGGTTAGGTTCGGTAATCTGGGAGTTGATTGAATCGCTGAGACATACTGTGACCCGTGTTGTCGTCTGGGTCCACAATAGGCTAGGTCAGGTTCCATAACGATGTTAGGTTTTGGTGGCGGGTGTTGAGTAGTCGAGCGGATCCTTCCAAGTTCAGCACGGCGAGCTAAGTTCCGTAATTCCTCCAAACTGGTGATATTCAACATACATAACTTATCTTGCAGGTAGTTGTTAAGATTTTTCAATATTTGTGTCAGTTGTTTTTCTTCTGGTATCTTCTCAGTGAGGCGACTATACAGTACATTCATCGTGGCTAGGTACAAATCAATATTTTCATGTTCTCCTTGCGTTCGGTTCAAAATTTCTTTTAACAGCAGATGATCATAATCTGGGTTTTGGAATACGGCCTTAAGTTCTGTCTTCAGTTGCTCCCATGATCCTATGCGTTGTCTATTTGAACGATGCCATATCAGCGCTGATCCAGCAAAAAGGTCCACTGCAGAGTCCAGCAATTCTTTTTCCGATATTCCTCGGGCTATTCTTAATTCCTCAATACGCTCCAGAAAAGAACCTACACTAACTTTAGGCCCACCATCAAATGTGATATTCCACTTGTAGACGGGAACGCTCCTACGTTGTGACTCTGTAGGCTTAGGGGAAAATTCTAATCTATTTTGACTTTGACTTTGTGATTCAGAATCAGTGGCTTTACTGTGGGATATTTCCTTCGGGGTTGGTACCTGTAGAGTAATTTTATTTTCACTTCCTGTTGCTAATGGAAAGACTGGTGGTTCGGTTTTATTGACCTCAGGTGTGCGTGTTAGTTTCTGTTCCAATTGCTCCATAGCCGTTCTAATTTTTCCCCCTAAATTACTCAGCCGCTCTGCAATAGTCTCCTCTTTGTCTTCTCTATCACCGACCAGTTGAAGTCTGCCCAACAAGTGCTGAAGTCTAGCCTCAATCCGCCAGTATTCATTATTTTTAACGCCCGCGTCAAAGGCATCCACCAATTCACTTAAATCCGAAAATTTCTCCTCACAAATTTCCAACTCAGAATTAATATTAAGTTTGCCTACCGCCTTAGTGTCAACAGCGGTCTTATTTGTAAGTGCTGTTTGCAATCGCTTCCGCAATTCATAAACATCACCCTCAACAGGGAGTCCACGGACTCGGAGTTCATGCTGCACCTCATCTTTGCGCAATCGGTAACTCATTTTTTTTTTTTTTTTTTTTTTTTAAATAGGCCTATATATATTTATAGAATAGTATAAATTAAACAATGCCCCACGTTGTTGGGCGCCAAATGACACACTCCACGGCTAGGTCTCAATCAGTGACGGGTCGTGGGCGGAACTGTGTATAGGTAACCTATGAACCAGGGTAATAACCAAGTGCTTCAGTGATGCTGCAGGGCGCCACCCAGTTTCGGGGTATGATGCTGGTCGATAAACTGGGAACGTTCCAGCCCCAGGCCTAGCCTACAGAATATGTTGGGACGATGGTTTAGTTGCGTCTAGTTCACTCGGCACTTGGAGTTGCACAAAATACAGTCTGAAGATAGTTTGATTGAATTTTGAATGAAATTTGAATCTTGATGCACCAGAAGTTGAGTAAGTTAAGTTAAATGTCCAGAGAAATTGATTTATGTAGTCTTTAAATCTGGCCAAGTTTAAAATGATTTGGCAGGCTGATAGTTGAACGGTAGTCAGATGGAAGTTACGGTAAAGGCTAGCCTAGGACTTATCAGACAGTGGAGGTCCGCTGCGATGACAGGTGGTAGGGGTGAACGTGGTCCAGGTCCGCAGCCCCGTACGATGTTGGATAGGCCAAGGTTGTAAGTGGGCCAATTCAGGTAACGTCTCTCCAGCAGTAGGTCGGATCTCTCACAAGCCGTAGGTAGGATCTCTCTTAAGACGTAGGTCTGAACTCTTGCAGGCCGGAACGTACACCCTGTAATTCCTCGTGAATAATTTCTGTTCTGGTTAAATATTAACAGTAGTCCTATAACTTAAGTCATGTGTTCCATGAAGGCTAGGCCTTGATTAACTGTAATTTTAATCCATTTTGTAGTTGTTATGACAAAAGGTCATTAACAGTAAGTGAAACTAGGTCTTAAACTGTTCTTGCCTCAAGTTAGGCCTGTCTTAGAACAACTGAGCAACAATTTGGTTTCTGACATTTACAAAATAAATGATTTACAAAATACATTCTCTACATTTAATTTTGTGAGCGTAGGTTGATTACATTTTCTAAGCTAAACAAGAAATATTTAAAACACTGAACTACATATGAACAAAAGCATGGTGAACAAGTACAAGGTAGGCCTAGGCCAAGAATGACAAAAATTTCTAAAAACTACTAAATATATCATTTCTTCCTTTTGGACAACCTAACCTAACTTTGAGGAATCAAAACTGATTGTAAACAAATGGTTTAAACGATTTTGCAAAATTTGAGACCATGTGACTGACTCCTGTTGCAAACTTATTGCTTTGCACCAACATGAAAATTACAAGACAATTTCTATCATAAAACAGGGAAAATGTACTTAAAACTATAAAATTATCAACATTGTTTGTGTCTTACCCACAGTGGTCTAAATTACCTACATAAGGTCAACCCTGGAATTATAATTTTGTGTTAATTTGACTTGAGAAAACCTAGTTCACGTTGACTACGGCAATCTGTAACTTGTTCGAACAACTGAAAAGATTTTAATTACACACAAATTAATAGAATTTGGAACCCTGAAGCAATTTAAGACTTTTTCTGGAATCCCGTCTGTCTTACCTCAGTATATAAATCCTTAAGAATCTGAGGGCAAAATTGTAGACCGGCGTCCAGAAGTTGCAGAGATTTCTTGTCTCAACGATAAGTCTGATGGCGGCCAAATGAGGATGATTCAGCGTCTTCACTTTCAATCTCCACTCTAAGGTTCCGAGTCAGCTGACAGTTGTCTCAAACCACCGCTCTGATTGGTTGTCCTGACTTGTTCGAAAGCTCGCTCCGTTTCAGTACCGTACTAGCGTTGATTATGGTTTTAGGGTGTCCAACACAATTAAACTCCGCTGGATACTATATTCGGTCCACTGTGACGCGTCAAACAGTGTAGATATTAACATGGAGTGATCAGTTCCATGACGAATAATTGGGGCGGCCTTTTAACCGTGACAATATAAAGCAGTTTTAAGTAACTCCACGTTATCACGCTGCTCTATAGTGCGAAGCTTTTCAACTAGTGTTTTAATTGTTCTATCCTTAGATGGCATAGCTTCCCATACATTTCTGAATTCACGAAAGCTTGGCCCCAAAGTAGATAAAATCCTTGTAATTAAAACTCTATCACTAAGCTTTGATTCCTTTTGTTTCTCAAGTGCATCATTTAATTCGGAATAATGTTTTTGAAGCTTTGCAACATGGGTAGCTATGTCCTCATTAGGATCCCGATCCCACCTAAAGAACTCTTCTAGCAAACGATCTAGCCTTTGTTCACTAGACTGTTCATACACAGATATTAAACAATCCCAAACTTCTTTAGAAGTTGAGCAAGTCAAAACCAGTGTAGATGGTTCATCACCTAAAGATGACATAAGGTATAAAATAGCAGAAGCATCTTTTCTGTCCCAATCTGCAATAGCATGTTGCTCAGATCCAGAGATGTTATTAATAGGTCTTACTTCAGATCCCATTATGAAATTTAACAAGCCTTGTTGTCTTAACAACAACTGGATAAGCATCTTCCATTTAGTCCAATTACTTGCACCCAAAAGTTTCTCTATACCGGTACATATCTTTTCATTAGCATTTGCCATAATGTCTAACCAATTTTATACTTGTTCCAAGAAAAAAGTCAACAGTTACAATGCAAAACAATGAAGAAAAATATTATATAGCTTCTTTAAAAGTGATTTTAAAAAAATACCTTGTTTGTAGAATAGCCCATAACCTATTGATACGTACTTGTCCAAGGCATTCTTTCTCTTGATTACTTATAAGAATAAACTTTTAAATTAATGAGAAACAAATTATATTAAAGAAAGGAATTCACACTTTTATTTTTATCACACAAACATAAACATGAACACAGCTTAATATAAAAAGTAAAACATATGATCTTGAGACAATGTACATTTAAACAGTACATAAGCAAAATTGTCAATGTTCCAATAAAAACTTCATTCTATGTTGACAATATGGTAACTGGAGCCAAAACTGATGAAGAGGCTCTTGGTTTGTACGACTTTGTAACTGATTTGTTTTCACAAGCAAACATGAACCTCCAAGGATGGTGCTCCAACTCTTAGGCGCTCAAAGAGAACATACCTCATGGTAAGCTCACAAAAGAAGATGAATCAAATGTAAATGTCTTGGGTGTAAAGTGGGATACTACAGAGGACACTTTAAGCATAAAACCAATTAACTGTATAGAAGATATTTGTACAAAGAGGACTGTTTTGAAACTCGTATCCTCAATATTTGACCCTTCTGGTCTATTTATCCCAGTAACATTGAAAGCGAAGCTTTTTATTCAAAGTTTGTGGGAAGAAAATTTGGACTGGGACGTGCCCCTAACCGGGGACAAATGCAAGGAGTGGCAAGAAATAAAACGTGATATTTTCAGCATTTCTAATGTTTCAATACCAAGATATGTTGGTTTAGAACCAACCTCAATCGAGTTACACTGTTTCACCGATGCTTCGAACATTTGCTATGCAACTACAGTATATGTTTGTGTGCAAAACGGATCAGTTTCAAAATCTAAACTTGTATTTTCCAAAAGCCATTTAACTCCTAAAACTAAGAAAAACATCTCTGTGCCTCGTCTGGAACTACTTGGGGTTTTAATAGGTTCGCGTGCCTTGAACTTTGTGGAGAATAATTTAGAACAGCCAGTTTCAAGAAAGTTTCTTTGGACCGACTCCCAGCGTGTCTTACATTGGATTAACACAACTAAGATTTTACCTAAATTCACTGAACGAAGAGTTTCTGAAATAAAGACAAATAAAGATGTTATATTTAAATATGTTCCATCTGAAAATAATCCATCAGATGTAGCAACTCGTGGCACGAATGTTAACGAACTTTGCAGCTGTCAAATGTGGTGGTCAGGACCTCAGTGGTTTAATCTGCCTGAAAACCAATGGCCGAACTGGAACTTTAATCCCACTGAAGAAATTCATGAAGTTAAAGAAGAATTAACAGCGTTTAATGAGACGGCTGAAGAAAGGATCTTCGAACCTCCATATGGAATTGATGTCAAACGATTTTCGACTCTGAATAAACTACTACGAGTGACAGCGTTCTGCGAAAGATTTATTTCTAAGTGTAGAAGACAATCCATTGTTCATACCAAAACTAACGTGACTGCTGAAGAAATCCAGTTGGCTAAACTAAGATGGGAAAAATATGTTCAAAGGAAACACTTTTCCGAAACTATAAGTAACATCGAAACCAATAAAGGAGATCCACTTAAAAAACAATTGAAACTGTTTCTTGACTATGAGGGCCTGCTTAAATGTTCTGGAAGGCTTTCATATGCTGAACTTTCAATACTCCAGAAACACCCTAAACTTCTACCAAAAAATGAATACTTCTCAACTCTAGTGATACAACACTACCATAATGCTTTATTTCATTTTGGAGTTCAACATACTCTGGCAGAAATAAGACAAGAATACTGGATTTTGTGTGGAAGATCTCAAGTCTACAAAACTATCAAGAAATGTTTAACTTGTATTCGTTGGGAGGGTGGTCCATACAAATTGCCACCCATGCCTCCACTTCCAAAAGAGAGGGTTACAGAGCAGATCCCATTTAGCAACACTGGACTCGATTACTTCGGCCCATTATACGTTAAAGACTATCACAACAATGACTCTGGAGATTTAAGGAAAGTTTATGGCTGCATATTTACTTGTCTTACAACAAGAGCCATTCATCTAGAGCTAGTTAACGATTTAACAACTGAAGAATTTCTTCTATGTCTCAAACGGTTCATAAGCAGAAGAGGTAAACCAAAACAAATATTTCTAGACAATGCTCCTTAATTCAAACTCGCCGCTTCATTTACTGAAGATATTTGATTTGGAGAAAAAACTTCAACGACTCTAGTGTTTTATCATACATAAATAATGAGGGATGTGAGTTCTGTTTTATTCCTGAACTAACACCTTGGATGGGCGGTTTCTATGAGCGACTTATATCCCTAGTAAAGAGGTGTTTAAGAAAGACAATCGGTCCGACAGTACTTACATTTACTCAGTTGGAAACTACTTTAACTGAAATTGAAGCGGTATTGAATTCAAGACCTTTAGTGTACGTCTCTTCTAGTGAAGCCAGTTTATCAGATTGTATCTTAACTCCCGGTCATTTCCTGAATTTTCACGGGAAAAATGGAATTGAAATGAGTGAAAAGACAACTAATCCAGACCATAAGCTATCCAACAGTGAACATTTACTTCAAACTTGGAAAAAAGGACAGAACCTCATAAACACATTTTGGGTTCTTTGGAAGAGAGACGTTGCCGGTCTTCACAATTCCCCAGTATTGGAGATATTGTCCTTATTCACGATAATTTACCCAGAGGATGTTGGAGACTTGGTCGAATTAATGAACTACACTCAAGCAGAGATGGAAATATCAGAAGCGTAACAGTCACTACAAGCAACAAAAAGAAAATAATTCGACCTTTAAAATTACTCTACCCTCTTGAAATTAACCGTGATGAGACTAACCAGGTGTGTTGAAGAAATTTCTCAAGTGGCCGGATTGTGGCAAAGCCATAACATTTCCCAAAAGACTGTTTGTAACATATGTAATTAATACCAGATGTTGTGAATATAAAAAGAAAACAATTGAGTGGTACTAGTTGAACAAATAGCAAGAAGATGATGTTAACTGAAACTTAAACTACTTTAATTGTCAAAAATAAAACTTATTTCACGCTTCCACATTTATATACTTACTTAATTTAGAACAAAACTTATAAATCCGTGACACACTTTGACAAAAGTTATGGAGAATTTTGAAGAGAGACTTTTGATGTGTATGAATGCAGAAGGTTGCCACCTTTCCGATGTTATTTTCAAAACCTAAAAAGGTACTTTGGATTTCACAATGACCAATTCTTAAATTGGATTTATTGCTGGTTGTATTGGTATTATAAAAAGTATTGTGTGTTTTTTTTTTCTCTCATGGGGCTGGGGTATTCTTACCCCTTGCTACCTCGACCTACAAGATCTTTTGTAGCACCCTTTTTTTGTTTAGTCACCTAACCGAAGTTTTCTTGCGAAGCCAATCAGTTGGTACACACCCATTTCTCTTATTTCAGTAGGCATCGGGAATTCCTTTCCTAGGTGTTTCAACCTTTTATGGGCTAACGCCGGACATTCCAGCCATATGTGCTCAGCTGATTCTGTTTCGTTGAGACAGAATCTACACTGGTCTGTCTGTCTAAGTCCTATTGTCTTAAGGTACTTCCTTACATAGCCATGCCCTGTAAGTAGACCTATCAGGAGGCTTATTTCTTCTTTTTGGAGGTCGAAGATGTTTCTCCATTCCTTACTAAGAGGATTGATTAGCATCTTTGATTGTCTCAGGCCTGGGGTATTTTCCCAAACCTTTTCTTGTTGTCCCTTTGCCCAGGTTAAGATTTTTGATCGGCCCTTGCTCACTGGGACTCCGCAGCATGGTTCAGGCCCAATGAGTTCGGATTTTGCCCCCTCGCCCGCCAGGACGTCAGCCCTTTCGTTGCCTTCGTGCTCAGCGTGACCTGGGATCCATGCAAGTTGGATTCTGTTGTGTTCGCTCAGGGCCTTGAGGGTGTTCCTGCAGCTCTGCACAACTTTAGATTCCACCACGCAGGCGTCAATTGCTTTGAGAGCAGCTTGGCTGTCTGAGAGGATAAGCACCCCTCTCCTCTTCAGGCCTTTGTCCAACTGCAGTCTCGCGCAATGCTCTATTGCCATGACTTCCGCCTGGAAGACAGTCGGCGTTTCACCGAGGGCCTTTGAGAGGTAGGTTCCAATACCATACACTCCAAGTCCCGACCTGCCCTCCCTCCGCGATCCGTCTGTGTAAAACACCATCGCCGACTTTCCTGTTTTATCCCTTACCTTCTGCCATTCTCCTCTGTCTCCAATGGCCACTTGGTAGGGTTTATCAAAGTCGTACTTCCTAATCATAAGATCTAAGACCGTCATTTCCATATCTAAACTTGGGAGTTCCCTTAGGATTGACATGTGACCCGTCCTTCTCAAAGAAGATATTTCTCCTTTACTACAAGTCTTAAGGGCTGTTAATGCTGCCCTTTTCTTTATATCCAGCCCGAGTGGGAGTGCGCCTAAAATTGACTCCATCACCACTGTCGGGCATGATCTTGTTGTGCCACATACCCCTGTGCAAGCAAGTCTTTGCAGTTGTTGCAGCTTTGCAGCTGCCCCAGTTTGCTCTGCCTTCTGCCACCACACCAGGGCTGCGTATTCCACCATAGGTTTGACTATAGTTTCATATATCCACCAGATCAGTCTAGGGTTGAGACCCAATTTTTTGCCAAATGTTCTTCTACAGGCGCCCATGGCTCCTGTTCCCTTGGCGATGACATGATCTATGTGCCTGTTCCAAGTCAACTTCTGATCTAAGTATACACCCAGATATTTAGTCTCCTTGACTGACTTGACCCTCATTCCCCTAATTTGGGGTGGGGAGATTTTGGTCCTCCTTTTTCTCGTGAAGGTCACTATTTCAGTTTTTGTGGGGTTGATTGTCAAACCCTTTGTGTTACACCAATTGTCGATGTAGTCTACCGCCCGCTGGGTAAGGTCCTCAATGGTACCTTTGTATTTCCCTCTCACGGTCAGCACTAGATCATCTGCAAATGCCTGTAGGTCAATGCCTGTTTGTTCAGCTTCTCTCAGCAGTGCCCATAACCACAAGTGTCCATAGCAGGGGAGATAAAACTCCTCCTTGCGGACACCCTCTTCTGGCCTCGACTATAACCGACGAGTCTCCAACCGTGGCTGATATTTCTCTGCTTTGGAGCAGAGCCATTATCCAGCACACTATTTCTTGAGGAATTTCTCTGTCTGTCAGTGCTTCCTCTATTGACTGATAGGACACATTATCAAAGGCTCCTTGGATGTCCATGAAGACTCCTGCTAGGATTTCCTTGTGATCTAATGTGTTTTCTATTCTCACTACCAGGCTATGTGAAGCGCTGTTGTAGTCGATTTGCCCATCATAAAGGCATGTTGGTTCACATTCAGGCTTGAGTTCATGAGAATCTCATCCCTCACGTGCCTGTTAATGATCTTCTCCATAGCCTTTACCATGAATGAGGTTAAACATATTGGTCTGTAGGATTTAGGCTGAGTTGGTTCTTTTCCTTTCTTCCGTAGGAACACCACTCTGGCTCTTCTCCAACAAGTTGGGATGTGTCCAAATGCATAACTGCCCCTGTACAATGCAACAAGGAGGTCCACTAGGTCCTCCATGCCTTCTTGCAAGAGAGCAGGGAATATGCCATCTATCCCAGGAGATTTGAAAGGGCTGAAAGTAGGGATGGACGGGATTGAATTTTTATTTCGGGACGGGACGGGACGGGATTTTTATTTCCTTCCCGATTTTCGGGACGGAACGGGACGGGATTTTTTTCTGTGCATAAAAAGAAAGTACTGTATTGCAGTTACCAAAAAAGACATACGAAATCAATTTTCACCATTTGTGGCACTGATCTATAAAAACAAAAAAATGTGTAACAATTTACAGGTACCTATAGAAACTTGTGACTCGCGGGTCACGGGGTGATCGTCTGTATGACTCGCGGTCACGGCGCGATCGTCGTCATGACTCGCGGTCACGGCGCGATCGTCGTCATGACTCGCGGTCACGGCGCGATCGTCGTCATGAGTCGCGGTCACGGCGCGATCGTCGTCATGACTCGCGGTCACGGGGTTATCGTCGGTATGACTCCACGGTCACGGCGCGATCGTCGGTATGACTCCGCGGTCACGGGGTTATCGTCGGTATGACTCGCGGTCACGGCATGATCTTCGGTATGACTCACGATCACGGCTCGATCGTCAGCATGACTCCGCCATCACGGCGCGATCGTCAGTATGACTCCGCGGTCACGGCGCGATCGTCAGTATGACTCCGCGGTCACGGCGCCATCGTCGGTAGGACTCCGCGGTCACGGCGCGATCATCGGTAGGACTCCGCGGTCACGGCACGATCGTCGGTATGACTCGCGGTCACGGCGCGATCGTCGGTAGGACTCCGCGGTCACGGCGCAATCGTCGGTATGACTTACGGTCACGGCGCGATCGTCGGTAGGACTCCGCGGTCACGACGCGATCGTCGTTATGACTCCGCGGTCACGGCGTAATCGTCGAAATGACTTCGTCTCCTGCTTTCGCGGACCTATCTCGAGTCAAATGTAATCCCGTCCCGATAATCGGGAATATTTTTTCCCCGAAAAATTCCCGAAATTTCGGGACCCGTCCATCCCTAGCTGAAAGAGTTTACTGCCCATTTCACAACCTCTGGTTTGAATATCTTTCCCGACACCCTCCGACACCCTTCTGGCTAGCGCCACCTCCCTAGGAGACTTCCCTGGGCGTGGCCAATTAGCTCCTTCCCCTAAGGGACAGCTCTCCGGGAAGTGTACTCTTAGCATCTCCTTTAGAGTGTCGTGCATGTTGGTCGTGAGATGGCCATCATTTGCCATTACTGCGCCCAAAGGGTTGGATTGTTCACTTTGTAGTGCTTTCTGAAGTCTGGCTGTTTCTGGTAGGCTGGACAGCCTTTCGCAGAAAAGCCTCCAAGTCCTTCTTTTGGACTTTTTGATTTCCAGATTGTACTCCGTCAAGGCCCTCGGGTAGGCGTCACGATCGCCTGTCCTCCGCGTAGCATTGAAGAGTTTCCTGAGTTTTGATCTCATTCTGCTCAGCTTCTCATTCCACCAAGGTACGTCTCTCGACACCCTTTTGGATCTGAGGGGGCAGTTTACCTCAAAGGCTTTTTGTATTGCGGTTTCAACAGACTCCGCTAGCTCTTCTAAGCCTTCTACTGTTCTGGTATGTACCATTGTTCCTTCCAACTCCATTTGTAGGGATTCTCTGTATCCCTTCCAATTGGTTTGTTTGGGGACTCTGTAGGATAAACACCTCTCCAGGTTAGCCTCTACCTCGAATCGAATGTGTGTGTGGTCCGACAGTGAGGCCTCCTCAGAGACATGCCATCCTCTAATTTCATGGTTCTTAAGGTTGGTTGATAGTGTTAAACCTAGGACTTCCTGTCTTATCCTATTGATAAAGGTAGGTTTGTTACCCCGATTCTCTATTTCTAAGTCAACCTTAAATATGTACTCTAGGAGATCCTTACCTCTTTCATTGGTGTCGGTGCTCCCCCAGATGATGTGCTGAGCGTTGGCGTCACAGCCTAGGATTAGAGGCATCCCTTTGCTGCGCGCATATTGCACCAGGTGTTCCACTGCCTTTGGGGGGCAGGTGTCCCCAGGATTCGGGAAGTATGCCGAGGCCACTAAGGCCTTTTGGCAACCGTTGGCGGTGATCAGGTCCACCGAGACAGTGACTAGGTCTCTATTGATGAACTCTGGAACTGTAAAACATCTTACATTTGGAGAGACCAGTATGCAGGCTCTAGGCCTTACATCTGATCTCTCATATATTAATTTACCCACCTGAGTTGGGAGTCCTCTAATCGATCCCCTTGCGACCCAGGGTTCTTGGATGAGGGCAATATCCAGCCCTTGTATGGCAAATCTCCGACTCAGGAGTGCTGTGGCTCCTTTGTTGTGCTGGAGATTTGCTTGTAGGAATTTAATCCCTGTGGTCTCTCCTCCTCCTCCTCTCGGGGGAGTGATGTCCTCCTCTCCCACCTCGAGGACGATACCCTGAATCCCCTTTTTCTGGTCTTCTCGGGCTTTTCTCAGACCTTACTGAGGGACCCTTCCACCTCTCCTCCCTCTTCTCTGGTCTGGTTTTTTCGGAATATGGGGAAGTGATGAGAGCTGCCCGCTCTTGTGTTATCACTTCCTCTACTCATCTCCTTCTCCTTCTCTTTTTCTTTGGCCTCAGTGGAGTTGGGTGGTGTGGTGCCAACTGGTCCCTTCACCTCCTCCTCCTTTGATGAAGCCTCTGTTTCCAGAATTTCTTGGTCTGGAGGTGCTGCACCTAGGGCAGCTGCAGGTGGATCTTTGACTGTGGGGTTTTTGTCCTCAGTCCCTCCTGTTCTTCTGCCCTTCGGCTTCAGCGTCACCATTCCCATCCTGAAGTAGGCCGTTATCGGTCCTTCCTTCTCTAGTTTTGCCCCTGTGAGTGGATCCACAGCCAAGTAAAGTTGGACTGTGGTCCCGTCCACAATTCTGTTGAGGGCTCCCCAGCTTGTGGCTTTTAGCCCTTTGTTTAGTTTTTCCAGCCACAGTAGGATTTCTTCTGTTTTGAGCTGGTTGCTGTTTGGGAAGAAAGCCAATGCCACCTTGGTCTTCGGAATATCTCCTTCGGGAATCACACGGAGAGAGTCACCTAGCTGTCCTTCTTTGGACTTGATCCACCTTGCGGTGTTCTCGTCCTTACAGACCAGTACTAGGTACCCTTGCCTCCTGTGTTGGATATTAAAGCTCCAGATTAGCTGCAGGATTTTGTCCTGGACAGCTTCCATCTCTTCATTTGTGAGAATTACTTCAGGGAAGTTTGTGTGTATTACGCCAATTCTGACCCCCTCTGCTGCCTGTTTAAAGGAGAGCTTGGAAGGTTGATGTTGAACCCTCTGATGCGGGGTTCCAGCCTCTGCCAACACCTCTCCTCCTCTTGCCTTCTTGTTCGGGTTTGGGACCTCCGGCGTAGTATTTTTTTATCTAGGCCTTTTGCTTGTCCCTTGGTTCTTGCCCTCGTTTTGAGGTCTAATCTCCTGCTAATCTGCAGGCTCAGTTCTGCTGCCTCTTCTATGGAGTGGCCCTGTTTCCTGTACCATATGTATCTTCTTTGGCGGGCTCCTCCCATTTTTGGAATTCTGTCCCGCAGCTTGAGTTTCTTGGCTTTCTCGGTGATTTCTTTGTCATCACCGCTGGTTTCATCCAGGAGTTGTTCTTCCTCGGAGTTTGTGACCATTAGCTCACCCTGAGTTCCATCGATCTCTTGGTTGAGCTCTGATCTTACAGTAGTTTGGGGAGCTTCCTCTACTGGAGGTGCCATAAGGACCTCTGCTGTTTGAGGAGTTGCTACCCCTGCGTTTTGAGGCACTAATGCCTGTGTTTGTTGAGTCATTTCTGCCTCTGAATTGATTGTTTTTTTGGCTTCCGCCGTTTTTGTCTCCATGTTTGTCCCACGAGTACCGGGTTTCTGCAGTCCACCTCTCCAGTGACCCGATTAGAGAGGTAAGGGGTACATACTGCTGGGTTTCCCCTGGTGCCCAGCAGGCTCCGTTTGAGACACTCTTGATTTAGGCCCCCAGTGCCACGAGACTCTCAGCAAGGGTCGCATTCCACCTTAGCCCAGGGCCCGCAGTGCTCAGGCATAGCTCCTGCTATACCCGAACGTCTGGGTGAGCGTCCTGTTCTCAGAGAAGCAAGCCCTAGGCCAGTTACGAACACCCAGTTTTGGTGATGCTGCTGCCCCACACCAGGGAGTCTTTCGGGACTCCAGCCTAGATCCGCCGAGATCAGCGTGACAGGGGCCACGACATGAACGGTGCAGTCATCGGACTACACAGGCCTGCACTTCATTTTTTGTGCCGACCTTCTCGGACGGTCTTGAGCACCATTATAATGCCCCTGGGAGTGAAATAGTTCCTCAGTTGCAGATGTCAATGCAGCCTTGGCTGTCCGAGGAACTACCACACTCCCTTAACCCCCATTGTGTGTTTATAATAAACAAACTTATAGCATTTCAAAATCCATGCGTTCTTTTTGCGCCACCCAGTACTTATAGATTACAACAGCCTTGATTGGTAACAAATTAACTGTAAACTTTACGGGGTACTTTCGTATTATACGGAGGCCACCCTTATACAGCACGCTGCAGCTGTTATGTTAGGTTGGGTTATCAACTTATCATAAATGTTTTATTACTCATCTGGTATCGTTCGGTTCATAACAAAACGAGGAAAGTCCTACAAACGTATTTATAAAAACCCAACCTAAAATAACCGCCGCAGCGCGCTGTAAAATAAGTGGCCTACGATAATACGAAAGTACCCTTTAGAGGATTGTTTTACTTCAGGCTGGGTAAAAAAAGTTGGCCCTTGGGTCTTAAACCAAATCGAGTTGCTTTGGAGGGATTTTTTTTATATGTGTAGGTAAGTCCCAAAATCTTTGGGGAAAAAGATTTTCGATCATCAGGATCCCATCCACATTTAAATTGGGATTTGTTAGTTGATTTGTCATCAATAATTTTACAGCGCCGCGAGTGACGACGTTGTTTTCGCAATCATGGGAGACTTCGCCAGTATGGTGACTGACAATGATTATACCTCCATGGTTGCCACAGAAAATCACGATAGTTCCACGAACCCAGTAAGCGATGACGAGGTCCATGTAATCGCAGGAGAAGTATAAGATGGCACCGCAAACTGGGGACATAATGACGATCGCACCGTGACTGCAAGACATGTCGGTGATGGTGTCATGAACGCAGGACATGTCGATGAAAAAGGAGTGAAAATACGTTGACGATGGCGCCGTGACCGTGAGTCATGGTCACGATGGTGACCGCGGGACAAGTTCACGATGGCCCCGCAAAGCAGGACATGTTGACAATGGCACAGTGACTGTGGGACAAGTTCACGATGGTGCTGCGAAACGTGGACATGTCAACGATTGCGCAGTGACCGGGAGTCATGTCGACTCAGAAATACTTTTTTTTAGCATTTTTAATTTCCTATCAAACGATACCAAGATCAAAAAGATCGAACAAAAGATAACTGAAATATAAAGTTTTTTGTGTAAAAATAAGGCAAAGTTAGTCGGGGAACCCTTAATTTTTGCCTTATTTTTACACAAAAAACGTTATATTTCAGTTATCTTTTGTCCGATCTTTTTGATCTTGGTATCGTTTGATAGGAAATTAAAAATGCTAAAAAAAGTATTCTTGACATTTTTTCATAGAATTAGCCGTTTTTGAGTTATTTAAGTTAGAAAAATTCAAACGGCCGCCATTTTGAAATTTACAATCGGAACAACTTTATTATTTTTTCTATTATAGGTCTTGTGTATGCTAACATGTATACCAAATTTCATAATCGTCGAATAAAAAACTTTACAGATAAAAATATTTTTGTATAAAAAACAAAATGGCGGATATCTGGGTTAATATGCATTTTCGGACATACCTTCCCATAAACTTTTTTCTTCCTTTTAGTATGGGGATTCATTTCCCAAAGTCCTGAAACGTTTTTTATGGACACCCTGTATATATCCTACTATATATATATATATATATATATATATATATAATATTATAAATGAGAAAGTTTGGATGTATGGATGTATGGATGGATGTATGGATGTATGTTTGTGGCAAGTGAACGCGAAAAATACTGGTCGGATTGTGCTGAAATTTGGCATGATGATAGCTCACATTCCCGATAGGGATGGACGAGATTGGATTTTGATTGTGCTGAAATTTGGCATGATGATAGCTCACATTCCCGATAGGGATGGACGAGATTGGATTTTTAGTTCGAGACGAGACGAGACGAGATTTTTTATTTCTCATAAAATTTCGAGACGAGATCGAGACGGGATTTCCCTTCTCATACACAACGGGAAATGCACGTTCAAAATTTTTACCTGATTTTGTAACATTGTTAGATGACTAATAATTGTTTAAATACAAAAATAATGATAATAGGCAAGAATATTTACAATCTTTTATTAAAAAACATCAGCATAACATTTTTTTATTAATCACGCCTAACTTATTAAAAATGCCTACGATTAGGAAACATAGTGATATCAGTTAGGATAGAGTTCAACTTATCCTAAAATAAAATAAATCATAAAATAAAAGCAATATTAATTTTTATAAAATAGCTACTTGTTTTGACTTTTTATAGTAATAAAACATTTCTCACACTGCTTACACTTTACAAAACTTCTCAAATGTTATTAAAGTAATATTATTAAAATAATTAAAGTAATATTTACATTTAAAGAATTAATTAAATAAGAACGCCTTCACAAAGGAAACGCAACTACAACACGCTCCTGTATTGCGGGTATTGCATTGACTTTCTGAAGGCGTTTTTAATTTTTTTTTTTTTTTTTTTTTTTTTATTCCCGTCTCGGTAAAAATCTCGGCCAAAAAGAAATCTCGTCTCGTGTAACGAGATTTAAAATTTCCCGAAAATTTCCCGAAATTTCGAGGCTTGACCATCCCTAATTCCCGATTAACATATAGGCATATTCTTATTTCAAAAATCCTTTCGGGCTCCGCCCCAGTGGCTCTGGAGTTTCCCATGTTAACCTTATGAGAAATGGAATTATTGAATCTTAACAGCTAAACAAGTTGGTTCTGTTCTATGATGTTCAATAGCATTAAAGTTACAAGGATTACCAACAGGGTGCAGCACTATTATTTCTTTTACATTTATGACAACAGCTAATTTGCAACCAAAAGGTGAGTGAGCGTAGCGAACGAACTTCAACCTGGAGGCGAGTTAGCGTAGCGAACAAGCTAACCTGAAGGCAAGTGAGCGCAGCGAACGAGCTCCAACCTAAAGGTGAGTGAGCGTAGCGAACAAACTTCAACCAGGACGTGATTGAGCCATGCGAACGAGATAATCTTGAAAATTAAGAAGTTAAACGGGGCAAAGCCCGCGGGTTACAGCTAGTATATATATATGTGTAAGTTAGCATGATAACTCAAGCAAAAATTATTCTTATGGAGAATATCGTAAACTGTTTTTATTTGCTTGTTTATGGATATATTTTGATAAAACTTGGTAAATTTATTTCTTTTATACTAAGCTATTAATATTATACTTATAACACACTTAATTAGCCTCCCTGTAGCAGCAAACCTAGTTACTTGTTATACCTAATTTTATTTAAATAGAATTAATTGAAAATCAAATCAGGCAAATGGAAATTTGCTTAGTCTGCAGGTTTGCTGCGGCTGGGGTGTTTTCTATTTTGTTCTACTCTACTACAATGGAAAAGAATAAGCTAGGCGAGACAACAGTATTGATTGAAATTGATAACACCATTAAAAAAGTTTTGTTTAGTCTCATTGTTGACTATGTTACATTGTTTTGTTTACAGAAAGAGTTGAAACGTGTCCGAGACCAAGTGAACCACCTCTTAGATCTCATTGACATACGAGACCCTGAGGTGTCCAGTTCAACTGCTGACCACTACAGTTAGTGTCCTGCTTACTTACTTGGGTTTATTCCATAATCAATACAGTACAGTACTGTAATTGTTAGTGGGGACCTCAAAAAAGTGTGTTCCTCTTTGAAAGGTTACTAACGAACAATATTTCATGTAAAATTAATAGCCCATAATATATTTTTTCATTGATCTATTTTGTTCTTATATCCATATGTAAGTGATACTGTCAAATTTGTCGTCATTGATAAAGGTCATTGACTTAATAAAAATATAAGGATATGGCACATAAAAATGAAGCTCAGAATGAGTAGATTTGCCGGAAATTATTGGTTTAATCAAATTCCCAAAGGGCTCTGCCCTACCACACACAACTAGGGTAAAATGTATTTTTTTTAATGAGATAAAAAGGTAAAAAATGTTAAAAAAAATTGAATGACAAATAACGGAAATATCAAAAAAATATGTTGTAAAATGAGTTAGAATAGGGCTAAGCTAGTCAGGTTTGCCTCATTTTACAATTAATAATTGTGATATTTCCATTATTTTTTTTTTAGATTTTTAACTTGGTGTCGTTTGATAGGGAATTTTAAATGCTAAATAAAAGTTTACTTGAAATTTGTGGTAAGTGCACCAAAAGACAGTTTAAAACCAGCTGGACAGTGGATTGTTTGTTTTGAATAGTATAATTTGTTTTTTTGTTTATTGAGCGGAGCGAGCGAAGCTCTTATACATCGACTCTTATGCATTTCGTAATACGCAAACTCCTCCTAGACGGCTGAATCAATCGTTTTCAAATTTTGCCTGGTGATAAAGACCATATCGGTGAGTGCCAACATCTATATGGCGTTAAAAAAGTCTCTCAGGAATCCGCCCCACCGGGTCTCAAAGTTTCAATGTAATCCTTATGGAAGCAGTATTTGACACATAAACAAAGACATATGATCAGCTGTTGACTTTTGAATGCAGTAAATAAAGAAATTGCTAATAGCATAATTCCACAGATATTAGAACAGAAACGGTATAGATTATAAATGTAATCAAATGACGACACTAGCTTGAGGTGCGTGACGTAGGAAGTGGTGAAGGAAGTAGTAACGGCTAGCAGTCTGAAGAATGTAAACTGTTTATGACGATTAGATTAAGGTATCTGCATTCCTAAAATTCTATGGGAAGGGATGAAAACAGGTCCATGACGTAGGAAGTGGTGAAGGAAGTAGTCAAGGCGAGCTGTCCGGAGTGTGGGAACTGTTTATGACGATTAGATTGAGCCATCTGCAATCCTAAAATGCTATGGGAAGGGATGAAAACAGGTCCACGACGTAGGAAGTGGTGAAGGAAGTAGTAAGGCGAGATGTTCGGAGTGTGGGAACTGTTTATGACGATTAGATTGAGCCATCTGCAATCCTAAAATGCTATGGGAAGGGATGAAAACAGGTCCACGACGTAGGAAGTGGTGAAGGAAGTAGTAAGGCGAGATGTTCGGAGTGTGGGAACTGTTTATGACGATTAGATTGAGGCATCTGCAATCCTAAAATGCTATGGGAAGGGATGAAAACAGGTCCACGACGTAGGAAGTGGTGAAGGAAGTAGTAAGGCGAGATGTTCGGAGTGTGGGAACTGTTTATGACGATTAGATTGAGGCATCTGCAATCCTAAAATGCTATGGGAAGGGATGAAAACAGGTCCACGACGTAGGAAGTGGTGAAGGAAGTAGTCAAGGCAAGCTGTCCGGAGTGTGGGAACTTTTTATGACGATTAGATTGAGGCATCTGCAATATTAAAATGCTATGGGAAGGGATGAAAACAGGTCCACGACGTAGGAAGTGGTGAAGGAAGTAGCCAAGGCGAGCTGTCCGGAGTGTGGGAACTGTTTATGACGATTAGATTGATGCATCTGCAATCCTAAAATGCTATTGGAAGGGATAGGGAATTAGGTCCGACAGGTAGGAAGTGGTGAAGGAAGTAGTCGAAGCGAGCTGTCCGGAGTGTGGGAACTGTTTATGACGATTAGATTGAGCCATCTGCAATCCTAAAATGCTATGGGAAGGGATGAAAACAGGTCCACGACGTAGGAAGTGGTGAAGGAAGTAGTAAGGCGAGATGTTCGGAGTGTGGGAACTGTTTATGACGATTAGATTGAGCCATCTGCAATCCTAAAATGCTATGGGAAGGGATGAAAACAGGTCCACGACGTAGGAAGTGGTGAAGGAAGTAGTAAGGCGAGATGTTCGGAGTGTGGGAACTGTTTTTGACGATTAGATTGAGGCATCTGCAATCCTAAAATGCTATGGGAAGGGATGAAAACAGGTCCACGACGTAGGAAGTGGTGAAGGAAGTAGTAAGGCGAGATGTTCGGAGTGTGGGAACTGTTTATGACGATTAGATTGAGGCATCTGCAATCCTAAAATGCTATGGGAAGGGATGAAAACAGGTCCACGACGTAGGAAGTGGTGAAGGAAGTAGTCAAGGCAAGCTGTCCGGAGTGTGGGAACTTTTTATGACGATTAGATTGAGGCATCTGCAATATTAAAATGCTATGGGAAGGGATGAAAACAGGTCCACGACGTAGGAAGTGGTGAAGGAAGTAGCCAAGGCGAGCTGTCCGGAGTGTGGGAACTGTTTATGACGATTAGATTGATGCATCTGCAATCCTAAAATGCTATTGGAAGGGATAGGGAATTAGGTCCGACAGGTAGGAAGTGGTGAAGGAAGTAGTCGAAGCGAGCTGTCCGGAGTGTGGGAACTGTTTATGACGATTAGATTAAGTTATCTACAATTTTAAATTGCCGTGGGAAGAGAGGGAACAGGTCCGTGATGTAGGAAGAGGTGAAGGAAGTAGTAAGGTCAGCAGTGCGGAGTGTGGGAACTGGAAACCGTTTGTAGCAGTTAGATGAATGTATCTGCAAAGCTGAAATGCCATGAGAAGGGATGGAAGCATGCCCATGACAGGAAATGGTGAAAGAAGAAGTCAAGGCTAGCAGTGCGGAGTGTGGGGAATGTTTGTGGCAATTAGATTAATGTATCTAAAATACTAAAACGATATGGAAAGTGATGAAAACAGGTCCACGACGTAGGAAGTGGCTTAGGAAATAGTAAAGTATGAGCATAGTGTGAGAATCGTCTGTGGCAGTTAGATTAATGTACTGTATCTTCAATCCTAAAATATTATGAGAAGGGAAGGAAACAGGCCCCACGACGGTGGATGTGGTGAAGGAAGTATTAAAGGCTGGCAGTGCAGAGTGGGGGAACCGTTTGGGCAGTTAGATAAATGTATCTGTAATCTTAAATGCTATGAGAAGGGAAGGAAACAGGTCTATGACGTAGGAAATAGTGAAGCAATTAGTAAGGCTAGCAGTGCAGAGTGTGGGAACTGTCTTTGGTAATTACATTAATGTATCTGCAATCCTAAAATGCTATGGGAAGAGAGGGAAACAGGTCCACGACGTAGGGGGTGGTGAAGGAAGTAGTAAAGGTGAGCAGTGTTGAGTGTGGGAATGGATTAATGTATCTGCAATACTAAAATGCTATGCAAAGAGACTGTAGACTGTGTAGGTTAAAATGATTAGGAAGCACGAATCGATACATATTTTAGATACATGCAATCGTTTACAATCGAAATTTACAACTGAGTTGACAACAACTGATTTTTACTCCATAGAGGCTAAAAACAATTTTTACTCCCTAGAGAGTAAAAATGCTACTTTAGACCCGCAACGCATGCATTAAAAACGACTGTATTTACTGCAGTATGACGAAAACAATATAATATGAACCATTGATGACTCCGCTCAATTTTGTGGATGCCTCTGCGAACGCCACCTAGTTCTATTGTTTCTATAGTTACCTCCAAGGAGTTCTTTCCTGACTTCTATGCTTTACACGTTTATGTTTTTTTTTATTTTCTGTCAATTTTTTTAATCATTTTATCCTTAAAGTAACAAACATAGTTAAAGAAGAACATGGTGACCCCAACGTGAAAATTTCCTAACAAAACAATGTCTACTAACTACTCAGGAAGGTAACTCCCTAGATCGAATGAAGTTATGTAGGCTAGTGTAATTCTCAGTTCATCAAGGTTCTACTGAATTATGTTTGGCAGTGAATAAGTGTAGAATGAAATTTATAAATTCAGGGATACACACCTTTTACAGAGTTATAAAGCCTAATTGCCCTAATTAACTTGCCGCCACATCAAATCGTGAGCTAGAGCCCAGCATTAGTGATGTTTTCTAAACTTGGCAAACCCGCAGAATGCCACTTAAGGCCAATAATCCGTTCCAAAAACGTAAGGAAATACAATGTGAAAATAAACTTGAGATAGAACTCCTTGTCTAGTGAGAACCAGGAAACAACATAAAACATAACCTCAAGTAAACAAGCCCAAAGACAATCAGTCCTACTGAGCTAGTGTTGTGTGAAGATTTCGGCTGCTAGTGTACTTAATTCAAGCAACCAACTTTTGAAAATAGATGTTGTGAATTGTGATTTTCAAGAGAGAAAAAACTGTGGACGTGGCTAATTTGAAATTCTATAATTCAAAATCGTCATTTAAGTTTATTTACACAGCTTTACAGTGTTTTATAGGTTAAAAATACATATCTAGCTTATTATTAACATTATATTATTAACATATATTTTATATTATTAACATTATTGTTATTATTATCTAGCGCCGAACTATCCGAATCCAAACCTCCCAATATCCGATCCGATTGGAACCGAACCTCAACTATCCGATCCGAAATGAAATTCCACTATCCGCACACCTCTAGTTACCATATTCCTCACATTCCTAGGACTTTTCTCTAAATTTGCATGGTAAACAAATTTTCTCTACCATAGATCTTAGAGGTGTGGGAGCCTGACATTTTCAATCGAGCCGAGCCCCAGCCGAGCTCTTTTCTATTATAAATAAACATAATTACAAATAATAAGTTAGTCAGGCCAAGTCAAAAACCTTTTTTAAAATGTAATTTAATGTTAAGATGTAGAGTAAGTTTAAATATAATTATATTAGGCCTAGTCAATTTCACCTTATTTTATTTTATTTAGAAGGCCTTTTTTTCAATAAAACGGTATTTGAGTAAAAAAATCTAGTAGGCTATTGAGTCGATGATAAGAATGATTTCAATTCAATAAAGAAACAGAGTTTGTAAAAAGAAATATATTAATAAAACAGATACTTAATATACATGTAACGTATCATAAGTTAAAAACATCAATATGCAATAAGGTATATTTTATTTTAAAATAACCACTTGGAAGGACACGTTGCAGAAAGTCAACAGTGCCAGAAGGTCAAATAATTTATTCTTGTTGATTTAAATACCTTTTTGTGGTTAGCTAGCATTTTGTTTCATAATTAAATTAATGAAGGAGACATGTGGTAAAAGAAGAAAGAGAAGGAAAAAGATTTGGTTTGATGAAGAATGTGAAGAAAAAGTGAAGTATAGACAACATTTAAAATTGAAATGGCTGCAAAATCAGCAAGAAGAAATCAATCAAGAATATAGACGAACTCAAAGAGATACAAATAAACTATTTGAGAAGAAAGAAAAGACAAATAAATAGCATTCTAGCTGTTCCGTATTCAAGCATCTACGCAACCAGGTGAATCCAGACTTCATTCATATTTTGTTCCGACCCTTGCCCTGTCACGTGATGTCTGGCAATTTCCCCCATTCCCCATGTACTCTTCAACCCGGCATCATGTTCTCGCCATTTTCCCTAGTTTTTTATTATAATATTCCCCTACTCTATTTGTGGCATATAAATTGAACTTATATATTATCGTATGTTTATCTTATGTATTTATTTGTGACACACCTAACAAAAAAGTGAACTGAATAGTTAAAAACTGTATTCAAACTGTTCTTGGTGCAACTACCGGTCGCGTACGCGAAAGCTGGCCAGCAAACATCAAGTGCGTCAACGTCAACGGTCTACTAGACATCACTTCAGTAAAAAGGAAGGTACCAAATCACATTTCTTCCTATTTAAAAGTTTATTATTTTGTGCTCACAGTGTGTCTCTAAAACTGATCTTAACATAATATATCTCACATCCCTCATTTTTTATACAGTCCACCATATCGAAGTTTACCCCCCACTAGCAAAAGCAGAAGCAGAACATGTACACGAACCAAGATTTTTCTATAATACAGTAAAACTTTTTAAGGATGGTTTCAAACCAAGCTCCTTTGGAGTTAAACATAATGGAAAAATATTTGTAGAAAAACAAAAAGTCCTAGATATTTGGAAAGATTATTTTGATAAACTATTAAATGTAGAAGATGAGATAGTACACAGCAACGAAGTAAACAGCAGGCCTGCCTTCATGCATGTGCAACCAGAAATAAAAGAACCCAGCCTTGAAGAAGTAGAAAAAGCAATAAACGAGCTGAAGAACAATAAAGCGCCTGGAACGGATGGTATAAATGCAGAAATAATTAAGACAGGAGGAAAAGATCTGGCTATCCACATACATGAACTAATATTACATATATGGAAGCATGAAGTTTTACCCAAGGACTGGGAAGAAGCAGTAATAGTACCATTGCACAAAAAAGGAGATAAGCAGGAGCCAGCCAATTATCGTGGAATATCACTTCTAAATACGACGTACAAAATCTTTTCCAAAATAGTTCTTGCAAGACTAGAAATATATATCGATGAGATTATCGAAGACCACCAAGCAGGATTTGTAAAAGGTAGATCTACTACAGACCAAACATTCGTCCTCAAACAAACTGTCTCAAAATATTGGGAATATAACAAAAATGTCTTCTGCCTTTTCATTGATTTTAGTAAAGCCTACGATAGTCTAAGGAGAGCAAAAATTTGGGAAAAGATGGAAAGTTTTGGTATTCCAACAGAGTTAATAAATTTAGCTGAGCTAAGTGTAAAAAATAGTAAATGTAAAGTAAAAGTTGAAAACGAACTTTCCAAAACTTTTGAGGTGAAAACTGGCGTAAGACAGGGTGATGGTCTATCCCCCATTCTTTTTAACATTGCCTTGGAAGGAGCACTAAAAGAGATAAGGAAAACTGATTTGGGAGTGAAATTAGGAAGGAATATATCAGTGCTCGCTTTTGCAGATGATGTGGTATTGATGGCAGAAAGCAAAGAAGACCTTAAAGACATGCCGAAATACTAATTAAGGAAACCAAAACAGTAGGACTTAAAATCAATGCAGAAAAGACAAAATTCATGCACTTCGGACGAAATCAAGACCATTCTAGAAGCCCTATTGAAGGTTACAATTTTGGAAAAATAGACAATTTTAAATACCTTGGCACAATAATAAGCACAAATAACACCGAACATTCCGAAATTTAAAGCCGAATAAATGCAGCCAATAGAAGTATGTTTGCCTTGAATAAACTATTATCATCAAAGCTGTTTTCTGTCAACACAAAACTAAAAATTTATAAAACTGTGATTCGTCCAATTCTGCTTTATGGTTCTGAAACATGGACTCTGGACAAAAGTACTGAAAAAAAACTTGTCACCTTTGAAAATAAAGTACTAAGAAAGGTTTTTGGACCAACAAGAGAAAATGGTGAATGGAGGATCAAACATAACAGAGAAATTAGAGACCTGTATAAAGCACCAGATGCGGTGGCGGAAGCAAAAAGTCGACGAATAAGATGAACTGGGAATTTCAACTGGGACGGGTGGCGTCGTCCTGTAATCCAGCTACTAGGAGGTCACGAATTGTGGATATTTATAGGGATGCACTGTGGATGCGATGCTCCCTGGTGTGGATTAACGTCCGCACTAGTGAGTACTACGACTATCCGCAGTACTATCCTGATAATTAGACCAATTCGTAAATTACAAGGAAATATGTGGTTCGGATTCCACTATAAACTGTAGGTCCCTTAGTTGCCATTAGCTGTATGGGCTATTAATTAACAGCTGTGTCTAAGGAACATGTCGGCCTTAGTCACTAACAAGACTACAAGATCGCGCTACTCATCCTACACTCATCCTTCACTCATATTTGGGTTAAAATACGCACATAGTGGCGTCCCCATCTTAACTAATTGATAAAAATTGATAATGGCTCGGGCATGTGTTAAGGAGAGAAGATGATGCATTGATAAAGAAAGTTTGGAAAGAGAACCCTTTTGGAAGAAGACCTCCTTGGCGTCCCAAAATGAGGTGGAAAGATGAAGTGACCAAGGATATGAGGAAGATAAGAATCATGGAGGAAGATGCTGAAGATCGGAAGAAGTGGAGGCATTCAGTTGGCGAGGCCAAATACCACCTTGGGTATCGATGGGCATGGGAGTAAGAGTAAGAGTAAGAGTAAGTAATTAAATTAATGTTTCACTGTTAATCACACCAAAAATGATTTTTTTTTCAACAGTTTTTGTTACTTGACCGTGTATTTTTACCCATTATTTAATATTTTGTTTGTATAGCAGTGCAAATTTGTATTAATTATCATTATTGCTATCTGCAAGAGTATTTTAATCAATATTTTTAAAACAAACCTTTTTTTCATGGGCAAAACATCGGTACATTCAAAAATCAAGAAGGAAATAAAAATCCTGTCTCGTCCTGAACTTAACTAAAAGTACAATCTTGTCCATCCCTACTTTAACTTATAAACAAACTTGAAAATTGAATTCTTAGTGATTATTGCCTCCACTGCCCTCTCTTACTCTACTCGCAGTATGATAAAAGAAATTTAAATAAAAGTGCAAAAATACACCATCTTTTGTTTTGTACAGAATATAACTAACTGTAATGTTGAGGCCCACTAGTAAGACTAACTATTAAATATAATTTTGTTCTCAGAAAGAGGTCATTCTATTGATGATTATGATCGTGATCGTGAGAGGGGGCGGTCCAAGAGGCATAGGTGGACAGGTGGTCGTCCGCCTTGGCAGCGAGGTCAGTTACTTGTTTTTCATGCATTTCATCTAAAGCTTACTTAATACTTCTCCAATCTATGTTAGTTTTTTTTTTTTTATATATATATATATATATATAAATATACATTGTACACAAGGTTTTTACTAACTTAAAGCCAAATTTTTATAAATATTATCTTAAAAAGTTTTAAATTGTTATCTTTACCAACTTTTAAAACAAATTCTCTGCTGAAAGTTACTATCATCGTAGCTGTTGTTGGAGAATAAATATTGTGTGTGTTGAATGAGTAAACACAATTCACAACTAATTAAATTAATAAGTAAGAGTTTGTTCTAACAAAATACAATCAACATAAAGTAACAATTAAAAATAAACAGCCCATTAACAACGTTCAGCTGAGAATAGGTTATACGTGGTCTAACATTATCTTTTCTATACTGTGTTCTATTTATAAGTCAAATATATTAACTGTTGGTTTTGGTTATGTTAGAAAAGCAAAAATAATACAGCTTCTAAAAATTTGTTGCAAGCTATAGTAGTAGAAAAGAAACCTTTTCATCTTATCCCTGAGAAATATTAGAATATCCAAACTGTGAGCAATTGATTCCTTAGAATATCCAACCTCTGAGCTACAGATTCCTCGGAATATCAAACGTCTGAGCAACTGATTCCTTTTGACTATCCAACCTCTGATCAACTGATTCCTCAAATGATGTAGTGCCATCTCGTCCAAGTGCTATCTCGTCCAGTGTGTATTACCAGTTGATTAAACACTACATGGTGCCATCTCATTCATGTGAAAAATTTTCTTGGGGTGAGGATTAAGGAACGCTAAGAAGTTAGTATTCAGCCTGAAGTTCCACGGGAATTCAAGAGCTAGGTGTTGTACTTCTGCAGTTCAGAAGTAGAAAGTTCTTCCTTAAAAATCGCAAAAAGCCACTTATTTAGTTGTGAAGATAAGAAAAATTACATTTTATTGAACAATCACATTACAAGGGCTACAGAACAGTTACAGCTTTCAGGAGACATTAAAAAATTTTTTAGAAACGGCTCTTGCGCTATCAAAATGGATTGAAGTGTGGAAACAAGGAACTGAAATCAATGATTTCCCTTTTGTACATATGATTACAACGCAATAGCGGCATATAGCGTACCTTTGACTATTGATACAACTAGACATTATATCCCCATGTTAAAAGTCGTTACCAGCTTTTTGATTGAAATGGTCGTAGTTGGTGTGAGCCACAGACAGATTGTGCTGATGTAAATTACTGATTTCTATCGAATACGCATTATTACCAAGCCAAACTGATCAAACGATTTAATGTGAGGGGAGACGGTCAGAGTGTCTCCGGCTCAAAACTTACCTAAAAATACTTTACCTTTTTTTGTAAGCAAAAAGAAAAGACTCAGGGTCCCCTTACTAATGAGGGGTGACCAAGGATCCTCTGACTGCTGTTGTCTGGAGAGGTTTAAGATGGAGTTTGACAAGGGACGGCCTAGCCTATTTCTCTCTTAAATGGTTCATTTACTAAATTTAGTCTCAACTTTACTGCATTAGTTGTTTTAATCTAATGCTAGGGTTTGTAAAAAAGTTTTAGGTGCCTTTGGATGCCCGTAGCTGTATATTAAACACAGTCACAATTAATGATGTGTCAATAAAAAAATGTTATCAATTCTCGATACCGATAGCTGAAAACTCGATTCTTGATAAACTGGTACTACTATTTATAGCTTTATAACACTTTCTGAATAGATTGGTTGCACTACACCAACCCTTGTCTTTATGTCGTTTCATAAAGTATTTTTGAGATTATGCAGCAATTAAAAAAGCTAACTAGAAAATTTAAGTTTAAACCCTTCTAAACACATTAAATAACTCCCATATTAAAGATAAATCAAGATCTAAAAAAATGTTTATAACTAGAGGTATGCCAGCCTGATATTTTCAGTCTAGCCAAACTCAAGGTTCTCCCTTGATCCCTTTACTCCCGTGGTTGTGGGTGTGGGGACATTATCGTCGTCTTCTGGAATCTCTGCAAAATCCTAAATATCTTCCTCAGTTACAAAAACATCACCATTGTCTCCCGCGATCACGGAAACATTACCAACGTCTCCCGCAGTCACGTCAAAAATCTTGAACATACCCCATCCCCTCCCCCGTGTAGTAGACATCATCGTCTCCTGTGGTCATGGAAACATCGTTTTGTGTGATCGTTGCAAAATCATAAATATCTCCCGCGGTTATTTCGACATTATCATCAAATCCCACTGTCACAGAAATGTCATTATTGTATTGAGCGATCGTGGCAAAATCATGAACCTCCCCGCAGCCATGTAGACTACGTCTTCATTGTCTCCTGTGGTCACGGAAACGTAATCATCGTGAACGCAATGACAGCAAAATGATGAACATCCTCAGCGGCCGTGTCTTCATCATCTCCCTTCTTCATGGAAATATCATATTCGTGTTTCGCGACTGGGACAATATCAAGAACATCCTCCGTGTAGACGACATCATCATCGTCTTGTGCGATCGCGGCAATAGCAGTAATTTTCTGATCACAAGGGTGTGTGGGATTGATGTGACATTCGATTTTCAATACCAAAACCATGTCCAAGAATCAGTGATATTGAAAATCGACACATCCCTAGTCACAACTAAATAGAAATAAATGCGTCTGAATTTTCAAAACTTTGTTTAGTGATATTATACTTTAACAGATAAAAGAAATTGAATGCAAGGCTAAATACACATTACCACCGCAGCAGCGATCCTGCCAAAAAGACAACTTCACATTTTCTTATTTTTTTAGTTTAAACTTATTTATTAAAACATTTTTCCCAAACAAAGTACCACCAATTTAAATAACATAATTTATAATTGTTGCTTAGGTTTTCTGAAACAGCAAGATAAGCATTCTTAACTAAATATACCCTTATGAAAAAGTTTATATATGGCCATATAAAATTTTTTTTATCCGGTTATATTTGGTTTTGGACCAAATATAACCAGATATGATCATATATGGAATCCCCCATGTATGGAAATTTTTATATGATTATATATGGAATCCCCCATATATGGAAAATTTTAAATAAAAAATATATAAATAAATAAAATAATAACAATTCAACATATTTTCACATTAAATGGTATAAACTATGAATTAAAACTATAATAAAATTTTTAAATTCAAAAATTTCAAAACAAAATCCTCATACATACGACTGGGATTTGAACCCGGGACTCCAGCGTGAGAGTCCGCCCCGATAGCCACTACACCACAACCGCTCCATATCAGATGTCTTAACAAAACCCATTAAGAATATGAGAAGCTGTATTTGGTCTCCTAAAACAAGTCTTAGACATTTTATGTCATTTGAAGAATGTTATTATTAATATAGCCAAACTACGTGACATTGATATTTGCGGCTAATTGATATTAAAGGTACAATTAATTAATTATTAATATAATATTCTCCTTATTTAGGCCTACTACACTTACAATTTTAAAATTATACGTCAGTTTTAAGATTATGTTGCGTTATAATAAAATTGTACAATAGATGTATGTACAGGATTTTGTCATCTGGGTTCAAATCTGGATACTTTATTACTTTACTACTAATTACTTTAAGGAGAAATGCCTATATATTATCTGCCCCCCCTACTGTACCACATTTCAACTCAATCAGTTCAGTAGTTTGTGCTTACGAGAGCAACAATAAAATACACAAACTCACAAACTTTAACATCCTACTAATATTATAAATGAGAAAGTTTGGATGTATGGATGTATGGATGTATGGATGTATGTTTGTGACAAGTGAACGCAAAAAATACTGGTCGGATTGGGCTGAAATTTGGCATGATGATAGCTCACATTCCCGATTAACATATAGGCATATTCTTATTTCAAAAATCCTTTCGGGCTCCGCCCCAGTGGCTCTGGAGTTTCCCGTGTTAACCTTATGAGAAATGGAATTATTGAATCTTAACAGCTGTTTCAATTAAACAAGTTGGTTCTGTTCTATGATGTTCAATAGCATTAAAGTTACAAGGATTACCAACAGGGTGCAGCACTATTATTTCTTTTACATTTATGACAACAGCTAATTTGCAACCAAAAGGTGAGTGAGCGTAGCGAACGAACTTCAACCTGGAGGCGAGTTAGCGTAGCGAACGAGCTCCAACCTAAAGGTGAGTGAGCGTAGCGAACGAGCTCCAACCTAAAGGTGAGTGAGCGTAGCGAACGAGCTCCAACCTAAAGGTGAGTGAGCGTAGCGAACAAACTTCAACCAGGACGTGATTGAGCCATGCGAACGAGATAATCTTGAAAATTAAGAAGTTAAACGGGGCAAAGCCCGCGGGTTACAGCTAGTTTATAATATTATAAGAAGTGTTTGGAAGTCCAGTTACATAATCCAAATGTGGCAACAATTCCTTATAATAATTCCAGTTATTGTCAAAAACTCATTTATAGGCTACATGAGCATAAATGGAAAATTATTATTCCATATATGAGTAATTTGATTCCATACCTGGGCATATATGACCATATATATACCAAAATTCCATATATGGAGGACATTTTTGGCCATATATGGGCAATAATTTCATATATAGAAAACATGTAAGGCCATATATGGCCAATAATTCCATATATAGACTACATATATGACCCTATATGGACACCACCATATATGGATACAACCATATCTGGCCATATATGCTTTCATATATGGTCATCAAAAACCATATATGGCTTTATAAAAACATATATGGAATTTTGATATGGCCATATATGGCCAGAAATTACTTTTTTATAGGGGTAAATTTGTTTAATTTTTGGTTAAGGCTTACAATAGTGTACGAAAGTATGCTGTGTAAACTGTGGTCTTTTTTGCTGTTTCTAAAGTTTTGTGTTAATATACTCTAACCTACACATTTGGTTTATTGCCATAACAAGATTAAATGTTAGAAAAAATACTTAAATTTAATGTCTTGTGTTGTAGAATCAGAAAAGGGAAGAGATGGAAAGCAAAGTTCTAAAGAATTTGACCCTCTTCAAAAGGAAGATAAATTAGAGGCTAATGGAGACGAAAAAGGTTGGTAACTATTAATAATTATTAATTAATGTTAATTTAAAATAATATCATTAAAACTGTTTTAAGAATAATTATTGTAGCCTTGACTCAAGGTGTCCAGCCAACCTGGAAACCGGGAACTGTATAAGTAAAATGTCTAAAACATAAATCAAGCTTAAGATTTTAAATTAGGATGGGACGTTTATTTGTACTATTCAAAATCATTGGTCATGTTTAGTGAATTTTTGTCTGCACTAGGTTTGGTTGGTATTGATGTACAGTAGAACCCCTCTATCCCGTCACCTCTGGGACCAGGGGTATGGTCAGAACATAAAAAAATCGGATTATCAGAATACCCCTGCCACAGCAAACCTGCAGACTAAGCGAACTCCCATTTACCTGGCTGGATTTCTACTAAAATATTCCCTTAAAATTGTCAAATTTATTTCCTATTTAAATCACATTAATTTTAATGAGTACTTGGGTTTGCTGTTACAGGGAAGGTATTGAGGTGTGTTTTTTTATTGTCATGTTGATAGCTTAGTATGAAATAAATAAAATGGCCAAATTTGATTAAATAATTTATATAACTAAGCAAACTACAACAGTTTATTTATCTTCCATAAAAGTTACATGGAAATTTTAATTTTTACATTTTTTTTTAATTATCTCCGTAACCGTTAGGCATACAACAACGCTCCAATATGCAAAGTTATTTCTTTTCTTAAGCTCCACAAAATGTTGTGGAAAGAAATTGTGAAATTTTGTGTTTTTAGGGTAAAAATATGAAAAAAAAATTGTTACCCCATAAACCCCCCAATAACCCCTGTTCCCATAGTCCAATCATGCTGGTTTGTGAACTTGTTCGAATAGACGTAGGTTTTAGGTTTACACGTTTTTACCAAATTTCATCAAAATTAGATCATTTTTGCTCGAGTTATCGCGCTACACACACACACACATGAATTGTACTTAAAAAAAGTTCCCCTCTGGTTTAAATTTAAGATACCCCCGCCGCAGCAAACCTGCAGACTAAGCGAATTTCCATTTGACTGATTGGATTTACACTGAAATGTCTACTTAAAAATATAACATTTATTCCCGATTTAAATAGAATTAGTTTAACAAGTACTTAGGTTTGCTGCATCAAGGAGGGTAAAATTGTTTTTTTTTGTAAAATGTTAATAGTTAGTAAGAAATAAAAACATTTTCCAAATTTGATCAAAATATGTTCATAAACAAGCAAACTACAACAGTTTACTTATTCTCCATAAGAATAACATGGGAATTTTAAATTTACAATTTTTTGGAATTTTCTCCGTAACCGTTAGGCGCATAATAACGTTTCAATATACTAAATTATTTGTTTTTTTAAGCTCTACAAAATGGTTTGGAAATAAATTGCAAAATTTTAAGTTTTTTGGGTCAAAAATGGGCAAAACCTATTTTTACCCCATAAAACCCCCCGTAAACACCCGTTACCATGGTCCGATCATGCTGGATCGCGAACTCGTTTGAATAAACGTAGGTTTACACGTTTGTGCCAAATTTCATCAAAATCGGATCATTTTTGCTTGAGTTATCGTGCTGACGGACACACATATATATATATATATATATATAAATATATAAATATATAAATATATATATATATATGAATTTGAACGGATGGTGTTTTTGGCTTCTAGGGACCTCAAAACGAAAAAAAAAAATCGGTCCCGCGTCCAGGTCTTACCATGAGTACTACGGTAATAGCTTATTCCCTGTATGGGAAATTCGCTAATAGTAAAAAAGTGATTCAACTCAGCTAAAGTTTTCTTTTTCTTTTATCTGCAATCATATGTTCTCAAAATTCAACTGGACCTATTTGTAAAAAGTTCATATTTATAATTTGTTTTGTTCAATTTACATTTTTATTAATTTATCTCTGCTTGAAAACGTTTGTATTAAACAAAAATTTGCACTGTTTCATTTTTCATTTTTCATCATTCTATCAAGAAATCCCTCAAGAACAGCATATATATGAATTTGAATGGAGGGTGTTTTTGGCCTCTGGGGACCTCAAAACGAAAAAGTAAATCGGTCCCGGGTCTAGGTCTTACCATGAGGGCTACGGTAGTAGCTTATTCCCTATATGAGAAATTCCCTAAAAAAGGCAATATTTAATACAAGTCATTGAATAAAACGTATTAATAGAGAAATAAAAATGTTTGAACTAAAACTAATGTACAGTATTGAACTGTATGTTACAAACATTGTAGTGATGGTCAGATCCAGATATCGGACTACCGGATCCGCCGGATCCGAGCTAGAACCGGCACATGATCGGATCAAAAAAATTCCGCATCTTGAGCTGGATCCGGTTTTGATGGATCCGATTTGTATAGATATTTTACTAACACAAAGCTGTCTGTATCCATGTACAAGACCGATTTTTTTACCAACACAAAGCTGTCTGTATCCATATACACTCATCTGGACTAATGTGTCGGACGTCCGGTTCCAATCCGAACTATCGAGAGTCAAGCAAATACACAGTACTGTATATAGCCGTTTTTTCAATTTTGTTTCAGGTCCACAGTAATGATAACACCGCCGAATTTTATTCCAGGTCCACAGTAATGATAGCCGGGCATATGCACTTCCACCGGTAATAATTTTTACTGCTGAATTTTGTTCCAGGTCCACAGTAATGATAGCTTGGCATATGCACTTCCAACGGTAATAATTTTTACCACCGAATTTTATTCCAGTTCCACAGTAATGATAGCCGGGCATATGCACTTCCACCGGTAATAATTTTTACCGCCAAATTTTGTTATTTAGCATTGATCGTGTATATTAAATGATTAAATGATGGGGACCAGGCGAAATATATAAACTTTTGTCATTATTTGAATTTCAACATCAAAATACAATATTGCACAATCATGATATTTTAGGTCATTAACCTTTATTATGCATCCGGTATTGCTGTTTCAGAAAAGAAGCACGTTGGTAAATTATAAATTTATATTCCCGTAGTTAAAAATAATTATTTTATAAACCTATAAAACAAAATCATAAAATCTAACATAAAGCAATAACAATAACAGCAAATGTAAAAAGGGTATAAAGATAACAACGTCATTATCCTTTCTCTTTGTTCTTCTATTTCTTGGGTTTCCCTTCATCATGCATTCAACAAGTTGCCTAGTTGCCATGGTTACTAATCACCCATGTCGTTATCAGCCTTTGTGACATAGCGCACAGCAGGGAGTAAAACTTGACGAAAATTGTTTAATTTGTACCTATTTTATAATTACCAATGTACTTTATTGGTACTGTATTAATAAATTGGCCGTTTTTGTCAAATTTTACACCAAATTTATTGAAATTTCAAGGTGAATATCAATTACAAAACAATTATTACCAAATATTTTTATTCATTTAAAAGATTGATTTGTGGTATTGGGTTCCCCACTGAGTGCAGCCAAGCAGGACTAATGAGGGTTGAACCGCCTTGGGGGTGGACAATAGACGGCTTTTCAGACCCGACCTTCCCCAGTGGTCTGGAGAAAGCTTGTAAAAAACTATTGCACTTGACTTGACATTGGGCTGCTTCAACTTTAATTTTGTCAAAAGAACTGTGATGTTTCAAAATAAAAAACAATAATTTGGGACCATACTGCATAACAATAATGGACTGCAATAATTGTTGAACATACGATCCATTTTTAACAAACTAAGATTATACTATTCAAATACAGTTTTAAAAATTATCTTGGTATTTTACTTGGGGTAATTGGGGAGAATTGGTAGGCTAGTGTAATTCTCGGTTCATCAAGGTTCTACTGAATTATGTTTGGCAGTGAATAAGTGTAGAATGAAATTTATAAATTCAGGGATACGCACCTTTTACAGAGTTATAAAGCCTAATTGCCCTAATTAAATTGCCACAACATCAAATCTAGGGCCCAGCTTAGTGATGTTTTCTAACTTGGCAAACCCGCAGAATGCCACTTAAGGCCAATAATCCGTTCCAAAAACGTAAGGAAATACAATGTGAAAATAAACTTGAGATAGAACTCCTTGTCTTGTGAGAACCAGGAAACAACATAAAACATAACCTCAAGTAAACAAGCCCAAAGTCCTGCTGAGCTAAAGTGTTGTGTGAAGATTTCGGCTGCTAGTGTACTTAATTCAAGCAACCAACTTTTGAAAATAGATGTTGTGAATTGTGATTTTCAAGAGAGAAAAACTGTGGACGTGGCTAATTTGAAATTCTATAATTCAAAATCGTCATTTAAGTTTATTTACACAGCTTTACAGTGTTTTATAGGTTAAAAATATATATGCAGCTTATAATTAACCGCGCCGAACTATCCGATTCCGAAAATATCCGAATCCGAACCTCCCAATATCCGATCCTATCCGAACCGAGCCTCAACTATCCGATCTGAATCCGATCCAAAATGAAATTTTACTATCAATCAATCAATCAATCAAATATTCTTTATTCACAAAGTTTAGACAATATGACCTGAATAGCGTCATTAAACTAACATAAACAAAAAATTATAAACTAAATAATTAAAATCATTCACAAAGGTAAAAATTCTTTGATGGAATAAAATGGGTTTCTTATCAAAAAGTCTTTTAGGGTAGGCTTTTGAATCGGTTTGTATTATTTTCTTTTTTAAGTGAAATCGGTAATTTTTGAAGGAATTTTAAGCCTGCATATGAAGGTTTTTTGGTATAGAATTCTAAATTATGTCTAGGAAGGTTAATTTGAAAGCATGTGTTATATTTACTTGCAGTGGATAATAAATGAAATTGTTTTGCATAAATTATTGTCTCATAAATAATATACAAACTGTAAACTGTTAATATACCCAATTCAGGAAAGATATTTTTATCTGAATCTGTTCTTTTTAATTTCATGATCACTCTAATAGCTTTTTCTTGTTTTATAAGTATTTTATCCAAATTTGCCTTAGTTGTTGCTCCGTAAATGGCGATTCCATAGGATATGTGGGAATGAATTAGAGAATAATAGATTATCCTAAGAGTTTCCAAGTTGCAAACCTTGGACATCAGCCGCAAGGCATGAATGCCAGATGATAATTTATTTACTACATAGTTTATGTGATTATCCCAAGATAGATTTTCATCAATAACCAGTCCCAGAAACTTTGTTTGGTTTACCTGATCAATTTTGTCTGTTTTTATAAAAATACTAGCTGACCCGGCGAACTTCGTATCGCCTAAGTTATAGGTTTCCCCTAAGACAGACCGACCCGGCAGACGTTGTCTTGCCTTTGACTATTTATAATTTAAGTACCGTTACGTTTAATTTTCAAGATGATCTTGTTCGCATCGCTCAATCACGTCCTGGTTGAAGTTCGTTCGCTACGCTCACTCACCTTTGGGTTGGAGCTCGTTCGCTACCTTCACTCACCTTTAGGTTGGAGCTCGTTCGCTGCGCTCATTTGCCTTCAGGTTAGCTCGTTCGCTACGCTAACTGGCCTCCAGGTTGAAGTTCGTTCGCTACGCTCACTCACCATTTGGTTGCAAATTAGCTGTTGTCATAAATGTAAAAGAAATAATAGTGCTGCACCCTGTTGGTAATCCTTGTAACTTTAATGCTATTGAACATCATAGAACAGAACCAACTTGTTTAATTGAAACAGCTGTTAAGATTCATTAATTCCATTTCTCATAAGGTTAACATGGGAAACTCCAGAGCCACTGGGGCGGAGCCCTTTTAAGAATTTCGAAACGGGAAATAGTTTACGTCCGATTCGCATACCTACAGAATTTACACACCAAATTTCATATCGATCGGTGAAGTCGTTCCGGAGGAGTTTGCAGACAAACACTGTGACACGAGAATTTTATATATTAGATTAGGTTCAAATGCTGTTATTGATTGTTTAGTTGAAAAGGATATTAGATTTGATTTTGTTTTGCTGATAAGCAGATTTCTTTCATCCAAAAACTTTTTTATAGAGAGGAGACTCCTGTTTGAGGATTTTTCAATAATTAAATTGGATTTTCCTGAAAACAAAACATTAGAGTCATCAGCACACCTCTAATTGTCATTATATACGATTTAATATGTTTCCGATTTTTTCGCCAGTATTTTATTGTCATAACGCCTACATTGAGTTCCTTGGCAATTTTTTGGAGTGATTCGCCTTTATCCAGACTGTAGCACTGCTAATTTGTCATTTAATGAAAGGGTGGCGTGTTTACGTTTCACTCCTGACATTTTGAAACACGCACATAGTAAAACGGCCTAAAGATACTGTCGGAAAAATAACACACAGTACAGTACACAGTAAACACTACAAACTGAACAGTACACCACGAATACACTACAAAGTAAAGTAATATTTTGAAAATCTACAGAAACTATGAGAGATGACGAAGCACTGAATCAGATATGCGATAACGGCCAGTAGACAATAGCAAGTGGCGACGCGAGTGCTGCGACACGAAGTGAGCGTTTGGGAAAATATGTGAGTTTAAGACCGGTTAGATTAACTGAAGCGGCGGATGAGCCGAGGGTGGTCGAGAGGGGTTGTACTGTATTAATCCCCTACACACGTCAATTCTATGTCAATAAGCGGGATTTATCCCGTGTATACAAAAGATTATTCACATCATCACACAAACAATTTTAAGTAAAGCCAGGAATTTTAACTGACGGCATGATGGAAATTCAGCACTTTGGCTTGACACAGATTGACAGCAAGCTGAATAATAGTAATCTTTCTTATTGTCATTCAGTAACATAAAATTACAATAGACAACGTAAGGACAGAAATGTCAGAAATATGACATCATATGCTTAAATCTATCATCTCATGAAGCACACAAAACATTTTGTAGCATGAACTGAACATAATATTTAAATTTAAAACTCTAAGATGGAATGCTCTTGCGTAAATTATAAAAACTTAAGTAAATAATTCTTCAAAAGTAAACAAAAAAATTTGTTAATCTTCAAGGAATTTAGTAAAGAGAGTTTTAGTTATGCAGGCTGTTTCACTAGTAGCCAATAGTGTTAAGAATTCGGAGTAATTTGTGTTAAAAAATTTGTCTATAGAAAAAAGGCTTGGCTGATTAGCCATTTTGATCATGTTGATTTGAAAAGGTTTATGTTTTTCAATTTTTCTAAATGGAATGGTAGCTTATTGAAAAGAATCTAATTGGAAATATTTATGGATTTTTGTGAATTTTGATAGTCTAACTGGTGAGATGTGCAGATTGTTTGATTGTCTGGTTGTGTAGTTATGGATTGAGTAACATGTAGTAAAATTTTTAATGATTTGTTTATCATAAACTAAATCATAGTGTTTAGTTCGAAATCATCTGTCCTGCACTTATTCACCAATGTTTGATAAAAGTCATGCTTTTGATAAAATTGCTTTGCAGATTTCTTTTATAATGTCACCACAAGTGTGCGTGAGGAAGTGATTGTTGGATATTAGTGGCATTGACTATTGGATTCTATAGTAGACATTCCATCTATACAGACCATCTGTCCCAGTTTTTTATTAAAAGGAACATAATTATGTGAGCCAATCACAGAATGTGCTAACGTCTAAAATTCTATGTTCTACCTTATTGTTTGTTGCTGACCAAGTTGATGGGTCATAACAGTTGCTATAGCTCACAATGAGTAATTCCATTATTTTGAATTGGAAACAAAGTTTGTATATTCAACAAAAATCAGTTAACTTACTAGAGAACCCGTGCGGCTTAATGAGCCGCATAGTATGAAACATAACGCCTAGGAAAACCTTATGCTTAAATTCGAGTAACTTAAGTTACATCTTAGAGTTGCTTGAAAACTTGTTAGAAACTAATTTTAAATATCTCTATTGGCGTCGTCAAGGTTCACCTACATTATTTATTCTCTAAGTTTAAAGTAATTAAAGTTGGTTCATTTTATTTCTTTGATTTGAGACATCCCCCTGATCAAACGAATTTTCTCCGTAGAGTAACCTGAAAAGTGGGGTGATATCAACCATTTAATGTGCTCCATTTTTTAACCACAAAATCTGGGTTACCAACTGAACAGCCATAATCTGCTTTGAATAGGCTAAAGCAGCAACGCCATTGAAAGATGGCGCGTAATTTGACGTCTTGTCTGTCAGTCACAGGGTTTATTCCATTGTCTGTCGTCACAGTATATGCCCCGCATCAGAACATTCTCACATTGTTCAGTTCAGTTTCTCTTAATACCTTTCCCAAAGTTTTGAAAGTATGGATACATTTGTCGAAATAGGTTGGTTCTTGTAGCTATAATATTTGGATAGCAATTTTACTTTTCTCTTTTTGAACAGTGTAGGCTATATTATTTGCCTCTCCTGAATCATAAAAATAATCTTGACCGTAACTACTCGATCGTTTAATACATAAACACTAATTCCATCACTTATGTATGGTCAAATATTGCCACTAAAACTTTCAATAGCAAATGAGTTTATGAAACTTCTTATTTTTGACTTGAAATGTCTGGATTTTGTTGGTGAATTCAGTCAAAAAAAAAAACGTGGGCCTATAAAATTGTCCGAGGAACTGGCAACATAAGATAGTAGTAAACAATCCATTTTCTTTTTTTTATTTAATTGAAGTAGAGCGATTAATACAAAAGTTTACGATAAAAACATAAGGTCCGCCAAGATTTGGGTTAAACTTACTACTTGAACTTATCATAGTCAAGGCATTATTATAGTTTCTACTAAATGTTTTGAAATGTCCCGATCTGTTAGTGTCTGAAGTAAACATTTCTTGTATGCATTAATTTGATCTGACATTAGGCAAGTTTATTTTCCCACCATGACAACACTAAGTTGTATAGCAGTGGCAATTTGTATTCAGCTTACCAAGTGAATGTGTATCTGGATTGGTATCTGTTAGACCAGGCCTCTATTTTTCTACTCTCCTCAGTCCTCATACGCACCAGATATCTTATTATTAATTGTGTCCTCCTCCCGTGTTCAATATTTCTTCTTTGAACTTGAGGCATTTTCTGTTCTTCCAACAAAACTTACTTAACTGTTTAACTTTATCTTAACCTACTAAATATTACAAACATCAATATTTACTCCCAAAAAGCTAATGAGTTCCTTTTTATAAACAGCTGTTTTTTGTTTTTAAATTTGTTCTATGTATTTCTTATGGGGAAACCCCGACATTTGAGAGGGTCTCCCGCCCTTAAGAGCAAGAATTTTAAAATTCTAAAACCTTATTGCATAACTACATATTGAGACGAATCTTTTGACACCTCAAACGTTGAAATTGGTCCACAAATAAGGGAGGAGTTGCGTTAACAAAAAACGGCTTCACGTATTATATATATAGATTTACATCAGCGCAATCTGTCGGTGGCTCACTTCAACTATGACGATTTTAATTTAAAAAACGGACAACAACTTTAACATGGGGATGAAATGTCTAGTTGTATCAAGCAAGAGTCAAAGTTATTTCTCTGTAACAAGATAACGTTGGGTAAGTATTTTGTGTAAAGTAATTGCTGATGACATAAGAGTCTCCTCTTTCTTTATCAATGGAGGAACACGGGGCAACATTTGGAATGTAACCAAAGCTCATTCTGAAAGCTAACATCACAGTGATAGACGATCATTACAGTAAGGTGAGGCAGAGTAGTTGTAGCTTTCCCTTTGTTTGTGTAGAGAAAGATGAAAGCGAGGTGAAGGAGAAGGAAGTAAAGGAAAACCTGAACAAGGCAGACCAACAGATCTTGCAGGCCCAGACTGATGCTCAGAGGGCTCTGATAGCTCAGCAGCAACAGCACGGCCTGGCCTTGGCAGCAGCACAGCAGCACGCAGCTCAACAGGCTGCAGCTCAACACCAGGCATTGTCACTAGCAGCAGCTGCGCAGATAGCTCAAGCACAAGGAATATCACAGCAACAAGGTTATGAAACAACAGATTTGCTTGCTACTTTGAAAAAGATCTAATTTGTTGTAAAATATGCATTTTTAAAAGTAGTTGTAGCCAGTGTTGGGAAGTAGCGCGCAACAAGTAGCAACACTACAGTAGCGCGCTACTTTTTTGTAAAATTTTGTAGCTTTAGCTGTAGCTAGTTAAATTTTTAAGTAGTTGTAGCGGAATTTTAGTTACTTTTCTCGCTACATTAACATTGATTGAGATGGTGAGTTATATCACAAAAAAATTTTATGTTTTTAGGGAATTTATGTAAGGCTTAAATCCAAAACTATGTGTAAATGATTAAATTGTTGCTAGAGAAATGATATTTTTGAGACATGCAGTTGCAACTCATAGTGTTTCCTTATATGTTTCAGTTCCTCCAGGGTATGTGACTCCCCAGCAGTATGGTGTAGCAGCTCAGCAGGCAATGATGGGAGTCCCGCAGCAAGGCTATGTTTATCCCCAGTTTTCTCCTGCCCCGCAAGTGTATGTTATCACTTAAGTATAATTCTAACATGTTTAGAATGACGGTACCTTAATCTCTTAATAAATAAGACACATTTCAATAAGACACTGGGTGTTTTATGGTGTGAGATACTGCTTTTTTAGGTTAATTAATTTAAGAATTCTTTTTGTTTACAACATTTTATTTACTGTCTGTGGAGAGACCGAGGCTTTTTTCGGGTGCTTTACTATACCTGTAATGTTTTCAAGGAACTTTATCTTTTATAAATACCTTCCTCAAAGCTTTGAAAATTCAAAATATCACTGCCACAACAATGCTGCGGACTAACTGAAATGTGTGGAGGAGTTTACCTTTAAATGTGCTGCTGATTTTCCTCGTGAGGTGTAGCAACCCAAAAGTATTGTGCGAGATAAAATACTTAGAGAAAATTGAGAGATGTACGAATGCTAAAATTTCAGTCCGTGTCAGATGGTTAAGGCTCAGCTCGGATCGGATATTGAGAGGCTAGGATTCGTATAGTTTGACGTTCAAGTACTTAATAAAATACTGTTAAGGTTTGTAAGTTTAAAAATATGCAGCAAACCCATAATACCCCTGCTGCAGCAAACCTACAGACTAAGCAAATTTCCAATTGCCTAGTAGGATTTTTACAAAAATATTTTCATAAAATTATTGTCACATTTATTCCTTATTTAAATAACATTAAGTTTTATGAGTACCTACTCAGGTTTGCTGCTACAGTAAGGCAATAAAGTGATATAAAAATTCTGATCTTTCTAAATTTGATCAAAATATTTCCTTAAACAAGCAAATTACAACATTTTATTTATCCTTACAAACCCGTTCCCATAAATTAATTATTCTTTCTAAGAAAAACATGGGTATTTTATAACAAGCCAAATAACATACAAATTTTAAATTAGCAGTTTTTTTGTATTTTCTCTGTAATTGTTGGATGTAAATATGTTTCAGCTTACTAAATTATTAGTTTTTTTTAGCTATACATAAGAGCCCTATTACACTTGGTCACCTGACTGGTTGGTGGGCACTGGTTCTTACGTCGCCTATTACACTAGGATCACCGGTTGCGTCACCAGCCTTTGGTGACTGACCGGTGACTCTGCCCCGTGACCAGACGAGTAACCACTGGTGACCAAGATTTGTCGCTGGGTATTGAATCAAATGGTACATATTACACACAGTCACCGCTATCGCGTCACCACTGTATTTTTGTGTTCTGCAAGTTCAGATTGTTGAGTGAACGTAATGTCGGAATAATTTATTTTTGTAAAAAAATACAACCGACTTCAAACGCTCTAAAAAGAATGAAATAATTTAAATAAAGTAAACTTTTGTATTGGTCAAGCTCACGTATTTTAAGTCGGCGCGGCTCTATGATGATTTTTGATACAAAATTGAATGAGGATGTCCATATTACAGGTGACTATCTATAACTAAAGGTGTTAATCTGCATGTCTTTTTCATAGAGCGTTGGGTGTTATTTTATTACCGTAACCAAAGATCGGCATTATAGTGGTATTAACTTAACTTACTCCCAGGGCCATGCATATCTAAGACGATATTTGGCCGCACCAACAAAGCCTCTCCATCTTGCTCTATCCTCTGCATCCTCCTCAGTTGCTCCTAGTTGCCCCATGTCTTTCTTTACTTGGCTCCACCATTTTTGTTTTGGCCTTCCTCTAGGTCGTCTTCCTTCGGGATTTCTTAGTAAAACTAATTTTAACTTATTTTCTTGATCAGCATTGTACGTGTTATTAAATTTACGGAAAGTAAATAAAAGAAACGTCTTATAACACTTAAAACATATATTTACGCTTATACTGTTACTCACAAGACGGTAAATATACAAAAAAGATGGTAAGTGGTGATCGATTTCGATTGGACACTCCAATCATCATCAGACCCAATAGGCGAATAACAAGAATCTTGAATGGCGTCCCTACTTATAACCTTTTGGCTACCAGAAGCACCGGCCAATACATTTTTATAAGTACAACTGGAATCAAAATGTATTTGTTCATTAATCAACTTATTTCTATCTTTACATTTTTCCTTATAAATATACAATTCTTACCAAGCATTCATTACATATCCTTTCTTACAATTCTTTAAAATATCTAGACCATCCTCCATTTTTCCTAATGAGTGCCCATTTTGTAACAGGTGTTGTGCGACATTTGATCTTTCCGGTTTGTTGTTCCTCCACGCAGATATGTGGTTTTTTAAGCGGTTAACGAAGTTCACAGTCTGTCCAATGTAGAAGCTATCACAATCGTTACAATTGATTTTATAGATGCCCGAAGTGTCGAATTTGTTACAATCTTCTATTTTTGGATGCAGTATTTTGCTCATGGTGTTCTGAGTCCTGTAGGCTATTGAAACTCCGTATTTCTTGAATCTGTTAGCAGTCCTTTGTGTTGTAGTCCCCGTGTAGCTAATTGTGATATATCTGGTGTTTTCCTCTTTTATCTTTTCCAATGTTGTTCTGCTGTGTAGTGTATTCTGTCTATCGATTTTCCTCCTCGTCTTCCTTGCGATGTCCTCTATCGTTTTGGTTCGAAATCCATTCACTTGGGCGATCTTCTTATGGTGTCCAGTTCTTTTTTCCTATTGGCTTGGCTAAGTGGGATCTTATAGGCTCGGTACAGCATAGATCTAAAGGCTGCGGTCTTGTGGATTGTCGGATGGATAGACTTGTTGTTGACTGTAGTGTCCGTTTGCGTAGGTTTCCTGTAGATGTCAAACTCTATCTTGCTGTCTTTTCTCTCTAATGTGAGGTCCAGGAAGTTGATCTTTTTGTTTTCAGGAAAAATTTTTTTTGTTAGTAAGGAAAAATGTAAAGATAGAAATAAGTTGATTAATGAACAAATACATTTTGATTCCAGTTGTACTTATAAAAATGTATTGGCCGGTGCTTCCGGTAGCCAATAGGGTATAAGTAGGGACGCCATTCAAGATTCTTGTCATTCGCCTATTGGGTCTGATGATGATTGGAGTGTCCAATCGAAATGGATCACCACTTACCATCTTTTTTGTATACTTACCGTCTTGTGAGTAACAGTATAAGCGTAAATATATGTTTTAAGTGTTATAAGACGTTTCTTTTATTTACTTTCCGTAACTTATTTTCCTCCTCTCTTCGTAAAACATGTCCAGCCCATCTAACTCTTCTACACTTAAAGGTACTTACGTATTATACGGAGGCCACCCTTATACAACGCGCTGCGGCGGTTAGGTTTGGTCATCATGAAGCTTTTATGACTTGTCTGGTTCGATTCATAACGAAAGTAGGAAAGTCCTACAAACATATTTATAATAGACCAACCTAACCTAACCACCGCAGTGCGCTGTAAAATAAGTGGCCTCCGTATAATACGTAAGTACCCACTTAAATTCACACACCACATCTGGATCTCTGTAGAGTTCTCTCAGTTCTCTGTTGTGTCTCTTCCTCCATTCACCACCTTCATAAATTGGTCCATAGGTTTTTCTTAAAATCTTATTTTCGAATGTGATTAACTTCTTTTCTTCTTTTTTATTTGGTTTCCATGTTTCAGCTCCGTATAATAATACTGGGCTGATTATTGTCTTATAAATTCTAACTTTGGTGTTTTTTGACAGTAACTTAGAGGACATCAGTCTGTTGCAAGCGTAGAATCATCTGTTTGACAGATTAAACTATTTTGAATTTCTATTTCATCTTTGTTTTCCCTGGATAAGATAACCCCTAAGTACTTAAAATGTCCTACTTTTTCACATTTGTAGAGTGGAAATGAAAACCGGGCTAAGTGCCAAAAAATAAAAAAAATGAGTTAAGTGTCAAAATGTGTACTATCTGCCAAGCCCAATACGTTAAAAAGCGGGTTATCTGCAAAACAATAGCTCCAAGACGTTTAAACAGTGGCCACTAGAATGCGCATGGGTCAACTTCATCAGCTGAGGAAATGAAAACCGGGCTATGTGCCAAGCGTCTTTACAACCCATTTTGAGGCTATGCAATGTTCCGGCAGTTTTGGTAGAGGTGTTCACGTGAGTTTATACTTAAAATGGGTGATACAGAGTTAGTAGAAGTTAATCCTAAGAAGAGACGTCCTAAAAATACATTCAGTGCATTGGAGCCATGTAAAAAATAAAAGTTTTAAAGAAAATGTGCAGCTAGAGGCTCTGAAACACCTACCACAAGTCCTTGAATGCTGTAAACAAAATGAAAAAAAGAGAAGAAATATGAACTTAAGAATATGATACCATTTCTGAAGGAAGAATATGTAAACACTTTTACAGAGAGTTAACTGTTAAATTTTTATACCTAAAACCAACACATTTGTCGTTTACTCTTTCATGTTTTTTACGGGTTTAATGATGTTTTGATAATAAAACTTGATTTCAATATTATTTTGTTTAATTTATATTTTACCCGTCTGAAATGTTAAAATATTTAGAATCTTTTATGTTTACTAACTCTGCACATACCCCGTTTTATGGTTTTGAAGTATATGTACTTAGCTCGCTTTTCACCACTATGATTATGGACATACCCCTTGTCTCAAATTTGTAACTTTAAAAATTTATAAATTCTATTAGTGACTTTTAAAAAGAGTTGTTTCATAAAATTATGATTACTCATCTTTTGTTGTAGCTACTGTAAATAATCTGGTATAAAAAAATTAACAGTAATGGTTTTATTGATATTTTTTGCAATAACTCAAAAAGATGTTTTTGGCACTTAACCCGGTTTTCATTTCCACTCTACATTTATGGTCATCTACCTGCAGTGGGTCTTGGGCTATACCTTGATTTCTTGAAAATTGCATATATTTGGTTTTCCCATCATTTACTTTTAGTCCTAATTGTCCTGTTTTGTCCATAAATACTTTTGTTAGTTGGCGTAGGTCCTCTAAAGTTTCTGCAAAAATTACAACATCGTCTGCAAATACTAATAATATGTTAATTCTGGAGCCAATTGAAATTCCCTTATCTATTGTTGTCACTTCTTGTAGAGCTTCTTCTATTGCTAGGTTGAAGAGGATTGGGGAGAGCCCATCCCCTTGCCTTACCCCTGCATTTACTGTAGGGGTGTGCGAATAGTGATTTTCAACCTCGAGCCGAGCCGAGCCGAGCTTTTTCAAAAATTTTCGAGCTCGAGCTTTTTTGAGCCGAGCTTTTTCTAGCGTCGCTTTATCTAAATTATTAAACTTTTTTTTCTTAAAAAAGTGCATAATAATAATTTTTCAGTCAAGTTTTAAATAAACACAATTTTATTTTAATATGTTTAAAAACATTGAGAATTGTCAAGACATGAAATAGTAGATAATCACGATAAGAACTGAACTGAACTAAATTAAGATGCAAGAAATAAAAGGATAATTGAAGGCCTGACGAGATATGCAGTGCAGACTGAGCTGAGACAATCAGATTGTCTTTCATAACAGAACAGCAACGCGACCTTGAATGACGACAAAACAACTAGCAAGTCGATTACATTATTATGTATATTGTAACTACTATGAATATTTAATTCTATTTTGTATAAATAAATACAAAATAAATTTAAGAACACGTGATTATTCTTGTTGTTTTCCATGCACAAAATATTTTAGTTTTATCAATTGTATTAATAAAAAAAGAACATAGTTGGTTTGGATCCAAAATGGTGGAGAGACAAGTAAAAAGTAAACTTATATATTAAAAAAGATATAATTGACATATGGAGGAAATAGACCAAAACACTAAAATTAATAGAATAACACACAAAGTAAACAAGTTATGAAATAAAGAACACTATGAATTAACACTGTCACTCAGTTTTGTTATCTAGAAGGGTCGGGGAACTAATCAATAAATAGCCAAAACCAGTTTCCTCCCCTTCTTGCAGTCTCACCACCACCCCTCCCCCCTAAACCGGGAGGCCCAGCACTTTGTCCTTGAAACACTCTAGCCTCTGAAACAATAAACCCTTACACCCGTGTTGCTGTTTTGACAACAGGTTTATGAATGCGATCACTATTTTATTTTCCAGAATTAACTATCAATTATTATTATTTGCAAGTTACAAATAGGAAACTACATCACATTATGGTATTCAATGTATTTTATAGAATAAAATGTTTGTTTATAAAGTTTGACTGGCCACACAATTTTGTACCTTTTTTATTTTGTATAATGTAACAGTTACCTTGATGATTATATGTATCAATAAGTGGTGCGTGCTGTAGTGAATGCTTTTTATTATCAAAATAAGTAATGAATTATTAATTTTTGATAATAATACATGTATTATTATCAAAAAAATGCATTACTTATTTTGATAATAAAAAGCATTCACTACAGCACGCACCACTTATTGATACATATAATCATCAAGGTAACTGTTACATTATACAAAATAAAAAAGGTACAAAATTATGTGGCCAGTGAAACTTTATAAACAAACATTTTATTCTATAAAATACATATGGTAAATAGGGGTTGGTTTAAAGGAAATAAAATACAAAACAGATAATTAATTATTTTGATAAACATTACATAGAAAGGTTATAGGATTGATTGAACTAAAATAACTGCAGGGAAACTTATTGAACTTGTTGAAAGTAGAAAAGTCTTCAACCACTATCTGTTTAATCAGTACATTGTTATAGAGAGAGAGAGAGAGAGAGAAAGAGAGATAGCAGATAGGGGCGTTTGATAAGGAATCTGAAAAAGTAAACAAACAAGGAACAACGACAGGACGATACTGTTTACAGCCTTATTGTGTCGCCCACTACATTTGCACACGTGACCACTTTTTGTTTCTTCCTTATCTTTCATCCGTCCCAAAATAGAATTCCTGAAATTGTTTGTTGGTATAATCTCCCCTCCCACACAAGGCGCAGTGCTCAGTGCGCACTGTAGGTTGTCACGGCAACCATGTGTCGTCATAGCGACTAGCCAATCACGCACTCGCACTGCGTTGTATATTACGATACGAATAGCTGTTAGAAAGACAACGCGATAGGTGGTCGTTTGTCTCTTTCCTATCTCCTCAAAATTACGATCGATAATCATTGCGTCTTGACTGAGCTGAGGTTCGTGCTTATCAAACCTCGAATGCATGAACAACGTAGATTTGTGATAACATTGTTCTCAATTATGACCCAAATTAAGTGTTTTGACTTAGTATAAAAGCTCGGCTCGAACTTCGAGCTTTTTCAAAATGCCTCGAGTCGAGCCGAATAATGAAAAGCTCGACCAAAAAGCTGAAGATTCGAGTACTCGCACACCCCTAATTTACTGTAAAGGGCTCCGAGACTCTCCCATTTACTTTTACTGAACATGTGGAATTTGCTACAGTTGTTCTAGCAAGGTTTATAAGTTTGGCTGGGATTCCAAATTTGTCCATCTTTTTCCACAGTTTCTCTCTATTTATGCTATTTACGCTTTTTGGAAATCAATAAATATTGGAAAAAACTCCCTATTAAACTCCCAATACTTGTGTTGTTAAACTCCCGATTCATTGTGGATCTGCCTTTCATGAAACCAGCCTGATGATCTAAGATTAGTTCATTTGTATATTCTTCGATCCGATTTAATACTATCTTTGATAAAACTTTGTACGGTACCTATGCTAAGGAATGATATGCCTCTAAAATTACTACATTCTTCTTTCTCTCCTTTCTTGTGAATGGGGACTACTATTGCTTCCCTCCATTCTTCTGGAATTTCTTCTCTCTCCCAGATTATTTTAATCAGTTCCCAAAGCTTTCCTATTACTACTCCCCCTCCCTTCTTCAGTATTTCTGCTGCTACCCCATCTCTGCCCGGGCCTTTATTGCTCTTTAGAGCTTTGACTGCTGCTTCGACTTCTTCTCTGGTTGGTGCCTCAACCTTTGGTTGAACGTGATAGTATACGTCATCGTGTGGTATTAACTAGTATATTTAAAAAGATTATAACGCATTTAAATGTTTCTAATTTGGAAAAGTAACGTTTTAATATTAATCTAGCTTTTTCCCTATCATAATATAAAAATAAATTATTTTCCTATTCATAGAACATTTGTGTGTGTTATTTTCAAAATGCATTCATTCTGAAGTAAACATAAAATACAAGAAAATACTTCCTTTAAACAAAACAGTTCAGTATGGTTTTTTAAATATTTATGTTATCCAGCTACAATTTATTGATTTTCAAAATACACACACGATATTTTATTTCAATCATATTTGCAGTTAGAACCGCGCCAACTTGAAATACGAGAGCTTGACCAATACAAAAGAAACATAAAAACTGCTAAAAACGCAGCAATTCATTAATTGGTTAATTCATTTTTTGTTATCAAGTTTTATTTATGAAGTATTGCAATATTTTTGGTTATTAATGTCAATATTTCAAAATCAAAATATGAAAATGAAAAACGGATCATGGAATTGAGTTTAGCTTAAAAAAGTAGTTCGAAATGATAGGTCACAACCCCCCCTTCATATTTGAAATAATTTATCACATTTCAAAATGGCAGATCCAAGATGACGGCCGAAAAAAATTCATCAGTCATAACCAAGTGAAAATAGGTCGACAATAACTGGTAGTGTATACTTATCTTTATCTAGCACTATTTTGAGATTATGGTCTTAGTTTGTACATGCACAATGTTAAAATGGGCTAAAAATAAAGTTTTAAAAATCCCTCACAACTTTGGAATGAATCAAGATTTTTAAAAACGGTTTGTGGCATTGTAATCAGGGCAAAAATTTAGTTGGAAATCATGGGTCACAACCCCACCTTTACATTTGAAAAAAATATTTTGCATCCAATATGGCGGATCCAAGATGGCGGCCGGAAATTACCACCTTGTCAAAATGAAGTACTTACTACCCAACAATGTTTGGAAGTGGTCTGGGATTGATATTTGAAAAAATGTAGAAAAAAGTTGGGGGGGGGGACAATTAAAACTCACCCTGTATATATATATACATATATAAAAATTTGAACGAATGGTGTTTTTGGCCTCTGGGGACATCAAAATGAAAAAGTAAATCGGTCCCGGGTCTAGGTCTTACCGTGCCACCTACGGTAATAGCTACTTCCCTATAGGGAAATTCGCTAAAAGTGCCACATAACAATCATTATTTTAAAACTGCTTGAGTCACCTGTTCAGGTTACATAATCAATGGGTAATGGGTATAAAAATAAACATTTTTAGATATTCCTTAAAAAACAAAGAGTTGTTAAATTTTGAATTTCTTTCTTTAATATTTCCATACCGGGACTTGTTTTCCTTAAATGTACAGATATTTATTTCCTTGACCACACCAACTTCCTTTGTACCATAAAATTTAACGGTATATTTCTTCAGGTTTTTTGATGAATCAATATTATTCAAATTCAAATAATCTTTATTTGTTAGTAGTATACAATACATACATAAATAGTGTCAAATATACAGGTATTGAAAAATGAAAAACAAAGGTTTCTTAGAATTAACAATATAGGCTATGCAAAATTTGACATTACCTCCTACAACTCATCGAAAGAATATATAGCTTTGCTGATGAGGTACTGCTTCAATTTAATTTTGAATTTTTTGGTTGACACCTCATCTGTTATGCTTTTTGGAATTTTGTTATAAAATTTTGAACCAGCATATTTAGGTTTCTTTTTGAAAAGTTCCAGAGTGTGATAGCTCTCATTGCGATACAGCCCCGATTTCTGGTGTTATATTCATGATTGTTACCGATTAGCTCCAATTCCTGAAATCTATTTTTTATGGATAAAACAGTTTCAAAAACATACATTCCATAAACAGTCATTATGTTTTCTAATTTAAAATAATCTTTAACTGATGTTCTGGGTTGTAAATTACGAATAATTCTAATGGCTTTTTTTTGCATTATCAAGATAGAGTTTAAGTTTTCTTTAGTAGTTGCACCATAAAGAGATAGCCCAAATGATATCACTGAATGGATGTAAGAGAAATAAACAACTTTTAGAGATTCTTTTTCACAAAAATTTTTCAACCTAACCAATGCATAAAGGCCAGAAGAAATTTTAGTGAGTAATTGTTCAACATGACGGTTCCATTTAAGTGTACTTTCTATTTCTAATCCTAAAAATTGTATGCTGTCTTTAACCTCAATTTTTTTATCAAATATGGTAACATTAGGTTGAGTTATATTTTGAGCTGATCAAGTTTTAAAACAAATAATATTAGTTTTTTCAGGATTTAAAAGCAAACTGTCGGCATTAAACAATTTTTTTAAGAGAGTTAGGTCGGAATTAATTTTAATTTCTAATTCAGCAACGGTTGATGCAGTGATTTTCAAATTGGTGTCATCAGCATAAAGACAAAGTTTACTGAAATCAAAAAGCTGAGGGAAGTCTCTAAAATAGCAAATAAATAAAAGGGGACCTAAAATGGATCCCTGTGGCACCCCATATTTAACTGCTGTAATATCGGAACGATAAGGGATTTTATAATTTTTGTTGTTATGGTAATTAATTATAAATTTTAGCTGGCCAATAGGGATATCCTTTCACTTTTGCAAAAACCCTATCACCAGTTTTGAGTTTATTTTCTGTTTTGTCCATGATTTATAGTCAAAATGTATTGCATTTATTGACGATTGTATTTAAAATGTGACCATAAGAACCTTGTGAAAAAAAACAAAATTTAAATAAAAAATACCCAGAATAGGGGAAAAAGGGATAAAGTTACAAAAGAATCCCAAAACAGGGAAAATTGGGATTTAAGCTTATTTAGATATCCCAGTCAACAAGTAATAATTAAGCAGTTTCCTTCTGCGATATTAGGCAATTGTTGTGAGCCCAGTGTAGATAAGGGTGACCAAAGTCCAAACACTGACCCTTCTTATCTGAGTTGATAACCAGATCTTGAATATTTTTACCAATCTATGCAGGTAGATTTAACCGGTTTTTACATTGTTATATGATGTTATATGGTGTTTTTTCATTGTTTTGACCTAAGGAACAAATATATGATAGCGTTCCAGAGAGTTTGTATATGTTGGATTACAGTGGGACAACAGATCCATTAATGTCTGTTTCTGTTTAGGTATGGAGCGTCCCCAGGCCAGCCAGCTGCGGCAATGACATCTCGGTTCTCAGCTCAGCCATCTCCTACCTCCAACAACCCCTACACCAAGCCTGGTACTTCCAACTTTAGGCAGTAGACACAGTGTCTTTAAACTAGACTGATCTATTCAAACTTGAGTAAAAATGGATGACTGTGGATGTCAGGAGCAAAAAAGTATTGACTTTTAAAGATAATGTCTATGTGAATGCGGTTGTAGACTGAGCAATCACAGTGAAAGGCTTGCATGTTAGTGTTTAAATGAATGCAATTATTTCAACTTATAAGTTATTCAATATCAAGTTACTGGATCTAGGGAATTTAAATAAAAATATATTTTATGTATGGAAGTCAACTTATTCCAGAGCATTTAGTTAGGTTTGTTTTTTATGTTAAATTATTTCCCACTAAGCACGCATCAAGCAAGCATCATCAAATAATGATCCTAAACTTGTACTGTGTGATAACGCAAATAAATGTATAGTAAAAGGTTAAATTTGTACCATTTATCAAAAGTAATCAAAATTAACATTCTAAACAGTTAACTGAGAGTTACTTTATATTGTCAAAAAATATGTCTTCTCTGTTTTTTATTATTGATATTTATGAGATTTTTATATGGTAGGTTTCCAACATTGAACTGTATAATTTAATTTTACTGTTACAATCGAAAAATACTAATAACCTTAGAATATGAAGATTTATCCATAATTATTTTGTTTTATTGTTATTTTCCTGTGAAATAAAACAATACTGTATAAATATTTTTTTATTTTTTACCTATTGGTTTTCAATCTAATCTATGTTTTAAATGTGTAAAAATGTATCATAAACTATTGCAGCTTTGGCAAGATTCTCCCAAAGCACAAACTTTAAATTTCTCATAACATGTTTCAATAATATCAGAAAAAGTTATCAATTAAGGTTTATTAAACAATTAGTTCTTGTAAATACATAATACAGAACTAATAATTTTAAATACAAGCTTGTTGTGTAGGCCCATACATCGGTGTGAAGACTTTCCACTCCTAAAGCTATTATCAGTTTTAGAATAATAATTAACTTAGTGTAGTTGAGGCACTGACAAAGAATGCTGCTGAAAAGCAGTTTTTTCTTATCACTAACTTACTTACTTTGATACTTGTATTCTTGATCCTTGACTGACAATGTCAGATAGATCGCGTCATGTCTTTAAAATGTAAAGACTTGATTTATTTCTCTAAATAAGTTACTATAATAAAACTAATATTTACAACTACTGGTGGTATGGCGGACTTTTTTATTGAGAAGGGAAGAGTGGTATCTCATTCAGCTCCCCCAGAGAATATAGTGGCCTATTCACGAGGGCCTTATGTACAACTTTTTTAAATTCTTTCAAGCCCATCTCTCAAACTTGCGACGGCAGGGTGTTGAAGATTTTTATGGCCGACCTAGGGTAGGACTTCAAGGTCCGTTCGAGTCGACAGCGCGGAAGGTCTAAATCCTGAGCTCTTCGAGTGCTGTAGTTATGATGGTCTTCCCTTTTCATGAAGTCGCTCCTATTTTCTTTCAGGAGTGTGAGTATGTTGTAAACATACTGACTGTACACTGTGAGGATCTTCAGTTCCCTAAAGATAGGCCGGCGATGCTCATAATACCCAGATGATGTGATTACTCTGAGTGCCATCTTTTGAAGTAAGGGAACATCCCTTGTAGCAGGAGAATGCCCCCACAGTATCAATCCATACATCACGTGACTATGGAAGAGAGCATGATAAACCGTTGTAAGGTACGGCTGAGTTATTAAATCCCTAAGTTTCCTTAGAAGATACAGCACTCTGAGACAATGTGCTTTCAAATCAAGCCAAACTAAAATAAAAACTTATTAAAATTTAACTTTTATGATTTTCAACTAACTTTTATTTTCATCAACTAATTGTGTTGCAACAAACTTTTAGAGAAAATATGACTTAGGTAGCCCATAAGAGAATTTTAACAGTTAGTGTATCTGTTGCTAAAAATCGAGCAATTGTCAAGCACCGGTATCATCCTGGAGTTATTTTAAAACTAATAACAGTCATAATATTTCTATAAGTGTTAAGGCCCAATTAAAAGCTTATGTAACTAATGGAAATACCGGGTACTCACGCTTTTAATAACAGTTTGATATAATAACCACTTCAGTAAATATTTGATCATTTTTTAGAAGCTGGCATTGATTTTTAGTGTTTTGTACAAATGTTTCCCAACTTAGGCTTACCCGTAGCTGTTACCAGTAAACACTTCTTGCATGTATTAACTTGATCTGACGTTAGGCAAGGTAACTTTACCACCGTGACAACACGATGTGTATATTCGTCATGTATTTTTTTCACTTCCAAAGTAAGTTGCATAGCAGAACTGGCAATTATTATTCATCTCTGCAAGTGCATGGTGGAAGGAAAAAACATAGGTGTGTTATTCCCGTCATTTGCTTATATCACCCAGATTGCAAACACAATTTCACCATTTAGAAAAAATTAAAAAAATAACAATCAAATCAAAACAAATATATACTTATATGGCAATACAATCAGGTGATTTTTGTTTGCAATCTGGGTGACGTCAGCATATGACGGGAATAGTACACCTATGTTTTTTCCTTCCACCATGCTCCAAGTGAGTGTGGAATCTGGATTCCTTAATGTTAGACCAGGCCTCTCTTCTTCTACTCTTCTCATTCCCATAAGATCTCTTATCCGTCTCCTCCTCCTGTTTTCAATATTTCTTCTTTGAACTCGAGGCATTTTCTGTTCATCCAACAAAACTGACTCCTAAATATGACAAACATCAATATTTACTCATTAAAAAGTTGCTGTGTTTCTTTTTGTAAACAGCTCAACAGCTGTTTTTTTGTTTTTTGATTTGTTATATGTAATTGTTATGGGAAAAAATCAACCTTTGAGAGCACCTTGCGTCCTTAAGGGTAGACATTTTTAGATTCTAAGATCTTATTGCAAAACTATAAATTGAGACAAATTTTTTGACACCTCAAACGTTGAAATTGGTCCACAAATAAAAAAGGAATAGTGTTCACAAAACACCATGTTTGGAAGGAAAAAACAGGTGTGCTATTCCCACATATTCTGACGTCACTCGGATTGCAAACAAAAGATCACCTGATTGTAACTGTCAAATTAGTATATGTATTTGTTTTGATTTTGATTGTTATTGTTTTTATAATAATAAAAACAATAACAATCTATATATATGATTCCGTAAGTCAAATTTTTGTAAAGAAATTGTGAGTGACTGGATGGCCGTAGAAGGATGGGAGGGGTCTTATTTTAAAGGTCTTGACGTGAATTTTGAGGGAAAACTATTCATTTTTCTTATTTTTTTACCATAAATTCGCAACAGAATAAAACTTTTCCCATTAAAACAACATGGGGTTTAATTTGAAATTAAAACAGCTGTGCCACAGATTTGAAAACAGTGATCAATACACGCATTTGGTTTACTTTTAGCCAGTCAACTATGAAATGTATACTATAATAAAACTGAAATATTGAAGATTAGTCGGAAAAACGTCTGCATTCTTTGTTTATATTTAAATCATATACTCAAGTTTCATTTTTTCATGCTTTTTACGTTATTGTCGTGTTAAAGGAATAAACGACATAGAATAAATATTCTGTATAAATAATCAAAGAGTCTAAATTAAATCTAACTTCTGTTTTGTTTTTATTTTTAAATCATATGTTCAAGTTTATTTTAAATGATGTTGTTTTCTTTATATTTCTACACATTTTAAGGTTAAGGTTGTGTGAATATATACAACTAAAATAACCTATAAATGTTATTGGTTCTAAAATGGTGTATTTGCATTCCTTCGTAAGTAAATTTTTTTAGTGCAGTGAATATACAACGTAGAGTAGTCATATTCGATCATACTTTTATAAAAAACACCAGGGATTCAAGATGTTTTGGTATGTAGGCTGCTGGATATATATTCTTTTCATTATAAGTACTGTAATTAATATGAACGCCAGGGGAATACCACAAAGGCGGGGAACTGTTCATAGGAATGACAGTGCGCGTAGGAGAGCAAGAGTAGATAATGACGAACTTAATCAAGATATGTTACAACCCCTTTTTAGGAGACCCATGGTAGACGAGAGAAATGTAAATATTCATGATGCAGGATTACTGGACCAAGAGTGCATTCAATGTAGTGCTCTTCATTTTAGAGAAGAACTAACAAATAATCATTTTATGACATGTTGCCATAACGGACTTATTAACCTTCCTCAGTCAAAAACTAATGTAGAACTTAAAAGTTTGTTTGAAGAGAGCCCACAACTGTATTCATTCGACAATGCAACAGTGCGATGGCTTTTGCTTATTTTTCAGCCAGTAAGAAAGATATTCCAGGAAAAGGACCATACTGTTTCAAAATTCAAGGACAGATTTATCGTTCAATCTCAGATTTGCTGCCTCAACATGATGAAGACCCCGTGTATGGCCAATTGTACATTATTGACACATCAACAGCAACAGAAATTCGTCAAAGGCGTCGAGAAAATAGTGACTTAAAACCTGAAATATTGTCAAAACTAGCTGAAATTCTATTAGAAAATCCATTTGCACAAATTTACAAAAGAGCTTTGGAAGAAATGGTTGTACAAGGTGACAGTGAATTAGAATTTAGGTTTGTAGACAGGATAAATATGGATCGTCGTAGGTATAATAAGCCTACTGCAGATGAAATTGCAGGCGTCTTCAATTCATCTGAAGGCGAACCTCCAATGAATTTTTAAAATTCCAAACAGGGAAGCTTTTATTTATCCTCATTAACCACAAGACCAAAGCTACCTTAGTAAACCAGTATTTATTCACAAACAATGATATGTTTGCCTTTTCATGTTAAACCACTGGAGTGATTCAAATTATTTATTGAAAATGACATCAACAAAAGCAAACAAAGAAGAACAACAAACTGGTTTTTACACAAAAGATATGGTGTAGGGATGCCTATTCTGACACATAGATAATGTTATTCTGAGTTTGTTTAAATACCGGTATTGCAAAAAGTTGTTTCACATTTGAGCTTTTTAGGGACTTATGTCCCTACAAGCCACTAGTCAAATACTAATTTGACAGTTACAATCAGGTGATCTTTTGTTTGCAATCCGAGTGACGTCAGAATATGTGGGAATAGCACACCTATGTTTTTTCCTTCCACCATGACAAAACACGGTTTCACGTATTATAGATATATATATAGATAGATGTTCTTTTGTGTAGAGAACTAGCTACAGCTGCTCAATGTGGATGGGAAACTATTCAGAGTCAATGGTATAAGTATGACATACCAGTTATAGGAATGAGTATGCATGTACTATTAGTCCAAGAGACCGACCAGTGCCAATTTGCTGACAATGAAAATTACCTTAAAGATTTCCTATTTTGCATTTTAGTGGAATTTGAAAAATGTGTTGAACCCATATTGTACAACTGGCCATTGCCCAATCTTAATAAGTCTCTGCTGCTTTTATAATAAATAGAGTAAAATGTTCCTACGAGATTTTAGGAAGGCAGTTCCTACTAAATCTTGCCTAAGCGATTTTGATGAATCCCAGCCAAGGATGCACTTTGGATTTGGAACACAGGTTGTGGTGGACCTGGGATAATCAACAATTTTCCCTTGGGTTACCTTATCTAATCTAGTGTTGTTGAGAGCAAGAAACTATCGAGGGCTTGCTAATTGAGCCATTTTACAGCTCAATTATAATTACTCAATTGGATGAGTTACAAGCTTAAACAAGAACAATAAATGGACATTAGATACTCGTTACGTTGAAGTATTGTATCGATCATCAAATGTTGTCTTAAACTGAAATGTTATAGTCTGTTATTTGTTTAGATAAAAAAATTGTATTTAGAAAGAAGATTTTTTATTTGTTTCTTTGTTTGCTCTGCTTAGTTGGCGGACCTGAGACCAAGTAATAAACTACCAAAAGAGATCACCAGAAACCCTTTAAATCCAAACCGTCAAGCTGGTTTATAGGCAACACCTTTTATTTTCTTTATGAATTGCTATCGAAAATAAGTGCCTAATACTTTATCTTATACTGTATATTACTGTATTTATTGTGTTCTTTGACATTGTCTATAGCAATGTAATATCGACAAATGACAATAAAGAAATTCTGAATCTGATTCTATTTAATGGAAATTGCAGATATGCTTTGATTGCAATTAGAACAGCGCTTAGTAGTTTTTGTCTGTATTTCTTGGACAAGAATAAAATTTAGTATTATTCCCAGATATTTTTGTGTTGGTTCCTGTTGTAGTTTTCCTAAAGCTAGCTTTATCTGTTTCTAGGTTTCAATATATCTTTCTGTAGGAGGTTAGATCTCGCATGATTTAGGGACATATCCGGCCAGTTTGATCACTAAGTTTATTTGTCTGTGATTTCTTCCTGTTTGGGCTTCTTGTTTGTTTACTACCCGAGTTGGAATAGAGTTTATATATATATTATAGAGTTTACATAGAGTTTATGGTCCAAATACTCAAAAGTTTACTCAGATCCAATTTTCCAAAACAAAAATATTGCTGGAGCTTTATTGTTTATAGCTGTTGAGGGACATCTATTCAGTTTGATATGCTAGCTTCGCTCCAAAGATGCTTTGGAAGTCCTGAGTAGTTTATCATTGGTCTTACTTTATTACAGTATATGATTTATTCGTTACGATCCGATACACCATATTGCTAATCTAACTACAACAGTTTATAATGAACAAGCTTTGTCCTATGACGTCTGGTTCATTGCTTCCAGAAACAAATTATGTTGTACCTGCCCGGTGCCTATTTTGCCTACTTTCAATCAATAATCAGATATAGATTTATTATCTGGGGAAATTGCATCAGGATGTATGAAATCAATACAAATCAATACAAATAATAGCCATTAGGTTATCACTAGATATAGACACTGTAATTGGTGTTAAAGCTTTGTTACTGTTTGTTTGTATTTTGAATCATGATGGCAAGTTTTTAAACAGAATTTTACCTGAGGTGTAGTGGTGTAGTAGTAGAGTAGGTTGTGTAGTATTTAAACAAGCTCTCAACTGAGATGCCTTCCACTCTGCTACAATCAGTGTCTCTAATATTTTATCTTGACTTAATCTTGATTAGAAACTAATTGAATCCATCCAAATATATTCATTGTGCCATAAAGACTGCAACAAATCATACAAAATAAAATTGAGTAATTTTCAAATTATGTTAGCAAGATCTATCAGAATCCTAGTTGTAGTTGTTTCTGCAATCTGTTTGAAATATTTTGGAGCTTGTAAGGTACCAAAAAAATGTTATTTTACTATCAATCTATAGTGTAAGGGTCCAGGACAATTTGCATACCTTTATACAAAGAGGTAGAGTATAAGATTTAACATCTATTCTATATATTAATTACGTAAGCCGATACTTTGTGACAAAATTGTGGGCGACTGGGAAGTCGTAGTACGACGGGAGGGGGCTTAAATTAAAGGTCTCGATACCGTGACGGCGGGAAAAATAGTGAAATTCCTAAAATTGATACACAAAATTATAACATAAAATGTTCTCCATAAGAATAGCATAAGAAGCCATTTACTGCTGATTTTTATTTACAGCTGATCGTGATTTATCACTAAGCCAGTACCATATTTTTGTCAGTACGCAATATTAACATTTGGAAGACTTATTTGCCAATCAATTCTGCAATGTACTATATAAAATTAGGGTTAAAGTTACCTATGATAATTAATACTTTTTAGTTACATTATAAATGGTTAAAGAATGTTGAAATAAATTATTTTACTGTGAAACTTTTCAAATTTTGTGTATTCTTAACGTTTAACATGAAAATAACCACATTGACTAAATAAATAATGATTCAAGATTAACTGGAAAACTTCTGCTGTCTTTTTATTTCAAAACATATTTTTAAGATTTATTCTACATTTTCTTTGTAAATTTGGCTGCACTTTACTTTACGTCCTACACTCATTTGAATGAAAATATCAATCGATATATTGATAATTCGATAAGTTATATCGTTTGGTTAGTTAGGTAAGCTTAAAACCTAACTAACCAAACGACATATCGAATGAAACAATCGAATAATCGATATTTTCATTCAAATGAGTGTAGTACTTAAAGTGCAGCCGTAAATTTACAAACATTTTAAATTTGAGATTTATCATAGTGTTTAATCAATATTTTGCATGAAGTGGAATAACCCCAACTAGTCTTAGAAAACAACTTTGGAATAAATATGGAATAATTATAATTAAATAAATTATATAATTATAATTAACATGTATGTCAATGCTGATGAAAAGTAATTTCGTGATTGGTTTCGAGAACTGGGTAATGGAACCCTAACCAGTCGTTTGAGAGTTAGGAATGAGCCGATGATTAGGCCTATTTGGATAGAATATGTAAAGTCAATCGCACCTTTAAGAGGAAAACCATCAGATAAACTTACACTAATTGTAGTTTTTTGTGTTGATCGGAAAAAAAATCAAGGGTTAAGTTTGTTTAATGGGATGCCTTTACTTTACACTAATTTTGCTAAACGTCAACAAAAGGAGTTTAAACTTTGAAATATTAACAGGGGTAGGGATGCTAATTTAGCGGTTTTGACCAAGAACTAGGCCTAAGCTTACCTCAACACACCTTTATTTGCCTTTTCATATTTGAAGAAGACAATTTCCAAAATTCCAATCAGGGTAGCCTTTTTTATCACCATTAATCACAAGACCAAAGCTATCTTAGTAAACCAGTATTTATTCACAAACAATTTTATGTTTGCTGCCTTAAGCAGAGTTAAATATTAGAATAATTTGTTTTACATTATTGAGCTCTTTAGGGACTTATGTCCCTACAAGCCAATAGTTATTGTATTAATCTTATTAGGTAGAATTGGTTGATCAGTAAAAATATTTGAAATTAAATATTATTTTTACGATAATATTGTAGTTTTGTAAATATTATTTCATATATCTATTTTTATTTTTAGGGAATTTTGAATCCAATATTTCGTTTCAGTACTTGGGATTTTGAAACTGTTCTTAAGACGACTGCATTTATTGACAGATCACTTCTGTTGAGGACCATGCTTGAAGAAAATGACAAAGTTTTAATAATAGCTCCACGTCTTTCTGGGAAATCGACCAACTTGAACATGGCAAAGAGGTTTCTTCAAATTAATGTGGATAAAAATGGTTTGAGAGAAAATAAATCCAAAACATTGAATTTTAAACTTTTTGTAGGAAATAATTTGAAAATTTTCAATCATGATCCAAGCTTTTTCAATGATCATTTTGGAACCTATCCTGTTATTTTGATTGATTATCATTCTCTAAGTGCAATCAAGGGGTTCAATTCCTTAATTGAACAGTATAAAGAAATACTTCTCAATACCTTTCAGCACCACGAGTACCTAAGAAACAATTTCAAGCTCTGGTCAAATGGTAACAGTAGGAAGTTATTTGATATGTATTCTCTAAGTGAAGGTAACCGGACTTTGACCGAGTCAGAAGTACTACAGGGAATCCCTTTATTGTCTGAGCTTCTATATGAGCACTTTGGTAAACATGTTTTTATTTTGTTGGACGAATATGATGCATTGGTAGATAGTCCAATATTGAGAGATAGCCCTGATGAAGATCAAATCATTTCATTTGTTTACAAGGTTAATAGTGCAATGTTTTATGAAAATAAATATGTATCTCGAGTCTTTGTAAGTGGAGTTATACGTCCTTACAGTTCTAGACTCTGCCTCTCTATTACTAGTCTTTTACCTGGTAACATTAAAGTATACCATTTTCACAATTATAATCCTTTTTGTGAATATTATGGTGTCACTACAGAGGAACTAAGTAAACTGTTGTGTACATTTATCAAAGATTCAGCTAAGAGAAGTTGGGTTAAGAGCATAATCACAGAAAAATCACAAATAGTCGAGCATAAAAATAATTTGTTCAATACGTGGTGTGTATTAAGACTCTTGGCAAATTTGAATAAAACCCAGTTTTGACATTTGATATGGCTACTTGTTATATTTAAAAAATTCCCTAGACTTATTAACATTCTACAATATGTATGTCATGCATTTTTGAAAACTAACAATTCAAATCCGTGAGATGTAGAAAAGTTGTTTACAAATTTCAAATTTTATAAAAGATGAAAAGATTTAAATATTTTAAAGCCATAAAAATATAGCTTAACTTAAAAAATAAACAAACTAACTTAGTGCTTAAATTAGTTAAGCCTATTGTTGAACAACATGAAAATAAATATCGGCTGGGGTCCAATAGATAAACAGAAAACAAATTTAAATTTTGCAAATGAATGTTTGGTTCATTTGCCATAGCATTTTTGTTCTTATAAATAAATCAATTTGTTAAAATGCGTTTTAGAATGTTTTATACTTAAATCCAACAAAGGCCAACGATTCTTTCCTTTGTAGGGCCAACGGATACAAGTTTCCGTTGGGCCAACGTTGGCAAGGCGTTACAATTTTCGCCAACCATTTCCCAACGGTGCCGACCATTTCCCAACGTTGGGCCAACAATGTGTGCTACTTGGGTATGCATTTAAGTACATACCCCTAGAGGAACCTTTTTGCTTATTTTAACCCAATAAACCACTATTAAGTTTGGTGACAGACTTTACAGACACCCTGTATTGTAATAATTGACAGTGGCATGTGACAACAGAAATAAAACCTAATTATTGTGTTATGTGAATTTCTTCAATGATGATAGCTGATAAAACATCTCCTAAAGTGCACATTAAAATGTTATAATAGTAGGTTTGTTTATGCCAAAAGTGCAAAATTGGTTTGTTAACTACTAACATGATATTGTGTTGCTGATATTTATTGAATATTTCAACAATATTTAAACTAAGTTGATAACAATATTTTTCTATAGATATTGTTCAATATTGGGAAGAAATTAAAACGATAATGTTTGAATATTACCTTAACAATATTGTTTTACAGTATTGAAGAATATTGGGAACATATTTAAACAATATTGTTTTCATATTGAATTATAATATTTATCACCAATATTGTTTAATATTGGCAAAATATCATAACAATATTGTTTTAATATTGAAGAAATCAATATTGTTCTCAATATTGGACAATATTGTTTCAATATAATATAAATTTTTTTTGCTACTAGGGTAGGTGTGCTATTCCCGTCATATGCTGACGTCACCCAGATTGCAAATAAAAAAAAAATCACCTGATTGTATTGCCAAGTATATATTTGTTTTGATTTGATTGTTATTGTTTTTATAATTTTTCTATATGGTAAAATGGTGTTTGCAATCTGAATGGGAACCGGAGTTTTGCCAACGGGTGTCAGGTAGATGGGGGGATGCCTTCGGCCACCTCTTGGTGCGGAGATTTGCCAACGGTGGTGGTGGGAGAAAGAGTGTGACGGAGGGAGAGAGAGAGCGATTGTCAGGGTTGTCTACGCTTGGCAGTTATGCGCTTGTCGCAGTGGGTTAGGTTGGGTTAGGTTAGGTTAGCTTTGGTTAGGTTAGGTTAAAAATTCAATACATTTCCTTTCACAGTTAGAGGTGCATAACTCCATTACTTTGAACACAGTCAGCATCCTGCCTAATTTGTCCACCCCTAGCAGAAACCACCCTCACGGTCACGTGTAATCTCTCTCTCTCCCCCTCCCCCTCTCGCGCAACCCACAACCGTTGGCAAAACTCCGCAGTATGTGGAATTCATGGATGGGGACCCTTTCTACCTGATACCCGTTGGCAAAACTCCTACACTCAATCTGAATGACGTCAGCATATTGACGGGAATAGCACACCTATGTATTTTCCTTCCACCATGATAGGATATCATAGAATGAAATAGATAAAACAACCTATGATAGAACCAACTTGTTTAGTTGAAACAGCTGACAAAATTCTTTAATTCCTTTTAAGTAATAATGAAATGAAATAAAAAATCCTATATTCCATCAAAAACACAATAATTGTTACACAGAGCTGTACAAACAGATGGATTATTCCCCACATAGGCACAGCCTGTGTGTGGGGAATGAGCTTCACTAGTAGTCAAACATACAATTTCATAGAAAAATTAATTAATAACTAAAATTATTATTTTACATACTTTTGGAATAAGGAGAAAGATTGCACATTGAGCTAATACAATTAAATTTTAAAAACTGTAGGAACCACAAGAGGAAGTAAAGGCGAAACAAAAACTACGCATACGTAACAACCGCTCAACTGAGACTCGGAAACCACACACACAGTACACACACAGACACACACACACAGACACACACACACAGACAGACACCTACACAAAGACAAACACCTACACACACACAGCACACAACACACAACACACTTAAGCTCAGTTGCACCAGGACATCAGGCGGCTGCTGGCCCCACAGTTCCATTAGTTAGGCCGTCTCCGCTCTGTCCCTGCATGTCCTAGGTACCATTCCCTCGCTCCCTCTCACTCACACTTCTACGCACGCACATCTGCACACAAACATCACAGCCTGACACTCATACATCGTTGTATTTGACTGTGACGGCTTTAGAAGGAATACATGGACACAAACAAGCTGTCGATATGCCCGCGTCCTAGTTCTACTAACCATATATTTTGAGTTTTTTTTATATTTTAGCAGACTGCACGGCTCCGGATTTTTTAGCTGAGCGGGTAATTTTGAAAAAATAACTGTTGTAATGTATTGGGGAGACATTTTATTAATACTTTTAGTGATCTTAGGTAACTCTATCCCGGTGTTCAAAGCAAACCTTGTAAGATAGTTGTGAGAAGTTTGTTTAAAGAGGGAATTTTTGTTTTTGAAAATGTATATAATTAATTATCTTATAAAAAGCTGTAAAAGATTAAAAACTTTGAACTCCTCAAAGATATATTCTGAGGGGTAGCGGGGAGGTTTCCGTAGAGAAAATGTTATAATGGCTTTTTGAATAATTTTAAAAGGGGCCAGAATACTTTTATAGCCACCACCCCACGCTAGATTCCCAAATTGTAGGGTGAGTGCATCAGTGAATGACCGTTTAAGGTTGACTTTCTACTCGTATCCGACATGGGAAAATATACTACTAAGCTACATTGTAGGAAATGGTTTAAATGTATTACCCATATTTCCCTGTACTTCCCGATGATACAAATTAATGTATTATGTTAAAAAAAGTGTCCAAAAATACAATTTTTTTAACATAAATCATCGCACCAGTGAATGACCGCATATTATATAGGTAACAATTTTAAAATTGTATTAAACCTCCTCCTTTTCACCGAACATCCCCCGTTCAAGGTTTTCGCATCGAAGCTTGAAACCCTGTAGTGAAAAATAACAATATCAGGGTCGTCAAAATATAGGTTCTAGTGAAAGATCACTTTTTATTGAGGAAACGACCGTAAGATTTAACTCGCATTCAAACTTTGGTTATAGTGTATCCACATAATTTCTGATGAAATTTTGGGTTTCCTAGCAATCGCTTACTCCATCAGAAAACATTGTCATCAATATCAATAAAGAAAATTGACCTAAATCCAGTTAATGACCGAAACGGTCATTCACTGGTGATACCCTAATTTGTGAACCAGTACCTTAACATGTTAACTGTGAATTACATTTAATATATTACAGTTCCAATCAATAATTAAGGAACCATTACAATTTACAACCAACCATGTTTGTGCGAGACGCCATAGTAGGAAGCTTAAAAACGAACTGCTTGAAACATCTAATTTTGTTTATGTTACAAAAGGATGATTGACACTTTCTTTTTTAGTCAGTCACAGAGTGAATTTTAAAGACCCCAAAGTTACTTTTTAACACGTTTGAAATGGACTAGGAAATACAGAAAGCCTGATATGATGTGTTTTATACAAAACGGTCATTCATTGGGGGGTGGTCATTCACTGGTGCACTCACCCTAGAATAGACTGTATGTATACATGGTAAATGTTTTTGAGAAGATCAAGAGGTAAAATTTTGGATATATTAGAAAAAACAAAAATGAATTTACGTAGTTTACATCTAATTTGATTTATGTGACTAGTCCATTTCAGCCGACTATCAAACATCACCCCTAAATACTTAAACTCATTCACACATTCAATACTTTCACACTTGTCACATCCAATCTCGGCACCACAACCATGTAATTTTAAATTGCAACAGTTAATAAATTTGTATATAATTAAATAACATATAAATAGCCTATTACCAGTCAATTAAGCCTTACAGCCTATTTAAAATATATTATGTTTACAATCTATTTCAAACACAAGCTAAAATAAAAATAAATATATAAAATTAAATAAATCTCAAAAAGCCAATTTACACTAATGAAATTTAATATAATATTAATTGACCTGAGTTATTAAAAGTGAACAGTGAATTTCAATATCTAGAAGACCTAAGTGCATTGTTGAATTAGAACATGTGTTAGCACTAGACTTCCTTCTTCTTCTGCCATGAAATAGCCTGGGTAATAGTTTGAAACAAATGAGTGTGGTTTTAATATTAATATGTTCTAATAAAAAGTGAAAGCTAAACCAAAATCGTTTATTATTTCAAATAGGAAGAAGATCTGGAAAATTGAACTTGGTAATCTCCATCTTATTATTACAGACTAGCCTATTTAGGTGTTGGACAATTTGGAACATTACTTCTGAGGTGGATCAAGTAGCCTCATAGCTGTTAAAATTTATATAAAATCTTTGATTCAAGTAAATACTTTTAGTAATTAAATTAGAAAAACAATAGCTTTTAGTGAAATTACAAACAAACAGACATTAAAATTAGGCTATAAGCCATGTGCTTGAGAGAATAAATTTATTAATTTGTTTTTGGAACAATCCTATCTAAATTTAATATAACATTATTTGGTAAATAAAATAATCAAAAGGCTATCACCTTATTATCAAAAAAAGTCTCATAAATTAAAAGATTAGCAAGGAAATTGGAAAATAAAGAGAGTTCCTAGCACTAACCCAAAAAAAAACCCCTGAGGTTGCAAAATCTAAATCTAAAGGATCATAATCAGATCTAAGTGAAATCGGCATGTATTTTGTTTTTGATAAGTTTACAGTTGGCTTATTCTGGTCGAACCATCGCTTGACAGTGAGAAGGCCGCGTTCGGCGTTGCTGTACACCTCCGGCCAGCTGTCGCCCTCGAACAAGAGCACTGTGTCGTCGGCGTACAGAAAGATCTGCCCTTTGTTTAAGTTAATTTTTCCCAGGTTATTTATGTATATTAAAAATAACAGAGGCCCCAAGGTCGAACCCTGGATAACTCCATAATCAATTCTTTTTTGTGAACTATTTTGGTTTAAAATCGAGACAATTTAAAAACGTTCAGCGAGATAATCTTCAAACCATTTTAAAGTGACGCCTCTCACCCCTATACATTTCAACTTATTAAGAAGTAATTGTCTGTCAACGGTGTAAAAGGCTTTAGCTAAATTTATAAAGACAATCAAGTCATCTATGAACTTGAACTTGAAGGGATTAAAAACTCTCTGAACACTGTCATAGAACATAATAAGCCCCAGGAGCAGACCCCCCTCTCATACCCCGAGCGACAGTTGACAGCTCCGCCTCACCCACTAGTCCAGGAGCTGAGGGGGTTTGAGCATGCATAAAAGTAGTACGCAATGTTATTGCTGATTATTTTAATATGGACTGTGGTGATCAAAATTACGTATGTCGCCTATTTCAAAAGTGGTCGATAAGGTGGGGGGGAGGGGGCAAACATGGCGGTTTGCGCTATGCGTTAAAACGCTGATAGTTCGAAAACGGTAAAGGATAGAACATCGGTTAAAACGTCGTTGTAATTCTAAAAATGTGGACAACAATAATGGTTATAGGGTCCGAGGTCGTATCTCTATAAATAAACAAGTTATTGCATAAAATATGTAAAATGGACTTTTCGTGTAGTTTTTTTACCGAAAGTAGAATTAATTTGTGAGTGTCGCAAAGAAGTAATATCAAATATCTTTGCTGATAGTTGTAATATGGACTGTGGTGATAAAAAATACGCATGTCGCCTACTTTTCAGGTGGTCGAGAACTTGGGGGGAGGGGGGCAAAGATGGCGGAACGCGCTATGCATCGAAACTACTGTAGCTCGAGAACGGTACGAGATAGGACATCGGTTAAAACGTAGTTTTAATCCAAAAAATATTACCATTAGAAAAGGTCATTGGGTAAAAAGTTGTATCTTAACTAATAAAAAAGTTATAACAATAATAAGTTTAACAAAATCTACATCGTACAGCTAATTTTTTTGAAAATTGTATGGATTGTTGATAAATAATAGTATAATTACTTAATTACTCCGCTAAATATTAACTAGATGCATTTTCTTATAAGAAAAAAATATATTATTACGAATACATTTGGTTTAAAATGTAAAACACAGCCTCCAAACTACATTATAATACTTGGGGTTTCGCCGCAATCAAATGCATAATACAGACTACCACTACAAATCCAATTTTAATTATTATAATGTTGTAGGTTATTACAATATGATTATGTAACAGATTCTTATTCAATACAGTTAAATGAAATAAAAAACATTACTACAAAAGTAAATACCTTATAATAAAAAATACGGCAAATCTCTTCATTCTATCCATAACAATTACACTGGTTGTTCTTATTATTTTTTGACACTACGCTAACTCGCCTCCAGGTTGAAGTTTGTTTGCTATGCTTACTCACCTTTTGGTTGCAAATTAGCTGTTGTCATAAATTTAAAAAAATAATAGTGCTGCACCCTGTTGGTAAATCTATTAAATTTTTAATGCTATTGAACATCACAGAATCAAATTGTTTAGTTGAACCAGCTGTTAAGATTTTTTAATTCTATTTAAATATGAGTACTCGACTCATAAGGTTAACATGGGAAACTCTAGAGCCACTGGGGCGAAGCCCTTTTGACGGATCTGCACCAAACTTCACACAAACCATCCTTGAATAATGATCTTAATAATGCCTGAAAGTTTCATTACAATCTGTTGAGCAGTTTCGGAGTTCATAAAGGACAAACAAACAAACATACATTCGATTTTATATATATAGATTGAAATTTTTAAGAAAACCGAATCCATAGGAAACAAAAATACCCCCATCGCATCAAACCATGCAGTCTAAGCAAATTACCATTACCCTACTGTACCCTGTGTGATTATTAATACTGGACCCTGATTAGATTTAAGTTATTCTTAAATTCAGATTCAGTTTTCTTAATTTTGTAAGTCAGATAATAGGTAATTTGTTAGTTACTGGAATCACACATGGAATTTAATTTCAAACCTTTCTTGTCATAAAACCAATGATTTACTTTCAACGTATTATCCTAACTCTTCCTTCAAGGTTTCGCGAAATGCAAAAATGTTGTGTCTTATTTACAATAAATTCCCAATAACACTAAACGCCATAGATAACTACAACAACGCATATCAGGTGATCGGCAATGAGGTAATAAACAGGGATACCACAATGTAAGGTTGTTTTGTCATTAAAATATTTGTCTCATAGTACTTTTTATGTCGGCTGCGCATTATAAAAAACACCCTGTATTATTGTGAAATAAGTGGCTATTTATTTGCACATTGTGCAATAAAAAAATATTATAAATGATACACCATTTTAAATTTAAAGCTTTCTTCATTCCAAATCCAATAATGAAAGTTTGGTATTGAAGACATTCTGTAGATAACCAGATACAGATCTTATCTATCCACTAACCTGTTTCAAGTCTTCTCTAACAAGAAGAAACAAGTCTTCTAGTCAAGCTTTTGTTCGGTGTTACAAACCCTGAATAGATTTTACTTTTAGGAGATGTAAGGATCCGTTGAAACTAAACAATGGTCTTAAATAAGATTTGTTTTATACCTGAATAACTGATTAACCAACCAAAACTGGATTGACAAAAAGCAGGTAAGCGTTAGTTAAAAAAATATTTATTCCTGTTGAATATCTGTATTAAAGATGGAAATTTAAGAGTTAAACTCACAAGACTTTTACTATGTAAAAACTCCAAAGAGGTCAACTTCAAATAATAATATTAACTTCAAATTTAATAAGCTTAATAAGTTAAAAGTAATAGTTTCCTTGTCATAAGGAGTTTTAATCTGACTTCAAGGTTATATGTTTTTGTGTTAAACTAATCTTCTCGGGAGTGACTTTTTCGAAGCCAAGATATTTTTCTTAGCGGCTTGTGACTCTTTTAAATTCATACAAAAAAAGCAGAGAGCTCTGTGCTAAAAGTCAACTTTTCAATTATGAAAGCTTGTACTACTTAATGACAGCAGACTAAAACTATATTTCCATAAACGCAATATAGGTATTCATGGCTTCAAAAAGCTTTCAGATTATGTCTTATATTTTAAAAAACTTTTGCAAAACTTATGACAGCTAGCCTGATCATACTACTGGACCGAATTACATGTGGTTGGTACCAAATGAAAGATATTTTCTTGTAGATGTGCAGAATTCCTTTATAAATTAAAATAGGCTCAAAAATAAGCAGAAAAAATTAATTTGAAATAAAAAAAAATTAACATGGGCATGGGTTGCCATGCTGGTGACAAAATATAAACAGAAAATCCAAACAAATTCCAATCACATGTTTTATTGCCAGTGTGGAGTGACGAGTTTTCGACTACATGGCGACCTCTATAGGAACAAATATAAAAATAAACTTTTCTTATAGAGATTTAACATGGAGCCAAAATTTAATAAAGCTTAGCCTGACCGAATTACACGCGGGTTGTACCAAAATAAAGGTGCAGGTTTAATTATAAAGGTTAAATATAAGTGCAAGTTTAATTTTTTATTTTGAAAATATTTATGTTAATTGGGTCAAAATGGAAATTAAACTTTTCTTATGGAGATTTAACATGGGGCTAATTTTTTAGCTTACGGCAGCCACCCTGACCATACTACTGGACCGATTTACACGCGGTCGGTACCAAATTAAAGGTAATTGTCTATATATTTGCCCTCTTTGCTTCAGATTTCAGATATTACTCAACTAAATGTTATAAAAACGGAAATTAAAATCTCTATTGACTATTTAACAGGGGTAAAAATTTAAGTCAGAAATTAAGAGTGAGATCTGGAGTTCTATTGGACCGATTTACATGCAGGTTGTGTTAAATGAAAGGTAATTAACTCTATATAATTATAGAGGTAATACTAGGTTATAGGTAATACTATTCCTTTATTTAATCTTCTAAAAATGGAATTTAAAATCGTATATATAAAAAACTTTTGCAAAACTTATGACACCTAGCCTGACCATACTACTGGACCAAAAATTACACGTCCTATATGTGCAGGTTTGATTTATATTTTGAGAATACCGTATTTATTTTAATTTGGTCAAAAATGGATATTCAACTTTTCTTATGGAGATTTAACATGGGGCTAATACTATATATTAATAGACAAGCTTGTTTATGAAACCCTTTTTTCTCAGCTCCTGTGCATCGCAGGGAAAATCTATGCATACTGTTAGAAAGATAACTGCCTAGATGTGCAGAATCCCTTTATAAATTAAAATAGGTTGAAAAATAAGCACAAAAAAATTTAAAATTAAAGCCAAAATTAACATATATAGGCCTTATGGGTTGCCATGTTGGTGACAAAATAACGACAAAAATATAAATAGAAAATCAAAACAAATGGAAGAATTTCCAATCACATGTTTTATTTACAGCGTGGGGTGAAAGTAGGGAAGTTTGTACATCACATACTTTTGGTCGAGTTTTCGACCACAGGGCGAGCTCTACTGTAGTCGTGTCAATTAAAAATGTTTTTTTTTTATATTCTTTCTGGAAGATATTTGGATATCTTTACCAAAAGAAGTTGGAAAGGAAAGGGCTAGATACCTAGAATATATCAATAAGTTTTAAAACTTGTGGTTTAGTAAAATTACTTTAGCAAGTTTCACAAGCCTATTTTTCAACCATTTGTTTTTATATTTGATTAACAAACTAAACACAATAATAAATGTCATGGAAATTTAATTTTAAAGAATTTCCACAAATGGATTCTACATAATTTTATTGGCAGTAAGTAGGCTTATTAATAAATATGAGTAAATGGACCCAGTAATACGTCACAGCACCCACCCTCAAATCTATCTTAGTTAACACGTTTAGTGCTGGCCGGTCAGCTAGGACCGGCCACGAAACTTACACGCAGGCCGGCCCGGTCACCGGTGCTCGACCAGGTCCCGCAGAAATTAATCAATCATTGTGGCGTGGTCTTGAGGAGTAGACGGGAGTTATTGTGTGTGCGTTACTAGTATAACCTAACCTCTATTGCGTGTAAATTTCTACTTACAAATTTAATATCTGCACATTTATTGAGGTAGGCTACATCTTTTGTGTTTTTTTATTGTTATATGACATAAAAATTTGTTTATTTTGTTTATTAGTTTGTTCTGTAGCACTTGTCCAGACAAACCAGGATTATGCATAGGGAATTGTTTCAACAACTTCCACAACACAGTTAGAGTGTAAAAAAACAATGGGTGGGAGGGAGGAAGGGGCTGTAAATAATTGTAAATAATAAATAAATAATAAAACTAATATTATAAATGTGAAAGTTTGTGTGTTTGTTTGTTTGTTTGAAGTTCAATCACGCATAAACCACTGGACGGATTGGGCTGAAATTTGGCATGATGATAGCTTACATTCCCGATTAACATATAGGCATATTCTTATCTCAAAAATCCTTTCGGGCTCCGCTCCAGTGGCTCTGTAACTCCCCATTTTAACCTTTTGAGTATTCATATTGAAAGGGAATTAAAGAATTTAGTCAGCTGTTTCAACTAAAAAAGTTGGTTCTATGATATGGGAAAGCATTAAAAATTTATAAGATTTACCAACAGTGTGCAGCACTATATTTTTTTTGCATTTATTAAAACAGCTAATTTGAACTAAGCAGCAACAAAAAACTGTAATTGAGGCGTCGAGAGGCCAAGGGAGATATGTGACTTTTTAAAAATAGTTGTCATGGTAACGGGTTTTGTTAAAAAAGGGTGGAATTTCAACAAATAATTCACTTATATCCCTTGGCCTCCAAACTTAACACCTAAGAGTTGGAAGCCAAGGGGTATAAGTGAATGTATTTTTATTTTTATATTTTTTTTATGACCATGAAAAAAATATAATGACATTTTTTAAAAAGTCACAAATCTCCCTTGGCCTCTTGACGCCTCAATTCGCAATGAGAACTGTCAAAGTAGGATTGTTTACAGTTATGTTTATGTTTTTCATTTCATGAATAATTTGTGATATTTTGCGAATTGTTGATAATTTATTTTTTTCTATTGTTTAGGTGAAGTGGTAGAACATTATGGCTATGGTAGATGTGTAATACTATAAAATACTGTAAATTTAAAAAAGCAAATTTTATCAAACTGTGTCCTCCCTTATTGCAAACGCAAAGCTTGAGTGTAACTGCAATAAGCATTTTATACTTATATTCCAACTCCGTACGAAGGACGGGTACTCTGCTAGTAATAAATATAGTGCAATTTGACATTTTTAGAGTGTTTTACATTTTTACCATAGACGTCATTGCGCGGGCCTGCCCGGTCACCGGTGACCGGCTATTTTGGACGCAATTTTTTTTTTTAAAGCTCAAAACACCATTTCCGACCTTGATTCTCACTTCTGGGAAAAAAGGTAAGATTTTAGGTAAAATAAATTTTCAGGCCCTGGGGAAGCACCCACTGATATTTGTACCACACTCAATGTGTTAAGCTATAACTTCTGGGCTGCAATAGAAATAAATACGCCCATTGCAGCAAAGCTGCTGACTAAGGGAATTTCCACTTGGTTGATTTTATTAAATACTCCCTTAAACATATCCGATTGATTCACTATTTAAAAAATATTAGGTTTAACGAGTACTTAGAATTGCTGCTACAGGTAGTTTAAAGTGTATTTTTTTTGTAAAATATTAATAGCTTAGTAAAAAGTAAATAAATTTGCAGAGTTTGATCAAAATATATCCATAAACAAGCAAACTACAAAAATGTTAGTATCGGGAATTATTCTTTTGCACAGTTTTACAATTAATAAAGATATAAATAAGGCATATTTTAGAAGTAATTTTGGGAAAGCTAGATTTTTCTATGCTGTTAGACCATGTTGAGATGAGTATTTTCCCAAAACTCCCCACTCCCCCCCCCTAGTGCTTTCCTCTCACCCCCCACCTTTTTAGATAAATTTACAGTCTCTTAGAAAATTAGCTATATAACTTTAAAACGGCCAACGGGTAAGGATAACAATGCAATCTTTTGGTCCCACATAGCACAGAATATCCTCAGGATATCCCACAGAGTTTCCAAAACGTCCCAATATCCCATGAGATATAGGAATATCCCTGGGACATTCCTGGGATATTCCCGTTACAATAATTAATTTAATTTTTTTGAGGGTTTTTGATCGAGGCATATATCTTTGGCATATCCCTAGAATATCCACGATATCCTTTTTTCATAATTTATTTGTAAAATCCACTAATAACTCAAGTAGGCCTACTTCTCGAAATATGCTACCGAATACAGCTTTCCCACTCAGCACAGGATCCTGACCACAGTTCCTACATATCCCACATAGATCCCAGGATTTGAGAATGTCCCTAGGATCAATTTAAGATATTGCACATATCCAACACAAACGAATGCATTTTGAGGATATCCTGGGGACTTCCTATGGATATTCTCGGTAGGCTACCTATATTAAAACATATTTTATAGTATTGGATGTATTTTTTCAACTGACAAGCGCTTGAGATACATTATTAAAAAGGATTTCAATACTATTTTGAATTAAAATAACTAATAACGTTACTAAATGATTTATAAAAATTAATCATGCCCAATAAGCAAAAAAATTGTTAAAAGTTGTCGAAAGCTGTATTACAATAATTGTTGTATAACCACAGTTTTAAAATATTTTTATTTAAACTTCATACCTATTACAACAATTTTGATATAAGATTGAAACAATTTTAAAATTGTTTAACAATAAGTTTTTTGCAGTTGAAAAAAATAAGTTTCAATACAAGCTGTAACTGTTTTACAACAATTTTAAAGTTGTTTTACAATCAGTTTTTTTTAGTTTAAGAAAATTAGTTTTAATACAAGTTGTAAACTGTTTTACAACAATTTTAAAATTGCTTAGCAATGAGTTTTTGGCGGTTTAAAAAATAAGTTTTAATACAAGTTGTAACTGTTTTACAACAATTTTAAAAATATATATTTTTAAATTATATTGAGTTTTAGGTACCTCAGCTAACGTCTATGATCTAAAATTAGAGTTTTTCATTTTTTTCAAAAAATGACATTTTTATTACTGTTTATTTCACCAGTTTACATTTGTATTTTGTATAATCCATAATGTTCATACATGTGATACATTTTAGAGATATTTTGCATTTTATTTACCCGTATTGATGTCTATTGATTTATATTTACATCTAACATATTTAAAAAATATTCTCTGTTGATATCAATGAACGATTTGTTTGCTTTAATGATCTATATTGATATCATTTTATGTTTATAGATGTCTAGTGATATGTATTGACTAAGTTTTCAGTGATGTCTATTTTGTTTGTATTTACTTGTAATGATATCCATGAACATCTATTGATATCACTAAGCATCTAGTGATATCAATAGATTTTTTCTATTGATTTCTATTGATGTCTTCCACTAGGGATTAGATTCAAGAAAAATCGATTGTTCAAGTGTTTCTGTGGAATGACTGCAGGGGCGTCGCCTTGGGGGGGGGGTAGGGGGGGAGCCTCCCCCCCCTAGAATCTGGGAAAGAGAAAAGTTGGGAATTTCCTAGCCACGAGTTGGGACAGTTGGGAAGTCAGATACGAGAAAAATATATTTTTAAACTAAAAAAATTTTAAATATTTGCGAAAATCCATCAAAGATAAAAATTTCTTTGACTTGGACGAATAAACTTGACGCTTCTTTGATTTAATTTAACTTTGATTAAACAAGGCTAAACCATGGCTAAACACGCCTTATTTTAAGAAATCAATAATCAATTAGCGGTATAGCTTGTTGGAATTTCGTTTACGAGAAATTTTGTTCCGTATTGGACTATGTTGCCTACCTTGATCCTGTCCTGTGTTGATTATTCTGAATGATTCGTCTCTGAGACTGCTAGTTTGAATTTTGAAAGTGCAAGCAATGTAGCTCTTCTGTTCAATTATGTTGTTTGTTAGTGTTTACAAGAAATTCAAAAATATTTTTCACGTCAGTCACATGAAATATATTTCATACCTTTTTTTGTAGTATTTGGAGCAGGCTAACTGACCGGAGTAGTTGCTAATAAGCAGATTAAAATAACATTAAAGATAGGTTTTGTGTATCGGTATTACCCTTAAAACTCTTATTTTTTAATAACCTAAATGGAATATTTATTCTATGAATATATTTAAAAAATCGACACAAGTTATTTATCATTCCTAATTAAGGATTTACAAAAAAGAATCAACTAATCACTCTGAAACAGATCTACGTGGACAAAACATAACCTAAAATTTGATGTTTGACTTTCACTCTAAGTTTGATTTTTGTCTAAGTTCTAGTTTGATGAAGGTGAAGGTTAACATTTGTATTGTATGTATAAGTTTATTATCAACCAAGTTGAACGTTTTTATTTTATACGAGTCTTATTTTAGGTTTATTCTTTTCTAGACTAGAATAATATTATTCACAACACTGATATTAATATTTCATCATTACAAACTTGTTTCGGCCTACCCTAGTTGTAAGTTTTATGAAAGTTAAAATGTTGATCTTAACTTCTAAAAGTATTTTGATTTCATTATTTTGTAATAAAATATTTTTTCTATACTAATTTGTACTCTGAGGCTTATTTTATATCCCTAAAATGTTACACTGCTACGTCTGCTACCTAAATGGTTTGTAAAGTTTTTTGGATTTGAAACATTACTTGTTCAAGTTTTTTGAAGTCATAAAATTTCATTATGAATTGGTAGAAGTTTTAGAAATTGAGTAATTTTGTATATGTAAAACTAGCTATGTTTTGTTAATGCAAGTTTATAAATACTGAATTGAATGTTACTGCAGTGTATTATAATAATTTGTAGATTTTTAAAAATAGTACAAAAATTGATTTCTAAAAAAAAAACAGTTGGGAAATCTATGTTAAGCAGTTGGGAAATTTGAGGCTTCTCCCCCCCCCCTTGAATTTAACCAAGCAACGCCACTGAATGACTGGATACCGTAAGAGATGTATCATCGGCAAACAGACAAATGTTTGCCTTGTTTGTGCAAGTGGGCAAGTTGTTTATAAATAGAAGGAATAAGGTCGGTCCGAGGACGGAACCCTGCGGCACACCTCTCGTGACTGAGGCGTCAGCAGAACGATGATACTTTAGAAGACCTGTTTCATCGATGGCAGGGATTGCTACATACTGCTTTCTTCCTTCAAGCACAGAAAACATACTACTATAACCCAGAATGCCAACCGCATGGTAAAAAGCATTAAGTGGTTTGAGAGAGCTTTGCCTGTCAATCGTAGGCAGCGCCACCAGCGTTGCTATGCTGAGTGCATGGCAACGCTGGTGGCGCTGCCTACGATTGACAGGCAAAGCTCTCTCAAAACACTTAATGCTTTTTACCATGCGGTTGGCATTCTGGGTTATAGTAGTATGTTTTCTGTGCTTCAAGGTATGATGCGAACCAATCAAGAGCAATGCCTCTAATGCCAGCATCTTGGCACTTGGACATCATGCAACAGTCAAATATTTTGTGCAACCACTGAAAAATTATGTTTTGGACGTCGTGGCACTGAATAATATCATTATTGGATGTCGTGGCACTTGGACGTCATGCCACACTGTGGCTCCGCCCCAGTGGCTCTGTAGTTCCTTCAATTATTTTAAAAATGGCAGCAAATTTGAAAATAGGAAAACTGTGTATTTTATGGCTTTTTAGAATTTAGATGCAATTTGACTTATATTTACATTTTTGCTCCAAACTTACTCGTTTAGGAGCTACATGATGCAGAATGTACACCACAAGCCATTTTTTCTTAGTTGTAACACGCTCTGACTCCTAAACGAGTAGCTTCAGAGAAAAAATGCCAGGAATAAAAACATTTTTAAATTGGATTTATAAAAAAAAATACCGTACGGGGTTTTTCATAAGGAAATTCAAAGTTGGCAACCATATTGTAAAAGCAGCGGGAAATTTTTAAAATTGAAATACATAGGTACCTAAAAGCAACATAATGAAATCAAGGGGGTCTCCCATAAGAAGTTTACTATCACCAATTCTGGAAGTTAGCTTTTGGAACACTTTAGCTGGACACCCTGTATATTTGTTTGTTAGTATATAACTCAAACAAAAATGCTCCGACTTAAATGAAATTTAGTACTAACATGTAAACCTACATTCAAAGGAGTTTGGGAACTAGTGTGCTCGGACAAGGCCACACTAAAAAAAACAGGCCGTAATGCTCGTCAAGCATGACGTCACGATAGAAGAGGGCAATGACGTAGGTATATTTATTTATTTATTTTCCAAGGAAAGATTAAAACAATTAAGCAGCTGATCACAAACGGCAAGAATTACGTCATTGCCGTCTTCTATCGTGACGACATGCTTGACGAGCATTACGGCCTGTTTTTTTTAGTGTGGCCTTGGCTCGGACCATAGGGTTTTACGGGGGGATTTATGGGGTAAAATTAGGTTTTCTCATTTTTGACCCTCAAATAAAGTTTTCCAATTTCTTTCCTAACCATTTTTGATGAGTTTAAAAAGACAAATAATTTAGTAGCCTACCTTGAAGTGTTTTTGTACAGTTATTAGTTACGGAGACAATTTGAAAAAATTGTAAATTTATATTTAATTCCCATGTTATTATCAATTATTTAAAATGGGAACTCTTACTGAAAATAAGTTAGTAAACTGTTGTAGTTTGCTTGTTTTATGGATATATTTTGATAAAACTTGGCAAACTCATCTATTTTATACCAAGCTATTAATATTTTCTAATCGCTTAGTCTGAGCCCTGATAGTCAAGCGCCGCCGGCTGGTGTTGCCTTGTCCATTACATTCTTATGGTGGCTAGAAGGGCCCAAAATCCGTGCACCTCCAATATGTTACGAGATGATTGCATTGTATTTCAACAAATGTAATGATCTATTGAATGTTCAAGATTAATTTATATCACAGTTTATTCAATAATACCTACCAAATAACCATCCAATAAAGTATTTAAAAATATACTTCAATGTTTATTTTGTGTGGGCCCAGCCCATTTGTCCCTGTATGGAAGCGCCACCACTGGTCCTACTATACATTTAAGGGCCGGTACACACCCACCAACTTTTGTCGTGCCCCTGTACGACTCAAGAAATTGTATATCTGCACGACAAGTAGAGAAACAAAGTAGGCAATGGAAGTCGCATGGGGGTGTACACACTAGTGCGACAGCAGTCGTGGAGGTGTCAAAGTCGTGGACGACAAATTTCGAGTCGCGCCCTACACCGACTGGGGGTCCGACAGGCAAGTCGAGTCGTATGGGCTCACGACTGTTTTGAGTCGTAGCGGGACATGGCGTTATACGGCTGTCGCGTCGTTGTATACACACTAGTGCGTTTCGGGACAAGACTGTGGGGCGCCACGCTGGGAAATAATGTGTTTTGGGTGTTTAATTTTCTTATTTTGTCCCTAATAGCATCCAACAGGATGTCAAATGACATTTGCAACATTCTGAAATATCCAGAAAAACTTTTTCCCATAACTTTTCAATTCGTCAAACGATTCACTAAACAGTCCTTTTGTCCTTCTCTGAAGTAAAAATACCCCTGCCGCAGCAAACCTGCCGACTAAGCGAATTTCCATTTATCTGAATTGATTTTCAATTAAAACTATTAAAATAACATTAGGTTTAACAAGTACCTAGGTTTGCTGCTACAAGGAAACTGAAACTAATAATGTGTTTTAGTAAAATATTAATAGCTTAGTATAAAATCAATAAATTTGCCAAGTTTTATCAAAATATATCCATAAACAAGCAAACTACAACATTTTACAATATTCTCCATAAGAATAACATGGGAATTTTAAATTTACAATTTTTTTAATTTTCTCTGTTACCAATAATCGTACAAAAATACTTTTATATACTAAATTATTTGTATTTTTAAGCTCTTTAAAAAGGTCTAAAGTGAAATTGGAAAATTTTGTGTTTTGAGGGTCAAAAATGAGAAAAACCGATTTTTACCCCATAAACCCCCCGTAAAACCCCGTTCCTATGGTCCAATCATGCTAGTTCGCGAACTCATTTAAGTTTATCCCGCTTTACACCTTTAAACCAAATTTTATCAAAATCGAATAAAAATTACTCAAGTTATCGTGTTCACGGACACACATATATATACATAAATCTATATATATACATATATAAAAATTTGAACAAATGGTGTTTTTGGCCTCTGGGGACATCAAAATGAAAAATTAAATCGGTCCCGGGCTTAGGTCTTACCATGCCACCTACGGTAATAGCTACTTCCCTATAGGGAAATTCGCTAAAAGGATCTGTTTGGATACTTCATCTTCTACGTCAATGTTTTCTCCTTTAACAAGAGAAGGAGAAGGAGAACCTCTTCCTCCGGCGACATCCTCACAAATGAGTAGTCCTAAAGCCAGTAGAGTTCGCTGTTGTGTTTGCTGAGTCGTATACCGATACGACAACTGTCGTGAGGTAACACGACTTTGTCGTATGCCAGCACGACACGAACAGCCGTACTCATATGCGTCCAAGTCGGTGTGTGTGTACCGGCCCTAAAGCCAACAGCTCCGGTATACTATAAGTTAGAAGAACTGTACATTTTCTCATAACATACCTTGCAAAAAGAATATGAATATACTATTATTTTCTGGTACAAAAGATCAAGTAAACATAAATGATGAAATTTTTAATAATTTTATAAAATAAGATTTTTTTTATAAAATAAAAAGTTAAATGTTGTTCACTGTAATTTGATGAATTACAGGATTAAGAGATGGCTGACTCTGAGAATATTGTCGAGGAGGAAAATTATACCACCAAACTAACAAGACATGACAAGTCAACTAAGGCTCTGCAAGAGAAGGTAATATTTTGGCATAGTAGATCTAGCAGTGTTTTGAGAAATTGTGGTTATGGAATATGCCTGCATGCTTGCTGCAGTTACTGGTTACCTTAACAGGAGCAGATAACAAAGTAGATGCAGGACCTTCCTACACACGGGGATCAAGTGATTATACAGTTAAACTGTATTTATTTAAAACTGCTGTATTACCTAAAAATCATTTTAGCCTAAAATGTTAATTCTTCAAGAGCTACATACCAAAGCAAATTATTATTACATCAACCTTAATGGAAGAGGGTTCTGACACTTTTATAAAAAAAAAAACATTGTAAACAAATGTTTCATAACCACCAATTGTTCATGCAATTACAGATTTTTTCAATTCAATAAATTTAAAATTCATTAAAAATTTTATTATTTTACAATACAATAACAACTTTTCTGATGTAATAAGTCTTTAAGTAAAATATGGTACCTATCTCCCAATTGGTTATAAGTAGCTACATGTCACCTTCCTTCCGCCACCTTACTGCGGACATCACCACCATACCTCCATGACCACTAAAATCTTAGTTATATCCTCGCCAACAATTCACCTCCATCAACTGTATCTTCCAACGTAGATCCCAGTATAGAGATGTCTTTCATTACTTGGTCATTCCACTTGATTTGTATGAGTTATGACTTGAAACTCTCTAATCAGACCTGTGTGTTTCAATTTTGAAGAGTATACACATATTCGATCTCGCTCACTCCTAAATGATTTAAAGAATTGGCTGGAATTAGTAATAGTATTATTAATTGTGATGTCATCACGGTACCTCCTACCATGGGCGTCCATCTTACTTTTCTATGGGGAGGCCAGGTGTTGGTGCACAAAATAAACCCCAGTAAAAAGGGTGGTCTTAGGAGTACTTGAGAAAAATTATTAAAACTTGGTAACACTTTTTTAAACCTAAATTTGCTTTGTCAATTTATATGTTACTGCTTTGTTTTTTAAAATATGAATACTTACAACCTACTATGAACATTGACCTAATGTGAATCATTTAACTGTGATATTTTACTCCACAGTCTGAAAAAAATCGGTTGTTTTGGGCAGAACTCCTGGACAAAATCATAGACTAGTATGTTTTATCTATGACGAAAATCACTATTTTTTCAGATGTTCCAACAGGAAAACCTGGTTTTCCCGGTCTTGATTCCTAGTCCCCAAACGTACCTTATACTAGGAGTCAGTGGGTATGACCATGGAAGATGTTTACAACTTTAACGTGATCGTGGACAATGTACTCTATTTCACACCGACCGCAAATGTCCATGATTTCACCGCGACTACTGAAGATGTTATCAAGTTTGCCGTGACCGCAGAAGATGTTTATGGTTTTGCAGAGATCATGGATTATGTTCATGATTTTGATGTGACCGCGGAATAGGTTCTCGATCTTGCAGTGACTACTAAAAGTTTTCTCAATTCAGCCGTTACAACAGAATATGTTCTCGACCTTACAGTGACTGCGGAAGATGTTCTCGATCTTACCGTGACCTCGGAAGATGTTCTTTATTTTGCCATGACCGAGCTGAATGTTTTGATCTTGTCATGACCGCGGAAGATGTTCTCGATCTTTCCATGACCATGGAAGGTGTTCTTCATTTTGCCTTAACCACAGAAGATGTTCCCGATCTTGCTGTGACCACAGAAGATTTACGGTTTCGTTGAGATCTTGGAGTAGCCTATGTTCATGATTTTGCCGTAACAACTGAAGATGTTATATATCTTTCTGTTCTTTTTGAATTTAGAATAGATATCATGAACAAACTGCATGATGGTCATTTCGGGGGGGATGACACAGTCCTCCGAGCGGCAAAATCTGTGTTTTGGCAAGGAATTACAACAGAAATCCAAAACTTGATTGACAATTGTGACACTTGCGCTAAACACCAAAACCAGATGTCAGAAAAGATTATTCAATCAGACACTCCTGACCATCCATGGCAAAGAATAGCCGTTGATTACTTTGACTTTGTGAAAGGCAAATACACATTATTTACTTTATTTACATATTATTTACTTGGCCAAGGGTGCCCACAAGGGGGGGGGGGGTGTGACGCAGACTGTGTCATTGAAATTCTTGGGGGGGAGGTTCAATTTAAAATTATTGATTAAATTTAAACTGGTAGGAGGCATGGGCTTCCATCCATATCCTATCCATCCTTTGAGACCCTACCAGGGTGACCATACAGTCTGAAAATTCTGTTAAGTTTGCGTAAATTTATTGAATCAGGAACTAAATGAGAATTTTGAACTTGCACTGGGAAAACCTTTTTTTGTCTGCGGTCACGGTAAAATTACGATCTTCATCCGAGGTCCTGGCAAAATCAAGAACATGATCCGCCTATAAGGCAAGATAAAGAACACCTTCCGAGGTTACGGCAAAATCAAGAACACCTTCCGCGGTCACGGCAAGATCGAGAACATCTTGCCCGGTCGCGGCAAAATGAAGAACATCTTCCCAGGTCACGGTAAGATTGAGAACTGTTAAAGCAATTTCAATAAGCCTGCTTATAATGTCATATAAATCATGAAACATATGACATTATTTATAATGTGTAATTGTTCAGTTTTGTATTGGTGTTGTGTTCTGTTCTGTCTATTAAAAGTTAAATTTAATTTCCAAACAAGTCTTAAAGTTTCCTACTAATAACAGGTTATGGGCCCAGTACGCTGGGCCCAATTCAAATGGGATCATAATTCTTCTTTATAACATATTAAGTCTTCTATTAGAGATAGGTAGTCTTTTTAAGGTATACCACTTTCTCATGCTCTCTGGACATCCTTCTTGAATTCAGGCCATCCATTTTCTGTATATTTCACCAACATCTGACATTCTTCACACAGGATCTGGGCATTCGTTATTTGTTCCAATCTTGACTGTGTTGCTGGAAAGTTTAAAGATACAGTAGAACCTCTTTAATCCGAACCCCCGTAATCCGAACGTCCACTAATCCGAACCCCTCATTGCTGTACTCTATACACAGTACAGCAGTTCTTTATTGTATACTGTATTTAATTTACAGTTTACTGTTTATTCACCATGTTTACTACTGTATTAAATAAACACTGTATTTTACTTTATAAAACATTTTTTTACTTTCCCCAAAATAATGTTGATCAATTTTAGCCATGTTTTAGCTATTGTTATGTAAAAACAACAATATGTTCTGTAATCCGAACTATTCAATAGTCCGAACTACCCCTGGTCCCAATTAGTTCAGATTAACACATTCACTGCTAATGATATGTAATACTTTTATAAATGGCTAAAAAACATAAACATTAACATGATCATGTTAATTGAGTGACAATATATCTTTAATTAAATAAATTTTATACTATAAATTGTGGATTAAAATATATTATGTAATTATATACATCATGTATTATATATCTGCTAATATACTTATGACGCACAAGTGCGTCATTAGCAGTAAACGTGTTTTAAAGAGGTTCTACTGTATTACCTTAATATGTGCCTCTACCTCTTTTGTGAACTCATCCGTGGAGTCTAGGATCGGCGCTCGGCTTAATGTGTCTGCTGCAAACATTTCTTTTACGGGAATGTGTTCGATGGAGTAGTCAAATTTCATCAATCGCATTTTGCATCTCTGAATCCTAGCTGGTGTGGCATAATGGTGCCACGTTTTGGTGACCTGGTCATGTGAATCAAATTCCAGACCAAATCGTTCTTGTTGGAAACGTAAACTGAACACATTTATTAATGCAGAGGAGACAATTTACCGCAAATCACAGGCCCTAATAGTCAGCTTTGATGATTGTTTGATTAATTAATGCATTTATATCACAGAAATATGTACATTGTTCAACTTATGAAATAATTACTATATTACTTGACTGGACACAACGTGAACTGATATTTGATTTTAAGACGAATAATACATACTGGAATGAATGATATAGTGAACTGATACCTTGACCTGAAATTACATATTACAAAGTACTAACACTACGACACAATACCTCAAGGGGGCGTCCCCCCGTTTCCCACTAATTTAGAGATCCATCCTTGGCGGCACCAGACACACGACAGACGTTTGGTCATTCCTCTTGGCCCGCCTGCGGCCTGCGCATGCGCGAGCAGCTCTGGGGTCAAGACTAGGCGGGACATTTGAATACTGGTTGTGTTGTGGAGATTGACACCACAAGATCTCCCCCCCTCCCCCAAGCAGCAAAAAAGGAAGAAAGGGTGACCTCCATGGTTGGGGTGTCACGTTGGTCCATTAAAAAAAAAATATATATATGCTGTTGAACACAAGTAAATTAATATAACATATAACAATAGTAAATATACAATAAATAGTAACAAATAAATATATTACACAAAAATTTGAAACATGAAATATAATGAACTCCGGTAACTGGTGTAATGTTGTGTGAGTGTATGTGTGAAAGTGTAAGAGCTCTTGCTTTCCTCCTTCCACAAGTCACAGTTTGCAGGTTCGAGCTGTTGAAATTAAAAAAATTAAAATAAAGGTTATGGCTCGACCGCAAATTTCAAAAAATATAAAAAATTAGCTAACCTGTGACTGTGTCTGGAGGTTGGCGTGTGGTTGTAAGTGTAAGTGTGATGCTGTCGGGGCGAGCGACACACTGGCGACCGCTACTGTAGATGACACCTCAGAGAAGTGACACCCTAGACTCAGTGCGCTTCGCCAGTGTGGATGCCGGCGACAGGTGTTAAGTGTGGTGTGAGGGTGGTGGTCTTACAAACTAACTAACCTAATATCACTGGTGCCTGTGTGCGGTTTCATTTTGATACGTGTGCAATGCGGCTTTTGTTTTGGTCGTGTGTCATTTTTTGGGGTGAAAAAAGGCTTTCAATTGAGAGACATGAGCTCTCCTAACTGTTTTCCCTGACTTTGGGTCTACTAAAATTACAGTTACTGGTGATGTGAAGGCTTGAATTATTAGGGGTTCGGACCAAACTGGTAAAAGTTTAGCATTCACTTTGTTCACTGCGCTACTTTGATGATTTAATCGATACATCACCCAATCACCTACTTTATAATCAACTGGTTGGCGTCCTTTGTTGTATTGATTTGTTCTGGTTTCTCTGGCTTTTCTGAGGTTGCTGTGTGCCTGTGCCCATGTGTGTTTGATATCCATTGGTTGATCTGGAATGAGACGGTCTAAATTCCAATTTAGTTCAAGGGGGTGGTTGATTTGATAGCCTAGGAATAATTCTGCTGGTGAGAAACCGGTGCTGTTGTGTTTGGCTGAGTTTAGAGCAATTTGGAAAAAGTGAAGGTTTGTGTCCCATTGTGCTTGATTTTGAGAGTGATAGATTCTGATGGCTATTTTTATGTTTTTGTTTACACGTTCGGCGTGACTAGGATTTGGATAGTAAGGTGTTGTTGTGATGTGTTTAATTCCGAATTCTAGGCACATGTCAGAAAAATCTTTTGACTGAAAGGGGGATGCGTTGTCTGATACTAAAAATTTGGGGAAGGCAAAATAGGCAAAAACTCCTGTTTTTAATAGTGATATGGTGGTTTTGGCTGTTGAATTGCGGGCTGGTAAAAATATTGCAAATTTAGAGAATGCGTCAACAACTGTGAGAATGTATTTGTTACCTTTTACTGATCTGGGTAACGGGCCAATGTAATCGATGAAAATTTTCTCAAATGGTCTGGTAGGGACTTCTGACGACAACAAACCTACTTTGGTGTTTGGTGCCTGTTTGGCGCGTTGGCAATCTGTGCATGACCGTACCATGTCTGATATGGTTTGTTTTAATGTGGGAGACCAAAAGTGTGGTTCAATCCTGGACCATGTTTTATTTATTCCTAAGTGTGCTGTACTAGGTGCTAAGTGGTAGTATTTAAATAGTAATGGGATTAAGCGGTCTGGAATGACAATGCGGTGTTTGGTTTGATTCGGGGACTTGTGTGTGAGAATGTTGTCTTTAATGAAGTAATTTGGGGGTGGTTTGTTTGATCTGAGAGATTTTATAATTTTTTGAATTGCGGGATCTTCTTTTTGGTAAGTGGGGATGTCTGTGAACGCGTCAGGGAGTTTGAAAAGTAGGTTGACTTGTTTGTTTGTGAGGGTGATGTATTTGAGTTGTCAGGCTGTACTTCTTCAAACATTCGCGATAAGCAATCGGCGACGACGTTATCGCGGCCTTTTACGTGTCGTACGGTGAACTGGAAAGAGTTAATTAGTGTTATCCATCTAGCTATTTTTCCAACTTGCCTAGGGTGATTGAGAAGCCATGTTAATGCGTTGCTGTCTGTGTATAGATCAAAATGCCTATGTTCCAAATATGTACGAAATTTGTCGAAAAAGTGTGTGATTGCCAAGGCTTCTAATTCGAAAGCGCTGTAGTTTTTCTCGTGTTCATTGGTCGCTCTGGAACCGTATGCTACAGGTAGCAATGCGTCGTCGTATTGTTGGGAGATGATTGCAGATATGCTGTTGCGACTGGCGTCTGTATGTAAAACGAAGGGCAATTCGAAGTTTGGCATCTTAAGGAGTGGATCTCGAGTGAGTGCGGCTTTAAGTTGGTCAAATGCTTTTTGCTGTCAATTGGTTTTGTTCTTTCTCTACTAACTGATAACGTGTTATCCTTTATCACATGTCCAAGAAACTCAATTTGATTGGACGCTAAAGTCATTTTGGAAGGATTGACGGTTAAACCTGTTTTCTTTAATCGTTGTAGTACTTCCTGTATGTGAATTAAGTGTTCTTCGAAGGTGTTTGAATATATTACTAGATCGTCGAAAAAATTATAAATGAATTTAAATTTGATGTCTCCGAAAACCTTATTCATCAGATCTGTAAGAACCATGGAACCATTTGCCAGTCCGAAGGGTACGTAGTTAAATTCGTATTGTGCCCATGGCACAACAAAACTTGTGTATTTTTTGGAATCTGGATGCAAAGGTATTTGATTGTATGCTTGGTTCAAATCTAGCAATGTGTAATATTTAGCTGTGCCAAGGTGTTGGAATGCTGACTCTAGGGTTGGTACTGGTGTGGCTTCAAGTGTCAAGCCTTGATTGAGCGCCTTATAATTAATTACCATGCGGGTCTTACCACCTTTTTTGGGTACTGTGAATGCTGGACTACTAAATTCTGAGGTTGACTCGCGTATGACGCCATCTTTGAGTAGTTCCTGTATGTGCTGTCGCAAAATTTCTGTTTTGGGGGGTGAAAATTGGTATGGTCTGCAACGTACTACGTGGTCTGGTTTAATGCTGATACGATATTGAACTAGATTGGTTCTGCCTAATGTTTTGGTAACTGTATCTGGGAACTTGGACAACAACTTTTCCAACTTGCGCTTTTGATCTGTGATCAAGTTAGTACCAAACTTAGGGGCTGGTGGCTCCTGTTTGCCGTCACTTTGTTGTGGTTGACCTAATGACAGAACTAACGGCGTGGTGTATGGAAATGTTATGGAATTTTTTGCTATGTTTATTACTGCTTTTGTTGAATTTAAAAAATCTATGCCTAATATGATGTCTACGGGAAGATGACTAGTGATATAAAATTTTTTGGTCCATGCGAGATAATTAACTTTAAAGTGTAGGTGTACGTAATGTGTTAATTTTAGTGGAATGGAGGAAGCTGTTGTAACGGTGGCATTGACTTCGTGTATCTGTCCAACTATAACACCCTTGATTGATCTGACCCTATTTAATAATGTATTCGATATAATCGAGCATGAGGCTCCTGTGTCGATGAGTGCTGGTATTGAGTGATTGGCTACTTTAATGTTTAAAAGTGCGGAATCATTTAGTGGTGCTGTTATAGATTTAATTTTTGGTGATGATAATTTTTCCTGAGGTTTGCATGCGAAGGTGGGTCTATTGTGATAATTGTTTGTTTTAGCGGTTGTGTGGTTGTGGTAGGGAGAGGGGTAACCGCCTATTGTCCTCCCCCATTGGGGTTTAAATGTGGTTTTGGGTAGGTGTTGAACGGGGGAATGTATGGTGCTCTAGTGTGTGAAGCGTGAGACTGCCTATTGCTTGGTGTGGTATTTATGAGGTAGGTAGTGTGGTTTGGGCGTTGAACTGGGAAGGACTGTCGTGGGGGGAAGCTATTGTTTTGAAAAGCTTGTTGGTGAGGAGTTCGGGGTTGGAATCTGGGTTGGTTTGGATAATTTCGGGGTTGGAATGCAGGTTGATTTGAGTAATTTCGGGGTTGGAATCTGGGACGGGAATCAGAAAGATGATTGAGCTGATGGCCATGAGACGTTCGCTTTTGATGGCTGAATTGATTGTTGTTGGGGGGTGTGTTGGTTTCAGGATGTGGTACTATTGATTGTTGAGTGACGCTTTGGGCAAAAGGGGCGATTTCGAGTAACTCCTGTATGTTGGTTATGGGCTTAAGGCCTGCAAAGGTGATTCTGGTTTGGGGGTTTATTCCCCGGAATATGTTTTGGAATATCTCTTGTGGTTGAGTGGATGGGGATAAAATCAAATACGATATTTGGATGTCGCGGACGTAGTCAGCCAGGTGCTCATCTGAGGATTGTTGTCTGTAAAGCAGTTGGTTTTGAAGCTGCCTCAGGACCTCGGGAGTGAAAAAATTTTGATTAATGTTTTGTAAAATAGATGACCAACCTGTAATGTGTGAGATGGAGGCCATCCAAAATTGTCTGAACCTATCCGTCGTGTATGGGAGAACATTCATCAATACAGCTTTATCTGGTGCGATTTGCATTTCAATGATTTTGTGTAGCTGTTTACAAAAAATCACGACCTGCTTAGGGTCGTGACCAGATGTTCTGGGTATCTCTTTCAATAATTCTCTCACAAGAGGTGGGCATGAGGTTGATTCCACTGGTGAAGAGGGTTTGGCAATCATCTGTATTTGGCTTGAAAAGGCAGCTGTGGTCTGGGCTATGGCATTGAGGGTCATCGATTGTAATGAAGTTATTAGGGTTTGCAAATTTGCATCATTTAGGTTGGTCGGGGTATACAGGGGTTGTTGGTTGGGTAGCGTTAGGTTCGGGTCGGGTTGTGTAGGTTGCGGGGTTTGGTTTTCAGAGTGGGGTTGCCCGGCAACGCTTTGGCTGGCGCGCGCGACTTGCTGCTCGTTGTCGCGCGCATCACTTTCACTACCAGTATTGCTAGCGGTTAAATTGTTGGTAGCGTTGGAGTCTATTATGAATTGGCGCAGAATTACCCTATTTTCTGCCAGTGTGTTCTCCGGATTAAGATTCCAAGCCTTGCACTGTGCAATTGCTTCTGCAGCATTCAGATCCTTTACCCAAGAGTGGGTTGAGGGAATATCATTTGTTTCATGTATAGGCATATTAATCATTTGAATGAGGGTGGGGGTAGCTTCCCTGTGAGGTCAGTGTGTGTGTAGATTTCAGTGTTCATTATTATTAACATTTATACATTTTTGAACTGCATACACATATGCACATATAGATATATACATACATACATATACACAAGTAGATTGTTTTTTTTAAAAAAAGGGTTTTGACTATTGCACTAAAAATAATGTCAGCTATCATACTGATTTGAGCTGGGCTGAGGAGTTATTTTGACAAACTCGACGTGTAATGTGACAGTAATACCTAACTTGTGTATGGTTGTGTGCTAATGAACACACTTCACATTCCATTGCCATTTGATGCAATTGGAATATTTGAATGAGGTTTGATTTCACCTGGGATGTGGTGAGATTTTATTTATTTTCTGTTTATTTACTTGATCATTTGGTGGGGTAAGGAAATGGTTTGGTTACACCCAGACGCCCTAGTAAATGCGGAACAACAATATACAAGACAGAGAAATATACGCCCTGGGTTCTCTGACCTTTTTGCCACATCTACCAAGACAACCATGCAACGTCGACACTCGTTTTTTTTTTTGAGTGGAAAACCCAGAGTTGGGTAAACAAATACTAGTTAACATCGCATTTAAAAATGAAAGTACAAAAAATGGTAAAAATAAAATTAATTATGGTGCACCAGGTATGTCCAACATCACGATACACATGATAACAATTTGATACTCTACAACAAATGCAAGCTTTTTTTTTTTTTTTTTTTTTTTTTTACAGGGTTTAGGGTAAGGATTGTGGGTAAGTTACTATGCAAGTGTGTGTCGTTACAATCCATTGATGAGTTTACATTTAAATGCCAGGGCGGCCAAATCCATAATCCAGTTGTCTGCACCATTATTAATTGCAAGTTGCAGGTGCTTATTATTTATTAGTCAAGTACGACACACTTATTCGGCCATTTATTCATGTGGATATTCAAGGAGTGAGAGGGTAATGTGCACTTTTTTTTTTTTTTTTTTTTTTTTTTTTTTTTTTTTTTTATAGCTAGCACTTGTTTATTGAAACTTGAAACAAAATATCATTGTGCATGATGACGTGTAGACATACCTTCTAATATCCCGGTATATAAAAAAATTCCTAGTGGCAATAGGTTACAGAGGTTGACCCTTGTTTGCTAGAGACAAATTCTAATCTAGGCCTAAAGACAATCTTAAAGCCTGGGTGTATAATTAAGGTAGGTAGGGTTGTGGGTTGGTATCTATAAAACAAAATTATTTTGGTTCAATGCTAACAAGCATTGAGAAGATTGGAGAAGTTAACGACATTGCAGCGACGTGTGCTTGAACAATATCGTAACTCAGGTAAGCGCGATAAGAAGTCGTGTTTGTGAGATATGTGCTGATTGTGTTTTGTAGGATCCTGGAGTTTGCAAAATTCTCCTATTCAGCCAGCTTTGGTTTCAAAAAAAAAGGAAAAACACATTTTATTTTATTTTACTACTAACTAACATTTATTTTGTCCCTATTATGTTTGATAACTGTTGTGTTAAAATTTCAAAGGCTCTCTTATTCAAATGTAGTTGGTCCAGTCGGCGTGAATACTTGTATTGCTGTTCGAAAAATAACTCATTTGTAGACTCATGAAAACACAATCGTAGAACAAAGATGGTTTCGCTTTGCAAGGTTGCGAGAAATTTATTGAATTCGGCTAATCGCTGCATGTGGGAGGGTGAATAAAGGTACCTAGGATACATTGGTAAGGTGAGTGTGATAATGTATTGTGGGTGACAGAGCTTAATGATGAGTATAACAAGTGATGAATATTGTGCGTGTAAATGCTCACTTGGTGTTTGCCTCGCAATGTCATTCGTAGCTGCGAATAAAACTACAATTGGCCTAACACACATACTAGCTAATTGTTGGCTACGTTGTTTTAAAATTGCCTTCAAGTTGGCCGTCGTAGTTCCAGACACTGTTATGCTATTCGAATTGACCTTCAATTGTTGCATGTGCGAAGGAAGTTTATTTAAATAATCTCTGTACCTACAAAATTGGGAATCCCCTACCAATAATATCTCGGGTAATTGTCGCTTTAGGCATTAAATAGGAAAACTAAGTGGTTTTTATTCTGATCGGGCTCTCGGGCCCCGCCCCAGTGGCTCTGGAGTTTCCCATGTTAACCTTATGAGTACTCATATTTAAATGGAATTAATGTATCTTAACAGCTGTTTCAATTAAACAAGTTGGTTCTGTTCTATGATGTGCAATAGCATTAAAGTTACAAGGATTACCAACAGGGTTCAGCACTATTATTCTTTTTTAAATTTATGACAACAGCTAATTTGCAACCAAAAGGTGAGTGAGCGTAGCGAACGAACTTCAACCCGGAGGCGAGTTAGCGTAGCGAACGAGCTAACCTGAAGGCAAGTGAGCGCAGCGAACGAGCTCCAACCTAAAGGTGAGTGAGCGTAGCGAACAAACTTCAACCAGGACGTGATTGAGCCATGCGAACGAGCTCACTTATGAAGTAAAACGGGGCAAAGCCCGCGGGTACAGCTAGTGTTTTTATAAAAATTTATAATCGTTATTATGGACAACCTAATGCGGCTATGAGTGGGAAATATTTGTAGAAAACACTAAAAAACAAGACCAGCTTTTGAAAAATGATAAGATATTTACAAGAATGTTGATTATATCAATCTGTTATGTACATCGTGAGTATTTCCATAATATTTTAGTTGACTGTTTTATAGTCATCGGAAATTATTACAGTTATTCATTTAAAATAACGCCTGTAATATTTCGCAATTGCTCGAATTCGAGCAACAGGTACACTAGTCTTGTTTATTGTTAGTTTTATTAGTGCCTCTGAGTGTGGTGGTTTGCTTGTCATTGACACTAAATATAGGTGGTTTTGCTGCTGAGGGTGATATCACATTGGCAAAAATTGTACAAATCTCCAGTATACCATTCAGCAAATGAGGCATTATAGACTTCATATTACGGTAGTGAAGGTTTATAATATATACGTAGCATTAGCTAATACATGAGTTTACATTCAAAGGACTGTTTTTGTTGCACATGCCACTTCTCTATAGTGTTTTTATTTTTTAATACAAATTTTGCTAGATAAATTTTTTTCTGATACACTGTTTGTTGTACCCAACAAATCCAAGTGACATCTGTGGCTACTTGTCCACAAACAGTAAGCTCCAATGTGAGTCAGAGTCTTCCTTTTCACAGTCATTACAGTTATTTAGACATAAAATAGTAGTTTACACTGATCCTGTGAAGGTAGTGTTAACAACACAAGTAGAAATTAAGGATCAATAGACATGGTATAGCCCCTGAGCTGAATTGATGACTAATATAATATAAATACCTCGTCACAGCTCTGTAGTTTCTGTAGATTACAGCTGTTTCGGCATTATAATGCCATCATCAGATACACACATCCACCTGAATTGGCGTTGTTAAACTGTACATAAACACGAACACGATAAAAACACAAAAACACGTAAAACAAGAGACAGGCCTGTCGCGTACATGATTGCTACAAGTACGGAAGCTGACTGGGCAACTGCTACTGCTAGTTCGTTCCAGCTGTGGCGGTATTATCTGCTGGACTTTGATCCCTTGTCTGTGGCTTGCTCCGTTTGATAATGTTATTAAAAATGGTGTGGGATTTAAATTGTAATTGATCGTTTAGTATGGGCTCATTGCTGCTTTTTATTTTATGAGCTTTATAAATCTCATATTCTTCAAGGGTATCTAATCTATTTCCATTAATACAGGCGTGTAGAACTTCTAAGCCGTTGTCCAAATCAAGTAAGTCGTGATTGTTATCAACCAGGTGTTGCGCGAACGTGGATTTTTGTTTGTCAGTCTTCCCGTTAGGGCGATGTTCTTTGTACCTAATGCTAAAGGATCGTCCTGTTTTTCCAATGTATGTACTCGGGCAACTAGCACATTTGATTTTATATACACCTGATTGGTCAGCATTATTTTTATTTGTCTTAGGTTTTAACTTATTAATAACTTTATTGCTAGTTCTGAAAGCTAGTTTGATCCCATGCTTTTCCAACTCATTCTTTAGGCTGTGCTGTAGGTGGTGAGAATAATCTACGCAGACGAATTTTTTGTTTTGCGGGATTAAGTTCTGATTTTGATTTTGTTTATTTTTGTATTTCTTTACTAAGTTGTCAACCATTTGAATATCATACCCATTAGATACGGCAATTTGTTTGATGATTTTCAGTTCTCTATTGTAGTTTTGCTCTGTCATTGGGACATGTAATAATCGATACTAGAGGTCGTCCAGTGGTCGAAACTCGACCAAAAATTTGTAATGTACAGACTTCTCTATTTTCGCCCCATACTGTAAATAAAACATGTGATTGGAGTTTCTTCAATTTGTTTTGATTTTCTGTTTATATTTCGTTGTTATTTCGTCACCAGCATGGAAACCCATAAAGCCCATGTTCATTTTTTTCAAATTTCAAATTCATTTTTTGTGCTTATTTCTGAGCCTATTTTAGTTTTTAAAGGGATTCTGCACACCTACAGAAAAATATCTTTCTAACAGTATGCGAAGATTTTTCCTGCGATGCACACGAGCTGAGAAAAAAGGTTTTAAAGAAACATGCTTGCCTATTAATATATAGATAGATACCATGCTATTGTAGGCGGCCAGTTTATGTGATACGGGGTGGTAAGACGTGCTGTGAATGGTTTGGTTTGACGTGGTAGGCTTTCTATATATGCTAAAATCTAATCTGTTATCTATCTTTTCTATTGTGATATCCAAGAAATTTATTTTATTTGATTGTTCAGTTTCCATGGTAAATTTTAAATTAGGCGTTATATTGTTGAGGAACTTGTGTAGAAGGTCAAGCTGTCTAGTGTTACCCTTGAAAATAAGAATTGTGTCATCAACATAACGGTGATATTCCGTTATCTTGTTTTTTTGTTTGTTCAGGTCTGAAAATATATATTTATTTTCAATATGGTTCAGATATACGTTGGCGAGTAAACTTGATAAGGGAGAGCCCATTGCCAGGCCATTTGGTTGACTGTAATATTTATCATTGAATTTGAAATAATTTTGTTTGAGTGCTTCTTTTAACAAAGTTAGTAGTTCGGTAATTGCTTCAGGTAGTAAATTCGAATCTTTGTTCAGGTGGTCTTTGACCATGTCTAGAGTTTGGTCAACAGGAACATTAGTAAAGAGATTGACAATGTCAAATGAAACTAGTAAATCATGAGGGTTTACCTGTACATTTTTGGCTTTGTTAATAAAATCATAGGTGTTGATAAGTCTGTAATTATTATGTAGAACTATTTGTTGGCTTAATATAGATTCAAGTTTCTGAGCGAGTTTGTATGTTGGGGCTGACGTGTAATCGACCAGTGGTCTTATTGGGGTGCCTTCCTTATGCACTTTAGGCAACCCTCTTAACATTGGTGCGTTGGGGTTCATTACACGAAGGCGTTTTATTTCCTCTTCACTGAAAAGAACTTTGCTATTGTTTATAAGCTTCCTTATTGTCTTTTGATAATTGTTAGTAGGATCTTTTTTCAATTCTATTACACCATTACTCTGAATAAAATCATTTACTTTGGTATTATAATCATCTATGTACATTAATACTGCTGTATTGCCCTTATCAGCTTTGCATAACAAGGCGTTATTTAAACATAACTTCTCTTTTATACTAATTAGAGCTAATGTCTCCTTCTTATGTATGTTAACTGAGTGTGAGGTTGATTTTGCATTCTCATGTGTCCTGTTTAATTTATTAGTTACTATCACACGAGCGGAGTTTCGGCTATCTTCATCTGGGATGGCTTTAATTGCACATTCAGCATTAATAAAGTCGTCAAACTGTGCTTTTTTGCCTACTTTGGGAAGGTTATATTTTAATCCTTTTTCTAACACGGAAACTTCATCAGTGTCTAATATTATATCAGTATTGTTTATTAATCGAGGATAGAACTCAAAATCGTGCAGGATTGCTGTTTCTTTATGTTTTTGTTCATTAATTAGCCTAGAAAACTTTTTTTGGAGAGTGGACTTTTTAGACTTCATAATTTTAGTGATAGAAAGTTCGATTTTATCCAACATTTCTTCAAGAATAATCTTGTGCGTGCAGTTTGAGAACTCTAGGTATTTTCTTAGCATGAGCCTATTTAACATATCTTTCTTCCGATATAAAAACTTTATTTCATTTCTAATCCATAACTTTTCTGCCTGTTCTAAAGTTTTCTTAGCTGATAAGGATTTGTTTCTAACCTTTATTTGGACATAGTTAGGTTTTAATCCATGACGAAGGCAGTCCTTATTAAACTTTATGTTCTGAACCGTGTTGTGTAGTTTCAGTTTGATGTTCTTGTATTGTGTGGCTAATGTTGCTTGACTAGCGTATGAATCAATAGACATGGTTTAGCCCCTGAGCTGAATTGATGACTAATATAATATAAATACCTCGTCACAGCTCTGTAGTTTCTGTAGATTACAGCTGTTTCGGCATTATAATGCCATCATCAGATACACACATCCACCTGAATTGGCGTCGTTAAACTGTACATAAACACGAACACGATAAAAACACAAAAACACGTAAAACAAGAGACAAGTCAGCTTCCGTACTCGTAGCAATCATGTACGCGACAGGCCTGCCTCTTGTTTTACGTGTTTTTGTGTTTTTATCGTGTTCGTGTTTATGTACAGTTTAACGACGCCAATTCAGGTGGATGTGTGTATCTGATGATGGCATTATAATGCCGAAACAGCTGTAATCTACAGAAACTACAGAGCTGTGACGAGGTATTTATATTATATTAGAAATTAAGGGTACGAGCCTTGGCGAGTGTCTCATAAAATTTTGTTCACAAATTAAAACGATTATAATTTGTTTACTGCATGTTTTATCATTTACTCAGTGCAGCTTTCAATCTGTATACAAGGGTGTTTTTTTTCAGTATAGGCCGTTTTTTGGTATAGATCCGTTGTTCGCTTGTCCTCTGTAGTTGACATGTACGCTTCGCTGTGTGTTGTTAAAATGTTTTAAACTTTCGAATCTCCCGCCACGTGCGAGATTAGGTCAGTGATACGTTTTTTGATTGCAAGAAACATTTGATGCCGATATTCATCACCAGATATGACTGAAGGCTATGGCCCTAATGCAATGAGTCAGGGTTAAGTGTGGAAATGGTTTAAGAAGTGTAAAAATTGCTGTGAAATCCTTTTCCTTTGAGGTCTTCTGTGAGAATTCTGGGTGCCCTCCAAAAACACAATTCCTTCCCAAATGAACATTTTTACGGCCATTTAAAAAATCCCTAGCCTCCCTAGTGGAAGACATCAATAGAAATCAATAGAAAAAATCTATTGATATCACTAGATGCTTAGTGATATCAATAGATGTTCATGGATATCATTACAAGTAAATACAAACAAATAGACATCACTGAAAACTTAGTCAATACATATCACTAGACATCTATAAACATAAAATATATCAATATAGATCATTAGAGCAAACAAATCGTTCATTGATATCAATAGAGAATATTTTTTAAATGTGTTAGATGTAAATATAAATCAATAGACATCAATACGGGTAAATACAATTCAAATTATCTCTAAAATGTATCACATATGAGCATTATGGATTATACAAAATATCAATGTAAAGTGGTTAAATAAACAGTAATAAAAATGTTATTTTTTGAAAAAAGGAAAAACTCTAGTTTTAGGTCATAGACGTTAGCTGAGGTACCTAAAACTCAATATAATTTAAAAATATATCATTTTAAAATTGTTGTAAAACAGTTACAACTTGTATTAAATCTTATTTTTTAAACTGCCAAAAACTGATTGCTAAACAATTTTAAAATTGTTGTAAAACAGTTTACAACTTGTATTAAAACTAATTTTCTTAAACTTCAAAAAACTTATTGTAAAACAATTTTAAAATTGTTGTAAAACAATTACAGCTCGTATTGAAACTTATTTTTTCAACTGCAAAAAACTTATTGTTAAACATTTTTAAAATTTTTTCAATCTTATATCAACAAATGATTTAAAATTGTTATACAACAATTGTAATACAGCTTTCGACAACTTTTAACAATTTCTTTCTTAATGGGTTATTGTTAGGGATAAAATTCACTTACAAATTCATTATTGAATTCCTTATTTCTAGAAATCAATAAAAAAAATTGTATTGACACTATTCACATCACCCAAGTAGCAAGAAAACAGTTTGAACTGGTAATAAAACAGTTTTGAAACATGTTAAAGCATAGATACATGCTTGAAATGACACAAATGCCATTGAAAAATCTTTTTTAAGTTAAATTATGAGGCCTAACACAGCTTCTCGCATTCAAAATGGCTATCATTACTTAGTCAGACATGAAGCGTCCGTGGTGTAATGGCTTAGTCAACTGTCTACCATGCTGGAGTCCCAGGTTCAATTCTCGGAATAGTCAGGAGATTTTTGCCAAGAATTTTATTACTTTTTCATTTTTATTTTATGTTTAGTGCATAGTAGATATGGTTCAATGTGTTGAAACAAATTAAAAATTGTTTTTTTACAAGCTACAAATTATTTTCAATTAAGCTAATGACTCGGATCCTATTTACTTGTATTGATATGTATTGATGTGTATTGATGTGTATTGGCCCAAATACACCTACGTATTGATATATTTGTATTGATTTGTATCATATTTTGTATTGATATATATTGATCTCTTCCACAAGGGCTATTTATGCACTTTCCCAGCTATCATTGCAACAGGGTATTAATTTCAGTTATCTGGCGATCATTGTCAGCATTGGATATGTTTCATGTGGTAGAAAATGTATCACTGATCTTATTTCGCACGTGGCGGAAGATTCGATAGTTTAATTTTTTTTTTAATACACAGCAAAGTGTACTTGTCAGCTACAGAGGTGCAAATTGCGTCATTCTGTTCACAAATGATGCCACTAAGTGGCGAGGAGCCTCGTTGCGGCGTACTAGCGAACTACAGATTTATACACAAAAAATGGCTCTTACTTAAAAAACCACCCTCGTAATTTAGTCATGGAGCACTAAGTTTTACCTAAAATCATTGATACAACTAGACATTCCATCCCTATGTTAAAAGTGTTGCCAGTTTTTTATCAAAATTGTCATAGTTGATGTGAGCCACCGACAGTTGTTGTGCTGAACTTGGTCAGCAACACAAAAAAAGGTACCGAAAAGAATCTTAGACACTAGCCTATTCTGTGACTGGCTCACACAACTAGGTTCTTTTTAATAAAAACAATTGGCGACAGCTGGTTTATATAGATGGGATGTCTACTTCAGTATCCAATAGTCAATCGTTTAATTCCACACACATGGTAAAACAACTTATCTTTTCAGAGAGACAACATACTAGACTCAAAATATGACTTGGTGTGTCAAGATGGCAGAAATAGTTGTGAAAAGAATCAAACACCTAACTTGACAGAAAAGGACCATGAAAACAGAAGATACTATCACAAAGAAATAAGTCAAACTGACAAAGAAGAAGAAGTTTTTGCAACCTATAACTCTTCAGATAGAGGAATAAACAGCTACTATTGTAAAAACGATGATGAAAAGCTGCTTTTTGTTGACAAAACTAATATTGACCGGCAATGTAAACAAGACCAGCATAATGAAGTTGATATTAATATGTGTCAAGATCAGCCTGGTTACCATATCTATTTAGACCATCATAAATATCAAAGGAAGGATTATGCAATAGCTAAGACTGAAAATCACTCAGAGGAAAGTTATAGTTGTCGCCCCAATGGGAATGATAAAACTTTAAACCAGTCTGATGAAGCATCAACCATTCCAAATGAAACTCATGTTAATACTGACAGCAAGAGCTATATTCAAATGAAAAACCTCTCTGTTGATGTGCAAGACTCGTGTGACAGGAAATATGAGTACCCAAAAGACAGCCCCAATGCCGACCAAATAAATCACATGTGTTCTCAAAAAGATGAAATTTGTGATATAAGAGATTATACCTGTAACATTTCTGGAAAAGATCATCTACCGAGACATGAGGAAGGATGTGGTTGTAATGATTGCAGGAGTCATTGCCACGATGAGTACTACCAGTATGAAATGCAAGATGAGAATATCTATAGAACTGAAGAACACCAACCCCAAGATCAGACTTGCAGAGATTACCAACTAGGTACAGAGCATGAGCACTGCTATAACAAGAGCTACAATCACTCTGAAAATGAATATTATGCAGGACAAAATTATCGCTATCATCAAACTGTATTACAAAACAAAGAAGATCGTCACACTAATAATTGCAGTCCATTAGCTCAGGGAGGAAATCTGCATGTGGATGAAGTAGACCTTACCTTCGGAAAAGAAGAAACTTCAGCTGTCGACCTAAGGGTTTTGAGGCCATTAAGATACTATACTGAATCAACCCAAATACAGGAGTCTTATAGGGACCAAGAACCCATGACTGTTTCAGACATGTTGAATGATTCCCACATTACTCACTACACCAGAGAGGATGCCTCCTTAAATGCAACAAGTATCAAGCATGACTATGTCCCTCATCCCACTTTCTATAGGGAAGATTATAAAAATGCTTCAGACGAACCGAGTGAGTTTAAAATTGATGATGGGATTTGTGAGACAATGGATGAGGATAATAACAATCAATGGGATGCAGCAACAAATACAGAACACATAAAAGTTGAGGATAAGGGATCCCAAACGGGGATTATAGAAACAAGAGAGGTTGCTGTTCAGACTGATATTAAGAATGCCATAATACCTCTTACATTCTTTAAAAACATAGAGAAAAAGATAGCTAACTACACATGTCACATATGCCACCGGGTTTACATTTCTAAACCCAGTTTTGAACGTCATCTTAGAACACACAAGAAAGAGCAAAATAATGTCTTTGCTGATGTCAAATTAACAACTGAAACTAAACTTCAAATTTGTAAACGAAGCAGCAACCCCAAAAACTTAAATACTCAGAAACCTATCATTATACATGTACCCAGATCAATTTTACAGTGTGAAAAATGTTATATGACTCTTGAAAATCAGAAACAGAAGGATAACCACAATTGCTGTTTCACGCCTTTCTCCTTAATTAAATGCCCAGAGTGTCATATCAAGTTTTACACACCAGGAGCACTCAATGAGCATATAGGCATGGTTCACAAGAAAGACAATGCATACTACTGCATTTTTTGCAATAAAAGCTTCAATGCCGGTTACAATTTTCATCTTCACTTGGATGAACATCTGTCCAATCAGTAAATATCTGTACATCAAACACAGAGGTGACTAGAATTAATTAATTCTAGAAATGGTTTTAGTTTTCCCCTCCAGTATCTAATCTTAAAATTATCTCTAGTTATTCTTAACATTTGTTCATGGAGAAGATAAAGAATGTTTATCTTTACAGTTATCGTAAGAAAGGATTTTGTTATTTTACTTGTATTTTAAGGAAAAGTAAGTCTACTTTGATTTAATATTTTATTACGAATAATTTTTTATATGATCAATATAATTTTCATAATATTCTTCTAGCATTTCTTTCTCCCTATACTATTTGAAATTTAAACATTACGTGTTGCAGAAACCTGCTCACTAAAGAAATTGTTAGATGTTTCATCAAGTTTTGATAGAGATTGTTCATAAACGCCAATTAACAATTATTGAGATGGAGACACCACCTATGTGGGTATTTAAACCCAAATATGACTGAAGAGTGGGTGTAGAATTGACTGTGATGCCTTCTTGTGTGCTTTGTTACTGACTAGGATTAGCTATGTTTCATTAGTCAGGACCATTATTTATTAAAAGCCCAATGATCAAGGACAGCTGGGTCCAATTTCAAACCATCAAAATCTTTGCTCAGAACACCAGCACAAGTAGAACACTAGGCACCAGATGGCAAATAGATCCTGAGAAAACTCAGTAGATGGTTCGAAACTGGGCCCAACTCCAGCTGTTCCTGATCGTTGGGCTTTAAATAAATGATCCTGACTAATGAAACAGCTGATTAGACCACATAGATCATCACACTCCTTACTTCTCTGTGTTTGCATAGACTATACACAGAATAGACTTCCCATGTAATGTAATGATTTGAAGCCAAAAAACGGGGTGCAATTTTGTGTATAGTCAATGGTGTTAGTTATTAAAAGCTAATTTTTTATATTTAAAGAGTACTAAAATTGCATTTAACTTCCTAAAATAACAAAATAAAAATATTTTTAAAAAATCACACCAAACAAGAAGACAATTATTTGGCTAATATAATCTAAAATAGTTTGTCTTCAGGTAGTTTAGTGTTAGCCTTACAATCTCAAGTTGAACAAGATGAGTAAGGTAAGTAAGAGAACATGTTCTTTGGTGTTAGTAGCAATCTTAAGACCTTCTATAGCTGGTGGTAAGATAAGTCATGTTGTCTGGAATTTACAGTTAAACTTGGCCCTGGCTGGCACCATGGACACCATCAATATGGGAAGGGGGGCCCTATGAGACCCCACCAGGGGTGACCATACACACTGGAAATTCCGGGGAGTTAATTAGCCTCAATTTTTGAGTCTGGAACTATGCGGGAATTTTCAAATTACACTGGGAAACAGGCCCGTAAATCTGCAAATTACACGTTAGTAATCATGGCGAAATCATTAACCTCTTCCGCTGTAACGGCAAAATTGAGAACATCTTCTGCGGCCACGGAAAAATTGAGAACATCTTAAGTATAGTCACTGTGAAATTATGAACGTTTTCCACCTGGCAGGATTGCCAGGTGGAACTGCCTGGTGTTGGAACCGGCACTTCAGGTAAGGCCCCTAGTGGAAGACATCAATAGAAATCAATAGAAAAAATCTATTGATATCTATACTAGATGCTTAGTGATATCAATAGATGTTCATGTATATCATTACAAGTAAATACAAACAAATAGACATCACTGAAAGCTTAGTCAATACATATCACTAGACATCTATAAACATAAAATATATCAATATAGATCATTTGAGCTAACAAATCGTTCATTGATATCAATAGAGAATATTTTTTTAATATGTTAGATGTAAATATAAATCAATAGACACCAATACGGATAAATAAAATGCAAAATATCTCTAAAATGTATCACATATGAACATTATGGATTATACAAAATACCAATGTAAACTTTGTGAAATAAACAGTAATAAAAATGTTATTTTTTGAAAAAAGGAAAAACTCTAGTTCTAGGTCATAGGCGTTAGCTGAGGTACCTAAAACTCAAAATAGGTAATTTAAAAATATATAATTTTAAAATTGTTGTAAAACAGTTACAACTTGTATTAAAACTTATTTTTTAAACTGCCAAAAACTGATTGCTAAACATTAAAATTGTTGTAAAACAGTTACAACTTGTATTAAAACTTATTTTTTAAACTGCCAAAAACTGATTGCTAAACATTAAAATTGTTGTAAAACAGTGTGTTTTAAACTTATTAAAACTGATTTTCTTAAACTTCAAAAAAGTGGTTGTTAAACAATTTTAAAATTGTTGTAAAATAGTTACAGCTCATATTGAAACTTATTTTTTTCAACTCCAAAAACAATTAAATGTTAAACAATTAGTTTAAATTATAAATTACAGTATAAATTGTTTCAATCTTATATCAAAATTGTTGTAATATGAAGTTTAAATCAAAATGTTTTAAAATTGTTAACAATTATTGTCATACAGCTTTCGACAACTTTAAACAATTGTTTTGCTTACTGGGTTATCGTTAGGGATAAAAATCCCTCACAAATTCATTATTGAATTCCTTATTTCTAGAAATCAATAAAAATTGTATTGACACTATTCACATCACCCAAGTAGCAAGAAAACAGTTTGAACTGGTAATAAAACAGTTGAAAAAAGTAAAACATGCTTGAAATGACACAAGTGCCATTGAAAATCTTTTTCAAGTTAAATTATGAGGCCTAACACAGCTTCTCGCATTCAAAATGGCTATCATTACACAGTCCAACATGAAGCGTCCGTTGTGTAATGGTTAAGACAACCGGCTTCCATGCTGGAGTCCCCGGTTCAAATCTTGGGAACCCACTGAACTTTTTGCCAAGAATTTTTTTACTTTTTAATTTTTATTTTATTTTTAGTGCATAGTTGATATTATTCAATGTTTTGAAACAAATTAAAAATGGTTTTTAACAAGCTACAAATTATTTTCAAATAAGCTAATGACTCGCTAATACCTCGCATCACTGACTGGCCATCACAGGCAATTCTTTCAAATTAAACTGTGTGCAGTTTTAAGATGCCTAAGCCTCTTCAGGTAGCCAGTCGTTCCCTTCCTTCTTTCAAATCTAAAATTTATAATTGGCTCGTAGCAAATCTATTTTATAAAATTAAAGAATCATGGACCACAAAATATAAATTGAATTTTGAAAACAAAATTGATTTGTAACTAGTAAAATGTAGATTTGGAAATCTTGACTCTGTTAAACTTCTGTTATTATTATATTTATTTTAATGTAACACGACAATGCCTATTCATATGTAACTACTTGATCAATGAAAATAAATTTTCTTATTCTTATTGTACCTCACATCAGAAGACCAAATGTGTATGCGTGTACGGGTTCGGGGTGGAATTGTTCCCCCCTCTAGGACAAGGAGGCAGGTAGCTTGGCTTGTGTACAGGCTTGAATTGTACCCCCCAGTAAGTAACATCTTTAATCGGCTGTGTGGAGATGTAAAGACTGAATGGATGTCATATTTTTAAATTCAAAACCATCTCAAAATACCCATACCAGTATACTATATCAGTTACCAATGAATTTGTATTACTTATAATAGCAAGGTAAAATTTTATAGACGTTGGAAATTATGTAAAATTTTGTAAAGACTATGTTTTAAAGTTTATACATATGTAATCTGTCGTATACTGTTCATATAAAATATATTGTATAAAATACGCTGCTTTAGAACTTTGTTACAACTTTATTTATCCTTTTTGGGCAATATTGTTTACCTTTAAATAGAGTAGTTAGTCCAAAGGTTTGCACTTGTTGTAAATGCACTGAAACGTTTGTAAATACAAATTTAGTTAGGATAACATTCTCCCTTAACATCATGCTATAACATTACTTGTACAGGGTGAATAAAAAGTCAAGACCCCCCTCTAATATTTTTCTAAGTAAATATACAGAGATATCCTTAAGGTGGTCTTGCAATCTTAGCAGGAAGTTTCATTTTATGAGTTGCCCCCAAAATCCCCCCTTTTTGGGGGACATTTAAAAATTTCAAAATAATAAAATTAAACTTCCTGCTAAGATTGCATGACCACCAAAATAATATCTCTGTATATTTACTAAGAAAATTATTAGAGAGGGGAGTCTTGACATTTTATTCACCCTAAATTACCACAAATGGAAGAAATTCCAATCACATGTTTTGTTTTGTTTACAGCATTGGGTGAAAATAGAGAAGTTTGCCCAATAAGGTAAATGCACCAGTAGCTGACAGTGCTCCAGAAGCTGACAGTTTGAGTTTCTTTACATTATAATGTGGTCTCTTAAAAATATTTACACATGATTGCATTGTTAGAAGAACATATGTTTATTCCTGATTTGATTACAAAAAAATCTGTGAAATTTAGCACATACTCGCTGAATGGTGGTGGTTTGAAAGCAACCCTGTCTGTACACATCATATTTAGTCGATTCCCTTAATGAAACTGTTAAGAAGTTAAGTTTGGTTTTTTGTCATTTCGCAAAATTTCTTAAATATTATTAATGGTTAGGCTCATTATTTTTATCAATTATACCTTTGTTGACAATTTCATGATAAAATTGGGGTTTTAGGGGTTTTGGATTTAAAATTATATCAATGTCAGGCTTTGGTACACAAAAGCCATACAAGTTCCAATAGCTGACAGGGGATATTTGCTACTTGCACAATATTAAATTAGTTTTACCCATTGAAATTTGCATGCTTTTTATAATTTATGTAATCTCACATTTTTTTAAAATGATTTTAATTTTTTAATTAATAAGCCAAATATATTTAAAAAATTTATATTTTTTTAAATATATATAAAATATATATATTTTTTAATGTAAATATTTTTATTTTAAAATATGTAAAATAAATTTTCTTAATAACGTTTTACATGATTTTATTTATAACTTAATTATTAAGTTAGATTTTATTCGTCTTATAAATTATAAAACCCTTAGGTTTAGCAGCTAGTACATTTATAGTTCCAGTGTCAGCTACTGGGACAACACATAGTCAGCTACTGGTACAAGCACTTTTTTCACTGTCAGCCACTGGAACACGTACAAAGGTTGAATTAAGTTCAAAAATGTTATAAAATATATTTTAAAAACCCTTTTTGTGTGACAAATTTGAAAACTACACTAAATTTAGAATCCCATAAAATCCGTAATATCTCTTTAGTTCCTATTTATTCAAAACCACGGATTATTAAGTGCGTATAGTTTCTTATACTGTCAGCTACTGGTGCGTTTACCTTACATACTTTTAGTCGAGTTTTCAAACACGGGGCGAGCTCTAGTTTTAATGTAATACAGTACAGTACTTACAATACCTGGAATATACTTTTTACGACACTTTAAATCTATTAATAAGGGTGGCCACATGCATTTTTCATTACTGTTGAGTGCAATTTAATATTTGCCACATGTCTGTTTTTAATGTTATACTTCATTGATGAATACCAGATGGTTAAATTGTTAAATCCCAAGTAGTAGAAAAAGGAGAAAAAAATCGTTTTAATATCAATTTCAACTTATATTAAAACTGTTATTAATATGAGTATAGTTGACAACCGGCTAGATTAAAAATTGTTTTACAACTATATTGCAACAATTTTACAACAATTTAAAAACTGTTTTTACAACAATTTTAAAATTGACTTTGCAACAAGTTAAACATTGTTTTCACATAGGACCAACCATCCCATGGGCATATCCTAAACACAAAATAATAAAGATATTGTGTGAAATGCATATATATCAGTTGAGCATTTTGATTAAATAGTTCATAAAAACAAATTTTGAGAAAAAACTAGTTTTAAAATTATCTTACCCCAGCGAGTCTTGAACCCGAGACCTCCCGACTGTGAACCCCTTTCCTTACCTCTGAGCTATCTGTGATTATTGATAAATAATGTTTTCAATCGGTCAAAGAGGAGCGGACAGTTGCAAATGGTTGCAATACTTAATACTTTTGATACTATGATTATGTTTAGGCCTCAAGTTGTTGAATTGATTTTCTGGGAGTTGAGGAGGATACCGGTATTTGAATGTAGATGAATTAATTAACATTGCTAATGTTATTATAATTATTGTTATATGATTAATTCATCCCCCCCCTTAAATTGTTCAACTACTAAAAATTTGCTCAAATAACTGAAAAAAAAACAACAACATATTTGCATTATTATTATTATTATAACAGTCATATTTACGATGGGTTTAAAAGAGTCATCTCAAAGATTACCGGTGTGTAACTCAGACCACGTTTATCTTCGTTATTGATAAACCTAAAGCATTCCGGCCGGTTTTCTCCTTCTCAAAATGCCTTGCTGTCCAGGCAACACAGGTTATTGACAGAGGGCCAATTGAGAACGAATTTCACAAACAATCTGGTCCATCAGTACAACACGAGAAGAGCTAATCAAGTACATGTACCCCAATTTAACTCAACTTTGGCCTGCAAGAGCCCATATTTTAATAGTGTCAAGATCTACAACTCGCTACCAAGGAACATTATTCGAGAGCAAAATATCAATAAATTCAAGAAGATGTTAAAGGAATATTTATGTAAAGCGGCCTATTTTAAAGTAGAAGATCTGTTCAATTAGGCCTATTATTGTGCTTTATACCCATTTTTACGACCACGTCGCAGGAGCGATGCTAGTGGGACATCATCAAGTATCAAGTAAGTATCAAGTAAGTAAAAGTAGTTTTGGGGTAGTGTTAACCTAATAGTTGAGATTGTCCAGGGTAGGTGTTGCCTGCGATGAGTTAAGTCCATTACGCGCCACTGTTCTGTAGCTGCGGTCGTTATCACGATTACGCGTCCTGTCTATGTTTTGTTGTCGTCGCGTCGTAGGCATTTAAAAGAAAAAAATAGCAAATAAACAAATTATAGCTACACAAAATAACGATATATACACACATTTAAGTTACAATCATGCTAACACGATTTGTCATAGTGACACAAAACAACGATACCTAAATACACAAATTTAAGATACAACCATACTAACACGATCAATCTTGGGGGTTATGTTTACACAAACTCAAATAGTAAATAAATGTACTCAATGCGTTTCGAATTGAAAAATAAATAACAGCAATTAAATTATACAGCTGATCAAAATGTAAACAATTAAGTTCTCCATAAGGATAACATGGGAACTTTCAAAGCCACTGGGGCAGAGCCCGAGGGACTTTTTCAAAAATGTAAGGCCAGTTTGCAAATCTACGCGACACGCTCTTTCCAATGAGACGTCAATGGATAAAATCGGTTAAGAAATGGCGGAGGAGTTCAACCGACAAAGTTTCATGTAGCGTATTAATTATATAGATATGTTAGGCAGGTGTTCCATCACTGTATCTAGTATCAAAACTATCACAATTAACGTCATCGGTAACTTATCACAAAAATTGGTAACTTATGCATTATGAATTTACCTATTCAAGTAGGCCTAATTCAATATTCATAATGTAATACCGGTAACTACTACAAAATTATAAAGAATTGTATTATATTTAAAATAAATTCTTTATAAGAAGAATTATTTAATTGCTATGCTTTACCTGTCCAATAAACATAATTTGTTACGTATTTTAATAGGTACTTTACTTTTCCAACTTCATTTCATTTTCAATTAAAAAATTTAAACATCATAGGCTGTTATTTAAACATTATTGATAAAACCTATTTATCTAGTATATATCAAAACTAACTGCAAGCAAATTTAAAAACGGCAAAAAGAGATACAACCCATTAATTAAGATTAAACATAAATAATCAAACAAATTAAACATTTATTTCAAAATTGTTGAAACTTGTTTTTTTAGAACTACACAAACAATTGTTAAATAGTATTGTAAACAACCTAAACATTGTTTTAAAATTGTTTATAAAAAAAACTAAGGATAAAACAATTTTAAAATTGTTGTAAAATAGTTACAGCTTGTATTAAGACTTATTTTTTAAACTGCAAAAAAAACTGTTTAACAATTTTAAAATTGTTGTAAAATAGTTACAACTTGTATTAAACTTATTTTTTTAAACTAGAAAAAAACTGATTGCTAAACAATTTTAAAACTGTTGTAAAATAGTTACAACTAGTATTAAAACTTATTTTTTTAACAGAAAAAAAAACTAATTGCTAAACAATTTTAAAATTGTTTCAATCTTATATTAAAATTGTTGCAATATGAAGTTAAAATCAAAATGTTTTAAAATTGTTATACAACAATTGTAATAAGACTTTTGACAATATTTAACAATTTTTTTGCTTATTGGGATGTGATGTTAAAAACAATAATAGTCTAATCCATGTCTTCTTTAGTTGGTTGAATTAACAGTGTTGAGTTTGATAAATTCAGTTTGCCCTTTTATTTTAATGAGCTAGGTATTTTAATTTAGTGTCCAGGGAAACCACATATTTACAATTACCATTATCAATCATTATCATTATTATGAGATAGGGACTCAATTTAGGTGTGTATTTAACCCAAATAGTGTAAGAGTGAATGACGAGTAACAGGATGCAGTAGCTTTATACTGCCAAAGATCAGCTGTTTCATTAGTCAGGGTAGTTTATTCAAATCCCAATGACCAGGAACAGCTGAGTCCACTGTGTATACTGACTTTTCTCAGGGTCGATTCAGCAACCTTTTGATTGAAAGGCGAGCACTTTAACCACTCAGCTATACCCAGTCACAATTAGACAGCAGTGTCAGAAACCGATCACTTTCCCACAACCGCCAACTTCCAGAGTTTCTCATGGTTTACACCTGTAATCACTGCAAGTAGAGGAAAAAGTTAATAAAACATCAGTAGTTCGAGCTATTAATAAAAACACAGAATTACCTTTGCTGTAGCAGCAAACATACACATTAAACAAATGTTATTTATAGGGAATAAATATTATATTTCCAGGAGATAACTTGGTGAAAATCCATAGGTAGTTTGCAGGTTTGCTGCGGCGGAGGTATTACCACTTATTGCAGTAATATTCTTTTCATTATTATTTAAATAAGAGGTTACTAAATCCAGGGCAACCATTACAGGGGTCAATTGGCACTGTTTTGTGTAAAAAAATACTGTAACTCTATGATTTAATTTGAAAAGATAAACATAATCAAAAGTGTCAACGTAACCTAATAACCATTCAGGCCATATGGGGACTTTTTAATTTTTCTTCTACTTGCAGTGATTACAGGTGTAAGCCATGAGAAACCCTGGAAGTTGGCGGTTGTGGGAAAGTGATCGGTTTCTGACACCTCCACAATTACCTCCTAATCCTCAGCTGCCCCAACTGTGATTTATTGGAGCGTCTCCAAACTAAAGCTTTGACCGAACAATTAATTTTCTCAAGACTCATGATTAACAAATTCAAGCTAAGAATACAGAGGAGGGTTTAGCATTTAGAAATACAGTATTATGTTTGTTATAGTTTTCATAGGGAGTTTTTAAAATTCTAGTGAACCGCTTGTTCGAAAAGACGGAAAAGTTACTTTGTAGGCTAAATACATGTACATTCATATTTTATTATTATTATTTTAGTCATTTATGTGTGATTTACGTGTGTGTATTTATGTTAAATAAAAAAAAAATACCCCCGTCGCAGCAAACCTGCAGACTAAGGAAATTTCCATTTGTCTGAATTAATTTTTTAATTAAATGTATTTAAATAAAACAAGGAAACTACAAGGAAACTAAAGTGTATTTTTTAGTAAAATATTAATAGCTTAGTATAAAATAAATAAAATATCCATAAACAAGCAAACTACAACATTTTACAATATTCTCCATAAGAATAAACTGGGAATTTTAAATTTAAAATTGTTTGAACTTTCTCTGTTACCAATAACCGTACAAAAACACTTTGATGTACTAAATTATTTCTTTTTAAGCTCTTTTAAAAAGAGGTCTAGAGAGAAATTGGCAAATTTTGTGTTTTGAGGGTAATGAGAAACCCCATTTTTCACCCCATAAAACCTAAGTGAGACCCCGTTCCCATGGTCCGATCATGCTGATTCGCGAACTCATTCAGTTTATCCCGCCTTACACCTTTAAACCAAATCAAATTAAATATATAAATATAAATGTATTTTTTTCTATATTTTACAAATATATAAATTTATATATTGTATATATATATATGTTTGTTAGCACGATAACTCTAGTAAAAATGGTCCGATTTTGATGAAATTTGGTATAAACGTGTAAACCTACATTTATTCAAATGAGTTCGCGAACCAGCAAGATCGGACTATGGGAAAGGGGGGTTTTATGGGGTAAAAATAGGTTTTTCCCATTTTTGACCCAAAAAACATAAAATTTAGCAATTTCTTTCCAAACCATTTTGTAGAGCTCAAAAAAACAAATAAATTAGTATATTGAAGCGTTATTATGCGCCTAAGGCCTTGGCCTAATGGTTACGGAGAAAATTCCAAAAAAATTTAAATTTAAAATTCCCATGTTATTCTTATGGAGAAGAAGTAAACTGTTGTCGTTTGCTTGTTTATGAACATATTTTGATCAAATTTGGAAAATGTTTATATTTCTTACTAACTATTATCATTTTACAAAAAATAAACTGTTTTACCCTCCCTGATGCAGCAAACCTAAGTACATGTTAAACTAATTCTATTTAAATAGGAAATAAATGTTATATTTTTAAGTAAACTTTGTAGTGTAATCAGGCATATGGAAGTTCGCTTGTCTGCAGTTTGCTGCGGCGGGGGTATTTAATGTATAAGATGGAGTTAAAAATTATGATTTAAAGATTAAAATTCAATAAGGAAGACTCCAGTGGACATTTGAATTAAACCCCTTAAATATAACATCACCGATAGCTTGTTGACTTTAAAAGCCGTTTTAAACTATAAAGCCGATCTGACTATGTCTATTCAAATACCAATACTAATTATTAGCTGTATCTGTATCAAGTTATTTTATTGCTTTCCTTAATAGAGGCCTGTTACTCGATCTATTTGTATACATGCCTACATTTATTAATAGCGCTGAATTCATTTACAGTGAAGTTAGAGTACCAGAGTACTGGGCCTGTGTGAGAATCCTAGTCAACAAACGTTATACAGTGTGTCTCAAGTGGTATGAAGCCCCCAATATTACACATCAGCTTGGGAAAATTAACATGTTAAATGTATTAACATGCTAAATCTCGACAACATTCATTAGCAGACAAGATAATTAAAATTGTGTTTTACTACGAATTACCGTAATAAACAACTTGTTTCAGAACTTATACAGCTTTCACAAGTGTTGTTGAAGTAAAACCAATACAATAAAGAACAAGAGTTCAAGTAATTGAAAAGGCAATAATGGTATTTATAGGGTTCTATTGAGTTTTGATACTTCTCTGTTATTAGTCAATCTTTTTTTTCGCAGTAGATATACCTAATATTGTTTTGGAAGAACATTTAGTAGAACTTGTCAGAGAACAAGGTCATCTTCAAGATAAGATAGGAGGGAGTCATGTAGACTTGTTTGTAGTCTGGTAAAATGAAGAACGAGGCCAGCCCTGGGGTCTTAGGTCACATTTTTAGACCTGACCTGAACACTGTGACAACCAATTCCATATTTTCCAAAAGAGTTGGGGAGCGTATTTATTGAGTAGTCTTCTTAGCAGTAGTCTCATACCACATACAGGCTAGTGCACTGAGTAATTTAAAAACACATTTTCTCTCCTCTACATAGAACATCTTTTATTCTTGATAGGCTATCAACTGTGCTTCTGCAGCCTCTGCAAAGTTTGACTAATTAGATCGTACAACCCGAACCAAATAAGGAAGAACAGTACATAACTTGTTTGAGATTCGTGCTTTCGCTTTCCCTCTACTAAGTTACAATGGTTCAATATTATTTAAAAAGTGTTAATAATACAAAAATGTTAGCAAGTGAAATAAACATAGAAAGTTTGATTTATAATTGACACACTTTAACATAATTAAATTCCAGATCTTAACTATTAGCAGCGCATCTCCGTACCAAGAAATTAGTGCATATGTTCATGCAATTCTAAACACTCAAAAAACTTAAAATGTCTCGAGACAGTCGACCCTGTTCATGCCTATAATATAGTATAATTTAGCCAGCTTTTGAACAGCTAAGTATACGGCACTTGAGTTCAGATAATCAATTTCTTGATTTCAGCCTAGATTCTCCTAAGTTTCTAAACTACTACAATGTTTCCATAAATACAGGGTGTTTCGAAACTCTCTCCCGAAACTCCGTGGGCATGTTCCTTAGGTCCAAACAAACAAAAAATATCGTAGGCCTACAATAAATGCCCTATCTCGCTTTGTTTTCCGTCTGGTGTGTATTGATTTTTTAAATAACTTCCCATAACTTTGGAACCACTTGAGGTACCAACTTCCACCAAACTGAAGAACGTCAACATAGTCATCAAACTTGGTACGTGTATGATGACTAATCGGAACTATTTTTTTGCAAAGCATCAAGTGTATACTTTGTATAATTTCAAAATGGTGGCCATTTCTATTTTTCAAAGCTTAATAATTCAAAAACCATAGGATTTATAAAAAGATTACAAATGTCAAAAAGGATGGAAATTCAATTCACTTTACAGAAATGTATTTGTATAGGGCCATAAAATAACTGATAATCAAATCTGCTTGAATCTAAATAGAAGTGCTTAAAAGTATATTTTATAATATCTAATTCAATCAAACTGGCTGTCAACTAACTGCGTGCAAAGATATTTATTTCACATCTTATGCAGATTTTTAAAGTTTTATGTTTATAATTGTACTAGCTGCTGTACACGTGCTTCGCAACGGAAAGATGTAGTATGTAGTGTACTACCACCTAATCCAAACACTTGTTATATTGTTATCCAAGAAATTGTATTTCGAACTTGTAAACAAAAAGCCAGCATCAAATTTATACAAAAACTTATAACCTACATTGTATTTGTCCAACTGATTACACGATGGAAATATTTCATTAACATTATTTTCATAACTTAGACAATTTAATAAATCGAAAGCAGAGCAATACAGCAACGGTTATAGAATCTTTTTTATTTCAATATCAATGACATAGTTTTTTTTAATAAATTTATTTATAACAAAGTTTTAGAATAAACAAATCTACCACATAGTTGTGTTAAATATTATATTAATTTAATTTGTTTGGATCGGCTGTCTGAAATTATGAAATAAACATAATTTGCCAGTTCTGATAGTTTACATTAAGAATAAGAATAAGAAAGTTTATTGCCATTGACCAAGTTGTACATAGGAATAGGCATTGTCAGATTACATTAAATAAAATATTACTAAACATGTTCATATCTATAGGTAACAAAGATTGAGAATAATGATTGGGAGTTCTTGATTTACAGTATGAATGATTCGGCTTTAATTTTATAATTCATGAAGTCCTTAACTGAGTAAAATGGGTTAGCTACAAGCCAGTTATGAATTTTTGACTTAAATTGAGGAAGAGAAAGGCTGTCTGTCTGAAGAGGCTCAGGCAGCTTATTATAAAATTTCACACAATTGAGTTTGAAAGAATTACCTGTGATGGCCAGCCTGTGATGTGGTATATCCAGTTGTTCCTTATTTCGTGTATGGTGGAAATGGTAATTCTGCCTGGTGGAAAACTCATTGAGATTAGCTTTAGTGTATATAAGTACATTGTAGATGTATAAGTTAATGATTGTGCAAATGTTTAGTCTGACAAAATGTGGCTTGCAGTGCTCCGCAGGGCCAGCCCCCGACATAGTGCGGATGACTTCTTTTTGTATTAGCAGAAGCTCATGAACATGGGGGGAATGGCCCCAGAGTTGGATTCCATATTGAATGTGGGATTGAAACAGTCCAAAGTAGGCTAGTTTGAGATATTCAATGTCAACAAAAGACTTGAGTTTCCAGAATAAACATGACACTCTCGATAGTTTTTTGCTTAAATTTGTGATGTGAATTTTCCAATTTAATTTACTATCAAGGTGAATGCCAAGAAGTTTGACTGAGTGGTCTAATTTGTTTGAAGAGAGTGAAAATTCTATTTTCTGGGTTTTAGATTGGTTACAGATGAGTTTATTTGTAGAAAACCAGTTTAAAACACTGTTTTCTGCATTAGAAAGTGTTTCTGAGAGCTTTGTAAGATCTTTATCAGAAGTGAAAATTGTGGTGTCGTCTGCATATATAACACAGTCAATAGGGATGTTACATGGAAGATCATTGACTGCGACAATGAAAAGAAAAGGGCCCAGGACCGAGCCCTGCGGAACTCCTGCTTTAATTGCTGTCAATGTTGAGTTTTTATCCTCCACACTAACAAATTGCCTCCTGTTGGTCAGATATGATTCAATTATGTCTATTGAGTTTTTATTTAGTCCATAAAATTTGAGTTTTGTCAGCAAAATGTCAAACGGAATGCAATCAAAAGCTTTTGTTAAGTCAAAAAGAAGCATGGACACAGTATTTTTATTTTCAAAAGCATTAATGATGTAATTGGAAATGTGAGAGACTGCCATAGTGGTTGATCTACCAGCTCTAAAACCAAATTGAGAGTCAGACATCAACTTATTGGAATCAAAAAAATTATTGAGTTGTTTTAACATGAGAGCTTCAAAAACTTTTGATAAAATTGGAACTATTGAGATTGGGCGATAATTTTGACAAAGGTTCTTATCGCCCTTTTTATAGATTGGAGTTACTTATGAAATTTTAAGTAAATCAGGAAAATAACCATTACGTAGGCAACTATTAAATACAGTAGAGAGGGGTGTAGAAATGTAGTGTATAGTATTCTTGATTATGTAATTTGAAAGCCAAAAATGGTCCATGGTTTTTGAATTTGAAAATTTTGAAACTGTTTTTATTACCTCGTCTGGTGTGATTTATGTCCATTTAAATTTGGAAATGTTGTCCAATTGTTTTTTGGATTCCAGCAGATCACTGGGTGTGGTTTGGGTTTGGCCTACTTGGTTGACCAGTTCCTCAACAGAATCTGTAAAATATGTGTTTAGTTCATCAGGGTCAAGTGTTACATGAGAAGTGCGTGTGGTAGTATTTTCTTGTGTTATTATATCCCAGGCTGCCTTACATTTGTTTTTGGAATTATTAATATATTTTTCACAGGCTGATTTTTTAGCAAGGGTTAAGTCCTTCCTATATTGTTTTTTCAAGTTATTATAAATATTGTAAGCTGCCTGAGCCATTAACATATCAACGCAACATTGGGAGTTTTACATGCTTCCATGGAGACCAACCATTATTATTATTTACTTTTGTAAACCTCGCCTCAGAAATTTTGACATGCCAGGGGCACAGCCCGAGGGGAACTAAAGGAAGTGAATAGGCCTAGATATATGGACCATCTTAGTGGTTCATTTTGGATATCTTGGTTTAAAGCCCAGTCAATGAATGCAATAAAACACCCTTTTTCACAACTAAATGGTGGAAAGCTGGATTTTTTATATGTGATAGAACCACATGAGAAGTGTATTTTCCCAAAAGTCCCCACTTCTACCCCTTGAGCTTCCCCCCCCCCCCCAACACCCTCCAAACCAGGAAATTACAGTCGTTCACTTTACTGGATATAATTCAAATTCTATGCATGCCATCCTAGTGAAATTTGATTTGTATTATTTAAAATTAGTTTATCTACAACTTTTGTACTAAAGGTTTCTTATAAAACTATATCCAAAGAGATATATTTATAGCATTTTAACTTTTTTTAATGTTAACGCTTTAGAGTACACAATTTTGTTTTACCCTCTATATATTTTTTCCAAATAAAATACGCAAAATGTGTCAGAAACAAAATTTTCGTATGTTTTGTAGGGTTTATAAATATATATTTGGTTAGTCCTCTGAACAAACTGATGTAGTGTACAGAAAGAGACAATGCCACAAGTTTTAGGTGGATATATAGGTTTTGATTAAATTTTTTTTTATTGTAGTGAAAATGTCACCGGCGATGTCGGTGCCTACGACGACACGACGCATCGACGGGCGGTGCTGCGCTGCGCGGATGCTTTAAGAAGCCTGCACGCGCTGGCTTTGCCGACGCCCACACTACATCAGTTTGTTCAGAGGACTAACCAAATATATATTTATAAACCCTACAAAACATACGAAAATTTTTTTTCTGACACATTTTGCGTATTTTATTTGGAAAAAATATATAGAGGTTAAACAAAATTGTGTACTCTAAAGCATAAACATAAAAAAAGTTAAAATGCTATAAATATATCTCTTTGGATATAGTTTTATAAGAAACCTTTAGTACAAAAGTTGTAGATAAACTAATTATAAATAATACAAATCAAATTTCACTAGGATGGCATGCATAGAATTTGAATTATATCCAGTAAAGTGAACGACTGTAATTTCCAGGTTTGGAGGGTGTTGGGGGGGGGGGAGGTCAAGGGGGAGAATCGGAAACTTTTTGAAAATACACGTCTTAAGTGGTTCCATCACATATAACAAACTCAGCTTCCCACTATTTAGCTATTTAGATAAAAGGCAGTTTGCGCATTTATTGGCTAGGCTAGATGCGATGACGCAGCGCAGAGGTGTTCAACTAGCCTGCACGCGCTCTCTTTGCCGACGCCCAGCCCTTCACCCGGTCACGCAGATGACTAACCAATAATATATTTGTAAACCTTGAAAAACGTACTAAAACTTTTGTTTGAACCATATTTGCGTATTATTTCTATTTAAAAGTATACATAGAGGAAAACAATAGTTTGCACTCTGAAACAAAGCTTTTAACGAAGTTTAAATTTTTTATCTCCCTAATTGGTTTTAGAAAAATGTTATAGTTACCTAAAGTTGTAGGAAAACTAATCAGAAATAAAACAAAACTAATTGCAGCTCGATAGCTTACATAGTGTTCGAATTATGATCAATTAAGTAAAACACTGCAATTTCTAGGTTTGGAGGGGGGTGGGGGGAAAGCTCAAGGGGTAGAAGTGGGGACTTTTGGGAAAATACACCTCTCATGTGGTTCTATCACATATAAAAAAATCCAGCTTTCCACCATTTAGTTGCGATGAAAAACATTTATTGACTGGGCTATTAGTATTTTAGTCGTGACAGCCGCCCAAACAGACGGACAGACTACACCTCAATTTCATAATAGTACAGAGAGCTTTGTTTTAAAAATTGAGGGCTGGCTTTTATTTGGTCAACTAATTTGAGCATTAAATTAAATACATAAAAATATAAATATTGGTTGGTACAAATGAGAAAGGGGCCGACCGGACGGATAAAGTTTGTTGTAATATCGTCAATATCAAGTTATTGGATCTCTTGATGTTTCCGACTCACTGGTTTTTTAGTGTAATTAACAATATCTCATGATTACAGCTTTATTACACCTACAGCCAATTCAATTATTGTATTATGGTTCAGTAATTATCTACGTAACTCTTTTTAAAATACTAACTTGTTATTAAACATGGTCTATAGTTTTTTGTGGATGATTCAGGCCCTCCGGACTATGCAGATACCTTGGTACTTGGAATCACTTCGCCTCTTCAGATTTTCAATTGTATAATTTTTTAGTCCCAAACCTCCTTAATCCTAAATTAATGTATGAATAATTATATGTGAAGTTAAATAATTACAAGTTTGCTTATTTGACAGAAATCATTAATTTGTTTACCTAACCCGCCATGTTAAACTTCCCTATCCCAAGCGTGATGTATATAACTTCGTTACTTCTCGAGGGATGTAAAGTTGGAAAAAACTCACTCGGTGATGTAATGAAACCCATTTAAATAACATTGAGTGCTTAACTTAAAAAATATACCTCTATGGAGCCAACGACGTTCAACGCTAGAAATCAGCTGCGCGCTTGAATTTTATTGTTATGTTTTGAAGAATTTTCCTAACCTAGCTTTTGTTTGTAAATGAACGTTACTGTTAGAAGATGAGTGAAATGAATAATGAAAAATATTGTTCGTAACCTCCTGTATATTGTCGGGTCAGGTAAAATCTTGTACGTTACACGTTACGCAAGAGCGTGTTTACATCACTTCGGTAAATTATGCAACTCGCTTCCGCTCGTTGCACAACATTCACCTGCGTGATGTAAAAACTCTCTTACTACACTTGTAAGGTAAATAGCTATTACACACTTTGTTAGAGGCTAAATTCAATTACGGTTGTATAATTTTTAACAGCTTAATAGAAATAAAATGTCTACCTTTTCATTAGACGTAAGTATTCTAGGGTTTCCTGTTGCTCGAATTCGAGCAATTACTAAGTATTCCAGTCGTTATTTTAAAACGAATAGCAGTCATAATTTCTGATGACTTTAAGAGATTCGACTCAAAGATTATGGAAATACTCAAGATGTACATACCTAACAGATCAATATAATCAAAAATGTTTGTAATTATCTTATAATTTGTCAAAAGTTGATCTTGTTTTTTTTTTAGTGTTAATAGCCTACTCATAGCCGCATCGCATTAGGTTGTCCATAATAACGATTATAAATTCTAAAAAACACATTATTTCTATTTTTTCTCTTTAGTGGTGTTCTATGTCTTTTCTATGTTTCCATAGTTTGCAAATCGGCTCTTTCAATGATTACTAAGAAACGCAGCACAGTGTTCATTCAGTTTTCTTTTTAGTACATCAAATCATCTAGGCTCAGTGAGAAAATACTGAATTAGATATATTTTTGTTAAACTTTGTACAACTAAATCTAGACTTCTACCCTACCGATTTTGTTACTTATTAGGTCGTTGGAAAGCCTAATTTGTGTAGATTTGCAAATAATTTTGAAAGTTTGATTTTATTAAAGATTTGAGGTGAAAAAAAATAAAAATGAAAAATAACACATTTAAAACTCCTTTTTTCCAAGTTTATATTTCCAATTTTATATTTGTAGCCAACTTTAGGCTGCCTTTATTGAGTATTTTCAAGAAATACATAATAGTAATTTGTAGGAAATTTTATTCTCTTTCAGAATATCACCTTCCACTTTGGTCGATTTCCTCGCCATTTCAAAGTTATATTATATGCAAAAACGTTATGCAACCTCCAAATTTATAGTAGTAAGAAAATACTGAACATCTTTGTGTTGTTGTTAAGCTTTGTACAATTTAATCTACAGTCCTACTGAACCGATTTTATTAATTAATAGGGCATTGGATAGCCTAATTTGTGAAGATTTTCAAAATAATTATGTAAGTACTGTTGAGGTTGCAAGCAAGATCGTTTGGCTATAAATCGATGATAAATAACTCAATTTTTGGAACAATTTGTGTTGGTCGTGATTTAGCTGTGTACTTTAATGAAATGGAGCTGGCATTTCAATGAAGGTTCTTAGAAAATTGGAGCAGTAAAATAATTTGCATTTATCCTTTTTTATTAAGACTCGTGTACAGAGCCTCGATTTGTACTGTGGTTTAATAAATTTTGGTTAAAACTGGGGTTTAAACTGTGGTCTGATTATCTCTACTAATCTTACTTGTTTCCTATAATCAATGACAAAATAAGAGTAAATAAAATAACCTCATAGTTCCATAGTTTATATGAAACCAGCTGTTAGTTAAAACAAATTATATTGCTCTAAAACAAATCGAAGATTACAAAGATTGATTTAAAAAATAATTTTAACATCCTAGTATTTTACTATGTATATTTAATTAATCTGTCATCCTCTTACAGAAGAATTGAACGTATCAATGATTAGCATTACACATATTACAAATAAGTCAACCCTCAACCCTAAGTATGTCTTTACATTTTTATCCAAATGCTGAATTTGTGACACAAAAGCTGAATGTTTACAGCTATTATGTTAAGCAAATTATTTTATGCCAAAAGCTAGTTTAGAATCTTAGCGTCGGCTGCTAGACTTTTTAAAAATTAAAACTTATTTACTAAAAAACTGGGACCCTAAACTAAAATTATGGCTTCGACATTCCCTAGTTCTCAAAATTATCTTTCTTTCAACACAAAAATCATGAAAATCCGTCGAGTGGTTGATTCAGAATCGTGAAATAAAAAACACTGTTTCGTTTTAATATTATAGATATCTATAAAACTAAATTCCATATCCAAGATATAATCAAATTTATATTTTCTGATTAAGCAATAGAGTATCTTGAACTTAACTGATTAAAACTATCAACATCTCAAGAGTTACGTATCATTGATTGCAGATAGATTCGTGATTCAGCAGTGTGCTTTAGAACTGCTGGAATACATCTTTAATTGAAGTGAAAAAAATTCTATCGTCGAGTAATAGATTAGATAAAATTAATGATGATGCTTGATGACAAATATGTGCTTGCATAGCCTTTAAGACCTAATTTTAAGACCAAAATTATGAAAATCGGGTGGGTAGAAGAACCCTCCAGTAAACCATCACCCGCCGGCGAAACATTAAACTCGAAAATAAAACAAATTTAACTCCCATAAGAAATGTACAGGGAGGCAGTTTGTGCATAGCTCGAAATATACGTCAAAATGAATGCCAATGCTTGATGGCAAATCTGCGGTACGTCCATACCTTTTTAAGGCCAAAATTATGAAAATCGTTCGGGTAGAAGAGCTAATACGACTCGGAAAAGAAAAACCATTTATTTTTATAGATGGCAATAATTAGTTTACCAGTATGCATAATCTAATCATACGAAACATGTGTTAATAATTGAACAGCTTATTGTTATATTGTTGTCTAATTATTTTTTCTTTGATTAAATGCTGTTGTTAACAATTTGCATTTGTGTTTAAAGTGTGTTTCTTATGTTAAGTGTGTGATTCTAATGTTATGTGCTTAAACTGTACCATTAATATTAGTGAGTAAAGTGGTGTATGGATTCCATAACCATTATTTTACTAGAGACCGTTGTATTAAACCACAACGGGCACTGTTGCTAGTTAGTTCTATATATAATTCAGTTAAAAAAATCTTTGTACAACTAAATCTAGAGTTCTACTGCACCGAATTTATTAATTAATGTGTCGTTGGAAAGGTTAAGTCGTGTAGATTTGCAAATAATTATGAAAGTTTGTTTTTGTTATGATTTATGGTGAAAAGTTTAAAAAATACATTGAAATACATTCCATAAGAAATACATTGAAAACGGCGTTTTTCACACTTTTTTATTCGCGCGCGACTTTTAGCTACAGTTTTTGAATATTTCCGAGAAGTACATGGTATCAATTTGTAGGAAATTTTATTCTCTTTCAGAATATTACCTTCTACTTTGGTCGATTTCCTCACCATTTAAAAGTTATTTGCAAAAAATCTAAGCAACCTCCGAATTTTTGTAATGAGAAAATATTGAGTTTGGGGATATTTTTGTTAAACTTTATACAACTAAATCTAGACTTCTACTGGCCCGATTTTGTTAATTAATGGGTCATTAGAAAGCCTAACTCAAGTAGATTTGCAAATAATTATAAAATTGTGATTTTATTAAATATTTTTGGTGAAAAAGTAAAAATAACAAAAATACATTAACAACTGCTTTTTTCAAATTTATGTTTTCAAGATTCTATTTGTAGCCAGCTTTTGACAGCCTTTATTAAGTATTTTCAAGAAATGCATAGTATTTATTTGTAGTAAATTTTATTCTCTTTCAGAATATCACATTCAGTTTGGTCGATTTCCCCTCCATTTAAAATATATTGGCAATAAACCAAGTGATCTCCAAATTTATAGTGGCGAGAAAATACTGAATTAGATATGATATATTTTTGTTAAACTTTGTACAACTAAATCTAGACTTCTACCGGACCAATTTTCTTACTTAATGGGTAGTTGGAAAGCCTAATTTGTGTAGATTTGCAAATAATTATGAAAGTTTAATTTTATTTCATATTTGAGGTGAAAAAAATAAAAATAAAAAATAATACATTTAAAATTCCTTTTTTCCAAGTTTATATTTCCAAGTTTATATTTCCAATTTTATATTTGTAGCCAACTTTAGGCTGCCTTTGTTGAGTATTTTCAAGAAGTATATAATAGTAATTTGTAGGAAATTTTATTCTCTTTCAGAATATCACCTTCCACTTTGATCGATTTCCACCATTTCAAAGTTATTTGCAAAAACGTTAAGCAACCTCGAAATTTATAGTAGTGAGAAAATACTGAATTAAAGATGTTGTTGTTAAGTTTTGTACAATTAAATCTACAGTTCTACTGAACCGATTTTATTAATTAATAGGTCATTGGATAGCCTAATTTGTGAAGATTTGCAAATAATTATGAAAGTACTGTTGAGGTTGCAAGCAAGATCGTTTGGCTATAAATCGACGATAAATAACTCCATTTTTTGAACAATTTGTGTTGGTCGTGATTTAGCTGTGTGCTTTAATGAAATGGAAGCTAGTATTTCAATGAAGATTCTTAGGTCAAAACTAATAGAATAACGTAATTAGAATTAAGTAAATATATATATTAAACTAAATTCCATGTTCAAGATATAATCAAATTTATATTTTCTGATTGAGCGATAAAGTATCTTGAACTTAACTGATTAAAACTATCAATATCTCAAGTGAATGCCTTTGAAGTATTTTAAGACAAAGACATATAGAATAACTTAAATAAAAATAGAGTTACGTATCATTGATTGCAGATAGGTACTAAAACGATTGTAATTATTGTTGATTCGTGATTCAGCAGTGTGCGGTAGTCCGATCTTAATAATCAATAGCTCAAATGAGAGCTGGTATTTCACTTAAGGTTTTTAGATCAAAATGTGTAATGTAATTAGAACTGCTGGAATACATCGTTAATTGAAGTGAAAAATTCTTTCGTCGAGTAATACATTAGATAAATTAGATTAGATGATGCTTGATGACAAATATGTGCTTGCATAGCTTTTAGACCAAAATTATGAAAATCGGGTGGGTAGAAGAGCCCTCCTGTAAACCACCGCCCGCCTGCGAAACATTGAACTCGAAACAAAAACAAATTTAATTAGTTTACCAGTATGCATAATCTAATCATACGAAACATGTGTTAATAATTGAACAGCTTATTGTTATATTGTTGTCTAATTATTTTTTCTTTGATTATATGTTGTTGTTTACAATTTGCATTTGTGTGTAAAGTGTGTTCCTTATGTTAATTGTGTGATTCTAATGTTATGTGCTTAAACTGTACCATTAATATTAGTGAGTAAAGTGGTGTATAAATTTCAAAACCATTATTTTACAAGAGACCGTTGTATTAAACTACAACGGGCACTGTTGCTAGTATTTAATAATATATTATAGCCTATTTATTTTAGAACCATGAGACCGAGCATTGCTCGTGGCGTTTAATTTGTAGGATACGTTAACAAATAAACATAGGTGCAATATACATATGTACAATTTCCATGATATAATAAAGTACAGTCTAAAATATGTAATAAAACAAATTATATAATAACATTTTATCATGCTCACGTATTGGTGCTATTTGCACAATATTTTGTGCACGACCCTGTCGTCCCAAGTCATTGAAATTTATTGTATACCTAAATAAACATTCATTACTGACACCGTAAAAAATACCAAAATAAACATTCTACATTTAAAAATCGTATCATTACAGTATTGTAATTTTTAAAGCTGAGCCCTTCTATTTTTTTTTTTTTTAAGGGAGAGGAGGGAAAATGCTTTTATGCACACATGTAGCCAGCCTGTAGTGTGAGACTCCTGAATCTATCACAGACTACTCACTAAAAAAACCCCAAAGATTATTGCAGCTTTTGTAATTTTTACTATAAAATTTCATATTTACTCTCACTGCTTACCCATGATAAAGGTTGTTGACAAGCTTATGGGAGAAAGTATATGTCAGAATGCTGATACTGTTTTTTATTAAAACACAAGTATACAAGTTATTTATTAAAACACTCCTAATTCACTATTGCGCTAACAGTATCAACTTGTGTCATGCTACTTAATACTGCATGGCGCTCAACTAAGGTATAACTGTCAACTTTTATATGTTTTTATAATGTACCTATTCTTTATCAATATGTTTGTCAAAGAGTAACGCTTATTGAGCGGAGCGAAGCGAAGCTCTTATATATTAGACAATACTCCGTTATTTTATAAAGATATTTTATAAAAATTTCCATATGCATACACATCTGGATATATGTCAACCATTTAAATCACCACAAATATAGGATGATTATTACAAAATATTTTCTTTATTCCAATAAAAAGGCGGTCATGTTATTATCTACATTCATTTTCATTTATCAAAGCGTGCAAAGACCAATCCCTACTGAGCCCACGGTTAAGCGTGGGGTGGGGACTTTATTCATCTATGTGTCCTTCTGCCCTTTCAATATCATGTTTATATCACACACTGTCAAGTGTTAATGACTCTGCCTTTCAGAATTATGCATTCAACAACAGGTTCAGTAATAGAGTATAAATCATCATCATGTATGTATGGATGTTATCAACAAGTTTTGTTGTCATCAGTAATTTGAATACTAAACATTGTTAACAGAGTTTTAATCAATCTAATGTCCTATACTTTAGTGCGTGTATGCCACTTCTGATTTCTACTTGGAATAATTGATTGGTTGGAAGATGCGGACTCGAGATCCAGGCTTGTAAATGCAAGCCCCACTTATGACTATGGCTAATCCTGCGCCCATATCCTAGACCAGGTCTCGGAACTTTTGCCCAATGTTATCGTCTGATTCATCACCTTGAGACCAAACCAGACCCTTCTCCTAGCCCCAACGTTCTTTCAATCAATAGTAATGTACTTCAACAGTCTCGTCGGAATGGTTTCAGAGATAAAAGGTTCTTCTGGGTTTCTTTGGTAATTCATAGAGTGAGAAGATGTTTCCTGAAATGACCGTGTCCTAGAACACTAGAACAATTAAGCTACGCGCGCACTACGGCGGCACGGCACGGAAGGACGGGACGGGACATCCGCACATCCGCAATTTAGGACAGTTGACAGTCTGCGAGCTAAAACTTGTGAGTAAAGATGGATGCAGATAAAGTGGTGATAGTAGGTTTAATTTTAGCAGAGGAAGAGGAGACAAGAAGGCGAAAGTAAAGATTTTGGATACACCACATAAACAGGAAAAGAGTAAGTTTTGGAGAGTTCCACGTCTTGTTTCCTGATGTTGTAGAGGATGGTGTATAAAACTTAACTGATTGTATCATAATATATCCTATTTCTGCCCATATATTTTCACGCCGGTCGTTATTAAAATATTCGGGATGTCGCATGTTGTACAGTTTTGGATATTTATCAACGAGAACAATCAACTTACAAACATCTATGTTTACAACACACGAAAACACTGCTACATTGACAGAGACCAGTTGAGTGCGGGTACGGGCGGCACGGCAGCTCGGAAATGTCCTAGAGTTCTGTCTCTCGGACTTTTTAACAAACGTAGTGGGCGCACTCATATTACATTCAATGTTATTAACTTTTTTAAATTGCCGTGCCGGCCGCTCGTCCGTGCCGTGCCGCCGTAGTGCGCGCGTAGCTTACTGCTTGCCTGCTTGATCTGCCCTTTACCTAACTCCAGCATTCTGCTTGTAAAGTACCAACGGAAATACCATCATACAAATAAAAAAAAAATAAACTTATGACGAAATTTTGGGTAGGGAGACAAAATTAGATTTTATAATCAGGGCTTAGTGAAATAATGCGTAATATTCGTCTCACCTGAAATTCAGTCACACCTTAAAATTTGTCCAGATACGCTACAAACTAGTTAGAAATTTAATCACAGTAGTGAAAGAACTAATACAAAGTGACGTATTATTTTTCTATACGACTAAGTGGCGTGGTTGGAACGCTCCCAACCATGTGTCGCCTTTGTTTCCAAAGCATGAATAGTTAATACCCTAATAAAAGACTATAGGAGTCAAGGTCTAGAATTGATCCTTCTCACAGGATCCAGCCAGCAGCTTCAGATTAGAAGGCGATCAATATAAGTAGGCACACGCACTCTAATAAACAAACACGGCTAAAACGTATTTGTAGCTCAGATCTTCTATTTGTAGTCACATCCTACTTTACAACGGTATTCCTCTGGACCTGATCTGGTTTGAGAAAAAGTTAAACTTTTAATCTAATCTAAAAGCATGCAAACCTTTCTCATAGTAGGCCTACCTGTATGATTGCTTCGACTCGTGATGGGTTTGAGCGTAGAATACTGGTCCTCAAGGTAGGCGGCGTTATTGAGTACATGTATGACATGAAAGGAATAATCGCCGTATTACGGAAAAGAAGCAATCACGTCTTTGATGGATCAGCCGTTGTGTGAATTGTCGATTTTCTATCACGTCAGAGTAGCCGGTACTAAATTCTACGATATTTACTACCGCATGTGTTACAGTGTTACAGGAAAATCTTGGATAATATATAGATTTAATAAACCTATAGATAAATATATAGATTCAATAAACCTATAGAAAATATATAGATTCAATAAACCTATAGAAAATAAACATTGTAAATGATATATTTTTTTATATTTATTTCTAAAAATCACAAAATCTTACAAAAGCGTTTAAATAACTTGCTGCAAAATACATGAAAATATTGCCTTGTCTGCAGCTTATAGAGAAAACTGGTTGCTTGATAACAATATACTTTGTCCTCGTTCATTCCTTATCACAACTTTTGTCTTCCTTGATTCTGGTTAATATTTCCACTTCTCCTCTACCTTTCAAATACACCTGTCTATAGAAGCCTAATATTAACTAGTTTTAACAACACCTTCACAAATTTTACCTTCAATTAACAGATTATTAACACGTTGAAACGGGATTAGGAATAAAGGTATTTACTCTCTTAGGGTTTTAAAACGCATGTAGGGCTATACCCCGTGGGTAGATGGGCTCCTTCCACATGGACTCAGTCTATAAGGCCCGTTCGATATATATGGGCTTACTAGCTGTTGTACCCGTGCTTTGCAACAGGAAGAGGACACAATAGTTATTTGTGTAACTAGTGGTGAAAGTGGCACTTTGCTGCACACGAGAGCAATGTTTACGCATGAGCCGCAGGCGAGTTCGGAATGATCTCGAGTGCAGCAAAGGCCTTTTTCACTCGTGTTACACATTATATTTTTCCTACAGTCACTATAAAGCATATGAATAATTAGTCTTTCAAACACTATACAACACGTTTTTAGGTTCAGCTGGCAACTCAAATGGTGCTCTAGAGAAAGTAGTACCCGCGGTCCGTATCACTCCGCTATTTTTCCTCGTCAAGAAATGTGCTCCGCGTTTTGAGAATATAGTTCCGTATGTTTTTGTAATTTGAAGTGGTTTCTGCGCCTAAAAACAAATGCTTTAAAGGTATTTTCTTGTTTATTAAGATCGTAGGAATGTTTTAAAAACGTTTAAAAGAAAAGTCCAGAAAGTTCAGAAATACCGAAACTATAAACACGAAATGACAGGTTAAATCGTAGTTATAATAGTCAATCAGCTGCTCATAGTATTATTATCTTTAAGTGTTGCCAACCTATTTCCAAGCGTACTCGGATTACGTGCATAATAGAACCACGCTGTTTTGTGTTGTTTCGTTGGAATCCTGATGTGCGGCAAAGTATAAACCGTGCGGCAAAGTATAAACCGTACGGCAAAGTATAAATGTGCAGCAATTAGCAGCTTTCTGTACTATAAACAGTACAAGGAAGCCAACTTTGTTGGGTGACTGTAGGAAAAATAGAAACATTTTAATATTTAAATCTGTTGCATATAATATACACATCCGCAAACGCATTTAGGATCAAAATGAAACTGTTATGGTCTTAATAAAAACGTTTAAGTTATGACTTTAAAATCTGGTAAGTAGTGTATACCACCATTTTGGTTTTGATTAATTTTAAATCTTGAGTAGGCTGATATGAGAAAAACTTTCCAAATCTTCGAATATAACTTTCATATACATGATTTACCTTCATCTTAATTACATATCCTTTTTCTTTATTTATGCCATTTTAAATTTCAATTTTGAAGTTGCAAAAATACTAATTATTAAATTAAAATGAACATTTTTTTAAATTTCACTCTTCTTCATATTAAATCACAAATCCTTCCATATTCAGTTTCTTCACTCACAATAAATCATTAGCAAAACTAAGTCAGCTTATAATCTTTAGAAATATTGTTTTGCCTTATCAATAGTCTTTTGAAATATTAAAGAAACTATATCTATACTATAAAGAATGTTAAACAAATAATTTAGCATTAAAGACAGCAGACAAAACTAATATGATTATCAAAGCATCAAGGACAAAAAATGCAATAGAAAATACAGTATATGTTTCTTTCATATCTGATTCTATTCTACAAACATATCAACAAACAAAAAAACCAGTTTTTTTAATCAGTTCCATTATCCATTGCCTATACATTTTCACACTTACCATTAAATAAACATAGTAACAGATATTTCATTGATTTTAGAAACCAAAGAACACTGTGTGCTGCTTAGTTTTATGATATTTTCCTTCGTTTAAATTTAATTAGTGGTGTGGCAAAACACAAATAATAGATTTACCAAATAAAGTAAATGTGAACTGAAAGCTATGTTAAGATAAAATAAGAGTATTTTGTATTACCATTTGATATTTAAATATAGTTACACATACATAACATATTTTAGAACACAAAAATCAACGTACAATTTAGTTATTGATGATATTCTTTAGTTTAATTTAAGCATAGGTTTAGCAAAACACAAGAACTAAATTTACCTATATATATATATATATAACAAACAATGTAATGTGCAAGTTATGTTAAGTTAATCTAACACATGTTAAGCAGTTCGAATTTATTTAAAGTAGCCTCCAAATTCATACCAAACATCTACACATTGTTATTTTTTACTGTTTCCATAAAAATATATCAATAACATTATTTTCATAACACTTAAGACACTTTAAAAATCGAAAGCAGAGCAGCCTGAGTTGATACAACAACGCTTTTAGAATATTCTTTTATTTCTATAATCAATTACATGGTTTTTGAATAAATGATCTTTGATAAATTTTTTGATTAAATAAACCAACCACATAATTGTGTAAAATATTATATTTAATTTCATTGGATCAGCTGTCTTAAATTGTGAAACATGCAATTTGGCAGTTCTTCTTGTTTACATTGAAATGTCAAAGCAAATGTAAACATTGTGAGTATTCTCATTGTAGTCATGGTGACCAATCAATATTTACTTTTAAAATCCTCACCTCACAACTTTTAAAGCCAAAGGGGCAAGGCCCACAGTCAGTATCGAAGTGTGAATAGTCCTATAATGGTCCTTGGTATGGTAGCTATATTTTAGTAAAATGTAAGTCCAGTCAGTTCAGTAGTTGTTGCGCCTATTAGTAACACACATACAGACAGACACCACTAGATTTATATATAATAGTATAGATATAGATTTCCAATATATCAGCTGATATAAGCATTATATATATATAAAGCATTTGATTGAGTTGACCATAATCTTTTATTATCTAAATTAGATGCTGCTGGTGTTAGAGGTGTAGCTAATAATTGTTTTTCTAGTTTTCTCTCAAACAGAATACAGCAAACAAAGATCTTAGACCAACTAAGTTCTCCTCTACATGTCAGGACAGATGTTCCCCAGGGATCAGTTACCTCTGCAAACCTCTTCCTCATATTTATAAATGACCTTCTCAAGCTTCCGTTCCATGGACACATATGTGCTTTTGCTGACGACATTGCGTTTTTTTTATTCCCAAAAAGATATTTTTACTGTTTACGGTTACATCCAAGAAGATCTTAAGCTTTTGATTGATTGGTGTAAAGCAAATCAAATAAAATGCAGGTAAATGTTGATAAGACAAAATACATAAATTTCAGTCTAATAAATAGCTTTAACTTTCCAAACAATCTAGTTTATCATTCTTCGAATTGTAATTTAATTTCATGCATTTGCAAATCAATTGAAAAGGTCAAGCATTTTCGATATCTCGGAGTAGTTTTGGATGAAAATCTAAACTGGGACAGACATATTTCCACACTAAATACAGAAATCAAACAAACTATAAGAATTTTCTATTTTATAAAAAAAACATTTGTAATACCTTCTTACTTCGAACTCTTTATTTTGCTCTTGTCGAATCAAGACTCCAGTATGTTATTCAATGCTGGGACGGAGCTTTTCAAAGTTATATTGAAAAGTTAAGATTTACACAAAATAATTTTTAAGGATAATAACTTAAAGTACTAAGAGTGATAGCTCTTTCCCGTTATTGTCTCACTTAATAATACTCCCAGTTCAGTACTTATATATTTTTAAGGTTCTAAAACTCTTCTCTGTACGCAGTGGAAATACTGGGACAAGAAATCTTTTGTATAATACTAGACGAAACAATCAAGGCATATTCCGATTAGGTACCTACCTAAAGTAAACAAGTCATTTTTCAGACATTCTTATCAGTATAATGGTCCCAAATACTTCAACCAACTACCGGAAGATATCAGATTTTGTTTGACCTTAGATAAATTTTCTTCAAAATTAAAACATTGGCTCTTTAGTAATCCGGACGTATATTTTCTTAATAATATACTAATATAACAATTTACATCAACCACAAAAAGAATGTTTTGTTTCTTCAATAAATCCTTAAAGTTTCGCCATTTTTGTAATTTCTTGTTTGTTTTCCATTTCACGAGAGGGTAATAAATATTTAGTTATAACAGTATTTCTGTCAACTTTAGGATTTGAAATTTTTTAAGCTCTAGTTTTATATTCCTATACTTAGGACGCCACAGAGAGCGGCAACTTTTATTTTTGAAGTGAAGAGACTGGACTCACCAAGTTGTTAATAGAATTGTTTAATTTTTTTGTTTTACGTTTGCCACGAGTACCGGATACTGGATAATGTGGCAACGTAGTTCCAAGAGAATGTATTATTTTGTATTTATTTGTTTTGAAGTAATTATTTCATTTCATTTCATTTCATTATTCTATTTCATTTCATTTCATTATTTCATATTGTAAACAATAATGTTGCTGAAATTTTATTGTATTATCATCGTCATGCTACGCAAACATTGGAGTCTGTATTACTGATCAAACAACACGTCGACCCGGAGGAGGTAGTTTACATAACCTCACATGTCCATTTTTTCTGATTTTGTAGGAAAGGGGAAAAACTAATAGACTATGTTTGTCGTTTTGCTTCAGACATCAGTCGTATACATTTATTTTAACATGGATGTGTGGGATTTTGCTAGTTTCAGCACATTGAATTAAGTGTAGTTTCTAATTCTAACAAGAAGCAAGTTCAAACTCAGAAAAAAATATTTTTTTGGACATATGGGGTTATGAAATTACCTCTTATTTTTTCGTATTCATTATTGTTGAATTGATTTACTGAATTTACGACTAAGTGACGTGTCGGTTGAATCGTGACCCCAACATTGATTGGTTGTATTCAGATTAAATTTAATCCGTTTTTAGGAAATTTTGAGATAAAATTTATAATATAAAAATAAATTGATTCCCAGAAAATAGTTTATAACCATTAATATTAAAATCGTATTTAGAGATGAAAAACTTCTTTGATGAAGATTAAATAATTTGTTCAGCTCGTTTCAAAATTATGTAGAAAATAAAGATGATTGTCTCTAAATAAAAACCATTGACACAATAAAATAGGGTTAATATCGATCCAATTTTGGTGTATTTGTTATCGTGGGGATAAATACACTAATACATTGTAAGTATTGTTTTATAACTGTTTATTTCAGTGTTTAATACTACGCATTTGTATCTTTGTGTATATTAAATGTTGTATGAATTGTGCTGTATCATGCCTACAATTGGCAAATTACTCACTGTGTGAGTTTAAATTGTTTATTTACCTAATAAAACTTATCCTAGTTTTTGGCTCTTGTTTTTGTAAACTTGGTAGAAAATAGTGATCTTGGAATTATTTTTACTATTTCGATTGGCATAGGTAATTATGAAAAAGTCTTCTAAATTGATACGTTGCTTAAAACGAAAAAAAAATTTAAAACTAAGATACATTTTTTATGGTCTTGACGAAACATAAAAATTGAAATAAAGAAAACTAAAATTGGCCCACTAATAAAAAAATAGCACCCTAAAACGTTTCAAATCCAAATAACCATGAGGGTGGCAAACAAATTAGCTTGCACCCCTTTTAACTGTTTAACTATTTGAGCTATTTGAAATCGGTTTGCAGCAACTTGTTTGGATATGAAGGACTACAATAATTATGGTCAGTCTTGAAAATGTTGCCCTTAGGGGTAGCGGGGGTGGGGGTAGCTCAAAATTTGCAAATAACAAGTATAGTCGAGTTTGGCATCATTTTGAAGGTCTTGACGAAACATTAACGTAAAGAAAATAGAAATCGGACCATTAGTAACAAAATGGCAGTTCAAAATTACTTTTAATAACCATTGTCTTAATCATTTTTATCTTCCATTTTGTTATTAATGGTCCGATTTGTATTTTCTTTGTGTTAATTGTTATGTTTTGTCAAGACCTGTAAAATTATACCAAACTCGACTATACTTGCTATTTGAACATTTTGAGCTACCCCCCCCCCCCCCTACCCTCGCTGCCCTTAAGGGCAAAATTTTAAAAACTGACTATAATTTATTATTGTAGCCCTTTATATCCAAACAAGTTGCTGCAAACCGATTTCCGATACAAATCATAAAACGGTTGTGCTTTATATTGCTGGTTTCCATCAGTGTATATGTTATAATCCATCGGCATATTTTGGGGTGTAACTGAATTTACGCCAGGGCCAAATTATTATGTTCGCTAGCTCACATAATCGCTCACATGTTAATACTCAACACTTATTTAAAGAACGTATACGCATAAGGTTGAACTCAAGATTTAGGTGCGCAAAAGAAAGACTTTTTCATAAATACCTATGCCAATCGAAATAGTAAAATAATTCCAAGATCACTATTTTCTACCAAGTTTACAAAAACAAGAGCCAAAAACTAGGATAAGTTTTTTGTCACTGCCAAATTTGAATAACTTACAAACTGTTTGAGCAATTGTTATATCGTTTAAGTTTCGATGTTTTTTAACAAGATTTACGCCATCACATAATGATGCCACATAATGCTAGACTGTTACTACCAACCCATTGCACACAATAACACAGGTACAACTGAGGTGACTGAGGAACTCATAAACAATTAAACGCTGTATCTAACATATTTTCATCGGCCAATTGCTTCAATTCCATAAATGTGTTTAAATTTACCTTAGCATGTTCTCCTAATATTAAACCACAAGTACGCCTGTACATAACTAAAATTGGTCAATCAGAAGTCATAATATGTCAATCGCCTACTCGCACCCTCGCGTATCCGACTACTTTACTCTACTTAAAGTGTTGCCCTTAGGAAAGTGTTATTGAATCACAAACAGAGAGACATGAGATGAGACTAGTTTCGCCATTCTTCAACTATGAATCGTAAAAGACAAAATAGAATTTCTATGGATTTTCATTATTCACCTAATAAAACTTATCCTAGTTTTTGGCTCTTGTTTTTGTAAACTTGGTAGAAAATAGTGATCTTGGAATTATTTTTACTATTTCGATTGGCATAGGTAATTATGAAAAAGTCTTTCTTTTGCACACCTAAATCTTGAGTTCAACATTATGCGTATACGTTCTTTAAATAAGTGTTGAGTATTAACATGTGAGCGATTATGTGAGCTAGCGAACATAATAATTTGGCCCTGGCGTAAATTCAGTTACACCCCAAAATATGCCGATGGATTATAACATATACACTGATGGAAACCAGCAATATAAAGCACAACCGTTTTATGATTAGTATCGTCGTAATTACTGGCAACTGGGTACACAGTACTGCAGTGTGATGTAGCAGACAACAGTAAACATGTGTCGTAGTTGGTATCCACTAGTGCTTGTTGTCTTAGTTCAACTTTCGGCGGCATCAGGTGACTAATGTAGGAGTTAAACTGGCTTAACATATAGTACTGTATAAAGATGTAATCATAGACTAACCAACACAAGTAGACTTTTCATCCCATTGTACATTTTGAATCTCGTTTTTCGTGTCTAGTTCATGTCCGGTGACACTTACAACAAAATTTTGTTTCTATTATTTAAGGGTTAACTTTATAATTTGTGCTTAACTGTTTGGTTATATAACTAGGGGACGACTTATGACGACTTATACTTGTTTATGACTAGATAATTTTATTTGGTTTAACGAGGTTTTAAATGACTGAAATAACAAGAAACAAACACAACATCTATAGTGCACAGGACAGAACTAACAATAAAATTGGATCCAGCTGTTCCATAAGGATGAGAAATCTAATAAGAGAGTAATATCATTGACTATTGGACCTATTTTTTTTTTATCTACGACGTAATGTAGAATGCTATTTATGAATTTGGACCGTAATCAACATTTTCGCTACACTACCCAATATCCAATGTCTGTTTTAATCAAGAAAATACTTAGTCTTTGTAGTGTAGCGAAAAGTAACGTTCAAAACACGAGTGAAAGTATACATATCTCGACTCTTTAAAGTGCTCGATAAATCTCGCACTTCAAACATGGTCTCAATCATGCAATGACCCACTTTCTACTGGGTGAGGTTCATTTGTCCGAGTTTTCAACTGTCCGAGTTTGTTAAAAATTACAAAATATCTGAAAAATCATTTGTCCGAGTTTTCAACTGTCCGAGTTTTGATGAATAACTAATAATAATTAGATAAATCAACTGTCCGAGTTTTTATTTGTCCGAGTTTATTAAATTACTAGGTGAACCTGTGCGAATTCGCACAAATAATAAATTAGGATATTATAGCAACGTCGATAGAAGTTACGTCGTTGTATCGACGTTGGTCTTGAGCTCGATCGTTGGCTATATGCATTCTAAGTTCTTTTGCTGTTCATTAGGAGTATTTTGCAGGACGGAACTAATCATGCTGAAAACTTGCGTGTATGGATTAAAATCAACCAAATGTTGAGTAAAAATGTGCATGAGTTCAGTGCTGCAAGAACCATTAGCTTTGTTTAGACTGGGACGGGTGGCGTCGTCCTGTAAGTAATCCAGCTACTTGGAGGTCACGGATTGTGGATATTTATAGGCATGCGCTGTGGATGGGATACTCCCTGGTGTGGATTAACGTCCGCAATAGTGACTACTACTACTATCCGCAGTACTATCCTGATAATTAGACCAATTCGTATATACCAAGGATGTGGTTCGGATTCCACTATAAACTGTAGGTCCCTTAGTTGCCATTAGCTGTTTGGGCTATTAATTAACAGCTGTGTCTAAGGAATGTCGGCCTTAGTCACTAACAAGACTACAAGATCGCGCCACTCATCCTACACTCATCTCCATTCATACTTGGCTTAAAATACCTACATAGTATGGTCGCCATTTCATAAGAAAGTATAAAGTATAAAGTATTCTTCCTTGAACAGCGGTTTTGACGTCCGTAGATATAAATTTGGGCATATGTGGGATGCTCCCCTTCTGACGGTTGAAAATTGCCAATTGAGTGATAAATTGTGCACCTTATACATTAAAGGCCCTCCACCGTTATGTCCTTCAATTTTAGCTCGAGTGCTGACGCAGAGTTGTACGATCTAATGTTCTCTTTGTAGTTTCTGCTCCATAATGATTTGCTCCATTACGTAGGCTCTGGATTAATAGATTTCTTCTGTTGTTTGTGGTAGATTCACTTTTCCTTTATGGCAGCAGAATAAAATCCTTCACCTCGTCCTCTTTGTTCTTCTTTAAAATGTAGCACACCACATTTCTGACATTTTAATGCCATCTTGCCAAGTGAATGCTGCTGAATTCTTGTATTTGTCAGTGTAATTTTGTAAGTACACGATGCCACTAACTGTTCCAGCTCCTCGTCTGGGCTCCTTACGTTTTGCATTGCTTGCCCTATGTTGACTCACAGTGTCCGACCGGCAATATTTCTTTGTCGTCGGGTCCTTGACATGTTTCAACGAAAATATAATGTAAAACTTTTCTCCCGTCGTGTCCTATAGGTAACATTTCTTTGCCGGGTTTCTAATTGTTTTTAAAAACATGCAAACTGTTTACATTTCAAAACCAAACAAAACAGCTGGGATTTAATTTTTGTTTAAACGTTTAAACTAATGTATTAGCATCTATTTCAAAATATAATAACATTCAAATAAATCACAATGTTATCCTTATGGAAGGAACTTTGAGAGCAGCCCACGCCCTTAAAAAGACAATTTCGAAAATCTAAAGCCAGTTTGCACATCTACACACCTAGACGAACATTTTGGTATATAATATGTGGGGTTAAATCTTAAAACAAAAAAGCCTTATTGTTCACAAAGTTTCATGTCGCGTATTAAATATAAAGATTTAAAAAAATATCGAAATATCAAGTGTCCGAGTTTTAAACTGTCCGAGTATGGTTTAAATAATAATAATATTTAGTTAAATCAACTGTCCGAGGTATTCTTTTTCCGAGTTTTTAAATTACCTATTTAAAACAATATCAAAATATCATTTGTCCGAGTTTTCAACTGTCCGAGTAGGGGCAACATCAAAATGTGACACCGCGCGCCGAGACTAGCGTGTCTAAAGCGCCTGGTCAGAAGTCGATGTGAACCTCTTCTGCGAAGGAGTCAGGCATTGTGCGAGAGGATCTATCTTCTATCCATATAACGCTACACGAAACTTTGTTGGTTGAACTCCTCCGCCATTTCTTAACCTATTTTATCCATTGACGTCTCATTGGAAAGAGCGTGTCACGTAGATTTGCAAACTGGCCTTACATTTTTGAAAAAGTCCCATGGGCCCTGGCCCCAGAGGCTTTGAAGGTTCCCATGTTATCGTTATGGAGAACTTAATTGCTTAAATTTTGATCAGCTGTATAATTTAATTGCGGTTATTTATTTTTCAATTCAATGAAACGCATTGAGTACATTTTTTTACTATTTGAGTTTGTGTAAACTTAACCCCCAAGACGGATCGTGTTAGTATGGTTGTATCTTAAATGTGTGTATTTATTGTTGTTTTGTGTGAACTTCACTTTGAACTGAACTTTCCAGTTAACTTCACTGGAGGAACAAACACCCACGACCACTCCGTTCCGGAATTAAAATCGTTACGGAACATGCGAACTGTACAATCCATTAGTGTTCGTGGTGTAGTGAAAAACGAGCTTGAATGGTGTTCATGAGGTATCCAGATCGAATCCCCCGACATTAACTGACATCCGTGACATTAACTTTTTGTCAAATATTTTGCTTAGAACTCGATTACTTCTTAACTGTACATCTTTTATACTGTATAAATTTGAGTAATTACAATTTTATTTTATAAACAGGACTATTTTATTTTTTTATTGGTAAACTTTAATTAGATTTTAATTTTATATCTTTTTTGCGAATTTCCCATATAGGGAATAAGGTTTCACGGTAAGACCTGACCTGGACCCGCGACCGATTCACTTTTGCGTTTTGAGGTCCCCAGAGACCAAAAACACCATATATGTTCAAATTCATATATACATATACATATTTATATATTCATATATATATATATGTGTCCGTTAGCACGATAACTCGAACAAAAGTGATCCGATTTTGATGAAATTTGGTATAAACGTGTAAACATACATTTATTCGAAAGAGTTCGCGAACCAGCATGATCGGATAATGGGAATAAAGATTTGTGGAATAAAAATGGGGTTTTCCCCATTTTTGACCCTAAAATCATAACATTTTGGAATATATTTTACAACCATTTTGTAGAACTAAAAAAAGAAATGATGTAGTATATTGAAGCATTGTTGTATGCCTAATGGTTACGGAGAAAATAAAAAAATGCAAATTTAAAATACCCATGTTATTCTTATGGAGAAGATGAAAACTGTTTTAGTTTTTTTGTTTATGGATATGTTGATCAAATTTGGAAAAATTTGGAAAAAATTTATTGACGTATGGTAAAAAAAAACAGTGTTTACCTTCCCCATAGCAGCAAACCTAAGCACTCGCTTATTTATGGAAATATTTTAGTAAATATGTAATCAGACAAGTTTAAATTCGCTTCGTCTGAAGGTTTGCTGTGGCAGGGGTATTTTATATTATCAGCAAGTTTGGGTGGTTGTGTTAGGTGATGAGAGTTTAATTTTATAATTTATAATTGTAAAATTAGTCTTATAATAGAAATAAAATAATTTTTCTTAAGTCGTCGTGAGGGGCTCTCGTGGCTCGCACAATGCCAGACTCCTTCACAGAAGGGGTTCACATCGACTTCTGAACAGGCGCTTTAGACACGCTAGTCTCCGCGCGCAGTGTCACATTTTGATGTTGTCCCTACTCGGACAGTTGAAAACTCGGACAAATGATATTTTGATATTTTTTAAATAATTTAAAAACTCGGACAAATGAAAACTCGGACAGTTGATTTAACGAAATATTATTATTATTTAAACCATACTCGGACAGTTGAAAACTCGGACACTTGATATTTCGATATTTTTTAAAATAATTTAATAAACTCGGACAAATGAAAACTCGGACAGTTGATTTATCTAATTATTATTAGTTATTTATCAAAACTCGGATAGTTTTCAACTGTCCGAGTTTGTTAAAAATTACAAAATATTTGAAAAATCATTTGTCCGAGTTTTCAACTGTCCGAGTTTTGATAAATAACTAATAATAAATAGATAAATCAACTGTCCGAGTTTTCATTTGTCCGAGTTTTTAAATTATTTAAAAAAATATCAAAATATCATTTGTCCGAGTTTTCAACTGTCCGAGTAGGGGCAACACCAAAATGTGACACTGTGCGCCGAGACTAGCGTGTCTAAAGCGCCTGTTCAGAACTCGATGTGAACCCCTTCTGTGAAGGAGTCAGGCATTGTGCGAGCCGCGAGAGCCCCTCACGTCGAATTAAGAAAAATTATTTTATTTTTATATAAGACTAATTTTACAATTATTAATTATAAAATTAAACTCTCATCACCTAACACAACCAAAAAAACTTGCTGATAATATAAAATACCCCCGCCATTATTATATTATCAGCAAGTTTGGTTGGTCGTGTTTGGTGATGAAAGTTTAATTTTATAATTAAAAATTGTAAAATTAGTCTTATAATAAAAATAATATATTTTTTCTTAAGTCAACGTGAGGGCCTCTCGCGGCTCGCACAATGCCTGACTCCTTCACAGAAGGGGTTCACATCGACTTCTGAACAGGCGCTTTAGACACGCTAGTCTCGGCGCGCATTGTCACATTTTGATGTTGCCCCTACTCGGACAGTTGAAAACTCGGACAAATGATATTTTGATATTTTTTTAAATAATTTAAAAACTCGGACAAATGAAAACTCGGACAGTTGATTTAACGAAATATTATTATTATTTAAACCATACTCGGACAGTTGAAAACTCGGACAAATGATTTTTCAAATATTTTTTTAATTTTTAACAAACTCGGACAGTTGAAAACTCGGACAAATGAACCTCACCCATTAAAGTAGCAACATCTTTGGGGGCACATTCTCTCGTAAATCAGAATAGGTAATTGGAACCAGAATGGCGTGTTCAATGTGAATGGAATTTGAATTGAAGTGACCAAATCTACCTGAGATTTAAGAGAAAACCTAATATTATTTGTCTATTGATGAACATCTAGATATCGTGCACGTGAAAATCAATAGGTATTGGTTGTGCTTATGTATTTCAAAACGATTCACCAAAGCAAGTCAGCTAGATACAGCTGTTTGATGCCTATTGTCAAGTGTCACTAGCACCACTAGCATCTGTGCAGTGCGGCGAGAGTCTGGTAAAGTATGAAACCTGCCTAGTTTCTGGTGGTAACTCTAGTGACTTTTGTTAGTTTAACTTTCTGTGGCATCGGGTAATCACTTTAAACAATAAGCGTCAAACTTTTTTGAAATCATTAAATCCTGCAACAATGCTCGTAATAACTTTGAATTAGCAATGTAGTTACAAACAAACAAATTCAATGGCTTCTCAAGAGAATCAAGAATTTGTATTCATTATAAGCGCTTTGTACAATGCATGCATTAGATGAAGGCCATTAACAACTAATGGTAGCCCAATAAGATTACAGACAAGATAAAAGCAAACTTACAACAAGTGCAGTGTAATACTTGCAAACTATCGCAGTCATTATAGAAATAAAATACTGAAGGTTTTAAAAACATGCAAAGACTAGAGCAATCATGAAACAGGTACACTAAGTATACAAAACATGCAGTGTATAAATAGTTTTATAATAAATTAGTAAAAACATAACAGGAACAAGAAATGAATGTAAAAAAAAAAATAAAAAAAAACAATAACTTACAACAAACAAATCAACTCTCATAAAAACAACTAAGCCTTGACTATATCACAGACAGATTTTAAAATTGAATATTAACAGCAGGCAATTAAAAAAAAAATCATCCAGTTTGTAGAAGGACATTGCAGCCAACCACCAATTGGAAACAGGCGACTTAAATTTAGCGAAGACACATTACGTGCAGAAACAGGCAACTTGTTAAAAAAATTTGTACACATGGGATTGTGATTTGCTCAAACAAACATAAAGCTGTTCGAGTAAGGACATGCTTCTAGTGCACCAACCATGCACACTCAAGGTCCCACTAGAAAAAACAAAAACAGGCCATGCTGCAGCACGAGCAGCGCAACAATACGTCACAGTGGTGGATAGTTGTACTAAATTCTTACCATTAAAAACTTACAAACAGCCAGATTGTTTATTTCATATGGGAATGGTGATGGCAATGAATTTATCAATGAAATCTATCCACTAGGGTGACGTCATGGATCCTGCAGCATGTCCTGTTTTTCTTGTGGGGCCTTGGCGCACTACTTCTGAGTGGATACTCATGCAGACGTTGCTTAACATGCAACATACAAACATACATATACAGGAAAGATTCTTTCGCTGACAAAGAGGGGTTGGGGTTTACTGTGTGCTTTAAAAGCTGAGTTTGTATTGCGCATCGCCTTTTTTTTGTAAGCGCAAGACTTTATCAGTACTGTGGCCATTCCCCCACAGCCGAATGCCATAAGAAATTATTCCATTAAACAAAGCATAATACACATTTTTCAGGTAGACTTTAAGGAACAGCTTCTTTAAATGCTACAAAAGAGAAATTACTGTAGCTAGTCTGGTACAAACATTCTGTATGTGAGAATCCCAGGTAAGTTTTGTGTTAACGGTAATACCTTAACGACATAATCTACAACTACATCAGATTAAACATCAAACTGGCATAAGGAAAACCATATTTGTTGGGTTTTATTGGTGTTAAAAAGGAGATTCAAACCAGATTGTGCCATCTGCCATCACATCAGACATAATGTTACAGAGCTCAGCAATATTGTTACCTGAACAGAAGAGGGCGGTCTCATCAGCAAATATGACTTTCTTGCAACTAATATTTACAGGAAGGTAATTAAAACAAGGATCAGTAAAGGGCCCAGAACCGATTCATGGGGTACACCACTTTTGACTACCGCTACCTCTGAGAGACTTTAAGCAAACTTGTTGCCTGCGGTTTTCCAGATAATTAAAAAAAAACTTAGCTTTAAATAAATAAATCAATAAATCGACTTTAAAGACAGATATTACTTTTAGTTCGTTATAACAAATGCAGATTCTAATGGGATGTAATACCTGCATGTTGTCCCTTTGTATGTTGTTAAGTTTACTTGTATCGAAACTAAGAAATAAACTACTGCAATTGATTTTCTTTCGGTTGCAGATCCACTTAACCAGCTCGAATTAACAGGTAATATCTCAATATCCTTACAGGCGATCAAAAGGGTTAAAACAAATAACACGTTTTTGTAAATAAACTTTATGTTTTAAATCAAAGATTTTGTTCGTCATAATTTACAAAGTTAAGGGTGTAAGTTTAAATTTTGTCTGTAGTTTGATAATACTAGTTTAAAATATTTAATTTGATCAAGTATTTTGGTTAGCTAATATTGCCACTTCAAATGGAGGACCGAGTCTCTTGACGTTCCGTTCTTTACAACCATCATGGTTTGCCAATATAAACGCAATAATAGTTGCTGCTTGTGCGAAACTTTAATTATACACCGATGGATATCTTAAACGCCATCGGTGGAAAACAAGACTACCTAGTTCGAATAACCTTTTTTCCGACGGGTTGTAATTTACTCAACTATTGTAGAAATAAAGTGTAAGGTTGGTTCAAATACGCAAAAATATCCCCAAAATGACGAATTTATTTAGTTTTGGCTATGATTTCATACTTAACTACATGGCGTCATACTAAACTGTGTTGCATGTCAGCAAGATGGGGAAATCCCTTCAACGCCTATTTCCCGCTGCCGCTGACGTTGCGAGAGGCCACTGCGGCTGACGGGCGAGAGCGGTGGCATGTGGCTCATCAAGACACTGACCTGAGGACGAGCTTCGTGTCTCACAAAAACGACCCGAGATTCTTCATAATGTACGACAAGAAGGGTACAATCGCAGGAGTCACTTTTGGAGTGAGATATAATAGTAATATACATCCCATTCCATGCTCAAGCTGTAGCAAAAACAAAAATATTGACATAGTTTAGTTCAGTAATGACAGAATGTGTTCATGTCAATTAGTGTTTTATGTTAAAAACGCAAAATTTTTAACCGAGCCAAGCTAAAAGAACGACTTTTCGTACAGTTTGATATTTTTTAAACAATAAGAATTTTACAATAAACCTCTGTTATTATAGTGTTTTACGGCTTCCGAACCTGAAATTGTTTGCATAAAAATTAATTGATAACAAAATAATATTTACAGTTTCAAATATACAATGATACTAAACACTGTTTTTTTAAAAGGTTCCCAAGCCATAATGTTTGAACTTGTACTTAAAGTGCAGTTTTACTATAATTTTGTGTGTTAAGTTTGACAAGAGTGACGTGAACCGAGTTATGGGGCTGAATGAGGATCACATGTACATTTTCCCTGACACTATGTTCCGTTCACCCCAAGACAACAAACCCATATGGACCAAGGATCTGTGGCATTACACAGTGCTGTTTGCTCATCCAGGTGAGATAAGGATATATATTTAGTACTAGCTGTTGTACCCGTGCTTTGCAACGGGAAGAGGACACAAAATAGAAACATTTTAATTTTTACATCTGTTGCATATAGTAGTTACACATCCCCCAACGCTTTTAGAAACAAAATTCAACTTTTATGGCCTTAATAGAAACGTTTAAGTTGTGACTTTTAAATCTGGTAAGTAGTGGATACCACCATTTCATCTCCCTTAATAACATATCTTTTTATTTGTTATTGACATTTTAAATTTCAATTTTGAAGTTACTACTAATTATTAAATTTAAATGAAATTTTTTTTTATTTCACTCTTCTTTATACATATTAAATCACAAATCCTTCCATCTCCAGTTTCTTCACTCACAATAAATCATTAGCAAAACTAAGTCAGCTGTTATAAACTTTAGAAATATTGCTATGCCTTTTCAATACAGTCTTTTGAAATATTAAAGAAACTATATCTATAGGTACTATAAAAAATTTCAAACAAATAATTTAGCATTAAGACAGCAGACGAAACTAATATGATTATCAAAGCATCAAGGACTAAACAATTTAACAGCAAATATAGCATATGTTTCATTGCATCTCTGATTCTACTCTACAAAAATATCAACAAACAACTTAATATACAAACCAGTTCTTTTAATCAGTTCCATCGTCCATTGGCTTTACATTTTCACACTTACCATAAAGTCTAGTAACAGATATTTCATTGATTTTAGAAACAAAAGAACACTGTGTACTGCTTAGTTTTGTGATATTTTCCTTGGTTTAATTTAATCAGTGGTGTGGCAAAACACAAATAATAAATGTATCAAATAAAGTAAATGTGAACTGAAAGCTATGTTAAGATAAAATAAGAGTATTTTGTATTACCATTTGATAATTAATTATGGTTACACATATACAACAGATAAAAAAAAAAAAAAATCAACGACGTACTGTACAATTTAGTTATTGATGATATTCTTTAGTTTAATTCATGCATAGGTTTAGCAAAACACAATAACTTAATTTACCTAAATATACATATGAAAAACAATGTGATGTGCAAGTTATGTTAAGATAATCTAACACATGTTAAGGAGTTAGAATTTATTTAAAGTAGCCTCCAAATTCATATAAAATATCTATACATTGTAATTTTCATACTGTTTCCATGAAATCATATTATTAATAACATTATTTTCATAACTTAGACGCTTAAAAAAATTCAAAACAGAGCCGGAGTTAATACAGCAACGGTTATAGAATCTTTTATTATATAATCATTGACATAGTTTTAGAATAAATAATCCATGATAAAAGGTTAGATTAAAATAAACCTACCTCAAAGTTATGGAAAATATTATATTTAATTTCTTTGTATCAGCTGTCTGAAATAGTGAAATTTGCAGTTTAGCAGTTCTTCTTGTTTACATTTAAATGTCAAAGCAAATTTAAACAAACGTTGTTAGTGATCTCATCACAGCCATGGAGACCAATCAATATTACTTTTAAAATCTTCACCTCACGACCTTTAAAGCCAAAGGGACAAAGCCTACGGTCAGTATCGAAACGTGAATAGTCCTATAATGGTCCTTGGTATGGTAACTATATTTTTGTAAAATTTTAGCCCAGTTTGTTCAGTAGTTTTTGCACCTATTAGTAACACACATACAGACAGACACCATTAGATTTTTATATAATAGTATAGAAGATGGCAGAAAATGTAAAGTATGAATATAATCGTATACCACTATTCCAACAATAGTCCTAAAAGTATAGTAGGGAGTTGTGTGTAATAGCATCCACATTCCACAAACGAGTAAAGGACCACAGAACAAAACACAACATCAACAAACAACCATCATGTGTATAAATTAATAGCTTTTTAAGGCAATATCTTAGAACTAACATTAGAAAGGACTAAAATGTCGCTACCGGTAGTAAACATTGTGATAAATAAAATGACCTAAAACAAACCACGTTGGGGTTAAGAAAATTAAAACATTGATGGTGTTTGTATAAGAAAACATTTTTCACTCTTGCCGTTTGTAAAATGTCAACGTGAGTATACTACTGTATTAGTATACTAACATTTTAATATTAACATTTTACTGATTTGGTTCAAATTAAATTGTATATATTAAAAACCTTTTTCAAAACTTATAACAGCTAGCCTGACCATACTACTGGATCGAATTACACGCGGGTTGTACAAAAAAAAGGTTATCGGTCCTATATATGTGTAGGTATATCTGTAGGGGCTAATAATGTCTTTATATACCTTGCTAATAAGCTTTGTAAACTTGAAGAGGCTTTGCCGCTGTTACATTATGAATAAATATATTCGATATTTAGTTGGAAATACTATTTAACCTACAAATGATCACTTATACTCCCCATATAAATTCAGTTTTTAAATTTTGTATTATTTCATCACTACAAATTTATGTTAATTAACTTAAAGAATAACTTTAGAGTGGGAACAATAAATAAGAATATTCTGAATAGATAGCTTAATTAGTTAATAATAATATAGGACTATGCTTGATGTCAAGCATCATGTGTACTCGCTTTTGATTTACTGAATTTAAAGCAATCCGAATATCTTATAGACCACACCTTCACCATAAGATACCAATAAAACTAACTAATGCACTGTATTGAGAGAGCACAGAATAGAAATAGAGAGCGCATCGGGCGAGTGAAGTGAAGCCACCTGAAAATCGGCGTTGCCCGTATAAGTGGTGGGGAGAGCGATGAGTCATCCTAGTTCCGCGCGTCTCTGCGAGTTACTACTATGCAACATTCATATACTGATGCATGTAACTGGAGTCAGGAACGGTACAAAACAACATTGTTATAATATTAACAAGTGTTGGAAACCAAGCATGTAGTTTATTTTCCAAATTATTTATGTGAATGTGTTTATGTTGTAAAAATACTTGTAAAATACCCAATTTACCGTGGTTAATGGGTTTTATTAATGTGTAATTGTTTCATTGGCATCCTTACACGATTTTTAATATATATAGATTGAGTACTGTACAGAAAAACCTTCAAAAGAATATTCGTACATGTGTTATATTTGAAATATAACAAAAAGAGGTAAAAAAACCATAATTGTAGTTGTTTATTTTATGAACTAATACTATATGGGACCAAGCTTTAGAGAAATTGCGATATCATGGAAAGTTCATTAATCGTTATATTTTAAAACATATAGAACTAAGCTCACATAGTTACGCAACAATGATGATTTAGTCAACTTTCTGGTTTGGATATTGTGGTTGATAGTCATTAAGTACGCGAAACAATAGTAACACGGATAAAATAGCTATTTTATGAAATAAATATATTATTTAAATCAAAATCGTATAACTTAGAGTGCAAATCCTGTGTTTTTGTAATGTGTAATTCATTTATTGCCATTTACACTTGATTTGTAGTTGTTTGAGCAAAGTAAAACAAACACAAAAGGATTTTCTTTGTTTTCAAGTTAGCCTACATGAAAATCGATTTAGGCCCACCTAACAAACGTTGCACCATTTTTGGGACAGTAAAAGTATTTCTGAACAGATTTCTGAACAGCATTTTGTTGTCAAATGTTTTATGTTCAAAGTATTATTGTTAAAACATGTAATTTACCGTGAAAAATTATGTGTTATTGTTATGTGTAATTGGTTTATTGCCATTTATACATGATTTGTAGTTGTTTGAGCAAAGTTAAACCTACCCAACAAAAAAAATTTCTTTTAATATCCTTATTAACAGTTTGTAAACAGGATTCAATGTATTGTTCAATATAGGACTGATTTAGTCATCATTTAGTTATTAATTATTACACAAAATAATAATTAAATTAACGTGAATAGCAATTGTATGTATACAAATGTAACCGTGCTTATATTATAGTAAATGTATAAATTAGAATCTCTTATATTAATACGTGAGGGCTGTTTTTTTGTAAACACTACTCCTCCTTTATTTGTGGACCAATTTCAACGTTTAAGGTACCAAAAGATTCGGCCCAATTCGCAGTTTTGCATTAAGGTTTTAGAATTTAAAAGTTCCTACCCTTAAGGGCGTGAGACCTTTTCAAAGGTCGGGTTATCACCATAAGAATTACATTGAACAAATAAAAAAAAAATAATAAAAAAACTGCTGTATATAAAAAGAAACTCACCAACATCTTGGGAGTAAATATTAATGTTTGTAATATTCAGGAGGTTATAGACCAATCCAAACAGTTAATCAGTTTTGTTGGAAGAACAGAAAAGTTCTTGAGTTTAAAGAAGAAATATTGAAAACTGGAGGAGGTTAAGAGGAAATCTTATACGTATGAGAAGAGTAGAAGAGAGGCCTGGCCTAACAGTGAGGAATCCAGATACACAATCACTTGGAGATATGAATAACTTTTACCAGTTCTGCTATGCAACTTATTTTAAAAGTAAAAAGATCATGAAGGATATACAAATCATGTTGTCACAGTGGTAAAGATAACCTACCTAATGACAGATCAAATGAATACATGCAAAAAATGTTTACTGGTAACAGCTATAAGCCAGGAAACATTTGTATAAAACATTAAAAAATAAGGCCGGCTTCTAAAAAGTGATAAAATATTTGTACAATAAAAATTTATTATTTCAATCAGTTATTAATAGAGTGAGTATTTCAATGAGTTACATAAGCTTTGAGTCTTTTAAACTTATTGAAATCGAAAATTATGCACTTATATAAGATGGCTGTTATTTTTTAATAACTCCTGTATAATACCGGTACTTGACAATTGCTTGATTTGTAGCAACAGGCACACTAGTGAATATTGAATGCATCAATCACTGTGTGCGTAGTAGGGTAGTATAGTGAGAGACGAGTAGTCGCAAGGCAGCGCCCGAGCGTCGGCGGGTCCCAAATTTAGCTTCCTCTTCTACCTGATTTATTTCCAAAACTATTCATCATTAATTTTTCAAAAAAATATATGTTATGATTCAACTCAAGCTCTCAAACTTTGCCGCTGACGAAACTTTCCTGACCAAAAAATAAAAAATTCTAGATCACTTACTTTTTTATGTTCTAATTCATAATTTAATAATTTCTTTGGGTTTTAACGGCTGTTAAAATTAGAATAAAATGATTTTTTATATTCCAACCTTACTGTCAGTGAGAAGCACTAATTTATAGTAGCTGAGCCAAATTTGGTAATTTTAGGTCTACTCTAAGTGTGTCTAATCATCGTACATTTGGAAAAAGTGATCTACCGCTATATGCAGCAGTTGCCGCCACTTGCCCGTATAAGGAACAGCAGGTGGGGGATTGGCTACACTGCCCGCAATGCTTGCTAGATATACGTAGCCCCTCTATTTCTATTCTGTGCTCTCTGACTGTATTATCTTAGTTATTTTTGTAAATAAATTTTGTTTGCAAATCAGATCAGATACGGACGACCGGGATAGTCGATGACGTCATTAATCAGCTGTTCTACTATGCAGACTCCAAGTGGAACTCAGTGCCATTGAGGGAGGAAGATGTGAATTTTCCTTTGCGGCACCAAGGATGCTACAACGGCATGGGTTTGTAATACTGTAGCCTACGTGAGTCCTTGGAGCCTAGCCGTTCTAACTCGTAAAACACATACAAAACTATATTTCTTATCTCATATCGCTCTAGATACCTATTACAACTACAACCACTTTGGTATTTTAAACAATATTTTAAGATGGTAAATAAATCTTAAGCGTCTGTTTGAAATTAACATTGCTTTTAGGGGTGGCAAATCTAAGATTGCTATTGGCCTCCAAGGACTCTTGATCAGCAATTATTTGGTTTGAGCAAAGCTATGCATAGCAAAAATCATGGAAATTCAAAACTCAAATACTACTATTATGAATACTCGTACTTTAGTAATACTAGACTTCTAATACGAATGCATATATACGAAATAGTAGCCAAAACTGATAACAACTTTTGTGGAAAAACTAAAAGAGAAGGGAGAAAATGTTTAAAACCCCTTTTCTTAGAGCACAACTCCAACGTTTTTCATGTTCAGTATGCAGCCATACATGACGAATAAAGAATGTATATTACAAATATTACAATATTTTTTTAATTATCTTTTTACTTCACCAAAGCAGAACTTGTGAACTAACACTTCTTAAGTTAACGACAGTAGTGGAGAGTTGGTGATGTTTCAATGGGTGATGATATTTTTTAGGACTTTGCTCTCTTTAAATCAAATCAAAGCAAATCAAATCCATTTATTGCCATCAACATTATAAATACATGTATAGCAACGTCATACAATTTCATCACAGTATATCCATTAACCTACTTAATATGTTCTAAAAATTCTTTGACCTTATACACACATAAATCACACAAAATCTTTCTAATAGTAAATTTAAATTGTCGTATTTCAAGACATTTAATGTGAGCAGGTAATATATTATACAATCTTTTGCCAAATTCACTAAAGTTATTGATTGTGGTCATAAAATTACATTGGTTTGGACGGAGAAAAGTGTTTTGTCTGGTAAAATGTTTATGAACTGAATCATTTGTAGGGAAATGTCTAATATTATTTTTAATATACAGTAAAAAATCTAAAATGTACAGAGAAGTGACAGTTAAAATTCCAAGTTTCTTGAATAATGGCTTACAATGTGTTTCACTGACAACATTGAATATTGCCCTAACAGCTTTCCTTTGCAACAGTTTCAGCTTTTTAATACTACCAGAATGGCCCCACACAACAATACTATAAGACAAATGACTTTGAATGTGAGCAAAATAAATGGATTTCAACATTTTCAACACATCTATACTAACAAAAGGTCTAATTTTTCTAATCATAAATGTACCCTTGGCAACTTTTTTACAAATCACATCACTCTGAGAATCCCACTTAATGTTAGGCTGTACTAATACTCCCAAAAACTTAACACTATCTGAACAGGTACTTGATAAACTAAATTCAATATTCAATATTTAGCCTTAGGTAATGAAAGTTCTGCCAGGCCTTGACCACTTGACCACAAGTGATGTCAGAATTAAACTTACAGGTCAACACTACTTCCACAACACTGATGACAAAACATCTTGCAGCGAATGGCAGGGTGCATTCTTCACTTACCATCGAGGGGTTTTGGCAGGGTTCGGCGTAGCCGTATTTGGATCTTTCCTAGACACCTACTACACCCAAACCTACTACGAGTATCCTACCTTTGATGTTGTTAGGGTATGTACAGATACTTCCAATAAATGAACGGGGATTTTGGTTGAGAGTTGACAAGAAACAAGTTTATCAATGGAACTATGAAATTAGTGCTGTGGATTTTTATTTTTAGAACTAACATGGTATTACTATATTACTGATATTTAAACTTCACTCCATTCCTCGTTCACCGTGCAATGTGAACAGAGCCCCATATGACATGTATTTCAAAAGATTTTTTGGTGATAGCCGTTCTGGAAATTCAAATTCAAATAAATTCTTTATAAATAAAATTCTTTATTGAGTGCCCGTACATAGCTTAACAGCCATTATAAGGTAACTACAGCCAATGTAACCATTATAAAAACTTCGATGCACATATCTATATATATATATATATATATATATACAGGGTGATTGATATAAGTGTGCCAGCCGTTTTATTCGAAAACCATAAGAGATATCAAAAAAAGTTAAATCGTAAGTGCCTTGGATTTTTTATTTAAAAAATTATAGTCAAGTCAAAAAAATTATTTTAGCCGCCATTTTTCCAATATGGCCGCCAACTTTGATTTTTCTTATGGAACACCCTGTATTTCATGATGTATTCTGGTAGAAAATGTAATTTTAAGACAATTTTATTCTTGTAATTTTTTTCATAAACCTAACCGTTTCAAAGATAATAATGGTTTAAGTTGTGAAATTTTGAATGGTTTTCGAATAAAACAGCTGGCATGCTTGCTTAGTCCTTAATCGAAACTCTTTCTCATGCAGAAATTTCAAAACTTTAACCATTATTATCTTTGAAACGGTTAGATTTATGAAAAAAATTACAGGAATAAAATCGTCTTAAAATTACATTTTCTACCAGAAGACATCATAAAATACAGGGTGTTCCATAAGAAAAATCAAAGTTGGCGGCCATATTGGAAAAATGGCGGCTAAAATAATTTTTTTGACTTGACTACAATTTTTTAAATAAAAAATCAAAGACACTTACCATTTAACCTTTTTTGATATCTCTTATAGTTTTTGAATAAAACGGCTGGCACACTTATATCAATCACCCTGTATATATACAGGGTGTCCATAAAAAACGTTTCAGGACTTTGGGAAATGAATCCACATACTAAAAGGAAGAAAAAAGTTTATGGGAAGGTATGTCCGAAAATGCATATTAACCCAGATATCCGCCATTTTGTTTTTTACACAAAAATATTTTTATCTGTAAAGTTTTTATTTCGATGATTATGAAACTTGGTAAACATGTTACCATACACACGACCTATGATAGAAAAAATAATAAAGTTGTTCCGATTGTAAATTTTAAAATGGCGGCCGTTTGAATTTTTCTAACTTAAATAACTCGAAAACGGCCAACTCTATGAAATAATGTCAAGAATACTTTTTTTTAGCATTTTTAATTTCCTATCAAACATTACCAAGATCAAAAAGATCAAACAATAGATAACTGAAATATAACGGTTTTTGTGTAAAAATAAGGCAAAAATTAAGGGTTCCCCGAATAACTTTGCCTTATTTTTACACAAAACCCCTTATATTTCAGTTATCTTTTGTCCGATTTTTTGATCTTGGTATCGTTTGATAGGAAATTAAAAATGCCAAAAAAAATATTCTTGACATTTTTTCATAGAATTAGCCGTTTTCGAGTTATTTAAGTTAGAAAAATTCAAACGGCCGCCATTTTGAAATTTACAATCGGAACAACTTTATTATTTTTTATACAGGGTGTCCCGTAACTCTCTGGACATATGTATATAGCGTTATTCCTTAGGTCAAGACAAACACATTTCACCATAGGAACATGGGTCTGTGGGGTCTAGTTTACCGACTGTCGGTATTTATGTGTTTTTTACAAAAAAACTAATAACTCCTAAGCGGTTTGAGATACAGCTTTGATATTTTACAAAAATGTTTATCTTATTAAGACCTTTTATCGTTAGAAATTATACTAAAAAATCATTAACCGTTTCAAAATGGCGGCCATTTAAAATGTTTGATGCCAAATTTCACGAAAACCGTTAACTTTACAAAAAAAGTGCAAGAGACAAAAAAGTTTGTAAATTTTATGTAGTTTTCAATGATACCTTAGTTGTTAAGATTGGATAAATAATAACAGAGAAACTAGTTGTTTTCGTAATGTATGACCACTTTTTTCCATTTAAACAATGCTAAACAACGTAAAAGGAGTATTAGCATTGTTTAAATGGAGAAAAGTGGTCAGGCATTTGGAAAAGAAGACATTTCTCTGTTATTATGTATCCAATCTTAACAAATAAGGTATCATTGGAAACTACATAAAATTTACAAACTTTTTTGTCTCCTGCACTTTTTTTGTAAAGTTAACGGTTTTCGTAAAATTTGGCATAAAATATTTTAAATGGCCGCCATTTTGAAACGGTTAATGATCTTTTAGTATAATTTCTAACGATAAAAGGTCTTAATAAGATAAACATTTTTGCAAAATATCAAAGCTGTATCTCAAACCGTTTAGGAGTTATTAATGTTTTTGTAAAAAACACATAAATACCGACAGTCAGTAAACTAGACACCACAGACCCATGTTCCTATGGTGAAATGTGTTTGTCTTGACCTAAGGAATAACGCTATATACGTATGTCCAGAGAGTTACGGGACACCCTGTATTATAGGTCTTGTGTATGGTAACATGTTTACCAAGTTTCATAATCATCGAATTAAAAACTTCACAGACAAAAATATTTTTGTATAAAAAAAATGGCGGATATCTGGGTAAAAATGGAAACTTGTTATGTACTGTATGTTAAGGTAAAAGAGACACATGTTAGAAAGAATTTCATCTTTATTCAACTTAAAATGTCAAAATAACGGCCATTTTAATTTTTTTTAACTTTAATTATACTCAAAAACGGCTGATTTTATGAAAAAGTTCCATGAACACATTTATTTAGCATTTTTAATTCCTTTTCAAACGATACCAAGTTTAAAAAGATTGAATAGGAAATAGCGGAAATATTACAATTTTTAGTTGTAAAATGGGACAAACCTGACTAGCTTCTGCCTTATTCTACCCCACGTTTGATAGGAAATTCAAAATGCGTCGAATGTCTTCCACACGATTGCAAGGTGAACGAAGAGTTGAGTAAACGTTTTTGTATATGTATCAAGCCTTAACAGCTATCAAAAGCGTCTTCGTTATAAGGCGTAAGTTTATAAGCCTAACAATACAAAGCTATTTACTAATTAGCAAGAGTAAGATAAATCGTATTGCCATTAGGAGTGTGATAAAGCACAATGTTAAAGTACATGAAACGCTTTTCATCTTCAATACAATGCTTATTGTCGTAAAAAAGTGTGTCACAAGTAACATAAGTTGTTTGTCCTTAGAGAATGTTGCCCAACCGACCACGTTGCATGGACAAATGGTTGCCATTCACGGGGATCACCTCCGTCCATGTGTTCCTAGTGAAACAAGCTGCCAAGATCACTTGTCCCGCCATTGACATCGATATACTTACTTTATAACGTCAACACAATCGTTTTGGTTTGTTATAAGCTATTGTAGCTTGTTCTCGCGTTTGTCCTGTTATATACACAATGAATTGGGAAAGTATGTAACCTAAGTATATTTTGTTGACGGAAAGTAAATAAAAGAAACGTCTTATAACACTTAAAACATATATTTACGCTTATACTGTTACTCACAAGACGGTAAATATACAAAAACGATGGTAAGTGGTGATCGATTTCGATTGGACACTCCAATCATCATCAGACCCAATAGGCGAATGACAAGAATCTTGAATGGCGTCCCTACTTATACCCTATTGGCTACCGGAAGCACCGGCCAATACATTTTTATAAGTACAACTGGAATCAAAATGTATTTGTTCATTAATCAACTTATTTCTATCTTTACATTTTTCCTTATAAATATACAATTCTTCCCAAGCATTCATTACATATCCTTTCTTACAATTCTTTAAAATATCTAGACTATCCTCCATTTTTCCTAGTGAGTGCCCATTTTGTAACAGGTGTTGTGCGACATTTGATCTTTCCGGTTTGTTGTTCCTCCACGCAGATATGTGGTTTTTGAAGCGGTTTACGAAGTTCACAGTCTGTCCAATGTAGAAGCTATCATAATCGTTACAATTGATTTTATAGATGCCTGAAGTGTCAAATTTGTTACAATCTTCTATTTTTGGATGCAGTATTTTACTCATGGTGTTCTGAGTCCTGTAGGCTATTGAAACTCCGTATTTCTTGAATCTGTTAGCAGTCCTTTGTGTTGTAGTCCCCGTGTAGCTAAATGTGATATATCTGGTGCTTTCCTCTTTTATCTCTTCTAATGTTGTTCTGCTGTGTAGTGTATTCTATCTATCGATTTTTCTCCTCGTCTTCCTTGCGATGTCCTCTATTGTCTTGGTTCGAAATCCATTCACTTGGGCGATCTTCTTAATGGTGTCCAGTTCTTTTTTCCTATTGGTTTGGCTAAGTGGGATCTTATAGGCTCGGTACAGCATAGATCTAAAGGCTGCGGTCTTGTGGATTGTCGGATGGATAGACTTGTTGTTGATTGTAGTGTCCGTTTGCGTAGGTTTCCTGTAGATGTCAAACTCTATCTTGCTGTCTTTTCTCTCTAATGTGAGGTCCAGGAAGTTGATCTTTTTGTTTTCTTCAAACTCGTTGGTAAAGGTGAGGTTTGGGTGGTGGCTGTTTAGTGTCTGCATCATCGTTTCGTGCTCCTGCTCCTGGGCTTGTCTGAAGATAACAAGAATGTCGTCTACATATCTAACATACAGTTTTACATCATGATTCTTTCTTAAATTCATTAACATTTCTTTTTCCTGGTGCTGTAAAAATATTTCTGACAAAATTGCCGAAAGTGGACTTCCCATAGCTAAACCATCTGTTTGTTCGTAAAATCTATTGTTAAATCTAAAATAATTTTGTTTCAAAACAGTCACAAGCAATTTTACAATCTGATTGACATATTCATCGTCTAAACTATTCTGCAAAAGCCTACATTTAACAAGATCTACAGTTTCTGATACAGGTATGTTTGTGTACAGATTTGCGATATCAAATGAGACTAGCCTACTATTCGAATCTATATCTATGTTCTTTACACGTTCAACAAATTCATAACTATTCTTTACATTGTATACATATTCTAATTCTAAATCATTGCTGAGCTTACTTGCTAACAATTTTGAAACATTGTAGGTAGGAGCACATTTAAAGTTAACTAATGGTCTGATGGGTACATTCTTCTTGTGTATTTTTGGGATCCCTTTCATCACGGGCGCTTTAGAATTTAGGATGTTCATCTTCTGTCGACATTCTTCGGGAATCACACTGGTGCATCTCTTCACGACGTCGGACAGCTCTCTTTGGTACCTCTGCGTTGGATCCTTTTTCAGCTCTTTGAAGTTATTTTCTTTGATGAAATCTTCCGTCTTCTTTATATATTCTTCTTTTCCGAGCACTACGATGGCGTTGCTTTTGTCTGCTTTCACAACGATTGAGCTATTCTCTTCCAGCTTCTTCTTTATATTGTTGCATGTCTTCAGTTCTTCATTTCTGCTGGGGTCTATGGGTCCTAGGCTGGTGAATTCGTTGGCTGTCACTTCCTTCCGAACGGCATAATGGTCTACGTCTCTGAGTGATTTTACATTTGCTTCGACTTCAGTAGCTAGTAGTTCGTTTTCGTCCTTCTTCTTCATTGGGAAATTGTACTTCATTCCGTAGTTCAGTATTTTCGTTTCTTCTTCACTGAATTGAATGTCTGTAAGGTTGATGACTCTCTTCTGGAATTTGTGTTCTGTATTGGTCCTGTCCAAGTCTTCATTAGGTGTATTCTTCTCTACGAGTTTGTCTAATTTGTCGTTTATCCGTAAATATTTCCGGTCCATGGCGTCTTCGACCTCTTCACTGACGACTTCGTGTAGTAAATTCCATGCAATTAGTCCGTATAATCTCAAAAATTGTAGGTGGATGTCGTAGGCAATCTGGTTCAGTTCTTCTTTTTCACAGTAAAGTTGTTTGATCATATTTTTGATGAATAATACCTCTCCTTGTTCCTTGGTTCTTTTAGCGGCAGTGGTGTTACAGTTGACCTTGATTTTCGTTTTGATGAGGCCATAAATTATCTAGGGTGTCCCATTATTAACAGCCAATCTCCAGGATATGGTTTCACGGGATATGGGTCGAAATAAAGAGAAAATAAAGAATAGCACTTATTTTTTTCCAAAATCAGTTAACCAGATATCTGCAATTTTGTAATTTTACATTACAATTTTTATCTTTGGATTGTTCAAACCCACATTTTTTATCTTTCGTTAAAACCGTCGTGTGTAGCTTAAAAAGGCAAAAAAAGTTCGCGAATTGAAAAGTTATTGCAGGATTAAGAGCTGCAGAGACAATTCAAAAACACTGTAGGCCTACATTTAAAATTTTAATGTGATCCATACGTCGGATATATGTTGATCCAATTTGGCTAAATTATTCATTTGAAACTATACTATTAGCATAAAAAATACTTTTACTTTTCTGTATCAGCAAACCTAGGTAATCATTTAATCTCATGTCATTTAAAGAGGGATTACATTATTCTACAAATTTAAGGAAATACTTTGGTAAAAATCCAATAATCCAATGGAAATTCGTTTGATTTGCAGGTTTGCAGCGATTGGGGTATTGTAATAGGTTTAATATTTTAAACCTATGATAACTACTCTTAAAATCGAGTTGTGATTTAATGTTAAAATTCTATTAGACTATATTACTTTTTCAACCTGAAAATAATTTGCGTCAAGTGAAACCTACTCTTGTCCAAACATGTGTTTATCATGGATACATCTGTATTTTTGACCGAATTTCCCTATAGGGAAGTAGCTATTGCCGTAGATGGCACGGTAAGACCTAGGCCCGGGGCCGATTTACTTTTTCATTTTAATGTCCTCAGAGGCCAAAAACACCATTTGTTCAAATTTATACAGGGTGTCTCACGAGAGGTGTCTCAAATTGATTACGGAAAAACGGCTTAACGTACAAGGATTAAATAAAATTATTTCCCGCTAAATCGACCTCAAGGAATATAACAAATAACACGAAACGAAAATAACAAGAAACCTAATTTTCCTATATCAAATGCATGTTATTTGGGTTTGACGTGGTTTAACACCTAATGAAATGGGGCCTTTAGTGTTAAACAATGTTGTTAAATTATGTATGACATAACATATGCTTACATTTGAAAATTCCAAGATTCGAACTAGTGACCCTCAGTTTTCGGCACACCCTGTATTGGGATAAAGTTAAAAATATTTTTACGTTATTCCTTGGGGTCAATTTAGCTGGAAATAGTTTTATTTCATCCTTGTACGTTAAACAGTTTTCCTGTAATCAATTTGAGACACCTCTCGTGGGACACCCTGTATATACGGGGTTGACCTTGAACGCGACCTTGTAACGCGAGTACTTTTTGTCCAATTTTGATGAAATTTGGTTTAAGGGTGTGAAGCGGGATAAACTTGAATGATTTCATGAACCAGCATGATCGGACCATGGAAACGGAGTTGTAGGGGGAGTTTTGTGGGGTAAAACAATTGTTTTTCTAATTTTTTTGACGTTCAAAAATTTTGAAATTCAAAACACAAAATTTTCTAATTTATTTCAAGATATTTTTTAAGAGCTTAAAAAACAATTAATTTAGTTATATCAAAGTGTTTTTGTACGGTCATTGGTAACGGGGAATATTAAAAAAATTTTAAGTTTAAAATTCCTAGTTTATTCTTATGGAGAATATTGTAAAATGTTGTAGTTTGCTTGTTTATGGATATATTTTGATCAAACTTGGCAAATTTATTCATTTTATACTAAGCTATTAATAATTTACAAAAAATACACTTTATAAGTTTCCTTGTAGCAGCAAAACTAGGTAGTCATTAAACTTAACGTTATTTAAATAGGTTTAATTGAAAATCAATTCAGACAAACAGAAATTCGCTTAGTCAGCAGGTTTGCTGCAGCGGGGGTATTTTTATTTCTGCCTATAACACCAGGCACGAGCTCAGGATTGTTTTTCACATTACTTCAGACTTGACCTAGAGGTTGTGGCATTGTCATTTGGATAAAATCAATTTTTGATCCGTCGGGATTTGAACCCGGACTTCAGGAACCAAAGTCCCGCACTCTACCAGTAGCCAGGCTTGCTCGATTGGGGAAATACATCTTAAAAAATATTTGGGATCTACACAATTTATATGAACTGAGTTTAAGGAGTAAGTATTGTTGGATATTGACAGAGTGCGAATGAATTGAACTAACAAACAACAAACATATTGGTTGACTGAAATAGATAATTGAATCATGAACAACAATTACTGATTTTGATGGATACATGAGGTGTTGACCACCCCGCACTAATCTTTGCCCTCGGTGTACTCTACTTGTTTACACCATGTTTACAATGCGTCAAACACTTTAAACCAACGGACAATTTAATTGTAATTCCAAACGTGTTGGTTATTTAGCCTAATGAAAATTAACCCTATTTTACAGACTGACTGGGTGGCGGAGTGGTTTTAGTGCCCACCTTCAAATTTGAAGGTGGTGGAATTTTTTTATTTTTTATTATGGGTTCTAGTACTAATACCATTACCGTTGTGCAAGTAAAGTATGATGATGATAATTAACAGGTCAACATTGGATTTATTTATTTACCAACGCCAATACACCAATTTACAAAGATTATAATGATTCAATGATTCAATGATTTATTTGGCCATTAAGCAAAAGCAATAGGCTAAGTCACTTACAATACAAAGTAAATAATAAATAGTCCATCTCTTGATTCACAAATAAATGCAAGTTAAATAAATATAATAATAAGGAAACAAATAAAACCATGCAAAACAAAACTGTAGCAAAACCATGCAAAAAAAAAAAAAAAAACAGGCAAGAAAATTGCCATGCAAGGCAGTCAGTGCATGAGCATTACCTATAACAAAACTGGTAGTCCTACTTTATAAAATTCAATCAGGTCATAAAAAGGGTTTTCTATCAACCAGTCCCTCATTACTGCCTTGAACCTTGAAATAGGCAAGTCCCTTATGGCTACTAGTAGATGGTTGAAAAATCTATAACCTGAAACAGGGAAGCATTTAATTGCTCTGCTCAGCCTGTGTCTATGCGCAAAAACATTTAAACGATTTCTTGTGGCATAGTTATGTACTTGGTTGTTTCTCAAAAGGTGCACTTCATTTGCCTTAATTTCTAAAAGACATTGAAAGATATATACATTGTATACAGTCATGATGCGGTTTTGTTGGAACAGAGGACGGCAGTGTTCCAGGTACTGGGCTCCACTCAGCACCCTGACAGCCTCCTTTTGCAACACTAGAATGTTACTTACACCAGAAGAATGGCCCCAGAGCCTGGTTCCGTAAATAATCATGGAGTGGAAAAAAGCAAAGTAAGAGGCTCGAATGAATTCCCCAGACAAGTCAGTACTCAGTCTTCTGAGCAGGAATATGACCCTGTTCAGCCTACTGCACACCGACTCTATGTGGTCTCCCCAGGTGAGGGGTGGGTCCAGAGTGAAGCCCAATAACTTCACAGGTCCAGTCTTTTCACTTGCCATGTCTAGACTGAAGGTCATTGATTGGGTTTTGGACTCATTCAAAACAAGTTTGTTATCATTGAACCATGATGTGGCCATGACAAGAAGGCTTTCAACCTTAGATCTAGAAATACTGAGGATGGATCCTTTGCAAACAGGGTTGTGTCATCAGCATAAAATATGGCTCTACCAGACACATGGTAGTACAAGTCATTAATAGACACAAGGAACAGAAATGGGCCCAGAATGGAGCCTTGAGGAACACCATGATTCACAGTCAGAAGAGAGGAGTTTCTACCTCTCCAAGATACTACCTGTTGTCTATTGCTAAGATAGGATCTGAGCACCTTGAGTGCATCGCCGCGTATGCCATATCTTTCCAGCTTCAGGATTAGGATATTGTGTGAAACACAATCAAATGCTCGTGAAAGGTCACAAAGCAAAACTGAGACATTTAATCTATTTTCAAGTGAGTTGAGCACAGTCTGGAGAAGGGAGTCTACTGCCGAGACAGTAGACCTGCCCCTCCTAAAACCAAACTGAGCTGGCACAAGCAGGCGATGGTCCTCAAAGTGCTCGTACAACTGTTCTAGCATAACAGCTTCAAACACTTTGGCAAATATGGGGATAATAGCAATAGGCCTATAACTACTGACATTGTCATGGGCTCCTTTCTTAAACACTGCTACTACCCTGGATATTTTCATTGCATCAGGAAAAATTCCCTCTTTCAAACAAGCATTGATCACATTTGCAAGGTGATTTGCAAAATAGTGGACAAAACCTTTTAGTAGATCAGTTGACATATCAAAGTAATCTTTACTTTTAGATTGTTTGAAACTGTGAACAAGTTTAATTATGTTAAGGGCAGTAACAGGCTTCCAAGAAAAGTCGAAGGGAACCAAAGGAACCTTTTCCAGGTTACATCCAGTACTGTCTACATTGGGGTTAGCCCCTTGTGAAATATTATTTACAGTGCTACAGCTGTTTACAAGTTCCTCCACAGAGTTAAGGAAATATTCATTAAAATCCTCTGCTTTAGCAAATTCACAACTAACAGGAGCTGACTTAGTCCTAGTTCCCTTAATAAAATCCCACGCTGCTTTACAGGGATTAGGTGCTTGTGAGATAGATGAGGCCAGGTAAGCTTGTTTTGCCTCTTTTACTTTTATTTTATAATCATTCCTCAAACTCCTTAAATAAGGTATGAGAGCAGGGTTACTTTTTGAGATATCGCTAACTAGGATTACTTGATCTCTCAACTTAGACAACTCAGGATTGTACCAGTTACCTGACTTCTTAATTTTATTGTTTTGTGTAGGCCTACTATCGGTTATCTTAGTTTTGAGGGGGACACAAGAGTCAAAAGCATACTTAATGTTGTCAAAAAAATATGTAAATGACATACAAGCTGGAAGATAGGCCAGAGATTCATACCATAAATTCTGATATGACTTCAACACATCGTGAAATGCCTTAACATTTGATGGGCTGAGTAACCTAAAGCTAACCTTAAAACTAAGTTTACTAAGTTAACTAAGTATACTGTAATAGTTTGACAGCTACCACAGTGAATGTTTGTGTTTTGTACTAGGCACTAACAATAATAAATAATGAAATGTATAACAATAATAAAACATTAAATGAACAACAATAATAACGATTTGAGATAAAATAAGATTAGGCCTTCGAACACTTTGCTTATAACAGACAATAGGACAATTGGCCTTCTTTGTTCATAACGTCACGTTTGTCTTCCGACTTAAATATGGGGACGACATAGCCATTCTTCAGGACCGATGGAAAAGTGCCGGAGGACAGACTACGGTTGAACAAGTATTGGAGTAGAAAGGCTAGTTCAGAGTGGCAGAAATTAAGCACTCCTGGAGTTATATCATCTGGCCCGCTTCCCTTGGTTGCGCCCAGAGCCAACAGCTTCCTGTCGACATCATGAACTGAGACGGAGAATTCGGAGATAATGAAGGGGGTGTTGAACACACGCACAGGCAGTTCACCATGGTGAGCGGGGAGTAGACGGGCGAAAAGGATCATCTTCAAATGGTCCAAAATCGTTTGGTCCAACGTTTATATTGCCGTTCGTTTGGTCCAAAATCGTTTTATCCAATTTCATTTGGTCCGAAATCGTTTTATCCAACACTTTAATACGAGTTCGTTTGGTCCAACAGTATAAACTATTGCGTCCCTCACATTGAAGGCGTTGAAATATCCGCCGTCTTAACAATAATAATATTAATACAATTTTTGCTTTAAACATGCCGACTTTCTTTGTTTTAAACGTTAAAGACACCATGTTTTGTAGTATTCAAACCACAAAAGCCTACATAAGCAGACTTAAAGCTCAATAGTGTATCATACGGTTGGAAATCTTATAAATTAACAGTTTTTATCACATTTGGCAACCTTCTAATATACAGAGTGTATAGAAATTCAGCGGACCAACGTGTTTTAAATGTTTATCATACACCTTAATTTTTATTGTTGTATCAATTTACAATGGAGTGTTTACTATTGATCCTCCATCGTTGTCTATAATTCTTAATCAAAAGTTTATAATAAATCATGAAAATTACATTAATTAGCCTACTCATATTTTCTGGACGTCCACAATTTCCTGGTAAAAATTTGGTCTTACAGAATGATATATAAGGATCTTATTTTCTTATCTCTATCTCTAGATATTTTCTATCTATCTATCAATCTATCTATCTATCTATTAATATAACGTTCCATTACGAATAATTGTATAATCTTAATATTACAGTAACTCAGTCAGAGTGCTGTCAGCCGCTGGTTATAGAGACCACTGTAAGCCCCTATTCGCCAACCTTAAGGTTATGACCATCTTTAGCCAATATGTTTATTACGGCTTGATTAATCTCAAGAATAACATAGGTGAATATCAACAGAGGGGTGATCTCCATAACCATGACACCAGGCATGCACAGAAACTTGACATTCCTCGATGCAGGTTATCAAGATCCTTGGTAGCCCATCCCATCCCAGCCATGCGATGCAACATGTTACCGCCTTGGGCCCACACTGAAGACATGAAAGCTTTCTCCATGCGGATTTTTAACAAACTCACAAATGAGCCGCTGTACTCTTTTAAGGAAGTGTCTGGCGAGTACTTCTCGAACATATAATATGCACCGCCATCACTAGTTTTTGTATTTGTAAATATTGGTTAAATAAGGATGTTATTTTTTTTATTAGTTTTATTATATATTATGTATGTTTTATTTGTAAGTACTGTAGATGACATTGTTAATGACATGCAACCTGCAGGAAAAATTTGGTGAAATGGTTGCTGCTCTAGCGGTGCCTGTGGCACAACAAAATTTCTTGAAATGGAGACCTACAACTTCAGCAGAAATTATTAGAATTACTAAGAGCTTCTCAAACTCCTACAGTCCAGACATATATGGTCTTACACCACACATCTTGAAGCATGTTATAGAAGCTGTTGCTCAACCCCTCTGTAAGGCTATAAATGGCTGTCTGTCAACGGGTGTTTTTCCTGATTGTCCAAAAATCTCAAGAACTGTTCCTATCTTCAAGAAAGGAGATGTAAACGCTGCATCGAGCTATAGACCGATATCCATCATTCCCTGTTTGGCAAAAATACTTGAAAAAATAATGCAAAACCAAATTGTAGACTATTTTGAGACTAACAATCTTTTCTCAAATTCACAACAGGGTTTCCGTAAAGGAAAATCGACCGCTACAGCTCTCATCTCCCTAGTGAAAGGAATACAAAATGCCTTTGAGGACAAGCATTCCATGTCCATTCTCCTATGTGATCTGTCAAAGGCGTTTGACGTTGTCTCCCACAGTATTCTTCTTCAGAAGCTGGCTCGATATGGGTTAGGTGGGATTGTGCTCAAAACACTAGACTCCTATCTTTGTGAGAGGAGCCAGATGGTGTCTATACAGGGGGATCTCTCTGCTCCAGCTAAGATGGACCATGGTGTCCCGCAGAGATCGATTTTGGGGCCTTCATTGTTCTTGATCCTGATGAATGACCTTGGTAGGGATGACGAAACCCTCCTATACGCCGATGACACAACTCTCTGTGGCAGGGGACAACACCCTCTTGAAGCGGCAGCGAAATCAGATGAACTGTTCAACAATTCAAGAAGCTGGTTTGGGCACAATGGCCTTAAACTAAATGAAGCCAAAACTCAGAAGCTTCTATTAACGCTCAGCAAAAGTCTCCATCTCAAGATGAGCCAGTAAAACTATTAGGGGTTTGTCTTGGATCCCAAGTTACAATGGGACTCCCACGTCGATGCTGTGTGCCTTAGGCTAAGGCGTGTAATTTTTCTCCTCAGAAAACTCAAACATCAAATCACGCAGAAGTACCTTATGACAATATACTTTTCATTATTCCATAGTCATATAAATTATGGAATCTGACTCTGGGGCCACTCATCAGGGTGTATCCGTATACTGAAGCTACAAAAACAAGCAATAAGAATTGTAACTGGAAGTAAAAGATCGCAGCCATGTAAACCCATCTTTAAGCAACTTAACATATTGACAGTATACAACCAATATATATTCAGTTGCCTGCTTCATATAAAATCCAACTTGCATCTGCATGAAAACAGAGGGGAACAGCATGATCACAACATTAGGGGAGCACACAAACTGAACACTACTAGATGTAGGCTGGCTATGACAAGAGATAGTTTCCCGCAGGTTGCTGTTAAGATGTTTAATGCCCTGCCAAAATGTTTAGTAAACATGGAAGATAAGGTTTTCACCAAGAACTTAAAGGAACTTCTCCTAGCAAACCCATTTTACTCAATTGAAGGATTTTTAAAATCTCAACAACACTGTCGCTAGCATAAGCATCCACCGCCGCTGCGCAGTCAGTATATTTTAAATATATGTTTATTTAATTGTAAAATTGTAAATAGTAGTTTTTAATTATTTTGACGCTATCCATCCGGCCCAGGCTAATCAACGATGAAGAGGAGGTATTTCAGGTATTTCAGGGTATTACTGTAAATTTTATTTGACGCAGTCTATCCAACAAGTGTTAGGAAACGACATACGAGTTGGTAATGGAAATGGTAATGGCAACTCTTTTAATGATTTCCTCTTGCATTATGTTATTTCTCGAATGTAAAAAAACAATACACAACGTTTCGCGATCTGGAATCTGATCCCGTCCTCAGGTTAAAAAAACCTAACTAACACATTACAACTAACAATACACTTAAACGCCCAACCTAAGTTGGAATACACTACAGAGGGTAGTAGTCAAAAATATGCACTGTATAGCAGTCAAGTCATGATACAACATGCAAATAATAACAAATCACAAAACACTATAATCTATAAAAGGTTTAACGTAAAAAACTCACACAATGGAGTTAACATAACGTGCGAATTTTGAGGAGAACTCGTTATTTCCCTATTTATTGAACAATTAAGTTCCCTATACTTTAGTTCCTTGTTCAAAATGGGTAGCCAAAGTGGCCTGATTTCAACCGATGACTGACTGATTGGTTGGTCTGCTAATTTAATGTATGAGGCTTCAATGAGTTTACGTTTGAAAAAATGAGGTTCCTTATGGACAATTTTTGCCTCTTCAAAATTCATACGATGATTTTCGGACCAGCAATGATGAGCGATCTTAGATTTTTCCACTAAACCTTTTTTGGTGTTTTCTCTGTGTTCTTTGATTCTAATGTTCAACGGTCTTTTTGTCTCACCATAGTAAGTCCTGGAACAATCATTGCAATTTATTCTGTAAACACAGTTTTTAGTATCCTGAGTGTCATTTTTGGGTTTTGTTTTGACGAGACTCTGCCTAAGTGTGTTTTGGGTCCTAAACGCTGTTTGCACATTAAATTTCCTAGCAACCCTTCTGATTTTTTCTGACAGTCCTGACACATATGGGATTGACATGTGGACGAGCTTTTCCTGGCGATTTTGTAAAGGTTCACGCGTAGACCTATCTTTCTTGCATTTGTTTATAATGGATCGAGGGTATCCGTTACTAGCCAAATCCTGTTCTACTTTCTTAATTCCATCCTTTAACTCATCCTGATTGGAGCAAATGCTCTTAGCCCTGTCAAACAGAGAGTAAGCAACCCCCTCCTTGACAGAAATTTGGTGGTTTGATTGAAAGTTTAGATACTGCCCTGTGTGTCTTTTTTCTATAAACAGATGTTCTAAGACTGTTCAAATGCTTTTCTACGCACACATCCAAAAAGGGGAGTTTGTTTTGTGATTCCACCTCCATGGTTAGTTTTATGGAAGATGAAACGCTATTAAGATGCTCTAAAAACTCATTCAATTTATCATCTCCATGAGGGAAAACCACGAAAGTGTCATCGAAATATCTCCACCATATCCTCGGTTTGAGCCGAGCTGAAGCCAAAGCTTTTTGCTCAAACTCCTCCATAAAGATGTTGGCAAAGATAGGTGACAATTAATTGTGACCCCATGGCCATACCCTCATCTTGACGGTATAATTTACCATCTAATTGGAAATAGTTACACTGAGTACACAACTCCAAAAGTTCCATTATGACAGGGAGGGACAGGGGTGTTAACAGGGAGTTTAGTTCTGTTTGCTAAAGTATCGTCGTTTGTGAGACGAGTCTCAATTATTTTTAGGGTTTCCGAAACGGGGACATTCGTAAACAGACTTTCAACATCGAAGCTGACCAGCTTGTCAGTATCAGCCAGTACGATAGATTTAGACTTTTCTACAAAATCTTTAACGAAACGTTGTGTATTGTTTTTTTACATTCGTGATGGAAAATGTCCGCAATAAACCTTTGAACAACATTAACCCACCATCACCAACAATGAACTTCAAACAAAGAATGTTATATCTATTGTACTTGTTGGTATCTGCCTTTTTGACTACTTTTGACTAGATGATATCGTTGGTATTCTTGGGACTATTTCTATTTCAAATTATCACTTATGATTGTTCCTTCGATGTTTTTTATAGTCAGTCTGGTTCCGTTGCACATCTTGGGTGGACCTAAGTCTCACATTAGTATTATTGGCATTCCTTCTTTTAGTGACAGTAATAATGTGGTCGGTTTATGACAAATTGCGAGGCATTTGTATATCTGAGATAGCACACACAATTATTTTTCACGATTCATGTTACATTGTATGGGTATAGAACAAAGGATAACAATATTAAAGAATTACCATCCCTTTCATTGATCATAATACTGCGATTACAAAACATACCAAACTTAACACTAACTTGGCTTTTGGAGTCCATAGGGTAAATACATACATAAATAAATACATACCTCCTCTATATATATATAGATAATGGTTAAGATAATACCATTGACAATAAGCCACAACAAATACAAACTCTTTTCTTTTCAATAATTTATTCTTGGTTCTCATGGGGAGTAAACATAACATTTTGGGAAGTTTTACAAATAGGATATATCTTCACTGAGAAATTCACTTTGTATATTTGTATTATTAACTACATGATTGTTACAAATACCATGACAAACACACAACAAACATAAATTGAATTAAATATATAGATAAATTAAATAAACCATCTGTTTAACATTAAATGCAAACTCAAAGTAAAGTCAATGTTTATCCACCAATCTAGGGAATTAAAACGCGTTGTTTGAAGATTGACTGGGGATAAAAATTAAACAGGACACAAGCACATTATCTATAAATAAATATATGTATATGTACGTGTATATAAATGCAAACATATCAGTTATTTAGAAACATAACACAAATCAACAAATGGGCCTCGGAGGGCAGTCGGTTGGGTTGACGACGTGACGGCGATTATTTGAACGCCTTCAATGTGAGGGACGCAATAGTTCATACTGTCGTAGAGTGTTGGACCAAACGAACTGTTTTACAACTGATAGACCAAACGATTTTGGACCAAATGAAATACTCCCCAATTGGAGGATGAAACGATTTTGGACCAAACGAACTGTTTTACAACTGTTGGACCAAACGATTTTGGACCAAATGAAATGCTCCCGGCGAAAATAAGTCAGCGAAGAGTTGACACTATTCCACATGATTAGAAGCCTCATACGTACCAAGTCTGATATTTGCAGGAATATGAGGAGAATGATTGTTGATGTACCAAACCAGTTTACAGAGTGTTCCCTAAAAATTATATAAAAAAAAACTATCTAACCGTAATCAATAACTCTTACCCTAGTTCTATAGCCAAATAGTAGCCATAAAGTACAAATCACAAAACTACCCCTAAAATAATAGAAACAAAATGTCTTCGTCCTAGCGTTCAGTGTCACCAGCAACATAAATTAGACACGAAAAACAACCTTCCAAATTTACAATGGGATGTCAAGTCTACTTGTGTTAGTTAGTGTGGTAGTGCCATAAAAATATTAAAATGTTAATTTATTAAATGGGCAAAAATTGAGGATAAAATATATGAATATGACTATAGCGTACTTTACAAAATATGGTTGATTACCTCACTGCATACAATATTTCCGGTACTTGGTAGGGGATGTTACTTAAATAACTTGCTCCATCTCCTATTGAAAACCCCTTCGGTTAGTATTCGAATCGTGACAAAGATCAAAATTTGTTTAGTAAACACAACTAAAATTTTAATTATTAATTATTTTATTATTTTAATTGTAAATTTAAAGCTCTCATGCTATTCTTACGAAAAAGTAAATTGTTAGTTTGCTTGTTTTTAGATTTATTACGATCAAACTTGGAAAATTAGTTTATTTTGTTTTAAGTTATTGATATTATATTAAAAAAACACACTATATCACCCTCCCTGTAGCAGCAAACCTAGGTACCTGTTAAACATAATTTTATTTATATGCCTTTAATAAAACATCCAATCAGTCAAATATAAATTTGCTGAGTCTGCAGGTTAGCTGTAACTGAGTTGTTTTACTCATTAAATAAAGTTAAATTTTAAGATTTTATAGAAGGGCCTATTACACTATTTAACTAAATGGGATGAATTGTCGTAAACCTTGAAAGTAACCGTCAATTTCCATGGGTTTCGCCTATTTTTTATAAATAAAAAACTAAATATAACTATAACTAAATATAAATAATCACAAATAACTCAAAAACCGTTCGATATAGATGAAAATTGTAAATAAAAAATATGTATTTTAAGATATACTACATTTTGTATATTTTTGGATTTTTCCTGTATCTCTAATAATAAGGTCACTATAGCAAAAAATACAGAATTATGCTGCCATTTTCTAATATGGCGGCCGTGGCACAGCTTCAATTTTAGGGAACTTTTAGTATGTTCAAAAGGAAGGTACACCCAACATCTGTACCGAATTCCCCACTTGTGCAAAAATTTTAGGTTTATGGAATTTTTCGCTTATTTTTACTGCACTAATATGTTAGATGTTAGTATGAAATACACATGTTAGATGTTTATACTACAAATAATAGTAATGTATACCTATCAATAATGCATAACAGTCAAAATATACCATTACTTAATGGGGTGGGTGCAGTATCTAAATAGGATTGCACCAAAAGTAAAAATAATGCGAAACATGATGCTTAATACCTATGAATATAACTGGTCAATATTATACAACGCAATAAAATATGGAGTATATGGATGAAAGAACCCATAGTTCAAAGTCTGAAAAATATATATTTACTCGGATTTATGAACCTTAAATCTTTTCCTCATCAAGCAGATGATTGATTGCTTTGTAAAGATTGATGCTGCGATATCCCAAAAGATTAAATTATTTATTGGTTATTGCGTCAGCTACAACAAATATAACCGTAAACGCCAACATGACCTATTATAAACAGAAAAGTGTATACGTCTACGTGTTTTATTAAAATATTTTTTAACTTGCAAGTATCAGCAGTTTACAATATTGAGATCAAGACAAAACGTTCTGTCAAATTACATGTAAAATATAATTAATAGTAAATTTGTATCGACCGGCTACCTTAGGATTCTAAAGCGAGTCTCTGGTCCAACATTTTTTTTTAATTATACACTTGCTGTTACACGTCGTCTTCACTCGACATGGTTTTGTGTTATATTACTACTATGAACCCGCTGAATTCTAAAATGACCCTTTCTATTAGTTTGCCGTCTAATATCCAATCACCAAAGCTAATTAAACATGTGATTGTTGATGTTGAACTAGGGAGCACTATTTCATCTACAACAACTGTAATTTTACCAGGAGCTTCATAATAGTTAATTTAACGAATTGCCCAGAAGTATTATGGACAAATTTTTTATACTGAAAAAAATATTAACACATCTTTTTAACAATTACACCAAACCATAACATACAAAAGGTAAACAAGACAATTAATATTTGATCAGGTGATGATGTAAAGACAAGATGAGAAACATTACTTCTCTAACACCACCCCTTAATGTTTATCAACTTGATACAGTCCGATTAATTGCACTAACTCTTGATGTCGTGGGCCAGGAACACCTTTTGTCAAAATATCTGCTGGCATTTCTGCCGTTGGCTTATACTTCCGAATAATGTCACCTTGTTCCACAGCTTCTCTTATGAAATGATTTCGTATGTCAATATGCTTTGTTCTGCGATTCAACATATAGTTTACTGATAGTTTTTGGGCGGATTGGTTATCAATGTAAATTACAATCGCATTCTTCTTCCCTAAGAGTTCTTTCAACAGACTTCGCAGAAATTTAGCTTCTTTTGTTCCATCACTAAGTGCCATAATAATGTTTTGTACTCGACAATGCCATCGTGCGTTGTTTCCTTCTCTCCCAGCTTTAAGGTCCATTTTCTAACTTAAAAATATATCCCGTATAAGAACGCCTGTCTTCTTTGTCATTAGCCCAGTCCGCATCAACGTATGCTTCCATCTTAGGACTCCCAGATTTTTTGTACATAAAACCCATCTCAATAGTTCCTTTCAGGTATCTCAAGATACGTTTTGCTGCCTACCAGTGCACACTCCCCTAATAGTACAGGTAAAATAATACAAAAACACTCCATATAAACAACAAAATTTGTACATTCATGAAATTTCACCTGTGAGTTACTAATAATATGAGAAATGAAGATCCGATGAGTCCCCAAAATTTTGGGCGTCCTAAGGCCCTTTTTGGGGCCTTTTTTGATCCGAAGGGCCCTTGTTCCTGAATAATTTTGTTTTTACGTTTAAGGTCCAGTGAGGTGTGGTTTTTTATGGTTTTAGTTATTTTTAATCGATTGGGACTAGTTATAAGTGTATTAAGCCATACAGGGTGTTTCGAAATATTAAAACTTTTTACGATATTTAAACATTTATTCATAAAGTGATAAAATTAGTAACCTCCATGCTCTATATAAAAGGGGATTATTGAAAATAACTGTAATTCTTTACTATATAAGAGGGAAGGATCACAAGGAGTAAGACCCCCGTCTTAGCAAACCTGCAGACTAAGCGAATTTTCATTTGCCCGATTATCAATTAAATCTAAAATAACATTGAGTTTAATGAATACTTAGGTTTGCTGCTACAAGGAGGCTAATAAAGTGTGTTATAGTAAAATATTAATAGCCTTGTATAAAACGAATAAATTTGACAAGTTTTATTAAGACATCTATAAACAAACAAACAAAATCATTTTACACTATTCTCCTTAAGAAAAAACGTGGAATTTTAAATTTACAATTTTTGAATTTTATTCGTAACTAATACACTTATAAAACACGTTAATATACTAAATTATTTGTTTTCTTTAAGCTCTTTAAAATGCTCTAGAGAATAATTGGGAAACTTTGTCTTTTGAGGGTCAAAGATTACAAATTTTTACCACATAAAACCCTGTTCCATGGACCGATTATGCCGGTTTCGTTAAAATTGAACCACAATTACTTGAATTATCATGTTTACGGACACGTATATAACATGGATATATTATATTATTTATATGTATATAAACACATATATAATATTTTGAGTGGATGGTGCTTTAGGCTTCTGGGAGCATAAAAATGAAAACGTAAATCGGTTTCGGGTCGATGTTTTACCATAAGACCTTTGGCAATAGCTTATCTCCTATATGGGATGTTCGCTAAAAGGGGATGGATTAAGTTTTACACTATAACAGGTTACTAAGCAAAAATTTCAACTTTTATGGTGGTGTGAATAATCTTTCAACGTGTTTTTTATGCAAATCTATTAAGACCAATTTCAAATTGATATGCATTTTTGTTAGGTAGTTATTTAAGCTATTTTTGTTTAATTTATAAAAAATTAAAACAATTGTATTAGTATCAAACCTTACATTACATATTACAATGAAGTACTTAAACTAAAGCTATTTTTCGACAATTTCCGTAGTATCTCTCTTTACAATTTCATCATCACAATAATTATTCTCAGACGGCTCATTAACAATTTTATTATTTTTAGCAACTTGTCCATCTTTACTGATTTTGTCCAAGTTGGTGTTCAAGCAGGATTCCCCTTTACAAACCTAAAACCTTGCATATTGCAGAACAGGCAACACCAGTCTTAATGCACGAACAATGTGGTGCAAAAGCACCTTTCATACATTACTGACGTTTGCAACTTGTATCTTAAGTTCCTCAAACTTGTTTTTTAATCAATACAAGTACGGTTATCTTTCGTGGTTATGACGACCAGGACAGCACTAAGACATCAGAGCAGCATTGTCGGTACAAGCATTTTTGTCCTGAACAATGGGAATGAGGTTTATGAGGTAAAAATTGGGTTTTCTTATTTACTTTACCCTCAAAACACAAAGTTTCCCAATTTTTCTATAGAACATTTTAAATAGCTTAAAAACAAATAATTTAGTATATTAACGTGTTTTTGTATGGTTATTAGTTACGGATAAAAATACTAAAATTGTAAATTTAAAATTCCCATGTTATTCTTATGTAGAATAGTGTAAAATGATTTTGTTTGTTTGTTAATAGATATATTTTGATCAAACTTGTCAAATTTATTTGTTTTATACTAGGCTATTAATATTTTACTATAAACACACTTTATTAGCCTCCTCGTAGCAGCAAACCTAGGTAATCGTTAAACGCAATGCTATTTTAGATTTAATTGAAAATCAAGTAAGTAAAACGGAAATTCACTAGGTCTGCAGGTTTGCTGTGACGGGGGTATTTAATATTTTCTCTTACTCCTTGTGATCCTTTCCCCTTACGTATTAAAGAATTACAATTATTTTCAATAATGCCCTTTTATATAGAGCATGGAGGTAACTAATTTTATTACTTTATCAATAAATGTTTAAATATCGTAAAAAGTAATAATATTTCGAAACACCCTGTAGGGTGTGGTTTACACTTAAACCTACTCCCAATTGACTTAAAATAACTAAAACCATCGAAAACTACACCTCACTCGACCTTAAACGTAAAAACATAATTATTCAGGAACAAGGGCCCTTCGGAACAAAAAGGGCCCCAAAAAGGGCCTTAGGACGCCCAAAATTTTGGGGACTCATCGGATCTTCATTTCTCATATTATTAGTAACTCACAGGTGAAATTTCATGAATGTACAAATTTTGTTGTTTATAAAACCCTATTTTACCTGTACTATAACAGCTATTAAACTGGCTAAGATAACTAACTGAATGTGCAATATCTGGTCTACAGTTGACAGCTAGATACATCATAGTACTTCCTATAAGTTCTTGATAAGGATATGATTCACTTCCCGAGTTATCATTTTCTAGGCATAATCCAGCCTCTATTGGAGTATTCACAGGTTTGCAATCAATCATCTTAAAATTTGTTAATATATTTTGAATGTAAACTGACTGATCTAGGCACAAAAAGTCATTTCCTCTCTTCATCCTCATTCTTAGGATAGTTTGAGCTGGTCCTAGATCTTTCATTTTAAAAGTACTCATTAGTTGCTCAATAAGTTGAAGTTTTTCATCTTTCTTATTGTAAAATAAATACCCATCATCAACATTCAGTGCAATTATTGTCATACTATTGTCACTTCTTCTTTGATAGACACAAGGTTCTGAATTCAATGTTTTGAATGTTAAAGATGTTGATATTTAAAGTACTTGATTTATTTTCTCATACCACGTTCTTGATGACTGTTTAAGACCATAGATGGACCATTTTAATAAACATACTTTGTCTTCTTTGCCTGGTACAACAAAGTTTTCAGGCTGTTGCATATACACAGTTTCCTTAGGTTGACCGTTCAGAAAAGCAGTTGAAAAATCTAAATGATGAATATCTAGATTCATTTCTGTTGCCAGAACCATCAACGTTCTGAGTGCAGTTTCTCACAACTGGAGAAAACGTCTCTTTGTAGTCAACGCCATACTTTTGTGTAAACCCTTTTGCTACTAGCCGAGCCTTGTAGTTTGTTATGTCTCCATTACTGTCTCTCTTGATCTTAAAGATCCATTTACTCTTGACAGGTTTTGCTCTTTTGGGTAAGTCAACCAAACTCCAAGCATCATTTTCTCTGAACGAGATATATTCTCCTTTCATTGTTTTCCCCAGAGATCTTTATCTTTCCCATTTAATGCTTCAAATACACTGGTTGGTGTATGATCATGAATCACATTATATACTTCAAATGGGCCCATGTCCTTAGGTTTCCGTGTTCTTTGCGGATATCTTCTCACCTCTGGGGTTGCTTCAGGATAATTTGTTATGTACATCTCTTCTTCGAGACTTGATTCTCTGTTTTCTTTGTCAGGTTCTGATATTGTGTCATCTGTTATACACATGTCCTCTTCTAGATTTGATACATCCTCAGCTATGTCATCATTAATATCATTCTCAGTATAATGGATCTACTCTCTGAGTCATCATTTGATAGATCTAAAATCTTATATGATTTGTTATTTCTCACTTCTCCCCCTTCAACTGGGGTTTCCTCTAAGAACACAACATCTCTGGATATGATTACCTTAGAGGGATATCTTGGATCAACAAGTCTGTAGGCTTTAGAGTTTTGGCAATAACCAACAAAAATCAACTCACGACTTTTGGGATCGAGCTTCTTTCTTTGTCCACTTGGTACGTGAGCAAAAGCTTTGCAGCAAAAAACTCGCAAATGACTAAGATCAACATTCTTGTCGGTCCACACCTCTTCCGGTGTTCTCCCAAAAACAGCTTTAAATAGTAGGAGACCGATTCTACAAATAAATTACAGTATTAGCGGCTTCAGCCCAATACTTTTTGTCTAACCCAGAGTCATGCAACGGAGAACGAGTCTTCTCAAAAATTGTACGATTTGCCCTTTTGAGATGGTGAGTATGGAGCATTTGTTTGATGTTGTATTCCAGAAGTTTTAAGAAAATCTTCTAGCTCTTTGTTCACAAATTCACCTCCATTATCAGTACGGAGTTTCTTCAATCTTTTTCCCAGTCTCGTTTTCTACAAGCAATTTCCATTCTTTAATTTCGTAAACAACTTCATTCTTTTGTTTCAAAAAGTAGCAGAATGTCTTTCTTGAAAAATTATCAGTGAGAGTTAGTAATTGAGCTCCTCCATGCGAACTAACATTCACTGGGCCGCATAAGTCGGAATGCACTAATCCTAAAATTTCTGCAGCACGAGTTCCCTTGTCCTTTTTAGAATAAGAGTTTTAGTTTGCTTACCTTGTATGCAAGAAATACAGGGTAAACCTTGACCAGAATATGACATACCAGTTGACATTTTGTCCTTCAATAATTTCATGAATTTCCGACTTAAATGAGCAAACCACGGGTGCCATAGCTCTTCTGTGTCTTTACTATTTCCTGCAATGTTGCTTGACATTTGGTTATCAGGATCAATGTCCAACTTGTAAAGAACATCCACATTTGTGGCATGAGCTACAGGCTGACCCGATACATTACAGTCCTCCTGTTTGTATACACCACAACCGTCTTCAGAAAAAAACATTGTTAGACCTTTCTTAACCATTTGACTAACAGAAAGCAAATTTAAACTTAAATTAGGTACATGGACATCATCAGTAACCTTTCTCTCAACAGAATCTATCATGACTGTTGATTCACCTTTACCTTCACATTTTAGTTTTTCATTGTTGGCTACAATGACATCCATGCCAGTTTTGCTATACTTTTGGTATTTTTGAAGTAAATCTCTCTGACCTGTCATGTGATTCGTACAAACTGAATCAAGATACCAGCAATCAGCACTAGTTTTGGCTGCTAATGCCGATAGAACACACCAGTCACTGCTTTCATTACTGTTATTTGATATCTGATTAGCACGTTTGTTCGGATTAGTACCCTTCCCGAATTTAGAAGAATTTTGAAAACAATCTGATGCTTTATGACCATGTTTGTGGCATCGATAACATATCACGTCAGAACGTTTAGTGTTCTGTTTTGTAGCTAATGCATTTCTATTTAAAATGTTATGACCTGGACTGACAGATTTATCTTCTTGAATTATTATCTTCTTGAATTATTATATTACACATTATCTTCTTGAAGTAATTTAGACTTGACTAGTTCAACTGTTAATTCGGTTCCTGGGTTTTCCAATGCCATAGGTTCATAATGAATAGGCATAAGCGATTCAACATGACTAGAGCAAGAAATCCATTCTCAATGGGCTTACTTAAGTCTGCTATTTGTTGTGAAACAGACATAATTTAGGTAACATAAGCGTCCATTGAACCAAATTCAGAAAGTTTAGTATTGAATAAAACTTTCAATAAACTTAGTCGTCTAACTAATCCCTCATCCTCAAATGTATTTTTAAGATTGTCCCAAGCCTCTTTTGCAGTTTTTGCATTTCTTACGTGAGGATAACAACAAGGTTTTATAAATAAACATATTTTAGCAAGTGCTTTCTGATCTTTTTTTATTATTTTTTATTTCACTTACCAAACCTTCCCCTTGAGTTATCTAACATCCCCTTGTATCATCCGGTTCAATTGTATTCCATATATATTCATGCATTAGGGCCATTTTCATTGCAAACTTCCAGTTATTGTAGTTGTCAACTCCTTCAAGCACTTCGATTCCTATTTTCATGTCTCTTTCCCCCATTTTAAAAGATACTCCACTATCATGAATAATACCAATGATAACAGCAGCAACAAATAGAAGGAAAATAGTTATGTTGAAAATATCTTACTTTCAGGATTTACAATGACAAAAATTTACATTTACAAATTGTAAAAGGCCCATAACCTAATAGTTAATGTAATAAATAGCACAGATGTATTATGGAAAATGTTTTTATACTGAAAAAAATTATTAATATACATTTTTAACAATTACACCAAACCATAACATACAAAACTTGAACAAGACAATTAATATTTGATCAGGTGATGATGTAAAGACAAGATGAGAAATGTTACTTCTCTAACACTTCAAGCTACTCTCTCTGGAACAGCCTACTTAATGTTATTTCACCAAAATTATTCCTGCTATATCTCAATCCACTAAGACTTTTATACCCTTACTAGCACACCCGCCATGGCTATGCTCACATCAATTAAATGCAAACAAGTAAATGTTTCACCTGATTAAAAATTATTAAAAATAATATAGGATATACCTAGTATGAAAATTTTATTGATTTTTTTACATCCATTCACAATCAAAAAAGTTAGTTAATCATGACTACTAAAAATTTAAACTAAGGGAGAAATTCTTCATTTACAACATTGGCCGACTTTCCATCAGGAGCTTCGAACTACTAGCCTGCAAACATCCAAATAATGTTTTTGATCAGAATACTATTGGCGCTGTATCACTAAGTTTACACGCTTAAACCTAATTTTCCAATACAGTAGTAGAGTTAGTTCTACCACAATTTTATTGAAAATGTTTATATAAAACACATACACAATTTGCAATTCACTTCATCCTCTTAGGCCTACTTTACTTAACCCACCAACATGAACTCTGATTATTTTAGCAACATAACTGCAATTGCATGATTGTGACATAATTATAAGCCTAATTACTATATGTAGGAATGGACGGGATTGTACTATTTAAAAACTTCCGATCTTCTCTCTTGAGCACACATTATAAATAATAAAAAGTGATAGGAGAAGGCAGGTGCCCTCCTTTAAAATAATAGATGAAATTCGATGACAAATAATTTTTCCTTTGACATTGCTATATTCCACACATAAATGTTACATTTTATTTAGTTGTAGCGAAACACTGGTTTTTAAAACCACAGCAAATAGTATACATATGTAGATTTTTAATAGTTGAGGGGAGCGAGAGAAGCTCTTTGAGATCGGACCTTCGTATACAAACTATGTAATCAGATAACTCAATAGCGGCTGAACATATTAAAGCCAAACTTAGCAGGGCTATTTCGACAAACAGTGAACATGTTACTGAATTACACAAACAAATTTCAACTTGATAATCCCTGTAAAAATTAAAACTAATCTAAAATGTTTACGCCTTGTTTTGCCTTATGGGTTGCTAATGGTTATCAAATTAACAAAACAACGTAAATGTAAATAAAGAAAATATTTTCTCCACAAAGGTAACATGGTAACTTTAAACACACACACACAGGGCACACAAGCGCAGAACCCTGGTGGAATTCCTTGAAAACTTTATTGCACACCTAGATCTTAATTGGAACCTCCACTCCAATTCTTGAGTTGTTATGGCTTGTACATTTTTGAACGAAGCAAGCGAAGTTCTTTGAGACCCGAACTTATGCAAACTATGTAATCAGATAACTCAATAACGGCTGAACATATTATAGCCAAACTTCCAGGGTTATTTTGACAAACAGTGAGCATGTTATTACACGAATAATTTTCATATCTGTACAAATTAAAACTAATCTAAAATTTTTAACATTGACCTTATGGGTTGCTATGATGGTTACCAATTAACAAAACAACGTAAATGTAAATAAAGAAATACTAATAACATTTGGTTATGACAAACCATCTACAGTAAGCTAGCAAATTACAAAATACAGTACAAAAGAGAACAGTCCGAATAATACCATTGATCATTGATTACTACTCTTAGGTTGTATTACAGAACTAAGTACGGTATATATAATATGAATGTTTAAATGTTGTTTTACCATTGGTGAAATAAATATTTACTGTCTGGATTTTCAGAATGATTCATAGTAGAAAGTTTAGAGTGCGCTGATGTCGACTAAATGTTTTTCTCAACATCCTACTAATATTATAAATGAGAAAGTTTGGATGTATGTATGTTTGTGACAAGTAAACGCGAAAAATACTGGTCGGATTGGGCTGAAATTTGGGGTGACGATAGCTCACATTCCCGATTAACATATAGGCATATTGTTATCTCAAAACTCCTTTCAGGCTCCGCACCCAGTGGCTCTAGAGTTTCCCATGTTAACCTTGTGGGTATTCACATTTAAAAGGAATTTAATAATTTTGTCAGCTGATTCGACCAAACAAGTGTTTACCAACAGAGTGCAGCACTATTATATTTTTTGCAAGTAATATTTATATTTTAATTTAATACATACATTGTGTTATTGTGTGAATGTTTGATAATTTACTGTAAATATAAAGAACCAAATTCTCTCAAGCCTTATCCTCACCCCATTGCAAACGCAAAGCTAGAGTATAACTGCAATAAGCATTTTATACTTATACGCCAACCCCGTACGAAGAACGGGTACTCTGCTAGTAACCAATAATATTGATCTACGCAAATAGGAATAAAAAATAAAAAAAAAACAATTTAATTAGCTACTTTAACCAGTGAACACAGAATAATAACTTAATTCAATATTATAAAACGGGCATAAAAATGTTGTGCTAATCATTTAGTTTGTCATAGAAGCGATGCAAGAATGATGTAATGCCTGGGAATCGGCAAAAATAAGTAGTGTAGACGTTATAAATTTACTCTTTATTTTGACAACCTTACAATATTAAGATCAAATATTTATAAAGTTCATTTTGGATAAAACTAGAAACAAGACATGAAAATGTTGGTAAACTACTAACATTTTCTTTTTTTGGTCAGAGAAGTTTTGTATGTGGTAAAGTTTAAAAAATTAAATATATTTTATTGTTTGTATTTACTTTTTTCTATCGCGCTTAGTTTTGTCAACATTTTGGGTTGAACAGAGCGGCAAATCCTAAAATCCCACCCCACGGCTGCCGTAGCATCGCATTCGCATACCTAATTATTACTGTAAATCGATTGAATTATTCCAAGCAGGTTGTTTCTTTAAATTTACCTTATTTCTATTAGTTTTTTCGCAAATATTGGTTTAAATACAGTAGAAGAAAATCTTCGTTATTGAAAATAAATTGATATAGCAGGAATTCTGTAATTTAAAATATTGAAACAGCTGCCTATCATATATAAATACAGTGATTGCCTAGGCCTGTATAGAAGGAAAGTTACGATAACTATAGGTAGAAATATTAGACATAGACTTGACTGCTTGGCCTTTACGCACTGACGTCCAGACATAACTAAGCATAACTCTGTGATATGATATTCCTTCTACTTTCACGTAATTAGAAGAATTGCTACAGCCAACAGAACCACATGTTGACATTTTTATGTTAGGTTAGTAATTTACTACAATTCAATCTAATAGGTTTTACACTAACACAGTGCAGGCTTAACAACTCAAATTAAATGGAGTAGCCTAATACAGAAACGTATTTTATATTGGTTTTAATAATTTTGTAGCTAATTAGGAATATATTTGATTTATTCATGCTGTAATTCATTTCAAAAGGTTGCTTTGTGATACTTCAAAGTAATCTTTGGACTACTACAGGCATATGTAATGGTAGCATAGGTACGGTAGCTTCATATACAAATTTACCGAAACAGAAAATTACCTAGAAGATTTCCAAATTTACATTTTAGTACAATTTGACCCACACATTTATTTATTTTTTCCTTAAATAAATTGGACCCGCATTGTACAACGGGTCATTTGTTGCCTATGCCCCGGTATAACAGTATACTGTATACCCAGTATACTACAGTATAAACTTTATTAGTCTATTGGAAAAACGCTAGTCTGTATAAGGTATTTGCTGGACAGAGGAAAGTGCATATAACATCCACCCAACAGTCGTCAAACTTGAATATCGTACTAATATTATAAATGTGAAAGTTTGTGCGTTTGTTTGACGTTAAATCACGCATAAACTACTGGACGGATTGCCTGAAATTTGGCATGTAGTACGGTGCAATTAGACCTAAACCGGGACATAAAAAAAAAGTTTCAAACCAATGCCAAATTGTTGAGTACACTTCCCTCAATATGTAAAAAAAGTTACACTGATTTGAGTGTCGGGTTTGGGGGGGAGGAGGTGAAAATGGGGTGAAAATAGGACTTTTTTTACTTTTTCGCAAATACCTCAAAAACGGTGCGTTTTTCTTAGAATATAATTGATTACAAAAATAATCTACATTAAATTTCGAACAAAATGATACCATACAATACCTATCTACTATGAACGGTTCAGGTAATATTGAGGGGTAAATGTGATTTTTTTCTTAAAATTCTAAAAAAGTTGTTTTTTAAATGGAGGAAACCCATGGACACCCATAAAAAAAGTTTCTAATGAGTGCCAAATTGTTCAATAAACCTCCCTTAATATGTATAAAAAAGTTACACGGATTTGAGTGTCGGATTTGGTAAGGAGGGTTAAAAGAAAAGGGGGGAAGGATGGGCCTTTTTTTACTTTTTTGCAAATACCTCAAAAACGGTGACTTTTTCTCTGAATATAAAAAATTACAAATATAATCTACATTAAATTTCGAACAAAATGATACCATACAATACCTACCTACTATGAACGGTTCAGGTAATATTGAGGGGTAAATGTGATTTTTTTCTTAAAATTCTAAAAAAGTTGTTTTTTAAATGGAGGAAACCCATGGACACCCATAAAAAAAGTTTCTAATGAGTGCCAAATTGTTCAATAAACCTCCCTTAATATGTATAAAAAATTTACACGGATTTGAGTGTCGGATTTGGTAAGGAGGGTTAAAAGAAAAGGGGGGGTGATGGGACTTTTTTTACTTTTTTGCAAATACCTCAAAAACGGTGAGTTTTTCTCTAAATATAACAAAATACAAATATAATCTACATTAAATTTCGAACAAAAAGATACCATACAATACCTATCTACTATGAACGGTTCAGGTAATATTGAGGGGTAAATGTGATTTTTTTCTTAAAATTCTAAAAAAGTTGTTATTTAAATGGAGGAAACCCATGGACACCCATAAAAAAGTTTCTAATGAGTGCCAAATTGTTCAATAAACCTCCCTTAATATGTATAAAAAAGTTACACGGATTTGAGTGTCGGATTTGGGAAGGAGGGTTAAAAGAAAAGGGGGGAATGGGACTTTTTTTGCTATTTTCCAAATATCTCGAAAACGGTGCGTTTTTCTTAAAATATAATGAATTACAAAAATAATCTATATTAAATTTCAGACAAGATGATGCCATACAATACCTATCTACTATGAACGGTTCAGGTAATATTGAGGGGTAAATGGGATTTTTTTCTTAAAATTCTAAAAAAAAGTTGTTTTTTATCTGGAGGAAACCCATGGACACCCATAAAAAAAGTTTGTAACAAGTTCCAAATTGTTCAATAACCCTCCCTTAATATGTGTAAAAAAGTTACACTGATTTTCGGGCCGGTCTTGGGTAGGAGGGTGTGAAAACGGGGTTGGGAATTTTATTCATAAGTAATTTTGTAAATTTTGTTAAGTAACACTTTTTATTTTCCATTTTATCACAAATATAACTACAATATAAATAAATATGACTTACCTACCTAAAAAAGACAAAACCTACCTAGATACGGGAACACGGTGAACTTTCTACCGTTTGAATTCTTAAGAAGATGGAATAAAAAATAACTGAAGTTACAACGATTTGTAGTTGTACAATTATTGTGATTAAGGCTACGCTATTCAGGGTTGCCTCATTTTACAAATAAAAATCGTAATATTTATTTATTTTTTATTATTTTAAAAGCTGAATAAAAGTGTTACAGAAATTTTTTCATAAAATTAGCCATTTCTAGCAATTTCGATTTTAAAAAATTAAATGGCCGCCATTTTAAAATTTTTATTGGATTAAGATATTTTTTTTCTAACGTGGGTCTATTTTACCTCAACATACATACCAAGTTTGTTAATGATCGGTTAAAAAATTCAGACATGAAATAATGTTTTTGTGAAAAAAACAAAATGGCAAATATCTGGTTAATGAAGCGATTTTGGAAAAAAATACTCTTGATTTTCTTTTTATTTTCACCCATAGAACCATTTCCTGGGGTTTGGCTGTTTACTTACAGGACTCCCTGTATACATGATGTCTCACCTAAAGTGAACCAATAGCTAACTTTTTTATCATGGGTTATACAATTAGTTGACTTCTTATGGGACACTCCCCTTTATTTTTTTAGATGATTTGGAATGGTTCCCAATTTTAAAAATATGTTCGCCATTTTCTAATATGGCCGACAACTTTGTTATTTCTTATGGAACACCCTGTAGTTTATGATTGTTTTAGTATAAATCCAATTTAAAAACATTTTTAATTTTGACATTTTCTCTTATAAGCTACTCGTTTAGGAGTTACAGCATGTTACACTTATGGAAAAAGGCTTGTTGTGTACATTCCGCATCCTGTAGCTCATAAACGAGTAAGTTAATAGAGAAAATGCAAAGAACAAAAACTTGTTTATGGGTATCCATGGTTTTCCTGCATTTAAAAAACAACTTTTTAGAATTAAAAAGAAAAATCACATTTACCCCTCAATATCTCCTAACACGTTCATGGTAGATAGGTATTGTATGGCATCATCTTGTTTGAAATTTAATATAGATTATTTTTGTAATTCATTATATTTTAAGAAAAACGCACCGTTTTTGAGGTATTTGCGAAAAAGTAAAAAAAGTCCTACTATTTTCACCCCATTTTCACCCCCTCCCCCCCCCCCCCCAAACCCGACACTCAAATCAGTGTAACTTTTTTTACATATTGAGGGAAGTGTATTCAACAATTTGGCACTGGTTTGAAACTTTTTTTTTGGATGTCCCGGTTTGCTCTTTTTTTTAAGCTAATTGCACTGTACTAATGATGATAGCTCACATTCCCGATTAACATATACTGTTAATACTATATGTTCTATAAAATGGCGACCATACAAAGTAGGCATATTGTTATCTGTTAAATCCTTTCGGGCTCCACCCCAGTGGCTCTGTAGTTCCCCATGTTAATCTTATGAGTATTCATATTTAAAAGGAATTAAAGAATTCAGTCAGATGTTTCAACTAAAAATGTTGGTTCTATGATACACATAAGCATTAAAAAGTTATAAGATTTGCCAACAGGTTTCAGCACTATAATTTTGTTTGCATTTATGTAAACAGCTAATTTGAGCTAAGCAGCAACAAAAAACTGTGATACGCAATGAGAACTGTGAAAGTAGGATTGTTTATATAAAATGTCATTAATAATTTGTGATTTTTTGTGAATTGGTAATATTTGTTTTTCTTTATTGTTTAGGTGAAGTGGTAGAACATTTTGGCTATGGTAGATGTGTAAATACCATTAGTATACTATCAATTTAAAGAAGCAAATTTTATCAAATTTTGTCCTCCCCTATTGCAAACGCAAAGCTTGAGTATAATTGCAATAAGAATTTTAAACTTATATGCCAATCCCGTACTAGGGACTCTGCTAGTGTATTTATAAGCTTTAGTAGTCTAGTGGAACAATGCTAGTTTGTACAAGGTATTTGCTGGACAGAGGAAAGTGTATATAATTTCCACCCCAGCCGTCGTCACACTTTACACTATGTATTCATGAACCACGATGTTATGTACTGTTTCTCTAGTTAAATGTGACCCTCATTCTTTTATAGTAAATAATGAAAATTTAAAAGAATGCTACTGATTTACAAAAGTAAATCAGTACCATTATTTAGATATAGCAAAACTTGTTGTAACATAATTATAAATCACTTTGGAACAGACTCATCAACAAGACTTCTGTATAATATTTGAACGAGGAAAACCCCGTATATCCACGCCATGTTACGCATCTTTAATTAATAACTACGCATGACATGGTGGGTTGACTGTAACGGTGTAAACAAGTAATTTAACATTGGGGTTGTATTAATAATACTACCTCGACTGACGTAATATAGATGCATAAACCGTTATTGAAATAGAATATTTCACGCTAATTTAAGTCAGTATATTGCCATTTTGTTATTAGTGCACCGATTTTTATTTTCTTTATGCCATTTGTTTAGTTTCATCAAGACCTGTAAAATAATACCAAACTCGACTATAATTCCCATTTGAAAATTTTTAGCTAACCCCTACCTCCACTACCCCTAAGGGCATTATGAATTTTTAAAGCTATTATGATTATAAACAATGGTAGATAAACTTATAAATAATTATTTTTCCCGAGAACGTAAAACATATTTAAGCAACGCGAAAACGTCCCCCTTTCCCCTGACGGATGGTTTATTTTCGTCAAGGCTGTCGTGATTGAAGTGAGATTAACAGTTTATTTTAACTTATTGTTTTCAAAATGTAGTAGGGGTAGTTCAGAATATTTAGTAAGTTTTGTAATATTAGGAATAATGCGAATATGTAACTTACGATATCAATAGTGAAACAGAATAAAATTCAACCTGTTTTGTATATTATAACCACTCTCGTAATAATTAATTATCATATTTTAAATACAAAAACTATTTTTAATCATTAAATTACTTGTATTAGGTTAGGTCTACAACAAAATAAAATCCTATGTGGTCGTATTCAAAGCGTATGTAATAAGAGTATTTACAGCCATTGTTGCAGACGTATTTTCACGTGTACACGACCTCTCAAGTCAGTATTTTGTGTGTTGTGTGTTGACGTTCGGCTATGCAAAGTGATTGCGGGAAGGTAAACTTTCATACTAGGTGTGTCTGGCATCAGTTTCAATCCAAGTGTTTCTATCAGAGTGTTTATGTTTTGGCAGAGTGACATTTTTAAACACCACAATCCAAAAGCTGAGATCGATGGTTCACTCAAACGACACACACATGACATTTTGATATTAACTTTAAAACTGTTATAACGATAGGCTTGAAAGAACGAATTAAGTTTCATTGTAAATTACAATAATTTAATTAATTAATTATTTGATAGCAGTTGTTTTACAAATCTACATCTTTTATCGAAAATTGTATTAAGTATTGTGTGAAATAATTAAACTCTAAATATTCGTTAGTACAATATTTCTTTGTGAACGACAAATATGCTATAGTCTAAAGAAATAACATCAGTGAATTTACAAAAATAACTTATTTAGTTTAATTTCGACCACATGACGAGGAAGTTTGAGTGTGGCAGGTACTCTTTGACAAGACGCTATACTCTACGTGCCTCGATTGTCAAAGGCGTCTGCGAACTCGATACCTCAGTACCATACATCTCATATTTATTAATTTTTGAATTTATATCAGTAATTTGAAAATCACAATTTATTAAAACCTAATTTTATTCCTAATGGAATACAAATTGAGTTTATTCAATGTTTCGTTTAAATTAATTGCTTATAAAATATATAAGCAATTAACATAAACAATTATCTGTTGTTAATTTACATTAAAATGATAGCTCTAATTAACCATTTTATCAAAAGTAACAGTTAGTTCAATTGTTTTCATTTCGACGGTTCGTACCCAATTTCATTGGTAATCGAGTTACATTATGGTTCAGTTATATGCCAATAATCTGTAAGTCATGATTTAGTTTTTAGATGTTACGAGGAAAAGAAAACTTACCTGAATGTATATTACATCGTTCGCTTAAAATAGTGTTTAAATCAAATGAATATGCACGAGGTTTACAATGGTTGTCGTATTCAAAGCATATGATTGGTCAAACAATCGTCTAAAATAAAGTTAATACTTTTTAAAATTCGAATTTAGAATAACATATAAGGATACATAAATACAACTTCAACTACTATGAAATAAAAAAAAATACCTAACTTTTTTGTATTTGGTCCCAAGTAATTATCATTTATTTATTTATTTTTCATTTATATTATACTGGGGTACTAATCTTTCTAGCTGAGCCCAATTTCGTTTGTTCTCCCAAAAATATAACAAGAGTAATTATTAGTTAGTTTGTAATAACTATTTGAGGTGTTGAGTGCGAAAATAACATAGTATATGTAGTAAACTGTAATATCTAACTAAGGAAAATGGCGAAATCTAGATACACACCTTGCTGCACTAGAAGTGAAGATCAGCTTCACGGAAAAACTCCTTGGCCGATCGGCAGCCAATCATAGAGCTCCACACCGATGTAGGCAGTGCAGCCACCCAGTAACTTAATATGCTTCCGGTTACTAACAGTCTAATATGGTCCTATTGCACTATATTACATAAACCAAACACAAACGTGATGGTACATGAATATATTAGTACAACAACACTGTTGTTCATCCACCAAAAATACACAATACCATTAAAAAATATAGACCTCAAGTTTACATTTTGTTGTTTTAAGGTATATATTTCAACTAAAATGTAAATTTAATAAAGTGTCCTGTTGAAAGCTTGCCATCGACTCTATACCCTTTCGTTGTCGTTACAGTATAATTGTTTGCTTCATATAATACTGTATCATATTTTACCATAAAAATTTAATTATGAATGTGTGTTACTAAATAATGTAAGAATTACTGAACTGGCGAGGCTTAAATTAAAAAATATATATAGCTACCATACCAAGGATGATAATAGGACTGTTGGCACTTCGACTTTCGCTTAAAAGTTCTGAGGTGAAGATTTTAAAAGTAAATATTGATTGGTATACATCACTGCAATAAGAACACTCACAGTGTTTCCATTTTGCTATGCCACCCAAATGTAAACAAGCAGAACTGTCAAGGCACATTAATTAGCAGCATAGCTGGTTTAAAAATTAAATAGGCATATAATATTCTGTACAATCACGGGACAGGTTTATTTATTCTTATATTTTGATGGTTCATTGATTATTTATTATAGGAAATAAGTAAGATTGTATAACTTTATAGCTGTATCAACCTAAGTGCTAACCCTAATTAATTATTTACTAGGTGAACGTATAATGCAGAAGTTTGCTTGCAACTATTGAGTAAAGCTAGCATATTATAAGTCAATGGTATATCTGTTCCTAGTAAATGAGATCCCAACTTGCAGTATCAATGGAACATCTGGTTCAAATAATTTAGAAATTTACTTGCAGAATCCAAAATCAATGGCCCATCTGGTTCTCATAAATCAAATGTCTACTTGCAGTATCCAATGTCAATGGTATATTTGGCTGACATAAATATAATGCCTATTTGCAGTATACAAAGTTAATGTTTCATCTGGTTCTAATAAATTAAACGTCTACTTGTAACATCCAATATCAAAGGTATATTTGGTTCACATAAATATGATATATATTTTCAGTATCCAAAGTCAATACTGTAATACATTTGGTTCACATAAATGAGATGCCTATTGCAGTATCCAAAGTCAATGGTACGTCCGGAGACTGGTTCACTTAAATGGAATGTCTATTTAAGAATAAGAATAAGAATATATTTATTTCCAAAATTACAAATTACAATCGTGCCTTGTAAAGCAATGTACACAAATCCAAAGGACAAAAATCTCCACAAAGACCCTGCATCTGCATCTGCGTGTGGGGAGAGTCTTCTCTGTCGCTCAAATACAGAATCAACCGCGTGGTCGGCGTCATCCACCTCCGGTCGTCCCGAAGCCGTGATACCCATTGCCAACTCAGATCCCACGGAGGAGAAAAAATAATTAAATGTGTTACAAATGTGTTTTGTTTCTGGGGGGGGGGGGGTATTCTGGGGGGGGGGGGGGGTTGGCAGTGTCAGAGTTAACAACAAACGCCTCAACCGGAAACGGCGCCTTGGCACTTGGTCGGCCAGCCACCTCGTTTACAACTGACCAAAATTTACGAGCGTCACCCGCGGATTCGTCGATTTTGGTTTTGTAATAATTGTTATTTTGTAATAATAATTGGGTAATGATCAGTTAAACTTGACTGAAGGATTGCTGATTTAGTTAAGATTGTATTAGCAATTTTGACGAAAAAATGGTCAATGCAGGTATTACTAGCAGGTCGAGTTATTGAGTTGATGCAAGGTATAAATCCATATCCATACATTTCGTCTAAGAAGCGCTCTTCTAGACTATTTTGTCCAGGTGCCAAAATGTTGCAATTTCTATCACCAACTAAAAAACGAATGCCTCGGAAATCTCGGCTTAAGTAATAATGCTCAGAAACACCATTGATAAAGTGCTCAAGACTAGAGCTCGGACTCCGAAATATAGCTAATATGTCACAAGGATTGCCGGCCCAGTCGAAGGTCACTGATAAGGCGGTGGCGACTCCTCCGAGCGACAACTGACAACAGGATGCTGTAATATTACTATCTAAGTAAATAACAATTCCGTCATTTTGGTTTATACTGTAGTACGATCGATATCAAATGTATCCATCAATGCTGCAAAGATCACTGTCATCACCTAGCCATGCTTTAGATAGAATAAGACAATTAAATTTAATATATAACCCTTGTACGGATACTAAGAACTCATCAAAGTTTTTACGATAGCTGCGGATGTTAGTGTGAATGATTTTGAATTTTGAATGTTCCACTTCAGTACTGAAGTACCCTCTCACATCTTTGAAGTCTTCAATTACCTTAAAGTTAAATTGAGGCTTCGTCAAATAAATCTTTGTTGAGGTTTACCATTTCCTCAAAATAAAAATAAAAAATATAATGTAATAATTACTAAAGAGCAAGTCCTTTAAAACAATAAAGAGAAAAGAAAAAAAAATATATATATATAATCAGGTGGTAGGCAACAGCCAGTGCTAGTCTGCCATCTAGCTAGACATAAAAAATATGGATTTAAGTATTTATAAACAGACAAGTTGCATATGTTATTGTATCAGAGTAAACTTAAAAAATATTTGCAAAAATAAAATTGCAGGCGTGGAGTAAGACGCCATTCTAATAATATCAATAACAAAGGCATTAACTTGAGTGTATGGTAATTAGGAACATAAAAATAACACTTTTTGAGTTAAAGAAGATCACTGATCACGACAATGTTGCGTAGAATTTCCCTATAGGGAAGTAGCTATTACCGTAGGTCTCATGGTAAGACTTAGGCCCGGGACCGATTTACTTTTTCATTTTAATGTCCCCAGAGGCCAAAAACACCATTCGTTCAAATTTTTATATATGTATGTATACATATATATATATATATGTATATATACATATATATATATATATTTAGATTTATATATATATATGTGTCCGTAAACACGATAACTTGAGTAATTTTTATCCGATTTTGATGAAATTTGGTTTGAAGGTGTAAGGCGGGATAAACTCGAATGAGTTCGCGATCCAGCATGATCGGACCAAGGGAACAGGGTTTTATGGGGTAAAAATTGGTTTTTCTCACTTTTTACCCTCAAAACACAAAATTTCCCAATTTTTCTCCAAACCTTCTTAAAGAGCTTAAAAAAACAAACAATTCAGTATATCAAAGTGTTTTTGTACGGTTATTGGTTACGGAGAAAACTAAAAAAAATGGTAAATTTAAAATTCCCATGTTATTCTTATGGAGAATATTGTAAAATGTTGTAGTTTGCTTGTTTATGGATATATTTTGATCAAACTTGGCAAATTTATTTATTTTATAGTAAGCTATCAATATTTTACTAAAAACACACTACTTTATTAGTTTCCTTGTAGCAGCAAACCTAGGTACTCGTTAAACCTAATGTTATTTAAATAGATCAATTGAAAATCAATTCGGCCAAATGGAAATTCGCTTAGACGGCAGGTTTGCTGCGGCGGGGGTATCTCTTTAATTTCCGGGAGCAGTATTATATACTAATTCCCCCCTGCGGTTTCGGGGTTAGAATAGAACCGCAGCCTTCCCGGGCTTGTCGTAAGAGGCGACTAAAAGGGTGACCGACGCTCTCACTGGGAGTCCTTGGGAGTGCCCCTGTTGTGTTTGCAGGGGTTGATGTGTGCTCTGCACTGCCGATGGGTATTCTCAGTGAGTCGTGAGAAACCAGCCATTTCGGTCCTTGGTCAGGGAGTGCGGCATGGATGTAGAGGTCGGGCTCTACATTGTGACGGGTGACCCCCGGCACGTCAGGTATCCGGTGCTGGGAAAACGGAGGTTGGGCCTCGGGGAACTGGGGTAGGGGCGCTGTCCCCGAGGGTATACCCGTTCCTGACTATTCCGGGCCGCCCCTTGCCGCACGATGCGCTGGTAAACACAAGATGGCTTTTATAACAAATACCCTGAACACATCTTTAATAAGTAGCTCGAATGAGCAAGAAAAGAAGTCGGAAGTAGAGCGAGACCCTTTTGGGCGAAGCTCCAAGGTCCAGAGATCGCCAACATTGAAAGGCGTGAAGACGTCCCCTCCACCTGCATCTTTCAGGTGTACAAAAGACTTGACTTTGGGATCTCCCTTGACAAGTGGAGAAGGAAACGGTGGACCACCCTCTAAGTCTGGTGAAGGGATGCCGGAGGAATCCCTAACAACAGCGTTAGATTTGGAAGTGTCGGGAATGGTACTTCTGCGTCAGCAATATCTCGACGCAGAAAATGACATTGAAAACCGGCTTCGAAACATGGAGCAGACCATAAAGGCAATGCTTGAAACCTTTAAGACGCAGAGAGGAGTTAACCAAGTGGTTAAAAATGGCATGGCTAAGCTCGAGGACGACCTTGGTTTTGTCTTCGCCTGCCGGCTGGTGAGCAAGGCGGCCATGGAAAGGATCGCCGAGAAGGTGGTGTCCCTACCTGACGACAATGCGCGACCTTCCAAGAAACGCAGGAGGCCTACATCAGAAAGCCCTCCAAAAAGAGAAGAGGTTGTTCAGACAGCAAAGCCTAAAGTTAAGGTCAAGGCGACCCAGACTTCTAGGTCCTTCTCTGACGTAGTTGCCGCTCCAGCGAAACCTCAACAGCCACAGCAACCTGCGACACCCATTGAGGGTAGCTCCCGAAAGGGGTCAGTCGTAGAAACACCATCTGGGACTGTGTGGGAAAAGCGCCTTACGAAAAAGGAGAAGAGGAAATTGAGGCACGCGGAAGTCGGCTCCAAGACATATGTGGCAGTGAGGGCGCAATCGACCGGCGTGGCCCAAGCTGTGCCTGGCTCGGCACTCGCTAAAAAGTCGCGGCCCAAAAAGCCCAGGACTGAGGCAATTTTGGTCAAGCCTTTGGAGGGAAGATCATTCGCCGAAGTCTTGGGTGTTATCAAGGCCAAGGCTAAGCCAGAGCAAACCGACACGGTTGTACGGTCGATTAGACAAACCCGGGACGGGGACGTCCTCCTCGAACTGGGTAAGTCTAAAGATAAAGCCGCCTTTGCTGCCGAACTAAAGGCAGCTGTGGAAGGTCAGGGCACCGTTCGTGCTCTCGAACCCAAGACGTCCGTCGAGGTTCGGGATATGGATTGCGTGTCAACGGAGGATGACGTCATTGATGCCCTAAAAAAAGCTGTCCCCGAGCTTGCCGGACAAACGGCTAGTCTGAGGGTGTGGCTCACGAAACCAAACCGGAGTCAACAGCGGATGGCGGTCGCCGAAATGGCAGACGCAAACGCCAGTAAGGTTTTGGCACTCCAGCATTTGAGGGTTGGATGGGTTAATTGCAGGTTGAGACGGAGGGTGGAAGTAACGAGGTGTTTTAAATGCCTTGATTTCGGCCATTCCTCCCGAAACTGCGAAGGGCCCGACCGAGGCAAGAACTGCCTTCGATGCGGGGAGGTGGGTCACACTCGTAGGGACTGTAAAGTTGAGACCTGTTTCCTCTGTAAGGAGAAAGGCCTCAATGATAAAAACGCTAAACATATAGCTGGGTCTGGGCAGTGCAGTGCATTTAAAGGCGCACTACAACAAGCGAAAGCCCAACCACGAAGATAAGGATCCTCCAGTGCAATGTAGATCGATCCAGGACGGCTGACGCGCTTCTCAGTCAGCTTGCCCTCGAACACGGTGTTGACGCGCTCTTGGTCAGCGAACAGTATCAGTACCGGGACAGGGACCCATCTCTTTGGTTTCCCGATACACTTGGTACTGCTGCGTTCTGGGTTCGTAATACAGCTAAAGTGCAGGTAAGGAGTCACGCGAAGGGCCGAGGATTCGTTTGGGTCCGGTGCGGGGATGTCACTTACTTTAGTGTATACCTCACCCCCAACGAGGCTATCCGTGACTTTCGTGGAAAGATAGACCGCCTGGAAGAGAGCGTGCGCGATACCGCCGGGCACGTTGTCGTGGCGGGGGATTTCAATGCTAGGGCTGTCGAGTGGGGAATGACTCTCACTAATTCCCGGGGGAAGTACATCCTGGACTTTGCTGCCAGGGCTGGACTTGTTGTCATAAACGAGGGCAACACGCCAACTTTCCAGCGTCCCGGAATGAGGGGAACGATCCCCGACATCACGCTTGCATCTGAGTCCCTCTTGCCGAGGATACGAGCCTGGAGAGTCCTAGAGGATTATACGGCCAGTGACCACCAGTACATCATTTTTGATGTCATGGATAGTCATCAGAGACAAGCTACCGTGTCTCGGCAGGTGCCCGTTCGGTGGAACACCAAAAAGCTGGACGTGGCCAAATTCACCGAAGTCATACTACGGGGAGAGCCAGTGGTACCTGCTGCATCCGGCGTGGCTCACGCAGAGACATCAGTTACATCATTGATGAGGCTGATAGTCTCGGCCTGCGAAGAGTCAATGCCTCGCAGGATATCCCGGTGCGATAAGCGACCTGTGTACTGGTGGACAACCGAGATCGCAGAACTACGACGGGCAGCATTGAGAGCCAGACGTCTTGCTACCAGGGCTAGAGAACCTGAAGATAGACGTCTTAAGTCTGACGCTTACAAGGTGGCAAGGAAGTCTCTTCGCCGGGCCATTAACCGGAGCAAATGCAGTTGCTGGGAGAAATTAAGGGACGATGTCGATTCCGATCCGTGGGGCCTTGGTTACAAGATAGTAACCAAGAAGCTTGGCACCCGCTCTCCACCTTCCGTTATGGACGGGGCCTCTATGGAGAGGATCGTAAAGTCCCTTTTCCCGACTCACACACTGCGTCCATTGCGGGAGTTCGGAAGGGTGGACGACGTACCGCTTTTCAGTCTCGAGGAGTTGGAGGCGGCCGTTCTGTCCCTGAAGAACAACAAGGCTCCTGGACCGGATGGGGTACCTGGTGAGGCCCTGAAGAAAGTCTTTTCAATAAACCCACAAATCCTTTTGAGCACGTACAATGCCTGTCTGGCCGAGGGGAAGTTTCCCTTCTGCTGGAAAACAGCTAGGCTTGTGCTCGTGGGGAAGGGAAAAGGAAACCCAGACCTACCCTCCTCTTACAGACCTCTCTGTATGTTGGACACTGCTGGGAAAGTCTTGGAAAAGTTGATCCGTTCCCGACTGAATTCAGCCGTGGTTGCTGCAGGGAATCTATCCCCTCGTCAGTACGGTTTCAGGAAGGGACGGTCAACGGTTGACGCTATTGAGGAGGTAAAGCGAGCCGTAATGAGAGCTGAGGAGTTTAACAACTATTCTCGTCGGGTTGTGCTGCTTGTAACACTTGATGTGCGAAACGCATTTAATTCCGCGAGGTGGTGCGATATGCTCGACGCACTGGAGAACACTTTCCACGTCCCGGCATACCTCATGCGCATGATAGAGGACTACCTCCGGTACCGCCTCATCATTTACGACACTACAGAAGGCTCCAGGACGATGGATGTAACTTCTGGTGCTGCTCAAGGATCCATACTGGGCCCGGACCTCTGGAACGTCGCCTACGACAGCCTCTTGAGATCCGAGATGCCTGAGGAAACCGTCCTAGTTGGGTATGCAGATGACGTTGCGGCTTTAATAGCTGCACGTAGCATTGAGCTTGCCCAGCTGAAACTAAATCGAGTCATGCGAACCATTAACGCATGGATGGCAGAACATGGTCTCTCGCTCGCTCTGAGCAAAACTGAGATTGTCATTCTGACTAAAAAGAGGATTGACACCATCGTGCCTTTGATGGTGGGGAACGTTGAAGTCCAAACCACTCGTGCCGCAAAGTACCTTGGGGTCATGGTGGACAGCAAGCTCAGCTGGCGAGACCAGATCACCCGTACGGCGGACAAGGCCGCTAAAATGGTTTCTTCCCTTAGTCGGTTAATGGCCAATGTCGGAGGTCCACGGTCCAGCCGCAGAAGGCTGTTGATGTCTGCGGTCCAGTCAGTGCTCCTGTACGGTGCGGAGGTCTGGGCAGACGCTCTCAATAAGGAGGTATATAGGATGCGGCTCGCCCGAGTGCAGCGTCAGGCAGCACTAAGGGTAGCATCTGCCTATCGAACAGTGTCCGAACCCGCCGTCCTGGTGGTTGCTGGAGTCATCCCCGTCAAACTTTTGGCGGCGGAGAGGAAGGCAATTTATCAGCGCCGTGGGGAGGACCAGGCAAGTATTGAGGAACGCACCCGGACCTTCCAGCTGTGGCAGGAGAGCTGGGAACAGGAGACAAGGGGGCTCTGGACCAGGCGACTGATACAACAGGTCCAACCTTGGGTTAATCGGCGGTGCGGAGAGGTGAACTTCTACCTCACCCAATTTCTGACGGGTCACGGCTTTTTCCGGTCGTACTTGTTCAGGATGGGCAAAGCCGTGTCACCCGATTGCATATACTGCCCAGGCATTCCCGATGACGTGGAACACACTTTCTTCCACTGCCAGCATTGGGAAAGGCCCCGCCTAGAGGCTCAACAGTTCGTAGGACTGCTGTCGGTGGACATGGTCATACCGATGATGATGGAGGGTGAGGACAATTGGACCTGTGTGTCACTTTACATCCAGGGTGTTCTCCGCGCCAAGAAGCTTGACCTCGACCGGGATGCGGTGTAGGTCAAAAAATAAATAATGCCAGAAACGGTGCGAGCCCTGTGGGCTTAGGTCACATGTTGGCCTGACTTGAAGTAATGTGACAAACAATTCCAGGTCTGTGTCCAACAGAGTAGAGGGGGTTTTTTAGTGAGTAGTCTGTGATAAACTCAGGAGTCTCACACTACAGGCTGGCTACCTGTGTGCGTAAAAGCATTTTCCCTCCTCACCCTAAAAAAAAAAAAAAAAAAAAAAAAAAAATTATATACTAATTAAATTAAATGCTTCACAAACTAACTTTACTGGGAAACTGTGTAAATAAAAATATATGTTTAGTTTATAGATAGAATAATTTATCAAGTATTCATGGACAAGAAAATACAAAGTCACTGTGAAATAACGTGTAGTGTTTATTTAGTTAGAATACAAATACAAACAAAAACACAGAATTTTGTGACCATTCACAAATTGGGTATGGTTATCATTACAGGGATAATGCACTCGCAATCATCAGATAAGAAAAGCAGAGATGGGGGGGCTTACCATCAATGCAAATGTTGATAATGAGCAATGTTGGTTAACACGTGTTATTTATATTGCTATTCTTTGGGATTATAATTATATTATTTTTATTTATTTAGTTTATTGAGAATTGAGATGGATAGTGCTTTAGTGTTACGATTAGTTTATTTTGCATTAAGGATTATGTGGTTTTAGAGTAAAGTTATAAACAATAGCTTAAGTTTAACTGAAATAATGTGGTAAAAGTATTAATATTTACATTGAAAACTCATAATGGATCTGGAATGTTATAATTGGATTGCATTTATCTTTAGATGTAATAATCTTACGAAACTGTGACAGATTTATTCCTAGTTAGCCTATGCTATCATTTTATATTTATATTGCTCAGGAACAAATGCTCAATTAAATTCGAGACAACTGCAGCTAGTTAAAAAATATTTATAACTATAGCGTTTATTTCAATGTTTGAGGAGTGAAAAAATTATGTTTTACTAACGCGGCATCTACAAAAATATAGGTATTGATTTTAAGTAAAACTATATTATGAAGAATAATTATGGTTATTTACTGCATTTCATTGTCTTGTTTGGCTGGCCACTCAGTTGGCTGCGGGTGTGGGAGTGGAGGCTGTGGAGTCCCATCAGGAGAGGTACTGACAGCGGCGGGGGCGAAGTCCATGTTGTCACCTGTTGAGGACACTGGGGAGCGATATGGTCCACCGATTCTGTTCAGATCGCCTAATTCTCACACTCGAGCAATCCTTCCCTTGGGTGATTTCCTCACCAGAACACGTCCATCCGCTACCCAGACCGATGCGAGTCTTTGATCCTTCACAAAGTCCCTACCTTTGTTGAACACTTCCCTCGTATGTACTGTTAAGTGTTCATTGAAGTAAATCAGTGTGTATATCATTTGGGAACCTATCATGAGGCTCGTTTGCTTGTAACACCCGTTTAGATTTCCTTGCAATCATCCAGTCGTTCTTGTAGACTCGGGAAACAAATTTTACCTCGATAGGGGGATGACGTTGACCTTCTCCTGCAGGGAGGCGATGGGCTGCTGAAATTTGATATGGATAGTAAGACATGCGCAGAAGGTTTACAGTACCATTTACAGTTTATTTACAGTATCCAAAGCCAATGGCACATCCGCTTCACATAATGAGATGTATACTTGCAACATTCGAAGTCAATGCTACATCTGTTTCTCGTAAATGAGATCTCCACTTGTATCTTAAGTCAATAGTACATCTGGTTCACATAAATGAGAAATTTCCTTGCAGTATCCAATGTCAATGATATATTTCGTTTACATTAATAGAATGCCCATTTGCACTATCCAAAGTCAATGATACGTCTGGTTCACTTAAATGGAATGCCTATTTGCAGTATTCAAAGTCTATGGTATGACAATTTAACGTAAATGGAATGTCTACCTGTAGTATCCAAAATCAATGGTGTATTTTGTTCCATTAATGGCTATTTGGAGTATCTAAAGCCTAAAGTCTAAAATATCTAAAGTGGAGTGCATTAGCCTAATATTCTGGTGACCCCAATTATATTAAATTAGTTAGTCATTTGTATTAAATTATGCTCAACGATATTAATCCGATTTTTCTTCCCTTTTTTCTGTATTTGGAATGTGCTAGTTTAGATTATTCATGGACTAACACATGCTACGACTCTTTCGTTTGCCCTTCTATTGTTATCTTGCATAGTGTCATGGTGACCAATAACCCCATAAGACCCATGTTAAATTTAAAAAAAAAATTAAATTCATGTAGAGAAAAGCCTATTTGTCCAACTTATACCATTTCAAATCTACACCTTCCCTTAGTTTGGTTACTTTGACTGTGCTAAATATGAAAGAGTAAATCGGTCCCGGGCCTGGGTCTTACCGTGCCACCTACGGTAATAGCTACTTCCCTACAGGGAAATTCGCTAATAAATATATTATTATTTTCAAAATCCAATTTCAAAGATTTTAGCTACAATTTCAAATATACAATTGTTAGTTTTAAGATACTGTGGCTGTCTTTCTGTTAGCAGTGACGTGATTTCACTCCATAATTTTTGTTTGTTGAATATTTATTTTTGGGTAATATATTTACGCAGTTTCAACAATGAACTTGAGAGTTTTTGCAAATTGATGTAACCGACACAGTTTTTGATGCTCAATGAAAAGAGATCTTGCAATATTTATCATTTGGCACGTACAGGCAAAGCACCTCTTTGGAGCACATCCATTTAAGTTATTGCAATAAATCGTCAATAGGTATAGCAGCCAATTACAAACCATAAGGTATTATTTATCTATGAACTTTGATGCTTACATCTATCCAGGAAAACATGAATTTCAATCACGATTTTAAAACATCAGGAAGGCTTACTGGAAGTTTTTTTCAAATCTCAGCTTGGTAAAATTTCTAATCAGCGAAACCTATTATGATGCCGATTAAAGATTATTTTACTGCTACAGGAGCTGCAGTCAAATAATGCGTTATTGGATTTGTCACTAGTGTCAAAGCAAGAATCGAACCCTTAATAAAAGCTCGGTAATTGGTCAGTGCGTTAATTGATGTTTGAAGCATTTTGGCCCGTCGAGCTCTTCACTGAGAATGTATTGCTGGACAGTTGCTAATAGAACCGTTGCTATTTAACCGAATAGTGCTCGCTTGAAAATGTGAAGGCTAATGGTTCGCTCCATAGGTAGGTTGATCTTGGACTGTGTACGTTGTATTTGTCATTGGGCTATTGATTAAATATCATGCCTAGCAAAACGTCTAAGTTAGAGACCAGGTCCAATTAAAAATAAGAACGTGGAAATGGTGTTGTAAACACACAACGAAAGTAGAAGGGCACGTAAAGCCAATTTACTGACAAGAAAAAGCCGCAATGCTTAAAAGACAAAAATTCGTTAAGTGACTTTGAAGAATACATAACATCTTTTGTCATATCCATGGTAAAAATCTCAAACTACATTTTAGCAGAAGATAAGACATTGCTTTATGCTGCAAATGCAATAAAAGCAATCGAATTGTTCAACGAGAAAAATAATCTATACATATATCTATTTCTATATCTGTATTCTATATATAAAATATATATACATACTGTATATCTTATAAATTAATAGGCAAGCATGTTTCTTTAAACCCTTTTTTCTCAGCTCGTGTGCATATCTGGGAAAATCTACGCATACTGTTGGAAATATATTTTCCTGAAGATGTGCAGAATCCCTTTATAAATTAAAATAGACTCAAAAATAAGGACAAAATCCCCCCGCCACAGCAAACCTGCAGATTAAGCGAATTTCCACTTGTCTGATCACATTTTTACTAAAATATTTCCATAAATAAGACATATTTATTCCCAATTTAAATAGCATTAGATTTAACGAGTGCTTAGGCTTGCTGATACGGGGAAGGTAAAAAGTGTTTTTTGACCAAACGTCAATAGTGTAGTATGAAATAAATAAATTTGCCAAATTTTATTAAAATCTATCCATAAGCAAGTCAACTGCAACAGTTTTCATTTTTTCCATAAGAATAACATGGAAATTTTAAATTACACTTTTTGTATTTTCTCCGTGACCGTTAGGCCTACAACAATGCTTCCATATACAAAATGTTTCTTTTTTTAAGCTCTACAAAATGGTTGGGAAAGATATTCCAAAATTTTATGTTTTTAGGGTCAAAAATGGGGAAACCCCATTTTTACCCCATAAAACCCCCCATAAACCCCCGTTCCCATGGTCCGATCATGCTGGTTCGCAAAATCGTTCAAATAAATGTAGGTATACACGTTTATACCAAATTTCACCAAAATCGGACCATTTTTATTCGAGTTATCGTGCTAACAGACATATTGAATTTTGACTAATATATAACTAATATATAACTTACCATGTAAACTAATATATAACTAATATATAATTAATACGCTACATGAAACTTTGTCGGTTGAACTCCTCCGCCATTTCATAAACCGATTTTATCCATTGACGTCTCATTGGAAAGAGCGTGTCGCGTAGATTTGCAAACTGGCCTTACATTTTTGAAAAAGTCTCTTGGGCTCCGCCCCAGTGGATTTTAAGGTTCCCATGTTATACTTATGGAGAATGTAATTGTATTTCTTGAGCAATCATTGAAAGAACCTATTTGTTTACCACGAATACTACTGTACTATTTTGTAGGAAACATGGACTTAACATTATGATAATTGGCAAAGGAAACCCCTCTAAGGCTGATTTTAACCGGTAAGGCAAGGACATTAAATACAAGTTTTCATGAAGGTCAAGTGATTTAAAAAAAGAATATGATTACATCCAAGAAACCTTAGTACTGTAAAACTTAAATTGGAGGCTTCGTATTATTCACATTTAAGGGAAACAACAAACCATCCAAACCACATTAGGCCTTTCAATTTTGAATTTTTCCAGGTAAATATAATTTACGTTATAACAATAACTAGCCAAATTAATTCCAATTGAAGCAAATACAATTATGTCAGAGAGGTTATGCAGAGAATCAGGTAGTTCGTAAGTAATGTAAACATAATGTCCAATGTAACCAATGTACCATAATGAAAAAAAACCAGATCAATTTTTGAAAAATAATAAAATATTTACAAGAAATGTTGATAATATAGATTTGTCAAGCACGTAATCTATTCGTTGAGTCTTTTAAATTCATCGGAAATTATGATTTTTATTCGTTTTTAATTAAGTTATTTGTTTTTCAATAACTACTTTACTTATTTGCAATTGCTCGATTTCGAGCAACATGTACACTAGTATATATATATATATATATATATATATATATATATATATATATATATATATATATATAGTAGAGTCCCACAAACTTGGCACTCGATAACCCGGCAGTCTGGATAACTCGGCCATCACCTGGCTCAAAAAATTAGTGATATTTTGAGTCTGAGTTAAACATGGACTCAAGCCAGCTCGAGTAAAATCATTTACAACTCGTACCAAGGATTTTTGTACTATATCTGATGGCTTAATACTGACTTGTAATTAAAAAAATGGAGGTTAAAAAGCTTAAAAATTTTATTGTCCTTATTTTTAACCCTAGTTCCCGATAACCTGGCATTTCACAAACTCGGCACCCTTCCAGTCCACATTACGCCGAGTTTGCGGGACTCTACGATGAATTTGAACGGATGGTGTTTTTGGCCTCTAGGGACCTCATAAGGAAAAAGTAAATCGGTCCTGGGTCCAGGTCTTACCATGAGACCTACGGTAATAGCTCATTCTCTATATGGGAAATTCGCTAAAATGGATTTACAATTTTAAATAAATTAACATGGGCTTTATGGGTTGCCATGCTGGTGACGAAATAACAACGAAATATAAACAGAAAATAAAAACAAATGGAAGAAATTCCAATCTCATGTTTTATTTACAGTAGATAATAGAGATTTCTGTACATTACACATTTTTGGTCGAGTTTTCGACCACTGGACGACCTCTAGTATTACTTAAATAGGCTACGTAAGGCAATTCTTTACGTCAAAATTGTGGGCGTCTGTATGGGAAGTCGTAGAACGATGCGAGATGGCTCAAATTAAGTCTTAATCCCATAACGGCGGAAAAATAGTAATACAGTATTCCCAAAATCTTAACACCAAATTTGATATAACTTAAAACTTCTCCATAAGAATAGAATTGGAAACCATTTATAGCTAATTTTTGTTTACTTTAATCATTGACTATATAACCCATAGTCAATGCTTCAATATAGCTGATCGTGATTTATCATCAAGCCAGTAGGTACGCAAAATTAACATTTGGATTACTTTCACCAGTCAACTCTGCAGTGTACTGTATACTATATAAAACCAGGGATAACGTTACTTATGATTGAGACTATTTCGTTCGTTTTACAATGTTGAAATAAATAATTTTACTGTGAAATTTGCAAATTTGAAATTTTTTACCGTGTATTTTTATGTAAATTTGTTAAGCGTATGATAAGTAGTAGAATCAAGATAGATGGCTCAAATCAAAAGAATTGAACTTTGATTGTCTAGAAAAATAATAAGGTTACAAACATTTTAACAGAAAATTTGACAAAAAAATTTATATAATGGAAGCAAGTAGAGTAAAACATTTCTGATTTTTATCTTTAAAAACATATATTCACAAAGTTTACTAAATTATTTACTTTGTTAACATTTCTTTACATTTGAAAGTTATTGTTGTGTTGAAGGAATGTTTAACATGGAATAACCACATTGACGAAATAATCGACGATACAAGATTAAATAGAAATTCTGTTTTTAGCGAATTTCCCATATAGGGAATAAGCTATTACCGCAGTACTCATGGTAAGACCTGTACCTGGGACCGATTTATTTTTTCGTTTTGAGGTCCCTAGAGGCCAAAAACACCATCCGTTCAAATTCATGTACGATAACTCGAGCAAAAATGATCCGATTTTTATGAAATTTGGTACAAACGTGTGGTTTTTCCAATTTTTGACCCTAAAAGCGCAACATTTTACAATTTATTTTCACACCATTTTGTAGAGCATAAAAAAACAAATGATTTAGTATATTGAAGCGTTATTGTGCGCCTAATGGTTACGGAGAAAATTCCAAATAACTGTAAATTTAAAATCCCTATGTTATTCTTAGGGAGAATAAGTCAACTGTTGTAGTTTGCTTGTTTATGAACATATTATGATCGAATTTGGAAAATTCAATAATTTCTTACTAAACTATTAACATAAAAAAACCCACCTTTTTACCCTCCCAGTTGCAGCAAACCTAAGTACTCGTTAAACTAATTCTATTTAAATAGGGAATGAATATGATATTTTTAAGAAGGCATTTTAGTGTAAATCCAATCAGGCTAATGGAAATTCGCTTAGTCTGCAAGTTTGCTGTGGCGGGGGTATTTTTACATAATATGTTGAAGATTATACAGGGTGTTCATTTGAAAACTTTCCATATCTGTTGTGTGCAAAGGTAAGGCTTTTAACATTTGTTTGTTCTCATTTACCCCTAATTTGGACATGCCAAATCCAATAAAATTATTTTCAATTTTGAAAATGCCCCAAAAGGGCCCAATTCGGGGGGTAGGGGTGCTTTTTGAGAAATTTTCAAATGGAAACATGGGTTGTGTGATACATCAATTTAAAGGTCTAATCACCCCAATCATTTTGGTGCAAAAAAAGTTTAATTATCTTTAACCGTATTTACAGGGTGGGTCAAAATGTTTTAAAAAAGGACTTAGAAGTTAAGTACCGTATTACCCTAACTACTGAACGAAACAGTGCCAAATTTCTTTCCAAGCTTATTCTTGAGCTACCCTTTAAGATAACTTGTAGTAAGGGCATTTTCCAAGTTATTTTCTAATTTTTAAAAAATCCCAAATTTTAAGAATAAAAGAAAGCTGAAAACTCAAAATTCTTAAATAGCAAGGTATAACAAATTTCATACCACGTGAAAGGTCCTTTTTTAACAAACATTTTACGTATTTAAGTTTTCTTTCTATCTCTTACCGTTTAAAAATTGCAGTAGAAAAACATAATTTTCTATGGTAAAATTGTAACTAGTTTTCTAATAAAACACATTGCACTTTGTTCAACGATGTAGTAGGATTCATAACAAATTGATCAACTACTTTTACGTGTGTCAGAATTCATCTTGGACCCCTCATCCTGTTCTTTTCTCATTGGTAACTGAGCCAGTTTCAGAAAACTTCCTAACTAAATCATTTACAGCCATATGACTCAAGGTCTTACCTGGATATCTATTGTTAAACACTTTGCAGTTATCCTGGAACACTTTTGTTATGACCAATAAGTAAAATAAAGTCTATTTTTTTAAGTTTACACCATATTTGATTAGGTACGACAGGAAATGGTACTTTTGAAATTAATACTACCATTGACTAGTCAATGGTACTACAGAAAGCGGCCCACGCTTGGGGTTTTCTCATCAGCTATAAAACTTGTTTTTCACAAAGTAAAACGTAATGACTTGTTTGCCTATCTGCCTAAAAATAATTATGAATTGTTTCCTTCAGTTATTACACCATTTAATGTGTCTATTGACGAATTTTGGCTGTTTTATTAGAAAACTAGTTACAATTTTACCATAGAAAATTATGTTTTTCTACTGCAATTTTTAAACGGTAAGAGATAGAAAGAAAACTTAAATACGTAAAATGTTTGTTAAAAAAGGACCTTTCACGTGGTATGAAATTTGTTATACCTTGCTATTTAAGAATTTTGAGTTTTCAGCTTTCTTTTATTCTTAAAATTTGGGATTTTTTAAAAATTAGAAAATAACTTGGAAAATGCCCTTACTACAAGTTATCTTAAAGAGTAGCTCAAGAATAAGCTTGGAAAGAAATTTGGCGCTGTTCCGTTCAGTAGTTAGGGTAATACGGTACTTAACTTCTAAGTCCTTTTTTAAAACATTTTGAACCACCCTGTAAATACGGTTAAAGATAATTAAACTTTTTTTGCACCAAAATGATCGGGGTGATTAGACCTTTAAATTGATGTATCACACAACCCATGTTTACATTTGAAAATTTCTCAAAAAGCACCCCTACCCCCCAAATTGGGCCCTTTTGGGGCATTTTTCAAAATTGAAAATAATTTTATTGGATTTGGCATGTCCAAATTAGGGGTAAATGAGAACAAACAAGTGTTAAAAGCCTTACCTTTGCACACAACAGATATGGAAAGTTTTCAAATGAACACCCTGTATATAAATAAACTTTTATGCAAATATATTAACATTTTATTTGACACTTATAGTAGTGTTTAATCAACAAAGTAAATAGTCTGGGAATAAAGATGACGTATGTACAGGTAATTTGTTTATTAAATGTTACCATGACCAGTTCCATTTGGAGGAAAAAATAATATTACAGTATCAGGAAATTTTAACCATGCACCGCCTGTTGCTCCAAGCAAAACAGGTTTAAATAAGGCCCGGCATGCGTAGTATAGATAATAAAGGGAGCATTCATAAACTTCATAAACATAGATTTTACTGATGTTCCAGTAAAAAGTCATATTCTTTTATCACTGTAAAATAAAAATTAGATCACTGTTAAAATAATAGTATATTATGTTACTAGTCCTGAAAATAAGTGTTTACCAGACGAGTGTGGTCGTTCCCGTGCGAGACGAAGTCGAAAACGGGATTACCATACGAGTCCGGTAACACATTTTGGACGAGTTACGTACGATAGTTTACACCATACTACTAAATCTGTACAAATCCTTGTATATTTCCACCAACTAAAGGACTAAACAATTTATGAGTAAAATAAACTTTTTTAAAACAAAACGTTTTTAAACGCACTAAAAAGTAGAAAATAATTTATAAATATGTGGGGAGTATAAATACTTGTAAGATTTAACAAACATACAAACAAACACACAAACTTTCACATTTATAGTATTAGTAAGATTGTTTATCTCTTATTTTGAAATGTTTGTTTGTATATATAATCTCTTGGGAGCATAACCTGTATCTCTTAACCTCTGCTCTTCGAACTGTCAAATTTAATTATTTACAGCTGACTTAAAATAATTGTTATACAGTATTTACATTCTTTCAAAATGTAAACAAGGAAAATTTGGAAGCCGATGGGGCGTAGCCCAAGATAACTATTAAAATTAAATGATATAATATTGAATTATCATCCATTTGTGAGCTATGTTTCAAATTTCAAGTCTCTAGCTCATCGGGAACTTCGTTTAAAATTGACATCAAAATTTGTAGGAAAGCGAGCTAATGAAATCAAGCCCATGAGGCGTAGCCCAAGAGAAATGTGAAAATTAAATGATATAATATCGCATTGTCATCCATTTGTGAGCTATGTTTCAAATTTCAAGTCTCTAGCTCACCGGGAAGTATAGCGATTTTATTATTATGATTTTATTTGCAAGAAAGTGAGTTAATAAAAACAAGCTCATGGGGCGTAGCCCAAGGGAAATATGAAAATTAAATGATATAATATTGCATTGTCTTCCATTTGTGAGCTATATTTCAAGTTTCAAGTCTCTAGCTCATAGGGAAGTTAGTATAAAATTGATTGCAAAATCTGTACCGGACAAGAAAGCGAGCTAAAAAAACGTTTTAATGATAAAATCACTAGTCATAACCTCTAAGAGAGGTTATGTTTTTGTTTATAACCACTCATTGCTAAATACAGTATAATCAGCCGATTGATGTCCGGTAAAACTCATTACAGTGCAGCAGTGCGCAATGAAACCCCATTTGAATAACTGGCGGCAAACAGCTGTTTTCTGGACTAAATCCTTGCGTGGGGGGTTCGTCAAAATAATGTAGTGTAGCGTAAACAAATTTCGCATATTCTTTTCATATCTAACTAGCTTACCCCGTCGTGGTTTTGCTCACGAAAATTTATGTAAAACATAAGTGACCACGTTAAACTAAGAGAGAACTTCTTCATTTACAGCTTGATCGTCTACCAGGAGCTTCGGACTGATGCCACTCTGAAACAACCTACATAATAATTCTGGCCAGAAAACAATGACCTAATAGTCCAATAGTATTTTCAGATCTCTCATAACTTTATTGGAAAGTTTTATGTATCTTAAAGTAATATTAAGTAACATAATCACCTTGCACGATGTTTTTTGTGGTTCTTATAACCCTCAAAGGCCCGAAACAGTGGCTGGTCTACAGCCGGGCTATATAGCCCCGAGTCTACAGTGTCTATGATGTTTTTACTAAGCGAAATGTAGGCCTACTCACACAAGAGTGGTTTTCCTAACCTCTCGTTAAAGGAATTATTAACACTCGATATTATGCATACATTTCTATACGAAAACAACCATAAATAGCTAATACTTGTTACATAATTCGAAAAAAAATAACGTGAACTAGGATTGTAAAGCAAAATAGTTATCTGAAATTGCATGATTGTGCCATCTTTATTAGCCTAGGGATGGACGCGATTGAACTTATCAAGTACTTCTGATCTTCTCTCTTGAGCACCCATTATAAATAATCATAAAGTAGTGATAGAGGAGGTTGACACCTTCCTTTAAAGTACAGTATTAGATGAAAATCGGTTGTAAATTATCGTTCCTTTCACATTAATAAATTCTTAACACATAAAATAATATGCTTTTTTTTAGAAACAGAAACAAATTTAGTGTACATATCTTGATTTTTATTTGCTCCCCCTATACATAGTAAATGGAGAAAGTAATGTTTTCGTCGAAATTTTCGAGTTTGAGGTTTGAGTTTTGAGTGGATATATCCGTTTTGGCCCCTCCTGAACCCAAAAAAGTGGTCTTCGAAGTGATGTCTGTGTGTGTGTGTGTGTGTGTGTGTGTGTGTGTGAGTGTGCGTGTGTGTGGATGTGTGGATGTGTACATAGCTGCAGACCACACCTGTAGTCCGATTTTAATGGAATTTGGTATGTAGGTACTAGTCCATCGTATCTCCAGGAATTTCTTTCCAATTTTTCGAAACTTTGTTTTTTAATGGCGATTTTTCCATAAATTAACGGAAAATAGTATATTTTCGTAAATGGCACGAACGATTTTGATAAACGTTATAGTCCTTGAAATTCTGAACAAAATAATAGAAAATCACATTTCCGTAAAAATTACGGATCTAAAGTTATTGCAACTTATGTTATTTTTTTATAAAAACCCCATAAAATAACAAAAAATCTGATTTACAAAAAGACCGTTTTCGACTAAAATTCATGGTCCTTTGATTTTTTAACAAAATGGTTCAAATCCCATTTCCGTAAAGGTTACGGATTTATGGTCCTAAAAATGAATCTATTATGGTCCTTATAATTTCTAAACAAAATAGCAATCAAATATGCAATCCCCCATTGATATCGTTGCTGTAACAATTATAGTTCAAAGATTATAATGCAACTTTTGTGATTTTTTCCCTGTAGAATATCATAGTTATTCCCACCACTTACCAATGATAAAAGTTGTCGAGAAGCTAATGGGAGAAAGTATGTGTCAGGTTGCTGATACAGTTTATTAAATTTGTTTAACGATTACAAAAAGTGTTATGCAGTAAAACACCAAATTTCAAGCCATAAAATAATTTAAACATTTTTGTTTTTTCTGCCCCTGAGCTATAAGACTTAATAAATGGTTTTAAGACGTCCTCCTGCCGCCGATAACCGTGACGGGCCCGTTCGATGGATTGATCTCGTTCGTAATATGTTTTATACTTGTTCGTGTTTAAATTTATGTGTTTTTTACGTCCTGTATTGTTTTTATAAACTTTTTAACGACGTCAATTTGACCGATATGTGAGCAAGAAGTTATCCTGCTGACTTACGTGATCATGGTGCAACACAGCATCGAAACCTGGTTGTAGAGTTTTAACGACCATTTGAGCTACTGATAAAGGTAACTTAAAACCATTCATAAAATAATGCAAAGATTTTTATTTAAATTAAATAAATACAGTACAATCAACCGGCTTTTAATAGTATAACATTCAAAAATATTCATCCGTGGAAATGTAAACAAATCTTTTATCTATAAGGATAACACTGGAACTTTAGAGGTCACTGGGGCAGAGCCCTGATGGAAATTCTTGAAAACGCTTCTTATTGCACACCTAGAGCCTAATTAGAATCTCGATGCCAATTCCTGAGTTCTTATGGCTAGTAGATTTTGAAAAACTGTGATCAGTGAGTGGTATTCGACTTTTATAAGTATAGATTACAGTGAATACCGGAGGTAGTTTTCGTTCTAACTATCCGTTCTAGTTCTTAATTATCACCTTTAACCCACTGAATGTTTAAATAGGCCTATTCGGATAGGATGTGTAGTCAATCATACCTTTAGAAGGAATGCCGATGCCACCAAATAAACTTACACTATGAGTAGTTTAAATATTTATGTTGTATCAGACACAGATCTATGGTTAAGTTTGGTCAATGAGGCCTTTACACTGATTTTGTTAAACCTTTACAAAAAGAGTCTAAAAAGAAATAATAAATGAGTCAGGGTGCTAGTTAAGTGACTTTTACCAAGATCTAAGCATTATCTCAACATACAAACATACAAATATGCCTTTTCATATTTCACAATGCCAATTTCTGAAAATCGAATTCCAATCAGGGAAGTCTTTTTTTATTATCATTAGCTACAAGACCTTAGAAAATCAGTATTTATTCACAAACCATTAATAATTATGTTTGCTGCCTTTAGAAGAGTTAAAACTCTGGGATAATTTAAATTATTGATTTGGAATGACATCAACAAAAGCAAACCAAGAGACTGTTTTTACACAAAAGAATATGGTGTACAGGGTTATCTTATCCATCCTGACACATAAATAACATTACAATAATTTTTTCACATTGGACCGTTTTAGGGCCTTATGTTCAGTTCTTTCACCTAATATTTTTTCTTTAGCCTGTTTAGAACAGCTGATGATATAAAAATGATTAATAATATTGTAAAAATAATTATTCCTTTCTGTTCTTCTTGTAAACATGGTTTACTATTTTTTTTTCTCTCTTAATATTTCATTTTTATTCACAAACACTCCACACCTTATGTCCCTACAATCCACTAGTTATTATGAAACCAGTAAATCTATCGATAACTAGACTTGTGTTATTTGTATTAAACATATGAAAACTATATAAGGATTATTTACATTGTAACTTTCTTATAAATAGGGTAATGAGGAAATCGGCCAATACATCCAAGCAAGTCTTTGTAGGCCAACGTTTAAAACCTCGTAGGTTTAATTTTAATCTTATGGACAAGTTTTCCTTCAAACTTAATAATAGCTTTCAATAAAACACATAACTGTAACTAGTCTATGCTTCGTTCAAAGGTTAGATATTACTGAATGGCAATGGGGCGTTTGATCTGCTTTACAGTAAAACAACATCAGCATTATTCGTAACATATACATAGACGGTCGCTAACATCATGCTATACAACGTTTTACTGCATGTACGGGACTACCAAAGTCATTATCATTGATATAAATGCCCCTACTTCATGATCTGTAATGCGTTTACTGGAAGTCAGATTTTCTGTTTAAATTCATTACTTCCACAAAAATACTAACATTTCGTTGAATTTTGTAAGACGATATGTTATAAGAATTGTCCAGAATATTCATCTTTCAGATACACATTGAATATCATTTACTTGTTTTGTTTTTATTTTCTCCGAGTAAAATATATAGCCTAACTACAAAATCAATATAATATAACAATGCACAGAAGTGTATGATAAATCACAAACTAATTCTAAAAGATTACTTAAAAATAATTTATTTCCAAATAATTGTTTTGTTTACAAAGTTTGCGTATTCGTTGCCTGTCCATTATAAATTACTCTAGAACAATATATTGCAAACATATGTATCGGACGAGATTAGGTGCAAGAAAATACATCGCAAACCAGTGTCTGTTGTTACGTGGAAAGAGAAATAAATACAATAAATACATATCTTACGTTATATATATATAAACTAACTTACTATCTTAAGCAAATAAATACAAAAATGATGTTCTATTATACTGTAAAATAATCGTATAACAAGTCATGTTCTAGTTATCAAACGCATTTACTTTAATTACGTAATATTCCTACCCACGTACCTATTACCGTACCTTGCTTAGTTAGTTTTATGGCTCGATAATACCAGCAGAATTAGTCCTGTGGCCAAGTTCTCCGAGGGGAGGTGTAATGCGATAAGCGCCGCGGCGCGGTATATAACGCGCGACACCGCGACCGCCCCAGCACAAGTCACTCGACGCCCGCCCCAGCGCCACACAGCACGCCATCCCTCACAGACACTCGTACGCAACTATCTACCACGTTTTCTTTTCTTTCGTAGTTTTCAGTTGAGGTAGCGCCATGCTCCTAGTCCTGTGTATGGCAGCGCTACTCACCGCCCCCCTAGCTCAGGCCCGCCCTTACAGGTAAAATACAAACTGAACTCATCACAATGTATACATTAGTTAAGTAGACTTGTAAGCTACTATTTGTGGAGTAAGTTTATTCAATTATTTATAGGTATTGTTAATTCGTTTTAAGATATTGGTTTTCAATAAGAATCAAACAAATATCTTAAGTTCGTTGTTTTTTTTCATTAACTAGCAGCAAAACCCGGCGTTGCCTGGGTCAAAATATAATTCGCAATAATGGTAATAAAATATGTTTTTGATTGGGTAATATGTACAGTATCTTGAACTTAACAAATTCAAACTTCCAATGCCTCAAATTAATGCATTTACTTCTAGGGATATTTGAAGACCAAGACATATAAAATAACTAAAATAAAAATAGAGTTGTGTTATCAACTGCAAACAAGTTATAATTATTTTTGGTCCGATCTTAAATAATCGATAGGTCAAATGAAATCTGGTATTTCACTGAAGATTATTAGACCAAAACGTAGGCCTATAGGATTATGTAATTAACACTAGTGAAATACATATTTAATTGAAGTGAGAATTTAAAAAATCACATTTATGTGTTTTGGTCGGGTAATACAATAGATAAATTAATGGTGATGCTTGATGGCAAATCTGTGCGTGCATACCTTTAAATTAAGACCAAAATTGTGAAAATCGGTTGGTTACAAGAGCCAAACGAACTCGGAAAAGAAAAAAACCAAATTCTATAATTAATTAAGAAATGTACAGGAAAGAGGTTGTTTTTGTGCGTAACCCGAAATATTAATCAGATAAATGAAATGGATGGTGATGCTTGATGGCAATTCTGTGCTTGCATTCCTTTAATTTAAAAACAAAATTATGAAAATCGGTTGGGAAGGGAGAGCCAAACCTACTCAGAAAAGAAAAAAAACTATATTTTTAAATATATAGATTAAGTGATGAGTAAAATGTATTAATGTTATAAATTCAGTATGCCAAAAATAAATATTTTACTAGTATATATAAATTATTTAATTAGTTCTCATCCCCAATAAAATATATTATCAGTTAAGTTAAAAACATCATCACTAAAGTAGACTTGTTTTGTTACTATATGTAAAAGCAATCCATTTGTACCTACCTATAAGCAGGTTACGAAATAGATTTTATATTAAGGATTAAATTTAGTTTGAATTCTTAAGTAGTAACTTAATAAGTTGAGCTGTTATTTTAAAAACAAGAACGGTAAATATAATTTTTCTCAGCGCTCACTCGTTATTTCCCCTTCCAATAAACTTATAGCGTCCAGTATAAAACTGCCTTTTAAAAGTGGATTTGTTCTGTTAGCCTACTGTATTTAAATGAAAGCAACTCTATATGTTGGTTACTGTTGTACGATGATAATTTATTTAAACATTCAAAACGCAGTGAAAAATCGATTCATATTTATTACAATCCTACTAAAGATTTACAATAAATTTGTTTAGTAACGCATACTAGTAATGACTAGTAATTTTAGAGTTAAGAAAGAGACTGAGTACATTATAATTTGATGTTCCTAAAGTTATAGCCACCATAAAGTAAAATACCCCCGCTGCAGCAAACCTGCAGACTAAGCGAATTTCCATTTGACTGATTGGATTTACACTGAAATGTCTACTTAAAAATATAACATTTATTCTTGATTTAAATAGAATAAGTTTAACAAGTACTTAGGTTTGCTGCAACAGGGAGGGTAAAACTGATTTTTTTTGTAAAATGTGAATAGTTAGTAAGAAATAAAAACATTTTCCAAATTTGATCAAAATATGTTCACAAACAAGCAAACTACAACAGTTTACTTATTCTCCATAAGAATAACATGGGAATTTTAAATTTACAATTTTTTGGAATTTTCTCCGTAACCATTAGGCGCATAATAACGCTTCAGTATACTAAATTATTTGTTTTTTTAAGCTCTACAAAATGGTTTGGAAAGAAATTGCTAAATTTTATGTTTTTTGGGTCAAAAATTAGAAAAACCTATTTTTACCCCATAAAACCCCCCGTAAACCCCCGTTCCCATGGTCCGATCATGCTGGATTGCGAACTCGTTCGAATAAACGTACTTTTACACGTTTGTACCAATTTTCATCAAAATCGGATCATTTTTGCTCGAGTTATCGTGCTGACGGACACATATATATATATATATATAAATATATATATATAAATATATATATATATAAATATATATATATATATATATGAATTTGAACGGATGGTGTTTTTCGCCTCTAGGGACCTCAAAACGAAAAAAAAAATCGGTCCCGCGTCCAGGTCTTACCATGAGTACTACGGTAATAGCTTATTCCCTATATGGGAAATTCGCTAAAAGATTGAACAAAAACCAGTATATTTTGTTAAAAATACCCCTTGCAACAAACCTACATACTAAGCTAATTTCCACTTTTCTGATTACATTTTTATTAAATATTTCCTTAAACATGTCAGATTCATGCAAGATTCAATTACTATTTAAATAACAGTATGTTTAACGAGTACCTGGGTTTGCTGCTACAGGGGCGGTAATAAGTGTGTTTTAGTACGCTTAGCAGGCTTAAATAAATTGCACACCGGAAACAAACTTGTACTGGAAATAATTATAGTATATTTCATAACAAGAGTAGAACGTGAGTTATTACATATTTGAGACCATATGTTTCAGTGCGAGTTATCGAACACTTTATATGGTCAAGAATGTATAGACCCACTTTCCTACTAGACCACTAAATTTTGAACGTTACTTTGCGCTACACTACAAAGACTAATTATTTTCTTAATTAAAACAGACATTGGATATTTCTTTATTGCAGTTAGGGACATTACAAAATCATAGCATTTTTTAGGTTGGTTGTGCAGTTTTGGTTGTTGAAAATTGAAACAGTTGATAAAACAATAACAAGTATTTGTTTGTTTACGTCGGCAAAATACAAGAAAGATAGTAAACATTACTTTCGCATGGTAAACATTCTTTTGCCATAGTAAACAATGTAATGATGGATGTTCGCAAGTGATAAATTGCAACGAAAACATGTAATTTCACAGTAGTGTAGCGAAAAATAAATTTTAATTTATTAACTTTATTAATATGTATCAATAAACAATCAAACTAGAATAGATTATTTATTCTCATTAAAATCGCATGGGAATTTTAAATTTACATCTTGTTTTTTTCAATTCAAAAGTACGGAAACGGCATTTTATTTCTAGCATCATTGCAAATAATACGATAGAGGTTTTTCACATATACACAATTACAAACCCTGAAATTTGCAATTTTTAAACAAATGACATACAGAGTCGCAAACCTGATCTCAAATGGTTCATTGCAGCCAAAATTACGATTTTAGTCTTGTTGGATGGACGGAATTTTGTCAACCGTTGGTGATAGTGAAACAACTTTATCACATAAGTACTGTAACTACTTTAAGATTTACTTTTTGAAGATCATTTATTTTTTCCCTCCCAGCTAAATTAGGAATCGGTCTCCGCCTATAGACTCGTTTGATGCAAACCAGACCCAAAAAGGCGGTTCGTCCCAGATTAAATTCATCCCAGCCAAAACGGATGCTGGTTAAAATTACAAGGAGTAAGTAGATTTGTTCAACAAGTTCCAGTTCGTAATTTTAAACCACCGCTGTGTTTGTTAGAGGTGTTAGGTATAGAGGGATTTGCGGTACCTTGTACTTCCAGTAGATACTTAATCAAGCTATCTACTACTTGACCTCTTCTCTCGTTAAAGATTTCCTTCCGATTTCTTTTGGAATTTTAAAATGTAAAAAGTATATACCATTTAACCCCCCCCCTCCTCAAATCAAACCCCCTATTACTTTTGCATCAAAACATTTCAGTTGAATTTGACTACAAATGCATATTTAACTACCTTTTTATTATTGGCATTTTACTTAGTACAGGATTAATCAGTAACATATTTTCTCCGAGGAAATTTCCACAATCACCTAACCAGAAAAAAGCCTAGGGTCGGAGCCCCCAGTGATCCAAAGGCGAATAAGTAGATTTTTAAGTACAGTATTTATTTGCAACACTGTTTCATTAAATGCTTTTGATTCAAAAAATAAAATGCCGTTACCGAATTTTTGGCCACAGGAGGAGGACACAGTTTGATAAAATTTGCTACTTTAAATTTACAATATACTTTCGTATTACACATCTAAAATAGCCATTATGTTTTACCGCTTCACCCAAACAATAAAAAAAAAAAGATTTGAAAAATACAAATTATTCATGAAATTAAAAACATAAAAATAACTGTAAACAATCCGACATTGACAGTTCTCATTGTTTATCACAGTCTTTTGTTGCTGCTTAGTTCAAATTAGCTGTTTTCATAAATGCAAACAAATATAAGTGCTGCACCCTTGGTAAAACTTATAACTTTTTAATGCTTTTTTATATCTTAGAACCAACTTTGTAGTTGAACTAGCTGACTAAATTCCACAATATTTATCAATGTAGGGAGTTTAAACTCTTAATGAAATTTGCACGCCAAGTTAATTCTACGATAAACGTTCGGATTCACTGATAAAAATGAGTGTTAATAAACGGTATCAGCATTCTGACACATACTTTCTCCCATAAGTTTGTCAACAACCTTTATCATGTGTAAGTGGTGAGTGTAAATATACGCAAATGGGATTTGTACAATATTGTTCAGAATTTAAAGGACAATAAACATAAAAAAACACACATACAAAACATTTTATCATATCAAACCAATAGGCCAATAGGTAGCATGTTCTATATGACATGCTAAATTTTTATCAAAATCGTTCGGGCAATTTTTGGGAAATCCGATTTTTCTGTTATTTTATTGGGGTTTTATGGGAAAATGACATAATTTACAATAACTTTTGAACCGTAATTTTTACAGAAATGGGATTTGTACCATTTTGTTCAGAATATAAAGGACTATAACATACTAAATTTTTAACAAAATCGTTCGGGCCATTTTTGGGAAAATCATATTTTTCCGTTATTTTATGGGGTTTTATGGGAAAATCCTCATTAAAAATAAAAATGTCTAAAAAATTTAAAAAAAACTATCAAAACTGTAAAGACTATAACAGACTATGTTAAATCAAACCTGGTTTTTTTTCTGAAATCCTATTTTTCATTATTTTATAGGGTTTTTATGGGAAAATAACATATTTGACCATAACTCTTGAACCGTAATTTTTACAGATATGGGATTTGTACCATTTTATTCAGAATTTAAACGGCTACAACATACTAAATTTTTATCAAAATCGTTCAGGCCGTTTTTGAGAAAATCCGATTTTTCCGGTTTTTTATGGGTTTTTATGGGAAAATCCCCATTAAAAATAAAAATTTCAAAAAAATGAAAAAAATGCCTGGAGATACCATGGATTAGAGCCTACATACCAAATTTCATCGAAATCGGACCACAGGTGTGGTCTCTAGCTCTGTACACATCCAGACACACAGACACACACACACACACACGCACACACACACACACACACACACAGACATCACTTCGAAAACCACTTTTTTGGGTCCAGGGGGACCCAAAACGAATATATCCACTCAAAACTCAAACTCGAAAATTTTGACGAAAACAATACTTTCTCCATATACTATGGTATAGGGGGAGAAAGTAAAAATCATCGTGGGCTTGAGAATAAATTGGAAATATATTATTACGGCGGGTTCGTTTGAATATAGAATTCAACATTTATTTACTTCGCATTCCAATAACCGAGTTTAATAAACCTCGATTAAACCACAAAGTAATGATTTGTTGTTGTGGTTAAATGAACATGTCACTAATTGATTCAAACTGTTATCTTCCCCTAACAATCGAGAAATTATGTTTTGATTAAGCCGGTTTACCGTGATTATTGATGTTCACGTTGTTAATGTGATAATAATAAAAATAGTTAATACCCGTATAACATCCACGCGTTTGTATTACATCCTGATACTTAAAGTATTATTTCAATTAAAAGATAGGCACAAAACAATTATGGAAAGCTAAATGGCTTGTTTCACATAATCAAAGATAAATCAAAAAGGCATGCATTGAATTTTGTGCAAACTAATTATAATGTGTGCATAACCTTTGCATAATTTATTCTAGTCTTTTGTTAGGAATTGTTACGTCCTTGAATTTATTTTTCAAGCGTGCATACGGAAGACGAGGGTACTTCCTGAGTCACAATTTTCCTCATTAAAGGGGTAAGGACTTAATTGTGCGGCAGGAACCCAACAAATTCAACTATCTGATCTTAGCCGTTTAATTTACAGGACTTAACGGCAAGTTTCCAAACAAGAACTTAGCGCTTAGTCTTGATGGAAAATAACTTAGGCTGTTTCCAGTGGCCAACGCACGATAACAAATTACAAAGACTGTTGCAGACAGAATACTCGTCTAAAATTTAGTTTGCTTGTTTATGGATATATTTTAATACTAACTAATTGTTTATTGTTTACAAAGCTATCAACACATAATAAAATACCCCCGCCGCAGCAACCCTGCAGACTAAGCGAATTTCAACTTGTCTGATTACATGTTTACTAAAATATTTCAATAAATAAGACACATTTATTCCCAATTAAAATTACATTAGATTTAACACGTGCTTAGGTTTGCTGCTACAGGGAAGGTAAAAAGTGTTTTTGAACCATACGTCAATAGTATAGGAAGAAATAAATAAATTTGCCAAATTTTATCAATATATATCCATAAACAAGTAAACTACAACAGTTTTAATTTTCTCCCTAAGAATAACATGGGAATTTTTAATTACAGGTATACGGGAATTCGCTTAGTCAGCAGGTTTGCTTTTGTGGGGGTTTTATAAGATAAGCTATTTCAAAAAGTAATCTACTAACATTTGTTATACATAGGTTAAAAGAAATTCAATCAAAATGTTTAAAATATGTTTTTCCTAATTACAATTAAGTGTTCAATCAATCAATCAATTTAAAAAATAACGAGCTGTTGTTCCGTCCTACGTACGGGAATCGAGTAGTCCATTAAAACTGTATATAGTGCGTCTATTACTAATTCAATCATAGTTTAAGCAGTTCAAAATGTATAGTAAAGAAAAAGCTGCCAAGAAGAATAAAAAAAGTGATCATTGTTATTTTTCCTACCTTTCCTCAAAAAGTCGATTAGTAAAATCATTTTCATAAGCTTTCTTTTGAAGACTCGTGAGCGGAGAATGAGAATCTTACTTATTTCCTATAATCTTTGATTATCATTAGGCCCTACTTCAGTATCCAATAGTCAATGCTATAATCAATGACAAAATCACAGAGTAAATAAACTAACCTCATAGTTCTATAGAATATTTTTTTATTCACCCAGCTGTTAGTTATAACAAATTATATTGCACGAAAACAAACTAAATATTTTAAACACTGCTCAAAAATATAAATTAGAACATCTAGTATTTTACTATGTATATTTTAATAATCTCTTATCCTCTTACCGAATAAATGAACGTATAAATGATTGTAGCATTACACATAGTATAAATAAGTAATTTCTACGTATTTCATTTCATTTTCATCCAAATGCTGAATGTGAGTCGACAACGCTTAATGTTTACAGCTGTTACGTTAACCAAATGGTATTATACCAAAAGCTAGAGTAGAAAGTTAGCGTCGGCTGCTAGACTTAAAAAAGATTTAAACTGAATTTCTAAAAAACTAAAACCCTAAACTAAAATTATGGCTTCGTCATTCCTTAGTTCTCAAAATTATCTTTCTTTTGACACAAAAATCATGAAAATCCGTCGAGCGGTTGATTCAGAATCGTGAAATAAAAAAAAACCCTGTCACGTTTTAATATATAAGATGATGACGCAGAGCCTTTTTCTAATAGGCGCGTATATGTTTGTGTGTTTATTTATTTGGTAACGAAACTGAGTGTTAATTTATTTATAGCCGTTTTTTTAGTTGTGTTACGCCTTACTTCACCAAGGATTTACTACATCATTTAGGCCTAATACATTTTTACATATGATCACTTACTGATCGATAAAATGTTATTAATTTGTTTGAATGTTATTTTTATTTTGGCCGAATTGTTTGAGATATTAATATTACGCTACTTATATAGAAACAAGTCTCTTACGTTCACTTGTGTAAGCTGTACCAATACTAAAGATAGAAAAAACTCTAAGTCAGGGATATGAAAACGAGAAGGCCTTTTAAGGACGGAATTATAAAATGACATGTGACTGCAGAGCTCAAACTTAGTATCAGTTACACTAGCTGGATAGGATCACTACTCTAGACTGTCATAGAAAGTTACTTTTTTGTAAACCTAATCCAATGTTCGTTGGCAGACATCTAACTAGCTTACTGTCAACCGGTCTAACTTCTTCTATTAAATAGGCTAAAGATATACCTAATCTAACGATTGTATGGTGTACTCAAAATAAGTCTACGAGTACTTTATGGCATACATATATTATGAGTAAATTTAAGTTAAAGTTTTTCAGGCTTGCTGAAAATATCTACTCGAAAGTTAAAAATTACATAGATTTAAATTACATCGACTACCTTGGTATACACACATATACTTTGACAGTGTCATTACACATTATCAAAGCAGCACTAATTCCTCGCTGTAACTCCACTTTATCAATGACAATCAATTAATTATGTAAACGCGTGGCTTTTGTGATCGACACACTTTAACTTACATCAATCAATCCAGGGAGATTGTAATGAAACTTTTAGCAAAGAACTTTGTACTTCTTCGGTATCCTGGATTTTACTTACGGATGATTAAATGTTTTTTTCTCTCTTTGAAATGTACAAGTTTTATCTCGAACTTGGCTTACATTTATGACGTAAATTTGTGCTATTGAAAGTAGATTACATGATAGTGGACACTTGGTACGGTATATGTATGAATAAAAATTAACTCAATTTAGATTTAACTATTTATCATTTCAGTCCATCTAATTTGCCATTACAATACGTTAGATGCGTTGAAGTCCAGTATTTCGGTTATAGTGTAGCTAAAATAAGGTATTCAAGCTGTGGGAAGTCTGATAAATTGGGTTTAGCTAAATATTTTAGCTGGCTATAGTTGGTTACAAATCTACACAATCCATTTCATCCATCCCACACTCATTTAAATTTATATTTGAATAAGGTTAAATTAATTCACCTTATTTACCCTTCCAATGTAAATAGTAAGACAGTCCTATATTTTACAAACATTATTAAACTGCAATTAAATATACCCGATATTTATGTTAGAGCTCAAAACAAACACTCCTGAAAAAAAAACACTAACTGAAAAAACCTAAAAAAAAACAAATGTAATGGCTTTTTTGATAACACGGCTCTCGTACTCTACAGTTGTATCGCTCTGCGAACACTGAGAAATAATAGGTTTCCTTCTTCAGAGGGCATGGTTAAATCTTTTTTGATATTGTTTTGTTTTGTTTTTTCCAGTCACTTTTAAAATACATTGTACGAGGGGACCAAGCATTGCTCGTAGCGTTTAATTTGTTCGAGACTTAAAAAAAGAAACGTAGGTCTACATATGTACAATTTCCATGAAGTCATAAAATACAGTCTAAATCATATTTTATAGAGCGTTTATTGACCTATATTTGACGTCAGCTTCCTATACCAATTAATTAACAACACGCACATTCCGGCGGCTTATTGTCGAAAACAACAAAACTTACTTAGAATTTTCCTTAAGACTTTCAGTTCATCATTAGAGTATTTATGCGGCAAAAAACTCTAAGATTTTTGAAATTCGTAATTATCCAATTGCTTAGTAAAACACCCCAAGTATATTAAATAACCAATTATAAATGACATTCGTAGGAATGTTCTTTTCTTATGTACTATATTTAGTAATTTGCGAGACTGCATATTATTTGTCATAAGCAAATGTTACAGTTTGTTCATTTACAATTTTATTAGTTTCGTAAACTGTCTTGGGTACCTAGCTTTCCATGGTCTTATGTTAAAAATATTACAATTTCATTGAAAGTTTTAAACGAAAAATGAATTTTCCCAGACCAGAGGCATGTGCGGATACTTTTTTTTGCCTGAAACTAAGATATTTATAACAATTTAGATGAAATCATAGTACCCGTTTTTGAAGTTATTGTGTGCAAACGTTACTCTTATAGATAATAGTATAACCATTGACTATACATAGAATAGACTTCCCAAGTAATGTAAAAATTTGAAGCAAAAACGTGGTGCAATATATTGAGATGGTATGACAATATTCTGTGCAAAATGATTAATCAATCAGCTGTTTTCTAAATGATTGATTCAATAAATGCATTGATTTTAATTGATATTCAACCCAATACACTAGTACCAGGTGAGATGGTCCTGAACTTCATCAATTTCCTTGGCTTCAAATATTTACATTGCAGTTAGGGAAGTCTATTCTATGTATAGTCAATGATTATACTTATTATCTATAAGAGTAACGTTTGCGCACAATGACTTCAAAAACGGGTACTATGATTTCATCTAAATTGTTATAAATATCTTAGTTTCAGGCAAAAAAAAGTATCCGCACATGCCTCTGGTCTGGGAAAATTCATTTTTCGTTTAAAACTTTCAATGAAATTGTAATATTTTTAACATAAGACCATGGAAAGCTAGGTACCCAAGACAGTTTACGAAACTAATAAAATTGTAAATGAACAAACTGTAACATTTGCTTATGACAAATAATATGCAGTCTCGCAAATTACTAAATATAGTACATAAGAAAAGAACATTCCTACGAATGTCATTTATAATTGGTTATTTAATATACTTGGGGTGTTTTACTAAGCAATTGGATAATTACGAATTTCAAAAATCTTAGAGTTTTTTGCCGCATAAATACTCTAATGATGAACTGAAAGTCTTAAGGAAAATTCTAAGTAAGTTTTGTTGTTTTCGACAATAAGCCGCCGGAATGTGCGTGTTGTTAATTAATTGGTATAGGAAGCTGACGTCAAATATAGGTCAATAAACGCTCTATAAAATATGATTTAGACTGTATTTTATGACTTCATGGAAATTGTACATATGTAGACCTACGTTTCTTTTTTTAAGTCTCGAACAAATTAAACGCTACGAGCAATGCTTGGTCCCCTTGTACAATGTATTTGAAAAGTGACTGGAAAAAACAAAACAAAACAATATCAAAAAAGATTTAACCATGCCCTCTGAAGAAGGAAACCTATTATTTCTCAGTGTTCGCAGAGCGATACAACTGTAGAGTACGAGAGTCGTGTTATCAAAAAAGCCATTACATTTGTTTTTTTTTAGGTTTTTTCAGTTAGTGTTTTTTTTTTTCAGGAGTGTTTGTTTTGAGCTCTAACATAAATATCGCGTATATTTAATTGGTAATTGGTATATTTAAACTGTAATATATGCTTATGACAAACTAGCAGAGTACCCGTCCTTCGTACGGGGTTGGAATATAAGTATAAAATGCTTATTGCAGCTATGCTCAAGCTTTGCGTTTGCAATAAGGGAGGACACAGTTTGATTAAATTTACTTTTTATATTTACAGTATTCTATAGTAACACATCTACCATAGCCATAATGTTCTACCACTTTGCCTAAACAATAGAGAAAAATAAATTATCAACAATTCTCAAAAAATCACAAATTATTCATGAAATGAAAAACTTAAACATAACTTTAAACAATCCTACTTTGACAGTTCTCATTGCGAATCACAGTTTTTTGTTGCTGCTTAGTTCAAATTAGCTATGCAAAAAAAATATAGTGTTGGTAAATCTTATAACTTTTTAATGCTTTTCCATATCATAGAACCAACTTTTTTAGTTGAAATAGCTGACTAAATTCTTTAATTCCCTTTAAATATGAACAAGCTGCTATACCCGTGCTTTGCAACGGGAAGTAAATGTGACCTAGAGAGCTATTAAAGTAATTCTGATGTGTGTTTTAAAATAAGGCAACTCTATGATTTAGTTTGAAAATATAAACTGATTTAAAAGTGTAAACCTACTTACTTTCAAAACCCTACTTTTTATGTTATTAGATCCAAAAGAATATGACAACATACCTTTAGTGTAGCAATAGCATCAATTGCTTCATATTGATACTTCACGAATGAAATGTTTTAACATAATTCTTCATATTTGGTCAAGCCTCTTTACATGTAGCTTACTATATAAATTACAAAATGAAACTTTGAGCAATACTTTACAAAACGTATACAACCTTTATTTCAAACCAAACATAACCCTCCTAAATATACATAAAGCGTCACAAACATCTTTTTCGAGTAAATAAACAAACACCAGTTCATTGTACTGACCAGCTGTTTCATTAACTAAATTAAATTCAATCATGTAAACTTTGGAAGCATGCCAGGCGTAGCCCTTTGGAAATCTGCCTGTGGGCCAGAGCCCTTAGGATATTCGTCCATATAAATACTTTTCGGCAAATCTACACACCCTAAGCTTCATTTTGATGTGCCATATGCCTATATTTTTATTTGGTAAATGGCCTTAACCGTTTACATAGAATTTGATTGTATCACTTTAATAATATAATAGATACTCATAAGGTTAACATGGGGAATTACAGAGCTACTGGGCCGGAGCCCGAAAGGATTTTTGAGATAAGAATATGCCTATATGTTAATCGGGAATGTAAGCTATCATCATGCCAAATTTCAGCCCAATCCGTCCAGTGGTTTATGCGTGATTGAACTTCAAACACAGAAACAAACAAACAAACAAACAAACACACAAACTTTCACATTTATAATATTAGTAAGATAAGATTACTTGGTATAGTTTATTATCAATTACTCTGTTTTAGATGTTGTACATTTTAATAGATAGTAGTATGTTTTTATAGTTTGTAAGCTTAACTTAGTAAGATAATATGCAACCTGTTATGATATAAGTGCGGTCAATACCCATGAGACAGTTGTATCCAACAGACAATTGTGTTGTGAATTTGTGTGCTACCTTCTCGCATAGACGTAAAACATCTATTTTTCACTTGACCCTAGAAAGTCATAAATCCATTACGTTACTTCCTTAAAATATTCGACTTTCTTAAATAAATCTATATAATTTTTTAATATTTACTGCGTTTTATGGATGTGTTTTAACGAACAATACTGCCTGGTGTTTCGTCAAATTTCAAAGGGGAGATAAAATCGGCCCAAATCTCATAAGCTGAGATTGACGACTCATCCGCTGAAAGGGTGATAACGCACACTATACATTTTATTATACATATAAATCAATTTTCTACACGTCAACGCCTGCTCTTAGGCAGTTTGTCACACATAATTTGTGTACCCATAGCGAAAAGGGTTTGTTTTAAATCTTCACTCCTTAATAAAACCATAGTTAATAAGTAACTCGTCTGAATTATTTGCAACAAGTTAAATTGTTTATATTGTACAGATTATTTAGGAATGAAACGAAAGCTCTATTACTCAGTTATGTGGGCTAAAAGAAAATCCACCCATATGTTTTCATTTTCCCCCATATAATTGCAATACATCTTTCTTATTAAATTATGTACAAAGAAAACAAAATAGAGATGTTTTTTTTTATTTTTGCCTTTATTGTATAATCTTTTTTTAAGTAATACAATATGCAAAATTTAACATCTATAATTATTGTTCTGCAATTGACAGTTGGATGTAAATGGTATGAACGAGATTTTGATATTTTTGTTTTATTTATTTATATTGTGAATAATGTATAACAAAGTGCTGGAGTTCAACATATTGAAATTCATTATTTTATATTTTCTTGCTATATTTTCATGAATTGCAATTTTTTCAGAAAAGTATTTCACACAGTAGCATTTCCTAAATATATCTGAGGAATTGTTATAAATAGTATATTCAATAAAGAAGCGAGAAGTGAGCCGAAGTGTTCATCACTTGGCCTTTGTTACATTTAATAACGCGCCATTGTGTCTGTTACGCGTAATGAAAACCAAGGGAGCCGCTCTTTAACCTGACTACTAATTCCTCCTTTGTTTTTATATCTATTCAGTCAACAACTGTACAGCTGTAATTCTGCTTAGGTAAGCTCTCTTATACTTGGTTGGTATTTGGTAATAAACAAAACTATGATGTAATAACGGGATTTACTCGTGCATACTGCATTTAAGTTGTTTTGAGTTAATATTATTTCGATTTGCCATGTAGTTATTTCAATCTTTTCATTTATTTTGGTTCATGCATTTAATGCGCCTTTTTATTGGTGAAAATGAAATGGTCTTTCACGTAATCATTCAAAACCCAGTATTTAAGGTTGCTTAATACTACCAAAAGGGGAGATAGAATATCTACTTTCCATGCCAGGGATTACAGTACTAGTATAAAGTTTTGTAGTAAATGAAATGTATTAGGCCTAAGCTCATGTTATTTGAAAATAGCCTTCTGAACTGTTAGAAGTGCAGTACAAACGATAAACAAGGTAGAAAATGGTAGAAACTAGTTGAATTAAGGTAAATTAGTTTTAAAAAGTGTCAGCGTAGGTTAGCTTCAAAATGAAGACATCATGTAGCAGCAGACTGTAGAACTTTCAATTCGACGTGAATATTTGAAACATCATTGCGTATTAAAAGTCGTAAACGAGTAAAAAACGGGACACGCTTCACAATGCACAAAGACAGTGCAGTTGTTGCATTGCATGAGCCAACAGGTAGTTTTCACTCTCATAGTCATATGACACAACTGTGACATCCAACACGGGACACGCTTCACAATGCACAAAGACAGCACAGTTGTTGCATTGCATGAGCCAACAGGTAGTTTTCACTCTCATAGTCATATGACACAACTGTGACATCCAACACGGGACACGCTTCACAATGCACAAAGACAGCACAGTTGTTACATTGCATGAGCCAACAGGTAGTTTTCACTCTCATAGTCATATGACACAACTGTGACATCCAACACGGGACACGCTTCACAATGCACAAAGACAGCACAGTTGTTGCATTGCATGAGCCAACAGGTAGTTTTCACTCTCATAGTCATATGACACAACTGTGACATCCAACACGGGACACGCTTCACAATGCACAAAGACAGCACAGTTGTTACATTGCATGAGCCAACAGGTAGTTGTCACTCTCATAGTCATATGACACAACTGTGACATCCAACACGGGACACGCTTCACAATGCACAAAGACAGTGCAGTTGTTGCATTGCATGAGCCAACAGGTAGTTTTCACTCTCATAGTCATATGACACAACTGTGACATCCAACACGGGACACGCTTCACAATGCACAAAGACAGCACAGTTGTTACATTGCATGAGCCAACAGGTAGTTTTCACTCTCATAGTCATATGGCACAACTGTGACATCCAACACGGGACACGCTTCACAATGCACAAAGACAGCACAGTTGTTGCATTGCATGAGCCAACGGGTAGTTGTCACTCTCATAGTCATATGACACAACTGTGACATCCAACACGGGACACGCTTCACAATGCACAAAGACAGCACAGTTGTTACATTGCATGAGCCAACAGGTAGTTTTCACTCTCATAGTCATATGGCACAACTGTGACATCCAACACGGGACACGCTTCACAATGCACAAAGACAGCACAGTTGTTGCATTGCATGAGCCAACGGGTAGTTGTCACTCTCATAGTCATATGACACAACTGTGACATCCAACACGGGACACGCTTCACAATGCACAAAGACAGCACAGTTGTTGCATTGCATGAGCCAACAGGTAGTTTTCACTCTCATAGTCATATGACACAACTGTGACATCCAACACGGGACACGCTTCACAATGCACAAAGACAGCACAGTTGTTACATTGCATGAGCCAACAGGTAGTTGTCACTCTCATAGTCATATGACACAACTGTGACATCCAACACGGGACACGCTTCACAATGCACAAAGACAGCACAGTTGTTGCATTGCATGAGCCAACAGGTAGTTTTCACTCTCATAGTCATATGACACAACTGTGACATCCAACACGGGACACGCTTCACAATGCACAAAGACAGCACAGTTGTTGCATTGCATGAGCCAACGGGTAGTTGTCACTCTCATAGTCATATGACACAACTGTGACATCCAACACGGGACACGCTTCACAATGCACAAAGACAGTGCAGTTGTTGCATTGCATGAGCCAACGGGTAGTTGTCACTCTCATAGTCATATGACACAACTGTGACATCCAACACGGGACACGCTTCACAATGCACAAAGACAGCACAGTTGTTGCATTGCATGAGCCAACGGGTAGTTGTCACTCTCATAGTCATATGACACAACTGTGACATCCAACAGATTCAGAAAACTTACATTTTTTCCGTTACTATTAACCATCAGAAAGCCTCCAAACTCGGTGAATTTCTTGTCGATTTGTTGATTTATCAATTTTTGTCCAACAGGAGAGTTACAATTAATGTTCACCACATTAAAAATAAATTAAAAATAACATGGTGTTCAATGAGTTCTTAGTTGATTTGGAAACACAATAATGTTTTTTTTTTTTATATTTGTCCTTGGGAGATGTTTATAGAACGTGTATTGTCTGTATACACAGGTGAAACACCGGCCAAACGAGAAATACGTTAAAATCGGTGTTTTCCGGATTATAATCCCAATGGGACGGGGGTAATACAGATTAACTGCTTCAAACTCGGCAAATACGCAATGGCCCTTGGTCGAGGCCTACTTGTAAACAAACCATGTTGCTACACTACAACATCGTGTGTCCATTCAAGAATGCTTCCTCACACTTTCACTAATGTATATTTTCAGCCAAACTTCCAAAAAATAATAGACAAAAATAGATCAGGGGTCCCTTAGTCCATAATTTAATAATAGCACAATAATTAATATTGTATTATAGCCTACGTACTGATGATCTTAGTCAGTAACAAAGCTATCAAATACAATTTACCACTAGTTTTTCACTCATTTAAGGTCAAAATCATGAACTAAACAAGAAACGTTGTATTGTATTTGACATACATACATATTGTATTCGACATCATATGTCTTGTTTGGTTATTGAATTTGACAATGAGTGAAAAACTAGTGGTATACTGTACAGTATTATACTAGCTTTGTTACCAAAATCATCAAGTTGTCTATAACTCGATCATACAGCGGTCTGGCCAGAATATAATAGCCAGAATTGGTATTATAAATTTGGAATTATTTGTTGAACACAAATTTAAATAAGGCTATTTTTACGAACCAAATAAAATTAATTATAATAACAAAATTAATGAACATTTCAAAATGATCATAAACAGTGAAGAGGTGTGTTGTACATTTCACAATAAAACACAAAGATGATAGGGTAGGTTTCAATATCACACACAAACTTATTTTAAAGCCGTTTGAATGGTAAATAAATTGTAATACGGAATCAACTTATGAATCCCACAACTAACAGGGATTGTTGGTCAATCGTGTCAATGTTTGTTGACATTGCATTGGTTTGTTAGTAGTCACCTCTACCGGGAATTGAGGCGAACAACGTTGCTTCGCAGGTGAACAATTGGAGTCCAAGGTTAGATTTTGATTTTGGGCTAATTTTTCCCACTTAACTGTCTTAATCCGTTAATAACTAACGTTAATTCACTAATCGTACGTTTCCAGAGCTAAATACAGGTATTTTTCATACTTGAAAAACTCGCCGGTAACAGACGACATTTATTATATCTCAGACTATTCCTCTGTTGGGACAATGTTTTTATTACTAATGTGTAAGTAGTGCAAGCAAATACCTTTATATCGTCAGGTTAAAATATGGGAATGTATCGTAATACGTAGTTGGTGACCTTGCTTTTGACCAGAGAGAGAAAAACAGCCAAACTGATCCACCTTCTTTCATCGGCTGACGTGAGTTAGCATTTGAACTGCGGATAATATACCAACTCCATGATAAATATATTATCAAGTTATGAAATGTCTTATTATAACAATAATTTGTAAATGAGCACTTTTTGATTTGGAGTTTTAATCAAGCGCTCCGCTGTGATATCAAAGAGACAAACAAAATACGTTTGTTTCTGTTGGAAATATCGTCTAAAATAACAAGTCGTCTTGTGGATCAAAAATTAAGTTAATTTAATCGTAAAAGAGATAGAATGAAAAACTAGATTTTTGTATATATCTTACTTCATCAAAATATAACAAACAACTAAACTCTGTTACCAAGGAAACATCATATGTTCTTTTCTAACATAACTATTATGGACATTATAATATGAATATCTTTAACAGTTTCTGGTTAAATGAGCCAAATTTGAACACTATTGTGTCTGAAAGAATATTTAAACACAAGTTAAGCGAAGAGTGAATGTTTCATACCACGGTTCTCTCCTTCATTTGATGTTTTCATTTTCTTTTATTGAATCACTGTATTCAATATTTCTAACATTTAAAATCTTCATTTCCTAATATATTTTTTCTTAAATGTAAAAAGAGTTTAACTACGATTAAAAAACATTGGTTCTTTAATCAATATTTTTGTTATCAATGCAATGTAATGTAAGCCGTATATTGATCATACCAAATACAAGCTCTTGCAATAAAACTTATAAAATTACATCAAATGCGTGAGACTACTTCAAGATTACAGCTTCAGCCCAATGTTGTTGTTTTCCATTGGTTGTATGTTTAAATTATTTATAAGCTTAGGCTCAACCTACCTTGAGAAGGGTCTCCCAATCTTCTTTGCGAGAGCTCTGTCGTGGAACCGATGGTTCTATACTATACAGATGCTCTGAAATGAACAAAAGATTAACTCATGGTTGAATGACTTGATAGAGGTATAAAAAAATGCATAACATGCACAGCCAGAGTTTTATACATGTTATACAGGCATATAATAGCTAGTTGTATTAGCCACAAGCTCTTGACACTGCGAAAGCTAAATATGATTATTACTTAGGATTATGGGCCCATTAGATAAGTTCTCTCTGTGCACCTAATAATGACATGAATTCCCACTCTAAACTTGGCCCACTTCGTGTTCACAAGCAATGCTGCATGTGGCTCCTTGAGATATGGCTTTATGTTCTAATTATGTTATTTAAATTAGTTTTGTCAAATCAACTAACTGGCAATATCGGTTAGTTATATTCCAACCAAACATACAAGAGCATATAATTATATTTCTAATAAATAAAACTAATACTGTAAAGTGTTAATGTAATCTTACTAATATTATAAACTAGCTGTTGTACCCGTGCTTTGCAACGGGAAGAGGACACAAAATATAAACATTTTAATCTTTACATCTGTTGCACAATAGTTATACATCCGCCAACTGTTTTAGAAACAAAATTCAACTTTTATGGCCTTAATAGAAACGTTCAAGTTATGACTTTTAAATCTGTTAAGTAGTGGATACCACCATTTTGGTTTTGATTAATTTTAAATCTTGTGTAGGCTGATATGAGAAAGACTGACCAAATCTTCGAATGAAACTTTGACATACATGATTTACCTTCATGTCCCTTAGTTACATATCTTTTAATTTATTATTGAAATTTTAAATTTCAATTTTGATGTTGCAAAAATACTTATTATTAAATATAAATGAACATTTTTTTTAATTTCACTCTTTTTTTATATTAAATCACAAATCCTTCCATCTTTAGTTTCTTCACTTACAATAAATCATTAGCAAAACTAAGTCAGCTGTTATAAACGTTAGAAATATTACTGTGCCTTATCAATACAGTCTTTTGAAATATTAAAGAAACTATATCAATAGGTACTATAAAAAATTTTAAACAAATAATTTAGTATTAAAGAAAGCAGACAAAACTAATATGATTATCAAAGAAAGCATCAAGGACTAAAAAATGTAATAGCAAATACAGTATTTGTTTCATTGCATCTCTGATTCTACTCTACAAAAATATCAACAAACAACTTAATATACAAACCAGTTCTTTTAATCAGTTCCATCATCCATAGTCTTTACATTTTCACACTTGCCATTACGTAAACATAGTAACAGATAGTTCATTGATTTTAGAAACAAAAGAACACTGTGTACTGCTCAGTTTAATGATATTTTCCTTGGAATTTAATCAGTGGTGTGGCAAAACACAAATAAAATGTGTCTTATAAATTAAATGTGAACTGAAAGCTATGTTAAGATAAAATAAGAGTATTTTGTATTAGCATTTGATAATTAAATATAGTTACACATATACAACAGATTTTAGAAAACAAAAATCAACGACTTACAATTTAGTTATTGATGATATTCTTTAGTTTAATTTAATCATAGGTTTAGAAAAAACACAATAACCTAATTTACCTAAATATACATATAAAAAACAATGTGATGTGCAAGTTATGTTAAGTTAATCCAACACATGTTAAGCAGTTAGAATTTATATAAAGTAGCCTCCAAATTCATACAAAACATCTATACATTGTAGTTTTCATACTGTTTCCATGAAAACATATCAACAACATTATTTTCATAACTTAGACGCTTTAAAAATCCAAAGCAGAGCCGAAGTTGATACAGCAACGGTTATAGAATCTTTTTTCCTATAGTCATTGACATAGTTTTAGAATAAATAATCCATGTTAAAAGGTTAGATTAAAATAAACCTACCCCATGGTTATGGAAAATATTATATTTAATTTCTTTGTATCAGCTGTCTGAAATTGTGAAATATGCAGTTTAGCAGTTCTTCTTGTTTACATTTAAATGTCAAAGCAAATGTAAACAAACATTGTTAGTGTTCTCATGGCAGCCATGGAGACCAGTCAATATTTACTATTAAAATGTTCACCTCAGAACTTTTAGGGGCAAAGCCTACAGTCAGTATCGAAATGTGAATAGTCCTATAATGGTCCTTGGTATGGTAGCTATATTTTTTTTAAATTTAAGCCCAGTTGGTTCAGTAGTTTTTGCACCTATTAGTAACACACATACAGACAGACACCATTAGATTTTTATATAATAGTATAGATCTGAAAGTTTGTGAGTTTGTGTGTGTGTTTGTGTGTGTGTGTGTGTGTGTTGCTCAATCACGCATAAACTACTGGACGGATTGGGCTGAAATTTGGCATGATGATAGCTCACATTCCCGATTAACATTAAAGCATATTCTTCTCTCAAAAATCCTTTCGGGCTCCGCCCCAGTGGCTCTGTAGTTCCCCATGTTAATCTTATGATTTTTCATATTTAAAAGGAATTAATGCATCTTAACAGCTGTTTCAATCAAACAAGTTGGTTCTGTTCTATGGTGTTCAATAGCATAAAAGTTACAAGGATTACCAACAGGGTGCAGCACTATAATTTTTTTTATTTATTTATGACAACAGCTAATTTCCAACCAAAAGGTGAGTGAGCGTAGCGAACGAACTTCAACCTGGAGACGAGTTATAATATTAGTAAGACAACAGCTAATTTCCAACTAAAAGGTGAGTGAGCGTAGCGAACGAACTTCAACCTGGAGGCGAGTTAGCGTAGCGAACGAGCTCCAACTTAAAGGTGAGAGAGCGTAGCGAACGAACTTCAACCATGACGTGAATGAGCCATGCGAATACTTATGAAGTTAAACGGGGCAAAGCCCGCGGGTACAGCTAGTCATATATATATATATTATAATTATTATTTTGAAGCACTCCTGAGCAACTAATAGCTTATTTTGATGCCTCAGGTAAAAACCGCTACAAATGAAAAGCTAAAAAACATTTTGTTTATAAAACAATCTATTAAAGAAAAATATTGTTCACTATGCCGGATGTCAGTACTATATGTTTATATAGCTTGGTTTAAATTAGAGATTATATTTTTATTTTTTCTTAAAAACCTTTAGGTGTTACTGGTTTCTTATGCGACCACCATGTTGTTGTTAATATTTTTTTTCTTACAATCGTTACCATGGATATATAGAACTGAAAATTACTAAAATGGACCCAGGGATAGACGGTGAGAATTTTTTGTAGAAAGATGCCGTGTACTATCGGATCCATATCGAAATACTAAGTATCAATATTATTTCGGATCAAATGGGTTTGATTCAATCGATTGATGGATGAATGAATGTAATTAACACCGTTACCATAACAATACGTGGTGCTGCCATCGGTGTTCTTAATGTAGTGGATAGAGCATTGAGCTGATAAGCAAGAGGTAACTGGTTCGAATCCTACCGATGGCACTAACGTTTTTTCAAAGATTTTGCTTAAAATTTTATTACTTCTTAACTGTACATCTTTTGTTAGAACTTAAGGCATTTTTGATTTTATTTTATGAACAGTATATTTAAGATTAGTAAACCTTCATTACATTTTTATCTTATATAGTTTTTATACTATCAGCAAGTTCGGTTAGTTAGGTTGACAGTTTAATTTTATAATTAAACTAGTTGAACCCCGTCAAAATCGACGGTTAATCTTGAGGTTTTATGTAAATTCAGCTAACTGCGTTGGATAGAGTGAAGTCATTAAAATCATAGTTATATGAAGGGAGGATAAGCAATAATAAGCATGACGATTGTGTTCCCTAAAAAACGTGATTGATGAATTTCTTTAACACAATATTTCCTACCTTTCTTTTTTATCAGCTTTAGGTTGCCCAAAAGGTTTTCTAGGAGTCTTATAATTGTTTGTTCATGAGTTTGTTTCATACCAAAGCCACTTTCACTATATGGGAGAATGAGTTCATATAATTAGTCTATCATGTTACGGAAAGAGTCAATATTTATTACTAACCACTATTTCCATCTGCTTTAGGAAAATCATTCAGATTGTATCCGGATTTATAAGTAAATCTTCATCTTTTTTTGATAAAAATATCTGATTCTCCAGAAAGCAGTAACATTCTTACTTCGATCTCAGCAATTTTAAATCCTTCTCTTGCCACATCGACCCATGTATTTAATCATCCTGCTCTTACTTGATAATTCATTAACTTATGGGGTAGTTTTGGAATGAACCATAATTGTAGGAAATTTTATCACAAATCTTGAACATTTGCAGAACCAAATCCATAACCTAGTCCAGCATTGGTAACAAATTATGCAAATGCGATGAGATGTGATGACACTGTTGTGTTTCCGAATGTTTTGTATGTAGTGAGGTTTAGATGCGTTGTTCAACCTAGCTACATGTGTACATCAAAGTAAAAACTGTGTACACATTTTTTTTTAAATACCTGAATTGACATTAGTTCACCTACATTACCAAAACCATAGACTCCGTAGTTAGTCTATTCCAAAACTTGAACACAGCTCTCATCCTCAACGTACTCATCTATGACACAATTTTCAACCCGATTATCAAAAACTGTTATACCAATAAATGAATCTCAGATGTTCTTTCTTGAATTTAAAAATAAATGGTGATTGAAAGTAGGAAAAAAAGGCAAGTGCCAACCTTACAATATATAAGCTAACCCGATAAGAAATAGTTATATGTTCCTTTGAAATTGATATGTCACACTTCTTTCATAATTTAAAATTTTCTAAGAGAAATAAAGCATAGATTTTGGAACAAAACATTTCAAACGTATCATAAATTCATCATTTTGTTGAAACTATAAAAACTTGCCATGCAGTGGAGAATCCATTTAAAATCATAAATAATAATGTAAACATTTGATTTTTGCTGATGTACAGCAGTTTCAGTAGACCTTTGAATACAATTTTATTATTAACAGCTGGTTCATTAAAAGTAGTGTAAAATTATCCATATGGTCGAAATGTAAACAAAATTGCAGAGTGAACTTTAAAGGCCTCTGGGGCAGAGCCCCAAGGAAATTTACATCGTTTCTCTTTTGAGGGCTCACCTACAGACCAATACCCTTCTTTAGACACCCCTACTAAGTTTCTACGCCCAGCCGTTCTCTCAAATTATCTGTGACAAAAACCTCGTTTTCCTCCATAAGAATAACATGGGATGGGAATTTAATGTAGATGAGCCATCAAAAGAGAAACATGGAGAATTCCTTCGGGGCTCTGCCCCAGTGGCCTGGCCACTGGGGCAGAGCCCCGAAGGAATTCTCCATGTTTCTCTTTTGATGGCTCATCTACAGACCAGGACCTTTCTTTAGACACCTCTACCGAGTTACTTCGCCCAGCCATTCTCTCAAAATAGCTGTCACAAAGAAAAACAGTTTCAAATTAATATATAGATGCTCTCATTTCGTCCGTAGTAAACCTTCATTCGGTTTTTTCATTATCTGCAAGTTTGGTTAGTAAGGTAGGGTATGGCAGTTTAATTTTATTATAGAATTCTCTCATTTCGTCCGTAGTAAACTTAAATTCGATTTTTTCATTATCAGCAAGCTAGGTTGGTAAGGTTAGGTTATGACGGATTAATTTTATAAAAGAATGCTCTCATTTCGTCCGTATCACAATAAGCCTCCGACAGGATCTGTGACAAACGTCAACTACAATCGCATCGTTAGTAATTTTAGATGATGTGATTCGATAGAGTAACGAACGATTAAGAGATTTTTACTTATGATTGTTAAATCTAAGGGCCGTAGAAATGCCGGAACTCCTAATAAAACGAATAAATCCCCCTCCATTCCTCCCAGTATACCAATCACATCCAACAGATTCTCTATCCTTGCCGACCATTGCCCTAAAGAACTTCCGTCCAATAGTATGTGTACACCAACTAATCTGCCTGGACAAATCCCAAGCTCTAAGTCTAAGACAAAAGAGGGAAGTAAAAAGATAATATGTCGTAAAGGCCCATGCAAAGTTAACCATTTTAAGGTCACCCCTTCTATGTCCTCTTCCAAAACAACACCTCCCATCACTGTTGTCAGAAAAAATAAAAACCTACCAGGCATTAGTATATATGGTGATAGTCATGTAAGAAATGTCTCAAGCATTCTAGGTGATAAGTTGAGTAGTAAATATACTGTCTCTGGCACTGTAATGCCAAATGCAAAAATGGAACAAGTGTTGTCAAATATAAACAAAGATAACTATTTAAATAGAGAACATGTGATTGTTATTGTTGGTGGAACAAACAATATTGTTAGCCTTGACCGCTGTAACAATTTTGAATCAGATTTAAATTCCTTTTTCAGTAAGGTGTCGCAGCCAAAAATCCTTCTGGTCGGTATTCCTAATAGGTATGACAATCCCGCCTTAAACAGTGAGATTTCAAAAATGAACCATAATCTGTTGTTGCTCTCAAACCAGTACAAAAACGTTGTTTTTGTTTCCTTAAAGTCTCTGTCTCGCAATTTATTCACACGTCATGGCCTTCACCTTAACTTTAAGGGAAAGACAGCCCTTGCCAACATCCTACTTGAGTCCTTGCATACTCATCAGACCCCTGACACCACCACTCAAACTCTCCATCTTTCTGACCCAGCCATGGAAACCCTTACACCACATGAACCAGAACCAAAGCCTCCACACAAACCTGACCATGTCGCTGTGACCCATACACTTCCAAAAACCCATCCTAAAATAAAAGCCAAACAACTCCAACCTAAGGCCCGTACTCAATGTCGTACCTTCTCCAGCAAACATTTTTTAGGGGAAGCCCGAAAACCTCCAGGAGTCCCTTGGTCACTCTATCTCAACAGAGAATGGGGAATCAGGGTAAAGGTTTAAAAATGATGCACCAAAACATTAGAGGTGTGTTAAATAAGGCAGAAGAACTAGAAATCCTTATAGACGAAGAACACCCAGACATTATATGTTTGACCGAACATTTCTTAAAAGCGGAGGAAATAGTTCACTCTAGACTAAATAGTTTCAGCTGTGCTGCATCATACTGCAGAACTACCATGAAGGGAGGAGGTGTAGGAATCTGGTGTAAGCCAGGCTTGACTTGTGAGGCTTTGGATTGCACTGATTTTATTCAGGAGGGTGTTGGTGAGCTTGCTGCAGTGTCCGTGGCTCTTGATACTAATGCCAAGATGTTATTACTGGCAGCTTATAGACCTCCCTCTAACCTACATGACGTGTTTCTTGACATGATCACAGAATGTCTAAATACGTATCAAAAGCGACACAAAATAACTGTAGTTATGGGTGACATTAATATTGACCTATCGTGTGACTCATTTATAACCCAAAAACTAGTCACAATGATGGCTTCTTTTGGACTAAAAAATATTGTTAAGGGATATACCAGAGAAGTAAATGGCTCACATACTCTTATTGATCATATATTCACTAATGCGACAAATGTTGATTGTTCAGTCATAACCCCTTGTTTATCTGATCATCATGCACAGATAGCCACCTTATATTACAATCTGGCCCAACCATCTTCTAGAGAACAGTTTTGTCGTTCAAGGACATTTTCATATACTAATATACAGTTATTTAAAAGTTTTATATCGAAGGAGAACTGGAGTGACGTTTATGTTGCCCAAGACTTGGATACTAAGTTTGATATTTTCATGACTAAGATTCTTTATTCTTTTGAAGCTGCGTTTCCCCAAAAACTGAAAAAAATAAAACATAAAACTGCAAAAAAAGTGGCTTTGACAAAGGAAGTATTAGACATACGAAACAAACTCTACTGTCTTTACAATCAAGTCAAACATCTTCAGTCATCCCACCATCTTAGTATATACTATAGAAAACTGAAATACCAATACCGTCGCATGATTCTTGATATTAAGTCTCAAACAAATCTTCATAAGATAGAAACATCAGACAATAAATCTAAAGCAATTTGGGATATCATAAAATCAAAACAGAAACCAAACAAAGACTTCAAAAGTGAACTTGTTCTTGAAGGCAAAGATGGCAAGCTAATTACCTGCCCTGATGATATTTGTGACAAATTTAGCAATTATTTCTCCAATGTAGGGAACTTGGCTAAATCCACTGCTGGCCAGAGTTGTCTCACAGGATGTTCAGACCGGGGATTTGCAAATTCAATGTTCCTCTATCCAACAACTGAGGAGGAAATAAATAAGGTCATATCAAACCTAAAAAATAAAAAAAGTGCAGGAGCAGATGAAATATCTCCGATGCTTCTTAAGAACATTTCAAAGCAGTTGTTGACACCTCTGTGCCACCTTATAAATTTTTCCTTTGCATCTGGATCATTTCCCCGAGGTCTAAAGGAGACCGTTGTTAGACCAATTTTCAAAAAAGGAAACCCCCGAGTATGCAGCAGCTACAGACCAATATCTATTGTTTCTTCATTCTCAAAGGTGTTTGAGAAGGTGATGGTCGCTAGGTTATGGAAATTCCTAGAGAGTAATAATATAATTACTAAGAAACAACACGGGTTCTTGAAGGGCAAGTCTACGCTATCAGCTATGTATGACTTCATAACTGGAGTAGTAAATGAGCTTGATTCCAGAAACTGCTCAGCTGGGCTTTTCTTCGACCTCAGTAAGGCATTCGATACTGTTGATCACAGGTTGCTGCTACGGAGAATGAGTGAGGTGGGAATACGTGGCCTGGCCTTAAACTGGATCTCGAGTTACCTTGAAGGCAGAAAACAGTTTGTGGAGATTCGTTCTGCGGATGAGACCGGGCTTTTGCGTCCATATTCCTCTGTGAAGTCCTCTATAGTGAGGGGAGTGCCTCAGGGTTCCGTACTCGGGCCTGTCCTATTCCTCCTTTTTATAAATTCCCTCCCTTCATCCACTCCAGCTGCAAAACCTACACTTTTTGCCGACGACACCTCCCTTTCAGTTTCTGGCTGCGATGTCGATCGGTTAGAGTTGAGTGCCTTTTCCGAGGCGAACAATTTAGTCCAATGGTTTGATGACAACTTGTTAACCATAAACCCTGAAAAAACCCAACTCATACACTTTTCCATAACTAACAAACACCACAAGAGTTTTAGCCTTTTCGTAGATGAAACAGTGGTTCACCCAACTGACAGAGTTAAGTTCTTGGGATTGACCCTAGACAAAGGTCTCAGTTTCAAGAGCCATATAGAAAGCATTTCAGGAAAGATAAGCTCAGGAATATTTGTGTTGCGCAGCCTGAAACACACAACAAACTACAAAGTCTTGATTTCTGCATATTATGGCCTCATCTACCCCCACTTAGCGTATGCTGTACCAATTTGGGGTCATGAGAGTAGAAACACCAAGTTTCTATTCAAACTCCAAAAATGGGCAGTGCGAACTATTTTTTCACTGCCCAAGCGCCAATCTTGCAGATATTACTTCAAGAAATATAACATTTTAACTTTCCCCAGTTTATATATCCTGCAAACATTAACTTTTGTCAAACAACATTTTTCTTTATTTTTAGTCTCAGATAAATCTTCAGCCTGTCCCTACCCCTTGCGAAATACACATGATTTACCTATTCCGAAATATAAAACCTCCTTTTTCAGAAAGCATACACTCTACAACGGTATTAAACTATACAATAACCTATCCAAGTCCCTGAAGTTGGAATCAAACCATTCAAAGTTTAGGAAACGTTTAAAAAATTATTTTTTAGCTTCTCATGTTACAGTGTCAAGGAGTTTTTTTCAAACTGTAATAAAGAATGATAAGATCAATTAGTTTTTGTAAATAGATGGTAAGCATATTTGCAAATATTATTTGTAAGCCTTGAGTTGTATTTTTTTTTCTGACTTAGCTAATGCAAGAAATTTTTTGTTAATTTTAGCTGAATAAACTAATTTGAATTTGAATTAACGATAGTCGCGAAATCGCAGGCCGTTTTTAGACGAAAAAGTGCTCACCGAGATAAACAGTCCACATATATTATACTCCATGGCTACTTTTGCTAACAATTATGAAAGAAAAAGCCCAGGTGGTAAATTATAAAACCACTGAAACTTCAGGATTGTCAATATTTGAGCTTCAGCTGGCTGTTGTCAAAACATATGTCTATGATACGCTTCCTATTGAGGCTGCGTGAATAACAAAGTCAGATTTGAAAAATATATAAATACTAGTTTTATTAAAATTTAGACTAAACTTCTGAAATCATGCAATTACTGTGTAAAAAGTAAATTATTTTGTGGCTAGAAGATTCCTGCATAAGGGGTTATTTTTGTTTATAATTTGAAATATTTTTAGTAATTTAATTAAAAACACAGTAACAATGAGTTTTATATCTGTGTAATCTCAGTTTCCTTCTCTTTCAAATTATGATAATGTGACTTTTGGCAAAGGAAATCCAAATAAGTAATTATTACTGTACAGAGTTGCTTGGTAACTAGGGTAGGCCTGCGAAAAATCATGTTTGCAATAGTATAATATAATATTATACTAATATTAGCAGAGTACCCGTCCTTCGTACGGGGTTGGTATATAAGAATAAAATGCTTATTACAGTTATAATCAAGCTTTACGTTTGCAATGGGGGGAACACAGTATGATAAAATTTGATTCTTTAAATTTCCAGTTTACTATAGTATTACACATATACCTTGGCCATAATTTTCTACCAATTCACCTAAACAATAGAAAAAATATTTTCAAAAATTCGCAAAACATCGCAAATTATTCATAAAACTAAAATACCCCCGCCGCAGCAAACCTGCAGACTAAGCGATTTTCCATTTGCCTGATTGGATTTACACTAAAATGTCTCCTTAAAAATACCACATATAACGCAGGCTTCGAACACTCGCGAAATTTCGACGATTCGACGATTTCGACGAAAATCGACGAAATATATTGTATATATATATATATATATATATATATATATATATATATATATATATATATATATATATATATATATATATATATATACAGTTGTTTGGATAAAGGGCTACTATTATAAATAATAAAGAAAGCATTACTAACTCAGTACCCTGAAATTATTTTTATTTTTAAAACTCTACATGTTTCGACCTTTAGGCCATTTTCAAGAGTAACATTTAACCTCACTTTAAACACAACAAATTAATTAACAAATAAACATCATGTGATCATCTTGACATATGATTTTTCTTTTTTCTTAAAATGTATAGTAAAATAATCTTTTTTCATGGAATTTTGTCATATATATATAACATTTTATTTTGGTTGTTTAATTTATCCTCCTCTTGATGTTTGTGTTAAATATTCTTTAATTTTAATTTTTTTTTCATATATAGGATTTTGTTTCTTAACTTGCATCGTATTGATTATATTTGTTGGATCATTCTTGTAGCTGCAGTATATATGATATTCTTCTTTTGTATCTAATTTATTTCCTTTTGATCCATAGTCCAAAACTGTCATATCTGTTTCTATTTTAGTGAATTTATGATTCTCATTAAGCATGTGTTCTGCTACATCACTTTTCATACTAGTCACATTCTTTGATTTAAACGCTTGTACATGTTCTTTATATCTACAATTGAACGACCTTCCTGTCTGTCCTATGTAATACTTTTCACAATCTGAACATTTAATTTTGTAAATACCGGAGTTTTCATATTTTGATCTTACAACTTGGTTGTTATCTTTTTTGGCTCTTTTATTAATTACTTCTAATACGTTGTTTTTGGTTCGGTAACTTACATTTAATTTAGAATTTTTGAATGTTTTCCTGATTGCTCTATTGAATTTACTATTATATGGAACACAAATAAAATCATTCTTTTGTTTTTCTGTTACGATTTTGTTCTTCTTTTTCATTTGTTTTTTCTTAATCATGTTTTCTATCATTCTAGGGTTGTATCCATTTTTAAATGCCAAGTATTTAATTAGATTCTTTTCTTTTATGAAATTAGATTTGTTCATTGGGATATTGATCAACCTATTTGTTAATGCGTGGAATGTAGACATCTTTTGTTCTCACGGGTGGTTTGAGTCTGCTGGTATTATGCAGTCACTTGTAGTTGTTTTTCTATAAATTTCAAAGTTATGAGATCTATTTTGCTTTGAAATCGTTACGTATAGGAAATTTATTTTGTTATCTTGTATCTCTTGAGAGAATTGTATTGTGTTTGATAAGGAGTTGATATAGTTTAAAAGTCTTCTTGATTCTTCTTCCGTACCTTCAAATAGACATATTATGTCATCGACATATCTGGACCAATATTTTATTTTATTGTAGAATGGATTAATTTCATTAATAATTTTCTTGGATTCCATATTATGCATATAAATGTCTGCCAACAGTCCTGAAAGTGGAGATCCCATGGCAAGTCCTTCTTTTTGTATGTAGTATGATGAATAAAATTTGAAATAATTTTGACTCGTTGCAATTTTTGTAAGTTTTACTATATCTTCTATTTCATTTTTTGACAAGGTTTTGCTTTGGGTTAATTTTTCTTTAAGAATCTTAATAGTCGGTAAAATAGGAATGTTGGTATACATGTTCATTACATCGAAATATAAAATAAATAATTTTGAGGAATGTCTTTGTCTTTTATTTTGTTTATCAAATCAAGATGATTTATTACGCTATAATCGTGTTCATTAATGATGTTTCGTTTTATTTTGCGTTGTAAGTATCCACATAATTTATACGTAGGTACACTCATGAAGTTAACAATTGGTCTTATGGGGATTTCTTCTTTATGTATTTTTGGTTGACCACGTAATGTTGGTGACTGTGGTTTTATCATTTTTATTTGATTCTTTATAACTTTTGGGATGCTTTTACATTTATTAATAGCTTCGTTTGTGGTTTTAGTAAATTCAGTTGTTGGATCTAAATTTAATATTTCAAATTCATTAGATCTTATGAAATCTTTTATTTTATTATCGTAATCATTTTTATTAATAACTACTGTTGTGTTGCTTTTATCAGCTTTAGTAAGAATTGCTTTATTTTCCTTTAGTTTAACTCTGATGGAGTTAATAATTTTTAACTGATCTTTTGTTTTTTTTTATACCTTGTCTTTATTTCGTTTTGATATATCGTATTTATCTAGTTCATGAGTGAAATTAAATCTAAGTTGATCTTGAGTCTCTTTCTCTTTTTGTCTAATTGCTACTTCTATTTCTAATAAGTCATTTTCAATAGTGTTTAGTTTGTCATCTAAGTTTAGGTTGTATTTTATGGACTTACTCAGTAAAGATAATTCGTTGTCATCAAAATCAATTTCAGTTAGATTTTTTATTCCGGTATTAAATTCTACTTCTGTTATGTTGTTATTCTTCATAATGTTCATTTTTTGTGCATCAATCAAGTGTTTGGTCTTCTTAATATGGGTCTCTTTTTTCTTTTCTATTTTAGGTCTTACCCAATCAGATATAAATTGTAATATTTCTTCAATAGTTTCATTATGATATTGTGATTTTATTTCTTAAAAAACTATTTTCATTTTGCTCTTAGTATCATTTAGTTTCTTATAAAGATATTTGATCTCTTCTTTGATCCATATTTTATTTGCAATTTCTATAGTTCTTCTTGCAGCTTGGGATTTTATCTTAGTATGAAGTTGCACATAATTAGGTGTTATATTCTTAGATAGTCATTGTTTATTAAATTTTATATCTTCTTGAAATCATTCAGTTTTAAAAGTGAGGTACTTGTATTCATAAACTTTTTGATTGTTAGTCATTATTATATCAACATATCATAAACAAACACATGCTTAATGAGAATCATAAATTTACTAAAATAGAAACAGATATGACAGTTTTGGACTATGGATCAAAAGGAAATAAATTAGATACAAAAGAAGAATATCATATATACTGCAGCTACAAGAATGATCCAACAAATATAATCAATACGATGCAAGTTAAGAAACAAAATCCTATATATGAAAAATTTTAAAATTAAAGAATATTAAACACAAACATCAAGAGGAGGATAAATTAAACAACCAAAATAAAATGTTATATATATATGACAAAATTCCATGACCAAAGATTATTTTACTATACATTTTAAGAAAAACGAAAAATCATATGTCAAGATCATCACATGATGTTTATTTGTTAATTAATTTGTTGTGTTTAAAGTGAGGTTAAATGTTACTTTTGAAAATAGCCTAAAGCTCGAAACATGTAGAGTTTTAAAAATAAAAATAATTTCAGTGTACTGAGTTAATAATGCTTTCTTTATTATATATATATATATATATATGAATTTGAGCGGATGTTGTTTTTGGTCTCTAGGGACCTCAAAATGAAAAAGTAAATCGGTCCCGGGTCCAGGTCTTACCATGAGTACTACGGTAATAGCTTATTCCCTATAGGGGAAATTTGCTAAAACATAAACATAACTGTAAACAATCCTACTTTGACAGTTCTCATTGCGTATCACATTTTTTGTTGATGCTTTAGTTTAAATTAGCTGTTTTCATAAATGCAAAAAAATAATAGTGCTGCACCCCTGTTGGTAAATGTTAATAACTTTTTAATGCTTTTCATATCATAGAACCAATTTTTTTAGTTAAAACAGCTGACTAAATTCTTTAATTCCCGAATACTCATAAGGTTAACATGGGGAATTCAGAGCCACTGGGGCGGAGCCCGAAAGGATTTTTGAGATAAGAATATGCTTTAATGTTAATCGGGAATGTGAGCTATCATCATGTCAAATTTCAGTCCAAACCGTCCCGTAGTTAATGCGTGATCGAACTTAAAACAAACAAACATACACACAAACTTTCACATTTATAATACTAGTAAGATGAAGTTCAATGTAAGAAGTTATTATACTTACAATGCGAACATATAATGTTAGTGACCTGCTCAAGTAAAATATATTTTAGGCCAAGTAATACAACATTACTGTGAATTGTGAATTGTAGGCAAGAGGATCTACTTTTGAACATATATTTCTTACACAGAAGCAATAATTGTATTCCAGAATTTCAGTTTGGAACTATGTAATTTAAAAAAGTATATATTTTCTTGTACTTATGTAGGTAATCTAAAAAAATATATTTTCTTGTAATTACGTAATAAGAATAAATATTTTCTTGTACGGTACGGCAATTCATACACTAAAATGGATTTAATGCAAAAAGACAAAAAATCCCATGTATTTTAGTGTAGCCTATTATATTAATTTTCTATTTTCTTATGTGGCAGTGGTCTATTATTTCACCACCTACCAGGTGTGGTTAAGTGACAGTGGTCGATTATTTGACCCCCCCTCCATAAATATGAAAAAACGGTATTTTTGTGTAAAAGATTTATATTTGGGTTCTAGGGGCCCAGTAGATTATAGTTAAACAAAAAACCCTTAAAAAATCGAGTACCGGTTTCTTACCACCTAAAGGGTTAAAATAACAAATAGTTGGATACAAATTATCTCCGCATCTACGGATATTATACATACAGTATTAGGTATGTAACATTAAAAGAGTACCTATATAAACTCGTAAAAATAGGGCTAACATCTCACTTATTCAACCCTCGTCTTTGACCCTAATTACGATCCTTGGAGAGTCTAATCAACTACTGAGGAAGACAAATTGTTAAGTATCGGATGCACTCTTTGATCTCACAACATTTATTACCCAGGAAATAAGTAAAAAAATAAAGTTATGATAACATTCCTGGATCTTGCTAAAGCGTTTGACTCTATCGACAGGAATTTATTACTCAGAAAGCTAAACTTACTTGTCAAAGATACTTCCTTAACTTGGTTTGAAAACTATTTTTACAGTCGAAAACAGTTTGTAGCAATACGTGAAGTCAACGGTGACAACACTGACATTAACTATGGAGTCGTCCAAGGGAGCACACTTGGCCCTCTTTTTTTAATATGCATTAACAATTTCTAAAATCTGTCAATTAAAGGTAAGGTGTTCCTATTTGCTGACGATAGGGCTCTAGTTTCCTCCGGGCCAAATTGGGACGTCGTATATGACAGAGCGTCCTCCGACTTGGGCAAGCTCAAACTTTGGTTTGACCACAACATACTATCCTTAAATGTGTCCAAGACCAAATGTCTGCCTATATACTTTAGATGCGACAGTGGTCCGGGCCTTAGAGACTCAGGTTGCACGGCTGCGGGGGTCCATGGATGGTGCCGTATTCGTGGGGGGGGGGGCTGCGTCTGCCTCTGTGTTGGCTCATCTTGCTGTTACCCAGAAATCCATAATCAAACAAATACTAAAAAAGACCAAATATACAACACCTACCTACTTTACCAAAATTTTCCTGTCCTTAACATCAAGAAACTATTCTTAAAAACAATTATAACCTTTTCAAAAATTAACAAAAGCAAAATCTTCTTCGACTCGCTACATTCTTATGACTTTAGATCACACATAGGCATCTCCGTTCTCAAATTGAACAATAAAGCACAGCTTCTTACCCCTCACTATCTAGCCCACATTATACGCACTAATCTTCCAGTTTTCAGCAGAAAGATCGGGCGTTGCCTTCTCGGACTGAGCGATGATGCTGCCGAAGAGCTCATCGGATCCCAGTACAGGACATAATGAAAGTCGATAACAATTCCAAAACAAAATTAGGCTAACAATTCCAAGGGGATCCGCCACCTTTAAATGGCCAATTTTTAAATTTTTTTTAATTTTCCAAATATGTTATTTTCTTATTCTACATACTTTTCTGAGTATGTGTGTAGATTTTTATGTAAATCTGATTATTTTTTCATACAAAAAGAAATGAAATAAAATATTGACTCAGCTACGCTTCAAGCTTCAGTATCGAGCTTCCCTGAGTAAGCCTCAACTTTAAACTCTGTTTCCCAAAAGTTGGATTTTCCGTGTTTCTTGGTACAAAAATTTGAATAACTTCTAAAGTATATTATATAAAATTATTAAATTTTTACCACTATTTCATTGTTATATTACCAATATTTTGTCTTATAGAAAACACTCTGACTTTAAAACTAACTGTGAAAAAAAAATTATAAATAAAAAAAAACTATAAATATTATGTGTTTTTAATTGTTTGTAACTTTTTTCCTAGCAATTTTATCTTATTTTCCATAAGACAAAAGTTTTTTTAAGCCATAAGGAATAAAAATTAAAAAAATCAAGCCAAATGGTTAAAAAGCAAAAAAGTTATTTAAAGTATAAAATATGTGTAAAAAACGTAAAAAAACGTTAACATTTCAAATTATAAGATACTTAAAAGGGTTAAAAAAATAATTCCACCTGGAAACCTTATTTCTAACACTAATAAAACAAGCAAAAATGTTATTAGCAAAATTCACTTAAAAAATAAAAAAAATCATATTTAAGGTGGCGGATCGTCATTAATTGATAGTTATTATTGAAATGAGTTCAATTTACATTTGCGTATTCTGACATTATAATAATACATTTTTTGCAGTTGCTGTACAAAACTGTTTTAAATTTGCTATTTAATGAACCAATTTCCATGTTTCTATGTTGCTTGGTTTTTTATTTATTTCATCTTATAATGTGTACAATAATTTATGACCACCCTGTATATTCTTATTCTAATTCTCATTGTATTACACAACAATTAATATGGATTTTACGTGTTCCCTTATATGTTATCGTTTCAGGGATCTGGGTGAACAATTGACAAAAGTGGATTTTCAAGGGAAATATGTAAATTAGGGAGAATCCCATGATTGATTTCTAAAAGTATTTATGACATTACTACCCATGACCTTTAACGATTTAGACATACAACGGTTTGTACGACAGTACAGCATTGGTTCTTCTCGTATTTACTACTGCAGAAGTTTACACTAGAGGGAAGCAGATATTTTACTTTGATCTAATATATTGATGTAATATACCATTTGACTGTATATAGATTTTTTACTCTGTGGCTAAATTGGTTTTTTGTAGACTTTATTTGTGATCGTAAAATGCTTTTATGAGGTTAAATGTCGAATATTAAGATACATGTGACTAGTAAATCCATTTTCAATCATATATTTGATTGAAATTATTGTACAAAAATAGCTTAAACATTTTCCAAAGGAGTGCATCGTGAGGCAATGTTTGATAGTCCGTCACTTTGAACTGTTGAACATGATTATCCATCCAGTAGTGAACTTACTGGCTAAACTAGATTGCAGCCAACTACAAACACTACGTTAGTGGCCGAGCCAGGTTTAGTGTGCTCTTAGTGAACACTAATGTCGTTGTTCACTAGTGTGGTAGGTAATCACAAGGACAACTTGTGAGAAATATTTGGAAATTTGTGTACAAATTAGTGTCCAAGCAAAGAAAATTGCCATTTTATAACGGATTCTGTGGTAAATGGCACTCAGAAAAGTGCATAAACGTAGTTAAAACAATATAATTGAATACATTTGACAATTTTTCTAACTTTTTTCCAATTTAAGCTCTGAGGCAATCTAAACGTTTAGCTGCATACACTGCAGAATCCTACATTAGAACCAAGCGCAGTGATGGAAAGTGAAAGATAGTTTCACAATCTTTGACATGCACTGGAAAATCAATTTACTTGCTCCGTCAATGTACATATTTACTATCTAAAGCAAGACTAAAGTTTTTGTATTTTAGAAACTACCACGTATGAAATCAGTTTTAAAGAGATTGTCACTACTACTGAGTTTGCAAACCAGCATAATCGGATCATGGGAACGGGGTTTTACGGGGGGTGTTATGGGGTAAAAATTGGGTTTTCTCGTTTTTGACCCTCAAAACACAAAATTTCCCAGTTTCTCTCTAGACTTTTTTAATCTTAAAAATCAAACAAATAATATAGTATATCAAAGTGTTTTGTACGATTATTGGCAACGGAGAATATTCTAAAAATTGTAAATTTAAAATTCCCATGTTATTCTTATGGAGAATATTGTAAAATGTTGTTGTTTGCTTGAGTTGTGTTGTTGTTGTATGGATATATTTTGATCAAACTTGGCAAATTTATTAATTTTATACTAAGCTATTAATATTTTACAAAAAACACACTTTATTAGTTTCCTTGTAGCAGCGAACCTAGGTACTCGTTAAACCTAATAGTATTTATATAGATTTAATTGAAGATCAATTCAGAGAAATAGAAATTTGCTTATTCGGCAGGTTTGCTGCGGTGGAGGTATTTATATATTAAAATCTATTTTGTGTGTAGAAATGGTGGTTAGCTAAAACAATATAAATTTAACACGGGTTTTTTAGTCTAGGTAAAAAAAATTATAGTCCAGTCAAAAAAAAGTTTTAACTTCCGAAAAAATAAGAAAGTTTTGAAACAATGCACACTTATTTCTAGGTACCTAGGGAAGATTATACCAAAAGTCCCCATTAAAATTAAGCGAGCTGTAGTGGCAATTAGAGAAAACAGGACACGTTTTTTGTTTTGGCTAAAATCTTGAGAACCGTCGGTCGGAGTTAAAAGTGACGAATTCCAAATTAAATATCATACTTTATACTTATACTTTCTTATACTTTCAACAAAAAATTATGTTTATACTTTTATTTCATTCATAATGGCTACCGAGTTATAAGGCGCTAAAATATGGAGGTTTTCTCAAACCTTCGGGGTGAGAAAAATGGTGGATACTAAAGTAGGTATTTCGTTGAGAAAAACGCCATATTTTAGCGCCATATAACTCGGTAGCCATTAGGAATGAAATAAAATTGTAAACATAATTTTTGTAGAAAACATTAATAATCTTTCATTTGATATACAGTCACTTCTAACTCCTTTTGGTTTTCATGATTTTCATGGATGGTTTTCAAGATTTTAGCCAAAAACCAAAAAATGTGCCCTGTTTTCACTTATTACCGCTAGAGCTCGCCTCATATTTATGTGGACTTTCGGTATCATCTTCCCTAGGTACCTAGAAATACGTGTGCAAAGTTTCGAAACTTTCGGATTTGTTCGGAGGTCGGTCATTAATGTATATATCTTGACTAAACTATTTTTGGAATCTGGTTCTGAAGTGTACCAGTACATTCTTGCTTGATCTTACATTGTTTGATTTCATACCAAGCAAACATTAAATAGCAAAATCATGAAAAATGCTTTGAAATACAATTAAGAACATTTTACATTAACACATATAAAAACACAAATCTCTTGCCGTTGATAATATGAGAGAATAAATAACTTCAAGTAATACTCTGACCTATTAAAAATTTACTTTGCTGAAACGGCGTTTATTTAACAAATTGTTAGGGAAAGGTCAGATACAAATTGTTTTAACGGTAATGTGAAGCAAGATCTAATAAACGCTTGGTTGTGTTTCCGTAGATCCAGGTAATATTCACTCCTCGCTTGTATTACAGCGGGAACGACTATTGGTGGTGATCATCAGTTCAACTGCTGTGTGTTGCAGCACCAATGTAGGCAACTCTGACGAATAATTAGGTCATTTGAACCAGTAATACGTAGGAGGTTGTAGTTATAATATTAGACATGCGTGTTTTCATATTTTCATTTGCTATGTTTATATCCATATAAATTGCCATTGAAAATTTTAAGCTATTCATAATTTAGGAAAATGGAGGCAAAATCTTAAAATAAAAAATGGCATATTACAAAAAATAAGGGAAGTTGTACATTTCAAGTTGTCTCGTCGGTTGGTTATAGAAGCAGTCTCATTATTGCTACCCACAGTTCGGCAACGTCTCGTGTGAGAGTCCCATTGAAGGCAAAGTAACGTAAATTTATCTTCCCGCTTCTCAGTCATGTTTAGGGACCAAATTATTGACTACTTTTTCTCATTATCCTTTTTTCACCTTTGCATATCCTACGGTCATATTCAATTGTACTATCACTTAGTTGTATCCTGGAATGCTATAGTTCGGCCGCATAGAAAACGACATAAGTATATTGTTACTACCACCATGACAGGTCTTTCAATATTTAGGCAGAACATATTTGAGTTGGACTAAAAATGTAAATACAGGCCTATATCAAGTACAACTAAAGAACTACATATAACTAAAGAAGAGTAGATAATAAAACAAAGAGAGTTCTGGTCGCTACTTAACAATGAAAGAGGATTGTGTTTTGCAGATTGGTTTCAGCTTTAAAATTCCGTGGTCGCATAACTAGATAACAGGATCATTTGACAGTAATAAGTTACAGATGTTTTTTACCTTTTATTGAAATATAAAACACAACCAAACTATGACTATGACATTTAAACAAAATACCCCCGCCGCAGCAAACCTGCAGACTAAGCGAATTTCCATTGACCTGATTGGATTTACACTAAAATGCCTCCATAAAAATAGCACATTTATTTCCTATTTAAATAGAATTAGTTTAACAAGTACCTTAGGTTTGCTGCAACAGGGAGGGTAAAAAAGATTTTTTTATAAAATGATAATAGTTTAGTAAGAAATAAAAGTATTTTCCAAAATCGATCAAAATATGTTCATAAACAAGCAAACTGCAACAGTCGACTTATTCTCCATAAGAATAACATGGGAATTTTAAAATTACAATTTTTTTGAATTTTCTCCGTAACAATTAGGCGCATAATAACGCTTCAATATACTAAATTATTTGTTTTTTTAAGCTCTACAAAATGGTTTAAAAAGAAATTGTGAAATTTTGTGTTTTTAGGGGCAAAAATGGGAAAAACCTATTTTTACCCCATAAAACCCCCCATAAACCCCCGTTCCCATAGTCCGATCATGCTGGTTCGCGAACTCATTCAAGTTTATCCCGCCTTACACCTTCAAACCGGACAAAATCAAAAAATCAAAATCGGACAAAAATTACTCAAGTTATCGTGCGGATGGACACATATATATATATATATACATATATATATATATATATATATATATATAGATATATAAAAATTTGAACGAATGGTGTTTTTGGCCTCTGGGGACATCAAAATGAAAAAGTAAATCGGTCCCGGGCTTAGGTCTTACCATGAGACCTACGGTAATAGCTACTTCCCTATAGGGAAATTCGCTAAAAATGTCATAATGTCATGTTATAAGGAATAGTTAGTTATAAGGTTTTTCATTGTGCATATATAAGCTTCAAATATGAAAGCACACTCTTGTCTGAAACATGTGTCTTACAGAAAACATGTCAGTTCCACACCAACAGATGTCATTCAAAAACAACGAAACCCAACTCCAACAAATAACAATATATGTCCGCTCACGAGAGTATTTTTTTAAGACTTTGCAAGCTGGAAACGATTTGTATGTATTGTATTCTGGCTTATACGAGCGTAAAAGTTGTTGTTACATTTCATTTAGTCCCTTGACCATTTTAATTGATTCAATTATTATTATTTACAACTTATTGTCTTTTAAGAGAAATTCAATAATTATTTATGTAATTAGTGTTTGCACTAGTGAGTGCAGCAAAGGCACTTTGTGCTCGTCTCACGTTAATATTTTCCTACAGATAGTATATATACAGAAAGCATATAAATAATTAGTCTTTCAAACACTAAACAACACGTTTTAGGTTAGCTCTCTGTTCTTTCGTTTCTCAAACTCCGTTTTCTCGAACTGGTCCATAATCTTTTTCTCTGCACTGGATTCCTTGGTCAGTGCCCAATAAGATTCTGAACATTTATGGTTCGGTATAAAATTATTTTGGTTATTATGTTAGTGACTAAGGCCAACATATTCCTTAGACACAGCGGTTAATTAATAGCCCATACAGGCAATGGCAACTAAATGACCTACGGTTTATAGTGGACTCCGTACCACATTTTTGCCTTGGTACTTGGTATCAACGAATTGGTCTAACTATCAGAATATTACTGCGGATAGTCGTAGTACTCCTAGTGCGGACGTTAATCCACTCCAAGGAGTATCACATCCACAGTGCATGCCTATAAACATTCACAATTCGTGAACTCCTAGGATTACAGGACGACGCCAACGTCCCAGTCAATAATTACGCGTCTTCGACTCGCATGTAAAACACCATCTCGCCCCGAAATGGGTCACTTTCGTGACTAGTAGTGAAATATACTATTAGTAACACCGTTAAAGTATGTCAACGACGATCAATATTTTTGTAATCAACTACTTGTAAATTAAACATGTTAATGACAGTTTGAAGCCAGCTGTTAGTTAAACCAAATTACATTGAAACAAGCGGAAATGATAGCGTCAGATGCTAGTCTTAAAAAAATTAACATTCTAAGAAACTGAAACCCCAAACAAAAATTATGGCATCGACAGTCCCTTCCACAAAGATAATGAAAATCCGCCAAGCTGTTAATTTCCAATCTTGAAGTAAAAAAGCTCTCTCGCGTGTTAATATATGTATATACAGGGTGAAAAAAAAAGTCTGGAAACTGCTTAATATCGTTTTAACTAAATCCGTTATAAAATACAAACCTTTCACATCAACTTAAATGTATTAAAACTACTTTTTTCGAGCTTTACCATTTTTTTACCTTAACCAGGGGACAACCCATGGGGAGTAGGTACATAATCTTTAATGTAAGCATAGGTTGATATGCACATCATTTTAAAGGGCTGGTCAAGTGGAGTTCATTGCTGGAAACCACGTCTCAAAAGGTTCATCCGTTACGAACCTTTTGAGACGCGGTTATTTTGAGACGCTTCCGATTAGTCAATTGGAAGCTCATTGGCCATGACATGCGCCATTTAAAAAAATGTGTGCATTTAATTCAAATATACAGGGCGTTTATAAAAAAACTAGCTGTTGTACCCGTGCTTTGCAACGGAAGAGGACACAAAATAGAAACATTTTAATCTTTACATTTGTTGCATATAATAGTTACACATCCGCCAACGCTTTTAGAAACGAAATTCAACTTTTATGGCCTTAATAGAAACGTTTAAGTTATGACTCTAAATCTGGTAAGTAGTGGGTACCACCATTTCATCTCCCTTAATTACATATCTTTTTATTTATTATTGACATTTTAAATTAAAATTTTGAAGTTATTACTAATTATTAAATTTAAATGAACATTTTAAAATTTCACTCTTCTTTATATTAAATCACAAATCCTTCCATCTTCAGTTTCTTCACTCACAATAAATCATTAGCAAAACTAAGTCAGCTGTTATAAACTTTATAAAATATTGCTGTGCCTTACCAATACAGTCTTTTTGAAATATTAAAGACACTATATCTATAGGTACTATAAAAAATTTTAAACAAATAATTTAGCATTAAAGACAGTAGACAAAACTAATATGATTATCAAAACATCAAGGACTAAAAAAATTAATAGCAAATACAGTATATGTTTCACTGCATCTCTGACTCTACTCTACAAAAATATCAACAAACAACTTAATATACAAAGCAGTTCTTTAAATCAGCATTGTCTATACATTTTGCACACTTACCATTAAGTAGACATAGTAATAGAGATTTCATTGATTTTAGAAACAAAGGAACACTGTGTACTGCTTAGTTTTATGATATTTTCATTGGTTTAATTTAATCAGTGGTGTGGCAAAACATAAATAATAAATTTATCAAATAAAGTAAATGTGAACTGAAAGCATTGTTAAGATAAAATAAGAGTATTTTGTATTACCATTTGATAATTAATTATAGTTACACACATACAACAGATTTAAAAAAAACAAAACTCAACGACGTACAATTTAGTTATTGAAGATATTCTTTAGTTTAATTTAAACATAGGCTTAGCAAAACACAATAACTTAATTTACCTAAATATACATACAAAAAAAAAACAATGTGATGTGCAAGTTATGTTAAGTTAATCTAACACATGTGAAGCAGTTAGAATTTATTTGAAGTAGCCTCCAAATTCATATAAAACATCTATACATTGTAATTTTCATACTGTTTCCATGAAATCATATCAATAATATTATTTTCATAACTTAAACGCTTTAAAAAAATCCAAAGCAGAGCCGGAGTTGATACCGGGAGTTGATACAGCAACGGTTATAGAATCTTTTTTTATATAATCATTGGCATAGCTTTAGAATAAATAATCCATGATAAAAGGTTAGATTAAAATAAACCTACCTCATAGTTATGGAAATATTATATTTAATTTCTTTGTATCAGCTGTCTAAAGTTATGCAGTTTAGCAGTTCTTCTTGTTTACATTTAAATGTCAAACCAAATGTAAACAAACATTGTTAGTGTTCTCATCACAGCCATGGAGACCAATCAATATTTACTTTTAAAATCTTCACCTCAGAACTTTTAAAGCCAAAGGGACAAAGCCTACGGTCAGTATCCAAATGTGAATAGTCCTATAATGGTCCTTTGTATGGTAACTATATTTTTGTAAAATTCTAGCCCAGTTGGTTCAGTAGTTTTTGCACCTATTAGTAATACACATTCAGAGAGACACCATTAGATTTTTATATAATAGTATAGATAATCTGGTTTTAAAACATTTTATTGGCGTTAATGTTAAACAAATGCGGATATAAAATAAACAACAGAAAGGAGAACTTTGAAATTTTGTATAGATACCCTACAAGTGCTCAGTGTGCCGTCCATTAGCCGTGGAGCAAGTTTCCAATCTATGCTGTAAATTGTCCCATACATCGGCTAGCGCCGCAAGGTTGATTTATTCTACGACATTGTGAATCCGTCCACGGAGCCCTTAAAGCGTTTGAGGCATTGGCGGTACATAACCTTTGTCTTTTACATAGCGCCATAGAAAAAAATCACACACCGTAAGATTTATTAGATCTAGGGGGCCATTTGAGAAGGGTCAAGTCATCATCGTCAAAATGCTTTTTCTTGAATCTTAATCATTTTGAAAATGATGCAAACACGTCCAAGAAAAAACCAAGACTGATTAATGAACAGCTGATTATAAAACTTGGAAACATGCTTTTTAAGCCCATGTTTCAAATATTAATGTGTGACAAGAATTGAGTGAGGGTACATGCCATTAAAACCTGATGATTCTTTTATAAACGCCCTGTATTATTTTTACCTAGTAAAACTTATTATAGGCCTACTGTTCCTCTGAGATATCTTTTAAAACTGTGTTGACTGAAAAACACTCAAAATTAAGCAATTATTTATTTATTTACCGAACAGGAGGGCTTTAAGTAAGTTATAAGGGCTTTAGTTAAGCAAATATAAAATGCGTTGTATGGATACTGAACAAATGTTTTCATTCTTTTGTTGTGTTTTATCCACGACAATGTACCCTTTATGATTGATACTGGATGTGTATGGCGGGGGGGGGGGGGTTATATAAGGCAGGTAACACTGACGACAGAACGGTCTTGTCGTGGGATAACATTAACAATATCCACTACACTTGAAAGCATACTATTAAACTGAGAGAATACCCTCCCTCCACCTGCATTGGGCATGAGTACAGTAATCTAGGTTTGAGGTGCCGCTTTAGAGATATTAGTAAAGCTCAATATACTAACGTTTAAAGATTTCCAGCCATTTACTGATGTGCATAAAGATTATTAAAATACCCCCGCCACAGAAAAATTGCAGAATAAGCAAATTTCCATGTACCAAGTTGTATTTTCACAAAAATATCCCTCTAAAATAGTCAGATTTATTTCCTTTTTTACTAATTATTTTTTAGAAATGCTGATAGTTTAGTATGAAATTCGGAAATTCGTCAAATGATATCAATCCACTTCCATAAACAAGCAAACTACAGCAATTTATCTATTCTCCATAAGAATAAATGAGAATTATACTTTTTTTTCTCCATATTAGTTAATTCACCCAGATTAACACAACAACGCTTTAGGATATATATGTTTTTAAGCTCTTCAAAATGATTTGGGAAGAAATTGCAAAATACTATGTTTTTAATTTAGGGCCAAAATAACTTCCATACTCCAATTTAAAAACTAATATCCTATAAATTATAGTTGTCCAAATCTCATTGTCACTTTACGGAGGAAGGAGGGAAAGCTAATCCTGTTACTCTACTCACCAAGGAGTAGAGGCCTAAGTGACGTTTATGTATATAATGTTACTCTTTGTCAACGTTGTGAATAAAGGGGAACTCTTTACACAACTCCTGTATTTCACATATCAAATCTTATTATTTATAATATTTAATCCCAGGGCTAACCTATTTTTTGCAATTTCCATCGCAATAACTGTATACTATCTTAATACGTTCTTTTAGCGAATTTCCCTATAGGGAAGTAGCTATTACCGTAGGTGGCACGGTAAGACCTAGACCCGGGACCGATTTACTTTTTAATTTTGATGTCCCCAGAGGCCAAAAACACCATTCATTCAAATTTTTATATATGTATATACATATAGACTTATATATATACTAGCTGTACCCGCGGGCTTTGCCCCGTTTAACTTCATATGTGAGCTCGTTCGCATGGCTCAATCACGTCCTGGTTGAAGTTCGTTCGCTACGCTCACTCACCTTTACGGTTGGAGCTCGTTCGCTGCGCTCACTTGCCTTCAGGTTAGCTCGTTTGTTACGCTACCTCGCCTCCGGGTTGAAGTTCGTTCGCTACGCTCACTCACCTTCTGGTTTCAAATTAGCTGTTGTCAAATATATAAAAAAAAAATAATAGTGCTGCACTCTGTTGGTAATCCTTGTAACTTTAATGCTATTGAAAATCATAGAACAGAACCAACTTGTTTAATTGAAACAGCTGTTATGATTCATTAATTCCATTTAAATATGGGTACTCATTAGGTTTACATGGGAAACTCCAGAGCCACTGGGGCGGAGCCCGAGAGTCCGATTAGAATAAAAACCACTTAGTTTTCCTATTTAATGCCTAAAGAATCAGTGTACCAAATTTCAGCCTCCTAGGTAAGTGGGAAGTGGGAGAATTAGTGATGAGTGAGTGAGTCAGTCAGTCAGTCAGTCAGTCAGTGAGGGCTTTGCCTTTTATATATATAGATATACTAGCTGTACCCGCGGGCTTTGCCCCGTTTAACTTCATACGTGAGCTCGTTCGCATGGCTCAATCACGTCCTGGTTGAAGTTCGTTCGCTACGCTCACTCACCTTTAGGTTGGAGCTCATTCGCTGCGCTCACACGTCCTGGTTGAAGTTCGTTCGCTACGCTCACTCACCTTTACGGTTGGAGCTCGTTCGCTGCGCTCACTTGCCTTCAGGTTAGCTCGTTTGTTACGCTACCTCGCCTCCGGGTTGAAGTTCGTTCGCTACGCTCACTCACCTTCTGGTTTCAAATTAGCTGTTGTCAAATATATAAAAAAAAAAAATAATAGTGCTGCACTCTGTTGGTAATCCTTGTAACTTTAATGCTATTGAAAATCATAGAACAGAACCAACTTGTTTAATTGAAACAGCTGTTATGATTCATTAATTCCATTTAAATATGGGTACTCATTAGGTTTACATGGGAAACTCCAGAGCCACTGGGGCGGAGCCAGAGAGTCCGATCAGAATAAAAACCACTTAGTTTTCCTATTTAATGCCTAAAGAATCATTGTACCAAATTTCAGCCTCCTAGGTAAGTGGGAAGTGGGAGAATTAGTGATGAGTGAGTGAGTCAGTCAGTCAGTCAGTCAGTCAGTGAGGGCTTTGCCTTTTATATATATAGATATACTAGCTGTACCCGCGGGCTTTGCCCCGTTTAACTTCATATGTGAGCTCGTTCGCATGGCTCAATCACGTCCTGGTTGAAGTTCGTTCGCTACGCTCACTCACCTTTACGGTTGGAGCTCGTTCGCTGCGCTCACTTGCCTTCAGGTTAGCTCGTTCGATACGCTACCTCGCCTCCGGGTTGAAGTTCGTTCGCTACGCTCACTCACCTTCTGGTTTCAAATTAGCTGTTGTCAAATATATAAAAAAAAAATAATAGTGCTGCACTCTGTTGGTAATCCTTGTAACTTTAATGCTATTGAAAATCATAGAACAGAACCAACTTGTTTAATTGAAACAGCTGTTATGATTCATTAATTCCATTTAAATATGGGTACTCATTAGGTTTACATGGGAAACTCCAGAGCCACTGGGGCGGAGCCCGAGAGTCCGATTAGAATAAATACCACTTAGTTTTCCTATTTAATGCCTAAAGAATCAGTGTACCAAATTTCAGCCTCCTAGGTAAGTGGGAAGTGGGAGAATTAGTGATGAGTGAGTGAGTCAGTCAGTCAGTCAGTCAGTCAGTGAGGGCTTTGCCTTTTATATACAGTGTGTAAATTAAGTATGGAAACAAATCTGTATTTTTTAAACCAAAATAGATAGAAATATTGGGTTTGTGGCATTGACTGTTAACCAAGGTTCCGCAATTTTTTGCATCAGAAAAAATTTTTCACCCCCTCAGGGGGGGTAGGGGTAGGGGGTAACTTAATTTTTTTAAATAGCAACCCCTATTGAGTGACCTCTCATTTTGAAGGGTTTGTCAAAAGAAATACAATGCCGTAAACCCGAGGTCGATATCTTACCCCTAACCAGAATGGCGGCCATTTTAAATTTCGAGATGGGCAAACGAAATCCAGTGTGGATACCCATAATTTACCTTTTAAATGGGTTACATTGGGTAAGCCGAACTCCAGATACCATTTTTAGATTGAAAAGTGGATGTTTTTATCGTATTCAAAATTTTGCCCCAGCCCCCAAAATAGGGGATTTTGGGGGCAGCCCCAAATTTTTAAACGCAACCCCCTATTGAGTGACCCCTCGTTTTGAAGGGTTTGTCAAGACAAAAGCAGTGGCACAAATCTTAGGTCGATATGTCATCCCTAGACGAAATGGCAGGCATTCAACATTTTTAATTGGTGAAATGGGCGCTTTTTTACCCAATCAAGTTTTTGAATGCCTGCCATTTCGTCTAGGGATGACATATCGACCTAAGATTTGTGCCACTGCTTTTGTCTTGACAAACCCTTCAAAACGAGGGGTCACTCAATAGGGGGTTGCGTTTAAAAATTTGGGGCTGCCCCCAAAATCCCCTATTTTGGGGGCTGGGGCAAAATTTTGAATACGATAAAAACATCCACTTTTCAATCTAATAATGGTATCTGGAGTTCGGCTTACCCAATGTAACCCATTTAAAAGGTAAATTATGGGTATCCACACAGGATTTCGTTTGCCCATCTCGAAATTTAAAATGGCCGCCATTCTGGTTAGGGGTAAGATATCGACCTCGGGTTTACGGCATTGTATTTTTTTTGACAAACCCTTCAAAATGAGAGGTCACTCAATAGGGGTTGCTATTTAAAAAAATTAAGTTACCCCCTACCCCTACCCCCCCTGAGGGGGTGAAAAATTTTTTCTGATGCAAAAAATTGCGGAACCTTGGTTAACAGTCAATGCCACAAACCCAATATTTCTATCTATTTTGGTTTAAAAAATACAGATTTGTTTCCATACTTAATTTACACACTGTATATAGATATACTAGCTGTACCCGCGGGCTTTGCCCCGTTTAACTTCATACGTGAGCTCGTTCGCATGGCTCAATCACGTCCTGGTTGAAGTTCGTTCGCTACGCTCACTCACCTTTAGGTTGGAGCTCATTCGCTGCGCTCACACGTCCTGGTTGAAGTTCGTTCGCTACGCTCACTCACCTATACGGTTGGAGCTCGTTCGCTGCGCTCACTTGCCTTCAGGTTAGCTCGTTCGATACGCTACCTCGCCTCCGGGTTGAAGTTCGTTCGCTACGCTCACTCACCTTTTGGTTTCAAATTAGCTGTTGTCAAAAATAAAAAAAAAAAAAAATAATAGTGCTGCACTCTGTTGGTAATCCTTGTAACTTTAATGCTATGGAACATCATAGAACAGAACCAACTTGTTTAATTGAAACAGCTGTTATGATTCATTAATTCCATTTAAATATGAGTACTCATTAGGTTAACATGGGAAACTCCAGAGCCACTGGGGCGGAGCCCGAGAGTCCGATCAGAATAAAAACCACTTAGTTTTCCTATTTAATGCCTAAAGAATCATTGTACCAAATTTCAGCCTCCTAGGTAAGTGGGAAGTGGGAGAATTAGTGATGAGTGAGTGAGTCAGTCAGTCAGTCAGTCAGTGAGGGCTTTGCCTTATATATATATAGATATACAATATACGTCCGTAAACGCGATAACTTGAGTAATTTTTGTCCGATTTTGATGAAATTTGGTTTAAAGGTGTGAAGCGGGATAAACTTGAATGAGTTCGCGAACCAGCACGATCGGACCATGGGAACGGGGCTTTACAGGGGGTTTTATGGGGTAAAAATTGGTTTTTCTCACTTTTGACCCTCAAAACACAAAATTTCCCGATTTCTCTTTAGACCTTTTTAAAGAAAAAACAAATAATTTAGTATATAAAAGTATTTTTGTTCGATTATTAGTAACGGAGAAAATTTAAAAAACTCTAAATTTAAAATTCCCATGTTATTCTTATGGAGAATATTGCCAAATGTTGTAGTTTGCTTGTTTATGGATATATTTTGATCAAACTTGGCAAATTTATTTATTTTGTACTAAGCTATCAATATTTTACTCAAAAACACACTTTATTAGTTTCCTTGTAGCAGCAAACCTAAGTACTCGTTAAACCTAAAATTATGAAAATATATTTAACTGAAAATCAATTCAGACAAATGGAAATTCGCTTAGTCGGCAGGTTTGCTGTGGCGGGGGTATTTTACTTCGAAGTGAAGTATTAGCTCATTATAAAATAGAGCATTGAGCTCATTAAGCTATTAACGAATTTGAGGTTTAAATATTACCAAGCTAATATTACAATTGAGATTATGTTTTCCAGTTTTGATTAGTTCGTTTGAGCAGTGGATTACTCGCAAACAATTAAAGATTTACCTAATTTAACCCTTGCATTACATGTGTATATTGTTAGGTAAGGTTAGAGTTACACAGCAGTCGAGAGTTATATTGTATATTTTCTGTTTACAACAATAAACTTGGTGGATCAGGGATTTAGGTTCTAAATATTTTTAAATTGACGGGATCACTAACTAAACAAAACCGCTCAAAGTTTTCTTCATTGTCCTAAAGGGCTAAATGTTTATTTTCCACGGCTACAAAACAGTTATATGCCTAACCATAAACATGTAGAAGTTAAAATTGCTGATTAATATGAATTTGTTGATAGTCATAGTGATTATGCTACAATTTACTAACACTTTATCTACATCAAACACGACTTTTATGAATAAAATTCTTCATCAGCACTTTATTTTTGTCTAGTTAATAAAAGTATACCTACTTATTAACATTACCACTTGTAGTTATGGTAGCAATCAATAAATACTGCTATATAAATAAGGGTTTACAATACCTTTGGCCTATCATAAACAATAATATGATGATTAAGTATTTGATCGATAAGAAAGATTCCATAATCGTCTTTAAAACTGAATTGTATACGTTTGTTTACTATTATAGCTTTAATGTGGATCGCAAACTGTAGTGATAAATAACATATCCATTCATACGTCTTCAAACAACAAAAAATCGCATCTTACTCGAATTAGCTTACTTAATTTGGTTGTTAAAAACTTGTTGAGAAAAAAAGATGTTTTTATTTAGTCCTGTAACAGCTGTATATGTAACTCTGATTATTGAAAATGTTTGTTTAAGTTTTTGTGTAAACGTAAACTAACTACCAGTATAATGGTTTTCTAACACTGTCTTACATTTCTTTAACCCTACTATTAAAATCAGTTTATTCCAACAGTCAATTTTCCCAGACTCGCAAATATCTTTGTCTATGGATTTTTTAGTAAGATTTAAGTTAAATAACCTGTGATTGGTTGTTATTTGTCTTTTTGAAAAATCTTGTTCAGTTGTCTTCGAGAGTTTTGACTACCATGGAAATTTCTAAAGTTTATTTAGTTGATAAACTGGAGGGACAATCTAATTGGATTGATTGGAAATTTCAAGTAGTCATACAGTTTCGAGTTCATGGTGTAATGGAAGCTGTTGAAGGAAAGCGTGTATACCCTGAGAAACCAGGTGAAGATGAAGATGCTTCAAAGATGGACAAATATCAGAAACAGGTTGCTGTATTTGAAAAGAAAGAATTTTCAGCACAGAATATCAGAATATCATTGTTTCATCTGTTAGCAGTCAAGTAAAACAGCTTGAAAATATGTGTTCAACTGCACAGGAAATGTGGGGGAAACTTTTGAGTATTTTTGACCAGAGTACTGAACAGAGACCGTCTGTTTAATGATTTCTTTGGAATTAAGGAAAATGACTCACATGACAGTGTAGCAAAACACATAGCAAAGCTGGAAAAACTTTGGTTTGAGCTACAGGACGAAACTTGGAAAGAAGATAAAGTTAAGCTTCCTGAATCATTATTCCTAAATAGGGTGTTAAACACGTTGCCTTGTGAATACAGTGTATTATATTTCTTTCATCCTACTATTAACATCAGTTTATTACAACACAATACAGTTTATTAGCTTGGTCACATGAAGAGGGATTTTTCTAATGCCAAACAGTCACTAAAACCTGGAGGTGCTTTTGTTGGACATTTTGGTCGCTCACACGTATGCATCGAAGAATGTAATTGGATTGCAGATTCTGGAGCTACGCAGCACATAACAATGAACAGATCATGGTTTGTGACTTTTTTAACAACTAAGCATGTTGGAGTTGGAAATGGTCAAACCATGGAAGCGCTCGGCATGGAAACATAATTGTAGAGATGATTGTGGGAGGAAAATGCCAGGGAAACCATTCTGAAGATGTTTGGTATGTTCCTGAAGTAGGCAAGAACTTGTTTTCTATTTCCTCTACGTTGGACAAAGGTATAATTTCTACTTTCAGCTAGGACAAATGTAATTTCTTCAAGAATGGTGTTTTGGTTGCTCTATCACATAGAAAGAATGGACTCAAAGTATAAGTATAAAGTACATAATGAATATGAAAGTTACTCTTAAAAGAAGCTGAAGCCCAAGTTGCTTTGAGAGGTGATTTAAAACTGTGGCAAAAGAAATTAGCATCTAAATAAGCGTTATGTTTTGACATACCTTAAGAAAAATGGTATTGAATTCTCAAATTAAGGTACTAAGTCTGAGATATGTGACGCTTGTATTGTTGGCAAAATGCATCGGTTGAGTTTTGGTACTTGCAAAGAACATGTTAATCAACCTGGTGATCGCATAAATGCTGATGTTTGTGGCCTAATTACTGTATCATCAGTTGGTGGCAATCGATATTTTGTTGATTTCAAGGATGAGTTTTCCAAGTATAGGTCAGTTTATATTCAGAAAAGTCACAAGTACAGGATAAATTTAAGCATTTTTTGGCTGAAGTTAAAAATATTGGACATTCTGTCAGGGAACTGCTGACTGATAATGAAAAAAATGTAAGAGCAGTGAAGTTAAAAAAAATTACTGAAGAGCATGGCATGTATCACCGAGCAACAATGCCATACACGCCACAGCAAAATGGTGCTTCTGAAATAGAAAATAGGACATCAGCCAGTCGAATCAGCCAGAACGATGTTGCATGCTGCAAATTTACCAGAGAACTTGTGGGGCGAGGCAATCATGACAGCTGCGTATGTTCTAAATCGTACAGGCCCATCATCAGTTGAGGGGACAACGCCTTATGAAGCATGGTTTGGGAATAAAGCTTCCGTGAAACATCTTCAAGTTTTTGGAACAGAATGTTTTGTGCATGTTTCGAAGAAGAGGAAGAAATTTGAAATAAAACCAGAAAAGGATATCTTGTTGGATATTTCGGGGATAAGGATGGCTACCGTGTGTGGATTCCTGAAAACTCAGAGGTAGTTTTGTCACGTGACGTTGTTTTCAAATATGAGAAAACAGGCAGCGCAATTTTTGAATGTTCAGAATTGGAAGATGAGAATATCCCAGAGCCTGTGGAACAAAACGAAAAGGAGTGAAAGCAACTCTTCAACAACTGCAAGGACAAAGAAGGACAGAGGTACAGTTTCAGAGACAGAACAAAATTTAAGCCTCCTTTGAAACTTGCTGATTGTGCTCTTCTGACATGTGCTGCAAAACCTACTCGGTACAAGGAAGCGGTGACACGTAAGTTTGGCTGTAGGGAAAGCAGTTTGGCTCAAGAGAATGCTAGAAGTCATACATATCCAGGATACATGAACAGCAGTTTTCTTGCCTGAGTAAAGTGTCATTTTTTATGGGAAGTGTTGAGATAAAAAAATGATTTACTCAGTCCTGTAAACAGCTGTATATATATATATATATGATTCTGATTAATGCAATGTTTGTTTGTTTAAGTTGTTGTGTAAACTAACTACCAGTCTATTAAAATGGTTTTCTAACAGTGTCTTATAACTCTTTAATTCTAGGCCTATTATTAAAATCTGTTTATTCCAACAAAACTGATCAAGATACAATTCTTTTATTTTTTATCACGCCGTGATAAGTTTTTCGAACGGTAAAGTAATAATTGTCGTTAAAATATACTGTATTTTTACTGTATGTTAGATATTTTCAAAAAATAAAGTCTTCTTTTACTGTTTCATAAATTTTACATCCATCTATTTTCATGGGCCCACAATTTTGTTGTTAAACTGGTTGATCTAAAGTTATTTTTATGAATTTAACAAAGGAAGCGTAATCTTGAAAAACAAACACTCTCTTTTCTAACCCTACTAATTAACTTCTGCCCGTTTGACTCCGGAAACTAAGTGAGATAATTAAATCCTTCCAGCTTCTTAAGTGTATTTTTTTTCAAACGAGAATTGGTGTGCTTTGGCGTTTTAGTAAAAATGCACAAAATTAACGACAAACCCAACTAGTAAACTAAGTAATTTAAAAAAGTGTACACTGTACAGTGTACAGCATGTCTTTTCGCAAAATCTTATTTGACGTTAATGACTTTAATGTCAATGTAATGACAAATGTAAATACAAATATAATGACTGTAGACGTTCATGACATAGTATACTGGAAACAAACTGTATCTAACTAAAAGAGGTAACAATAATTATCGTAACTGTATATTTCCCTCCAAATGTTAACACTCCACCTAATACTTTATTCGAGGTATTTAGATCGAAAATAAATTGGTATTTTAGTGGGACGTGTAATCCTGCAAACTAGCTCGTTTATAGTTGACTTCATACTAGCTCAGTTCATAATGCTCAGTTTTTTACATGACATAAATGAACTAGGGGAATTAATTTAATGATGCTAATTATTTTATGGTAGTAATAAATATTAAAACATTTATTTCTGTTAAGGTTACACCGAGATCAATTGCTTGGTTATGATTTATTTCTGTTAAGGCTACACCGTGATAAATTGTATGGTTATGATTTATTTCTATTAAGGTTACACCGTGATCAATTGCTTGGTTATGATTTATTTCTGTTAAGGTTACACCGTGATCAATTGCTTGGTTATGATTTATTTCTATTAAGGTTACACCGTGATCAATTGCTTGGTTATGATTTATTTCTGTTAAGGTTACACCGTAATCAATTGTATGGTTATGATTTATTTCTATTAAGGTTACACCGTGATCAATTGCTTGGTTATGATTTATTTCTGTTAAGGTTACACCGTGATCAATTGCTTGGTTATGATTTATTTCTGTTAAGGCTACACCGTGATAAATTGCTTGGTTATGATTTATTTCTGTTAAGGTTACACCGTGATCAATTGTTTGGTTATGATTTATTTCTGTTAAGGTTACACCGTGATCAATTGTTTGGTTATGATTTATTTCTGTTAAGGTTACACCGTGATCAATTGTTTGGTTATGATTTATTTCTGTTAAGGCTACACCGTGATAAATTGCTTGGCTATGATTTATTTCTGTTAAGGTTACACCGTGATCATTGTTTGGTTATGATTTATTTCTGTTAAGGCTACACCGTGATCAATTGTTTGGTTATGATTTATTTCTGTTAAGGCTACACCGTGATAAATTGCTTGGTTATGATTTATTTCTGTTAAGGTTACACCGTGATCAATTGCTTGGTTATGATTTATTTCTGTTAAGGTTACACCGTGATCAATTGTTTGGTTATGATTTATTTCTGTTTGGGCTACAACGTGATCAATTGCTTGGTTATGATTTATTTCTGTTAAGGTTACACCGTGATAAATTGCTTGGTTATGATTTATTTCTGTTAAGGCTACACCGTGATAAATTACTTGGTTATGATTTATTTCTGTTAAGGTTACACCGTGATCAATTGTTTGGTTATGATTTATTTCTGTTAAGGTTACACCGTGATCAATTGTTTGGTTATGATTTATTTCTGTTAAGGTTACACCGTGATCAATTGCTTGGTTATGATTTATTTCTGTTAAGGTTACAACGTGATCAATTGCTTGGTTATGATTTATTTCTGTTAAGGTTACACCGTGATCAATTGTATGGTTATGATTTATTTCTGTTAAGGTTACAACGTGATCAATTGCTTGGTTATGATTTATTTCTGTTAAGGTTACACCGTGATCAATTGCTTGGTTATGATTTATTTCTATTAAGGTTACACCGTGATCAATTGTATGGTTATGATTTATTTCTGTTAAGGTTACAACGTGATCAATTGTATGGTTATGATTTATTTCTGTTAAGGTTACAACGTGATCAATTGCTTGGTTATGATTTATTTCTGTTAAGGTTACACCGTGATCAATTGCTTGGTTATGATTTATTTCTGTTAAGGTTACACCGTGATCAATTGCTTGGTTATGATTTATTTCTATTAAGGTTACACCGTGATCAATTGTATGGTTATGATTTATTTCTGTTAAGGCTACACCGTGATAAATTGCTTGGTTATGATTTATTTCTGTTAAGGTTACACCGTGATCAATTGTTTGGTTATGATTTATTTCTGTTAAGGTTACACCGTGATCAATTGTTTGGTTATGATTTATTTCTGTTAAGGTTACACCGTGATCAATTGTTTGGTTATGATTTATTTCTGTTAAGGCTACACCGTGATAAATTGCTTGGCTATGATTTATTTCTGTTAAGTTTACACCGTGATCATTGTTTGGTTATGATTTATTTCTGTTAAGGCTACACCGTGATCAATTGTTTGGTTATGATTTATTTCTGTTAAGGCTACACCGTGATAAATTGCTTGGTTATGATTTATTTCTGTTAAGGTTACACCGTGATCAATTGCTTGGTTATGATTTATTTCTGTTAAGGTTACACCGTGATCAATTGTTTGGTTATGATTTATTTCTGTTTGGGCTACAACGTGATCAATTGCTTGGTTATGATTTATTTCTGTTAAGGTTACACCGTGATAAATTGCTTGGTTATGATTTATTTCTGTTAAGGCTACACCGTGATAAATTACTTGGTTATGATTTATTTCTGTTAAGGTTACACCGTGATCAATTGTTTGGTTATGATTTATTTCTGTTAAGGTTACACCGTGATCAATTGTTTGGTTATGATTTATTTCTGTTAAGGTTACACCGTGATCAATTGCTTGGTTATGATTTATTTCTGTTAAGGTTACAACGTGATCAATTGCTTGGTTATGATTTATTTCTGTTAAGGTTACACCGTGATCAATTGTATGGTTATGATTTATTTCTGTTAAGGTTACAACGTGATCAATTGCTTGGTTATGATTTATTTCTGTTAAGGTTACACCGTGATCAATTGCTTGGTTATGATTTATTTCTATTAAGGTTACACCGTGATCAATTGTATGGTTATGATTTATTTCTGTTAAGGTTACAACGTGATCAATTGTATGGTTATGATTTATTTCTGTTAAGGTTACAACGTGATCAATTGCTTGGTTATGATTTATTTCTGTTAAGGTTACACCGTGATCAATTGCTTGGTTATGATTTATTTCTGTTAAGGTTACACCGTGATCAATTGCTTGGTTATGATTTATTTCTATTAAGGTTACACCGTGATCAATTGTATGGTTATGATTTATTTCTATTAAGGTTACACCGTGATCAATTGTATGGTTATGATTTATTTCTGTTAAGGTTACAACGTGATCAATTGCTTGGTTATGATTTATTTCTGTTAAGGTTACACCGTGATCAATTGTATGGTTATGATTTATTTCTATTAAGGTTACACCGTGATCAGTTGCTTGGTTATGATTTATTTCTGTTAAGGTTACACCGTGATCAATTGCTTGGTTATGATTTATTTCTGTTAAGGTTACACCGTGATCAATTGCTTGGTCATGATTTATTTCTGTTAAGGTTACACCGTGATCAATTGTATGGTTATGTTTTATTTCTATTAAGGTTACACCGTGATCAATTGTTTGGTTATGATTTATTTCTGTTAAGGTTACACCGTGATCAATTGTTTGGTTATGATTTATTTCTGTTAAGGTTACACCGTGATCAATTGCTTGGTTATGATTTATTTCTGTTAAGGTTACACCGTGATCAATTGCTTGGTTATGATTTATTTCTGTTAAGGTTACACGGTGATCAATTTTATGGTTATGATTTATTTCTGTTAAGGTTACACCGTGATCAATTGTTTGGTTATGATTTATTTCTGTTAAGGTTACACCGTGATCAATTGTTTGGTTATGATTTATTTCTGTTAAGGTTACACCGTGATCAATCGTATGGTTATGATTTATTTCTGTTAAGGTTACACGGTGATCAATTTTATGGTTATGATTTATTTCTGTTAAGGTTACACCGTGATCAATTTTATGGTTATGATTTATTTCTGTTAAGGTTACACCGTGATCAATCGTATGGTTATGATTTATTTCTGTTAAGGTTACACGGTGATCAATTTTATGGTTATGATTTATTTCTGTTAAGGTTACACGGTGATCAATTTTATGGTTATGATTTATTTCTGTTAAGGTTACACCGTGATCAATCGTATGGTTATGATTTATTTCTGTTAAGGTTACACGGTGATCAATTTTATGGTTATGATTTATTTCTGTTAAGGTTACACGGTGATCAATTTTATGGTTATGATTTATTTCTGTTAAGGTTACACCGTGATCAATTGTTTGGTTATGATTTATTTCTGTTAAGGTTACACCGTGATCAATTTTATGGTTATGATTTATTTCTGTTAAGGTTACACCGTGATCAATTGTATGCTTATGATTTATTTCTGTTAAGGTTACACCGTGATCAATTGTTTGGTTATGATTTATTTCTGTTAAGGTTACACCGTGATCAATCGTATGGTTATGATTTATTTCTGTTAAGGTTACACCGTGATCAATTGTATGCTTATGATTTATTTCTGTTAAGGTTACACCGTGATCAATTGTATGGTTATGATTTATTTCCGTTAAGGTTACACCGTGATCAATCGTATGGTTATGATTTATTTCTGTTAAGGTTATACCGTGATCAATTGCTTGGTTATGATTTATTTCTGTTAAGGTTACACCGTGATTAATTGTTTGGTTATGATTTATTTCTGTTAAGGTTACACCGTGATCAATCGTATGGTTATGATTTATTTTCTACATCAGCGAAGTGGATACCACTATATTGTGCAACTCTATAAAAGTGTTTTAGCAGACTGTGGTGACACGTTAAGAATAGCGCAACAATAATGTGTACAACTGGGTGATCTACGTATACGCGGAGTCCTATAATCTTTTAGACCATTAAAAAACAAATGTAAATAGTTTTTATTTTGATGACAGGTAATCTCAGTTATCTCTGTGATTGTTGTTTGATGTTGTTAAGAGTGTTGTTGTTCCTTTTATTTCTTAGATAATTGCATTTCAACCGACAAACCGCTGTCGCTATACAATCTTGCTGCTAGTAAACCCAGTTTACGTCTAGCCAATAGTGCAAGTCCCGGCAGTAGCCCCGTGTAATAGGCCTCTAATGTATGACGGATTATGGATTTACTAGCAACAGTGCCTGTTGTGGTTAAATACAACGGTCTCTAGTAAAATAATGGTTATGAAATCCATACACCACTTTACTCACTAATATTAAAGGTACAGTTTAAGCACATAACATTAGAATCACACATTAAACATAAGGAACACACTTTAAACATAAATGCAAATTGTTAACAACAACATTTAATAAAAGAAAAATTAATTATATAACAATATAACAATAAGCTGTTGAATTATTAACGCATGTTTCGTATGATTAGATTATGCATACTGGTAATGTCACAATTATTGACATCTATAAAAATAATTGATTTTTCTTTTCCGAGTCAGGTTAGCTCTTCTACCCAACCGATTTTCATAATTTTGACCTTAAACTAAAGGTATGGACGTACCGCAGATTTTCCATCAAGCATCGGCATTCATTTTGACGTATATTTCGAGTTATGCACAAACTGCCTCCCTGTACATTTCTTATGGGAGTTAAATTTGTTTTTTTTTTCGAGTTCAATGTTTCGCAGGGGGGCGATGGTTTGCAGGAGGGCTCTTCTACCCGCCCGATTTTCATAATTTTGGTCTTAAAATAAAGATATGCAAGCACATATTTGTCATCAAGCATCATCATTAATTTATCTAATGTGTTATTCGACGAAAGATTATTTTTCTCTTCAATTGAAGATGTATTCCAGCAGTTCTAATTACATTATACATTTTGGTCTAAAAACGTTAAGTGAAATACCAGCTTTCATTTGAGCTTTTGATTATTAAGATCGGACTACCTAAAGCACGCTGCTGAATCACGAATCAACAATAAATACAATGGTTTTAGTACCTATCTGCAATCGATGATACGTAACTCTATTTTTATTTAAGTTATTTTATATGTCTTGGTCTTACGATACTTCAAAGGCGTTAACTTGAGATATTGATAGTTTTAATCAGTTAAGTTCAAGATACTGTATCGCTCAATCAGAAAATATAAATTTGATTATATCTTGGATATGGAATTTAATTTTAGATAAATTTACTTAATTCTAATTACGTTATTCTATTTGTTTTGACCTAAGAACCTTCATTGAAATACCAGCTTCCATTTCATTATAGCACTCAGCTGAATCACGACCAACACAAATTGTTCAAAAAATGGAGTTATTTATCATCGATTTATAGCCCCAAAATATCTTGCTTGAAACCTCAACAGTACTTTCATCAGATAATTATTTGCAAATCTTCACAAATTAGGCTATCCAATGACCTATTAATTAATAAAATCGGTTCAGTAGAACTGTAGATTTAATTGTACACAGTTTAACAACAACATCTTTAATTCAGTACTTTCTCACTACTATAAACCTGGAGGTTGCTTAACGTTTTTGAAAATAACTTTAATATATCTAATAAAATCAAACTTTCATAACTATTTGCAAATCTACACAAATTAGGCTTTCCAACGACCCTCTAAGTAACAAAATCGGTCGGGTAGAAGTCTAGATTTAGTTGTACAAAGTTTAACAAAATTATATATAATTCAGTATTTTCTCACCACTATAAATTTGGAGATCACTTAGATTATTGCCAATATCTTTTAAAATGGAGAGGAAATCGGCCAAAGTGAATGTGATATTCTGAAAGAGAATAAAATTTACTACAAAAAACTACTATGCAATTCTTGAAAATACCTAATAAAGGCAGCCAAAAGCTGGCTACAAATAGAATCTTGAAAACAGAAACTTGAAAAACCCAGTTTTTAATGTTTTTTTGTTATTTTAATTTTTCACCACAAATATGTAATAAAGTCACAGTTTTATAATTATTTGCAAATCAAAATGGGTTAGGCTTTCTAATGACCCATTAATTAACAAAATCGGTCCAGTAGAAGTCTAGATTTAGTTGTACAAAGTTTAACAAAAATATCCTAAACTCAATATTTTCTCATTACTATAAATTCGGAGGTTGCTTAGCTTTTTTGCAAATAACTTTAAAATGGTGAGGAAATCGACCAAAGTGGAAGGTGATGTTCTGAAACAGAATAAAATTTCCTACAAATTGATACCATGCACTTCTTGGAAATATTCAAAAGTAGCAGCTAAAAGTCTTTCTCAAATAAAAAGTGTGAAAAACACCGTTTTCAATGTATTTCTTATGGAAAACACGTTTTCTTTAATTTATCACCATAAATCATAACAAAAAAATTTCCATAATTATTTGCAAATCTACACGACTTAAGCTTTCCAACGACCAATTAATTAATAAATTCGGTCCAGTAGAACTCTAGATTTAGTTATACAAAGACTTTTAAAGCTGAATTATATATAGAATAGATAAGACAGATTGATCACACGGAAAGGGTTTTTCAGTTTTTCGCATTAATATAATCATCACAGCAGTAAATCACTGATAAAGCGTTCTTTTATCTGCTTTTGGAATTATAGATTAGAGGAATTAATACTACATGGATCTCCCTTTACATTATACTTCGATAGTTACGTTTGTACGAAAGGTTTTCAGAACATAGAGGGAGGTGTTGAGTTTATTTTTGATGTATGGGTTAATTTGATTTTTTCTCTTAATATTAGTTAGAATGAACAGCATAACATCCAAATAGACCCAACATACGGCTGCAATCACAATTTCAGATAAGAAAGGAATTATTCTATGTTTGTTATCGGATCGATGACGTATCAGTGGAGTTATCTCTTGTGCCAATGTAATAGCAAGGTACACTTGTAACTTCATATACGAGTAAAATTATTGTTTTCGGCTTGTAAATTCATTCACTGAATACATCAATAAAAACTGTTAATAGTTAACGTAAGCTTAGGATACATTTTTAACACCTAAAAGTAAGTAGGTCTAATGATTATCTAATATAAAGTCGTTTACTGTAAAGTCCATCAGTTGTTTTGTGATATGGAGTAATTATTCATTCATCATATAAAATTAAGATTTATATGAACCAAGCGTGCAAAGCTTGTGTCGAATTTTTAATATATCGTAACGTGACATTTCTCAGCCAAGTGTGTAAATCTCCTCTGGGAATGAAGAAAGTTAAATGACACCCAGAGCGTGATTGGTGCTGTGTAGTTGGACTTGGTAACAATCATACAGTAGACCTGCCTATATTATACAGAAATTGTAGAACAAATATTGCAGTATTACAGCTTAAATGACTTTCTAAATCCTACACATATTTCTACATAAATATTGTAAAATGTTTTATCCAGTTGCTGTAAACTACTATTAATGTACCAAAATATGGACACGGCTCGAATGGGCACCGTGCCCTTCTGCACTTGTATTATTTTGTATTGAATTACACATTCGAAGATTTTTCCATTGATTAAAAACATGTATGCCAATAATCTCATGAACCTATGATGATCTGTCTAGAGCAATATGATAAAATATAGAGAAAGGTGTGAAAAAGGCATACACCAACCCGTAATATAGATGTAAGATAGTTCAATAAGAAATAATTGTAAGAGTTACTGTGATAAAAGGTTTTTCCACTGATTTCGTTGTTTTTATATTGCAAATCATGACATAATACAGAAGAAAATTAATTTTAAAATCATACTTCTTTTGGACAATTTAGTAACTCCCAATAAATGTGTGTTGTTTAAAACACAGTTTTAAAATTAACAGCTGTTTCATTAAAAAGTATTATCTTTGACTATTAATACAACAATTTTCTGTATCCAATAGTCAATGGTATTATCCACATGGCCAAAATGTAAACAAATCTGTGGAGGGATCTTTAAAGGCTTCTGGGGCTGAGCCCTAAGCGAATTTACTTGGTTTTATTTATAACTTATCTACAAATTAATACCTTTTTTTGACACCTCTATCAAGTTTCTACGCCCAGCCGTTCTCTCAAATTAGTGGAGACAAAGTTTCCAATTAAATATTTGGATTTCCCCATGTTAATCTTATGGGAGAAAACCCAACTTTGATGGAAGATCCTGCCCAAACTAGTAAAGATATCAAAAAACGAAAAAAATACTTTGCAAAACTACAGATCAGGGCCAATTAATTTTTGATGTCTTAGCTTAATAATTGAGCGGAGCGAAGCGAAGCTCTTTGGAGTCGGCTTCAATGCAAACTTTTTAACACTATCATCACTCAATAACGGCTGAACATATTTTAGCCAAACTTACTAAGGTTGTTTCGAAAAACGTTTGGAAGGTTTAGGGCGAAACAATTTAGATTTTGATAATGTGTTTATAATTTAAACGTAACTAAAAGATTTAAATTTTAACATTGGTCTTATTTGTTGCCATGATGGTTATAAAATAACGACGTAATTGAAAACAAAACAAAGAAACATAGCATATGTTGAAAATCAAGCCAATATAAGACCTAAAACAGTACAAAGGAAAACATTCGGATGATGACCACTGATAAAATAATACAGCCAGTATTACACGGCTTTTGGAAACAACCACTGATCGAATAGATGCAGTTATTTAACTGATTTTATTTGTGTGCAGTTTTCAATAGTACACGCTGTGCTGGTCTCTTCTTCTGTCTTTATATAAATCATATGATTACATAAAACCTGATGTTGGGGTTTGTTTGTAAACAGAGATTGTTGTAGTTTAATGTTATATTAGATGGACACAATAATACAAAAGCAAAAATGGGAATGGGATTAAAATTTAATAAAAAAGATGGACAACTACCAGCTGTTAGAGGCCGCAAAAGACGTGCCTCACTTCCGGGGGGTGTACCTAAAAAGCGAGCTAAAAAATCTAACCCCAAGAGTAAAAGAGTGCGGAGTAGTTAATTTAGACAGTTCATCTGGCACACACTGGACAGCATATCGTAAAAATAAAGATATTGTAATATATTTTGACCCATTTGGAATCCAACCTCCAAAAGAAGTAATTAAATATTTTGAGGGATATAAACTCTTCTATACAACCGATCAAATACAAGATTTAAATAGTTCTATTTGTGGAATTTTGTGTTTATCATTTATATATTCTTTATAAAAATGTATTCATTTACTATAACATTTTCGGGTACAGAGCCAGAACTAAAGTCAGTGTTCTTTCCTCCCATAGAATTAAATGATGATTATGTAATTGGATTAGTAGATTTTCAAAGCTATAATTCTATATTTAATGTGAAAAAACCTCTAAATACTTTAACATATTACAAAGTAGAGAAAAAACATTACCAAAGGGAGAGATCTTAGTTGATGATTCAAACCAGTTATTAGATGGTAAACTTAAAGTTATAATACATAAAAATGGAGATGCGTTAATTAATACTAAAGTCAAAGTTTTATTCAAAGGGCTTATTCCAAAATTAAATCAACTTAAAGGCAACAAATTAACCATTGGAGAAGGTGGTGATGTTTTTAGCGAATTTCCCATATAGGGAATAAGCTATTACCGTAGGTCTCATGGTAAGACCTAGACCCGGGACCGATTTACTTTTTCGTTTTGAGGTCCCCAGAGGCCAAAAACACCATCCGTTCAAATTCATATATATATATATTTATATATATGTATATTTATATATATATATATATTTATATATATATATTTATATATATATATATTTATATATATATATATTTATATATATATATTTATATATATATATATTTATATATGTGTCCGTTAGCGCGATAACTTGAGCAAAATTGATCCGATTTTGATGAAATTTGGTACAAACGTGTAAACCTACATTTATTCGAACGAGTTCGCGAACCAGCATAATCGGACCATGGGATCAGGGGTTTATGGGGGGTTTTATGGGGTAAAAATGGGGTTTTCTCATTTTTGACCCTAAAAACTTAAAATTTCTAAATTTCTCTCTAGACCATTTTGAAGAGCTTAAAAAAACAAATAATTTAGTATATTAAAGTGTTTTTGAATGTTCATTGACTACGGAGAAAATTTAAAAAATTGTAAATTTAAAATTCCCATGTTATTCTTATGGAGAATAAATAAACTGTTCTAGTTTGCTTGTTTATGGATATATTTTAATCAAATTTGGCAATTTGGTTTATTTCATACTAAGCTATCAATATTTCAATTGAAAAAAAAAACACATCTCAACATCTTCCCCGTAGCAGCAAACCTAACTACTCACTAAAATTAATGTTATTTAAATAGGAAATAAATCTGAAAATTTATAGGGAATATTTTAGTAGAAATCAAGCCGGGTAAATGGAAATTCGCTTAGGATGGAGGTTTGCTGCGACGGGGGTATTTATTATGACCACAAAGCTCCAATTACAATATAAATTTCTGAAGGAACATATGAAGTGGTTGAGCTTGCAAAGGAAATTCAAAAGCAAATCCCAGACTTTTTCCTTACAGCTTATAATAAAACTATGAAAGCGACACTACTTTCTAGCCACGTGTTTGATTTTACAAAATCATGTTTAGGTTCTGTTTTATTGGGATTTAAAGGTGTTGTATTGAACAAACTGATTATTTATAACCAATAGTAATAATAATAATTATCTATACAAATAAAATATTTACTTCAATAATACAACTTTAATGCTCAACATAGTTATAAAATAACTAATAAGGACAACTAGTGTACATGTTGCTCGAATTCGAGCAACTGCAAAGTATTGCAGGAGTTATTTCAAAACGAATTGCACAGGACATATTTACAATGAGTTTAAAAGAGTCAACTCAAAGATTACCGGTGTGTAACTCATGGAGAAATTCACAATGTATATAACGGTAATAAACATTTTTCCTGTAAATATTTGATCATATTTCATAACCTGGTATTGCTTTTTAATGTTTTCTACAAACATTTCCTGACTTATAACCAAATAAGGCTGTCCTTTTTATTGATAAACCTAAAGCATTCCGGTCGGTTTTCTCCTTCTCAAAATGCCTCGCTGTACAGGCAATACAGGTCATTGATAGAGGGCCAATTGAAAACAAAAAGTCGTTTTGGGGTAGTGTTAGGGCGCATTGGTAACCTAATAGTTGAGATTGTCCAGGGTCAGGTGCTGACTGTGATGAGTTAAGCCACTGTTCTGTAGCTGCGGTCATTATCACAATTAGACTACGCCTCCTGTCTATGTTTCGTTGTCGTCGCGTCGGAGGAATTTAAAAGAAAGAAACAAATAAACAAATTATAGCTACACAAAACCACGATAAATGCACAAATTTAAGATACAGCCATACTAACACGATCCGTCTTGGGGGTTATGTTTACACAAACTCAAATAGTAAATAAATGTACTGCAATAATATTATACAGCTGATCAAAATGTAAACAATTATGTTCTCCATAAGGATAACATGGGAACTTTCGAAGCCACTGGGGCAGAGCCCAAGGGACCTTTTCAAAAATGTAAGGCCAGTTTGCAAATCTACGCGACACACTCTTTCGAATGAGACGTCAATGGATAAAATCGGTTAAGAAATGGCGGAGGAGTTCAACCGACAAAGTTTCATGTAGCGTATTAATTATATAGATTTAATTTGCAGAACCCAGGGCTAGTAGTGAACCTACTTTAAATTTTCAAGACGATAGTTGGAATTGTTTAAACCGTAAAATTGGTAATGTTAAAGATGGGGAGTTTGTAGATGATGTATCAACTTTGGGACAGACATTAACTAGAAAAGGTGGTGTCTTTTTACAAGGTAAAACTAAACATGAATTTTTAGAATCTAAGATTAAAAATTGGAATGCTAAAAAACAGAAAATTACTAATGTGGAAAAGGGTGAAAGTTTAGATGATGTGCCCACTTTACAACAGACTTTAATACGAAAAGATGGTGGTACATTTGTACAAGACAATAATAATTATCAATTTTTAGAATCAGAGAATGGTGTTTGGAATGCTAAGAAACGGAAAATTACTAATGTGGAAAAGAGTGAAAGTTTAAATGATGTGCCCAATTTACAACAGACTTTAATACGAAAAGATGGTGGTACATTTGTACAAGACAATAATAATTATCAATTTTTAGAATCAGAGAATGGTGTTTGAAATGCTAAGAAACGGAAAATTACTAATGTGGAAAAGAGTGAAAGTTTAAATGATGTGCCCATTTTACAACAGACTTTAATATGAAAAGATGGTAAATTTGTACAAGACGATAATAATTATGAATTTTTAGAATCATAGAATGGTGTTTGGAATGCTAAGAAACAGAAACTTAGGAATTTGATGGAAGGTACAGATAGTAAAGATGCTGTGAATGTTTCACAAGTTCCAAAAATGGAAGCAGGCTATTGGAATTTCAATAATAAAAGGTTAGTACGTGTTAAACCTGCCATTGATGACACTGACTGTGTTACAAAAGAACAGACTATAACTTATAATAAAAAACTATATTGTTGGGATGCCAAAAAACAATTTATAAGAAATCTACCAGAGGGGAACATTTGGATGATATTTGTCTAATGTCACAAGCTATGCATTATGATGGATCGAAATTTATATATGGAGAAAAAAAATTTATTTGATGGAATACAATCCTGATTTATTAGTTGCTGACCCCACATCTTTGAGTGGATTTAAGTATATAGATAATAGACCATATATACCAGAAAACTATGTATTCAAAAGAATGAAAGATAATCTATTGATTGGGGCTAATGGTGATATATTTGGAGTTAAAGGAAAGAATGATGTTATACAAAATGAATGAAATTGCATACGAACTTCATAAGCCTGCAAGAAAGAATTTCATTAGAAGGTCTTTTAAAGTATTAGGTATAAATGAAACAGTACAAATAGATTTAATTGATATGCAAAACTATGCTAGAGACAATTCTGGCAATAAATATACTTTAACGTTAATAGATACATTTTCTAAAAAAGCTTATGCTGCTCCGCTAAAAAATAAGACAGGGTTGGTGGTTACAGAAGCCATTAAAACCATTCAACCAAAGGGGGTTAAAAACATTCAATCCGACGATGGAAAAGAATTTTTTAATCAATATTTGAGCAAACTAATGAAAAAATTAAATATTAATCACTATCACACATTTTCTACAACTAAGGCTGCAATTGTAGAGAGGTTTCAGAGAACTTAAAAGAATTGGTTATACTGGGAATTTAGTGCTCAGGGGAGTTATAAATGGTTGGATTTACTTCCAAAGTTAATTCGAAAATATAATAATAAGGTGCATAGATCTATAGGTATGAAGCCTAACCAAGTGAATATTAAGAATAGTAAACATGTGCATGAGAGGTTGACTTCTAAAGTAGTGCAAGTTAAAAAGCCAAGATATAAGGTAGGTGATAGTGTGAGAATTTCCAAGTATAAACATGTTTTTAGTAAAGGATATACCCCAAATTGGATAGGGGCGTTATTTACAATAGCAGAAGTTAAGAATACAAAGCCTGTGACTTATAACTTGAAAGATGAAAATGGCAATATAATCAGGGGAGGATTCTATACAGAGGAGTTGTTAAAGACCAAGTATAAAGACATGTATTTAGTAGAAAAGGTAATTAGGAGAAAGCGTGATTTATTGTATGTCAAATGGCTTGGGTTCCCAAGTAGCCAGAAGTCATGGATTTCCACAAAAGATACCATTTCACAGCCCCGCCACTAGAGGCAAGAAGCAGGAGCCGGGAGCATGCCCGCGCCATAAGCCGGGAGCGCGCCCGAGTTCGCGTACAAACCTCGCTCGATTTTGAGAATATACATGTGAATGGATGTGGATTTGAAATAGTAATGGAGTTGTACAATCGTATTGAACATTTATATAGGCTTGTATAGGCCGAGAGCTGGTTTTTTATAAAAGTTGTCAAAAAGCTCACCATTTCCAGACGTGTTTTAAGTATTAAAAAAGTATAAAGTTTATATAGGGGTGTATAGGTCGAGAGCTGGGTCTTTAAAAAAGTGGCCAAAAAAAGCTCCTGGGGCTTCGGACATTTTTTTCGCCGAAAATTTTAAAAGTTCTGGGCCAAAAAGTTTTGAAGTGGCGTCTCTTTGCTAGTTCGCCACTACTATTTTGGTATGTATAATTATTTAACTAAGTTCGTGAAAGATATTACAAGTAAATCGCAGCCTTTACGAGAGCTACTGAAAGATGGCGTAAGTTTTTACTGGGGTACACAGCAACAGAAAGCCTTTGACGATATGAAGGAAGTACTTGTAACAGCACCTGTTCTTTCAATGTATGATCCTAATGCTGAAACTAGAGTTCTTGCAGATGCTAGCTCTTTTGCGTTGGGAGGATGTCTGGAGCAAAAACATGGTGGAACATTCCGTCCGGTGATGTATATTTCCAGGGCTTTAAAGCCAACTGAACAAGCTTTCGCCCAGATAGAGAAAGAAGCCCTAGCAGTTACTTGGGCTTGTGAGAGACTCTCTTTGTACATCATGGGTAAAAGGTTCGAAATTTTCACAGATCACAAGCCACTGGTCGCTTTATTGGGAAGTAAGCTTTAGAGACTCTCTCACCACGAATATTGCGATTTCGTCTTCGATTGCTAGCTTTCGATTATGATTTGAAACATGTGTCAGGCAAGAAGTTTTTTGTACCAGACACTCTCTCCAGAGTGGAAGGTTTAAATGTTAATGATGTAGAAATATCAGCTTGTGAAGTTTTGGTAGAAGAAATAACAAGTGTTAAGGAAAACTTACCCGTAACTGATGTTCTTCATAGAGAAATTGAAAAAAAAAACAAAAAAAAACGTCGGAGTCTGATTTGACAATAAAAATGATCAAACATGCCATTGAAAATGGCTGGGTTTCTAATGGTAGAATAGATCCGAAATTAACTCCCTACTACAAGTTCCGCGACTCTTTATCTTGGAATAATGGTGAACTCATGATGGCGAACAGAATAGTTATTCCTGAAGGGTTAAGACCAATGATTTTAAACAAACTTCATTCTGGCCACTTAGGAGTTACAAAATGTCGACGTCTTGCACAAGACACTGTTTGGTGGCCTGGGATATCCAACGATGTCAAACAAAAAGTGATGGATTGTTATACATGCATGCTCCACAGGAATCAACAAAAGGAACCCTTGTTGATTCCACACAGACTTAGGTGTAATAATGGTTACCCGTTTGATAGCGAAGATTTTAAGAACTTTGGAAGAGATTGGGGTTTTACTATAAGAACTGGTAGTCCTAACTATCCACAGTCCAATGGTCTGGCCGAGTCAGCAGTAGCAACTGCTAAGAAGATTATTCTCAAGTGTAAAGACATACATGAGGGCCTGTTGGCTTTCCGCTCAACACCTTTAGAGAATGGTTACTCTCCTTCAGAGTTGCTTATGAACAGAAAGGTAAGAGGGACTGTGCCCATTGCTCCTGTCAACCTTGTCCCAAAAACACCCGATCTCAAAACACTGAGATCCAAAGAAGAACATATAAGAAGTAATACCCCCGCTGCAGCAAACCTGCAGACTAAGCGAATTTCAACTTGTCTGATTACATTTTTACTCAAATATTTCCATAAATAAGACATATTTATTCCCTATTTAAATAACATTAGATTTAACAAGTGCTTAGGTTTGCTGCTACGGGGAAGGTAAAAAGTGTTTTTTTGACCATACGTGAATAGTATGGGATGAAATAAATAAATTTGCCAAATTTTATCAATATATATCCATAAACAAGTAAACTACAACAATTTTCATTTTCTCCATAAGAATAACATGGGAATTTTAAATGAAACTATTTTTGAATTTTCTCCGTGACCGTTAGGCATACAACAGCGCTTCAATATACTAAATTATTTCTTTTTTTAAGCTCTACAAAATGGCTTAGAAAAAAATTGCAAAATGTTTTGTTGTTAGGGGAAAAAATGGGAAAAACACATTTTTACCCCATAAAACCCCCCATAAACCCCTGTTCCCATGGTCCGATTATGCTGGATCACGAACTCGTTCGAATAAACGTAGGTTTACACGTTTGTACCAAATTTCATCAAAATCGGATCATTTTTGCTCGAGTTATCGCGCTAACGGATACATATATATATATATATATAGATATATATATATATATATATATATGAATTTGATCGGATGGTGTTTTTGGCCTCTAGGGACCTCAAAATGAAAAAAATCGGTCCCGCGTCCAGGTCTTACCATGAGTACTACGGTAATAGCTTATTCCCTATATGGGAAATTCGCTAAAAGGAAAATCCGGTTCGATAAGAGGCATACAACGAGAGATAGAGAAGAGCTACAAGATGGACAAATGGTTTATGTCAGGGACAAGCAAGTAAAAGAGAAAATCATACGAAAGCACGAACAGCCCAGGTCCTACATAGTGGAAACCGAAAATGGGGGAAGATTAAGAAGAAACCGAGATAATTTATCGAATCTTAAAGATGAATTTCACTAGACCTACCCCAGACGCTCGACTTGTGAGAGGAGTATGTGCTGGTCTCTTCTTCTGTCTTTATATAAATCATATGATTACATAAAACCTGATGTTGGGGTTTGTTTGTAAACAGAGATTGTTGTAGTTAATGTTGTATTAGATGGACACAATAAATAAGTTACCTATTAATTATCATTGTATTGATCTCGGATGCAGATGCTATTATTTACTTTAAACAGTACATGTAAACTTCTTATCCTATTGTGAAATTTGGAAACGTTTGAGTGTGCCAATCTATCTATCTATATATATAATACGCTAAGCCGATTTTTGTAAACAGAACTCCTCCCTCATTTTTGGACCGATTCTCACTATTAAATTGTCAAAAAATTGCCTTGATCTGTAGTTTTGCAAAGTGTTTTTAGTTTTTTGATATCTTTTTTAGTTCGGGCAGGATCTTCCATCAAAGTTGGGGTTTTTCCCATAAGATTAACATGGAGCAATCTTAATATTTAATTGGAAACTTTGTCTCCACTAATTTGAGAGAACGGCTGGGCGTAGAAACTTGGTAGAGGTGTCCAAAGAAAGGTCTTGGTCTGTAGATGAGTTATCAAACGAAAAACGAAGTAAATTCACTTAAGGCTTTGCCCCAGAAGCCTTTAAAGATCCCTTCACAGATTTGTTTACATTTTGGTTATGTGGATAATACTTTTTAATAAAACAGCTGTTAGTTTTAAAATTGTATTTTAAACAACACACATGTTACTGAATTGTCCAAAGAAGTATTTGCAATGTTATTTTCTGATATTTTTTTTATCAGAATTTATTTTACATTTTGTTCAAATATGTGAACAATAAGTAAAACATATATCTAAAAAACAATGTCAGGAGGCAAGCACCTGTTCATCAACAAGTCTTACCAAAAATTGGATCAGTCATTTAAATATTCACAAAAATCTGTAGCTTACGTCCAGCACATGCACAACACTTTTTAACCTGGTAATGCACTGGCTGGATGCACTGGATATTTTTTGTCCAGTAGATTAACGCAAGACTGTTCGGATGGTATTCAAATTTTTTTTTTTATAATTTTTTCTAAGGTATGTAATTTCTTCTTTCACTGATTTAATTTTGAAGTCATTCCTAATTGTAGTGTTGGATACGAACCAGGGTGCGCCAATAATTCTTCTCAGTGCCTTAGCCTGAAATCGTTCAAGAATTTCGATGTTGGATTTGCTCGAGGTCCCCCAAAGTTGAATTCCGTATGTCCAAATTGGTTTGATCATAACTTTATGCAGTAAAATTTTGTTAGCCAATGATAATTTTGAATTCGTACCTAGTAGCCAATTGAGTTTACGAAGTTTTAATTCCATTTGCTGTCTCTTGCACCAGATATGAGATTTCCAATTTAATTTTTTGTCAAGAGTTAGACCTAAATATTTTACACTGTCTGCCTCCGTTAAGGCTACATTATTAACGGTTACTGGAGGATTGTACCCTGTTCTCAGAGTAAAAACGATATTTTTGGACTTGTTTTCGTTGACTTTTATCCTCAACTTTTTAAGCCAATATTGGAGCTCAGTCAAGGCAGCTTGTAAATTAATGTAAGCGACTTGAGGGTCCACATGACTCGACAACAGTGCGGTGTCATCAGCAAACGTAGCAACTGTGACGTTGGGGACCATAGGGATGTCTGCTGTATATATCAAATATAGCAAGGGACCAAGAACACTCCCCTGAGGTACTCCAGACTGTATCGGCTTCAGATCAGATAACGAATTATCGAATTTTATTTGAAAATATCGATTGGTCAGATATGATTTCAGAAGGTTATACATAGAGTGAGGGAGAGAGGTTTTGAGTTTAAACAGAAGTCTGACATGCCACACCTTGTCAAACGCCTGTTGGACACCCAAAAATGCAGCAGAACAGTACTGTTTTTTCTCAAATGTGTTTTTTATAATATCCACTAATCGGTGATTTTCTGATTTTAAAATTGGTTTTCTTCTGTATCATGTCATGTGTTGCAATATAAAGTTCCATTTTGAAATCAGTGGAAAATCCTTTTATCACAATAACTCTTACAATTATTTCTTATTGAATTATCTTATATCTATTTTACGGGTTGGTGTCTGCTTTTTTCACACCTTTTCCCTATATTTTATCATATTATTCTAGACAGGTCATCATAGGTTCATGAGATTATTGTCATGCTTTCAATTATTGGAAAAATCTTCGATTGTGTAATACAATATAAAATAATACAAGTGCAGAAGGGCAAGGTGCCCCTTTGAGCCATGTCCATATTTTGTAAAATTAATAGTGGTTTACAGCAACTGGATAAACATTTTACAATATTTATGTAGAAATATGTGCATGATTTAGAAAGTCATTAAGCTGGAAAACTGCAATATACTGCGGACTTTTCAGAGAGGTTACTTCGATGTATTCATTCAGCTTAGTGAAAACATAATATAGATATGTATACAAATAAGAACTTGAACTCTTAGAGAGTCTTTGAATGTTATTAGACTAACGAAAAGGGTTGTTCATGTTTACTAGCGCTACTCAGCAACAAAAACAATTTAATTTATCTCTAAAATATATATTCTAAGTGCACTGAGCTGCAGCCTAAAAAATCTATTAAACTTGCCCATATAATATAGTTGCAAAATGCTCAAACTCGCATTGTGACATTTATAATTCGGCTTATATTTCTCCAACTGAAAATTCATCTGCAGAAGAATTTTATTGTGCTCTTGCCGTGTCTAATAACATCCAAACATAGAAACCTTGCCTAAAATTGTACCTATCTTGACAAATTATTTGCAGAGGCCTATATTTCGGACCGTGGCCCATTGGGTTGGTAACATTATTGAAAATAACACGACATTTTGGTTTTAAAAATGGCCCAATGAGTAAATACTATTTAAGCAGCTACTGTCATGGCAGAAAGGTCATATTCCTTTTAAACTAGATCACATCATCCTTTATAATATACGTTGATTAACAATGCATGTAAACGTCAATATTTGTTGATGGTATTATATATTTACTAGCTGTTGTACCCGTGCTTTGCAAGGGAAGAGGACACAAAATAGAAAATTTTAATCTTTACATCTGTTGCATATAATAGTTACACATGCGCCAACGCTTTTGGAAACAAAATTCAACTTTTATGGCCTTAATAGAAATGTTTAAGTTATGACTTTTAAATCTGGTAAGTAGTGGATACCACCATTTTGGTTTTGATTAATTTTAAATATTTTGTAGGCTGATATGAGAAAACTGACCAAATCTTTGAATAAAACTTTGACATAAACATGATTTACCTTAATCTCCCTTACTTACATATCCTTTAATTTATTATTGTAATTTTAAATTTCAATTTTGAAGTTGCAATAATACTAATTATTAAATTTAAATGAACTTTTTTTAATTTCACTCTTCTTTAAATTAAATCACAAATCCTTCCATCTTCAGTTTCTTCACTGACAATAAATCATTAGCAGAACTAAGTCAGCTGTTATAAACTTTAGAAATATTGCTGTGCCTTATCAATGTTTTGAAATATTAAAGAAACTATATCTATAGTTACTATAAAAAATTTTAAACAAATAATTTAGCATTAAAGACAGCAGACAAAACTAATATGATTATCAAAGCATCAAGGACTAAAAAATGTAATAGCAAATACAGTATATGTTTCATTGCATCTCTGATTTTACTCTACAAAAATAGCAACAAACAACTTAATATACAAACCAGTTCTTTTAATCAGTTCCATCGTCCATTGCCTTTACATTTTCACACTTACCATTAAGTAAACATAGTAACAGATATTTCATTGATTTTAGAAACAAAAGAACACAGTGTACTGCTTAGTTTTATGATATTTTCCTTGGTTTAATTTAATCAGTGGTGTGGCAAAACACATATAATAAATGTATCAAATAAAGTAAATGTGAAGTGAAATCTATGTTAAGATAAAATAAGAGTATTTTGAATTACCATTTGATAATTAAATACAGTTACACATGTATAACAGATTTTAGATAACAAATATCAACGGTACAATTTAGTTATTGATGATATTCTTTAGTTAAATTTAAGCATAGGTTTAGCAAAACACAATAACTTAATTTACCTAAATATACATATTAAAAACAATGTGATGTGTAAGTTATGTTAAGTTAATTTAACACATAGTTAAGCAGTTCGAATTTATTTAAAGTAGCCTCCAAATTCATACAAAACATCCATAAATTGTAATTTTCATACTGTTTCCATGAAAACATATCAATAACATTTTTTGCAGCTTAGACGCTTTAAAAGATCCAAAGCAGAGCAGGAGTTGATACAGCAACGGTTATAGAATCTTTTTTTCTATAATCATTGACATAGTTTTAGAATAAATAATCCATGATAAAAGGTTAGATTAAAATAAACCTACCTCATAGTTATGGAAAATATAATATGTAATTTCTTTGTATCAGCTGTCTGAAATTGTGAAATATGCAGTTTAGCAGTTCTTCTTGTTTACATTTAGTTGTCAAAGCAAATGTAAACAAACATTTGTTAGGGTTCTCATCACAGCCATGGAGACCAATTAATATTTACTTTTAAAATGTTCACTTCAGAACTTTTAAAGCCAAAGGGGCAAAGCCTACGGTCAGTATCGAAATGTGAATAGTCCTATAATGGTCCTTGGTATGGTAACTATATTTTTGTAAAATTTAAGCCCAGTTGGTTCAGTAGTTTTTGCACCTATTAGTAATACACATACAGACACCATTCGATTTTTATATAATAGTATAGATTTACATAACAGCCAATTTACATTACTTTTTGCTTTTTGGAAATGCCACATTACTATGTCATTCGCATTTGTTGCCAATGAAGCTGCACGACCATGTAAATGAGGAGGCCCCTAGCAGTTCAAGAATAAAAGCCAACTTCACTTTACCATTTTACCATTTACCATCGAAGTCTTCGCCGCAGTCCTTGGAGACCGGGGAATTGTCAATTCTTTTTCACCTTTCTTCTTGCTAGCTTCTTGATTGTGTGTAGTGTTGTAGTGTGGGTGAATGTGCGATTTGTGTGATTTGTTTCCTGTATTATGAGTGTTATGTTGTAGGAAATTTATGTTCTTCTAGATATTCTGTAATTGTGTAATAAGGTCGATTTATGAGGTATTGTTTCAGCTGTTTTTTGAAGTTAGAGAGCAAGTTTATGTCTTTAAGTTTGTTGGATAAGATGTTGTTTAGTTTTATTCCCATGTAATTTGGTGTTTTGCTGGTTTTCGTTAGTCTGTGTTGGTTTAGATTAAAGTTTGATTTTACTCTGAGGTTGTGTTCGTGACAGTTTATTCTGAGTTGAGGTGGGTTTGATGTGATAAAGAGGATGGTTTCGTAAAGATATAAGGATGTTAAGGCGAGGATCTGGTTTTTGACAAAGAGAGGTTTACAGTGTTCTTCCCGATCAACTTGTTCCAGGATTCTGGAACAAGATTCCGTAGAGAGATTATATTGACAACTTTATGTAACTGGTAAGGCTGCGACAACTTACTGACATCCCCCATGTCAAGGAATTCCAGCTTTAACAGTAACCCCACAACCAATTTCTCAAAACTGTGCTAGAGTGATAATTATTGGCACAGAAGTACGATATGAAGTGACGCGACGTGACAAATGAAAAAAACTTACACTTCCGTATCTTACACTGTAACAGATATACCTCCCTTTGAAGTTAGAACGTGACTTCCCAACAAACAGATTTTTAAATAAAATCATAGATTAATCTGCATTACACTGATGAAATCACGGAAGTGTTTAACAACAACAAAATCCACCAATACGATTTTAATACTATTTAATGGTTCTTCCAAAAGAAGAGATACCAGTTAACATACTAATAACAACTTCGATGACCCATACCGTATATGGGAAATATTTTATTCATTGAATGATCAACCATATTTGGTAACTAACGCCATTAATATCATTATTGTTTTTACACTTATTAATCTTTAAACAATGCTAAATGCTCAAAATATGTATAATTTCACTCAATTTATCGCAGTTAGATGAATTAGCTTAAACCTTGAAAGTAACCGTCGATTTAGTACTTATTTAATACGCAAGCAGGTTTTTTGTGACAATTACTCCTCTGAAACTACTGAACCAATTGACACGTTTTTGGTGTCATTGGAAAGAGCGTAACGTGAAGTTGTGCAGGAAACTTTCTTTTTAGGGAAATAATTAGAGAGTGAGGCCCCCGGTCCCTTTAAAGTTTCGTATTTCTCCATAAGATTAACATGGGAAACAAACATTGTTATTAAACTCCAGCTGTTGTCAGAAATGCTGTTCTGCTATTTAATTAAATTTGTTTACAAGAACAATTTTTTCTTGGTGTCATGTGGTCAATGAATTATACCTTTTCATATATTTTAAATGCAATATACTATATAAAATGATAGTAATACATTAAGAGATCTTCATTTAAATAATCAATAAGCACGATTGAGCCTTTGCCTATATGTTTCCTGGTAAGTTTGTTGTAGGCCTAACTGTTTCTTATAGTATCTTATAGTAAAACCGAATTATTCTTTTCTTCATTCTCATCCTGTAGCGAAGCACGGGCAGAGCAACTAGTGCCGACTAAATATACCAGCATCTGTTTGATAGCAAAGATTACAAGCTTATGCTAAACAAAGAGCTTATCTTGAAGAGCTAATCTTGTGTTAAACAAACAATTTCTATAAGCTGTTTTAACTAATAAACCAAATCGTTAAATTAATGCTCATGTATGTTGGCTATTATCAATCAAACACGAGGTCTACCACTGAGTTTAAACAACGCATTCTCTACTTCCACAGCCACCTCTAATACACTACTTCCCAACCTATTGTGCAATTTGAAATATTTTTGATGATAGTATCGTGCTGGCAACACACTTGATCGTCATATTGTATTGATCAGCATGTTGGGACCGACATTGGATATATAATTGCCTAAGAACGTAAGCCTAATATACAGATTAATACTTTATATATATAAATATATAAAGTAGCTTTTGCGTTTTCGTTTTACAAGAAAATACCTAATTCACACAAGAGTTTCAAGGAAAATTTCAGAATATATTCTCAAAAACTGCTTGATGTTTATAGAAAATGAAAACAAGTAATAAACGCCGAAAACGCACGAACAACTGCTTCTGGCAATGTTTTGAGATAATTGAATGTAGAACACTTGCTTGAAAACAATGCTTTTCATATGTTAAATTTAACATATGATAAGCATTGTTTTTGTTGTATCTTTGTTGACTGGCCTAACATTTTGTACATTTATGTACAAAATCTTAGCCCAGTCAACAAAGATAAATGAGTGGAAGAAAATCGTGTAGTCCAGGATTTTTGCACAATTGTAGGGAAGACCCTCCTGAACAACATACTAAAAGTTCTCAAATAGTCAAGCAGTAAAATAATTTGCATATCCTTTTCTATTACGACTCGTGTACAGAGCCTCGATTTGTATACAGGAATGGTCTTACTTCTCTGTGCTCTAATTATATCTATTAATCTTACTTATTTACTAATAAAAAAGTAGTTTTGCCGATATTTTGTCATATTATTCAAGACAGATTCATGAATAATCTCAGATAGGTTCATGAGATTATTTTCATAAATGTTTTCAATTATTAGAAAATATTTCGATTGTGTAATACAATACCAAATCATTCAAGTGAAGAAGGGCACGTTGTCCATATGAGCCATGTCTATATTTTGTTAAATTAATAGTGGTTTACAGCAACTAGAATAATTTTTTAATAATTTGTATGAAGAAATATGTGCATGATTTAGAAAGTCTTTACGTACCTTGTCAACAAGCAGATATTTTTTCTAAAAAAACACAAGTAGATTTAATCTGCATAACACTGATGAAATAGCAGAAGTGTGTGCACAAACGATCACAAAAGATCCATCAATACGATTTTAATACTACTGTATTTAAAGATTCTTCCAAATTCATTCTTTATATTATATTCATCAAAAAGAAGATAAACCAGTTAAGATAGGAACAATAACTTCTATGACGGACGGTATAAAAAATATGCTATTCATTTGATGATCAACCATATTTTGTAACTAACGCTATAGTTATTATTGTTTCTACACCTATTCGTACCTACTCGTTCAACAATGCTAAATGCTCACTTTTTTTATAATTCCACTCCTTTTGTCGCAGTTAGAAGAATTGACGTAAGCCTTTAAGGCAACCGTCGATTTCGACGAGTTTCACCTAGTAACTATATATACTCTGAGTATATACTATAGGCTTGATGTAATCAAACTGTAATCAGCCGGCGCAGACGTTGACGGTACAATGGCAACCACACATCAAAATATTTGTTGTCATGCCTTCATGAGGGTAATCTCACGTAATTTATCTTTGAATCCTAAAAATCCTATTTTAATTTGGGTTGTACTATTGTATTCTTCATCCTGTGTTGTAGTATTGCCCTTTGGCCGCGTTTTGGTTTTAAGTCATGTTCACCGCAAAAGAATATACGCAAATGTTTATCGACTGTCGACACTGAGCTTTTAGCTACAATTAAGGATATTGAACACAGTAACCTACAGGAGTAGAGATTTCCATATACAAGAACTTCTACCCAGATTGCTGGTTATTTCGGTCGGTATTCAATGTATAATGAGTACGGTAGTTATTTTTAACTCTTATTGTTACATAATCAAATACTCTTTAAAGAATGACTATAATTTATTTAGAGTGATAGTTTGTCAATGTTGATTCAAGAAACGTTTTTTTTTTGTTACTTTGTACAATTAATTGAAAATCGTTATGACAAATTATTGATCTCGTGAGACCGACTTTTCGGAATCCAGGTATGAGCTTGAGCTCAATAGATGCTTATGTTCAGTATGATACGCGTATACTCAATGGTATGATTATCAGTACGAAATATTTTATTTGTAGTACTTCTATATCAAGCTATGATTAAGGCAAAGCTGCTGGCGAAAGTGTCGTCATTGGTAGAATTAAAACACAGAATATGCATTTCATGAGGCCATAACTAAATTACACTCTTTACCCACCGCACCACGTCTCTTGTCACATGCGGCAGAATAAACACCGACCGATTCAACATTTACTGAGCGACTGGGCGAAACAAACGTTGCCATTGTTCTATATCACATAAATAACACACAAGCTTTAAGCCATTTGGCCATATTATGAGAAATAAGCCATTACTGTAGGTTTGATGGCAAGACCTAGTCCAAGAACTGGTTTATTTTCGTGTTGATGTTCCCAGAGGCCAAAAACACCATTCGTTCAAATTCATATATATTTTATAATCTTGTCAAACGTTATTTAAAACAATAGGAGAAAAAAATACTTTTAACTTGGTAAAAAAGTGTAAACCTGCATGTTCGGACAAGTTCCAACCAGCGTGATTGGATTGTGGGGACGGGGTTTGTGGGGTATGACTCCCAAAACGTAATATTTTACCATTTTTTCTAAACTGTTGAGCAAGAATTAGTACTAGAAACCGTCCAGTGGTTGAAAACTCAACCAAAAATATGTAATCTACAGAATTCTCTATTTTCACCCCTCCCTGTAAATAATACATGTGATTGGAATTTCTTCAATTTGTTTTGATTATCTATTACATTTTGTTGTTATTTCGTCACCAGCGTAGCAACCCATTACCCAATAGGCCCAAGTAGATTTTTTTATTTTAAGATTTTTTTGTCTTATCTTTGAGCCAATTTTTACTTTCTCCCCCTATACCATAGTATATGGAGAAAGTATTGTTTTCGTCAAAATTTTCGAGTTTGAGTTTTGAGTGGATATATTCGTTTTGGGTCCCCCTGGACCCAAAAAAGTGGTTTCGAAGTGATGTCTGTGTGTGTGTGTGTGTGTGTGTGTGTGTGTGTGTGTGTGTGTCTGTGTGTCTGTGTGTCTGGATGTGTACAGAGCTAGAGACTACACCTGTGGTCCGATTTCGATGAAATTTGGTATGTAGGTTCTAATCCATGGTATCCCCAGGCGTTTTTTTTCATTTTTTTGAAATTTTGATTTTTAATGGGGATTTTCCCATAAAAACCCATAAAAAACCGGAAAATCAGATTTTCTCAAAAATAGCCCGAACGATTTTGATAAAAATTTAGTATGTTGTAGCCCTTTAAATTCTGAACAAAATGGTACAAACCCCATTTCTGTAAAAATTACGGTTCAAAAGTTATGGTAAATTATGTTATTTTCCCATAAAAATCCCATAAAATAACGAAAAATAGGATTTTAGACAAAAAAATCCGTTTTTATTTAACATAGTATGTTATGATCCTTACCATTTTAATAGTTTTTCTCATTTCTTAGAAATTTTTATTTTTAATGGGTGTTTTCCCATAAAACCAGATAAAATGACGGAAAAAAAGATTTTCCCAAAAATGGCCTGAATGATTTCGATAAAAATTTAGTATGTTATAGTTCTTTATATTCTGAACAAAATGGTACAAATCCCATCTCTGTAAAAATTACGGTTCAAAAGTTATTGTAAATTATGTTATTTCCCCACAAAAACCCCATAAAATAACGGAAAATCATATTTTCCCAATATTGGCTCGAACGATTTTTATAAAAATTTAGTATGTTATAGTCCTTTAAATTCTGAAGAAAATCTTACAAATCCCATTTCCGTATATTTACTCTCACCGCTTACACATGATAAAGGTTGTTGACAAACTTATGGGAGAAAGTATGTGTCAGAATGCTGATACCGTTTATTATTTATACAAAGGGATTTTGCACACCTACAGGAAAATATATTTCTAACCGTATGCGTATATTTTTCCTGCGATGCACACGAGCTGAGAAAAAAACGTTTTCAAGAAACATGCTTGCCCATTAATAAATAGATATTGAAGCGTTGTTATACTCGTAATGACTATGGAGAAAATTGAAAACAAACTGTTACTTAATTATCCCCAGGTTATTCTTATGGTGAATAAATAAACCGTTGTAGTTTGCTTGGATATAGAAATATTTTGATCGAATTCGGCAAATTTGTTTATTTTATACTAGCTATTAATTGCCAATTAATTAAAAGTAGGCCTACTATTACCTTCACAGTTGCAGCAAACATAAGTAATCATTTAAATAATCATAGTTAAATATAAAACTAATCTGACAATACTAAACGAATGTTTTAGTTCAAATCCAAACAGATAATTGAGCATTCGGTTAGTCTGCAGGTTTGCTGTGGTGGGGGTACTAACCATATCATCAATATTTATTTTTTACTCTATGTCACCATTGACTTGAAGTTTTTCGACTCATGATGTCACGTCACAGTTTTAAAAAACACAGTCACAAAATATTTAATCACGAATAAACTATTAACAGTAGGCCTACGATTTAAAAACGAGAGACTAAAAATAAGCAACGCATGCATTTTAAGTGTCGAGTCTCGACTGTATTGAGTTTGTATGTTTACTTCTGTGGTTAATTTTAAAATAAACTCAATTCCTTTAGCGAATTTTCCTATAGGCAAGTAGCTTTGGCCGTAGGTCTCATAGTAAGACCTAGGCCCGGGACCGATTTACTTTTTCATTTTGATGTCCCCAGAGGCCAAAAACACCATTCGTTTAAAGTTATATATATATGTGTGTGTGTCCGTCCAGACCATAACTTGAGTAATTTTTGTCCGATATTGATAAAATTTCGTTTGAAGGTGTAAGGCGGGATAAACTTGAATGAGCTCGGGTACCAGCATGATCGGTCATGGGAACGGGGTTTAACGGGGGGTTTTATGGGATTTTCTCATTCATTTTTCCCTTAAAACACAAAATTTATCAATTTTTCTCCAGACCTTTACAAAGAGCTTAAAAAACAAATTATTTAGTATATCAAAGTATTTGTGTACGGTCATTGGTAACGGAGAAAATTCAAAAAATTTAAATGTAAAATTTCCATGTTATTTGTATGGAGAATATTGTAAAATGTTTTAGTTGGCTTGTTTATGGATATATTTTGAAAAACAACTTGGCAGATTTATTTATTTCATACTAAGCTATTAATAGTTTAATAAAAAAACACACTTTATTTGTTTCCCCGTAGCAGCAAACCTAGGTACTTGTTAAACTTAAATGGTAATTTAATAGATTAATTGAAAATCAAACCAGGCAAATGGAAATTCGCTTAGTCGTCAGGTTTGCTGCAGCGGGGGTATTTTATATTTAAATTGTTGAATACAAGTTGAAAATATTCCAATTTTAAAGTGACCTGGTTGCCTTGTGAAGTTACGTATAATGCAGAGTTATAAGCGATAAAGGTGATATAAAAATCGCAGTTTTTCTATCCAGTCCTAATTTTACAATGTGTGGAATATTTAAGGAACTTGATTAGGCTACTTGAACTACTGTGCCCGTAAATGCAGGCTTAGGTCTTTTAAAGCAAATTACTCAGCAAATATTGCACAAATTAAAGTTTTTAAGTACAGTAACAAGTAAGTGTTTGTATTTGTTTAACTGTCTCGGACGAAATTAAAGAATATACACATATTCATTTATATTTTGGTTCGCACTCATATTTTCACCTTTGTGGCAAGTACAATAACAACAGATTGTAAACCAACAAAGACACTTCTTTTGAGAAGAGTGTATTGGCGCTCCCTGGACATTTTAATTTTGATAACAGATAGTCTTTTGATGACGAACGAATTAAACAAACGTAATTAGCGAATTTCCCTATAGGAAAGTAGCCATTACCGTAGGTGGCACGGTAAGACATTGGTCCGAGGCCGATATACTTTTTTATTTTGATGTCCCTAGAGGCCAAAAACACCATTCGTTAAATTTTGTATGTATGTATATGTATTTTTTTTATAGTTTTGTTCACTTTTTAAGGCTACTTTTTCAATAAATAAGTGAAATAATAAAAACCAGAGTACCCTGAAATTCATTTTTATTAAACTTATAGGTATTTAGGCCTAAAATACTAAGTATTATATTGTCTGTGACATGGCGCTCCCAGTGGTGTGCTCCAATGTGGTAACCGTAGCACAGCCTAGGAGGATTAAACATAAAGGAGAGGGCACGCGAATAGGAATACACGTGTTGCGGTGAAGCCAGCTTTAGCAGAACACTAGAGGGGCACGCGGAGCCGTAGAGTGGCAAAAAGCCTCGGCTATAACATGGGAGAGATAGGGAAAAACGCGACGCGCGCTGTTTCGAATTAAAATTGCCGCTAAACTAAAACACCTGTGTTATTCAGCGATGGCATTCTTAAAGTAAATTAAATTTCCTATCGAACGGTGTCAATCATTCCTATAAAAACTATTATTTATTATTTATTATTGAAGATCAAAGTTGAAAGAATTGACCTGGACTTTAAACATATGATTACTATAATTACGTTTTTGAAAAAAATATGATGTATCTACACAAATTAACAATTTATTCGTGTTCCTTAAGAGTTTCTCGAAATAAAAAATATATATTTACCTATATTTAAAAGTGGTATTTAGAAAAATAATTACAATAAAGTTTTATTTTTATTTTTCCAGTTTATAAAACAATCTTACTAATAATAGGTTAAAATGAAAATTTTAATTCGAGTGGTGAAATACATTTTAAATTTGCATTTTTCATAGTTTTCTCGATTTGTTAATATCATATTTTACTAGTTTTAAGTCATTTATGTGCTAGGCAGGTGATTTTAAATAGCCAAAGTTAAGAAAAAAATGCAAAGCCGCTCTAACTTTTTTTACACCAACAGCCGTTACAATTAAATTACAATCATAAAAAGTAAAACAATTTCTTGGCAATCAAATTCTTGATTTTTTAATATCATATTGAACTATATTTGATCTGTTTGCCCAAAGAAACTTCGAGTAAAAAGGGTAAATGTTCAACAATCATCGCGTCTTCTGACGCCAAAGTGCGTTTATCATTCTTTTAAAGGATTAAAACTTATTTTATTTCTCTTTAAGAAAATTTTCAAATACACATACAGTACTACTCATGATTTGAGTTTTAATTTATGAACAGTAAAATCCATTGGTGATATGGCGGGATTTGAACCCGGGCCCCATGAACCGGAGTCCCGCGCTCTGGTTCGAGTATTATAAAATAATACACAATACAAGTATGGCAACAAATAAAAACAAGGACAAACGAATTCTAAAATACAAGTCGTCCTTGTGTAAATTACCCACCTTTGAACGTACTATTGGTAAATAAATATGGCTTTCCTCTTAATAGGTTCCTAATATTACGGTTAGAATTTAACTTTTTAATTTTCGTAGCATGATGAAGTCTAATTTTTAAATAGTCAATTGATATTTCTGTTACCAAATCTTCCAGTAACGCATACAACGCAGTATGAGAGGGGGGCGGGAGAGTAGCGCTGCCACCCCCCCTCCCCAGTACGCTGGCTTCAACGAAACTACAGCGTGTCCTCTCCTTAATGTTTAATCCTCCTAGATGGTAACAGCAGCACGGCTGACAGTCTATATTTAATTCTTTTTATCTATGTTAATTATGCTAATACTATGATCATAGTCTTAGTGCCGAAATAAGTATAAGTTTAATAAAAATTAATTTCAGGGTACTCTGGTTTTTATTATTTCACTTATATATATATATATACATACGTCCGTGAACACGGTGACTTGCGTAATATTTGTCCATTTTGGTGAAATTTGGCTTTAAGGTGTAGAGCAGGATAACTTGAGCATGATCGGATAATGGGAACGGGGGTTTATAGGGGGTTTATAGAGTAATATTGGTTTTTCTCAACATTGACCCTAAAAACGTAAAATTCCTAATATATCTTTAAACCATTTCAAGGTCTTAAACAACAATTAATTTAGTATACATTAATATTATTAATGTAGTAATAGTATATATTAATTTAGTATAGTTTAAAAATGTTCCTATTCTTGCAACTACAGATTGTATATAAGGTTTACAATAGGTACTTTATATTATTTATTTAAGAAAATAGCCTATGTATTGTTTATGTAGCTTTACATGAATCATTTTGGTTACTGTTGAATATGTAAACTAATTTACATAAATATGTACAATATCATATTGATCAGGAACATAGAAAGTTCACAGATCAAACATTCGTCAAAGAAAAACTTATTTTACGTTATAAAAATCACGCTGAATATCAATTATTTAAATCTGGTTTTATGAACAGTGTTAACGAGGACTCAGTTTCAAAAGAAGACTAAAATGTTGGTCGTTTAGAGAGTGAAAGAAGTGCTACCCGAGGCTAGACATGTAGCCACAACATTGCTTCGCTCAAAAGAACGTCGCCAGCAGCACTCGCTATAACCTACTTAATTAAATGTCACCTTTTATAGGAGCGATTGCGTGCATTTATGAGCAATCTTAGCTGGTCAAAATTCTGGCAACAATTTAATGTGCAAGAAGACCATCCTTAGTAATTGTTGTCATCCAATGTATAGTAATCGCCAACCGTTGTAAACGCCATTAGTACACTTAGGTAGGTTTATCCAAAAATTATCCGTTAAACGGAACAGCAAGTAATCGTTAACTAATAACTACCAACTCACAGTATGCATACGTAGTAACACGTGTAAAATATTAGTGGCTTCGGTAATGAAATTGTGTAAAACAGTCTTATTTATAAAAATATATTTAATATAATAAGGGTTGTCTCTGTAACATCCCCATTCGACCAGTTCTATTTAACCAAATTTTACGAATGAGGTGACATTTTAAAGCTGATTTAGCAGATAGATTAATAGCACGGCAATTAAAAGGTACAGTAATATGCATTACGGCTTAGCCCACTTAGCCTTTGATTTGATTGTAGGCCTATAACATCGATATACATCGATGGCCTATAAGGATGCGTTCAAAGGTCAAAAGGTGCTGCTGACCAACTTGCTTTAAGAACGGGTTTGGATGGGAATTGTAATTAATTAATTACATTCAGTTGAATTTTTAACTAGAATCAAATCGAAAAAATGCAAATGCGTTTACCGTTCTCCTTTGAGATTGGTTATTGATTGATCTTTCTGTTAAATTTTTCAGTCTTCATAGAGTGAATGAAGATAGAACTGGGATGTGTTTTCGTACGTATCTTTGTGAAGGGGAGTTCGTATTTTTCCTAATTTTAAAGACAAAATAAAATAAAATAAATCATCATGATGATATGCACTAAACGCAGATATTAGGCCTAGCAGTGTGTCTATAGAAAACTTACAAAATATCACCGTGTTGCATTGGCTGCGACCCTATGAATTTTCATCCCTTTCTTTTTGGCCGATTGGTATTGTCTTCGTTGATTTCGTTTTTTAATGAATGATTGGAACAAATTCTATCAAACTACTTCCAAAGACAATAATCACATGAAAAATCTGTGTTAACATGGCTTACTGTTTTGCAAATATTTTGATACAACAATTATTTCTTATATTTAAACAATTTCAATTTTTACAGGAGAAATAATTCATTTGTCTCATAAGTCCTTTAAAAATGGATGAATTCAAAAATTTTCCACTTTTAAAGCAACTCTTATAGAATTAATATTTTTTTCTTATTAATCTTTCTCATTAAATCGTTTACCTTATAATGGATTTGCATAATATCAATTAAGATCATAAGACATGATCTTCTTCTTCTAGTGCATTACACTGACGATTTATATCTTGTTAAGTTTGACGCTTTACTTAGACTAATTATCGCGTGTAAAACTTAAATGTCTAATAGCTTGGAGGATATCTGCAGATAATAGGACTAGAGTCTCAGGGGGCTGGTCAAAAACCGATGAAAACCTCTTCTGCGAAGTAGTGGGGGATTGTGATGGAGCCCCTCATGTCGATTTAAGAAAAATTATGAAATTAATTTTATTTCCAATTATTAATATAATAGTAGCCCTAATCACAACCATATTTATTATTTATATATATATATATACAATTTATTACAAACTTTAAAATATACGAGTATATACCACTGATAAAAAACATATTACAATCAACCATGTTTATACTAATTTATAATACATTTTAGTTGAAAGAGCCATCAAATACATCATCATACTTCGGAGTGTTCAGACATGACAACCCGTTGCAATTTTCACACATAACGGAACAGCTAAACCCAGATTTTCTGCAGCCGGAGTAGTTTCGACATCCAGACTTACCGGAGCAAGACACAAGTGAAAGCAGGTCATCAGGAGCAAACTGTTTTTTTTTGTTTTTTTAGGGGGGGGGGACTGGTGTTAAGATTTTTATTTGTTGCCCGTGTTCAGTCACATTTTCGTGTCTCCATCCCCAAACCGTAGGATCAAGTTGGTTCCCTAACAAAAACTGCACTTGATAATATACCCTTAATAAATGCTGGTGGCACGCTTCTGAAGTCAGAGGAATTTTAGCTAAATCAAATTTTGATTTTAGTGTAGATTTCAATGTCAGTCTTGTAAATTTAATGTACCGAGCTTCATTTCAGCTGGCGTAGCTTCATAATCTATACATATTGAGAACAACATTTTCTCCATTTTTCACTAGGTCAGCTACAGCAACATCTGCTTGAAGAAAAATCTCTTCTATCTGTTTAGATTCTGCACTGGTCTTAATCATTTCAACAGCTCTTGTCTTTCCAAGCCCATAGAAGGATGACGTGGTATCGCAACCACTTATTGCGTAAGCAAATAGCAAGCAATAAAGCTATCCTGTTATCTTTTTACATCTTAATAGCCTTCTCTATACTGTAGAATGTCTTCAAAGGGGCTTTCCCACCTACATTTTTACAAAAATAAATTAACTTACCTTCAGTTACAAGACTAACTACAGAAGGACAAGAAGATCCGTATCTGTTCCAACGACAATCACTTTTGTGGAACCTATGAGCTGCTGAATGCTAGTTTGAACGTCGTTTGAAATGTCAACATCAGCATCCCCTGTTGCTTTGACTGTCTTAAAACCAGATTCATTCAACTCGTGACACAGTTCCTCGATAATTCTTTCTTTGTTCTTCTTTTTTGATAGGAAAGCTTCTTTCTTAGTCAAACATTGTGTGTTTCTGTTAAATTCAATGTCGCACGTTGAGATATTAGCTGATCTTCATCTTTGGTAGATTGTTCGGCCAAATATCCATCGGAAACAATGGTTGAGTTTTCCCCAAATGTAGCATTTACATAACATGAGTATGATTTGATAATATCACCGTACGTACTTTTAGTTGGCCATACAACAGAATGAAGTATATGTCCTCAACCAATGACAAAGGATGCATTGTCAAAGTCAACTTCATCAAGAACACTTTCGCTAAACACTTTTACCATTGAAGATTTAGTTCCTTTACGAAGGGAAATTTCATCAAAAATAGAAGGGGGTTTCGAAGCCAATTCATAACTTAAATAGTTCTTTAGCTTATAGGGACTATCTGTAATGCCCAGGATTCGATTAAATAATTGCTGAGAATATTGACTGTGACTTGTCTTTTCCAATAGTTGCAAATTTGTGTTCTCCCTGGGTGATTACCATGTCTTTTCTCTTTAGAGTCAAATTTCCAAAGGTACATCCTTTCATCTTTTGCATTAATGCTAGGCCAACATCATAGAACTTTCGCAATTCACACGTGTGTCTTAAATAAAGCCTGAAGATAAGAAAACGAGCTCTCCTGATAGCTCAAAACAAATTTGTTTGCAAATATTTTTATGTAAAATTTATACCAAGTTATGATCAATCTATTATTACAAACCCATGAATAATATTTTAACAATTAATAATTCAATTTATTTAAATAAAAGAGCAAAGTAATTTTATTTACGATATTTAAATTAAATATTCTTTACGTTTTATTTAGTACTGTTAGGCCTATCATTTATAATATCACAACACCACTCTTCTGATTGATATTCAATGTTTACCTAAAACCTTTAAGGCAGTAAATAAAAAACAAACAACTATAAGAATATTACTTATAGTTATTATATAACACGGGTCGAGCGTCGTCGTCGGTGCGGGGCGGCGCGCTAGCCCAACCTTAGATGACATTCCAAATGCAAGCGATAATCACAAGCATGCAATCACTACCGTTTTAAAGCTCAAAATACAGACTGCAATATTTAATTCAAGGACTTCTGTGTATTTTAACTAGTTTTTGAAATATGGTTAATACCCCCGCTGCAGCAAACCTGCCGACTTAGCGAATTTCCATTTGCCTGGATCGATTTTCAATTAATCTATTAAATTAACATTTATGTTTAACGAGTACCTAGGTTAGCTGCTACAGGGAAACTAATAAAGTGTGTTTTTTATTAAAATATCAATAGCTTAGTATGAAATTCACGTCACGACTGGACCCACTGCAGTTTCCGTTTATGATGTCTTTAAAATTGCTACATGTTACGATTTCACCAACTATTTTACTTAAAATAAGACCATTACCCCCTTTTATGCAAATAAAAGCAAAACAAATCAATGTAATTAGTCCATAGGAATGTTCCCACTATATAAATACCCCCGGTGCAGCAATCCTGTCGACTAAGCGAATTTCCATTTGCCTGGATTGATTTTCAATTAATCTCTTAAATTAACATTGTTTAAGAGTACCTAGGTTTGCTGTAAACGGAAACTAATAAAGTGGGTTTTTTATTAAAATATTAATAGCTTAATATTGGATAAATAAATCTGCCAAGTTTGATCAAAATATATCCATAAACAAGCCAACTACAACATATTATAATATTCTCCATAAGAATAACATGGGAATTTTAAATTAAACATTTTTTGAATTTTCACCGTAACCAATCACCGTACAAAAACACTTTGATATTCTAAATTATTTGTTTTTTAAGCTCTTTAAAAAGGTCTGGAGAAAAATGGATAAATTTTGTGTTTTAAGGGTAAAAAATGAGAAAAACCCATTTTTACCCCATAAAACCCCGTTCCCATGGTCCGATCATGCTGGTTCGCGAACTCATTCAAGTTTATCCCGCCTTACACCTTCAAACCAAATTTTATCAAAATCGGACAAAAAATACTCAAGTTATCGTGCGGATGGACAAACACACACATACACACACACACATATATATATAAATATATATTAAAATAAAAATCAAAAACATATTTAACAAAGTACCCTTTTAGTAATTACTAGCTGTGTGCCCGTTCTACGCACGGGGATCTTATCATAGTCAGATATATAAACCTTCTTATATAAAGCACAGCAGTTGGTTTGCATACTTTCAGATATGCTGACAAAACTATTCCTTCGCAAATACAGTATCTGACAGTTTCAAGCCAAAACTAATGCTTCGCAATTAAATGTCACCCGGATCTTGTTGGTCCACATGTTATATCCAATGATTAAACTAAATAAACGGTAACAGCATTCTGACACATACTTTCTCCCATAAGTTTGTCAACAACCTTTATCATGTGTAAGCGGTGAGAGTAAATATACGGAAATGGGATTTGTACAATTTTGTTCAGAATTTAAAGGACTATAACATAATGGTTAAAAGTATTTAAGGTACTACCTCAACCTCTTAATTTAACACTTTATTCGGGTTGACATTTTCATTATCAAGGCGCTCTTGTCCTTTCCGTGAAACATTGAGAAACAAGGACATTAATGCGTTACCATCATACATACACACAAAAATACCGAACTTAATTAGGGAATCTGCTACGCTTTAAGCATAAAAAGGTACATATCAAATTAGTACTTGAAATCTTTGTTAATGCCATAAAATTTGATCATAACAATTTATATTTGCTTGGACCGGAGATGACTCGAAATTCTGTCGAAATGCTATCTGAATCGGTTTGCTATATGAAATGAAGTACAGTAGGCCTACTATAGACGATTTAGATTGGTAATTTGTAATAAAAATTACCAAAATAGGCCACGAACTATTGATACATAAACAACGTTCAAAGTGTTTGAACAATTCATGATGGTTTGCTGAATAAATGTTTTACTAAAATGCGTTATAGTTTTCTTAGCATAACATTTTGGAATCCAGACAGAAAAAGCAAAAATTATACAGTTAAGACATCAATTAAATTGAATAGGCCTACGCCTGTAATAAATAAGGTGCAACACCAACGATAACTAATTTGTAAATTACTGTGATGTGTTGGTACGTAAAAATGATTCTTGCTGCTACTAAAGGTTAAAAGGAAAAGAACCAGTACCGTACCAAAAACCAACGTTTACAGTTAAGAACTGTAGTACAGCCGACCAATTATATGCGTTAATCAAGGTTATTGATCTCTTGGTTTTGGATTTTCTCGTAAAAAGTTATCGGCAATCAAAGTTATTTCCCATTAATTGCTTTATTTGTACACTCTTAATGTAAACTTATCGGTGTCAGTTTGAAAAAAAACCTTATACAACATAAATTTTTGTTATTTAATAGATTACGTATTCTCTAAACAATGGTTGCTGGTATATATATTAACATTATAAGGAAATGTGACAAAAATCACACAACGTTGGGTTTTTGGACGTTTATAATTTTATTTCTTAAGTACCTAGGTAGGCCGAGTATTCTATGGAAAAGTACCGGTATCAAGGATCGTTGTCGAAAGGGTTGTTATAAATAATTGGGTAAGCATACGTACCACACGTACCCAAGAGAAGGGCTATGGGCCTATTTGCTGTATGGTCCAGCGATTGCATCACACGGTGAGTAGGAACTATTGACTTTCAATGGTAGGAACAGAAAGTGACACATTGGAAAATCGAGTTCAGCATCATCCGTAAAGCTCTGTTACAATCAGCCACAGCAGTTGTAATTTTTTGCTTTACACTTTACACAACCACCATTGAAGAGCCGTCAATGAGTGGAACATTGTTTCTAAGCTATTGACGACGGTCATTAGTAAATTTAAACTAAGTTTCCCAGCCGTATACAACACTGATTCAATCTTGATTCAATGTCTTCTTTCTGGTTCCTTATCAAAACTCCAAAACAATTGTATACACATATTTCTGGTTCCTGACCTGAATGATGCCTAGTTATTTAATTTACGGTTACACTATATTATTCCACTTGCGATTAATTAAATCCTTTATGTAATAAAAACGTTTATAATCTCACTTGGATGGGATTTGCCTTCAAAACGTGATCGGAAATGGTTGTGGTGTTTGTAAACAACATTTGTAAACATTTCAGTGACAGCTAGAAAAAATAATCTTGATCCGAACAGCTGTTCGTTGTTTCATAGATGATTATGTGATACAAATTGGAAGAAAACTTGACAAAAATCGCACAAAACTGCATTTTTGAACGGCCGTAATTTTAATTACAAAGTAGTGAGACCATATTTTAATGGCTAAAGACACTCTCGCCAATCCAGTGAATACATTAAAATGACTTGGGTCTTGATAGGTACTCTCGTTTTCCTGGAGAAGATTGCGTAAAATACCATCTTGAGTGTGTCAGACAGACAAACAGACAGACAGACAGACAGACAGACAGACAGACAGAAATTTAGATGAGACTTGTTTCGGCTTCTTTAATGTATAAAACGTAAAAATAACATAAAAATGTATGATTCTGAGCAATGTACAGACAAAACTCTAATTTTATTTATATAGATTTTATTTTTCATGACAACATGTTTCGGAACTAAGTCCATTATCAAGTCATTTTTACCATAACATCATTCTTTAAACTAACAAAATTAAAAATATAATCATATGTAAAAATAATAAAATATAAACTATGTTGACTAAATCTTAATAAATTTTCGTATTAATTTTTCACTATACTATATGAATGTTTTTCTTTTCTTCCTTAGTTTTTCAATTTTATCGTAGATAGGTTGGTTTAATTTTGGAATCATTGTGTTAAGTATGTTGTTGGGGTCCTTTTTGTTGTGTATATAAATATTTAGCTCTTCTTTTACATTAAGTTTCTCACGTTCTTTTTCATATTCTAAAATTGTTAGATTTTCTTTCATGTTTTTATAACTGTGGTCTGTGTTCATTATATGGTCGGCGAAGTTCGACTTCATTGATGTTTGATTTTTTGATTTCAATGCTTGTAGATGTTCTTTGAATCTTGTTTTAAAACTTCGAGATGTTTGACCTATATAATAATTGCTAAAGTCACTACAGTTTATCTTATAGATTCATGATTTGTTGTACTTTTCGTCTTCATTATTTTCTGTGTGTTTGATTTTTTTATTGATTAATTGGAATATATTGTTCTTAGTTCTGTAACTTACTCTTATATCCGAATTTTTAAATGTATTTCTTACTGCTTTAGTCATATATTTGTTATAAGGTATGCATTTATATTTCTTTTTCTCTTCATTTTCCGTTGATTTTCTTTGCTTTTGTATTTTGTTTTTCAATTTCTTCTTTATCATATTGTCTATCATTTTTGCCCTGTAGCCATTTTTCTCTGCTAAGTATTTAATGGTATTTTTTTTCCTTTTTGATATATATAGTTATACATATACATATATAAAAATTTGAACGAATGGTGTTTTTGGCCTCTGGGGACATCAAAATGAAAAAGTAAATCGGTCCCGGGCCTAGGTCTTACCATGAGACCTACGGTAATAGCTACTTAGGGAAATTCGCTAAAATTTAAATTTAAATCAATTAAGAAAACATTTATTCGTCTTTGTTGTCTAATAACGGCATAAATACTAATTTTAACGAAACATGCATAGTGACCAAACTTTTTTTAAGTAATAAAGAACAAAATAAAAAAGAATTAATTCGCTACGATTTATTTTAAGGCAGTTATAGGCGATTGAGTGAAACTCTGCATTTTTAAGCTAAACGGGTGGATTGGGAGGGAAGAGGCGGGGACTTTTGAAAAAATACACATCCCAAAAGTGTTTATCACATATAAAAAATTAAGCTTTCCCCTAATTAGTTGCGATAGAAAACCTTTGTTGACTAGGCTAATATGTTAATTGTAAACAGTTGTGTAAATTATCGATGTTGAATGAAAAATGCGTATAGTTTTGGATGTTGGTTTGTGTTTAATGATATAAGTAATTAGTTATTGAATATTTATTTTAAGGATTTGGCATATGAGTAAGCCTATGATAAATAACACCATTTCAGAGTTTTGCCAGTTTTTGCCTAACTCTGTCCTGTAGAGTTTAAAGTAGCCTACACCTTACTGTCTACAAATTAGCTAAATAACTTAGGTACGGACGGTACGGTACTTTATAAAAGCTTACAGCCTTTTTAAGTTGACTTAAATTGTAAGCTTACCTTTACCCGTCCATGGGCAGTTTGATTGTTAAAAATTAACCCTTTAAACTGGAATAGGACTGTGATGTAAATTGAGAGTATTTCCATTAGTCAATAATCTTTTAGTTGACTCTTTTAAAATCATCGGAAATTATGACTGTTATTAGTTAAAAAAAAAGTTATTTGTTTATAAATAACTCCTGTCCTTTTCGCAATTGCTCCATTTCGAGCAACATGTACACTAGTTCTAAGCAAAATCGTTGACAAAAAGTTAGTGTCACTGGTGGGATTCGATTCGATTTGGTTACCTAAATCCGATGACTTAAAAGAGTCTACTCAAAGATAATGTAATAATCACTCCACTCATATCATAATTATGATATGTAATAGATTACTAATTGCAGCGAGCAGGATGAGGAAGTGTTTTGTGTACCTAACAACATGTGTGCAGAAAAAAAAAAACAACATAGTACGTTCATTTCATTGGCTAATCAAGAAGTTATAGAGCGCATTGAAACATCAACTGGAAACGCTTTACCAAAATGCTAAAACAAAACACTTATATTGCAGTCACGCGATCTGAGAAAACCAACGGTTGATTGCAAAACCGCGAGTCCTGACGCGCCACTCATTGCAAGGAAAACACACTACATACTACAATACATTCACGTATGTCTCCAAAACACTGGTGTAGATCAGAGTGAAGATGTAGATTGAGTCCTCAAAATATTACTACCTAATCAAAATAGCTAATGTTTTAGTTATAGACATGTTTTATATCATTCTAGTCTCGAAGATCCGTGCGACTTTTAAGTATAAGTACATATAATTCTGGAGACCAAATTTACTCCATTTATATATATATATAATATATATATATATATATATATATATATATATATATATATATATATATATATATATATATATAAAGTTTTATTGATTAATAGCTGTTACCGGCGGGCTTCACCCCATTTGAATTCATGAGTATAAAAAAAACTATTGATTGCCGTACCGGGTTGGGTGTCATTTCGAGTGGTTTTCTTCGTTACTCCGAAGAACAACATTGGACTTGATAAGCTGTCAGGGCATAGCCGTAGGAGAGTATTGAAAAAATAAAGGGTATCAGCATTCTGACACATACTTTCTCCCATACGCTCGTCAACAACCTTTACCATGGTAAGCGGTGAGAGCAAATATGATATTTCATAGTTAAAAATCACAAACGTTGCAATAACTTTTTAACCGTAATTGTTACAGCAATGGGGTGTTGTACTACTTTTTTAGAATTATAAGGACCATAACATATTAATTTTGATCAAAACCGGCTTTTCTCCAACAATCAGATTTTTTGTTATTTTATGTTTTTTATGGGAAAATAACATAAGTTGCAATAAATTTTTAACCATAGTTTTTACGGAAATAGGATTTGTACCATTTTGTTTAGAACTTAAAGTACTATAACATACTACATTTTTAAGAAAATCGTTCGGGCCATATTTGAGAAAATCCTATATTTCCGTTATTTTTATGGGGTGTTATGGGAAAATCCCCATTAAAAATCAAAATTTCAAAAAAATGAAAATAAACTTTCAAAATTGTAAGGACCATAACATACTAAGTTAAATCAAACCCGGTTTTTTAATCATATTTTTTATGGGGTTTTTATGTGAAAATAACATAATTTACAATAACTTTTGAACCGTAACAGGAATGGGAGTCGGACATCAAGTGCGGTAGTTAAACTTACTTACTGGAGATCGAATTGGGGACCAACACACGACCCACATGACCCGCTAAAGGTAACCTATAACCACTGACCAGTGTCTGCTCTTTGATGGATTGAGAGAGTTGGATTGCAATTGATTTCTGCCTAGGATTTGCTATTATGAAGGGAGGGGATATTTCGTATTAACTCAATGACACTGATATTATTGATCTCTATTGACCAGATCCAACAAAGGCTTCTAATCTTATCATTCTGGTGTAATAAAGGTCTAAATCTAATAATATTGTATAGCTATCACAATATTATTACTGAACCGTATTTACTACATGTTAGCGTTGGTTCTACAGCATTTGACTGCACTGTTCTGTTTTACTATAGAGTTTTATGAATATTATGAATAGATTTTGATGCTTATTAAGTTATGTTAAATAAACAATATATAATGTATATGTATATGTAGGTGTATGTACAGGGTGTCCCGTAACTCTCTGGACACATGTATATAGCGTTATTGCCTAGGTCAATACAAACACTTTTCACCATAGGAACATGGGTCTGTGGTGCCTAGTTTTGCGTCTGTCTGTATTTATGTGTTTAAAATAACTCCTAAACGGTTTGAGATACAGCGTCGAGATTTAGCATAATGTTTATCTTATTAAGACTTATATTTTTTTAACTATGCTAAAAAATAATTAACCGTTTCAAAATGGCAGCCACTTAAAATATCTGATGCCAAATTTAACGAAACCCGTTAACTTAACGAAAAACTTGCAAGAAACAAAAAAATTAGTAAATTGTATGTAGTTTTCAATGATACCTTATTTGTTAAGAATGGATAAGTAATAACAGAGAAATGTCTTCTTTTCCAAACGCATGACCACTTTTCTCCATTTAAACAATGCTAAACAACGTAAAAGGAGTACAGTAGAACCTTGATAACAAGACTCTCATGTAGATTATAAAATAAGACTTGTTATCAAGATTGACTTCTTATCGAGGTTATGCCATGTAATTAGGGGTATAATAAATCTAAGGGGATTTGAAAATGCCACATGTTATCAAGGATGACTTGATATCGAGGGTATTCTTATCAAGGTTCCACTGTATTAGCATTGTTTAAATGGAGAAAAGTGGTCATGCATTTGGGAAAGAAGACATTTCTCTGTTGTTATTTATACATTCTTAACAAATAAGGAAGGCACCATTAAAAACTAGATAAAATTTACTAAACTTTTTGTCTTTTGCAATTTTTTTTGTTAAGTTACCGGTTTTCGTGAAATTTGGCATGAAATATTTTAAATGGCTGCCATTTTAAAACGGTTAATGATTATCTATATAATTAATACGCTACATGAAATTTTGTCGGTTGAACTCCTCCGCCATTTCTTAACCGATTTTATCCATTGACGTCTCATTGGAAAGAGCGTGTCGCGTAGATTTGCAAACTGGCCTTACATTTTTTTTAAAGTCCCTTGGGCTCTGCCCCAGTAGCTTTGAAAGTTCCCATGTTATCCTTATGGAGAACTTAATTGTTTACATTTTGATCAGCTGTATAATTTAATTGCTGTTATTTATTTTTCAATTCAATGAAACGCATTGAGTACATTTATTTACTATTTGAGTTTGTGTAAACATAACCCCCAAGACGGATCGTGTAAGCATGATTGTAACTTAAATTTGTGCATTTAACGTTGTTTTGTGTAGCTATAATTTGTTTATTTGTTATTTGTTTGTTGGTTGTTTGTTGTTGTGTTTAAATGCCTCCGACGCGACGACAACGAAACATAGACAGGAGGCGTAATCGTGATAACGACCGCAGCTACAGAACAGTGGCGCGTAATATAGGCTTAACAGTCGGCACCTGACCCTGGACAATCTCAACTATTAGGTTACAAATGTGCCCTAACACTACCCCAAAACGAATTTTCGTTCTCAATTGGCCCTCTATCTATGACATGTGTTGCCTGTGAGGCATTTTGAGAAAGAGAAAACCGGCCGGAATGCTTTTATAGGTTTATCAATAACGAAGATAAACATGATCTGAGTTACACATCGGTAATCTTTGAGTTGGCTCTTTTAAACTCATTGTAAATATAACTGTTATTCGTTTTTAAATGGTAGTATAAAACGGGAGCGAGCTGGCGTAGTGGCTAGAGCGCGGGACTTCGGTCCGTGAGGTCCCGGGTTCGATCCCCGCCAAGTCACCAATGGATTTTATCTAAGTGATAATGCCGCAACCCCTAGGTCTAGCCTGAAGTAATGTGAAAAACAATCCAGGCTCGTGCCTAGCGTCCTAGGACAAAAAAAAAAAAAAAAAAAAAAAAAAAAAAAAAAAATTCGTTTTTAAATAACTCCTGTAATACTTTGCAATTGCTCGAATTCGAGCAACATGTACACTAGTTTAGAATGATTTTAAACAGAGATAGGTCTTAAACGTTTTTGCAAAAACACAACGCTGTATCTCAAACCGTTTAGGAATTATTAATGTTTTTTTGTAAAAAACACATAAATACAGACAGACTGTACGGGACACCCTATATATATATATATATATATATATATATATATATACAAGATGCCTAAGTACCTTGCACCCCTGTTATTTTTTAACCATTTTGAGATATTTTAAATCAGTTTGCGACAACGTTGCCCTTAGAGGTGTTAAGGGGTAGGTGTTAAAACGAACATAGATTGCTAATAACAACAATTAATTATGGGGAGTTGGGTAATTTCCAGGCACTGTTCCTGTTACTAACCACGCATTTGTTATTAGCAATTATATGAACTAAAGTAATGTTGTCTTTATAAAAATTGAAAGTAAAAAATTACGCTTATAATATTTTGACGACCACAATGCTTTTACGAATACTACCATGTTTTTTAAGGCGAGTTATTAAAAGCAATTATTTTTAGTTGCATACAAGGTTTGGTGGGAACGGTTTGGAAAAGTTATACCATTCCCTGGTATGTACCCAGACCCCCCGAAATGTTACAGTAAAAGTTTCCAATATTTCCACCAAATGGCCTCTAGAAAATGGTTTGAATTGACAAAGCAATCAAAATGAAAATCTCGTCTGCTTTTTCCTTGCTAAACATACACGTCTTCCACATCAATTGAAAACGCGATAATCATTTCCTGCAAGTACTCAGATAGGCTCTGGGAAGTAATCGCAAAAGTTCGCTTTCTCACACGATTCGTTAGTTAGTACAGGTACATCAGTCTCGATTCACAACCCATTTTGTAAGCTCTTCCAAATAAGGTTTCGGTGAATAAAAAAAGTAGATGGTTTTTTAGAGGTCCACTTTGACGTAGTTAGTTGTAAAGCTTGATAGATACTTTACTTTATACTTTTCTTACAAATGGCGACCATAATTAGTATGGAAACCACGATTAACCATTGTGACGTTTACTGTCGTGTTGCAGACAAAAGCGACCATCGGATCAGAGACTACAAGAGTTGCAGACACTTCTAGAGTTATCTCAAATGAAGGGCGGCATCGTCAGTGTACCTGTAGGACTGGGCCTGGACCCTGAGTTATTGTACGTAAATCACGAATAAACTACCGTAGGCTAGGAAATATTTAGTTTAGAATCAATGTGTTAAACAATGATCGTACTATGTGTATCGACCATTCATCCATAAATTAGGTCAGTGTAGACTATAGTAGATTTAAGTAATACACTTCCAACAGGGCTAAGTTAGAGTGTTATAACACTGTGGTATCAACTGTACCTCAATTATCTGACAGAAAAAAGATAACTCAATAGCAAGGAGCGAGCCTTCCCGGCATACCAATGTGCGGACATCTATATCTTGAGTGTTTCTTTCTGAACTGACATTGAATAGCTCCAATAGGCATATTAGCCTAGTTTTTTTCTTTCTGAGCAGTCAATTTATTAATATTGCATTGATTCGCTTTTTGTTTCCAGGAACATGTACATATCCAAATTCTATATAAATACTTAGGCCTACTATAATTGCGCTGATTAATTAATATGAATCTCATTTGATTCTGATAAATCAGAACAACATAGCGGAGCAACAGAATAATGAGAAATACCGTAGTGTACATGTTGCTCGAATTCGAGCAATTGCGAAGTATTACAGGAGTTATTTCAAAACGAATAAAAGTCGTATTTACGATGAGTTTAAAACAGTCATTTTAAAGATTACCGGTGTGTCTCAGACCAAGTTTATCTTCGTTATTGATAAACCTAAAGCATTCCGGCCGGTTTCCTCCTTCTCAAAATGCCTTGCTGTCCAGGCAACACAGGGACAGGTCATTGATAGAAGGCCAATTGAGAACGAAAATTCGTTTTGGGGTAGTGTTAGGGCGCATTTGTAACCATAGTTGAGATTGTCCAGGGTCAGGTGCTGACTGTGATGAGTTAAGTTTATTACGCGCCACTGTTCTGTAGCTGCGGTCGTTATCACTATTACGCCTCCTGTCTAAGTTTCGTTGTCGTCGCGTCGGATGCATTTAAAAGATAAAAATAACAAATAAATAAATTATAGCTACTCAAAACAACGATAAATACACAAGTTTAAGATACAACCATACTTACACGATCCATCTTGGAGGTTATGTTTACACAAACTCAAATAGTAAATAAATGTACTCAATGCGTTTCATTGAATTGAAAAATAAATAACAGCTATTAAATTATACAGCTGATCAAAATGTATACAATTATGTTCTTCATAAGGATAACATGGGAACTTTCAAAGCCACTGGGGCAGAGCCCAAGGGTCGTTTTCAAAAATGTAAGGCCAGTACAGCAAACCTAGGTACTCTTAAACAATGTTAATTTAAGAGATTAATTTAAAATCAATCCAGGCAAATGGAAATTCGCTTAGTCGACAGGATTGCTGCACCGGGGGTATTTATATAGTGGGAACATTCCTATGGACTAATTACATTGATTTGTTTTGCTTTTATTTGCATAAAAGGGGGTAAAGGTCTTATTTTAAGTAAAATAGTTGGTGAAATCGTAACATGTAGCAATTTTAAAGACATCATAACCGGAAACTGCAGTGGATCCAGTCGTGACACCCGAGTTGAAAACACTTCTTTAGACACATACATCAACAATGAATGGTAAAACTGTCTATATATGACTCGTACACAGCCATCGATGTCGGATTTATATGGGTTTTTGCGCCAAATTAGGTTGTTTTGAACAATTTTTCTAGTTTCTTGACGTGATCCTTTGAGTAAAGCATATTGGATTTGGTATTTTTGTAAAGGCCTTTTAACGTGCTACAACCTTCTCTTTAAGTTATTTCTGATATATTGTATCATAATAACGCTATAAAAAAATAACACAAAAATGTTTATAAATAAATATAGGTTTTTGCAAAATTACTAAAATGTAGGTACTAAACATAGAACAAAACTGTAAATGTAAGAAAGATGTCAACTTATCTTTCAAACAAAAAAAGTTCATTCCGGTCCGATTCATGGTATGTAAAATATAGTTTTTTTTAATATAGCCCTTTCTGCCATTTTGATGACGTCATAACCGAAAACTGCAGTGGTCGCAGACGTGACACCCGAGTTTAAAACACTTCTTTAGACACATACATCAACATTGAATGGTAAAACTGTCTATATAAGACTTGCGCACTGCCCTAGATGCCGGACTAATAGGCGTTTTTTCGCCAACATAGTGTTTTTATGAAATCTAACTAGTTTCTTGACGTAATATTTTAAGTAAAACATATTGAATTTGGTATTTTTGTAAAGCTTTTTAAACCTTCTACAACTTTTTTCATTAATGGTTTTCCATATATTGTATCAATAAAACTTAACAAACAAAAATAACACAAAAATATTTAAAAATACAGGTTTTTTGCAAAATTACTAAAAATGTACTAAATATACAACAAATGTGTAATAGTAAAACAGATAGTATTCAAACTTATCTTTAAAAAAAAAGTTCATTCCGATCCGACAAATAGTTGTATACGCTTTTAAAAATCAATGGCCGCCATTTTGATGACGTCATAGCCGGAAAACGTGGGGGGTAGGAGGTAAACACCCAGGTTTTTAAAACTCCCTAGACATCAAAATAAAACGTTATGCAAGAATATAGAGTACACGCAAGTTTGCACACTAAAGTATAGCCAACTGCAGGACTATTAGCGTTTGTTATATTGTGACACATGACTGAATGCATTTATAATACTACTTACTTAACCAAAATAATATTTTAGATAACTTTATTTAACTGAAAGTACAAAAAAATGTGTCAAAAAACACTTGTAATAATATATTTACTCTTACACTGTTTACTCACAAGACGGTAAATACATATAAAAGATGATAAGTTGTGATCGATTTCGATTGGACACTCCATCATCAGATGGAATAGGCGAGGCGAATGATTCGAAAATCATCATGAAATCGAGCAGCACTTACCATCTTTTATATGTATTTACCGTCTTCTCGATAAACAGTATATGAACATATATTTTCCCCAGAACATAGACTGAGTGAAATAAAACAACCGTTTTTTGGTCATATAATAGAAGCTGTAAATTACTTCCATTTTTTATTTTTTTATTTTAAATATCGGCCTTTTAATATAATAATCCAGCAATAATGGTAACATCTATAAAACGTTATTTAGATTATCCACGTTGGACATCCCTAAAATATCCAAAAATATCTGTGGGTTATTATTAAGATGTTATAACATAATAACATAATATCTATGTAAGGTTTGCCATCTAACATCTTAATAACATTCAAATATCTCCAATAACGTTATCTGGATATGTGTAACCTAATATAAACATTACATAGATATCGTGTGCTGTCTGGGGTGTAAGTGTAAATATATCAAAACCAAATAAATGTAGACGAGACAGTATGAGCTAATAACTAAGTGAGTGCAACTGACATCTACAACATTCACATTCACAGAGTGTGTAATTCAATATGTGAGACCTCTGCACACAATTAAACCTTACCTTGGAACATTGTCACTCACCCAGTTGTGGCTTCAAGCTGTATTAACATAAAAAGTAAGCTACTGATGTCAACACTTTGAAATAGTTTTATTAGTAATTTGTAAAAATTACCAGCTATGGCCATTGATATACGTATATCGTCGGCTCTGACTTTCTAGTTACAGTACTGTTATTGGTAATTTTAAAAAAAACTGCCAATTGATGTTGAAGTGAACAACATCTATATTGCAACAACATTTTAACTGTAAAAAATAAGAAATTGTAAATTAATCATAACAAAATAGCATAAAAATAGTAAATTTTAGTAAATTAAATAATGGGTTTTCACAAGATGGTAAATGTTTTGAAAATGCAATTTTATTATTATTATATTTAATCTACAAATTACATTAATATTAAGTAACAAATTTTCAACAGTTCAGAATTATTTGTATTGTTATAGGCTTATAGGTTATTGGTATTGTATATTACAAGAAGGCCCCTTGTATCAAAACAGCAAAACCATTTTTTTCTAGTTTGAAGAATGTGAGCGATTGCATCACACGGTGAGTAGAAACATAAAGTGGCACATTGGAAAAGCGAGTTTCTACAGAGGTAGGGCTGAATTGATAAATTAACACGTTCATAGCCATAAATAATGCAATACAACAAAGGCGACCATTTTGAAATCTAAGTCTAGGATAGCTACTTACTTATATCCTACTTTTTAAACGTACCACTATATATTCACTTGTTTCCTTAACTGTCTGGGTAGCTGGAGTGGTTAGAATGCTTGCCTCAAAATATAATATATATAATAAAATAAATTTAGTCATCATTACTCCTACCCTTAACTTATATATTTTAAAATTGCAAGGTACCCCTTGTGACATATTAAATGAAAGGGCATGGAAAAAGAAAAAGAATGGCGCAAACTAGCAAACTAGAGGTATCTACGTCAATACTATCAAAAGTTATGGCAGTTCAAAATTTTAATTCCCCCCCCCCCCCCCCCCCCCACTATTGAGAAAAACACGTTATTTAACGACTAAAGCTCGAAAACGGTAGGAGCTAGCAAAGATTTTAAAGAAGTTTTAAGGTAAGGAATTAAATTTTCTACAAAACACTTATCAGCGTTTTCCGAAAATTGCACTCCTTTGCCTTCAAAAAACGCCATACATTGTGAAAAAATAGTAAAATTTCTCGGATTTTGACATGTTTTTATTGAATAAGCATACCAGCTATAGTCACACCTTTGAAAAATTCACCCAGTAATGGGTGTCCCATAAAAGTCCCACCCTGGTTAATTTTTGTAACGGCTGCATATATTTAAACGAGCTTCGATACACGTTACTAGGGTAATGTAAAGTACTTTTTGGGGGTATTTTGAAATTCATCCCCACCCCCAAATAGGGGTTGCTGGGGGTTACTTATGGTTTTAAAATAACAACCCCTATCAAGTAGCACATCAGTTTAAAATAATATTGGCGAAAACAAGAGGTCTCTACCCATTACAGAATGGCGGCTATATTAATTTTTTATTAGCTTGAGAGAGACCATGTAAAAATATACACCAATCTCCCCTATTAGCGTTTTTATGGGTTGTACCAGAGAAACTAAACTCATTATTATTGTAACAAGAAAGTAAAAATCGCCTTTTAGCGAATTTCCCATATAGGGAATAAGCTATTGCCGTAGTACTCATGGTTAGACCAGGACGCGGGACCGATTTTTTTTGTTTTGAGGTCCCTAAAGGCCAAAACACCATCCGTTCAAATTCATATATGTGTGTCCGTTAGCACGATAACTCGAGCAAAAATGATCCGATTTTGATGAAATTTTGTATAAACGTGTAAACCTACATTTATTCGAACGAGTTCGGCAAGATCGGACTATGGGAACGGGGGGTTTTTATGGGGTAAACATTGGTTTTTCCCATTTTTGACCCAAAAAACATAAAATTTAGCAATTTCTTTCCAAACCATTTTGTAGAGCTTAAAAAACAAATAACTTAGTATATTGAAGCCTTATTATGCGCCTAATGGTTACGGAGAAAATTCTAAAAAATTTTAAATTTAAAATTCCCATGTTATTCTTATGGAGAACAAGTAAACTGTTGTAGTTTGCTTGTTTATGAACATATTTTGATCAAATTTGGAAAATGTTTTAATTTCTTACTAACTATTAACATTTGACAAAAAAAAAACAGTTTCACCCTTCCTGATGCAGCAAACCTAAGTACTTGTTAAACTAATTTTATTTAAATAGGAAATAAACGTTATATTTTTAAGTAGACATTTTAGTGTAAATCCAATCAGGCAAATGGACATTTGCTTAGTCTGCAGGTTTGTGTTTTATAAATTAAATATTAATAATTGGTCTCCATGAAAGTATGAGAAAATTCACCATGTTTACATTTGCTTTGACATTTAAATTTAAACAACCAGAACTGTCAAATGCCTATTTTACAATTTCAGACAGCAGCTGATCCAGAAAAATAAAATAACTATGTGGTAGGTTTATTTAATCTTAAACTTTATGATAGATTATTTATTATTTATCTATATAAATAAAATTAGAGTTTTGTCTGTACATTGCTCAGAATTATATATTTTTAGGTTATTTTTACGTCTTATACATTAAATAAGCAGAAACGAGTCTTATCTCAATTTCTGTCTGTCTGTCTGTCTTTCCCTTTGTCTGTAACACTCAAGATTGCTTTACGCTATCTTCTCCTGGAAAACGAGAGTACCTATCAAGATCCAAGTCATTTTAATGTATTCACTGGATTGGCGAGATTGTCTTTAGCCATTAAAATATGGCCTCACTACTTTGTAAATAATATTACGAACGTTCAAAAATGTAGTTTTGTGCGATTTATGTCAAGTTTTCGTCCAATTTTTATTGCACAATCATCTATGAAATAACGAACAGCTGTTCGGATCAAGATTATTTAATGATTCGGAGTATCATTTTAGATGATATGTTTACAAATGTTGTTTACAAATACCGCAACCTTTTTCAATCACGTTTTGAATGTAAATCCCAAAGATTATTTATTATTTTATTATAAATCTATTTTCAATGATTATGAAACAGATTTTTTCCGTTGCAATTAAAAGTGAGAAGAAGAACACATGTTAATTGTAAACAGTCAATGTGTAAATTATCTATGTTGTATTAAAGATGTGTATAGTTTTGGATGTTGGTTTGTGTTTAATGATATAAATTATAACATTTTTATTTTAAGGATTTGGCATATGAGTAAGCATGTGATAAATAACACCATTTCAGAGTTCTGCCAGTTTTTGAGTAGAGTTTAAAGTAGCCTACACCTTATTGTCAAAAATTGGCTAAATAACTTAGGTACGGTACTTTATAAAATTTGACAGCCCTTTTACGTAGACTTAAATTGTAAGCTTACCTTTTCCCGTCCATGGGCAGGTTGATTGTTATAAATTAACTCTTTTAACTGGAATAGGATTGTTATGTAAATTGTGAGTATTTCCATTAGTTGACTACTAAAAACTACCTATTTAGTTCACTCTTTTAAAATCATCGGAAATTATGACTGTTATTAGTTTCTAAACAAGTTATTTGTTTGATTCGAGCAACATGTACAATAGTTGTTGTTGACACAATAGACAACTAGTGTCCCTGTTGCTCGAATTCGAGCAATTGCCAAGTGTTACAGGCATTATTTTAAAACGAATAACAGTCATAATTTCTGATGACTTTAAAAGATTCGACTCAAAGATTATGGAAATACTGAAGATGAACATAACAGATCGATATAATCAACATTTCTTGTAAATATCTTGGTCATTTTTCAAAAGCTGATCTGGTTTTTAGTGTTTTCTACAAATAGCCTTACTCATAGCCGCATTAGGTTGTCCATAATAACGATTATAAATTCTAAAAAAAAACATTATTTCTATTTCTTCTCCTTGGGGGTGTTCTATGACTTTCCTATGTTTCCATAGTTTGCAAATCTGCTCTCTCAATGATTACTATAAGAAATGCAGCACAGTATTAATTCAGTTTTTTTAGTGCATCAATTTATCCAGGCTCTCTTGCTTTTTTCCATTGTAATATTTACGCCAACTCAAATTCAAATAGTAAATATTTAATTTCAACCAAGTCAGTAAAAGTTTGTAGCAAACTATTAAATTACCAAACTTATTGACTGTTACAATTAACATAATGTTCTTCTTTGCACTTTTAATTTCTGACAACAGCTGTAGTTTCATAACAAAAAATGTTTGTTTCCCATGTTAATCTTATGGAGAAATGTGAAACTTTAAAGGGCCCCAGGGCCTCACTCCCTAATTATTTCCGTAAAAGAAAGTTTCCTGCACAACTTCACGTTACGCTCTTTCCAATGACACCAAAAACATGTCAATCGGTTCAGTAGTTTCGCAGGAGTAATTGTCACAAAAAACCTGCTTGCGTATTAAATAAGAATAGATTTTAGTGTGAATCCAATCAGGCAAATGGAAATTTGCTTAGTCTGCAGGTTTGCTGCAGTGGGGGTATTGATTAGTATGACAATTTTGCCCGGGACCCCAAAAAGGCGTATTTTGGTGGCAGCTCAAATTTTGTAAATAAAGAGCCCTATCAAGTGACATCTTATTTTGAAGGTCTTCAATTAAAAAGAATATATCGGCAAAAACCAGGGGTCTCTACCTCAACCTAGTACTAAATGGCGGCAGTTTGCAGTTTACAGGCATTAACTTACATTTAACATTTTTAATCTGCCCCAATATGCTTCATTTAGGGTTCCCAGGGGAAATTGTGACACCAAAAAGTACACTGTTTTTCTTATGAAGGGATAAGCGTTCCTGGTACAACCTGATAAAATGTTAATATTGGATATTATGATTTAGTATTTTTGGGGTCTCTGAGTTTGATGAAAACTAATAACTGGCGCCATTTTGTATTGGGTTGAGATAGGGATCTCTAGTTTTCACTGCCTTTAAAATGAGGTGTCACTTGATGGGGCTTTATATTTAAAAAAAATTGAGTTGCCCCTGTTCAATTTTAGGAAAAGTAAAAAGTATTTTTTAACGTTCAATTTGTTCCTTTTATTCCAAACTGTTAACAATTCAAAATTATTACTTTATTAACAACGTTTGTTAAACCAAATATATCAAACAAAGACTTGTAAGTTAATATATAAATAAAGTAATATACAAAAGCTCATTTGAATACGTGCAGTCGTTTAAAAATCAACCAGGGGGGACTATTATGGGACACCCGGTATATTATATATATAACATTAAATGAGTGATTCGAGACCAGAAAGAACTTGGTGACGTATTAACAACTCGAGATATAAATCTTTTAATAAAAAAAGATTTCTAAAAGGTTAAATTTAATATTGTTTTTTGGATTGTAGCTTGTCTCTTACACGTTCGATTTTTAATTATCAATAGCTCAATCAATAGCAAATATTTTTTTTGTCAAATTTTCGTTCAATTTTTATCACATAATCGTCTATGAAATAACGAACAGCTGTTCGGATCAAGATTATTTTTTCTAGCTGTCAATGACATGTTTACAAATGTTGTTTACAAATACCGCAACTATTTCGAATCACGTTTTGAAAGCAAATCCCAACCAAGTGAGATTAAAAACGTTTTTCTTACATAACGGATTTAATTAATCGCAAGTGCAATAATATAGTCTAATAGTGTAACCGTAAATGAAATTAAATAACTAGACATCGTCCAAATCGGAACCAGAAATTCTTTGAGTATAAAATGTTTCTTGAGTTTTGACAACCAGAAAGAAGAATACCTTGAATCAGTGTTGTATAGGGCTGTGACACTGAAATGATCGTCGCCAATAGCTTACAAAAAAGGTTTCCACTCATTGACGGCGCTTCAATGGCGATTGTGTAAAGTGTAAAGTAAAAAATCACAACTGCAGTGGGTGATTGTAACAGAGGTTTAACAGAGGAAGTGCTAAACTCGCTTTTCCAATGTGTCACTTTCTGTTTCTACTCACCGTGTGATGCAATCGCTGGACCATACAGCCAATAGGCCCATAGCTCATATCTTGGGTACGTAAGCCTACATATTTATTCATAACAACCTTTTTGACGACGATCCTTGATACCGGTACTTTTCCATAGAATACATGGCCTACCTACTTAAAAAATAAAATTACAAATGACCAAACCCCCAACATTGTGTGATTTTCGTCACATTTCCTTCTAATGTTAATAGATATACTAATCATTGTTTAGAGAATGCGTAATCTATTAAATAACAAAAAGTTGTTTGGGTAAGGTTGCTTCTTTTTCAAACTGACACCGATAAGTTTACGCTATAACTTTTTACGAGAAAATCCAAAAGCAAGAGATCAATAACCTCGGGACTAGATATTAATGTATTTAATTGGTCCGATTTACTGTAATTCTTAGGTAGGTTCTTACATAGGTACTGGTTCTTTTCCTTAGAACCGGTAGTTTACAAATTAGATATCGTTGGTGTTGCACCTTATTTAGTAGAGCCGTCCGTATTCAATTTAAGTGATGTCTTAACTCTGTATAAATTTTGCTTTTTCTGCCTGGATTCCAAATCTTAGCTTACCCCTTGATACCGGTACTTTTCCATAGAATACATGGCCTACCTACTTAAAAAATAAAATTACAAATGACCAAACCCCCAACATTGTGTGATTTTCGTCACATTTCCTTCTAATGTTAATAGATATACTAATCATTGTTTAGAGAATGCGTAATCTATTAAATAACAAAAAGTTGTTTGGGTAAGGTTGCTTCTTTTTCAAACTGACACCGATAAGTTTACGCTATAACCTTTTACGAGAAAATCCAAAAGCAAGAGATCAATAACCTCGGGACTAGATATTAATGTATTTAATTGGTCCGATTTACTGTAATTCTTAGGTAGGTTCTTACGTAGGTACTGGTTCTTTTCCTTAGAACCGGTAGTTTACAAATTAGATATCGTTGGTGTTGCACCTTATTTATTAGAGCCGTCCGTATTCAATTTAAGTGATGTCTTAACTCTGTATAAGTTTTGCTTTTTCTGCCTGGATTCCAAATCTTAGCTTACCCGGTATGCTAAGAAAATGATAACCTATTTGAGTAAAACATTTGTTGGGCAAACCATAATTGTTTACGCCTTTATATTGTTTATGTATCAATAGTTCGTGGCCTTTGTTGGGTTGTTGTATTGTGTTGTTTTGTTGTATGTTGGTAACGCATTAATGTCCTTATTTTTTAGTGTTTCACGGAATGGACAAGAGCACCTTTGATACTGAAAATGTCAACCGGAATCTATATCTATCTATATATTAATAGGCAAGCATGTTTCTTTAAAACCTTTTTTCTCAGCTCGTGTGCATCGCAGGGGAAATCTACGCATACTGTTAGAAAGATATTTGCCTGTAGATGTGCAGAATCCCTTTATAAATTAAAATAGGCTAAAAAATAGGACAAAAAACGAATTTGAAAACTTCAAAAAATTAACATGGACCAACTGGGTTGCCATGATGGTGACAAAATAAAAACAAAATGTAAACAGAAAATCAAAACAAATGGAAGAAATCCCAATCACATGTTTTATTTACAGTGTGGGGAGAAAATAGAGAAGTCTGTACATTAATTATTTTTGGTCGAGTTTCGACCACAGGACGACCACTAGTACTTATTTAATACGCAAGCAGGTTTTTTGTGACAATTACTCCTCCGAAACTAATGAACCGATTGTCATGTTTTTGGTGTCATTGGAAAGAGCGTAGCGTGAAGTTGTGCAGGAAACTTTCTTTTTAGGGAAATAATGAGAGAGTGAGGCCCTGGAGCCCTTTAAAGTTTCTTATTTCTCCATAAGATTAACATGGGAAACAAATATTGTTATGAAACTCCAGCTGAAATCAAAAGTGAGAAGAAGAGCATAGGTTAATTGTAAACAGTCAATAAGTTTGCTAATAAAACAGTTTGCTACAAATATTTGCTGACTTGGTCGAAGTTTGTTTTAAAATAACGCCTGTAATACTTAGCAATTGCTCGAATTCGAGCAACAGGGACACTAGTAAAGTGTTAAATGGTGAGGTTGAGGTAGTACTTTAAATACGTTTAAGTTAACCGATGTGGAAAGTAACTTTCAATTATAGGCCTACTTTAGGGCTACGCTTCATGGATCTATAAAACATTTTTAAGTTTAATCATTGGACATATGGACCAACATGATCCGGGTGACATTTAATTGCGAAGCATTTATTTTGGCTTGAACTGTCAGATACTGTATTTGCGAAGGTTTATATATATAATAGTTTTGCCAGCATATCTGCAAATATGCAAACTAATTGCTGTTCTTAATCTTAATATAAGAAGGTTTCAACTGACTACTATAAGATCCCCGTGCGTAGAACGGGCACACAGCTAGTAAGAAAAATAATCTTAAAAATAGTCAAAGTACGAAACGTCCATAAGAAATATATGAGGGAGAGTTTTTGTTTGAATATATCTTCAAAACGTAAACATGTATTTAAAAATGGATTTCGGCATTGAAATCAGCGTCATAATATAGTTTATAATGTGTCACAGTGTTATCATTACATTGAATTTTTGTTATTTATATCCAATATGGCGGATCCAAGATGGTGGCTAACTAAAAATGAGTTCCCTATCGAACTGAAGTACTCGCCACCCAGTAAACATCGGCGGTCGTCCCAAGTCAATATCTAGAAAAATTTTGTATACAAAATGCATGTTGCATCTTTTTAGCGAATTTCCCATATAGGGAATATTAGCAAATTTCCCATATAGGGAATAAGCTATTACCGTAGTACTCATAGTAAGACCTGGACCCGGGACCGATTTAATTTTTCATTTTGAGGTCCCTAGAGGCCAAAAACACCATCCGTTCAAATTCATATATATAAACGTAGGGAATAAACGTAGGTTTACATGTTTGTACCAAATTTCATCAAAATCGGATCATTTTTGCTCGAGTTATCGCGCTAACGCGAAGAATATTTATATATACGTGTCCGTTAGCGCGATAACTCGAGCAAAAATTATCCGATTTTGATGAAATTTGGTACAAACATGTAAACCTACGTTTATTCAAACGAGTTCGCGATCCAGCATAATCGGACCATGGGAACGGGGGTTTATGGGGGGTTTTATGGGCTAAAAATTGGGTTTTCCCATTTTTTACCCTAAAAACAAAAGATTTGGCAATTTCTTTCTAAACCGTTATGTAGAACAAAAGTTTGTAAAAAAGAAATAATTTAGTATAGTGAAGCGCTGTTATATGTCTAACGGTCACAGAGAAAATTCAAAAATAGTGTAATTTAAAATTCCCATGTTATTCTTATGGAGAAAATGAAAATTTTGTAGTTTACTTGTTTATGGATTTAAATATTGATAAAATTTGGCAAATTAATTTATTTCATTCTATACTATTGACGTATGGTAAAAAAACTTTTTACCTTCCCTGTAGCAGCAAACCTAAGCACTCGTTAAATCTATGCGTTATTTAAATAGGGAATAAATATGTCTTATTTAGGGAAATATTTTAGTAAAAATGTAATCAAACAAGTTGAAATTCGCTTAGTCTGCAGGTTTGCTGCGGTGGGGGTATTTTCTAAATGTGTCCAATGTTGGGAAAAGCTGCCATTTTTAATCGTGATTTAGGGAGTTTCCCGTAGACCGATTTTTGGCAACTTTCAGTATGTCACTCTGCATACCCAACACTACAAAATAAAACCATAAAACGTTCTTGCAATTTTTATAAGGTCTTATCCTATATTTCTCTGACTATACCTTAGGTGTAATTATTTGTTTGTATTACTGCATTCTGTTTAGTTTATTTCATCTTAACTTAACCAATCAATAGTGTTATTAATACTTATAAAAGTCAAACGGGGTGAAGCCCGTGGGTAACAAACAACTAGTTCCTTTTAAATGTGAATACACATAAGGTTAACATGGGAAACTCCAGAACCACTGGGACGGAGCCTGAAAGGAGTTTTGAGATAACAATATGCCTATATGTTAATCGGGAATGTGAGCTATCATCACCCCAAATTTCAGCCCAATCCGACCAGGATTTTTTTGCGTTTACTTGTCACAAACATCCATACATACATATAACCAAACTTTCTCATTTATAATATTAGTAGGATTTATATTATATATTTATATTTATTGTTATATACATATAGTAACAAGAGTTGTACATATAGTAACTCTTGTTACTATATGTAGTGGGTGGACTATTTTGTTATAGCATTTTAATAACAATCTTCATATAAAATGTATGATATTATGTATGTTGTATACTGTACAGAGGGCGCAGGAGGCGATCTTCAGAGGTACTTCTGCAGGACCTGCTAGATAGTCAGGAGGAGAGATCAAGAGATGACGATGACAACCCACGTTGGATATCTGACATTGTATAATCTCTCAGAGTATGTAACTTCCAATCCTTTTTTCAAAATACATATTTCTTTTGACGTATTGTGTTATGGAATATGTAAAACATTATACATCACCAAATCTATTCAGTTCCGGTGTTTTAGCGAATTTCCCTTATAGGGAATAAGCTATTACCTTAGAAGGTAAGACCTGGACCGAGGACCAATTTACCTTTTCGTTTTGAGTTCCCCAGATGCCAAAAAAACCCTCTGTTCAAATTCATATGTGTGTGTGTGTGTGTGTGTGTCCGTTAGCAGGATGACTGGAGCAAGAATGGTCCGATTTTGATGAAATTTGGTACGAACTTGTAAACCTACGTTTATTCTAACAAGTTCGCAAATTAGCATGATCGGGCTATGGGAACGGGCATTATAAACTAGCATGGAGGGTTAAAGTATAACATTTTGCAATTTCTTGCTATACAAATTTGTAGAGCTTAAAAAAAATATATAATTTAGTATAATGAAGCGGTATTGTATGCCTGACCGTTACGGAGAGAATTAAAAATACCCCCGCCGCAGCAAACCTGCAGACTAAGCGAATTTCCATTTGATTTACACTGAAATGTCTACTTAAAAATATAACATTTTTTCCCGATTTAAATAGAATTAGTTTAACAAGTACTTAGGTTTGCTGCATCAGGGAGGTAAAACTGTTTTTTTTTATGTTAATAGTTAGTAAGAAATAAAAACATTTTTCAAATTTGATCAAAATATGTTCATAAACAAGCAAACTACAACAGTTTACTTATTCTCCATAAGAATAACATGGGAATTTTAAATTTACAATTTTTTGGAATTTTCTCCGTAACCATTAGGCGCATAATAACGCTTCAATATACTAAATTATTTGTTTTTTTAAGCTCTACAAAATGGTTTGGAAAGAAATTGCTAAATTTTATGTTTTTTGGGTCAAAAATGCGAAAAACCTATTTTTACCCCATAAAACCCCCCGTAAACCCCCGTTCCCATGGTCCGATCATGCTGGATCGCGAACTCGTTCGAATAAACGTAGGTTTACACGTTTGTACCGAATTTCATCAAAATCGGATCATTTTTGCTCGAGTTATCGTGCTAACGGACATATATTTTTATATATATATATATATAAACTAGCTGACCCGGTGAACTTCGTATCGCCTAAGTTATAGGTCTCCCCTAAGACAGACCGATGGAAAGAAAGTACCGTTACGTTTAATTTTCAAGATGATCTCGTTCGCATCGCTCAATCACGTCCTGGTTGAAGTTCGTTCGCTACGCTCACTCACCTTTGGGTTGGAGCTCGTTCGCTACGCTCACTCACCTTTAGGTTGGAGCTCGTTCGCTGCGCTCACTTGCCTTCAGGTTAGCTCGTTCGCTACGCTAACTCGCCTCCAGGTTGAAGCTCGTTCGCTACGCTCACTCACCTTTTGGTTGCAAATTAGCTGTTGTCATAAATGTAAAAGAAATAATAGTGCTGCACCCTGTTGGTAATCCTTGTAACTTTAATGCTATTGAACATCATAGAACAGAACCAACTTGTTTAATTGAAACAGCTGTTAAGATTCATTAATTCCATTTCTCATAAGGTCAACATGGGAAACTCCAGAGCCACTGGGGCGGAGCCCTTTTAAGAATTTCGAAAGGGGAAATAGTTTACGTCCGATTCGCATACCTACAGAATTTACACACTAAATTTCATAACGATCGGTGAAGTCGTTCCGGAGGAGTTTGCAGACAAACACTGTGACACGAGAATTTTATATAGTTTTTATTAATTAGTTTTAAATAAAGGAGACATTTTTTAGTAACAGTAAAAGTTTCTATTCTCAAAAACATAACAACAACTTATTTGTAAACAGATGTAAGTTAAACCTGAAGAATCATATGTTATTTTAAAAGCATAGAATATTAACTATCTAAACATCTTCCCCTTTGACAAATTCAATTTTTCTTTTTCTGATGAAAAATGAGTTTCTTCTGAATTGTTTAATATCAAATACAAAATAAAATATATAAATATATAAATATATAAATATATAAATATATAAATATATATATATATATATATATATATATATGAATTTGAACGGATGGTGTTTTTGGTCTCTAGGGACCTCGAAACGAAAAAAAAAATCGGTCCCGCGTCCAGGTCTTACCATGAGTACTACGGTAATAGCTTATTCCCTATATGGGAAATTCGCTAAAATGTGTCAATTTAAAATTCTAATGTTTATTCTTATGTGAAATAAATAAACTTTTGTAGTGTGCTTGTTTATGGTTATACAGGGTGATTCAAAAAGGACTTTACAACTTTGAAAATTCATATAAATCTTATTAAACAAGCTCTGTACAGCTGGTTTTGGTGTTGTTTAAAAGGAAAACACTTAAAGTTTTTTTTTACCTTAAACTAAAGATGTTCTATGTGACTTCCGTTGGATTTGGGGAAAATAATTATTTAGGTATGAAAAAATAGTGAAAACCGTTAAAAATGTGAGAGAAATTTACAAAATGTTTAAAGTAGGACGTTTTTTGACGGTGAAGGAGTGTGATACACCCACTTCTAGATCCAAACCACCCATAAAATTCCAAAAAGTCGCATTTTCAAATTTTAACCCCCCCAAAAATCCAAAATGGCGTACCTTTGAAAACGACAAAACACGTTTTTTTCAAACGGCTATAGCTTGAAAACGGTGAGAGCTATAAAAGATTTGAGGAAAAAACGTAGGTTTGGAATTAAATTTCCTACAAGACACTAATTGTGCGTTTTTCGAAAATCGCACTCCTTCACCGTCAAAAAACGCCCTCCTTTCATAATTTTTTAAATTTCTCTCAATTTTTTTACGGTTTTCACTATTTTTTCATACCTAAATAATTATTTTCCCCAAATCCAACGGAAGTCACATAGAACATCTTTAGTTTAAGGTAAAAAAACTGTAAGTGTTTTCCTTTAAAACAACACCAAAACCAGCTCTGTACCTTGTTTAATAAGATTTATATGAATTTTAAAAGTTGTAAAGTCCTTTTTGAATCAACTTTAATCAAATATGGCAATTTTGTTTATTTCATAATAAACAATCAACATTTCAATATGAAAAAACTCTTTATAACCTCCCCTGTAGGAGCAAACCTAAGTACTCATTAAAATTAATGTTATTTAAATAGGAATTAAATCTGACAATTTTAAGGGAATATTTTAGTGTCTATCCATCTAGGTAAATGAAAATTTGCTTAGTCTACCGGTTTGCTGTGGCGGGGGTATTTGTTAATTTGCTGTAGTTGTTAATGAGACACTCTGTTTCAGGAGTCCCAACGTACTTGTTGTGCTCCAACTGCATGTGGCTGGCTCAATCAGTCCCGACTGTGGACTTAATTAATACAATTTCCATTCTTTTATGTTTATGTATAGCTTATTAAATATTATATTTATGGTTTCTTCTTCGTGGTTTTTTTTACCTACGTAACATCCATCTTTTTATACGTTTTATCATAGTACGTAAAGTAAAGTTTCTCAGTACAGTGTTTTGTAACCTGTGGTACTGGTATGCTAGCAGAGGCCACTGAAATGGTATGTTCTAACAAAGAATATTAAATGTCAGCATTCGTTCAAGGCAAGTTTTTAACTAAATTATAGTAAACAATAAGTAGTTAGCTCAAGGATGATATAATTAACGTATTAAGTGACTGACTGTAAGCAAGAGCACTCAAGTAAAATGAGCAAAATTAAAAAAAAAAAATACTGGAGACTGGAGACTGGTAACTCAGGTACTGTATTTGAAAGCCAAAGGAAACGGTTGGGAAACATTGTCTAAATTGGTGAATGTGCTTTTTCATTATGTTTTTTTTCTGTTTGTTTACAACATTTAACTCATGATATCGTTTATTAAGATTTACAACCAAAATATTGTCAGATAATGTGTCCCAAGTAACAAACTTTTTGCAGTAAAACTTTAGACAATATGTGATTCCATCACAGATTGAGTGTTTACAAAGTTTCACAAAATTCTCTGATGTATCTCCCAAGTTTTGATATTCAATTTTAATAATGTCTCCTGTTCCCATCAATCAGTAACTTGACTTTGTTATCTTTCATTGCACTGACACTTTTTATGCACATCCTCATATACAGGGTGTTTGGTAGTCAATTTTAAAGATTTTAAGGCATTGTTATGCACGCAAATTGTATGATTAGTAGTGAAGATCGGGATTTAACTAAGATTGAAGCTTAGCTCGGTGCTTCCCGTTCCCCAGCACTAGAGGCGTGTTGAGCTCGGTGCATCCAGTCCCCCGCACTAGAGGCGTGTTGAGCTCGGTGCATCCCGTTCCCCAGCACTAGAGACGTGTTGAGCTCGGTGCATCCAGTCCCCCGCACTAGAGGCGTGTTGAGCTCGGTGCATTCAGTTCCCGTACTAGAGGCATGTTGAGCCCGGTACATTCCGTTTCCGTACTAGAGGCGTGTTGAGCCGGGTACATTCCGTTCCGGCACTAGAGGCGTGTTGAGCCCGGTGTAGCTGGTTGGCGTGTTGAGCCCCAGCATCCGTTTTATTTCAGTTTCAGGAGATTTGCAGGAACCACCTTGGGGAATTAAACCCCACATATCTTGCTATATGAGGCTGTGGTCAGGCCTCAGATTACCTATGGTTCACTAGTCTGGTGGACAAAGGTGAATCAGGTAACTGTCATAGCCAAACTAGAAATCATGAAAAAGGCTCGGCACGCTACAGGCCACTGGAGCCTTCAGGAGCAGTCCATCAGCTACTCTAGAAGTTGGTCTAGGGCTGCTACCTCTGGACATCAAATTTGAAGCCCTTAAGGCAGCTTACCATCTGAGGGTTGCAAATCTGTGGAGGGAAGGCCTGTCAGGGGCAGGCCACTACGCCATTGCTAAGACTTTGGCTGTGTGTCCTGTGCTTGACATTTCAGGAAACATCTTCACAATCTAGGAATTGTCAATGACAAGCAGGAGTGTCGACTTTGCAACCTGTCCGATGAGACTGCAAAACACATTATTTTGGACTGCGACAGACTAGGGGCTAGGAGAAGGGTCTGTTTGGTCTAAAGCAGCCAGGTAATGAACCAGACGCTAACATTGGGCAAAAGCTCCTGCACCTAGTCAAGGCCACAGGCATTGGCTTATCCAGTTAGTGGCAAGTGGGATGCACAATAAGCTTCGGTTGACGTGCTTGGACCATGAGTCGATCCCTCTTCAATACAATCATTTTTGATAACCAAAATGGAATTGCCATATATTTATGTAAGATATAACCTGTGAAAGTATCTACCTAGTCACATATCAACAAAATACTTCCCCCAGACTAGATTAAAACTGTGTATTGCGACTATGTACAATCATTATTTCAATATGGAATTTTAGCTTGTGGTGGATTTTATCAGACTGTTTTAACTCCACTTTAAATAGTTCAAAAGTCTATAACTAAGATAGCACTCAACAACAATCAACGTTATCGCTCAGATCTTTTGTTTGTTGAATTTCAAGTTCTAAATATACCCCAACAGATCACAAAAATTATTATTTTATATATTCATTAAAAAAAAACTTTATGTTCCTACACATTACACATCAATACCATGCCAGATCAACAACTAATCATGGATTTACTACCCATAGATTAACGAAGTCAATAAATAGCACTTCTTCTTTATATCTTGCGAATATCATTTACTCGCAAATTCCACTAAAAATATTAAATCTCCTTCTACATGCGTACATACAAAAAAGTTATTGAGAAATGGCTGCTAGAAATTGGCCGTCATATATTTAGAATTTTTTTTTATCTCCATGTACATATAGCTAACTATGAATTTAGCAAGTGAAATTTAACAGACTGCAGTATGTCTGTGCCGTGTGCGTGCGTGTGTGTTGTGCCACGGGTACTTTCGCTTGGCTGGGCCTCAAGGAAAGTGCTTTGACGGCCTCTCATAAAAGAGCTAGGGCAAGTACCGTGGAGTCCTATTATATTGTTATCTTCAGGTCGCTGGAATTGTACCCCCCTGTAACTGTACCCCCTGCTGCTCATCGACAAAAAGGCGTACAATTCCTGCCCGTACACTTGGCTTATCACAGAATCTTATTTATTTAATGTAGGCAAGTTTGCAGTGAACCGGATGATTAAATTAAATAATTAATAACCCCATCAAAGGAAAACTGCAGACTAAGCATATTTCCAATTGCTTAGTTAGATTTTTTTTTCTTTAAAATTTTCAGATTTATCCACTAGGTATTTAAAAAACATCAACTTATATGTTACATTATGGTACATAGGTTTGCTGCTACAACTGGAAGGCAGCAACTTATTTCATCAATAGCTCAGTAGGAGATTAACAAATTTACCAAATTTGATAAAAATATATCCATAAAAAACAAGCAAACTACAACAGTTTATTTATTCTGCATAAGAAAACCATAGAATTTTCAAATTGATAGTTTTTTTTTATTTGTCTATTTAACTATTAGATGTGCAAAAACGCATACTATTTTTTTTTCTACAGTTACCTGGCAAAGCGGGCTTTCTTGTGCTGATTATAGCATGCAGAGTAGCTAATTGCTGCATTTACTTACTTTTGTCACACTCATTTTTTTCAGCACTCCAGTATTCTAACCAAACAACAAAAAAAGTGTGCCTTTATTAGGCACGTAGTACTTGTACAGTTGGAAATAAGTTGGTGACACTAGAAGATACTACGAGTACAATCAGCTGGTGCAGCGTTTTCCATTTTGTTCAATGCTTGGATTTAACCTAACCAAAAATGTGTTGTTTAGTGTTTGAAAGACTTATTATTATTATGCCTTATAGTAGGAAAAGAAAATGTGTAACGCCTGAGCAAAGTTTCTTTTGCTGCACTCGAGAAACTTTCCATACTCGCCTGCGTCTCGTGCGCAAACATTTCTATCATGTGCAGCAAAGTGCCACTTCGCACACTAGTTACACAAATAACTTATTGTTTTCTAAGCGTTAGAAAAAGTTTTAGAAATAAATTGCTACATTTTATGTTTTGGGGGTCAAAAATGAGGAAATCCAATTTTTACCCCACAAAATCCCCCATAAAACCCACTTGCGTTTTGATCAAGTAAAGCTTGTTTCCTTCAGAAACCAAACAGGTAGTCCTGTATTGGTTAAACAAGGCAAAAAGTATAGAAACAAAATTTTTCAACATCTATTGTAGTTTAATCAATGTATAAATCAACTACAAGACACACAGTAGAAACATCACAATCACAATGTGCAAAGAGGATATTGTGCAGTCACTAAAGCCACCAACTTACAACGCTCAACTCACAAGTGGTCCAACATAGCCCTGGGTCTCGCAGATGTTATGTAGCAGAGAACTCAATCATATAATAACAAATTTACATACTATTTTTTTAAGTTTTAATATTGACTAGAGTACCGGTTGCTCGAGTTAGAGCAATTGCGAAGTATTACATTACAGGTGTTAATTTAAAACGAATATCAGTAATCGCTTCCGATGTCTTTAAAAGAGTTGATAAAAAAGATTATGGAAATAATCACAATGTACATAACAGATCTATATAATCAACATTTCTTGTAAAAATCTTATCATTTTTCAAAAGCTTTTTTTAGTGTTTTCTACAAATATTTCCCACTCATATCCGCATTAGGTTGTCCATAATAACGATTATAAATTAAGAAAAAACATTATTTTATTTTATTTTACTAGGTGGTGTTCTTTGACTTTCCTATGTTTCCATAGTTTGCAAATTGGCTCTTTCAATGATTGCTCAAGAAATGCAGCACAGTGTTTATTCAGTTATCTTTTTAGTATATCAAATATGTCAAATTGTGTTTCTTGCTTTTTTCCATTGTAATATTTACGCCAACCCAAATTCAAATAGAAAATATTTCATTTCAACCAAGTCAGTAAATGTTTGTAGCACACATTTCCTTAAATTGCAATTAAAATATTAACAGAAATTAAATTATCCAGCTGATCATAATGTAAACAAATATGTTCTATAATAAGGAAAACATAGGAACTTAAAAAGCCACTCGGGCAGAGCCGAAGGGACTTTTTCATAAATGTAAGGTCAGTTTGCAAATCTACACACCTAGACGAACATTTTGGTATAATATGTGGGGTTAAATCTTAAATCTTAAACCAAAAAAGCATTATTGTTCACAAAGTTCCATGTAGCGTAAAAGAATATAGAATATACAGTATAGAATATATAATATAGAAGATTTATTTTAGAAATATGAAATGTAAATGTATTCCTAATTATATTTTATTTTAACAAATAAAAAGCATATTGTTTGTCAAGGACTGTCAATTGATTTGACCTAACTCATCTTTAAATGTAAAAGCAACAAAATGCTAATAAAAATATTAAAATTGTATACTATTACGAGTCTGACAATATACTGATTTAGTTCAAAGCAGCGCCTTCCTTAGGGTGGAGCGAGTGGAGCTGCCGCTCCAGGCCTCGCGCCGGAGAAGGCCTCGCGCGAGGCCTGCCCAGCGAGGCCTGCCCAGCGAGGCCTGCCCAGCTAGGCCTGCCCGGCGAGGCCTTACTATCGCTAGAAATAAGTTAATGTTTTGGAATGAAAATAAAATAATAAAGGACAGACAGATACATGTGCCTAAAATATGTCTTATTTATTATGAATTGGCCTATATCAATCGTTGTATCGATTAAAAACTTACAAACGACATTTAAAACACAAAATAATATCAAACAACGTTTGACAGCTCGGCGGCGATGACGGAACCCGAGCCTCGCGGCAGCCACCGAGCCACCCCGGTGAATTTGAGGGAGTCATACGCTTACTCTTAGGCTACGGCCACACGGGCGTTTTTTCACGCAAGAATTCAGCGTAAAAAAATGCGAGAAATATGGGCAGCATTAAATGTAATGAGGTATGCCACACGGAGTGTGTTTTCACGCAGATTCGGCGCGTCTTCAAAATCGACCACTTAGGAGGATCTTAAAAATAGGCCGATCTTACTGGACCACTTAATAATTTTGTTACTAAAAGGAAAGGCATTTAGTTGGACTTAAAAAAATTTAAGAGCAAGAGGCATTTATGTAGTAGAATATATATTCAAACATATGATGAAAATCTTGTCATAAAAATATATATATTATATATTTTTTATACTAAATGTCAAAATAAAATAATTTTACTGTTGTTTTCGTATCGAAATTAATATGTTATAGCCTATTTATTTTTGATACTAAATGAAGAAGATGAGAACAGTTTTTTCGTCAAAGTGCTTAAAATGACGAATTTACAATTATAATTTTATAAAAATTTTCCCGTATAAATATCTTATAAAAAAATCTTATATGTATAAATATCAAAAATGCACAAGCCAAACTGTAGCACCTTGGAACAAGACATATTTGGGATGAACATTTTTGTATGGTATGGATAAAGAATATGATGCAGTAGAATTAAACTTCTCATCTTGTCATGTACTATAGATTAGCTTTTCCAATTGACGATAATGATTTTCATGGTTTCAAATTATTTTTAAAATGTGCTACAGACAAGGAGACAAACTTGCCACTCAAAACCTACCAGGTACTTGACTTGTCTATAATAGAAAGGTACCTTAATGGACAAGCTTGCCACAAGATTCTGGAACCCAGAAGCCAATAAATGTTGGACTACTTCAAAAGAGATCTCTTCTAAAATGTATTTAAAGCCTTTGAGCCAAAAGCTCAATACTTGTTTATAGTCTAAGAACCACAGGAAAATAAGGTAGAGAGGAAACATTTAATTTATGGTGCACCTAAGTGGTGTCTAACACTAGTCACTGGTAACTGGGGTAAAGTTCAACACTGCAACATCTCCTAACCCCCCTCGCACTCCTTCCCCCTTCACATTCACGTACAACTTTCATGCTGGAGGAAGACCCTATGTCCTGTGCGATAGGAACTTCCGAACTTGGGCTCTTCATTGCTTATCAAAAGAAGATTGGCCGTAGCGTGTAAAACAAACTAGAGCCGAAAGTGCACGGTATTCCCATAAGCAAGTTTCCTCTGAACCTTACTTCTCTATGTAAAATTTAACAAAAATAATTATCAAATCACAAAAAAAAACACCAAATGTGTATAACAAATCATGGAAAACTCCAACAATTAAAAATTAAAACATAACTACTGTATTGAATTAAACTCTTTACATAATCAACAAGTTGTAAAATAAAACAAAAATTTAACTCACTTTATAATCTATAAAAATCAAAAAATGTTTTAATGAGATTGTAATTAACTGTTTCATACCATTGTTGGGTCTAGTCAAGGCCCCACTAGAAAAAACAGGCCATGCTGCAGGATCCATGACGTCACACTAGTGGATAGATTTCATTGATAAATTCATTGTCATCGCCATTCCCATAAGTTTTAGCTAAATAAACAAGCTGGCTGTTTGTAAGATTTTAATGGTAAGAGTTTAGTACAACTATCCACCACTGTGACGTAGTGTTGCGATGACGTGCTTCAGCATGGCCTGTTTTTCTAGTGGGGCCTTGGTCTAGTACATCTAGCATACCTAATTGATCACTTAACTTTTCCAGCATATACCAACGATATAATGTCTATATAAACAGTATTTGTAATAGAACTATCAGAACAAAACAAAAACATAACATATTACAATAACAAATAATTTTCTAAGGAATGTTTTTTTATGAAATACAGTAGTTGTAAGGTTGAAAATTATAAAGCCTTTACAACTACAACCAGTATCAACACCAATGCTCTAAGATATTATGCAATTTATCTCAGGTTAACTGCTAGTATGTTATAATTGACAGGTAAATCTGCTAGACAATGCTGTAATGAGTAATTAACAATGAGTAATTAATATAGAAATCACTGTCTAATATTTGTGGTATTTTTTTACAAAAGGACACAGAACTCTTGAAAATGAATTAAGTATTTATTAATTAGGTAATAATTTTTCTTGTAGCTAGGAAAAGTCAGCAACAATGTTGTTAAATAAATTCAAATATAAAATTAAAATAACTAGACTGAATGTTTTAGTATGATTCAAATAGTAAGATGATTTACTTTAATAGATTAAATAAATATTAAAAAAAAAAAACCACTATATATTACAAACAAATGTATCAATCCTACAATAAAGTAAAACATCCAGTAAATAGTAACAAGCTTGACACTTTTGACAGTTTCAGCAAAGAAAAAGAGCGTAATAAAGAATCGCCAGTGCAATATTCATGATATTTTAGAACTTGCTTTCTGCAATTCAGAACCTTGTCCAACAGCTATCTGCATCAAACCTAAATGTACAAGGTTGCAAATAGTTTACTTGTAACTAATAGTTGTTAACATTATGTTGAATTTATAGGAAAATTAGATTAGAAGTTTAATAGGGATAAAAAAACATTCAAACAAATTATCTTTCTACTTTTAAAATGTTATGACCAACTTATACAGGCATTTAACTTAAAAACCACTAATAGGCACAGCGGTAGAGATCTGAGAAAAGTGTAACATTTCATCAAACTAGCAAATCAACAATTTTGTGCGAAATTGTGCGTTCGGGTGGCACTAGCTTTGTGCGGTATTCCAAAGGGTGACAGGCGGCTCTTTGTTAGCACCAACTACGGACTACAACTGAACTATCTGTGGGCTAATTCCAACTTGCATGATCATGTATCTTTATACAGTAGTCATTAAACAAATTATTCCTAAGCCCCTATGATGATGTGTACACACTAATAATTATTAACTAGTTCTCTTGTAGGCCTATATATTTGTAAAATGTAAAAACATTAACTAGTTCTCCTGTACATGATGATATTTGTAAAATGAAACATTTAAGACTTCAAAATCATAATTTCCGTGCCTGTAATTTTTAACATCAATACATTTATTCCCAACAATACAAAGAGGAATCAACATAAAACCACATTTAATATTGCAACACAGATTACTCTACAGACTCTAAATAAATAAAATGATAAATGTAGACTTGTTTTCACAGTTCCCTCCTTATTGAGGTTTGTTAGAAGCCAAGATAGATTTATCATCTTGTCCTTGAGATTCAACTAGCAGATACATGTAAAATACAATTAGTTATGTTGTGCATATTATGTAGGTTTGTGCGTGATTTGAATCTACTTGTGCGTACTGTTTCCTGACAATGAAAGTGTATACATTGTGCATATTGTTTAATCAGTTTCATCAAATACCAGTACCTCCTATATCCTTTCTCCTACATCACATTATGATGAATTACCAATTACAAACATTACATCACACCTAATGTTCTATAATGATTGAATCTTAAGTTAGAATAACAACTTGTGCGTGGTTTCTTGTTATGTAAAAGCTCTAACATTGTTGACATGCAAATCTTTGATTGCAAAAAACATTCAACACAAAATATACCTAGTTTTGCCTCATTTTTGTATGTCAGCTTTCAGTCTAGATACTAACAGGGTGTCCAGCGACTCATCAAAATAAAATTTAAGCACAATTCCAGAATTTTCAGGTTCAAAAAGTTATATTTCCAGGACAAAACTTGCTTCTAAAAAAATTGGCAAATCTTGTTTTATTTCCTTAGTTAGGATACATTAAAAACCCTTTGGAAAGTGTTGTGATAGTTAGGGCTTGTGATCGCAGCCACATTGTTGATCATACCATTCCATCGCGGCAAAATTTGTGATGGTAACATCCAGTATGTTTTCCTGCAACATTCCTGATGATTTTTCACAATCACAGCAACATCCAACAAGACAGAATTGCAGTAACCTTGCAAGTCTCACACAATCGCAGTAAAATCAGTGATAATTTCTAGCAATCATGTTTAAACGAATGACGAATTCTTGCGCGATCGCGACATCCAGTAGTCATGTCAACACCTTCACCATGTCATGTATCTGTGATCACCCTTGATTGTGATTATTAACTACAAAAAATAAGAAAAATCTGAGTTTTCGGGCGGATTTTTCAGGTAGGCTACTATTCAAAAATTAAAATTTTCAACTTATCTACAAAATGTATGTATTATTCTGAGATTTTTTGCTAATAAAAATTTATTCTCGTTTTCACTTTTCCAGGTTGGCTGGACACCCTGTTAACAACTCGATGTCTAGGTTTATTATTTTTTTATTTATATAGACTCTCATTTGGGTTCTAAATCACACATAAAGAAGAGCAATTAATTCATTAATTCTTATCATAACTCTTTTTTTCTGGGATTGTTTTTCACATTACTTTGGACTAGGCTAGAGGTTGCGGCATTATCACTTGGATAATCCATTGGTGATTGGTGGGATTTGAACCCGAGACCTTGAGGACTGAAGACATTACACCAGCTTGATTTTATCTTTTACTCACTTTGGTGGAAGAAGTTTTGTTATTACTTCATTGATGTATCAAACTTTGAATAAACAATTTGTAATTAACCTGAATTTAGAGTACCGTACCTCAACACATGAGAAAGGGTGTAATAACACTATGAGGTCTAGCATATAAATATGCACCTTTTGTGTAAGCTCCATTTACAGCCTAGACAGTCTGGGCCATATATACAGATATTGCATGTTATCTGTATGGTTTTTTCTTCCTTTTTTGGTAATTTACTTTTAACATTCTAGCGATAATATTGATTGATTTTATCAGATCCTTCCTAGAGCATTGGTAGCTTGATACTTTGACATAATCACATAAATGACTAAGTTCACTGAAACAACATAATCTTAACACGTAATTATCCTATTGGTCATGTGGTACTGGCCTTTAAACAGACCTACAAGTCTAAGATCTCACTTGGAATCTGCCACGACTGGATTATACTTGTTAACCAATTTAAATTCACTATAAAGTTTGAATACAACAATGTATATGGCAATTCACTCAAAGCTTACATTGTTCTACTAATTCTACAAGGACATAGAAGTGTATCAGTAAAAAAATTAAGGTTTTAATTTTAAATCATCAACGCCATTTACCATTTAGGTAAGGCAACTTAGCTAATAATATTTGTGAAGTAGCCTAACTACATTTAGGACAACCTTTTTTAATCATTTTTGAGAGTTCAACCACTAAGTCAAAGTGTTGTTGCCATATTACGGTTTTGAGATATTCAAACACCCTGAATATTTAAAGAACATCTTTGATAGTTGGTTGATAGTTTATTGGTTGATGATCCCAAATGCACAGTTAGTTTACAAATAACAATCCAGTTTTGGCTGAGTACTAAATACAGTCAATTCTATGAATCTAGCTTAGCCAGCTCTGCTGTATATATACCAATACTCTCCATGTCCCAGAGCACAAAATATATCTGTTTGACAGAGGAAGACAGTGTGGAAGAGAAGTAACTTGAGATGGACCTCAGCACTGTGTTAGCAGCTTGTTGTTTGGGAAACCCAGCCCTGGTAAACAAGTTGAAATTATTATTATTCTTTGTTTGAAGGTTACTCATCACCAAATAACACAACTACTAAACAAAGTGGTATATTTCAGATTTTTATCAAAACCCATCTTCGGCCACTGATAACAACATATTAGGAGGTAAATAAATTTATTTTCTTGATTCTTGATAATCCTTGTTTACAAATGAATACATGTTTAAATTATTTTAAAACTAGCAACATAGCCCGTTGTGGTTAAATACAACGGTCTCTAGGAAGGGTGAGGTTCATAACTCCAAGTACTTTTAAATACAACATTTCATAACTCCAAGTGAAATTATGTCCAAGTAAATTAAAACCAAAATATCATGAGACCAAGTTTCATAACTCCAAGCGTTCATAACTCTAAGGTTCATAAGTCCAAGTTAAAATAAAACCAAGTAAATTAAAATACAAAATTTCATAACTCCAAACGTACAGATTTTCAAGGACCACAAGTCCAAGTTTCATAACTCCAAGGGTTCATAACACCAAGTTTCATAACTCCAAGTGACAATGGGTACAGTCCGTGCAGGAAACGATAACGTACGCATACACACGCACCCATTACACACACACACACATGCTGGAAGAGAGTTTCCGATGTTGGCGAGACTATTCGAAGTGGTCCTTTCCCTGTCGCTTTGCACGTTCGTCTAAATTGTAATACAAATTGTGACAGGATGAAATTAACATATTTAAGTTCTGCGTAAACTGATGTTTAATACGATATAAATACAATTTAGTTTGTGCAGATGATTAATTTTTAATAATGGAAAATGTAAAAAGGTTGCTCAATATAAACATGGAAAAATAAGTGAGCGAGGATTTTTTTCATTTTTTGGTCAGATGAAAACTTTCAGCGAGAAAAGTATAGATAATAAGATGTTCTTCAATTTTTGTTCCAAACATTTTTTCGTAAGACTTTTAGTTTGTCCTATAATCGACTTAGATGACCACCACGAGGTATAAATGAATTAGTTTACGCGCACAGTATTTTAGCAATTGCCGTCATCCATCAACAACATTTCGGAAATACAGTATTAGTTCACGTTTTAAAATTGCTAAACTATGAAAAATATTTAGTATTAACTTCTTCAGCTGTATGTACGAAGTTTCGACATTTGTGTACATAATATTCGTGGTGCATAACGCAAATAAGTCGTAGTGCCTATTTTCCCTATATTTTTCATACATTTCCTATTTTTCAGAAAAGATTTACACAGGATTAATCCAGGTTAAGGTTTCATCTTATAGCATTCATTTGTAGATATAAAATTTGATTACAGTTAAAATTACTTGTTCCCCCATAAATCTTTATTCCGTAACAAATATGAGAGTGCAAAGTAAACTGTACGCAAAATCTCTGTAGTGCATAATGGGTTTAATAAAAAAAGCAAAAGATTTTTAATTTTAAAAATCCTATCTAGATTTATGTGATCCAAACAAGCGTATATAATCTATTAATAGGCCTAAACTTTTGGTTTTCGAGACTAAATTATCATCTTGTATATTGCCTTCCGGATTACTTCATGAATGTATACAAGAGGTTAAGTTACCTTGATTCTGTCCAAGTAATCCTTAAGTCGTCATTAGTGCGACCGGTTTCGATGTCTATGGCATCATTGTCAAGCTGGACGTAAAAATCGATCCTAGGAGGTCGTCATGAGTCTTGAAAAACACGTAACACATAACACGTACACAAACAAAAAACGATAAAATGCATGGCCACACAACTAATTTACAACACAGCGGCGGGTACAGGGTGTAGGTCTAGACTGACGCCGTGTCATCCTCTTCCCACCTTCCCCCTCGAGTTATCAGCTGTTGATAATATTTCGTCGATGTTTAAAGCTGTCTCATAAATTATATTTGATTCAAATGAGGATTTATCATTTAGGATGTGTTGGGGGTGTTTTTTGCCGGCCTTGTAAATTTTGTATTCCTCAATAGTATCTAATAATCTTCCTCTTCCTTTATAGGATCGTAGAACTTCTAGATTGGTGTTGATATCTGTATATTCATGGTTGTTATTAATCAAATGTTCAGCAAATGCGGAGTTAGGTTGGTTAACAGATGGTTTCGGGAGATGTTCTTTAAAACGTGTTTTAAATGGGCGTGAAGTCTGACCAATATAAAAGCTTGGACAACTGTCACAATTCAGTTTGTATACACCTGAATTTTCTGTTTGATCGTCACGGTTTGTTTTCTTATCTTTTAATACTGATGAAAGTTTATTCGAAGTTTTAACTCTTTGCTGCACGGAACCATCCCTAGTTCTGTGACCCCATGTTGCACGGAACTATGACAAATGCAAAAATGCTTGTTTTTAATTGTTTTGACCTATCACCTAGCAACGTATAACTTAAATAAATTATGGGAAAACAACTTTATATTGTATAACGAAACCATAAGTTCATTTTCCATTTAGAATAAGTATAATCAGTAATAATCTTACCTCAATAATCATGAAAGTATCAATGATAACAGTAAACACCAACACGATCACATGTGAACGTCTCTGAACACAATAAATAAATAGGTTTCCCTCAAATACCCACATACCCTATCTAGTGGTGATGTGTTGAACTACAGGGGAACAGTTCCGAAATAATAGCGCTGTGTGTCTGGTTGGAAAAAAATAAAACATGTGGTGTTACACAAAGTGTAACACTGTGAAACAATGGACAAACATTTGGTGTTACATTTACTGTAACACTATGCTGCAATGAGAAATGAAACGATAACTTGGTTTTTAGACATCTCTCTGCATAATGTATGGTTGAGATAGCTGCCAAATTCGGTAGAAACGTATTTCGGTCTGTCTAAGGTTGTTTTTATGCGGCTATTTTTGTTCTTATGTTTCAAGATTAGTTTGTCGATGATATTGCTCCTGTAACCGTTAGCTATTGCAATATATTTAATGGTATTGACCTCTTCGTTTTAGTTTTCTTCAGACATCGGGATTGATAGTAATCTATTAACAAAACTGTGATAAGCTGCCAATTTCTGGTTTTGTGGATGATGTGAACTATTATGGATGGTCTGGTGTGTGGTTGTAGGTTTTCTATAGATTTTAAAAACAAGTTTGTTTTTGTCAGAACATCTTGAGATACTAAGGTCTAGAAAATTCAGTGTTTTATTGCTTTCGGTTTCGAGAGTAAACTTTTGTTTTTATGTAAGCTGTTCAAGTAAGTTAGTAGCATTTCCAACTGTCTCATTGTGCCATTAAACAGGACAATAGTGTCGTCTACATAACGATGATAAAATACCATTAGTCATCAAAACCGGTCTTACTAATGACGACTTAAGGATTACTTGGACAGAATCAAGGTAACTTAACCTCTTTTATACCTAAATTATCAGAGAAATATGTTTTGAGTAAATACATCTATACTTAATATAGATTGTTTTATTTGAGTTAAATAGAAGGCTTTTATCATTTAGGAATTATTTAAGTACCTTAATCAGTTATATACTTTAATTGAGCGGAGCGAGCGAAGCTCTTTGGGATCAACTTCAATGCAACAAATAGAGAAACATCACTCAATAACGGCTGAACGCATTTCAGCCAAACTTAACAAAATTACTTAGACTAATAGTGAGATGGTTTTTAAACAAACAAATTTCAATTAGATAATGCTATTGCAATTTAAAACGAACTTAAAATTTCCAATTTTTAACATTAGGCTTATGGGACTAAAGTAGCCATATGACAGTTTTTTGTTTACAAGAAAAATGTAAACAAGAGAATCATAAGGTATTTCTGAACTTTCTAGACTTTTCTTTTAAACGTTTTTAAATCATTCCTGTGATCTTAATAAACAAGAAAATACCGTTAAAACATTTTTTAAGGCACGGAATTCACTACAAATTGCGAAAATAGACGGAACTACTTTCTCAATGCGCGGAGCATATCGCAGTGACTACTTACTCTTGGGCACCTTATTTGTGTTGCCAGCTGATTAGAAACAGTCAATGTTAGAAATAAGGGTTTAATAAGCGATATATCGAACCGCATCGAAATCGATATTTAATCCGATAATACCTCACAGATTATATTATGTTGAATTACATCGACGATACAGTAAGTTATTACACTTATTAATAAAACGCAGATTGAACAGTGAACACTGATCTAATTTAGGCATGTGGGGAAGGTAGGTCGGGGTTTATGAGTATTCGTGACTACATTAAGTGTTTTGAAGTAAGGTTAGATTAGGAAGGTAAAGTGTAGGTTATAAGTAGGTGATCGGGTTGTGTATTTGTGTTGCACCATATTATTTTTTTTATTTTTTGGAATAGTTGGTTAAACGGGGAAACGATTTCAAAAATGCTTGCATATTATGGTCTTAACAAACCATCTACAGTATTCTAGCATTGACTTTATATAAAGTCAATGATTCTAGCAAATTACTACATACAGACCAAAAGAAAAGAACATTTGGATTTGGACCTTTGACCATAGCAAAACTAACATATAATTTATAAAATGTGAAAAGTTGTATATCATTAAATAATATTCTTTAATAGCCAATTAATAATTTTTTGGCAAATCCTCATTTTAATGGCTCGGCTAAAAATGGAATCTGCATTTTGTAAAACAGTAATTTGGCAACAATTCAGTAATTTCAAATGTCGATAACAGTAGCTTATCCTATATAAATACTGTTATTTGATTGCCAGGCCACGGACTATTAATTAATTACCTGGGCTTATAGAAGTACACTTTTAACCACGGTATGGATAATTGTCTAGGGCTGTCCAATGGTTTTATTAAGGCCAGTATTAAAATGCTGTCTCTAAATCGTCCCAATAATGGTAGAAGACCTACATTCCAGTTACATTACAATCATATCCTCCATCAAGAATACTTGGTATTAACAATCATAAACTATTTCCAGCAAAGAAAGCTGAGTTTAACCGATTGCAATGGTTGAAATGAAGACCAATGTTTATGTTGCACAGTTGAATTTAAATGTCAAATTTCCCCTCCTGATGTTATACTTTAATAGTCGCTTTTTTAAATAGTTACTGTATTTTTATATACTTAAATACTTTAACCGATTGTAAGGGTGAAAAATGAAGTCCACTGTTTTTGTTGTAGGCTACAGTTGAATTTGAATGTTAAATTTCCTTTCTCTTTTTTATACTTGAATGCCCTTTTTGGATGTTAATATCAAACTCCAACTACTGTAATATTTTTCTGGTCAAAACTACCATAATGCACTTCTGGAAGAGGTATCTGAATAACAAGATGTAGTTAAAAAAATTTGAATTATTGTAATTTTTATCAATAAAACAAGCATTAGTATATCTATTGACTTTTTTACATTTAGTTACTTATACAAATATCAAATCACGTTTGTTCCGCTCAACTGGCTTTCACCTCTCTGAAAGCAACCCTAGTATAAGAATAGATGTCGTCCAGTGGTCGAAAACTCGACCATAATCCATATAATATATTATGAACTTATCCATTTTCATCCCACGCTGAAAATCAAACATGTGATGATTGTGTACCAGTCTTCAATTTGTTTTGATTTTCTGTATATTTATCGTTGTTATTGCGTCACCAGAATGTTAACCCATAATCAATGTACAATGTCGAGTGTCCAACATTGTTTGTATTAAAAAACTGCATGAAATCATATAAAAAATGAATCTTTATTTAACTTATGACTTGCTTGTAAAACTTTAAAAAATACAATACCTACTGTTTTTGTTTGTGTTTTTACAAATATAAATTCAATCATATGTTAATTTACAAACAGTCTGTTAGGAGATTGAACATGCCGCCCACCTTGAAAGTACCACTTTCAACAAAATACAAAAAATAAACTATTTACAAAAAATGTCTTATTGATTGTCTTTGGCCTTTTCAATTTCAATTGGTAATACACACAGGCGATTTACAGATCTCTTGAATGTTCCTGTAGAGGTTCGCACTGTAGCCACTCTAGTTTTTCCATCAAGTCCAGGATGAACATCTTCAACAATAGCAGTAATCCATTTTAAAGGTGGTAGATTGTCATCTTTGATTATGACTAGTTGACCAGGTTTGATATTATTGGCAGTCGTGAACCACTTTTGCCTTTGTTGTAATTGAGAGAGGTATTCCTTGGACCAACGGCGCCAGAAGTGTTGCATAAGCTGTTGTAATCGTTGCCACTGTGATAGACGATTTTCTGGCTTAAATGTATAATCTGGATCTGGTAAACTTGTAAGTGCTTTCCCAATTAAGAAGTGACCAGGTGTTAGAGGAAGGGGATCTTTAGGATCATATGACAGAGGAGTTATAGGTCTTGAATTCAGGCACGCCTCTATCATTGTAAGCACAGTATACATGTCTTCAAATGTGAGATTGGCGTTTCCCACAACCTTCCTTAAATGCTGCTTTACGGACTTAACTGCGGATTCCCAAAGCCCTCCAAAATGGGGTGAATTTGGAGGCGAGAAATGCCATTTGATGCCTTGAAAAGATGTAGCATTTATGATTTGTTCTTGATGATCATTACTTTTAAGAAGGGAGTAAAGTTCCTTTATTTCGTTATTGGCTCCAACAAAGTTTGTTCCGTTATCGGAATATATGTGGTTACATAAGCCTCTTCGAGATGTAAAGCGCTTGAATGCTGCTAAAAAGCCGTCAGTTGTTAAGTTGGATACTAATTCCAAATGAATAGCCTTTGTGGTAAAGCAAACAAAGACTGCAATGTAGCCCTTAATTAATGAAAACTTTCGAAAGCGGTTTGACCGTAAATATATCGGTCCGCAATAATCAACTCCTGTAATCTCAAAAGGCTGTGATGGATTCGTTCGATGTGCAGGTAAGTTTCCCATTTCAGGTTGTGTGCATTTCGGCTTTGTTTTAAAACATGGTATGCACTTATGGATGATTTTCCTTATAATGTTCTTGGCATTTAGTGGCCAATATTGTTGTCTTATGATGTATAGAAGTGTTTGAGGACCCACATGGAGATTGCGAATATGTTCATTTTCAATTATTAAATGAGTGAAATAGGATTTAGCAGGCAATACAATTTGGTGTTTTTGACTTTGATCTAACTTTGCGTTGGCTAGTCGACCGCCTACTCGAATGATTCCTTCATCATCCTTAAATGGATTAAGTGTTATTAGTTTGCTTTTCTTGTGAATTTGTTTTGAGTTTGACAATGATTGTAGTTCTTGAGGAAAGAAACGTTTCTGTTCATGTTTTATCCAATGCTTAAGACTGTGGTTTAATTCATCGTGTGTTAGAGGTCCTGCAATCTTTGAATCTTGAGTTTTACAATTTTTTATAAATCTCAAACAATATGCTGTGACACGAATCAGTTTCTGTAACTTGGAAAACTTCTTCAGTATATAGTCATTATCTGTTTGTTTTTCATTTGATTGAACTATTGCAGCAGAAACTGTGGACTTTCTTCTTTCTGGAATGTCAGTTGAAGGTGTTATGGAAGTAATTGGCCAGTTGCAAGGTTCTAACGATAACCAATATGGCCCTGAATTCCACAAATCAGATCTTATGATTTCGTCGACTGTTAAACCTCTGCATACGAGATCTGCGGGGTTGTCTTGACTTGACACATGTCTCCAATCTTTATAATCACTTAGATCCTGGATCTTTGCAATACGATTTGCAATGAATGTTTTCCAGCATGCTGCTTCTGCATTTAACCAGGATAAAACAATTGTAGAGTCCGTCCAGTATGTAACCCTTTCAATATGTTTGTTGATAAGAGTGGTTTTGACATTTGACATTAACTCAGTTAGGAGTAGAGCTCCACATAATTCCAATCTTGGAAGTGACTGTGTTTTCAGTGGTGTTACACGAGATTTTGAACAGAGAAGAGTAGTTTTAGCAGTTCCATCGCTTAGTTCGTGTCTCAAGTAAATTGCTGCTCCATATGCCTTTTCAGAAGCATCTGAAAAACCATGAAGTTCAAAAGTTCCCTCTGTTTGGATCATTCTTACACATCTTGATACATTAAAATTTCTGAGCAAAGTTAAATCCTGTTTGAATTGTAGCCATCTCTTGTGTAATTGTTCTGGGAGTACATCGTCCCATTTCATATTTTGTTTCCACAGGTCTTGCATGAGTATTTTAGCATTTATTATAATTGGAGAAATGATTCCTAAAGGATCAAACAGTTTTGCTATGTTTGAGAGCACAGTTCGCTTTGTTACACTTGTAGAAGCTGCCTTATTGTCTGTTGATAACATGTACTTGTACTTTATTTTGTCAGATTCTGCATCCCAAAAAATGCCTAAGGTCTTGATTGTGCTATCATTAGAGTTGGGAAGTTTATGTGCTTTTCTTTCCACCATATCATCTGGAAGCTCTGCTAAAAGTGCGTTACTGTTGCTGTTAAACTTTCGCAAATTGAAGCCACCACACTTTAACATACCGACTAGTTGATCTCTTAATACCCTTGCTTCATTAATGCCGTCTGTTCCTGTCAATACATCATCCACATAAAAGTCTTTCATCACTAAATTGGAAGCTTGTGGATATTGTGATCTTTCATCTTGACCCAATTGTTGAATAGTTTTGATTGCTAAGTAAGGAGCACATGCTGTTCCATACGTAACTGTATTGAGCCTGTAAATGAGGACAGGTTTTGAGTTGTCTTCTCTCCAAAGGATTCTTAGCATGTCTCGTTGACTTGGATGGATCCAGATTTGTCGATACATCTTCTCTATGTCTGCTGTCAGAACGTAAGTGTGAATCCTGAATCTCAATAGGATAGAAAATAAATCATCTTGAAGAGTCGGACCAACCATAAGCGAGTCAATCAGAGATATCCCTGTTGTAGTTTTTGCTGAAGCATCGAAAACTACTCTTAATTTAGTTGTTGAACTGGCTTCCTTAATAACTGGATGGTGGGGTAAATAATACACTGGTTTGTCAGTTTCATTTGCAGTAACCTTTTCCATATGTCCAAGTTCCTCATATTCATGCATGAAGGATTTGTATTGTTTTTGCAGTTCACTGTTATTTTTTAATCGTCTTTCAACTTGATAAAATCGTTTGATTGCTAATTCTTTGGAATCTCCTAGGGAACTTGGATCTTGCGTCAGAGGCATTTTGACAGTGTAGCGCCCATCATCGCCTCTTTGAACTGAATTGTCATACATTTCTTCACATAGTTTATTTTCTGATGTCATTGTCGCCTTTTTTATAGGTTCTTCTTCAATTTTCCAGAATGCTTGAATATTCTTATCAAGGCTTTCCAGTGTAGTTAGATGACAAGACGTTTCAGTTGATGACTTTTGATGGTGTACTTTGCCTCCAACTATCCAGCCGAGCTTTGTGTTCTGAAGTACTGGTGAATTTTGATTCTTTATCCTTCCATCTTCCAAAAGATCAAAGAAAAACTCTTGTCCTAACAAAATATCAACTTTAGATGGTTTGCAGAATGTGGGATCTGCCAAAGTGATATTTCCAGGGATATCCCATTGACTTGTATTAACAGTGTGTGTTGGAAGTAACCCTGTTATTTTAGGAAGAACCAAAAATGTTGCAGTTGCTTTGTAATTAGAATTTCTTGACTGAAATGTTGCTTGTACCTTGTTTGTAGTTTTAGTTGTTCCTTCGTTAATACCTGTTACTAATACATTTGAATTTTCTTTCTTTAGTTTTAACCTTTGACAGAGATTTTCTGTCATGAAGTTAGATTGGCTGCCATTGTCTAAGAATGCCCTGCACGTGTATTTAATTCCACTCGGACTTATAACATCCACCAATGCTGTAGATAATAAAACCTCTCCACCTTGGAAATTAGTACTTAGACTTGTTGTAGTAGTACTGTTATTTAATGCGTCATCACTACTTCCCTGCTTGTTGTTAAATTTAGCAGTTTTCTTTGGTTGTAATGATTTAAGCCTTGAGTCTGATGTGTTGTAATGAAGTGCAGTGTTGTGTTTCTTATTACAATGCTTACATCCTCTAGAATTGCAATGTTCTACGCGATGGCCCGGTTTTAAGCAATTAAAACAGAGTTTTGCTGCTGTCAATTTGCTTAATCGTTCTTCATGAGAAGCCTTAATAAGTTCGCTGCATTGATACACAGGATGGTTTCCATCGCATATGAGACAGATGGATTCTTTGACAGAAACATATGTTTTCGTGTTTGATTTATGAGGATGAGCCAAGTGTTGTCTTGGATGGGCAGGTTTGTTATGGAGTTGAAATGACGTTGAGTTAGTGTGAACAATGCTGTGGTTGACGTTTTCTAACATTTGACATCTTTTTTGTAAAAAGTATGTAAGTTCCTTTAAAGTAGGAAGTTCATTTGGTAGGGTTGAAAGTTCCCACTCCTTATGTGTGGATGTGTCAAGCTTTGTAGTTATGAGATGGACAATGAATGGATCATTTTCATTAATCTTTATCTGTAACCCTTCTAAAGCCCTGATGTGAGTTAGAGTGCTATTTAGTAGGTGCCTTAAGCTTGTTGGGTTGTCCCTTTGTACGAGAGAAAGCTCAAAGAGTGATCTTACATGTTGCTGTACGATAAGCCTAATGTTTTGGAACTGATCTTTAAGTAAGCTTAAAGCTACGTTGTAGTTAGAAGCTAATAGCTCTAAGTTCTTTATTACATTAGCTGCATCACCAGTGAGTGCAGCTTTTAGGTAATGCAACTTTTGGACATCATTTAAACTTTCATTTTTGTCAATTAATGCTGAAAAGGAATCAAAGAAGGGCATCCATTCATCAAACTTCCCAGAAAAGCTTGGTAGATTTATGGTTGGTAGTCGAACTGAAATGGACGAGTCTGAGGACTGTGTACTGTTATTTGAATTAGAATTGTGATTAACAACAACTACGTCATTTTGTGGTGGTGGACACGTGTGTTGTTCAATAAAGTTAGCTATTTCTGCACAAAGCACAAAATATTGCTGTTCAAACTCATCCCTTTCAGCTTCATGATTCAATTCTGAATCTGAATCAATATCTTCAATCTTAGATTGCACATTTTCAAATTCTACCCAACTTCCTTCTACCTTTTGTAGCCTAAGTTGTAATTCCTTTACATGCTGACTTCCTAAACATTTATCAAAAAAAATTTTACATCTTGTAAGTTTAGCCTTAATATTACTTCTAGCTTTCACTAATTGTTGTAACTGATCTTGCTTTGGCATGGCTTGTTAATGTTCAATAAAACTTGAATGAATGTACAACTGAATAAATATTGCAAAGTTTGTAAGTAATTTAAATTTACCTTAAAGTCGTGGTTTTATCGCGGGGTGAAGGACCAAAATGTACAATGTCGAGTGTCCAACATTGTTTGTATTAAAAAACTGCATGAAATCATATAAAAAATGAATCTTTATTTAACTTATGACTTGCTTGTAAAACTTTAAAAAATACAATACCTACTGTTTTTGTTTGTGTTTTTACAAATATAAATTCAATCATATGTTAATTTACAAACAGTCTGTTAGGAGATTGAACAATCAAAATGTTAGTTTTTTGTTTATTTTTAATTCATTTTCGTGCTTATTTTTCAGCATTTTTTAACTTATTAAGGCGTTCTGTTTATCTACAGGAAAATATGTTTCTAACAGTGTGCGTAGATTTTCCTTGCGATGCACACGAGCTGAGAAAAGGGTCTTTAAGAAACACATTTGCCTATTAATATATACAGGGTGTCCGGTCATAAGTGTTAAATAAAATTTTGCATTAAACTACATGGTAATGGTGACAGAATGTCGCAAATTTGAGGTTCCCAACTTCAACAGTTAGAGAATAACAAATAAATTAAGATTTTTCAAAAATTATTGTAGTTGTTATGAAAAAGGTTATTTTACTCTGCTAAAAATGCACTTACTGTCAGTTTCAATGTCATTTTCAGAATCCTCACAAAATTTTAAATAAATATAACACATAATCGTTGGGGTACGTAAAAATATTCTATTTAAAATTCTTCGTTAAACAAATTATTTTTATATCGACGAAAATGTAAATAACATTCAGCAATTTATTTCTCGGTTGTTGAGTTCCGGAGGTGTTATCAAATATGACTAAAAACTTCCTTATTTAAAGGGCTTTACAATGATGTATAACAACATTTACCTACAGTAAAATCCATGGTGAATTTTACGCAATATTGTGAAAAATCACGGTCAAGCCAAAACAGATATTGTAAAAAATAATAAAATTTTACTTACTATTTTATGAGCTGACCACTGATGATGAGGGTATGTATAATTTATGATTGACCAGACTACACTTCCATCAAACTAAAGAGTTTTTTTTTAAGACTTTGTAAAATGTGTAATTAAAAAACACAACACATTAGTAAAAAACATAATACACACTACAATTTAAATATGAAATGATAGTTAACCCATTAAACAAATCAATGACATACTTTGTCCGAAGCACAAACAAATCACAGTTTGGGTGTAAAGTGCCCACCGTTTTCCCGCAAGCAGGCCCTAGCTCTTTTGCGGATTGCGCCAACTGTGACCTCATACGTCAATTTTTCCCTTACTTTCCCAGCAGCCTCAAAGATTCTCTCCCGTAACTCAACTTCAGAGTTCACAACAGTTGAGTAAACTAGACTTTTCATGTAACCCCAAACAAAAAAATCTAACGGGCTCAAGTCTGGAGATCGAGGAGGCCATGTCACACTTCCTCCACGTCCAATCCATGTCGGGTAGTTTTGGGATAGCCACAACCGAACGCTTTCAGTAAAATGTGGTGGAGCACCATCCTGCTGAAATATGATTTCAGCTCTTTGTTGAGGATCAATTTCATCCAACAACTGAGGTAGAGAGTGCTGAAGAAAATCTAGATATAAATCACCGTTCAGATTTCCTTCAAAGATATGAGGACCAATTAACCGATCTCCAATCACACCTGCCCACACGTTGATCCCAAACCTTTTTTGAAAAGAAGCTTCTCTGGAGGCTTTTGGATTTTCATTATTCCAAAGATGCATATTGTGACTATTTATCACACCTTCTCTGGTAAAACGGGATTCGTTAGTCCATAGTATTTTTTTAAGGAAGTGATATTCAACAATATCACGTTGAAGAAGCCAGCGGCAGACCTCCTTTCTGGATTCGAAGTCACGAGGCTCCAATCCTTGGACCTTTGTAAAATGATAGGGATGGAAGTTATTGTCCTTTAACACTTTATGTACTTTCCACCGGGACATACTAGTTTCAAGGGCACACTAGTAGTAGGATTATCCATAACTCTCTGAATTACACCATCTTCAGCTGCAACATCATGCACAGGTCCTACTTCTTTCTTCTTCTTCTCAACCGATCCTGTTTCCAGCAAACGTTGATGCACTCTAGTAAACACCTGAGTACTGGGGGTGGTGCGATCAGAATACCGATTCTGGTACTCTCTCTGAGCAGCCGACGCATTACCGTTACACAAACCATAAATAAAATGCATTTCAACATACTCCCGAATCGAAAAAGACATAGTTGACCGATTACTGTCCAAATGTGACTGATATATCGTTTTAAAATATGACTACTGGTTCGCTTTGTTTTCTTATCGCTTGGATAAAGTATTGTTATCAGTAAAATACCTGAATCTATTGACTAAATCCATTCAACAAAATAGAAATTCCGGGGGATAATTTAAATCTTATATGAAAATTATACGATAACCGTAACTTTATCACAAACACATTTTACTACTATGTTTCTTTTCTTAGCTGGATAGTTATAAACAAAGCGTTGCATGCGAGAAAAAAATACAAATTATTTGTTGCCTGCACTTAAATGTATTATTCTTCACAATAGATTTTCTTTGCCCTACCATGTTTTTTTTTCACAATAATGATCGAATTACATTAGGAAATTTGAAATACGGTAAAAACTATTATACACCATTGTAAAGCCCTTTAAATAAGGAAGTTTTTAGTCATATTTGATAACCTCGCCGGAACTCAACAACCGAGAAATAAATTGCTGAATGTTATTTACATTTTCGTCGATATAAAAATAATTTGTTTAACGAAGAATTTTAAATAGAATATTTTTACGTACCCCAACGATTATGTGTTATATTTATTTAAAATTTTGTGAGGATTCTGAAAATGTCATTGAAATTGACGGTAAGTGCATTTTAAACAGAGTAAAATAACCTTTTTCATAACAACTACAATAATTTTTGAAAAATCTTAATTTATTTGTTATTCTCTAACTGTTGAAGTTGGGAACCTCAAATTTGCGACATTCTGTCACCATTACCATGTAGTTTAATGTAAAATTTTATTTAACACTTATGACCGGACACCCTGTATAGCTAATACTTGTCATACCAATAAGGAGAAGACATAAGCAGACACAAGAAGGATCTTATTTAAGAATCATAATTAAATGTAGGCTAGTCTAATAGCCAGTGAAATATATTTTTGTAAACCTCACAGGAGACATAATAGTAATAATAATCAAAAGTATATAGTAAAATTTGTCGGATCCTGTTCACTGCTGCAAACATTTTATCAGTACTGTTCACCTTCGTACTGTAGTACTGGCTCACCCCTTGCTTTGCTGGATACGTTCCACGCACAGATATGTAGTCTTATGTGGACGGGCAAATGCAATGTTTAACAGAGGCCACACACCTCTTTGTTTCCCTAGTTGGAACACATAATTCTTCATCCGAACTCTATGGTTCTTGAGAGTCACTTAATTGTATACACAACATATGTCAGCAATATCAGTTGTGTGTTTTAGGGAATTTCCCATATAGGGAATAAGCTATTACCGTAGTACTCATGGTAAGACCTAGACGCCGGACCGATTTAATTTTCGTTTTGGTTTTGAGATACATACATACAAACATACATTGGATTATATATATATATAGACTCGCCTTTGGCTCGCTGGGGCCCCAGGCCCCCTTTCTTGGTTGGGGGTAAGTACAAATGAGCCACTGGAGACAGGGCGCAAGACCTACAATTGTGCCAAATATCAGATAATCAGTTAATCTAGAAATGGGTTAACGTGATTTAGACTTATGCACCTGTAAGAATAACATTAGGGGGGAGGATTTAATATTTCGGGGGGGGGGGGGGGGGTTTGTATTTGTAAAATTATATTTTTTCCTAATGGGTGCAATACCTAAAATCATGTAAAATTTCAGATTTCTACCTAATCTTGAAAACACTTTTCGAAAATATTCATTGGTTTCAAAACAAAGACTAGTTAGTAACCGTGAAAGATTTGAAGTCCATTGTCCCGATGAAAGACAGTGGTTCAAGAACTGTGAGGGTGGGGAGGTTATTATTTGTTGAGGAGGGGTGCGTATTAAAAAATTCTAAATTCCTTTAATATAGGAGTTTATTAAATAGAGGGGTTTGAGTCATAGAAGTTAAAAAAAAAATTGTTATGTCTTTTTCAGAAGTCCGCAATTTTTTAGGGGGGGGGTAATAATAAAGAATGGGACTTTTGAAAATTTTCTTGATAATTTAAGGTAACATTGTACTTTATTGTGGTGATATCCGCATACCAAATTCGACCATGAGAATGGCATAGGGGAAATTTGATATTTCGGTCGGGGGAGGGGGGGGTTATCATTGTAAAATGTCACTTTTCGAAAAGGGCACAACACCAACAATATTGCAAAAAAAAACAGTTCTCCAGCTAATGTAGAAGTGGGTAATTGTATAAGGGGGATTTGGAGGGGGGAATTTTCAAATGGTCCTTATTAGCGAATTTCCCAAATAGGGAATAAGCTATTACCGTAGTACTCATGGTAAGACCTGGACCCGGGACCGATTTACTTTTTCGTTTTGAGGTCCCTAGAGGCCAAAAACACCATCCGTTCAAATTCATATATATATGTATTCATATTTATATATATACTAGCTGACCCGGCGAACTTCGTATCGCCTAAGTTATAGGTTTCCCCTAAGACAGACCGATGGAAAGAAAGTACCGTTACGTTTAATTTTCAAGATGATCTCGTTCGCATCGCTCAATCACGTCCTGGTTGAAGTTCGTTCGCTACGCTCACTCACCTTTGGGTTGGAGCTCGTTCGCTACGCTCACTCACCTTTAGGTTGGAGCTCGTTCGCTGCGCTCACTTGCCTTCAGGTTAGCTCGTTCGCTACGCTAACTCGCCTCCAGGTTGAAGTTCGTTCGCTACGCTCACTCACCTTTTGGTTGCAAATTAGCTGTTGACATAAATGTAAAAGAAATAATAGTGCTGCACCCTGTTGATAATCCTTGTAACTTTAATGCTATTGAACATCATAGAACAGAACTAACTTGTTTAATTGAAACAGCTGTTAAGATTCATTAATTCCATTTCTCATAAGGTTAACATGGGAAACTCCAGAGCCACTGGGGCGGAGCCCTTTTAAGAATTTCGAAACGGGAAATAGTTTACGTCCGATTCGCATACCTACAGAATTTACACACCAAATTTCATAACGATCGGTGAAGTCGTTCCGGAGGAGTTTAAAGACAAACACTGTGACACGAGAATTTTATATATTAGATATATTTATATATGTGTCCGTTAGCGCGATAACTCGAGCAAAACTCATCCGATTTTGATGAAATTTGGTACAAACATGTAAGCCCACGTTTATTCGAACGAGTTCGCGAACCAGCATGATCGGACTATGGGAACAGGTGTTTATGGGGGGTTTTATGGGGTAAAAATTGGTTTTTCCCATTTTTAACCCTAAAAACTTAAAATTCAACATTTTATTTCGAAACCATTTTGTAGAGCTTAAAAAAACTAATAATTTAGTATATTGAAGCGTTATTATGCGCCTAATGGTTACGGAGAAAATTCCAAAAAACTGTAAATTTAAAACTCCCATGTTATTCTTATCCTACTATCCTACTAATATTATAAATGAGAAAGTTTGGATGTATGGATGTATGGATGTATGGATGTATGTTTGTGACAAGTGAACGCGAAAAACACTGGTCGGATTGTGCTGAAATTTGGCATGATGATAGCTCACATTCCCGATTAACATATAGGCATATTCTTATTTCAAAAATCCTTTCGGGCTCCACCCCAGTGGCTCTGGAGTTTCCTATGTTAACCTTATGAGAAATGGAATTATTGAATCTAAACAGCTGTTTCAATTAAACAAGTTGGTTCTGTTCTATGATGTTCAATAGCATTAAAGTTACAAGGATTACCAACAGGGTGCAGCACTATTATTTCTTTTATATTTATTACAACAGCTAATTTGCAACCAAAAGGTGAGTGAGCGTAGCGAACGAACTTCAACCTGAAAGCGAGTTAGCGTAGCGAACGAGCTAACCTGAAGGCAAGTGAGCGCAGCGAACGAGCTCCAACCTAAAGGTGAGTGAGCGTAGCGAACGAGCTCCAACCTAAAGGTGAGTGAGCGTAGCGAACAAACTTCAACCAGGACGTGATTGAGCCATGCGAACGAGATAATCTTGAAAATTAAGAAGTTAAACGGGGCAAAGCCCGCGGGTTACAGCTAGTAATATTATAAATGAGAAAGTTTGGATGTATAGATGTATGGATGTATGGATGTATGTTTGTGACAAGTGAACGCGAAAAATACTGGTCGGATTGGGCTGAAATTTGGCATGATGATAGCTCACATTCCCGATTAACATATAGGCATATTCTTATTTCAAAAATCCTTTCGGGCTCCGCCCCAGTGGCTCTGGAGTTTCCCATGTTAACCTTATGAGAAATGGAATTATTGAATCTTAACAGCTGTTTCAACTAAACAAGTTGGTTCTGTTCTATGATGTTCAATAGCATTAAAGTTACAAGGATTACCAACAGGGTGCAGCACTATTATTTCTTTTAGATTTATGACAACAGCTAATTTGCAACCAAAAGGTGAGTGAGCGTAGCGAACGAACTTCAACCTGGAGGCGAGTTAGCGTAGCGAACGAGCTCCAACCTAAAGGTGAGTGAGTGTAGCGAACGAGCTCCAAACTAAAGGTGAGTGAGCGTAGCGAACGAGGTCCAACCTAAAGGTGAGTGAGCGTAGCGAACAAACTTCAACCAGGACGTGATTGAGCCATGCGAACGAGATAATCTTGAAAATTAAGAAGTTAAACGGGGCAAAGCCCGCGGGTTACAGCTAGTGGAGAATAAGTAAACTGTTGTAGTTTGCTTGTTTATGAACATATTTTGATCAAATTTGGAAAATGCATTCATTTCATTCTAAACTATTAACATTTTACAAAAAAAAAACACATTTTACCCTCCCTGTTGCAGCAAACCTAAGTACTCGTTAAATTAATGTTATTTAAATAGGGAATAAATGTGGTATTTTTAAGGAGACATTTTTGTGTAAATCCAATCAAGCAAATGGAAATTCGCTTAGTCTGCAGGTTTGCTGCGGCGGGGGTATTATATTCATACCTTGGTGTTAGCTCTAATACAGGAAACTTTGTATATTTTTAATAACCTTGTGCATATAGAATAGGTAAAGAGTCTATTTTTACTTCGTAAAAGTGGTGAAACCTTTTAAATTTTGACATTAAAAATGCGGCCACTTAAAAAAAACGGCCAGTAAAAGTCGGCCACTTTCAATGTTATTCTCCATAAGAATAACATGGGGCTCGTAAAAGTGTTAAAAACCTTCAAATTTTTACATTAAACCTAAGTTTTGGGGGGTCAAGGAGTAAAGTTACGAAAAAACATGTAAAGGGTGAAATGTAAAGTAAACTAAGGAGAGTAAGAAACATTAATAATATTTGTAAAAAAAACTATTTATGTAGGCTATGAAAAAATAGCAAAAACCGTTGAAAATTCGAAGGAAATTTACCAAATTTTGAAAGTAGGGCGTTTTTTTTAAGGTGAAGGAGTTATCTCTATTTCTTCTACTATGGAGCGTTCTATGGATTTTAATGTTTCAATAATTTGCAAACGGGTTCTTTCAATGTTTTAATTTTTAAAGATTTAATTTTTGTAGGACGCATTTCTTTGAATTGTAGCTTAAATATTAACAGCAATTAAATTATACAGCTGATCAAAATTTAAACAATTATTATGTTCTTCATAAGGATAACATGGGAACTTTCATAGCCACTGGGGCAGAGCCCAAGCGACTTTTTTTTTAAATGTAAGGCCAGTTTGCAAATCTACGCGACACCCCCTTTCAATGAAACGTCAATGGATAAAATCGGTTAAGAAATGGTAGAGAAGTTTAACTGATAAACTTCGTGTTGACGTATCTTCTATATTTATAATACCCCCGCCGCAGCAAACCTGCCGACTAAGCGATTTTCCATTTGTCTGATTTGATTTTCAATTAAATACAGGGTGGTCATAAATTATTGTACACATTTTAAGATAAAATAAATAAATAACCAAGCAACCTAGAAACATGGGAATTCATTAAATAGCAAATTTAACACGTTGACTGCGCGCGCCGACTTTACGGGTGCTCCCCAGTGGCGGGCGAAGCCCCGGCGCGCAACCGAATCAGCGAACGCAATTGGCATTCAAATATTTCAGTCTGACGAATCACAAAAGAGCAGTGGTGACTGTGCTGCGTTACCCCGAGAGTGGATGTAGTTCACTGAAACACCCAAAGGTAGCAGCACTGCATGGATCCGTATCCAGTGTCTTTGTAATGTGGGTTGAAGAGAAAAAATCCCCGAAACCGGGACAAAAGCATTGCCAGACAGGATTTTACGGGAAATTTTAGTACCAACCTACACCAAAGTAAAGCTCGCATTCTAAGCTGGCAGGCTGGCAACGATTATAACGTCTCCGTCTGAGGCTAAGCTCACACTGACTCAATATATTCCTGTTGGTCTGGTGCCGACTTTAGTCGGCGCGCGCCACCTGGGAGCGCTGGCGACGCCGACTAAAGTCGGCACGCGCAGTCAACGTGTTAAAACAGTTGTATACAGTAACTGAAAAACAATTATAAAAATGTCAGCAATTATGAAAAGTAATTACAAAAAGACTTTAAAAATCACCTAAACTGTTATTGTAAGTTATGTTCTTCTGAGGGTATGACCCTTAAGACTATATTTTGGACACTTTCCAGTCGTTCGAATTGTCTATACCACCATTTTATAGAATTTCTACACAGAGAATTACGGTTATGCTCTAAACGAAGCCTTCTTTGAACAGTTATTACAGATTTGCTTTCATAAAACCAAAGACGTTGCTTTTTATTGCACACTAGTAATGTTGTTACCTAATTCTGTTCAAGGTTTGATTCACCAAATGTCATACACAGCTGGTGTAGAAAGGTCCATTGTTGGTTTTGCTATACTAACTATGCCATGCTATCCATGCTGACTAGGCCACAACACAAGTCATAACAAAAAAAACTTAAATTCACTGTTTGAGTGATTTTTGCACATTTTTTATAACCACTTTTTACAATTACTGACATTTATATAATTATTGTTTTGCAGTTGCTGTACAAAACAGTTTTAAATTTGCTATTCAATGAAACAATTCCCATGTTTCTAAGTTGCTTGGTTATTTGTTTATATAATCTTAAAAGTGTGTAATTTATGACCATACTGTATATTTAAATTACATTAGGTTTAACGGGTATCTAGGTTTGCTGCTACAAGAAAACTAATAAAGTGTTCTTTTTTTACTAAAATATTAATAGATTAGTATAAAATAAATAAATTTGCCAAGTTTGATCAAAACATATCCATAAACAAGCAAACTACAACATTTTACAATATTCTCCATAAGAATAACATGGGAATTTTTAATTAACAATTTTTTGAATTTTCTCCGTAACCAATAAACGTACAAAAACACTTTGGTATGCTAAATTATTTGTTTTTTATGCTCTTTAAAAAGGTCTAGAGAGATATTGAGAAATTTTGTGTTTAGAGGGTCAAAAATGAGAAAAACCATTTTTTACCCCATAAAACCCCGTTCCCATGGTCCGATCATGCTAGTTCGCGAACTCATTCAAGTTTATCCCGCCTTACCCCTTTAAACCAAATTTCATCAAAATCGGACAAAAATTACTCAAGTTATCGTGCGGACGGACACACACACACACACACACATACGGGGTTTTACCGAATACTCGCAAACACCTAATTGTGGCATCTTTCAACCTGCGGCCACCAGTGGATGAAGGAAGGTGGTAGAAACATGTCTGCATCGATATTTTTAATGAACACTCCATTTTAACATCTAACATTCCAGTTTTTAAATTGTGGCACCATGCCACAAATCGGTATATATCAACAGTGTGTGGACAGGATGCCACTAATGCGTTGTAGTGCTTGAGCGGTGTGTGCGCCCCCCCTACTTCTCGCGTGCGCTGTTGCCAGTTCTCCGTTCTAGTTCCTTCATTCCGTTCTGTATTCATGTGGCTATGCCCTAGCCGCTGTAGCTCATTTCCCGCGCTCATGACGTCGTCTTTTATTAGTGTAAGGATTTTATATGAAGTTTTTTTCAAAGCTCCAATAATTTTTACAATTATTGGATTTAAAGTCAATGGACCAAATGAAATGTCGTGAGGATTACATAAAACTACATGCTATTTTGTTGATATTTTATCGTCACATTGTATGTATGGTTTACGAACTGAGATACTTGGAATAAAGGCCTTAATGTGCTGGGTAAATTATCAGTTTCATGGGAATCTATATATTAACTAGCTGACCCGGCGAACTTCGTATCGCCTAAGTTATAGGTTTCCCCTAAGACAGACCGATGGAAAGAAAGTACCGTTACGTTTAATTTTCAAGATAGTGCTGCACCCTGTTGGTAATCCTTGTAACTTTAATGCTATTGAACATCATAGAACAGAACTAACTTGTTTAATTGAAACAGCTGTTAAGATTCATTAATTCCATTTCTCATAAGGTTAACATGGGAAACTCCAGAGCCACTGGGACGGAGCCCTTTTAAGAATTTCGAAACGGGAAATAGTTTACGTCCGATTCGCATACCTACAGAATTTACACACCAAATTTCATAACGATCGGTGAAGTCGTTCCGGAGGAGTTTGCAGACAAACACTGTGACACGAGAATTTTATATGTTAGATTACGTAAGCCGATTCTTTGCGTCAAAATTGTGGGCGACTGGGAAGTCGTAGAACGACGTGAGAGGGCTCAAATTAAAGGTCTTTATCCCGTGACGGCGGGAAAAATAGTGAAATTCCCAAAATCTTAACACAAAATTAGATATAACGTACAATGTTCTCCATAAGAATAGCATTAGAAGGCATTTACTGCTGATTTTTGTTTACTTCAATCCAGCTGATCGTGATTTTATCATTAGCAAGTAAGCTTACATTTGGATTACTCATTTGCCAGTCAATTCTGCAATGTAATGTATACTATATAAAACCAACTATATAAAGGGATAACGTTACCTTTAATAATCAAGACTTTTTAGTTATGTCAAAGTTGAAATAAATTGTTTTCAAGATTTAAGAAACGATTCAAGATTAAAAGAAGATCTTCTTTGTTTTTATTTCAAAACATATGTAAAAGATTTATTCCAATTTTTTTAAAAATTACTAACATTTATATTTGAGATTTATTGTAGTGTTTAATCAATATTTTGTATGAAGTGGAATAACCTCAACGGTTACTCTTAGAAAACAATTTGGGAATAGAGATGAAGTAGGTTCGTACAGGTATTTAAACGAACCAAAAATATTTATGTCGTGATTAGTTTCGATAACTGGGTAATGGAACCCTAACTAGCCGCAAAATAGTTGGTAATTAGATGTTGACTAGGCCCTTTTTTGGTAGAATATGTAAATCAATCGTATCTTTAGGAGGATTAACACCACATACTTACACTAGGCTAATAGTGGTTTTTTAATGTTGATCTCAAACAAATTTAGGTCCAAGTTCTGTCAATGGGATGCCTTTACTTAAGAATAATTTTGTTTAAACCTTTACAAAATGAGCATAGACTTAGAAATAATAACTGGGTAGGGTATCTCAACACACCATTTTTTGCCTTTTCTTATTTGACGAAGACAATTTCCAATACTGTATTTCAATCGGGGAAGCCTTGTTATCAGCATTATCCAAAAAACCAAAGCTACCTTAATAAACCAATATTTATTCATAAACATGTTTGCTGCCTTTAGCAGTTAAACTCAGGAATCATTCAAATTCTTTATTGAACATAACGTTATCAACAAAAGCAAACAAAGACAAACAACAAACTGTTTTGTTTTTTTTGCACAAAAGATATGTTGTAGTGGGATATCTAGGCCTATCCTGACATATAGATAATTTGATTCTGAGTTTGTTTAAATATTCCAACAATAATTCCTTTTCCGTAGCTTTTTAGGGACTATGTCCCTACAAGCCACTAGTTTACATTAAAATACGCAATAAGTATGACTCCGTTTTTTCTGTATGCATATAATTAATTCATGGTAATGTAAAAGTATGCGTAACGAATTTTTCACCTCACTATGATGTTTTTAGCTGTTTTACATACATTTGGCTGGTTTATATTGGTGGCTGAAAGCTACGTTTTGCTGGCCATGCCAGCTGTCATCGTCATATGGGGACCGAGCAGGGGTTTACATCCCTAGGGCCGCAAAATCACTTGTTCGCCTATTTACTTAAAACATTAATGTATATTAAATGCACAAGCTGTATCCATGGCATTGCAATAGACTTGTTTTTTGTCACAGCTGCCTAGACAACTATTTATTGTTATTTTTGATTTTGCTGATTCCTCAAAATATTTTACATAAATAAGAGGGACGTTATATTGCAAAACATACTTGGGTAAAAAAAACCGCTCGTACCACGAGCCAAAATGGGTTTGCAGCTCTCGATCGTTTCACGTTCTCGACTTCGTCCCGAACTTAAAACCCGATATCGAGTCGGCAAAACCTCACTTTAGGCCCTAGGTACGAAATATACTATTTTTTTACGGTGGAATTAGAGACCCAAAGATTCTCACCCCGTTGCGAAGCATGGGCAGATAGTTAGTTATAAGATTATAAAGTCTTTACTGTTTTGTCTGAACATTGCGTAGACTCATGACGTGTTTGGTTATTTCTACGTTGTATATAATAAGATAGCCGAAACGAGTCTTGTGTACTGGTGCTACCGCTGATGGCTTATGCATGTGTACGTTAGTAGCTAGCAGACAATTTGCCAACTAGGAACATGAAATCAGCTGTTCCCCGTCCTCACTGTCGCGGTTGCTCACTTAGCTTGTCAACAGCTGACTGCTGTAAAAATTGGATGAGGCGACAGTAACTTTTTCTAGTACGCTTCTTTACCATGGCATCTGCTAATTCAATTTTGTCCTAAAAAATGTATACACATCTCTAAGATTTGTTGCCAACTAACAAGCAATTTAAATAAAAAAAAAAAAAAAAAAAAACTATTGTTAATCATCCTGCAAAACTGCTAATAATTCATGATCAAATTTTCATCAGAATTCCGTTAGTTTAAATCAACGATCACATAAGACCAATAGATGGAGCACATCTATATAACTAACATACAAGCAGTTGAAGCCAGGTCCGCTATCTTAGTGCAGGTTAGAAGTGGTAGATGCCAATGAAAACGGCACCAAAACTCAATGTCCAGCTTCAAAATAACTTGACATTTAGACTAAAGGTAAATCGTTGACACTTCGTGTGAAAGATTTCAATTAGTCTAGGACACTATTGGTTCTAATTAAAAAAAGCTCAAAAGTTTATATTTTATATTTTAAATCTTGAAATAAAGTCGGTACTTTTAAATGAGTTTTTAAATATGACATAACAAAGTTCGTCGGCTGCTACTGTTTTTATTTCTTCGTCAGGTAAGTAAAAAAACGGTGGATTTTGTGGCTAAAGAGCTCAATTTCTTGGATAATATTTTTTTTAAATTTTTATAAAGGAGAGTTGTATAAAGAGTTTCAGAAACCATCTTGTGACTTTGAAAATTTTTACATTGTAAACCAAACGCTAAACCTTTAACACACTTTAATACGATATAGATACATATATTATAAATTAATTTGTAGCTTTTTAGAATTTTTCTTTCGCCCAACAAGTTTTTGTAATTATTGTTAACTAACTTTTTCTAAGATACGGTAAACGCTTGGAAACAAATTAAAAGCGTATTTTAAAGGCCATTGTTCAACCGTCATGAATTGTTACATACCAACCTTTAGGGCCCATTGGTGACATTGGGGGGTGGAAGTCTAAATTTAGTTCATTACAATTACGTCAATGACCTTGAGCTCTGCTAGTAAGATGCTGTGGTATGGTAGCGTGTCGGGGAGAAGGGTTATTGTTCATGCTTACTCATTCGCTCTTACCCACAAACAAATTTATTTCAAGCCTAAAATGAAGAATGTAGATCTAACTTCTATATTCGTTTGGAAAACGTCAGTAAGAGGCAAGTCTAGACTGTTCCTATGTCTGCGCGGTCCATCACTAGTTACTTTCTTTACTTATTTTTTTTTTTAAAGCCTATGTGTCGATTATGTATCTTGAGCAATATAAAATCAAGATGACGTTGTTCAAACTAAGATATAAGTTTGGACTTCCTTGTGTGACCAAAATGCTCGCCTACAGAGCAACAGAAGAATCTACAATTTCTTATAAAATCAGTTTTATTGACATTTGCAGACAGTTTTATATAATTGTTTTAAGGAAACCCAAAATCTATTGGCAATCATAAGTTAATATGATTTGAACTTTTTGCCTTATACAAATGAAATACCATGTGCATATTGGTCCTCTGGTCCTGTTAATACAATTTTTTGAAGGGTTTCTTTTATAATTTAAAACTATATCATTGCACAAGCATTTTCAAGGACTCTCTGCAGTTTTGCGTACTCTTGCAACTACTAATTCAAGAATCAGTTTGATGACCGATTAAAAATAATGTGTTTATACGTTATAAAGATTCAACTGTTAAATATCATAGTTTTTTAAAGGGTGGGACTGGAAATTTAGACTATATTAAAGATTTGCAATCATAGTAGAACATTATATACTTTAAGTAAACCAACAGAAAAAGATTGTTTAAAATTTTCAAGTTCATTTTAGAACAAACTGTTTGCTCCGCCTCCCAGTTAACTGAGAATTTCAAGAAGTAGAAACATATTAAATAAATAATAAGTGAAGTTAAATATATCCCACAGTGATTTTAAAAAACATTACACAAACTTCACGGATGCCAATATACTTCTAACAACCTTACTAGGAATTTCCTAAAACTGATATTGTACGTTGAAATAGGTTTATCTATCTATCTATTCTATTCTATATTCTATTCTATACTATTATAAAGAAGAGGGGGTGTCTGTGTGTGTGTTTGTATGAGCTAATCTCAAAAAATACTGATCCGACTATGCTCAAATTGCACACAAATGAAGCTACAGCTCCTAAGATACATATAGAACTATTACCGCTTCGATATTCACCTAGAGCTTTGCCCCGTGGGCTTTCAAAAATCTGAGATGAGAGATTTAAAAGTAACTATTGATTGATGGTATCCATGGTAACAAAGAACACACCTAGTAAGTTTAAAAATGTAAACAAGCAGAACTAACTGTCAAATTGATTTTGATTTCTCAATTCAACACAGCTGGTTCAAACCTTATTAAATACTGCACGAATATTAGAACAGAGAGGGTAAGGATTATAAATTTAAAATAATGATGTCACTAGCCTGAATTTATTTAACATTACCTAAAGGAGCTGTCAAACCATATGTTAATGTAATTTCATTATTATAGGATTGTTTCAGTTACAGTACTTCATTTGTTTATGATCTAACTATACTGAGTCTGTTATAATATTTGTGAAATGTTGTAATATTATTTATTTATTTTTATAATAATTCATTTTAAAATAAATCATTCAATGGATATAGGAAATAATCAACATTCTATATTGCCCTATCAACCTAGGCCCTTATCCTGAGTTATGGGGTATATTCTTTTGATTTATTTGTTTGTAAACAGTAATATAATCCCCCTGCCCCAGCAAACCTATAGACTGAGCCAATTCCCGTTTGCCTGATTATAATTTCACTAAAATATGTTAGAAAATTGCCTTATTAACATGTTTGGAACTATTGTGATAGGTTTTCGTTTACAGTGCATACCATTAAACACATTCTTTTATTATAGGTATATGTGTGCCACACTATAGGATACCGTATAAATTAAAAGACCATATTTTCTTAGACCGTTTCCTCTCCCATCACTGCAATGATCATGTTCTACTTATATGCCAACCCCGTACGAAGGTCGGGTATTCTACTAGTTATTAATAAAGTTGAGAATACTAAAGGTTCTACAAAACAAAACATTGAATAATAAAAATACATTTGTATGAAAGTAACAGATAGATTGACAAAATTGTAAAACGATCGTATAATATCTAACAATATCAAATTATTTACAGTATCACGGTTACAACTTTTAAACTACTTTTGTTATGACTCAATGTTAACCTCTTTAGGACCTTTCATTTTATGCTTTTGTTAGTGGGGACTGGTTAAAACACCACAGTAGGTTTTACAAATATGATTGTGAGATGATATTATAATCTGAACTAGATTATGCGTGTTGATATTAATATGTATTTTAATTTAAGTACTTTATTTGATTCGGTTATATGTTTACCTCATATAACATTTGAACATGTGAAACATTAGATGTCTTTGGAATACTCTGAGAGTGAGAAGCAAAACATAACTTTCAGCAATGATGCATCGAAATCTACCTTTACTGACTGATTCAGAAATGTAATTGCAAAATATTTTGTCAACATGACTAAAATGTTAAAAAAAATAGATGTATCAGCACGAAATAGTTTGTAAGATAAAAAAAAGCAGTCTAGGACAACTTATATAGCGTTCTAACCTCAAACATTGTTATCGTTTCAGTGTACAAATTCAATTGATACAAAATAACTACGTTACCAATTTATGTTTGTAAACAAAAATCAATTTTTTAATGGTTACATAATAGCTATTTACATTACAAGTGTAGTAAGAGCGTTTTTACTTCACGCAGGTGAATGTTGTGCAACGAGCGGAAGCGAGTTGCATAATTCACCTAAGTGATGTAAACAGCACGCTCTTGCGTAACGTGTAACGTACAAGATTTTACCTGACCCGACAATAAACATGGGTTTACGTACAATATTTTTCATTATCCATTTCACTCATCTTCTATCAGTAACGTTCTTTTACTAACAAAAGCTAGGTTAGGTAGGAAAATACTTTAAAGCATAATAATAACATTCAAGCGCACAGCTGATTTCTAGCGTTGAACATCGTTGACTCCATAGAGTTATATTTTTTAAGTTAAGCACTCAATGTTATTTAAATGGGTTTCTTTACATCACCGAGTGAGTTTTTGATACTTTACATCACTCGAGAAGTAAGGAAGTTGTATACATCACGCTTGGAATAGGGAAGTTTAACATGGCGGGTTAGGTAAATCAATTTAAATTATTATTTACTACACAAATTATTTGTAATGTAAAACATTGTTCACCACTCGGAGCAAAAGTATATTATTTATGGTACTTAAATTGTTTTATAGTACGTAGCAGTATAGTATTTTATTAGTTTATTAGTTGCTTGTTGCACTGTTCTACACACTGCTCAAGCTCTACAGCTCATTAAGTGGCATCCTGTCCACACACTGTTGATATATACTGAATTCAGGGTGTCTAGTTTATTTCCATTATAAAATTCAAGACTAATTCCAAACTTTTCAAGACTAATTCCAGATTTTTCAAGACTAGTTTTTTCAACAATTAGTGCGTGTTGATACCAAAATGTATCGATTCTCGATTCTTGATACCGATTCCAATTTTTATAGCTTAACCAAATTTTCTGAATAATATTACACCAACCCCTGTCTTTGTCATAAAGTAGTATTATGATAATGTGGTGTTTTCAAGTAAAGAAATAATGCAGAAATAACAAATTCTAACTAGCAAATTTGTTTTTTTTTATCATGAAATCTTCCACGTACCGTACGTTTAGACATCATCATTGACTGCAGCGGTTACAGAAACGTGATCGTCGTTGTCCGCGATCACAGCAAAATCATGAACATTTCCCGCGGCCTTGAAGACATCAATGACATCATCGTCGTCTCCAGCTGTCTCAGAAACGTCATCGTCATCGTCCGCGATCGCGGACAAAATCATGAACATTTTCCGCGGCCGTGTAGACATCATCGTCGTCTCCCGCGGTCACGGAAACGTCATCGTCATCTCCCGCGGTCACGGAAACGTCATCGTCGTCGTCCGCGATCGCGAGAAACTCATGAACATTTCCCGCGGCCGAGCAGATATCATCGTCGTCTCCCGTGGTCACGGAAACGTCATCGTTATCTCCCGCGGTCACAGAAACGTCATCGTCATCTCCCGCGATCGCGACAAAATCATGAACATTTCCCGCGGCCGAGCAGATATCATCGTCGTCTCCCGCGGTCACGGAAACATCATCGTCATCTCCCGCGGTCACGGAAACGTCATCGTCGTCGTCCGCGATTGCGGCAAAATCATGAACATTTCCCGCGGCCGTGTAGACATCATCGTCGTCTCCCGCGCTCACGGAAACGTCATCGTTGTCGTCCGCGATCGCGGCAAAATCATGAACATTTCCCGCGGCTGTTTAGACATCACCGTCATCTCACGCGGTCACGGAAATGTTATCGTCATCGTCCGCGATCACGGCAAAATCATGAACATTTCCCGCGGCCGTGTAGACATCATCGTCCTCTCCCACGGTCACGGAAACGTCATCGTCATCTCCCGCGGTCACGGAAACGACATCGTCGTCGTCCGCGATCGCGACAAACTCATGAACATTTCCCGCGGCCGAGCAGATATCATCGTCGTCTCCCGCGGACACGGAAACGTCATCGTTATCTCCCGCGGTCACAGAAACGTCATCGTCATCTCCCGCGATCGCGACAAAATCATGAACATTTCCCGCGGCCGAGCAGATATCATCGTCGTCTCCCGCGGTCACGGAAACATCATCGTCATCTCCCGCGGTCACGGAAACGTCATCGTCGTCGTCCGCGATTGCGGCAAAATCATGAACATTTCCCGCGGCCGTGTAGACATCATCGTCGTCTCCCGCGCTCACGGAAACGTCATCGTCGTTTCCCGCGGTCACGTAAACGTCATCGTCGTCGTCCGCGATCGTGACAAAATCATGAACATTTCCCGCGGCCGAGCAGATATCATCGTCGTCTCCCGCGGTCACGGAAACGTCATCGTAGTCTCCCGCTGTCACGGAAACGTCATCGTCGTCTCGGAAACGTCATCGTCGTCGTCCACTATCGCGGCAAAATCGTGAACATTTCCCGAGGCCGTGTAGACATAATCATTGGCTTTTGTGGTTACGTAAACGCAAGACGACGATCGCGGCAAAATCATGAAAATTCCCGACTTTGAAATCAAATTTAAGACTAAATCCCGACTTTCAAGACCATTTTGAAATTCAATACTAATTCCCGACTTTCCCGATTTTCCCGACTACTAGACACCCTGTGAATTGTGGCATGGTGCCACTATTTCGAGTGTAAGCTGGAGCGAGAATTGGCAACGTAGCATTAGGAAAGTTATAGTTCCGGCGGACGGCGCGAGGCGCGCTAGCTACCTGTATGGTTTCGTGTTCCACAATTCGGTGTGTACCTGCGCTACTTAAACTCACATCAACGAGTTCAAAAATACTCAATTGTGGCATGTGATGTTTAAACGACGTAATAATGCTGGAAAACCTCAAAAATGATCGAATTAGCTGTGGCACCCTGAAAAAGGTGCCACAATTTTTGAAGGTGCCACAGTACGGCCGTGTGCCTGTGAAGGATGCCACTATTCGGTGAATACAAACACACACACACACATATATATATATATTAAAATAAAAATCAAAAACATATTTAACAAAGTACCCTTTTAGTAATTATTTTATTTTTCATGACAACATGTTTCGGAACTAAGTCCATTATCAAGTCATTTTTACCATAACCTCATTCTTTAAACTAACAAAATTAAAAATGTAATCATATGTAAAAATAATAAAATATAAACTATGTTAACTAAATCTTAAAAAATTTTGGTATTAATTTTTCACTATACTATATGAATGTTTTTCTTTTCTTCCTTAGTTTTTCAATTTTATCGTAGATAGGTTGGTTTAATTTTGGAATCATTGTGTTAAGTATGTTGTTGGGGTCCTTTTTGTTGTGTATATAAATATTTAGCTCTTCTTTTACATTAAGTTTCTCACGTTCTTTTTCGTATTCTAAAATTGTTAGATTTTCGACAGTTATCGCGTTCACGGATGTATATCAATTAATCAATCAAATATTCTTTATTCATAAAGTTTAGACGAATAGCGTCATTATACTAACATAAACAAAAAATTATAAACTAAATAATTAAAATCATTCACAAAGGATGTATATAGTAAAACTAAAAATAAATGCTGTAACTTTAAAAATTCACAAAATCTTAGAAGGTAAAATTCACGTCAGAAGGTAGTGTATCTGGAATTCAAATGGTCGTTTCGAGATTACAATTTAAAAATTCTTTGATAGAATAAAGTGGGTTTCTTATCAATAAGTCTTTTAGTAGGCTTTTGTATCTGTTTGTAAAATTTTCTTTTTTAATTGAAATAGGTAATTTTTGAAGACATTTTAATCCTGCATATGATGGTTTTTTTTGTATAGAATTCTAAATTATGTCTAGGAAGGTTAATTTGAAAGCGTGTGTTTTATTTACTTGCAGTGGATAATGGATAAAATTGTTTTGCAAAAATTATTGTCTCATAAATATACAAACTGTAAACTGTTAATACACCCAATTCAGGAAAGATATTTTTCACTGAATCTGTTCTTTTTAATTTCATGATCACTCTAATAGCTTTTTCTTGTTTTATAAGTATTTTATCCAAATTCGCCTTAGTTGTTGCTCCGTAAATGGCGATTCCATAGGATATGTGGGAATGAATTAGAGAATAATAGATTATCCTAAGAGTTTCCAAGTTGCAAACCTTGGACATCAGACGCAAGGCATGAATGCCAGGTGATAATTTATTTACTAGTTACTACATAGTTTATGTGATCCCAAGATAGATTTTTATCAATGACCAGTCCCAGAAACTTTGTTTGGTTTACCTGACCAATTTTGTCTGTTTTTATAAAAATACTAGCTGGCCCGACAGACGTCGTCCTGTCCTATTGTGGTTTTATGTCACATGCTCGTTCATTTTCAAGATGAGCTCGTTCGCATGGCTCAATCACGTCATGGTTGAAGTTCGTTCGCTACGCTCACTCACCTTTAGGTTGGAGCTCGTTCGCTGCGCTCACTTGCCTTCAGGTTAGCTCGTTCGCTACGCTAACTCGCCTCTAGGTTGAAGTTCGTTCGCTACGCTCACTCACCTTTTGGTTGCAAATTAACTGTTCTCATAAATTAAAAATAAATATAGTGCTGCACCCTGTTGGTAAACCTATTAACTTTTTAATGCTATTGAACATCACAGAATCAAATTGTTTAGTTGCACCAGCTGTTAAAATTCTTTAATTCCATTTAAATATGAGTACTTATAAGGTTAACATGGGAAACTCCAGAGCCACTGGGGCGGAGCCCTATTGACGGATCTGCACCAAACTTCACACAAACCATCCTTGAATAATGCTTAATAATGCCTGAAAGTTTCATTACAATCTGTCGAGTGGTGTTGGAGTCCATAAAGGACAAACATACAAATATACAAATATACAAACATACAAATATACAAGTATACAAACATACATTGAATTTTATATATATATAGATAGGTTCAAATTTAATGCTGTTATTGATTGTTTAGTTGAAAAGGATATTGGATTTGATTTTGTTGTGCTGATAAGCAGATTTCTTTCATCCAAAAACTTTTTTATAGATAGAAGACTCCTGTATGAGGATTTTTCAATTATTAAATTGGATTTTCCTGAAAACAAAACATTTGTAAGGTACCAAATTTTAAGGGGGGTAAAAATGTACTACGAATAAATGAACACCAGAACTTACCCGATTTTTAACCACAATAGGCTACTCCTGGGCCTATGTGTTGGCCATAGCCTGGGCTATAGGCCAAAGAACGTAGGCCTATTTTTATTCACAGTGAAGTATACAAACACATCCACAACTACATATTTATTCATAATAGCACTTCGTTTCACATAATAAAGTTAAACCGGCCGATTTTACAGATATTCAACGACGCCGACGACAAAACCTAAAACTGGTGTTTGTTGATTGACGATGACAGACGATAACTAGACCAAATCCCCGATCAGCTGTTTGCTAGTTTCTGAAATCGCCACCGCAGCGCTTGAGCCGCGGCCGAGGAAACCGGGATTTGAGCCGGACAAGAATTATTCGCTGTTCGACCGTCGACTCGTTCACGAGAAGCCTCTTCGCGCAACGAAACTAACTTCGCCATACGATATTGATTCAGGTTAGCTACGTTTTCAGACTTTCCTACTTTCATTTAAATATTCTTTTTAGCGAATTTCCCTATAGGGAATAAGCTATTAACCAAAGAAATAATACTCTTGAGACAGAAAATTACGTCAGAATAAATTGTTCTTACCGTGTACGTAGTAGACTAGATTTCCCAATACTGTTATGTACATAAAACGATGCTGGCGACCATAACCTCTTGAATTATTCTCCCAAGTGGAGGTGTTTAGGGATAATCTAAGCAAAACTACGACGAAAAACGAATTTAAACTATAAAATAATCAAATGTATTTCTCATTAATGTTTTCATGACAAGGAACAATATTGGACACAAAACAGACAGCTGATAGTAAAAACAACATTCATATCATCTGTATGACTATTACAAATAAATAGAAAAGGCAGGCATTTTCAACAACAACTAAAACAATAAAATTCACGTTCAATTCTCGGTTTCCCAGTACCCAACTGTGGATCAAGTTTTCACATAAATTATTAACATATTGAAAAATACAAGAGATTATAAAAATTGGACAATAAAACACTATGAGTGGCTCATTTAACTATATATTCTTTGAATAACTGACCTGCCACTACCGATGGCTGGCAGAGCCAGAGACTTGATGTTTCGCTGATCAGCTACTGTGAGACAGTTGTGTACGGCTTTCTCCAGCTTGTCCATAGAATCTGCTTCATTGAAGCTAGGCAAGTTGATGTGAATCACCCAACGAGCCGTAAAATTATGGCCTGGGCAAACCACCGCTGCCAAACCAGATCAAAGTATAAAATGTTGAGCTTTCTTTTTTACAGTGGCAATGAATCTAACATTTTATATCTAACATCATGTTGAAAGTTCAAGATCAATCCACTTGCTACATGTTGTATACATGTTCTCAGAATAAGGTTGGTTGGATTCTATTACTGGTCAATGTTACCTTCAATTTTTTTGTCAAGATTTAGAATTTTTTTAAACAGTCGATTTGAGTAATGATTTTGGTTTAGTAATTGGACTGTTAGCCACAACTAAAACTTAAGATATCAATAGATCACACCAAAGAACTGTATATGGTAAATTTAACAATAACCAGTGGGTAAATATTATTGTATTTCATACTCGAGACTATTAATTAATCTGATCATGTAGAAAACAATATGTTTTTTAAAGCCATATTCAGCTATGTCCACACTCGTTTTTGTGTGCGCCAAGTGCATTCCTCTTAGCAAATGCCTTGACGCAGATGGACGCAAGTAACGCATGTGTCAAGGCATGTCCGAAATGAGTCAGAAGAAGCTCTATTCCATAGCGCAAAACTATCCACCAGCCTTCGATTTCTGTGTGTTTTCAACTTGCAACTGCTTTCCATTTTTGACTAGTCGTCCGTGTTGTAGTTGTTTGGAGTAACATGAATAACAAAGAAACCGTAGAATTCATAGAAGATTATCGCTCTCATGTGTGTTTGTGAGAAATACGGAGTAATCAATAAAAAATAATAAAATTTTACTAAATAGGTATATTAAATCATGAAAATTATGTTGCATTAAGAAATAAATAAAATAAAATAATACAGGAAAATTACAAGTTTTATACTATAACACTCTTTCGTCCACAATGTAGGCCTTGATTTCCTTCCTTTCTTATGTTTTTGAAATTTCCTTAACACTAAATATGCCGTACTAATTCCTCCCAACAGAATAGCTTGGTCCTCATCCATCTAGGAAAAGACATCTAAAAAGTGAAGCATGAGTGTGGACAGCTGAAACAACACATGCCTTGATGGATGTTGAATTGAATATTGAATCAAATGTTGAATGGCACGTTGAAATTAAAAGTGCACGAGTGTGGACATAGCCTTTGATGTTTAAGACTTCTGTTGACAGCAATAGTTTAAACATTTTGTAACTCAAGTGTTAACATGGCTTAAATACAAGTACTGTAAACATAAGTTTTCAGCACCTTGTAAAATACTCAAGTTCTGTTGTGGAGACTAAAAACTACCGTTCTTAAAATTGTTGCAAACTTTTGTTTAAAACTTGAGTAGTCAACTCCAGTGTAAACTTAAATGCTTAAATAATATTTTTTCATAAGGCATACATTTTACTATAGATAGAACATACTCTCTAAGTAGATTTTTCATCCTTATAGAACAGCTGAAGCAAATTTGATTGTTGGTTCTGTACGCCCAACTGTAGAGGTTGTGTTTTGTGTACAATTTGTTTCTTGTTATTTCAGTAAATTAAAACCTCATTTAACCAAATAAAACTATATAATCATAAACAATAACTGGTCTCCTAGTTAATAACAAAATAGTAAAGCACAAATCATGAATATAACCCTAAAATAATAGAAACAAAATTTTGTCCATCCCAGCCATCAGTGATAACATACATAAACTAGATACAAAAAACAAGCTTCTTAATTATTTACAATGGAATGAGGAGTCTACTTGTGTTGCTTAGTCTAAGATTTTACCTTCAGCTGTATCCAAATTGCCATGCGTCTGTTTGAGTGAATGCACCTCCTATAACAAATTATATTTGGCAAAATTATGCAGATAAAAGATCAAACTAGTTCTCATTCATGAACTTAATAAATAGGTGATGTGTATGCAAACTTCAACATAGAGAAATTGAATAGGTGACTTGAATAATGGTGCAAGTGGATGCAAGGCAATGAAAGAAGAGCTTGTCAGTTAGCATCAATATGGTAAATTTTATAATTATAGTTAAAATAAAAATAATCATATTAAAAGGCAACACAGAAGACTCTCTACAATATGGAAGGTAGTGCCACATTAATGACAACATCGGATTAATGTGGGTCATAAAAATAAGTCTCTAAAGGATGTAAATAGTAAAATATTCATTTTATCAAATTTCACAGTGTCAAATAACTTATAATAACTAGGGGTGCACTGATGAAGTTGGTACAGTAGGATTCTGGCCTAATTATCGCAATTGGTTCGGTACAGCCTTCAATAATTAATTTCATTCAATTAACTATCATAGTCAAAAGGTATTTTTTTCAAGTCTAGTCAAAAAGTACAACTAACGAGACCAAATGGATTTGCATAGTTGTCACTCAATGTGAGCAGACCAGACGACAAGCAGACATGATGTAAGCAAGAATTGTTTAGTTGGGTTATCAAAAGAATATTATATATAAATACATTAGCAGTATAATTATATTTGTTGTTTCATTATATTCCCTTGTTCACCAATAAATAATAAGAAACATGGATACGATCAATTTGCAGATAATGATGCAAAACACTGTAGCCTAGCAGCCGATAAAGTCAGCTACGAGGTGAAGAGGTTAGAACTACAATACACAGTCTGTATTTCCTTAACGGCGGGACATATTTCCTTAAGTGGGTCCTCAATGTTTTTCTTATAGAAATTTATTTCACCGACAACCTGTTTCACCCCAATCGCAAGAGACGTTGATGAAATCTGCAAGACCGCAAAAGATCTTTGCAATTTCGCCGTAGGAGTTGTCACTCACTATTTATTTGCGATGGCACAAGATTTTATTGCGACCCCGGGAGTCGAAGATCATGTCCTCGCAAACTTGGAAAATTTGTACGATTTCTACTTCATCGCAGAATACAAAGAGGATGACTCCGTGACCACGCAAGATGTTCACTATTCTTCTGCGACTATCAGGACATTCATGATTCCACCGCGATCGGAGGAGACAAATATGACGTATCCACACTCACGCAAGATGGTCACTATTCCTCCGCGGCCACATGAGTCGTTAATGATTACAACGCAATTGGAGGAGATAGAGATTGCGTTTCTCGCGCAAGATGTTAAATATATTTATCGGCGGCACTAAAGAAAACGCTTAAAATGTGGACCTGATTAAAGATTTTGTATAAACCGATTATAGTAAATTAATAAATAAATTTTAAATTATTTATTTAAAACTAACTGATTTGTATCCATTGCTCGAAGGTCAACATTTTATACTCAACCCGAAAAGAATTTAAAATGCGCCGACCTAAGCCCCATAATATTATTATTTTAAAAAATAATATACTCATTTATTAGCTAGTCTCCAAGGTCTTTTTGCCGATCAGATTTTGGAAACATAGGGTCAATTCATCAAGTTATTGAAGCGAAACCACATGTATTTCTAAAACTTGAAGTTCCAACCTTTGAAGAAACAGAATATAGAGGGGCCTCTCTGGTGAGAGCTGCCGGGGGCCTCATCGATTCTAAATACGGCACTGATAATCCCATAGTCTATTTTATAATTCTCTTTAAATGGACAGTGTAATAATAAAATTCAATTTAAATCTTTTTCATAAAATAATTTTAAATACACGCTAATAACCGGACCAGTATTACTGTAGAAATTGTGGAACATTTCCAATTAATATTAATTCTATACTAGCAACAGAGCCCGTTGTGGTTAAATACAACGGAACGGTCTCTAGTATCTAAAAGTAGTAAGTAGTACAGTACAATGGTTATGAAATCCATACACCACTTAACTCACTAATATTAATGGTACAGATTAAGCACATAACACACTTTAAACACAAATGCAAATTGTTAACAACAACATTTAATCAAACAAAAATAAGTTTAATAACAATATAACAATAAGCTGTTAAATTATTATCACATGTTTCGTATGATTAGATTATGCATACTGGTAAACCAACTGTTGCAATCGATAAAAAATATTGGTTTTTCTTTTCCGAGTCGGGTTTTTAGCTTTTCTACCAGACCGTTTTTCATAATTTTGGCCTTAAACTAAAGGTATGGACACACCACAGATTCGCCATCAAGCATCGGCATTCATTTTTACATATATATTTCGAATTTCGAGCTATGCACAAACTACCTCCCTGTACATTTCTTGTAGGAGTTAAATTTGGGTTTTTTTCTAGTTCGTTTGGCTCTTCTACCCAACCGATTTTCGGCTCTTCTACCCAACCGATTTTCATAATGTTAGTCTTAAAATAAACTATGCAAGCACATATTTGTCATCAAGCATCATCATTAATTTATCTAATGTATGACTCGACAAAAAAATATAAATTAGATTTTTTTACTTCAATTGAAGATGTATTCCAGCAGTTCTAATTACATTACCCTATTGGTTTTGGTCTAAAAACCTTTAGTGAAATACCAGCTTTCATTTGAGCTATTGATTATTAAGATCGGACTACCTGCACACTGCTGAATCACGAATCAACAATAATTATAATTGTTTTAGTATTTATTGCAATCAATGATACGTAACTCATTTTTCATTTAAGTTATTTTACATGTCTTGGTCTTAAAATACTTCTAGAAGTAAACTAAAGGCTTTCATTTGAGATATTGATAGTTTTAATCAGTTAAGTTTAAGATACTGTATCGCTCAATCAAAAAAAATAAATTTGATTAAATATTAGATCCGGAATTTAATTACTTTTAGATATATTTACTCAATTCTAAATTATGTTATCCTTTTTTTTTACCTAAGAACCCTCAGTGAAATACCAGTTTCCATTTGAATTATTTATTATTGATTGGACGTACCTAAAGCACACTGCTAAATCACTAACAACCCAAATTGTTCAAAAAATGGAGTTATTTATCATCGATTTATAGTCAACGATCTTGCAGTTTTACCCTCCCTGATGCAGCAAACCTAAGTACTTGTTAAACTAATTCTATTTAAATCGGGAATAAATAAATCCAATCTGTCAAATGGAAATTCGCTTAGTCTCCAGGTTTGCTGCGGCGGGGGTATTTCATCATTACTACATACCTCACCAAAAGCTGTCTGCGACGAGTCACTGGTTGGCACAAATAGTGAGGTTGCTCAGGGCTTTACTTATTGTTATCTGGCGGATAAAAGCACCAAATTTGACATGAAGCTACCTTAGGATACTAATAAATTTTAGCCTAGGAGCCTACTGGAGTTCTTAAAAATTTTCAAAAAATCACGTGGGAATATATATTTACGAGGAACTACTACTACGAATAATAAAAACTAGTAAACACGTTGCTCGAAATCGAGCAATTGCAAAGAAGTAAAGTAGTTATTTAAAATAAAAAACAAATAAAAGCCATCATAATTTTCAATGAGTTTAAAAGACGTTGAATTGAAAAATAAATAACAGCAATTAAATTATACAGCTGATCAAAATGTAAACAATTACGTCCTTCATAAGGATAACATGGGAACTTAAACAGCCACTGGGGCAGAGCCCAAGAGACTTTTTCAAAAATGTAAGGTGAGTTTGCAAATCTACGCGACACGCTCTTTCCAATGAGACGTCAATGGATAAAATCGGTTAAGAAATGGCGGAGGAGTTTAACCGACAAAGTTTCATGTAGCGTATTAATTATATAGATAAACTAGATTTTATGATGTTGTGTTGCAGAATTTGTATTAGATTTAATTAGTGAAGGGTAGGTACCACTTTTTCAATGTAGGTTTCGGTATCAGTTCCTAACTAAAATCGGTTCTCGGTTTTGGTACCATCGGTACCTCATTTTAAATTATGCTACTTAACTGTTTTATTTGAAAAAACAAAATATCCATATACCAATTTTAAAAACTGATTATTTTTCATTACTGTTGGTTGGTTATATTAAGGGATTAAGAAAATAAAACTTGAGGCTATTTGTACAAACAAAACTTTGACAACCAAACAAATTCAAATCAAAACAATAACCATACCTGAAGTGTTAAATATAGGCCTATTTGTGGAAGTGATTCACTGTTAAACCAATAAATTTAACTAAATATTTAGAAGGAAGTAATTTTGAGTCATTTTGTACCTATAAATTGCATTAGGTTAATTTTAAGCTCCATTATTAAGGGAAATTTAGAACTTAGTACAAAAGTATTTATATGGAAAGGACGTTTTGAACTTAACTTTTTAGAAAATAGGACTTAGAACATATTCATTTGAGGTCTACAGAGTTACAGGCTTGTTGAAAAAATGATTTAACAAAAGTTTGGTTTGGGATGATGGTTTTTTGTAGGCTTAGTGCCTGTACCGGGTGTATTGTGGGTTTAGGTAAAAAGTAGGGATGGACGGGATTGAATTTTTAGTTCGGGACGGGACGGGACGGGATTTTTATTTCCTTCCCGATTTTCGGGACGGGACGGGACGGGATTTTTTTCCGTGCATAAAAAGAAAGTACTGTATTGCAGTTACCAAAAAAAGACATACGAAATCAATTTTTACCATTTGTGGCACTGATCTATAAAAACCAAAAAATGGGTAACAATTTCCAGGTACCTATAGTAACTTGTGACTCGCGGGTCACGGGGTTATCGTCTGTATGACTCACGGTCACGGCGAGATCGTCGTCATGACTCGCGATCACGGCGCGATCGTCGGTATGACTCGCGGTCACGACGCGATCGTCGTCATGACTCGCGGTCACGGCGCGATCGTCGGTAGGACTCCGCGGTCACGGCGCGATCGTCGGTATGACTCCGCGGTCACGGGGTTATCGTTGGTATGACTCGCGGTCACGGCATGATCGTCGGTATGACTCGCGAACACGGCTCGATCGTCAGCATGACTCCGCGGTCACGGCGCGATCGTCGTCATGACTCGCGGTCACGGCGCGATCGTCGGTATGACTCGCGGTTACGGCGCGATCGTCGGTAGGACTCCGCGGTCACGGCGCGATCGTCGGTATGACTCCGCGGTCACGGGGTTATCGTTGGTATGACTCGCGGTCACGGCATGATCGTCGGTATGACTCGCGAACACGGCTCGATCGTCGTCATGACTCGCGGTCACGGCGCGATCGTCGGTATGACTCCGCGGTCACGGGGTTATCGTTGGTATGACTCGCGGTCACGGCATGATCGTCGGTATGACTCGCGAACACGGCTCGATCGTCAGCATGACTCCGCGGTCACGGCGCGATCGTCGTCATGACTCGCGGTCACGGCGCGATCGTCGGTATGACTCGCGGTCACGGCATGATCGTCGGTATGACTTGCGGTCACGGCGCGATCGTCGGTAGGACCTCGCGGTCACGGCGCGATCGTCGGTATGACTCCGCGGTCACGGCGCGATCGTCGGTATGACTCGCGGTCACAGCGCGATCGTCGGTATGACTCGCGGTCACGGCGCGATCGTCGTCATGACTCCGCGGTCACGGCGCGATCGTCGTTATGACTCGCGGTCACGGCATGATCGTCGGTATGACTTGCGGTCACGGCGCGATCGTCGGTAGGACCTCGCGGTCACGGCGCGATCGTCGGTATGACTCCGCGGTCACGGCGCGATCGTCGGTATGACTCGCGGTCACAGCGCGATCGTCGGTATGACTCGCGATCACGGCTCGATCGTCAGCATGACTCCGCGATCACGGCGCGATCGTCGTTATGACTCGCGGTCACGGCGCGATCGTCGTTATGACTCGCGGTCACGGCATGATCGTCGGTATGACTTGCGGTCACAGCGCGATCGTCGGTATGACTCGCGATCACGGCTCGATCGTCAGCATGACTCCGCGATCACGGCGCGATCGTCGTTATGACTCGCGGTCACGGCATGATCGTCGGTATGACTTGCGGTCACGGCGCGATCGTCGGTAGGACCTCGCGGTCATGGCGCGATCGTCGGTATGACTCCGCGGTCACGGCGCGATCGTCGTCATGACTCGCGGTCACGGCGCGATCGTCGGTATGACTCGCGGTCACGGCGCGATCGTCCGTAGGACTCCGCGGTCACGGCGCGATCGTCGGTATGACTTCGTCTCCTGCGTTCGCGGACCTATCGCTCGCAATAACGGCGTTATCGGCACTCGCGAAGCGGAAAAATCGCCGACGATCGGACCAAATCCCGTCCCGAAAAATTCCCGAGTCAAATGTAATCCCGTCCCGATAATCGGGAATATTTTTTTCCCGAAAAATTCCCGAAATTTCGGGACCCGTCCATCCCTAGTAAAAAGTGCTTGTAGACCCCCCACCTCTAGAGCATATTAAATAATATAATTTATTTCGCAAATCTGTTGTTTGCTTTATCAGTTTTAAAATACCTCCAAACTTGGGAAGCCATTATCAAGAATTTCAACAACTTATAGTAGGCCTACTTCTACATTTTTCTGATAAACTTTCACTTCTTTTTACAGACAAAACAAGTTTAACCATTCACATCAATATATAAATTTTATTTAAGAAATCTGACAAAAACAAAGGCCCTTTCTTCAGTTTTGATGAAACTAGATAGACAACGTTAAACAACATTTAAACTTCCTCACCTCATCGTTTGGGAAAGAGAAAGACAAATACAAAATGAAGTACGAACCACAGAACTTATAAACAATAACAAAAAAGCCCTTTTTGGTTTGCTGAATGAAGGCTTGGCTGTTTGTCATATTGCCATAGTCTCATCCATGAATAAATCAATTTTACCCGTTAACTTGAAATTTGCAATACTAATCTTGCGCAATGCACATTGTTACCATTTATCGCAGTGGTTACATATCAAATGCAATGCAATATGATTTGTCGAAACCATGAGTACCCCAACATTTAACCATTGGACATACAAATATTAATTCAACCACTGACTGGACTGGACTGAGTCAAACAGTTAGAGTGAACTTGACTGAGTTTGAGGTTCGAGTCGGACATTCAGTGCTGTATATGTTGCTTCTGTATTTCCATAGTTTGTACAAAACAAAGTCAAATAAAGAAATATATGAATAAAATAAAATAATTTTTTAGTAACTATTATTAACCTTTCCGATTTTTTGTGGAGACCAACTTCCGATATTTAGGAAGTTAGTATTTTTTTTAAAAAAGATTAACTTCCAATATATCGGCAGTTTAAATCAACAATTAACTCAAAACAAAACCAAAAAATAAAATAAAATGTTGGTAAATTCAGAAAATTTAAAAAGATCTAGAATAGCATGCAAGAAATGTTTAAGAGGGCTGATATTAAAAAGTTATATCATTTTTCTATAACATTGAAGAAACTGTTAAAAGTGCCCTGGTCCTGAGCAGCGTGTCATATACTATAGGGTTGGTCTCTAAAGGGTTAATGTTACTAATAATAAACATCAGATTAGGAAAGGATGGTTTTCATGTAAAGTAGAACCTCTTTAATCCCGTAATCCGAACGCCTCATTGAACTGTACTCTAGACACATTACAGTAGTTATATATTGTATACGTACGCACCGTAATTGTTTCTATTGTTATGTACAGTCATGATTATTCAAACTATGTTTACTACTGTATTAAATAAACACTGTATTTTACTTCATAAAGAATTTTTTCACTTTTCCTGTAACAATTAAGAGCCATTTTAGCTATAATTATGTAAAAACAACAATATGTTCTGTAATTCAAACTATACAATAACCTGAACTACCCCCAGTCCCAATTAGTTCGGATTAAAAAGGTTTTACTGTAGTGTCATAATTTTGTTGAGTCAAAATAAATTATTTATTTGATCAAGTCTTTATTAAGCTTGCCTTCTGTCTTCTGCTTGAAGATGGTGGAGCAATTGATGTTGATGATTGCACCACCCTATCAGCTGACGATAAAGACGACAACTTGACCAACTAACACTGACGTAATCATCCTATAGCCTACTATGGATAGTATTTTATGATAAATATGCCCTTTCAAATAGTCTTAAGTGAAATAATCATATTGGTTGGCAATTTTAATTTCAATAATGAATAAATACAAATTTAACCCATTAACTTGGTACCAAAGGTATTGATATCGACATTTCACCATCGATTCTCGGTCCCGGTACTTTTCCCAAGAACCAGTGGAACCGACATTTGACATTAAATACCGACCCATCACTAGATTTAATATTTATACCGCACACTGTCCACAGACATTAAGCAAATGTCATAGGTCTGTAAACAACTGTTTTTAATTTTTAGCACACAATTAATGTTGCGTTCTATTGTTGTATTTTGTTGATGTTATATGTTATGTTTTGCGGTATACCAATGTGATTACTACCACTTTCAGCTAATTGTTGACTTGTATATTTTGTCTTCTATTTCATATGGCTTTGTGTATAAAAATTATATTACAAAATTCATGTAACATAGCAGTTCATCTCTTGAAGTTAACAAATCAGTACAGAACATCCCTCAGAAAAGGTAAGATTGCATCCGTATTCACTCCTTGTTTGTATTGAGAAAATTGCATGCCATCCAAACATATTTAAAGAAAAGTAAGTTAATCTTTGAATAAATGCTTAAATTGCATTTTACCACCTAGCTAAAACCTAATTTAAATCTAGTGAAATAAAGATTGTAATATTGAAAATATCTAGGGACCGAGCTTTGCTAAGGTTAAAGTAACAGGATTCCTTTTCTAATTTCTGTAACAGTTTTTAGTACAGTATTATCAATCTTTATAGTGAAATCAATGTCGTATTATTGAAAATATCTGGGGATTGAGCTTTGCTAGGGTTAAAGTAACAGGATTTATTTTCTATGTAACAGTTTGTATTATCAATCTTCATTCAACATTGAAACTTGCCATGTGATTCTTACATTGACATATCGTCAGATGGTTTCATCTAATGTCTCAAGTTATTTTATTTTAATTTGAAACTCCATTAGACTAACGATACAATTTTCAAATTTTAATTTTATATGAGTTTTTTAGCAAAAAACAAGTTTTCTTAAGGTATTAGTTTTCACCAATCGATTTTCTAGTCCCAAAAGCACCTAGTCCCAAACTTTCAGCGAAATCCTTCCTCTGGATATCGAGATAAATTTTGCAAACAAACAGGCATTGCTCAATGCTCGTATTAGAGAATTGGATACTATTCTTTGCAGGGTGACTCGTTTCCAATATGAAAATTTTTACCAGATTATTCGGGAGTTTAAAACAAGTGATACTGTACGCGTCGTTGACCTGTATGATTAAGTAAATACTAACTAATAAAATGTCATTTAGTAAATATGTCTTAAAAAAAAATCATTATTACAAAAGAACAATGGAAATGGAAGATCAATAGAAAGGAGGCCTACAGAAATTGGAATGCAAATAGATATAAATGTTGAAATATGATACCAACAGTCCATACCAAATTTTAAGTCAATTGGTTTTACCATTTTTGCGCAATGTCCAGTACAGGTTTGTTGGATTAGGAACAAGAGTATTAAAATACCATAAGGTACCTTCATAGCAAATTTAATGCTTTTATCCGTCAGGTAACGGTAATTACACTAAGCCACCTCACAAAAAAGTGAGTTGCTCTCACTCAGTATCTTATAAATACCCCTGCCGCAACAAACCTGCCGACTAAGCGAATTTCCATTTGCCTGAATTGATTTTCAACTAAATGTATTTAATTGAGGTTTTATGTATCTAGGCTTGCTGCTACAGTGAGGGTAAAAAAGTGTTTTTTTAGTAAAAAAATAATAATTTAGTAGGATAAAATAAATAAATTTACATGTTTTTTATCAAAATAAAATATATCCATAAACAAGCCAACTACAATATTTTTTTACAATATTCTCCATAAGAATAACATGTAAATTGCAAGTGAAAATATTTTTGAATTTTCTCCGTAACAGTCATCTTACAAAAACATTTTGATATTCTAAATTATTAGTATTTTAAGCTCTTTAAAAAGGTCTGGAGAAAAATTGATATATTTTGTGTTTATAGGGTCAAAACTTAGAAAAACCAATTTTTACCCCGTAAACCCCCCAAACCTCATTCCCATGGTCCGATCATGCTGGTTCGCTAACTCATTCAAATTTATCCCGCCGCCTTACACCTTCAAACCAAATTTCATCAAAATCGTACAAAAATTATTCAAGTTATCGTGTTCACAGACATATATAAATAAATAAATATATATATATATTAGGGATGGACGGGTCCCGAAATTTCGGGAATTTTTCGGGAAAAAAATATTCCCGATTATCGGGACGGGATTACATTTTAATCGGGAATTTTTCGGGACGGGATTTGGTCCGTTCGTCGGCGATTTTGCCGCTTCGCTAGTGCCGATGACGCCGCTATTGCGAGCGATAGGTCCGCGAACGCAGGAGACGAAGTCATTTCGACGATCACGCCGTGACCGCGGAGTCCTACCGACGATCACCCCGTGACCGCGGAGTCATACCGAAGATCGCGCCGTGACCGTGGAGTCCTACCGACGATCGCGCCGTGACCGTGGAGTCCTACCGACGATCGCGCCGTGACCGTGGAATCCTACTGACGATCGCGCCGTGACCGCGAGTCATACCAACGATCGCGCCGTGACCGCGGAGTCCTACCGACGATCGTGCCGTGACCATGGAGTCCTACCGACGATCGCGCCGTGACCGCGGAGACATGCCGACGATCATGCCGTGACCGCGAGTCATACCGGCGATCACCCCGTGACCGCGGAGTAATACCGACGATCGCGCCGTGACCGTGGAGTCCTACCGACGATCGCGCCGTGACCGTGGAGTCCTACCGACGATCACGCTGTGACCGCGAGTCATACCGACGATCACGACGTGACCGCGGAGTCATACCGACGATCACGACGTGACCGTGGAGTCCCACCGACGATCGCGCCGTGAGCATGAGTCATACTGACGATCATGCCGTGACCGCGAGTCCTACCGACGATCACCCCGTGACCGCGGAGTCATACCGAAGATCGCGCCGTGACCGTGGAGTCCTACCGACGATCGCGCCGTGACCGTGGAGTCCTACCGACGATCGCGCCGTGACCGTGGAATCCTACTGACGATCTCACCGTGACCGCGAGTCACAAGTTTCTATAGGTACCTGTATATTGTTACCCATTTTTTTGGTTTTTATAGATCAGTACCACAAACGGTAAAAATTGATTTTGTATGTCTTTTTTTGGCAACTGCAATACTCAAGACTTTAATGCACAGGAAAAATCCCGTCCCGTCCCGTCCCGAAAATCGGGAAGGAAATAAAAATCCCGTCCCGTCCCGTCCCGAACTAAAAATTCAATCCCGTCCATCCCTAATATATATATATAAATTTGAACGTATGGTGTTTTTGGCCTCTGGAGACATCAAAATGAAAAAGTAAATTGGTCCCGGGCCTAGGTCTTACCATGCCACCTACGGTAATAGCTACTTCCCTGTGGGCAATTCGCTAAAAAAACACCACAGATAGGGGATAAAACTATGGGTTATTGGTGATGATTTGACAAACTACTGTTAGAAATGTTAGAGCTATAAAGGAGCAAAATATTAGGACAACAGAGAATAAATTCAGCATCTGGGGCAAGGCTACTCAGTAGTAAAATATTGTTGGAGATGGGATATTTTTCTAAATAAAGGATACACTTTATACCTTGACAATCTTTTCACAACAAATATATTGGCTAGAATTTTGTATGAAAACATGACATGGATGACTGGCACAGTTTCTTACAGACAGAAAAGGAGTACCAAAGAAGTTATTGGGCAAGTTCCCTGTAGGGAACTACTTTTTTTATTCATAGCTTTCAGCAAAAAGACAACCAACAGAACTCAATTTATTTTACCATCCGTTAATGCACGAGCCAAGATTGTACGTTAGAAGAGGAGGAAATCTTTTGGTCAAGTGCATACCCCACAGGTCAACAGGCTGTAGTAGCTGGGAGTAGATAATACCATAAACCCCACCCAAAAAAAAAACAAAAAAAATATACCCCTGGCAATCCTGCAGACTAAACAAATTTCAACTTGTCTGATTACATTTTTCCAAAAATATTTCCATAAATAAGACATATTTATTCCCTATCTATATATTAATTTGAAACTGTTTTTCTTTGTGACAGCTAATTTGAGAGAACGGCTGAGTTTAGAAACTCGGTAGGGGTCTCTAAAGAAAGGTCTTGGTCTGTAGATGAGCCATCAAAAGAGAAGCGTGGTAAATTCCCTTGGGGCTCTGCCCCAGTGGCCTTTAAAGTTCCCTCTTCAGATTTGTTTACATTACGACCATATGCATACATTTACACTACTTTTGAATGAAACAGCTGTTAATATTTAAATTGTGATTTACTAAATTTGACAAAATCAATGGGTTTTTTCTGATTTTAAAATTGATTTTCTTCTGAATCGTTCCATGTTTTGCAATATAATTTTATATTACCAAATCAGTGGAAAATCCTAATATCACAGTAACTCTTAAAATTATTTCTTATGGAGCTAGCTTATATCTATTGTGTGGGTTGGTTTCTGCCTTTTTTACCACTTCTTGGAGATTGCACGTAGACGATATTCTTTGGCGTATTGCATCTGTAGTAGACGATACTTGGTTGGTGTAATTTTTAAAATTACAATGGCAAAAAGTGAGAAATACTGGACAATTTGTTATACTAAAAATAAAACTGAATTAACACTGTGCTACATTTCTTGAGCAATAATTGAAAGAGCCGATTTGCAAACAATGGAAACAGGAAAGTCATAGAACACAACCAAGTACAGTAGAAGAAATAGAAATAATGTTTTTTTTTTCATTTATAATCGTTATTATAGACAACCTAATGCGGCTATGAGTGGGGAAAATTTGTAGAAAACACTAAAAAACAAGGTCAGCTTTTGAAAAAAGATAAGATATTTACAAAAAATTTTGATTATATCTAACTGCTGTGTACATCTTGAGTATTTCCAATATTTCCATAATCTTTGAGTCGACTCTTATAAAGTCATCGGAAATTATGACTGTTATTTGTTTTAACATAACGCCTGTAATGATTCGCAATTGAGGTACACTAGTCTATATACAGTAGAACCCCTCATATCCGGCCTTGGTTTTACCGGTCCTCTGTTTATCCGGCCTCTTCCAGGAAGTCAATATCAAAATTTTTTCTCACAGATTACAGACGTTTAGATGCAAGCACTACCTAGTCTTTGTGACTGCTCAAGTCATCAAACAAATTGTTCTCATTATTTATCTGTTTGTTTATACATTTATTTGCTGAGTCACTATATACTAACCTCTGAGCCCTAACCTCTGATCAGTTGGTTGATTATTTCCAAAGCGGGGTTAGTACAGTACAGTACCTACATTAATCTTTGTATTTCACAAAATGGATAAGAATGTAAAGTTGAAATGCATGTACCATTTAAGTCCTATAACGATCTTCAAGTCCAATTTATTGTCATTTTTACCACCATTTAATACCTTTTGTTACCTGGAATCATCATATTTGTACTGTACGTGCTTCATTGCTTAACAACTTTAACCTACAAATAATTTGTTGTCTTTTTACAAACTTTTTTTATTTTATTTTTAATCCCAGAACAGACTGGAATGATACTTTTGACTGCATATTTTGATTACCTATTATGAATTGTAATTTTCATAGTAGGTTGGTTTATCCGGCCAAATCGTTATCCGGCCAGGGGCTTGGTCCCATGGTGGCCGGATATGAGGGGCTCTACTGTATAAAGCCAAAAGTACCCATGAACTTTTGAGAAAACTACAAGTCACACCCCCATAAACCATATACTTAAAATGTTCGTCATGACGAGAAACCTTGCGCAAAACTATCCATTGTTTCATAAATTGACCTTTAAGATCGTAATTCCTTTCTAAAGGGAACTTTCCATATACCTAATGTTTAATACCTCAGCTGTATTTATTTGTTTGTATTACTGTACCTATTCTATTTGGTTTATTTCAGCTTAACTTAACCAATCAATAATTTTATTAATACTTATGAAGTCAAACGGGGTAAAGCCCGTGGGTAACAGCATAGACTAACCAACACAAGTAGACTTCTCATCCCATTGTAAATTTTGAAGCACGTTTTTCGTATCTAGTTCATGTACGTGACACATGGGCGCTAGTGTCGACGAAACTTTGTTTCTATTATTTTAGGGTTAATTTCTTGATTTGTGCTTTACTGTTTGGTTATATAACTAGGGGACAGGTTATTGTTTATGATTAGATCGTATTATTTGGTTAAACGAGGTTTTAAATGGCTGTAATAACGGGAAACAAATTGTAAACAAAACACGACCTCTACAGAAAACCGTACAGAACTAACAATAAAATTGTCTTCAGCTGTTCCATAAGGATGAGAAATCTACTAAGGGAGTATGTTTTATCTATGGTAACAGCTAGTTCAAATAACATCAGATTTAATGAGTGCTGAGGTTTGCTGCTACAGGGAAGCTAAAAAGTGTTTTTTGACCATACGTCAATAGTATAGAATGAAATAATTAAATTTGCCAAATGTTATCAATATATATTCATAAACAAGTAAACTACAACAATTTTCATTTTCTCCATAAGAATAACATGGGAATTTTAAATTACACTATTTTAGAATTTTCTCTGTGACCATTAGGCATACAACAGCGCTTCAAAATACTAAATTATTTCTTTTTTTAAGCTCTACAAAACGGTTTGAAAAGAAATTGCAAAATTTGTTGTTTTTAGGTTCAAAAATGGAAAAACCCCATTTTTACCCTTTAAAACCCCCCATAAACCCCCCTTTCCATGGTCCGATTATGCTGGATCGCGAACTCGTTTGAATAAACGTAGGTTTACACGTTTGTACCAAATTTTATCAAAATTGGATCATTTTTGCTTGAGTTATCGATCGCGCTAAAGGACACATATATATATATATGTATAAATTAATTCATAAATTCGCTAAAAAAACATTTAACACCTGTTCCATTGAACCGATCTTGCTGGTTTGCGAGCTAATTAAGGTTTATCCAGCTCTAGACATTCATGTCAAATTTCATCAAAATCGGACCAAAATTACTTAAGTTAAGTTATTATACCTGCAAAAAGTCTTTGCCTCCTTTTCTTTCTAAGGCCTGGCCTACTTCTCCCATCATGGCTAGAATTGCATTAGTTGGATGGACTAAAGCCTCAGCTGTCATGCCAGTGATGTCCCCTTGCACCAAAGTCAGCTGTCAACAAAGTGCAAGTTGGAACAATCTTTTGAAGTCAAAGTTTTGATTCAACTACAGTTATAAATAAAAGTTAAATAGTTGAAGTTGAAGTAAAAATTTAACCCTTCCAGGGCTATGGACGGATATATCCGTCAATCTCTGTTTACTTTCCGGGCTGAAAACGGATATATCCGTCCCGAGAAATTTCTTTTCTGGGATAAAGACGGATATATCCGTCCAAAAAGCGAATTCAATTGATACACAATGTTTATAATACGCTAATAAACATTACACTGCATTACAAATGGGTTATTTTGTTTTTGTGGTTGGCAATAATAATTGCCGCAGCTGTTTCGGCTATTTTGCACCATAGAGTGTGCCTAAGTAAATATTGCTGTCACTTCACACATGGTTGTAAGTGAGTGATGTTTACATTTTGTAACATAACAAATACAAACAAGAGACAAGATTTTTTTTCTGGTTGTCCAGAAGGTAACTAAACCTGAGACATGAGGATATGGAAGGTATCCACCACGAACGGATATGGAAGGGATCATGATACGACTGTTAATAACAAAAAAAAACCTTCTAGTGACCTAAAAACTGCTTCTAAATGTTTAAGGTTTAGTTTTTTACAATCACTATATTTTGGAATTAGCACGCTGGGTTCGTAAAAACCTGTTCACTGTATATATATAATTTGAACGGATAGTGTTTTTGGCCGCTAGGGACCTCAAAACAAAAAAATATATCGGTCCCAGGTCCAGGTCTTATCATGAGTACTACGGTAATAGCTTATTCCCTAAATGGGAAATTGGCTAAAATCAAAAAATGGATGATCCTACAAAAAATCATGGCTGTTCAAAATTATGATATGCTGCATGTTAAATGAGCCTTATTCAAAGTTTATTTTTACATGTTTCATGTATTTTAATAGAGGAAGGATTTAGGCTACTTCTTTATAATATTAAACAATTTGCAGAGTTTAGCTTGTAATACATAGAACATGTAAAAATAAATTAAACTTAGAACATTGAAATTTTGATCTGATGAATCAAATCAGGATCCAATTTAGCATGCATCGAAATCACGATGCATCAAATTGGAACAGATGCATCAATTACGTCCTGATGCATATATACTGTAAAACAAATTTAAACCTCTAAAATGAATTTTAGTTAGGGATGTGTCGATTATTGATACCACTGATACTTGGACATGGGTATCGGAATCAAGACTAGATTGCAAAAAGTCGATTCCGATAACGAAACCCAACATTTATTTTTACTTTATTTACTTTATAGCTACAGTATTAGTTTTGTAATCACGGCTAACAACTTAAGTAGCCAACTTAGAAACTATTTAGTTAAAAACAGCTGCGGTGCCTTTGTTTAGCTTCAGCTGTTCTCTCTGCAGATGATATAGCACAACACAATCTACATTTTCAAGATGCCAGACAGTCAGGTCAGACTCAGACAACCCACACGCGTATGTCCTGCCAAAACAAAATTAATTATACTAAACAATGCTGTATCATTCAGTCACACCTTTAGATGTATTTTTTAAATTTTTATTTTTAGTACAAAATAAATAGGTAACCTAATCATTTTGAAACGTTCAGTTTCATTACGCATCATTAGAAAAATTAGATTCAACTTCAACATTGTCACAAGGTTATGCCGGGAGGCCTTATTCCTTATTGTGCCAAAAAGTAGATCCATATTTTATATGTACTATCTACCTAGTTGAGGAGTTTAGTGAAGTTATGAGTGCTACTATAAAATAGTGCATTGCATCGGCAGCATAATCCTGAAATCTCACCTAAGGTTATCATCTTTATCTACGATCACTGCAAAATCCTAAATATCTTCCGAAGTTGTATATTTTGTCGGTCTAGGAAAATTATCATCCTCATCTGCGATCATGGCAAAATCCTGAACATATCGCGCGTTTTGTAGATTATTATCGTCGTCTCCCACTATAGTCTTCTGCGATCACGGCGAATTTAGTTATTCATGGCTGAAATTAAAATCCCGGAATGGCTTCAAAAATCCCACATTATCCCCTGTTTTTTTCTGGGTCTCTATTTTAGTTCAAGGATTTTACCGGTTTCCTCTGTTGGTATACACTCTGTAAGTGGTTTAAGGGAAGATAACAATCTAGTGTGGAGCCTAGAATATATGGATCTCCAGAGCCCCAGGTCTGTTACAGCGGATCTAAAGCTAAACTAGTTGTAAAAGAAAACGGTGAAAGCTGTTAAAATTTTGTTGTTGAACCTACACTTTTTCATTCAAGTAGCATTCCTTCTCTGCTATCAATGCCTTTCTCTGGAAAATTTAATGAATATTGCTTTTACACTCAGTGCGCTTTTAGTCTGAGCCGTGATAATTAAAATAGAAAAGCTTCCTAATTCCTGACCATTCATTGAGGTATGAAAAATAAACCGTTCTTCTAATGAAATGACATGTGATTTAGTAATTATTTTTATGTTTACTCATATGACTATGGTTACCAGAGGTTACTATGTTGTTAACTTGTTTTTAATTTTAAGTTAGTTGAATGTTGAATAAAAGTTCTTAGAAGAAATAGTTTTATTCTATCTTTACATGGTGGCAGCGTTTAGGCTGAAGAAGAATATTTTACAATGGAATTGACACCAGAAGTACTGAAAGATATTTTAAACTCTGTTCTGAATACGAAAATGAGCGAAGAAGCTAAATCTAGGCAAGAACCTATGTATCAGGTCAAACCTCCTGATCCTTTTAACTTCCAAGATCCAGCAACATGGCTAAACTGGATAAAAGTATTTGGAATGTTCCGTAAAGCTACTGGGTTGGCTTTAAAATCTGATGATCAGCAGGTGAACATGTTACTGTACTGCATGGGCCAAGAAGCTGACGAACTTTTAACGTCACTAGGCATGTCTAAGGAAAAAAGGGTTTCATTTGATATGGTAGTGAAAACTTTTGATGATTATTTTTGTACCAAGAAGAATATATTTTAACCATCGAGCTATGTTTCTACAGAAAGACCAATGTCCAGGCGAGAAGGTTGATTCTTACATAATGATTTACATCAAATATCAGAGAAATGTGAATGGTCATGCAGCAATTGTAAGAGTAGACATTTTAATGATGAAATGATACCTCATAAGCTTGTTACAGGAATGTCTAATAAGAGTTTATCCAAACACCTACAATTAAAAGATGGGATAACGTTGACTGGGGCAGTTCAAGCGGCACGGCAAGCAGAAGTGATGGAACAACAGGCTGCTGACTCGGAAGTGATAAGCGAAACATCAGTCATGGAAACAAGAAAGACGTTTTCATCAAGGTTTGGTAAAACCAGCGACACACAGCAGTTTGGTAAGGCCTCAGCATTTAATCACAATAGTCAGAAATTTAGTCGGTATGGTTCAAATCAAATCAGTTTCATTCCAAGGAAAAGTGTCTGGCAGTTGATAAAGTTTTTGTTTCAAATGCGGATTAAAGGGCCATTTTAGTCGGGCATGTAAACGTAAAAGTTTCAATTTAGTAGATCAAGAGGTTAAATCTGAACCATCATCTAGGAAAGTTTATCCATTTGCTTTAAGTTCTGTTACGATTTATGAAAGGGTACCAAATATAAGTTAGTCCCAGCCATTTTATGTATAACTTTTGGTTAATGAGACAGATTATCTTAACTTCCAAATTAACACTGGTGCTGATGTCAGCTGTATTGGCATTCAACATGCACAGATTTTCAATCTTAAGATTGAAAAAAACTAGTATCAAGTTGAAAGGTCCTGATTTTATACCACTTAAAGTAATTGGTAAGTCAATCGTTAGCTTAAAGAAAGATGATATAGATCATATGGAGGAAGTGTTCATTCTAAGCAGCCAGAAAGAGCCCCTCTTAGGGAGGACAGGGATATTAGCATTTTCATTGCTTAAGGACATTAGTGAAGTGAGTTTAAGAAACGAGTGGGAAGCAAAATATCCAAAGCTTTTTTCAGGTGTAGGGAGGTTTACCGAGCCCTATACGATCATGTTAAAAACTGATTATAACCCAGTTTCTATTGAGACGCCACGAAGGATCGCTATATCGTTCAGGGATAAAGTTAAGATTGAGCTTGGTAAATTGGTAAAAGCTGATGTGATAGCACCTGTCACAGAACCAACAGAGTGGTGCTCTCCCTTGCTTGTTGTACCTAAAAAGTCCGGCTCAGTAAGGTTGTGTGTTGATTTTACAGAGCTCATCAAATATGTAGAGAGAGAAAGACTTATTTTGCCATCTGTGGATGAGACCTTAGCTCAGATGGCAGGAGCAAAAATATTTTTGAAACTTGACACGAACAGTGGTTTCTGGCAAGTAGGCCTTGACAGTGAAAGTGCCAAGTTGACAATTTTTATAACGCCTTTTGGTAGATTTTATTTCAAGCGTTTACCTTTAGGGATCAGCTCAGCTCCTGAACATTTTCAAAGGAAAATGTTTGCATGTTTGGAAGGTTATGTGTAGTAAATTTAACTGATGACATATGTGTGTTTGGTAGTACAAAGGAAGAACACGACAAAAGACTTAACAGTGTTCTCTCTCGTCTGTGTGAAACAGGTATCACTTTGAATCGTGAGAAGTGTGTGTTTGCAAATACAAAGATAACTTTCTTGGGACATTTTATTGAAAATGGCCAGCTTATGCCAGACTCGGAAAAGACTAGGGGTCTGCAGGTCCCCGATTTTTTTCGGGTCGGGTCGGGCCAGCGTAAGACCCGAGAGACCGGGTCGGGTCAGAGATTTGTTCGGGCCAAGATCGGGTCGGGCCAAAAAAATAATAATTAGCCTATTTTCAAAGTTATAATAAGTTATTTTCAAAGAAACACTCTTTTATATATATATATATATATATATATATATATATATATATATATATATATATATATTATTACAGAGGAATTAAAACGTTAAAATTAGAATTAAATATTAAGTTTGCTCACGTTTAAGAACGAAGACACAACAGAGCAATTGCCGTACTTTCACTAGCCAGAGCCAGTCGTCTACTGACAAAAGCCATGACGCAACAGTGCAAAGAAAACGAAGTCAAAAGAAAGACTATTTATCCAGAGGTACCAGTTTAATTATTTATTGTTTATTCCATACCTAGTTTAAAATATATTTTAGTATTTTAATTTTCCTATTGTCATTTTTGTCATTCAGTAACAAAACAAAACAACACTTCTGATCCTAGTTCGGCATTGTATGGTCACCATTATTTCATTTTTTTTTAAGTATCAAGTATCAGCAAGTCTACAAAGAGGTTAGGCCTAAATATTTTATAATATTATGAAAGTTTTCATCAGTAAAATTATTTTTTTCTTAAGTTAGATTGAGTAAAAAAAAGAAGATATTTCTAAGATCCAATACAATATTTACAAGACACAAACTACAATGAATTAATTTCTGTGGAAATTATCTGTAACAGTTTTATATTTTTGAATAAAGAAATATATCTTTTTGTCTCTACTTCCTTGTTTCGTTATAAAATTTTGTTAGCAATTGGAGCAACCGGGTGGTGTAAGAGGGGAGGGGGAGAGTCTATGACCTTGAGTGCAACCCGGGCCTGGCTGGTGAGAGTGATTCATTGTTTTTTGTTTACATTCTACTACCCTTCCTTCCGAGAAAAAGACCCTGCAGTTTCAAAAACATTGACTTGTGTTGCTAAGGGCACTATTGGCTCTGCTCTATTGCAAAGTTGCTATTGTATTTTCTATTGGAAAATTTTTCAACTATCTCTATGGAAGAAAATTTGAATTAATCACAGATAATCAACCACTCACACGAATATTTCACCCAAAGAATGTTCCTCCAATGACAGCTGGTCGACTTTTACGCTATGCAGTTTTCCTCAGAGGATTTGAATACAACATCAAACATCGGAAAGCAGAACAACACCAAAATGTAGACTTTCTATCCAGGACTTTCCAAACAACGGAACATCGTGGTATCGACACAGCACTGAATAAAGAAGTAGATGAAATAGAACAAAATTCAATCCTTCAAATCTCATCAATCAACATCACGAGTGATTCAATTTCAAAAGAAACTGCGTACGATCCAGGAATGAAAGATCTTATGAAACAAATAAAAGAAGGTGCAAATTATCCAATCTACTCAACCAATCAAGGAATTGTATTCAGAGGAGAACGTGTATACATTCCAAGATCACTACGCTCTCATGTTTTAGAAGAGCTTCATGCAACACACATAGGAATGGTAAGAATGAATCGACTCGCAAGACTCCACTGTTATTGGCCCGGAATTGACAAAGACATTGAAAATAAAGTTTGATCATGTGCAGCTTGCGCTTTACAGTCAAAACAGGCAAAAAAAGTCTTTCACCCTTGGGAAATCCCTAAGGAAAACTTTGAAAGAGTTCACATGGACTACGCAGGACCATTTAACCCTAGCAGTGGCCAATGTTAGAAGTGGGGAATGACCAACCCATTTTGGCGATTTTGCAGACATTTTTTTGAAAATTCGTAAAAATTCAACCGTACAAGTAAACCTAGCCAACCTCATATTCATTTTGTTCGGAAAGAACAGGAGAATCTAGAAATAGTAATATCATAATGATTTAGACAGTGTATTTTATCGGTAAAGTGAAAAAAATAAAAAAATTTGAATTTTTTTTTTAATTTCAAAAGCGGCCTCAGTATTTTTTTTCGACGGATTTTTTATGGGAAATTCATTATATACATTTTGTAGACAATCTAATTCTCTACACAGAAATATATAACATGTTAGGAAATTTTTTTTATAAGTTTTTGGGGCAAAATATAATGGCAAACGGAGAACCGAAAAAATTGAAAACCGTACAGTGTTAGTTTATGTTGTAAAAAGTTATATAATATATGTGTATACTAATAATGATATATACATGTTTGTAAAGCTAATGAAGTAAGGAATCAAAAAAGTCATAAAGTTTATGGTAAAAATAATTTTTTACCTATAAACATACGTATATAAAATAATGTTTTTTATATTTTTGCGATTTCGCGAGAAAAAAAATTCACAGTATTTAGTATACAACTTTTGAACCAAATTTTTTTACTTCAAACCAACATAATAATCTTGTAGTGTATTCAATTACCTACATAAAAATGTATAACATGTTAGAAATATTTTTTTTGTAGGTACGTAATAGGGACATAATAATACAATAACCGCAAAACCGCAAATAAGTGTAAACTATACAGTGTTTGTTTGTGTTGTAAAACATTATGTAGGCTGATGATATGTATATATTTGTAAAGCTAATGAAGTAAGGAATCCAAAAAAAGTCATTAGTATGATGGTAAAAAGTTATTTTCACCTATGATTATTGTATCAATTTCAGAACTTTGAATTTTTTGCGCATTTCGAGAAAATGGAGTGTACAGTATTTAGTATATAACTTTTTTACCAAATTTTTTACACCCAAACCAATATATACATGTTGTAGTGTATTCATTTACCTTTATAAAAAAAATTTATAACACCTTGGGTAAATCATTATACAGTATAGCATATATAGCTCGTACAACAATCTCTGAATGTCAGAATCTTCATTTTTGGACATGATGCTAACAAAATACAGTATTTAGTATAGGCTAGGCCTATAACTTTTTTACCAAATTTTTTACACCCAAACCAATATTAACATGTTGTAGTGTATTCATTTACCTTTATAAAAATGTATAACACCTTGGGTAAATCATTATATAGCATATATAGCTCGTACAACAATCTCTGAATGTCAGAATCGTCATTTTAGGACATGATGCTAACAAAATATAACCTTTTATGAACACTATTTCACACAATTCAGTAATATTTATGCATAATAAAATGCATGAAGATTACTGTTATACACACACACAAACTTCACTAACACTAACACTACGAACTAATAACGTATTTAGTAATAAATCGCAGATAACACCAGAGCGAACACTCACGGCAACAACAAACAATGGCGAATACACAAGACAGCTGTAGCAGTAATGACTCACTTCCGTCGTCTTCATATGTGAGCAGACCCTGAGCGCAGGGCTGCCACTCTCACAATCTATATTTCTTCCTCTTCAAAATGACATATTATATGACTAGTAATAATAACTTACAGTGTATGTAATTCGTATTTTCCACATCGTCACCTGACGACCATTGGCCATTTGTTAAAAATTTCGAAAACAGCTGTTTTCATAAAATCGTACCGGTTGTGCAATCAATATTTCGTTCTAAATATTACTACCACAATGAAGATAAAATCAATGGCTATCCAGTGGTACCACCCATCCCACGATGAAAATTATCCGAGCAGGGTAATGCCAAACAAGACGTGTTTTGCCAGTTCCCAAGTGTCGGCTGCAAAAGTCGTGCCAGGCCAAAAATTCATTTGATTTCTAATCGTCGTGACATTGTTATATACCTGCTACAGGGTTTGTTTATGTAATAAAATGAAAGTTCAGAATGTGATCTTTCGAATGGTATATATATTATTCTCATCTGAGTTGATTGTAAGTGTTTTTTTACCGCTAAAAAAATTTCGGCCCAGATCGTCACCAGACGACTTTGGCCATTTTAAGCATCAACGTCAGATCGTCACCAGACGACGATCGGCCACTGCTAGGGTTAATGGACACCATTTCCTAGTAGTGATTGATGCTAAATCTAAACGGCCTGAAGTTCGAATAACCAAAAACGCACCATCCACGGCTACGACAATAGAATTTCTAAATGATATATTCTCTACACATGGATATCCTGCTGTACTAGTTTCTGATAATGCCACAATTTTTACTAGTCAAGAATTTACAGATTTCTGCCGACAAAGAGGCATATTTCAAAAATTTATCGCCCCAGGACACCCAGCAACCAATGGGTTAGCGGAACGCTATGTGCAAACGTTAAAGAAATCTTTGAAAAATACTGCTGAAGATCATCAAAAGAATATTAAATCACAAATTCAAGACATACTGTTTCGCTACCGAGCTGTACCTCTACAATGCGGACAATCACTGGCTGAACTGTATTTGAATCGAAAGATCAGAACAAAACTAGATGCTCTCAAACCTCCTAAGAAAAACACATCATTACATCCAGGCTTTCAACAAGTAAGCCGCTCATTTAAAGTGGGGGAGAGAATATTAGTACGTTCCTTAGACGGCTGGAAGTTCGGAAAAGTTATTTTTCAACTTGGAGCTCTGCACTACAAAGTCAAACTGGACAACGGTTACATTGGCAAGAGACACATCGATCAGTTGAAGAGAACATCAGTGCCAGAAACAACAGACAAAACACCCTCCAGCTCATCTCCTAAAGAAAATACCAGTTCGCAACAACAGAACGTGACATTCAAGGACAATGATCTGGAAAATACAGAAATCAGGCCTCAACGCAGTGAACATAATAATCCTCAAACAGACGACAATGCTTCAACAGATGTTCCTCGCAAATCAGTCAGAACAAGAAAGTAACGAAAAAGACTGGACTTATGAATCAAATTTAGTGGGGAAGAAACTGTTGTATCTCTATGTTTCAAATGCTATGCATTTAGTATTTTAATCATCTGTTAGTTCAAAAATGTGATTCAATTAATGTAAATAAACTAGTGAAAAATAAGGCTCATTTTTCATCTTACATTTATTTAACTACTTATTTCAATATATAAACTTACAATACATAACAATTACCTATCAAAATTAGTTGTTTTTAGATTTTAATTTCTTGCAGTAGGTCTATCTATACTACTGTAACTGTATGACACAATATGCAGTTTTTGCAGTCCTTCCTAATTAATTATACCATAAGCAATTTGTGTGTTAAGTACTGTTTTTGAGTTTATAGTAAATCAGTTTACACCACATCTTTTCTTCAATGAGTTCTCCACTTGTTATGTTGCTTAGTCTATTACTATTTTAGGCCCTATAAAAATAATTCTTATGTAAAGCTGTAGGCCTACTAATGCCAATAATAGATCAATTATGTGTTTATAATGATGTACGGTAACTAATAATGCTATTGCAAGTGTGAGTTTTTTATACTTAGGTAGGAGGTTAGGCAGGGAATGAATGGTACATATTGCATGGTGGAAACATGGAATTTTTATCATCTTCTTGCTTGCAGTCTTGAAGCCAATCAACAGGCCCTAAATTTGTGATATGTTAATTGATTTGTTTATGATCTTTTATATTAAGATCCATTCAAAGTTTGTTGTAATTTAGCTATTTAGTTATTTCAACAGTTATGAAAATTGGAAAGAATGTCTTGATAAAAAAATATTTTCTTCTTTCTTGCAGTTGAGGCAATTCAAACGCTGTAAATAAGATATGAAAATGAAAAAATATACATAAGTAAAATATTTGTTTATTATTTTATTATCAAGTAAAATTATAAAGACAGATATAGTTAAAACAAAAAAATCGGGTATCTAATGATTTTTTGGCCCGATCCGATCCGACCTGAACCAAAAAAGTCTGACCCGCAGACCCCTAGAAAAGACCTTGGCTGTGGAGAAGTATCCTGTTCCAAAAAATCTAACCCGAGTTAAATGTTTTCTTGGAATGGTAAACTATTTAATGAAGTTTCTTGTTTCTTCCCAACCTTTCAGAACTGATCAAGACATTAAATTATCTCCTTTCAATTTATATAATAATAATAATATAATAATAATAATTTGTATAATCCTGAGAGGAAAACTAGATTGTATGCAGATTAGGGGTGTGCGAGTACTCGAATCTTCGAGCTTTTTGGTCGAGCTTTTCATTATTCGGCTCGGCTCGAGGCGTTTTGAAAAAGCTCGAAGTTTGAGACGAGCTTTTAATACAAAGTCAAAACACTTAATTTGGGTCATAATTGAAAACAATGTTATCACAATTCTACGTTGTTCATGCGTTTGATAAGCACGAACCTCAGCTCAGTCAAGACGCAATGATTATCGATCGTAATTTTGAGGAGATAGGAAAGAGACAAACGTCCACCTATCGCGTTGTCTTTCTAACAGCTATTCGTATCGTAATATACAACGCAGTGCGAGTGCGTGATTGGCTTGTCGCTATGACGACACACGGTTGCCATGACAACCTACAGTGCGCACTGAGCACTGCGCCTTGTGTGGGAGGGAAGATTATACCAACAAACAATTTCAGGAATTCTATTTTGGGACGGATGAAAGATAAGGAAGAAACAAAAAGTGGTCACGTGAGCAAATGTAGTGGGCAACACAATAAGGCTGTAAACGAGTATCGTATCAAACGCCCCTATCTGCTATCTCTCTATTTCTCTATCTCTCTCTAACAATGTACTGATTAAACAGATTGTGGTTGAAGACTTTTCTACTTATAAGTTTATTTTAGTTCAATCAATCCTATAACCTTTCTAATGTTTATGAAAATAATTAATTATCTGTTTTGTATTTTATTTCCTTTAAACCAACTAGGGGTTTTTATTTTCTTCTTGGAAAGAAAGAAGAAAATAGAGTGGAATGGGAAAGAGGCAGAAAAGTTAATGGACGGTATTTCACTAGGACCAGAAGGGAAGTTAAACCTACATTACGGAATCAGTTTTAACATTGTATCATGGGAGAGAAGATGTAATGGAATGACATGTGGTTTAGTAATTATTTATATGTTTACTCATGGTATATGGGTATTGGTTACTAAGTTGTTGACTTGTTTTTAAGTTAGTTGAATCTTGAATGTTGAATAAAAGTTCTTAGAAGAATTTGTTTTATTCTATCTTTACAGTTCTCAAAAGCAGTGGACACTCATCAATCACTTTTGCACTGAGGTGAGGGTACTACCTATAATATATGCATTTATTGGCAGCAAACTGGGGTGCAGATTTCATAATTATTTTTTTCATTATTTTTGGAAAAATTTATGCTAGACCTAGTATTTTAAATTATTTCTAATGACTGACTGAAGAAGTTATTTGATATGTAGGCCTATACTGCCTATACGTTCCTAACAAAATGTAACAATTCGCTTACCTTCTGTCCAAGAAATAGTTTCTTCTCTGATAAAATGGTGATGGATGGGACTAAAGGAGATGCTGCTGCCGCTTCCTTGGCTTTTCCGATTTTCCCCCTCACTTTAGCTGGAAGGGGAGAAATGACATATTATTTTAAAACAACTATAGGAGTAAATGTGTGAAATAATAATAGTTGATCATTTATTACTAATCTATAGAAGCCTATACAATTTTTATGATGTTGAACTTTTACCGAAACCCCGGTCTGATAGGCCCACAGGAATTTTCACAAATAATGCATGTTAGCAACACTGTTTACTTGGGGAATTCTATTCTCCCCAATACCTTCCCCCCTTTTTCCTTCCTACCTGTTGATATATTGTTTATTCATTTTGTGAGGGTGAAGTGACCTTGACAGGTTTGTGTTCATAACATGCCCGTCTCAGGTTTTTTTTGTTTCTAAGCGGGGTCCATTATTTTCAAATAGGGTCACACAGACCAGGGGTTTTGGTTAGCATCAGCCTGGGTAGGGTTTCGGTATTAGCGTCAAGTGATAGTATGCAAAGGGAGGTGGTATGTAGCTACTGTACTCAAAACCAGTGTGTGTAAATCTGCCACCAAATTGTAAACTAGCTGTTCTGAATCATATTCATTAATTGACTACTTGATTACCGTATGTAGGTCGGGTGAACAGCTCTTTCATTATTAATTCATTCATATAATAGTCCAGTATTTGTAAACATGTCAGAAAAATAAGGGGTTGCTATGCAAAAGGTCGGGTAGTTCTGATTTTTGGATATGTTGTTAGTGTTGGGTCTATAACATAAAATTCAAGTTATCCACCTCGAGATAAAAAATGCAAATCAAAAATCCCCCATGATATTCTAATGGAAAATATTTTTAACTATTGTTTTTCCTTATTTTTAGATACATTTTTATAAAATTGCGTACATTTATTTGTTTCTTATCATACTATTATTATTTTATTAAAAGATATACTATATTACCCTCCCTGTAGCAGCAAACTAAGGCACTAATTAAACCTAATGTTATTTAATAGGTTTGTGAAAATCAAATCAAGCAAATGGAAATTCGCTTAGTATGCAGGTTTGCTGAGGTGGGGGATTTTTATTCTTACTTTCATTTATTTTCTATTAATAACAAAGAAACTGGCATACTCTCTAAATCAATACGGTGTTTGCTTCAAACAACTATATTGTGGAAATATTTAATACCCCCGCCGCAGCAAACCTGCAGACTAAGCGATTTCCCATTTGCCTGATTGGATTTACACTAAAATGTCTCCTTTAAAATATCAAATTTATTCCCTATTTAAATAGAATCAGTTTACCACGTACTTAGGTTTGCTGCAACAGGGAGGGTAAAAGTATTTTTGTATGTAAAAATGTTAATAGTTAGTAAGAAATAAAAACATTTTCCAAATTTGGGCAAAATATGTTAATAAACAAGCAAACTACAACAGTTTACTTATTCTCCATAAAAATAACATGGGAATTTTAAATTTACAATTTTTTTGGAATTTTCTCCGTAACCATTAGGCGCATTATAATGATTCAATATACTAAATTATTTGTTTTTTTAAGCTCTACAAAATAGTTTGTAAAGAAATTGCAACATTTTATGTTTTTTTGGGTCAAAAATGGGAAAACCCCATATTTACCCCATAAAAGCCCCCATAAACCCCCGTTCTCATGGTCCAATCCTGCTGGTTCGCGAACTCGTTCGAATAAACGTAGGTTTACACGTTTGTACCAAATTTCATCAAAATCGTATCATTTTTGCTCGAGTTATCGCGCTAACGGACATATATATATATATATATATTAAATTAAAATCAAAAACATAGTTAACAAAGTACCCTTTTAGTAATTATTTTATTTTTAATGACGACATGTTTCGGAGACTAAGTCCATTATCAAGTCATATTTACCATAACCTCATTCTTAAAAAATCTATTTACAAGAAGATGGTGTTCCAATGGGTTGGCTATCTGGAATAATGGCAGATATATTCATGAAAGAAATGGAAACTACCAAAATAATAGGGATGGTCAAGTCTCGAAATTTCGGGAAATTTTCGGGAAATTTTCAATCTCGTTACACGAGACGAGATTACTTTTTGGCCGAGATTTTTATCGAGACAAGAATTAAAAAAAAAAAAAAAAAAAAAAAAAAAAATTAAAAACGCCTGCAGAAAGTCAATGCAATACCCGCAATACAGGAGCGTGTTGTAGTTGCGTTTCCTTTTCGAAGGCGCTTTTATTTAATTAATTCTTTTAATGTAAATATTACTTTAATTCTTTTAATGTAAATATTACTTTCATTATTTTAATAATATTACTTTAATAACATTTGAGAAGTTTTGTTAAGTGTAAGCAGTGTGAGGAATGTTTTATTACTATAAAAAAGTCAAAACAAGTAACTATTTTATAAAAATTAATATTGCTTTTATTTTATGATTTATTTTATTTTAGGATAAGTTGAACTCTATCCTAACTGATATCACCATGTTTCCTAATTGTAGGCATTTTTAATAAGTTAGGCGTGATTAATAAAAAAATGTTATGCTGATGTTATTTAATGAAAGATTGTAAATATTCTTGCCTATTATCATTATTTTAGTATTTAAACAGTCATCTAACAATGTTACAAAATCAGGTAAAAATTTTGAACGTGCATTTCCCGTTGTGTATGAGAAGAGAAATCTCGTCTCGATCTCGTCTCAAAATTTTATGAGAAATAAAAAATCTCGTCTCGTCTCGTCTCGAACTAAAAATCCAATCTCGTCCATCCCTACAAAATAATGAATGATTGTAATGGAATAATGGCAGATATATTCATGAAAGAAATGGAAACTACCAAAATAATGAATGATTGTAACCCAAATAAAGAGAAAACCCAATACTGGTACAGATATGTAGACGACATAATTTGTTTATTTATGTCCTTGGAGTCATAAAATCACTACTTTCCATTCACTTATCCACAGACTTTTTAACATTCCCATGAATAAAGAAAACTTCAAAAAAGAGAAAAATACCATTAAATACTTAGCAGAGAAAAATGGCTACAGGGCAAAAATGATAGACAATATGATAAAGAAGAAATTGAAAAACAAAATATAAAAGCAAAGAAAATCAATGGAAAATGAAGAGAAAAAGAAATATATGTGTATGCCTTATAACAAATACAGTATAGGCTATGACTAAAGTAATAAGAAATACATTTAAAAACTCGGATATAAGAGTAAGTTAAAGAATTAAGAACAATATATTCCAATTAATCAATAAAAAAATCAAATACACAGAAAATAATGAAGACGGAAAGTACAACAAATCAGGAATCTACAAGATAAACTGTAGTGACTGTAGCAATTATAGGTCAAACATCTTGAAGTTTTAAAAAAAGATTCAAAGAACACCTACAAACATTGAAATCAAAAAATCAAACATCAATGAAGTCGAACTTCGCCGAACATATAATGAACTCAGACCACAGTAATAAAAACATGAAAGAAAATCTAACAATTTTAGAATATGAAAAAGAACGTAAGAAACTTAATGTAAAAGAAGAGCTAAATATTTATCTACACAACAAATACCCCCAAATATCCCCAAGAACATACTTAACACAATGATTTCAAAATTAAACCAACCTATTTACGATAAAATTGAAAAACTAAGGAGAGAAAGAAAAACATTAATATAGTATAATAAAAAAATTGAAACCAAAATTTATTAAGATTTATTTAACATATTTCATTATTTTTACATATCATTATATTTTTAATTTTGTTGGTTTTAAGAATGAGGTTATGGTAAATATGACTTGATAATGGACTTAGTCTCTGAAACATGTCGTCATTAAAAATAAAATAATTACTAAAATGGTACTTTGTTAACTATGTTTTTTATTTTTATTATATTAGTAGCCCTAAACATGCAAGAAAAGAAGAAGATATGAATTTGAACGGATGGTGTTTTTGGTCTCTAGGGACTTCAAAACGAAAAAAAAAATCGGTCCAGGGTCCAGGTCTTACCATGAGTACTACGGTAATAGCTTATTCCCTATATGGGAAATTCGCTAAAAACCACAGTTTTTATACATCTTTGGAATATTTTTTTATTTTGAAGGTCTGTATTTTGACCATTATTTACGCTACATACTTGATGTTGGGCTTAAACTGTCACAAATTTATCCTCGTTTAATTATATAAAGTAATACTTTCAGTAAAATCAACTGTTCGCGAGATAGAGTGAAAACCCACAGGAATGGTCAGATTTTTGCTATTTCTGGCAAAAAGTGGCGCGCCCCGCGGAGGTATCTCGAGGTGGATAACTTGGATTTTATGTTATGGACCCAACACTAACAACATATCCAAAAATCAGAACGGAAAGTAAATAATGATACGTCTTATAACACTTAAAACATATATTTACGCTTATACTGTTACTCACAAGACGGTAAATATACAAAAGATATACGGTAAATATACATTCGCCTATTGGGTCTGATGATGATTGGAGTGTCCAATCGAAATCGATCACCACTTACCATCTTTTGTATATTTACCGTCTTGTGAGTAACAGTATAAGCGTAAATATGTTTTAAGTGTTATAAGACGTATCTTTATTTACTTTCCGTAAATTTAATAGCACGTACAATGCTGATCAAGAAGTCATTTAAAGATCAGAACTACCCGACCTTTTGCATACCACAATGTCTTATTTTACAATTGAACTAATCCTACTAATATTATAAATGAGAAAGTTTGGATGTATGGATGTATGTATGTTTGTGACAAGTAAACGCAAAAAATACTGGACGGATTGGGCTGAAATTTGGCATAATGATAGCTCACATTCCAGATTAACAAATAGGCATAATCTTATCAAAAAAATCCTTCCGGGCTCCGCCGCAGTGGCTCTGTAGTTCCCCATGTTAACCTTATGAGTATTCATATTTAAAGGGAATTAAAGAATTTAGTCAGCTGTTTCAACTAAAAAGTTGGTTCTATGATATTCAAAAGCATTAAAAGTTATAAAATTTACCAACAGGGTGCAGCACTATTATTCTTTTTTTTCATTTATGAAACCAGCTAATTTGAACTAAGCAGCAACAAAAAAACTGTAATATGCAATGAAAACTGTCAAATTAGGATTGTTTACAGTTAGGCCTATGTTTATGTTTTTAATTTCATGAATAATTTGTGATATTTTGGGAATTTATTAATTAATTTTTCTCTATTGTTTAGGTGAAGTAGCAAAACATTACCGTATGGCTATGGTAGATGTGTAATACTATTATATAAAAAAATAAAGAAGCAAATTTGATCAAACTGTGCCCCCCCCCCACCATTGCAAACGAAAAGCTTGAATATAACTGCACTAAGCATTTATATTTATATGCCAATCCCGTACAAAGGACGGGTACTCTGCTAGTAAGATTATAAACCGAAAAACCACATTAATTTATGAGGCAATTTAAGCTAAAACTTTAGAAACATACCATTTACAAATTGGTTAGTATTATGTACAGTTTAATACTTTAATACTTTTCAATAAAATGACAACAATATAAAGTAGGTATTATAAGCCAAGTATGAAAGGAGATGAGTGTAGGATGAATGGCGCGATCTTGTAGTCTTGTTTTGTTAGTGACTAGGGCCGACATATTCCTTAGACACAGCTGTTAATTGCCCATACAGCTAATGTCAACCAAGGGACCTACAGTTTATAGTGGAATCCGAACCACATTTTTGTCTTGGTAATTAATATAATTAATTGGTCTAATTTTAAGGATAATACTACTTGTTTTGGTTTTTTTTTCCAAAATTATTTCAACTAAAAAAGTGCTATGATTACACTTCAAGTACTTATTGAACATACAATATTTGTTATGCTTGTCATAAATCTAGTTTGATGTGTCCTTAATAATAAAACTGTTTGACTAAAAACTGTGTAAAACAAATAGAACATTTTATTTTTATCAAACAGTAGTTTTAAAGAAACAAGTCCAGTAAATAGGTAAAGACTTCTAATTAATTGTGCTATCATCACTAATGTCACTTACCACTGTTGAAAATATGCATACAAACAAAAGTAACAGAGTAGTGAAAGACTCACTCACTAGGTAAGGGTAGGGGATGTGTGTTTTATTTGTATGAGGCTGAGCTCACACTGAAGCAAGGTTATTATTATGGAAGGAGGACGACATTTCCCGCCCCGCGCTCAACGTGTTAATGGGAATTCAACAACAGGATTATGGCGATTCTTGATTATTCCAAATTTTTTGGCCACATACAAAATTCACGCTTTTTCCTGGTCATTAGAATGCATATACATTTCCTGGTTTCCTGATAAGCTGGACACCCAGAAGGCACATTTTTACTATATATTAACTGCTTAGGCAGGAGAGTTCAGCTGGACAGAAACTCACCTGTAGAGGGTGAACCAGGGGCAGGAGATGCAGGGCTCGTTGCTGCCGTAGTCTGTTTTTTGTAAACTAAAGGTTTTGTGGCGATCGGTTTCTTGTATGGCACTGTCAGTGGAACATTATTACTCAAGATAAATTTTCCACCTTTCTTCTTAGCTAAAAGTTCTGGGTGAATCTTTGGTAACACTCCACCAGAAGCAATTGTTACATTCTTTAATAACTGGAAAACAAATTAGCATTACAGCATGAAACGGTTACTGTATCTATAAAAGGTTGATATGTATAATAAATTTCAATTATATCTTTATCTGTTAACTTAATGCAGAACAAATAAATTATAGTTAGACAATATCAGTTGAATCACTGTGCTAGGTAAAATGGACAGACACACTTCATTTCTTCCTACCACACCATATAGCCTACCTCGTGATAAATGAAATATTAAATAAACGTCTATGTCTACGTCTATGTTTAGCAAAAGGAATGCTATAAAACCCGTCTGTTGTGGTTGGCACAATACAATATCATTTTAGTCAAAATAACATAATAGCCCTAAAAGTATAAAATAAAAAGCAAAACATAAATAAAGTACATCAAAAACAAATTCAAATATTTTAAATTATTCTGAGCATGAGGGGCAAGCAATATATCGCATACATTAAACTACAATTAAAAATACAATTAAAATCAAATATAAAAAGCAGAGAAAGAACAAAATTGATAGGCCTATCTAATTGTTCAACGTTTTAGTCCAAGTTTTATTTGTTTATCAATACCCATCTACATTTACAAACAAGTTTCAAATATTTAGTCATATTTAAAAACGACAGACAATTCAGTATGTATATGGATGGAAATGTAAGAATAATGGATGGAAATGTAAGAATATTGTGTTTATTTCTTGAAGAGAGGCTTGCAAGAAGTACAACAGGATATTCTAAAGGCGGCTCTTAGAGCTTTTTTCTGAGTTGGAAGACAAACTTAGTTCAAACACTCTCACAGCCCCAGACTGCCACTAAATAAAACAAAAATTGATAAATCAGTCCGTAATAAGCACACAAGGTCACACGAGAATCAGTAAACTTTGAAAGACCTCTTATCACAAAAATTCCTGTGCTAATTCTTCTGGATATGAGCTCTATATGGTCATGAAAGTTGAGCTGACTATCTAAGACCAAACCAAGAAACTAAGAATTGCTGCAAGAAGAGATCTCTTCGCGTGAACAAAACAGTCAGCGGAACGTGTTTTTTTTTTTAGCTGTTAACACATTCACTGCTAATGATATGTAATACTTTTATAAATGGCTAAAAAACATAAACATTAACATGATCATGTTAATTGAGTGACAATATATCTTTAATTAAATAAATTTTATACTATAAATTGTGGATTAAAATATATTATGTAATTATATACATCATGTATTATATATCTGCTAATATACTTATGACGCACAAGTGCGTCATTAGCAGTGAACGTGTTAAAATGGAATTGGAACATTTTTGTTTGACAGCTGTTTCTTGTTGCTTTTGAACCATTGCAAAGCCATATTGGAACTCTCAAACGCTTTTGTCTCTAGATGAGCCACGTCCCTAGCTTCTCCTTTGTGGGCTCATCAGGTTGGCCACTATAACTCCTGAACATTGTCCACAGGCGCTTTCTCCAGCTGCTTGGTGTTCAAGATGCTATTAACTACCTTGATGTTTAGTTAACATTCATGTTAACTACCTTAGGAGATTTAACAGGGGCTGCTGACCAGATCCTGCTTTTGGTGGTGCCTCTAAAGGGTCACATTATCAGTTAGAGCAAGTGCAGCAATGTTAATATCATTATATATTCCTTCATTTTAAGTTATTTTCTTTTTTTAATTTATTTATCACTGTTATTTTCATTAAAATATTTATAATCTATGTCATTAAATTATAAAATGTCTATTACTATTCTTACTCTTTGTTGTTGATTATTGTATGTTGTCTTTCTAGGCCTAATGAAAATCGCATGTAATAACTCAACTAGCTTCTCGTATATTATTTTCAGTCAAATTGATTGAGCCATGCATGTTGCATATTTATCTTTATCAAACATCAAGAAACTTAATGTAAAATAGTTATTGCCATGTACAGATAAATAAATTTTTTTGGAAATATCGTCTAAAATAACAACTCGACTAGTGGATCAAAAATCAAGTTAATTTATTGTAAAACAGAACCTAGATTTTTGTATACATCTTACTTCATCAAAAAATAACAAACTGTTACCAAGGAAATATCATATGTTATTTTCCAACATAAATATTATGGACATTATAATATGAATAAATTATATCTTTAACACACCCCCATAATGTCCATAATACATTTTAGAAAAGTAAGTTTAGTTAAGAGGTCACCATTCCAATGAAAGTTTTCATTTTAACATGTTTCAAGGATAATAAGCCCTTTGTTAAAATATCAGCGGTTTGTTCTTCAGTTGGAATGTAAATGACATCGATCTGTTTCCCAGAGACCAACTGTCGAACATAATAATGGTATCTAGTCTCAATATTTTTAGAGCGTTTGTGGAACATTGGATTAATTACACTTTGATTGTCCACATGTAGTATAGGAATAGACTTTTCTTCAATTGCGCCAATCTCTTTCACAAGACGATCTAACCATACAAGGGATTTACAGGTCTCGCTAGCAGCAACATATTCTGCTTCCATTGAAGATTGGGAAACACACCGTTGAAGCTTACTCTTCCGAATAACTGGTCCACCAAAAAGCTTTACAAGTAGATATCCCGCTTATTGACCGTCTAGTTTCCTTATCTCCAGCAAAGTCGGCATCACTAAAAGCTTCAATAGAATTGTTCCTGCTTTTCTCAAAAGCAATTACATGAGTTGTTGTTCCTTTTAGATACCTTAATATTCTCTTTACCAAACCTATGTGAGATTGAGTTGGTTTATCTTGTGCTTTTGCTCTTGATGCAATCCCAACTGCAAAAGATATATCAGGACGAGTTGCAGATTCTAAGTACTGTAGACTTCCAACCATTTGACGGTAGTTTATGGCATCTGTTACCAGTGGAGAATCTCCAGAATTTCATCCAGGTTCAATGGATGCAAAGGTTTAGCATCTGTCATGCCGTAGCCAGTCGAGGATCTTGTTGATGTAGCCAGTCTGATTGATATGTAAGTAGTCCCCGTTTCTTTTTTTATTTGTAAATTGTAAACCTAAAAAATAAGCCAGCATCATGTAAAACAATTTAAAATCTTGATCTCAGTTCGGTTACTAAATCTCCAACTGCTGCCTCATGGCCAATTATTTACATCATCTACATGAAAAAATACGAACAAGCTATTTCCATAAAACAAACAAGGATCAAAATTGCTCTCTTTCAGATTACATTTCAACAAGAACTCAAACACTTGTACCAACACTTTGATGCTTCTTTCAAGCCATAAATACTTCTTTTCAAATTACATACACGATTAGTTCCATCTTCATATCCACATGGTTGTCTCATATAAACAGTCTCTTCAAGATTGCCATTCAAAAATGTTGTTTTTGTTTTATCTTAACATCAAACTGCTTGATAGTAAGATTGTACTGAACTGAATAGCCTAACATAGTTCGCATCGTCTCAAACCGAGCTAAAGAGCTGAAAGTGTTACCATAATCAATACTAGGATGCTGAGTAAATCCTTTTGTGACTAAACACACCTTGTAACGAATGATCTCGTTCTCAGAATTTGTTTTCAGTGTAAATACCCAGCGGATTATTAATGACTTTTCTTCCTTTTTGTAGATCAACCAAATCATAAGTTTTATTAGCGAATTTCCCATATAAGGAGTAAGCTATTACCGTGGTACTCATGGTAAGACCTGGACCCGGGACCGATTTACTTTTAGAGGCCAAAAACACCATCCGTTCAAATTCATATATACATATATAGGGTGATTGATATAAGTGTGCCAGCTGTTTTATTCGGAAACTATAAGAGATATCAAAATAAGTTAAATTTTGCAGCCAAAGATTTTTTTAGGTGCCTTGTGGTCAAGTCGAAACAAATATTTTAGCCACCATTTTTCCAATATGGCCGCCAACTTTGATTATTCTTATGGAGCATCCTGTATTTTGTGATGTATTCCAGTAGAAAATGTGATTTTAAGACAATTTTAATCTTGTGTTTTTTTTTCATAAACCTAACCGTTTTATATATAATGGTTAAATTTTTGAAATTTTGGCATGAGAAAGAGTTTCGATAAAGGCCTAAGCAAGCAAGCCAGCTGTTTTATTCGAAAACTATTTGAAATTTCACAACTTTAACCATTATTATCTTTGAAACGGTTAGGTTTATGAAAAAAAACACAAGAGTAAAATGGTCTTAAAATTACATTTTTTACTGGAATACATCATAAAGTACAGGGTGTTCCATAAGAAAAATCTAAGTTGGCGGCCATATTGGAAAAATGGCGGCTAAAATATTTTTTTCGACTTGACTACAATTTTTAAAATATAAAATCCAAGGCACTTACCATTTAATTTTTTTTTATATCATGTATAGTTTTCGGATAAAACAGCTGGCAACACTTATATCAATCACCCTGTATACAACAGGGTGTCCCACGACAGGTGTCTCAAATTGATTACGGAAAAACAGCTTAACGTACAAGTATGAAATAAAATTATTTCCGGTTAAATCGACCCAAGGAATAACGTAAAAGTATTTTTAACTTTTTCTCAATACAGAGTGTGCCAAAAACTGAGGGTCACTAGTTCGAATCTTGGAATTTTCCAATGTAAACATATGTCATGTTATACATCATTTTAAAGGTACTAGGTGAAACCTGTCAAAATCGAGGGTTACTTTCAAGGCTTAGGCCTACGTTAATTCATCTAACTGCGATAAATTGGGTGAAATATACATATTTTGAGCATTTAGCATTGTTTAAAGGGTAATAAGTGTAAAAACAATAATGATTTTAATTGCGTTAGTTGCCAAATTTGGTTGATCATTCAATGATTAAAATATTTCCCATACCGTACGTCACCAGAGTTATTACTAGTATGTTATATGATATCTCTTCCTTTGGAAGAACCTTTAAATAGTATTAAAATCGTATTGGTGAGTCTTTTGTAGTTAAAGACTTCTGTGATATCATCAGTGTAATATGATTTTATTTGAAAAGAAAATAATTTTTGGGAAGACATATTGTAACTTCAAAGGGAGGTATATCCGTTACAGTGTAAGTTTGATTTTTCCTTCGTCACGTCGCATCAGTTCATATCGTACTTCTGTGCCAATGAATGAACCCTCTAGGACAGTTTTGAGAAATTCATTGTGGGGTTACTGTTAAAGATGGAATTCCTTGACATGGGGGATGTCAGTTAGTTGTCTCAGCCTTATCAATAACATAAAGTTGTCAAAATAATCTCTCTACGGAATGTTAGGTGTAGTGGAATACTTGAAGTGAAGTTGGCTTTTATTCTTGAACTGTTAGGGGCCTCCTCATTTATATGGTCTTGGCGGCTTCATTGGCAACAAATAATGCAAATGACATAGCAATGGGACATTTCCAAAAAGCAAAAATACTGTAAATTGGCTGTTACGTATATATTGACGTTTACATATTGGTAATCAACGTATCTTATAAAGGATTATGTGATCTAGTTTAAAAGGAATATGTCCTTTCTGTCATGACAGTAGCTGCTTAAATCGAATTTTCTCTTTGTACCATATTTTACAGCCAAAATGTGTTCTTTTCAATAATGTTACCAACCCAGTGCGCCAAAGTCCGTAATATAGGCAGGTGCAATTAATTTGTCAAGATGGGTACCATTTTAGGCAAGGTTTCTATGTTTGTATTTTATTAGACACGATAAGAGCAGATATTTCTACATAAATATTTGATACGTGTAGAATAATATGATAAAATGTAGGCAAAATTTGTGAAAAAGGCAGACACCAACCCGTACAATAGATATAAGATGGTTCAATAAGAAATAATTTAAGAATTGCTGTGATAAAAGGATTTTCCACTGATTTCGTAATGGAACGTTATATTGCAAAACATGACATGATAAAGAGGAAAATCAATTTTAAAATCAGAAAATAACATTGCAAATACGTATTTGGTACAATTCAGTAACTCCCAATAAATATGTGTTGTTTGAAATACAATTTAAAAACGAACATCTGTTTTATTAAAAGTATTATTCTCATGGCCAAAATGTAAACAACTCTGTGGAGGGATCTTTAAAGGTTTCTGGGGCAGAGCCCTAAGGGATTTTGATTAGTTTTTCTTTTGATAACTCATCTACAGACCTGCTAGCAGGTGTCTAGCAGGTGTCTTTGGACACCTCTACCAAGTTTCTACGCCCAGCCGTTCTCTAAAATTTGTGGGGACAAAGTTTCCAATTAAATATTTAAATTACCCCATGTTAATCTTATGGGAGAAAATCCAACTTTGATGGCTTGTGGGGCAAAGCCCGAGGAAATTTTATTACTGGAATTGGTGAAAGGGGGCGTCTACACAAAAAATACTTTATTTTGACACGTCGTTTGTAAAAATCTGTCCATTATTAATGGAGGAGTAGTGTTTCGTAGAAATCGCCTTCACGTATTATATATAAGGATGTGATAGACAAACATTTTGGCAAAAACAGAAATTTATTTTCTTTTTCCGTTTCAAAATGGCGGCAGTTTTTTTTTTTTTATCTATATTTTTTAATACTCTATGTTTCCTATACCAATGCATTTAGCCCTTATCCGGTTGAATTTTCTTACTAGTTATGAAATTAGCTTTACTTTATGTAGTGTCATTCATATGCCTTTGCATTTAACATATGTTTTATAATTTAGTTTGTTGTTGTGGTGATGATGACTCTTGTTGAATAATAAACACATTCTTTACTTGCAGCATTTATTAGAATTTATATTATCTTACACATTATTATGCTACAACTAACGGTTTTTTGAAATAATAAAAATATTTAATAGGCTATATAGATTCCAAAAAAAATTATTTTTGAAAATTTACAAATGCTCATTGTTCAAAATTTTCAAATAGCAACATATGTCAAAGGGCACATCATTTTAAAGGTTTTTAATTTCTAACAACTTTGTAATTTTCACTTACTTCGTATCTCTTTTAGTTTTTGCGTAAATAACAAAAACCGAATTTTCCTATATCAAATGCATGTTATTTGGGTTTAACACTAAAGGCCCTGTTTTGTTAGGTGTTAAACCACGTCAAACCCAAATAACATGCATTATATATAGGAAAATTAGGTTTTTTGTTATTTACGCAAATACTAAAAGAGATAAGAAGTAAGTGTAAATTACAAAGTTGTTAGGAATTACAAAACCTATAAAATGATGTGCCACTTGACATATGTTGCTATTTGAAAATTTTGAACAATGAGCATTTGCAAATTATCAAAAAAAATTGTTTGTGGAATTTTTATCATTTCAAAAAACTGTTATTTGTAGCATATCAAAGTAAACCTAATTTCATAACTAGTAAGAAAATTCAACCGGAGAAGGGCTAAATGCATTGGTATAGGAAACAGAGTATTAAAAAATATAGATTTTTTTTTTACTGCCGCCATTTTGAAACGGAAAAAGATAATTAATTTCTGTTTTTGCCAAAATGTTTGTCTATCAAATACCTTTAAAATGATGTATAACATGACATATGTTTACATTGGAAAATTCCGAGATTCGAACTAGTGACCCTCAGTTTTTGGCACACCCTGTAACGGGAAAAAGTTAAAAATATTTTTACGTTATTCCTTGGGTCGATTTAACCGGAAATAATTTTATTTCATACTTGTACGTTAAGCCGTTTTTTCGTAATCAATTTGAGACACCTCTCGTGAGACGCCTGTATACAGTGTATAAATTAAGTATTGAAACAAATCTGTATTTTATTTTTAAAATTTTCCTATTTTTGACCCAAAAAAACATAAAATTTAGCAATTTCCTTCCAAAACTATTTTGTAGAGCTTAAAAAAAGCGTTACTATGCGCCTAATGGATACACAGAAAATTCCCAAAAAAATTTATTTTAAAATTCCCATGTTATTCTTATAGGGAATAAGTAAACTTGTTGTTGTTTGCTTGTTTATGCGTATATTTTGATCACATTTGGAAAATGCATTTATTTCATACTAAACTATTAAAATTTGACACGAAAACAAAACTTTTTTACCCTCCCTGTTGCAGCAAACCTTGAGTACTCCACAAACCAATGCTATTTAAATAAGGAAAATGTGATATTTTTAAGGAGAAATTTTAGTGTAAATCCAATTAGGCAAATGGAAATTCCCTTAGTCTGCAGGTTTGCTACGGCTGGTGTATTTTAATGAATTTATTTCTTCATCCATAGCAAATTTCCAATCGATGACATGCTCAGATCCAATCGCTTCATCATGCTGGAACTTCGTTTGTAAGTTTTGCAGAAGCTAAAAGCTCATTTTTATCTCTGTCGTTGACACACATGACAGAATCATCTCTATATCTCATAGGGATTTTTATTCCATCAAGTTTTCTCAGGTTATAAGTCTCATCTTGTAATACATCACCTTGATTAGCGTTGTCATCGCTAGGACACAGAATGTCTTGCTCATCAGCATCATTGGTACCTGGATACACAATATCTTGCTCATCTTCATCATGGAATTTATTGTTCTGATCACTGTCAACAAGCTGCTTTCTGGTCTCATCATTTTGAATTGATTGCCTCCTATCAAGGGAATCATTCTCTATATCATTGCCACTCTCTTCAATGTTGAAATATTGTTTATCAGCGTTCCTTCTACAAAGCTCAGGATTGAATTTTACATCATGGCAAACTTCAGCTTTGTTCTTATCTGGGAAATATACTCGATATCCACAGTTACTATACCCAAACAAATATCCCTTTTTGGACACTTAGCATCAAATTGCTTCCTATTTTGTTGAGGTATCCAAGCATAGCACTCACTTCCAAAAGTCTTTAGAGGTTTGAAGTCTGTTTCACCCTTTAAAAATATCTCAATTGGATTATCTTTAAAAACTAAAAAATAGCGATGACCATGTACATCTGGTTCTTCCATTGGCAAACACACATCGGCAAAAATCAACTGTCCAGGTTCATTTGATTTTTCTTGCCGTTCCCTAGCCGCCAGCATTTTTTCATTCGTATAATCGAGAACCGCCAAGGCCATTTTGTAGTTAAACGCAATGCTTTTATAAAATGGCTACAACCTTTTTATTTTTGTAAATATTTTGATAAAACCTTTTTTTCTAGAACTTTAATAAAATTGCCTTTATAAAAATATAATATTTATAAAGGTTTAAATGGAATTTTTTATGTTACCAAATGTAGGTAAAAAAATCAAAATAAATAAATAAAAACTTTGAGTACAACCAAGTTAACTATAGGCCTATGAATAACAAATATTTGATCAATATTTGTGGTTTTTTTTTGTAGTATACAAATTTGTTAGCAAGCATGCAAAATTTGAAAATCCTACCTTGAAAAATAAACTTCTTTTCAGGGTTTGAAATAAATTGTCTTCAGAGCGTTTTGATGTCTACGCTTCACTCAAATGCACTATATAACGTCTAATGCCATAACATGCACAAGAAAAGGAAAGAAGCCTGCAGTTTTTCTTTATGGCAAAGAACAATGATAACACCAACTATTTACAACGTAAAACTACATACATACACTTATCCTAAAAAATTTAAATGGTCTAACATCGTCTAGCACCTATGTTGGCCAAACACGCGGCGTGTACACCTTTCAGGCACTGTAGCTCTGCATATGGTTTAGGATTTCTTTCTTTTTCCACCTGCTGCAATAGCCTACTGATAAGGCTACATACACAGCAGGTTCTATCTTTATACTGGTAAGGTTTCCATTCCAAACTGGTCATTTTGCCGCTGATTGTCTACTCCACCACCCGCTAACTAATACTTAGGCCTATGGACAAGCACCTCTTTTAACATAGGCTACTGTCAGTTATAGATATGTGAACTGAAACCTATTCAGTATTCATGTCTTTTTCACTACAGTTTTCCAAAATATAAGTTCAAAATCATTCTTGAAAAATGTGTAATACAACCTTTTTCTAATACTGAACAGTCCATCGCTCATCGAGGTAGGCGTAGCCTATAACATCTGGTCTGAATGGTCAATACCTCTCATGAAGCAGTTGTACACATATATTATCTCTAGGTTTTCTTTTACAATTACCTGATTATTTATTACTAACTTACTGATTTTGCAACACACTAAGTTGACAGAAGAAGCAGTGGCGGATTTACCATAAGGCACACTAGGCACACAGATGTTGATTGTTGACAAACAACTGTCGACGTCATCTCGGGACATCTCGTCCACCACGAGAGAAAAAAACACAAACAAAGGCAGTCAAAGCTCTTGCTACATGAAGCCCAGACAATGCTGATTCGATTGGTGTGTCATTTTTCATTTTGGACGAAGAGGTGGCCAGTAAACAAACATTTAGCAGACGTCCATGGCGATTTTCGCAATAGCACCGATATAGATGGAGATCATTGATATTTCCCCAACATGCATCCCTTGCAAAACGGTTTATCAAACCTTACATCAATACCTCGTGATTTTAAAAAAGTGAGAACATATCTATGATCTTGGTGCCCTAGTATTTCATGCCAAGACTGCAAATCATTATTTATTTTCTTCAAAATAAAACATTATTCTTTTGGTGGAATGACCTTAACAACCATATTATACAATTGATTATCTGTATTAGATATTATAGCCAAAGCAATGGTTGTTCCGTTTTCAGAAAACACCCATGACTTACCATTGTTTTTCACAGTCTGGTGAATGCCTTTTTCACCTGCTTTCTTCACAGAGAATAAGTTACAGGCAACTTCAGGGCAGTACCAAACATCATCAAACTACCTGTAAGTCCACTGTTTACCATCAAAAACCATAACGTCTATTTTTCCTGACCCCAGGGCCTGAATATGAACACCTTGGCGAGCACTGTCCATCTATTTACGAGTATCAAATGGTGTGTAAGTGGAAAACCAGTCCCAGCTGCTGTTTGTCACATGGTGATTGATCGAGTCATCATTGCAGCATTTTGTATTTCACGGGTACATTCATTTGTTTGTTCTTTTGTGTGACACTTAAAACAAATTATTATACCTGTTCGACAGTTTTTAGATAGATGACCATTTTGCCACATGAAAAACATTTTATCACTCCTAATTTTTGTAAGTATTCCTTTTTGACATTTTTGGCTCCCATATATTTTGGATTTCGTCAAATTTTTCCAGATGTCCATTCATTCCAAGGGTAGGTTCCCAAGAAGTATTGTGGAACTTATTTCTCAATATCAGTTGACCTATATTTTCAGTTGACTTGACATCAAAAATTTGGACAAGTTTCTCCCACATCTCTTTTGATGTAGAGCAATTGCTTACTCTGAGTAGAGGATTCGTCTCAAGGGATAGAACAATATATTTTCTGGCTTTTGCATCGTTTTTTGTCCAATTTACCAATTTTTCTTCGTAATTTTGTGTACCAGCTGTTGGTTTTCTGCATCTTTGCCAGATCTAGTCTGATAGATTGTGTCATAATTTATTAAAAAATAAATAAAACTATATAGAATATTTACTAAAACTTTAGGCCACGTTCAAAAAACTTGGTTTAATGGATGGCATGGCGGACATACACTATCTCACGAGGTGCTCATCCTCAAGTTCTTTTAAGGAGTACAGCAGCCTATTTATTAATATTCCTTAATGATATGATACAACGTCAGATCATTAATGAAGACTAAAAAAGGATTGGACGGAGGATAGAACCCTGGGGAACTCCCTGAAATACAACAGACGAAGCAGAGGTAGCATGACTTCAAATTCCTTGATGAAAGGTATCTGGACTGATTGAGTTCTTCCCTGAAGAAAGGACGACACTCATTCGTGAGCTAAGACCCGTACTCCAAGACGATAAAGTTTGTCCAGGAGAGTGGCTTGATCAACCATATAAAATACTGGGTGTCCCAGAAAGGAATGCACTTTTAAAACTAACAAAACAGAAAAATGGCTTTATTTACAGCAATGTTTCCAAGAATACATGTTTGTACAATTCAGGGAAATTACTTGTGACAGATTACATCTTCCCGATGTAGACCTCTACGGTGCCGGCACTCCGCCAAACGAAACCTTACATCTGCGAGGACTCGACAGCAGAGTTCTGGTGAGATGGCTTCAGTTTCCTCACGAATGTTTTGCTTTAGATGATTGAGGGTAGCAGGAGCGTTGTTGTACACCTGACTGTTTAGATACAACCACAAAAAAATCTAGTGGAGTTAGGTGTGGGCTTCTTGAAGGAGAGCTATTGTCACTAAATCTGGAAATGACTTTCCCACGAAACAGCTTCCTTATTGAAGTCGTGGAGTCTCATGCTGTATACCCATGCTGTATTTTTTAATGCCTGTACTAATTGAGTTTTGTACGGGTGAAACTTCAAATCTTGTTTCAAAATGCGGTGAATACTGGTTCGGGTATACTCAAAGCAGCAGCGTGTTTTCTTACTGATCGATGTCGATTATCCTCTACAGCATCTCGAACACACCCGATATTTTGTTCAGATCGCGCTTCTCTATGGCAACCGATAGGACTAGGTTTCATAGTTGATCCTGTAGCTTCACATTTGTCCACCCAACATTTAATTATAAGGTCTATTATTGTTCAATGATGGCATTTCGTTTGAGATCTTGAAGTCTGTATTGAGCGTGGAAGTGTCGTAATGAAAGAGTTTGGTAATAGTCGCGTACACGGAAAGCACGCTGCTTGCCGGCAAAGCCATCCATGGCAAATGACTTTCCACGGGCATGGCTATAAAACCCTGATAAGCTCATTTTCTTATCTTTCTTGGACATTCGGCTTTCCCCAAAATAAAAGTGCAATCCTTTCTGGGACACCCAGTACTTTAGACAGGTAAAAATTTATTACTAGTGTCTCCAGAATCCAAGGCTCTTGACAAGAATGATATTAAATGATAAACTGCGTCGAGGGTCAATCTTCCCTTTATGAATCCGAACTGGTGAAAAGATGAGATCTATTATTTTACTCCATAAATGACAAGAGCCTGTTCAGAAACAGACGTTCAACAACTTTGGAGAGAGTTGAAACTAAGAACATTGGCCGATAGATGCTACCATTAATTATGTTTGTTTCCATTCTTATGAATGGGCCTGACGATGGTATATTTTAGGGAAGATGTGAAGGATCCTTCTTCAAAGGAATAATTTATCAGGTGGGCCAATGTAGCAGAAACTAGATCATATGTTTCTCTGATCAAGAAATTTCATCTGAGCCACTCGATGGCTTTGGTTTGGGGAAAAGTATGACTTCTTCTACTTCAGGTTTAGTAACAGGGGACAAAAATAAAGAATTGCTTGAGGTACATACATTTAACCAATCTTGGTTATTCTTATTAATAATTAACTAAAATGAAGATACCTACAATATTGTTATCTGGCCAAGGTAAATCTCAAAGCTTCAAATCTGAGTGATATTTTTTTTTGTTTATTATAGGTTACTTAATTTTTAAGGTTTCTTAAAACTTACACAATGCAACTCCTCGTCATTAGCAATAGCTAGCAAAATATGGCGAGGTGTAATACGGCCCTTCTTGTTGTCCCTGGCAGCATTGCCAGCTAACTCCAATACTTCAGCTATAACAAAGGAATAAAGGAAACTGCAAGCATTTTTTTGAAATTTTTGAAATTGCTATTAGCAAATTTCCCTATAGGAAAGTAGCTACAGTATTACCGTAGGTGGCATGGTAAGACCTAGGCCCAGGACCGATTGACCGAAATTTTGGCCAGAGGCCAAAAACACCATTGGTTCAAATTTTTATAGATATAGATATATATATAGGCTATAGGAGGTATATATATATATATATCCAAATAAGTGAAATAATAAAAAAACCAGCGTACCCTGAAATACATTTTTTATCAAACTTATACGTGTTTTGGCACTAAGGCCATGATCACAGTATTAGTTATAAATTTGTATAACTAATACTGTGATCATGATCTTTAAATGGAACTATGGCCGTTTAAAGGTACGTTTACTTATGTAAAATGACTAGGCCTAACCTATTTGTTAGCCTAGGATATTTCCTCACCAGAAAATGTATATCTTACGTCATTTCTAAGTGATTAAAGTAACTATTAGGGGCGGTTTGGGAGCTCGGTATTAGCGCTAGTCTGCGACTAAATCCGAATATTTCCGGTATTTTAGGCTGCCGCCTCGAAAACGGGTTTGTGAGCTCGGGATCAGTAAGGCGCGCGCAGGGATAATCTCGCGCCTAAATATTGTTGGTTTGGGAGTCAAGTAGACTTAGGCGCCAGCCTAAGAGATAGTCTCGGTGGGTTTGGGAGACCAATTTCGGGACTAAGAGATATGTTTTCGTCATAAAAATCAGTGAGTTTAGTCCCCAACTTTAGTCCTGCCAGGGGGCAGGTCTAAGTCGACATCATGCCGGTATTAGCTCATTAGCAAGTTAATTGTTTCAATATTAACTAAAAGATTGTTATATTGGAATTCGTTATTAAATTCCGAACATTTTCATTCCTCTCAAAGTATATTTGATAAAACTTTTTTTTAGTTTTCTGTTGTTCAAAATAAAACGACAATCTTGCAGAAAGCTAAATTTAACGAAAGATTATTTGGTTTTTGTTTTTACTGTTAACTGCAATACAAATATGGACCCTAAATAGAATTTCTTTCAACTGAGAGTTTGGCTATAATCACCCGTACCTTAATTATAAATATTTTATTAGTAAGGAAATAATTAGCAACCACATGCATACCCCCCACTCACCCTCTACGAAAGAGTGAAGAGATAGTAAACAAAACATAAAAAACTGCAAATAGCTCACAGTCATAATCGTTTTCTTTTAATTGCGTTGTGATAGAGCTCAGTTCAGTGTCAGTGTCATTGACCAAGTGCTAGTTACATCAAAATGGAGTACCTAGATTATTTGGAGTATAAGAAAATATATACAGTACCTATATCAATAACCCGCCACAGAAAACCTGCAGACTAAGCGAATTTCCAAATTACCTAATAGAGCTTTCAATTAAATTTATTTAAATAACTTTAGGTTTAACCCTTTCAGTGCTATGAAACGATACATCGTTGTTTTAAAAAAACCCTAAGGGATATAGAGAGGAAGGTTATTTAAAAAAAAAATAGCAAAACGGCCATTGGTGACCTGCATGTTCATAGGATACACTACCAACCACTTAGCTAAAAGATTCGCCCAATCCGATGATTTCGAGGTGTATGTCTAAACCAAGGATTATGAACACCTCACTATGCCCCAGTGGTTGTAGTATATCGCTACAAACACACAGGTCACCAATTATTTACCACACAGGACGGGATTCGAACCCGAGCAGACGAATGCCACTGGCCAAGTGACACACGCCCTAGCCTTCTCGGCTATCTGTGCTTGAAGACTGGGGAGTTAAAAACCGGTATTTAAGCTGTCGCCACCGATTGCGAACAGATGGCCCTGCAGATGGTTGTTCAATGCGTTACTAGGTAGCAGCACCAGTAAGTCACGGACTATTTAGATGCAATCTTTTAGTTTTAGTAGTAGTAAATGTGTTCCTGAGACTTTGCTGCAAAACATTAGTTTCCCTAAAATGGCTATATTACGATAACCTCGTCCAACTAAATCAGGGTTAAATTCAATATTACATTGTAAACTATATGTCTTTTGATTTTATGAGATTTCGGTTTCAAATAATGCTATCAAAACATAAAAATTTATAGGAAAACCAGGAAAATTACAACAAAAACTAAGTTTTATTTAATGTTTATTACAAATACCGGGATTTATCTTTCTTATATATTTTCTTATTGTGTTATTATTCAAAATTAGCCTAATTAATAAAATAGTGACAACATGACAGTTAAAATTCAACAACAGGTAATGTAATTAAAAAGGCAAACAAAAAAGTCTTACAAAATATGAATTATTGGCCTAGCACTGAAAGGGTTAACAAGCACCTGAAACTACCTACGGTGTAGGTATGCTGCTACAGGGAGGGTAATAAAGTGTGTTTTTTAACAAAATATTAACAGCTTTATAAAAAATAAATAAATTTGCCAAGTTTCATAAAAATATATCCATAAACGACCACACTAGAACAGTTAACTTATTCTCCATAAGAATCACATGGGAATTTAAAATTTACAATTTTACCAATAGTCTCTGTAGCCAGTAACCGTACAAAACATTTTAAGATATTAATTTGTTTTTTATACTCTTTAAAATACTCTTTACTCTTTAAAATATTTTTAAGACAAAGATTTATGTTATAGGGGTTAAAATTGAGAAAAAAACTATTTTTATCCTATACAACTCCGGGTTCCCTTGGTCTGATCATGCTGGTTCGCGAACTCATTAAGAGTCTTCCTTAGTGGAAGCCATGTTGGATTTCTTCCCCATAAGAACAATGTTAACTTTGGGTCCAAATATCTCATCAGCAAATTGTCATATAATTATGGATAAGGAGTTAAATTTAAGGAATTGCGGTCCTCTAGAGATTGACGTTTTTTATTTCACAATTTTTAATTTTTATAATGAATAATTGATTATTAATTAGCTTAAAATTAAGCTAATTATTGAAAGGAAATGAAAATGGATTTTCGAAATTCAAAAACCTCAGTCACGAGTCTATTATGTTAAAAATACAAATTATAAATTTCAAAGCTATATCTTAACAAATAACGCCGTTACGTGTCCACAAATGATGTAATGTTTAACATTGTTCTTATTAGAAAGAAATCCAACATGGCTTCCACTAAGGAAGACTCTTAAGGAGAATCGCGCCTAACACTTTCATACCAAATTTTATCAAAATCAGACAAAAATTACTCAAGTTATCACTTTTATGGACGTATATATAATACATTTATATATAGGCTATACATATATACAATTTTGAACGAACAGTGTTTTTGGCCTCTAGGGACATCAAAATAGAAAAGTTTATTGGTCCCGGAACTAAGTGCTACCTACGGTAATAGATACTTCCCTAGGAAAATTAGATAAAAGAGTGTCATGTAAAAAAAGATTTTAAATTGACAACAATTTTTTCTAAGTACCGTACTGTATTAAAAATTTTTTTTTAACATTTACCTTGGCTGCACACAATCATAACCTCCGCAATTACTTTTTATTACTTTTTTTTTGTCAATACCCCTATATTATACTGGGAAATCTATAATATTAAAACGAAACAGGGTTTTTTTATTTCACGATTCTGAATCAACCACTTGACGGATTTTCATGATTTTTGTGTTGAAAGAAAGATAATTTTGAGAACTAGGGAATGTCGAAGCCATAATTTAAGTTTAGGGTTTCAGTTTTTTAGAAATTAAGTTTTAATTTTTAAAAATTCTAGCAGCCGACGCTAGCAATTTAAAGTATTTTCAATGCTGGTTTAACTAACAGCTGGTTTATAACTGTCATTGAAATGTTTGTAATGTAATTACGAGTTGTTTGTTAACAAAAATATTTTTCGTTGGTGTTTGCTTGCATAATATTTCACTTTAAAATGTAGGTAGTTTTCCCTTACCGTGAAGGATCTGCGTTATCAGTAAATGTGTTATTTTGAACTAAACATCTCAAACACTTGCGTTTAATCAAGTTTTGTCGTAAATGCAATCTGTGTAAGTATTTAGTTTATGCATTGCAAATTTCAACTCATATTTGGGAAATATTTTTTCAGCAGTTTATAGCTTAATTGTTAAAGATATTAGTGAAATACGTGTTGATACTTCTTTTTCTGTATGTTTGAAAGTGAGTATGTCGGCATACTAAAATTTTGGTTAGTAATGAAAGCGTCAATCGGTGTAGTAGGTCTCTATAAAACTATTAAATAAACTGCAGAGTGCAGCAGAAACCAAAGTCGACTCATACCATACCAACTATCCCCGTAGTACTGATGATTCAGAAACTTGGGCACTGACCAAAGAACCGAAAAACCTTAATGATGGGTTAGATAATAAAGTGCAGAGAAAATATACAGACCAGTTCAAAATAACGGCCCGGAGGTTGAAATAAAAAAAAGAACAGAGAGCTAAGAGAAATGTGTTAACACCCAAATATAGGGATGCTTTCCAGAAGTAGGTAAAGCTTGGATGGACAGGCTGTGCATATACTTAAAACAGTATATTCCAAGGAGTACCACACGATAGACGGGAAATATCAAGTTATGAAATGCATCCTCAGACTGGGATCTAAATTTTTAAGAGGCAGGTGATAGAAGAGAATCCTCATAAAAGTTTCAGTGGTCATGGAAGTAAGATAAGGTACGGTAAGTACATAAGTAGTACAGTATGCAATTGGAGGTGGAATGTAGCTACTCTACTCAAAACCAGTGTGAATCGGTCGCCAATCTCACTTCAAAATTTTTCAAATCGACACAAATGCTGTTTTATGGTAAAATTATCGGATTTAAAATACATATCGCCATATTTTAGGTCTATATTCGAATGGAATAAATAGGTGGCCACGTTACATTTGTTTATATGGTGATCTTCCCCATTAAAACTGCCAGAAGTTGTGTCTACGCGTGCAAACTAGATGTTCTGAATTATTCCGTTTTAGTTGACAACTCGATTCCCGTACGTAGGACGGGCCACCAGCTCGTTACTGTTTAATTTTGAAGCTTTTTATTGCATGAAACCGAGTTTCCGATGTTAATCCTATGTTGCTCTGTACGTATTTATAAGGTGTAGTACTTAAAAGACAAACTAGTAGTACTTAAGGACAACTGATTAAATAATTATAAATCGTAAAATGAAAATAAAGTTAGATCTTAAAAGAATTTAATATAAACATTTACGGTTCTTCAGTCATTGGGATGTAAAACAACGATCTTACAAAACTACATTTTGCAATGGTACAATGCAGAAACATACACCATAGTCTACTAATTAGCCACCATTGATATACCAAGATAAAATTGTATCCATCTTCAATAAGTGTTCATCTTTTGTTGTTGTCAACGGTAACGGGTTCCGCAATGGCCGTTGCCAACGTCAAAACCTGAATTCCTCACGATTCCCTGTCCATTAAGCCGCGCTGCAACTTAGGCGCGACTATACTTGATCTACGACCATTTCAACTTAGGCGCGAGCTCCCAAGCCTGGTTTCTGGTCCGGGGACTGAAGTTAGGCGCGTACTAGCTGGGCTCGAGCTCCCAAACCGCCCCTTAGAGTATTAGACTCACTTTTAACTGGAAAATAGCGGTGCAAAAATTTCTGGAGGTCACGAATATTAACTAAGATAAGTAGTTTGAAGTTTTTATTTATTCCATTTACATTCGTGTCTGCCTGCGGTCAACTAAAACTGAAATAAAATGACAATACGAAAAACTGAAGAGAACTTACTTTCCGTGCCCGGAAATCAGACTTCGCCTTTCCATAAATTAGCTACCAATATGACTTTGCCATTCGCTTGTAAAAGATCATCTAAATGTGCAAGACTGGTCAAGGCCAGTACAGATCAGCAGATGGCCGGGATTTTGAACAGCACCACACCCACACAAGATGTTTTCTTCGTCTGCTAAGAGACCCCATTTCTGCATGTTTGTCTTGCATTTTGGTACCTCAACCCTGATTCGATTTAGGGTCATCCATACCGTATAATGTAGGCCTCCACCAGGAGCCAGTTCCTCCCTGGCTGGTATGGGAGGGTTAGTCAACGTCACCTCCCACCTTGCCACTCAATTGCTTGAGAGTGATCCATCCAGAACTCGTGTCCGTGATAGAAGCTCTTTCTGGACCCAAGCCGTCACTCTACAGGTTGACGGCCGTATAATGGGTGACCTGAGTCCTTTCTACGTCGGCAGCGACATCCCGTAGAATTGATGGAGGGGCGATCCCTATGATAGGATAGAGTTTGTGTACTGGGGTTGGTTTCAAACACCCAGTTACAATCCGAGCCATGTCATTGACTACAATGTCAACCTTTTTTGCATGTGCCGCATCACTCCATACTGGTGCTGCGTAGTCCGCAGCCGACACACTGAGCGCTAACGCTAAGGCTGAGGTTCTGAGGACATCATGGGCAGGGTTAGCACTTCAGCATCTGCTGGTGAGCTTCCTGATGATATTATTCCTCAAAATACCCCCGCCGCAGCAAAGCTGCAGACTAAGCGAATTTCCATTTGCCTGATTGGATTTACACTAAAATGTCTACTTAAAAATATAAAATTTATTTCCTATTTAAATAGAATTAGTTTAACAAGTAATTAGGTTTGCTGCATCAGGGAGGGCAAAACTGTTTTTTTTTTTTTGTTTTTTTTTGTAAAATGTTAATAGTTAGTAAGATATAAAAACATTTTCCAAATTTGATCAAAATATGTTCATAAACAATCAAACTACAACAGTTTACTTGTTCTCCATAAGAATAACATGGGAATTTTAAATTTACATTTTTTTGGAATTTTCTCCGTAACCATTAGGCGCATAATAACACTTCAATATACTAAATTATTTGTTTTTTTAAGCTCTACAAAATGGTCTGGAAAGAAATTGCTAAATTTTAAGTTTTTTGGGTCAAAAATGGGAAAAACCTCTTTTTTTACCTCATAAAACCCCCCATAAACCCCTGTTCCCATAGTCCGATCATGCTGGTTTGCGAACTGGTTCAAGTTTATCCTGCCTTACACCTTCAAACAAAATTTTATCAAAATCGGACAAAAATTACTCAAGTTATCGTGCGGATGGACACATATATATATATATATATATATATATAAATTTGAACGAATGGTGTTTTTGGCCTCTGGGGACATCAAAATGAAAAAGTAAATTGGGTCCGGGCCTAGGTCTTACCATGAGACCTACGGTAATAGCTACTTCCCTATAGGGAAATTCGCTAAAAGACCTCGCTGAGACTTTACACCTTGTCGCAATACTGGGTGCTTTCAATGTCAATGTGCGGTCCAGTGTGACACCAAGATATTTGGGTGTAGGACAATAATGCTAAAGACGATCTCCCCGCCACATCACATTCAACTTCTCTATTGTTTAGGTGAAAGGCACAATCTTGGGGCTTAGCTAGGTTTGGGTTGAGGTGATTTGTGTCATAGTACTGGGAAAGTTCATTTAGAGTCGTAGTCAGCTTCTGTTCCACCTCTTCAAAACTCCTACCTTGTGCCGCCACCGCCGTATCATCAGGATATATATATTGACATGTAGCGTTTGGCAACGGTTGGTAAATAAATAAATAAATAATTCTTTATTGTCACATAACATTTTAAATCTTAGCATAGCTAAAAAAACAGATGACATTATCAAGATTAAAAACTAACCTAAAATATACAATAATATGTCTTATGCACTAAAATACCCTTAAACAAGATGTAAAAATTTGCTGATCAATAAAAATAAAAAAGTGAATTTCTTTGAATAGCAAGAATAAGACATATAAGAAACTTTATACAAAATAACGTCATATTGTTTCATTGGTTTCGTTTAGGTATTCGTTAGGTATTCGTTTAGGTGTGGTCGTTAGTATATGTTATAAAGAGCTAGGGCTAAGACGTTACCCTGAGGCAATCTATTTCTTTGAGTCCTCAATCTACTTTTCTTGCCTTGAAGGGAAACGAAAACTTCTTGTCATGAAATAGTTATGAAATAGTTTTAACAGCCGCATACGATACCGTAAACCATCGAAGACTCTTGGGAAAAGTGTACAGCATTACCAAAGACTATCAGCTAACTTCGATAATAGGCACTTTTCTTCATAACAGGTGGTTTTTTGTTTCCCTTCAAGGCAAGAAAAGTAGATGGCGGCTGCAGAGTACGCTGCACCAGTATGGAATGCATCGTCACATTCAAAAAAGGTTATTACAGTCAATGACATGGCTCAGATAGTAACTGGGTGTTTGAAACTAACCCCATTACACAAACTCTAAGCTATCACAGGGATCGCCCCTCCATCAATCCGACGTGATGTCGCTGCCTATGCAGAAAGGACTAAGCAAGAGACCGACCTTCGTCACCCATTACACGGCCACCAACCTGTAGAGCGACGGCTTTGGTCCAGAAAGAGCTTACTATCACGGACACGAGTTCTGGATCGATCACTCTCAAGCAATTGGGTGGCAAGGGGGGAGGCCACGTTGACTAACCCTCCCATACCAGCCAAGGAGGAACTGGCACCTGGTGGAGGCCTACATTACCAAAATCGAATCAGGGTCGAAGTACCAAAATAAAATGCAAGACAAACATGCAGAAATGGGGTCTCCTACCAGACTAAGAAAAATATCTTGTGTGGGTGTGGTGCTGTTCAGGATCCCGGCCATCTGATGATCTGTCAACGCCGAGACCAGTTTTTTGCACATTACATGATCTTTTACAAGCGAATGACAAAGCCACACCGGTAGCTAATTTCTGGAAGAGCGAAGTCTGATTTCCGGACAGAGAAAGTAAGTAAATAGGCTAAGTACTTCCCTAATCCAACCTACCTTCAAAGGACTTAATGCAGTCACAAATCAGCATAAAGCCCAACTTGCTTTCCACACATGCCTTTTCTTTCACAATCTTTACGTTTTACAGCAAGTTTGGTTAGGTTATGTTATTTTAGAACAATTTCATTTTGTGATTAATATATTATCTTAGTTTTGAAAGAGGTATAAAAAGTACCCTAAGCTACATGGTAAAAAACTTAAGCGAAACTAAGCATGGCATGGATTAATGGAACTGGATGAGTGGATGAATATCCAAATCTATCATGGCCGCCTTTAGTAACATCACTGACTATGGACATAGACAAAAAGAATTAAATATAGACCGTCAGCTGTGCTGCGGTTACCTTAGCTTCTGGCGCACACCGCTTGGAGCGCCATGTATTTACGGCGTACGCGCTACGCAGTGTTGGGAAGTAGCGCGCTACAAGTAGCGACGCTACAGTATTTTTTTTAGCGTTAGCTGTAGCTACGCTACTTTTAAGATTTTGTAGCTTTAGCTGTAGCTAGCTACATTTTTAAAGTAGTTGTAGCGGAATTTTAGCTACTTTTCTCGCTACATTAACATTGTTTGAGATAGTGATTTTTAGGTACTTTCCTGTTAAAGGGAACATTCATTATTAACGATGATTTTTTCTCGATATATCCAAATTAACAAATTGAAACATATCAGCTGACAACTACGCAATACATATTGTTCAGTATCAACAAACAATAATGAAATGAAACTGTTCTAAAAAAATAACATAACTAACCAAACTTGCTATAACATTTAAAAATTCCGTGTTTAACTTGCCTTTTATATTATCAAAACCAAACAGAATTTTTAAATGGTCCAGCAAGTTGGTTGGTTATGTTAGGTTAGCTTAGAACAGTTTCATTTCTTAATCCATATAATAGACTATTTTCGCCTAAACAAGATCAGCAGTTAGTTGTTGTGAATTTGTAATGGATCGGAAAATAAAAATATCGATATATCGAGAAAAAAATCATCGATAATAATGAATGTTCCCTTTAACAGGAAAGTACCGATTTTTATCATAACCTCAACTTTACGTGAAACAACCTCTTTCAAATCAAACTGACATTTTCAAAAAAAAATTAGGCCTACTTTCTTGGCTTCATACAGCTGGTTGCAGCCGTTTAATTCCCTATTACAACGTTGTGTGGACATGGAGGCCATTAAATAAGTGTTATCCACATTTTTGGCTCTCATTTCCTTAATTTACTACTCTATGATTACTGTCCGATAAAATAAAATCGCTTGATGCAGACGATGTTTAATTTAAACGTTACCGGTGACAAGAGAAGCTATTGATTGCTTGCAAGTGATTGACAGGGAAATTAGTAATCAATTAAGTTTCTTTATTATATCGATAGTGTTTCAACTTGCTGGGTTTATGGAAACCAACACTAAACCTTAAAATAATGAGAAAGCTGGTCTATCAACCTTTGCTTCAGCTGTTGATTGTGGTTCATCATCACAATCTCTTCCTTGGTTAGATTACAAAGATTTTTCAAAGGTTTACTAAATTAACAAATAGGAAATTACCTGATGAGATTTAAGATATGCCTAGACAGACTACATGATAATTGTAACGAAAAAATCTCCATATAACATGAAACTTACATTGAAAAAATAGCATAGTTTGCTCCTGCTAACAGCTCTTGTATAGGACTATTCCTAGGCTATACTATAGTTAAAGACGAATACCAAGTTCCAAGCTCAATTGTCAGGCATATATCTGCTTAGTCCTTGCAAGAACAAGGTTAATATAACCAACTTGTTACATAGCCAAGTAGGCCTACATGTTATTCTTACTTATTACAAATTTCAACATGTTTAAATTAAAAGCCGATTTCAGAATAAGTTGCTGAATACTGTTTTCTGTACCAACTAGGTTGAAGCACAATTTGCCCTATGCATAATGACAATAAAGGACAATTTCTTGACATCGAAAATGTTAGTCATAAGACACAAGTAACTTATCACTATGGTTAAAAGTTATAGCATTGTCGTTTTTAACATTAAAAGTAAAGAAAGGCAATAAACTCCAATTTCAGTACCTGCTAGGCTCTGTAACACAATACCAAAGTGGTTTTAAATACTGTAATCGTTTTACAGTTTTATTGGTCTTAATTGTTGATATAAGACATCTATGAACCTATATTAAAGAAACAATATGAGCTTTTAAAATATAGTTTGGTTGTATGTCCTTTGAACTTAATGAAATTTACATAACTTATAGATGCTTCAAAATAATGCAATATTTAAAAATAAGCACTAAATATGATGGGACACCCAACTATTTGGTTCTGTTGTTGTAATGTTAGGTTTATAATGCCAACTAATTAAATACTGTACAACCTAGGAATAATTTGTTTTCCAAGTAATGTTAGATACGATACTGACATTTTTTGTTTAAATGTTTGTTCAATAAAAATGTAGTTGCAATTAATTAATTTTACATTCACCTTATGTGCGTGGAATAAAAAGTAACGTCTTTGGAAAAGTAGCTAAAATTGTAGCGGTAGCTACATTTCATTATAGCTGTAGTTGTAGCTAGCTACTTTTTCGGAACTGTAGCTGTAGCTGTAGCTAAGCTACTTTTTTGGAAATGTAGCAGTAGTTGTAGCTAGCTACATTTCAAAAGTAGCTTCCCCAACACTGGCGCTACGTAACCTCCAGCGGAGTGCGCCGGAACCTATGGTAACCATGGTAACCGCAGCACGGCTGACAGTCTATATTTAATTCTTTTCGTCTATGCTATGGATACTGAAGTAGGCTAGACATCCCATCTCTATATGGACCAGCTGTCACCAATTTGTCTCAAAAAAGAACGTAGTTGTGTGAGCCAGTCACAGAATGTGCTACTGTCTAAATTTCTATTTTATACCTTATTTTTGGGTTCTGGCAAGGTTGATGGGTCATAACAGTTGATATAGTTCACCATAAGTCATTCCCTAAGTTTGACTTGTTAAAAAAGTGTGTATTTGACAGAAATAAGTAATTTAGATCAGCACAATCTATAGTGGCTCACATCAACTACGACGATTTTGATAAAAAATCTGGCTACAAATTTAACATGGGATGGAATGTCTAGTTGTATTAATAGTCAAAGGTAACATTCAGTTTTGTTGTCTAGATGACAGTTTTGTTGTTTTCTGTTTCCCTAACTAGTAATAAATGTTAATAAATTAGCGTAGCCTATACTTTAAATAAACTATTACCGGTAGGCCTAACTATTAGTGTCCAGGCATATATTCACTTTAAATAACTTAGAATCAACAGAAAATTGATAACTAAAGTTGTTAGTGAGGAAACATTGCATCAAAATCCAGTAAATTTACAAAAGTGAACAAAATTTGAAACAGTCGTAGTTCCGTTATTATTTGTGAGCGCGGAGAAATTTTTGCACCATTATTTTCAGCCAAAAATCTAGTTTCTGGAGATAGCCTAGATATAAATAGGCCTGTATATATACAGGTTCCCATGGTCACGTTGATCGCAATAATTACCGACTTATGTCTTGGGAACTAACATTAGTACCATACAAGGTTCACGCAACATTGATGAATAGGCTTAGTATAGCATAGAATAGAATTAAGTAAAACTTTTGTTAAACTGATGTTAAACTTTTAGTCTGATTTGTTGACTGAATAAGGCCAATGATTTCTTAAACTTGAATAATCTGTCACCAATTTGGAATGTGTTAGGGATCCCAGACGTCCTCATTTCCCTGGACACGTCCTCTTTTTGGGTACATAAAAAACGTCCGGGGGGATTTTTGTCCAAACCTTTAAATGTCTGGGATTTAGATTTTAAAAATAAATAAATAAAATTATTCCTGAACACATAGTAGGCCTAATATTTGTAATTAACTCTAATCATCAATCACCCAGTTATTTCGGTCAGTTTAAAAAGGGATTAGTTGCAAAAAAGTTTACTTGTTCTAAAAAAATTAACACAACTCCAACCTGCAGTTGTATCATCCTCCGAAATTGACAGTTTTGTTCTTTAAACACAACTCTAAATTCAACCATTTTGCTTGTGTTGCTGAAGAAACTGCTTCAATTAAAAATACCCCCGCCGCAGCAAACCTGCAGACTAAGCAAATTTCAACTTGTCTGATTATATTTCTACTAAAATATTTCCATAAATAAGACATAGGTTATTTATTCCCTATTTAAATAACAGATTTAACAAGTGCTTAGGTTTGCTGCTACGGGGAAGGTAAAAAGTGTTTTTTGACCATACGTCAATAGTATAGGATGAAATAAATAAATTTAATGTTATCAATATCTATACATATAAAAGGCAAAGCCCTCACTGACTCACTCACTCACTCACTCATCACTAATTCTCCCACTTCCCATTTACCTAGGAGGCTGAAATTTGGTACACCGATTCTTTAGGCATTAAATCAGCCATTCTTTTATAAAGTACACCTTATGTAAAAAAATTAAAATATTTATTTTGTTCATTTTAATTACTTGTCCTTATACATAAACATCCATACAATTCATAATTACAAAGAAAACCATGAATTTGTCATGTTTTTCAGTTTTATTATTGATTGCAGTTGGTACTGAAGCAGCTGATTATTGAATATTGAAATCAGCTGTTTTCTAGTCAGCTGTGAAATAATGAGTTGATATTTTTGGCCACTTAACCTACAACACATCTGAAGTAAGAAGATCAAAGAAGCATTCAGCAAAATTTCCAGACTTTTAGGTAACTATTACAATACTTTATTCAAGATCTTGTTTATTCAGTTGCTGTGTCACGTCCGTTACAAAAATACTACGAAAGTTTAAATATCACTTAACCTATAACTAATTAGTAATTTTAAACCCCAAGAAAGTAAGGTTAGGTTGTTTCCATATTCAAATATATGTTTTTTAGACATATTAAGTTAAATACCAATTTATTAAGTGTAACGGACGTGACAAGTCTTTATATGTAACGGATGCGACATAATTTAACAGGTGTTTATTTTGTGTCTTTATAGTAGGCCTATCTAACCAAAATATTTTTTTTTTGTTTCAGATCATGGCTCCTGCTAACAGAATGGCAAAATGTAGGGAAAAAATGAAGAAGAACCCTGAAATATGGAATAATTATTTAGAAAAAGATCGTGAAAGGAAGAGGAAGCAAAGAGAACAGGAAAGAAGGAAATTTAAAGCTAATAAACTGATGTTGGAGCAAAAGAGACGCAAGGACAGAGAAAGACAACAACTTTACAGAAAGAAAAAGGCACAACTAAAGAAAAATAATGATGAAAACGCCAAAGCACTACTTGGTGAAACTTACCTTGGAACCTATAAAAGTCCACGTACACTTGGCAAAGCCCTAAAAAAAGCCAAAGGCACCCTACCCTCAAGTCCGGCTAAGAAAAAAGCAGTTCTTAAAAGATTAATAGAAGAGAACTTTGGCTTGTCTGTTTGTAAGGGACTTTTTAAGAAGCAAAAAAAAGGCCCACGACAGTTAACCGAAAACTGTATTAAGAAAGTAATTGACTTTTACAACAACAATGAAATCAGTCGCCAGGCTCCAGGCAAAAGAGATGTGAAATCAATAAAAGATCCAGAAACGTCTAAAAGAACAACATATCAAGTACGACACATGGTTATGAGTATTAGGGAAGCCCATGAAGAGTTTAAGGTCAAGAACCCAGATGAACAGATTTCGCTGTCAAAGTTTTATGACTTACGACCAAAGCACATCTTGCCTGTTAGTCAGATGCCCCACTCTGTGTGCGTTTGTATAAAACATGCAAATTTCATGTTCCTGGTTGAGTCTGTTTCAAAATCTATCCCTGGTTTTCCAGACAACCACAAGGACCTTCTTAGCCTAGTTTCCTGTGACATTTCAAGTGAAAAATGTATGATGAATGAGTGTGATGATTGCACTTATGACTTAAAAACTCTCCTTCCTGAAAACACAAACTTAAAAAATAAGTACAAATGGAAGGAATGGAAAAATGTAAACAATAGGCCAAATCTGGTGGAAAATTTCACAAGTTTAGGAAGAATATTGGCTGAACTTAACTCTCAATTATGTGCTTTCAAGATTCATTTCTACGTGAAGAAAGTTCAGTCTTCATATTTTGATAAGTGCAAAGATTCTTTGGGGGTTTCAATAGACAAAGCTATAATGCAAATAGATTTTTCAGAGAATTATGCACTAATCCACCAAGATGAGATACAGAGTGCTCATTGGAGCCACTCACAAGTTGCGATTTTCACTTGCTGTATATGGCATTGTAAGGAAGTATATAGTTTTGCCATTGTCAGTGACGACTTGAGCCATTCAAAAAATTCGGTATGGTTGTATATTAAAACTCTACTTAATGAAGTGAAGAATATTTCTTCTGAAATCGACCATGTACATATTTTTTCAGACAATTGTGCAGGCCAATTTAAAAGCCGCTATTCTGTATCAAATGTGTGTTTCTCAGAAAAAGATTTCAATATCACGGTGGACTGGAATTTCTTTGCCTCTGGACATGGAAAGGGTGCTGTTGATGGGGTAGGGGGCTCAATTAAAAGAACTGTTTGGAATGTGGTTAAAGGAAGAAGAGCTGTGGTTAGCTCAGCTGAAGAATTTTACCAAGTAGCAAAGGAAAACTGTACAAACATTAACGTGCTGTACGTTTCTGAAAAAGAAGTAAGTTCTCATTCCAAAAATCTTGAAGCTAGATGGGATAACATTGAAAAAATTGTCGGGATCCAATCGTTTCATCACTTCCGGGCCTATGATGAATGTCATATTCTAGTTGCCAAAACATCTGAGTCACTTATGACTAAGGTTTGCATCGTCCTAGAACCAGAAGAAGAAGACCTTACAGAGCCTGCGCCTTCAAAGCGTTTGCGGTACTCTGATGTGTACACGGACTCTGAAGAAGAAAATATGTGTGATAGACGCTACCCAGATGAAGATGAGTATTTGAATCTACTGACATCTACTGATATTTCTCCATGTGATATTGTCCCAGGAACACACGTACTGGTAAAAGTCTTCAGTGAAAAGGGAAAAGAGTTTAGGTATGTAGCGGTCTGTCAGAGTTGTGTTAAAGAAAATAAGGATGTTGAGGTTTCATTCTTAAAGTCATACAACAAAAGTCATAAAGTGTTTAAAATTAATGAAGGTGATGAAAGACTGGTCTCCGTTTCAGACATCCTCGAACTACTAAAAGATCCTGTGCTCAAACCAGTAGGTGATCGAGTCCTGTATGAATTTGAAGATGAAATAAACATCTTAGAATAACTGGAAGTAGAGCATATAACATAGCACAAAAGAGAACAGTTCAATTCCTGTGTTATAATTTAAAACCCCCCTAACAAAAGTGTGTTTTTCTTAGATGCGGAAATGTTTATGGAAGTTTACCATCTGCCATATTATGATTGTGTTCCAGCAATAGGCTAGTATTTAATTATTTCTTATTAATTTATCCTATATAACAAGTAATCTGTTTATGTACTAACATAATATTATTATAATTACAGTGCATAAATAAAGTGTATTTCCTCAAACTACGATATTTCTCCTACCTATCACCATACTTGTCACGTCCGTTACAAAACCATGTCACGTCCGTTACAGCAAATTAAAATTATTTTCTCTTAACTGAAATCAAATAATAAAAGCTAGTTGTTATGGCTATATAGATATTATAATAAGTAATTAAATTTGATTTTTCCAATATCCTAAATGTAAATACTTAACAGAATTTTTAACAAGACGTGCCACATCTCAGAAGGCAGGTGACTTAATTGTCACGTCCGTTACAGCCAGTTAAAGTTGCATAATATTTACATTACTTAATCGTAATACATACAATATTCTATGAAATTAAAAACCCTAAATTACTATTGACTTAGCATAGAAATTATTCACTGTAATTAATTTTTCCTACTTTTACTCCACTTTAAAATCATCTACTTGTCACGTCCGTTACAAAAGAATGGCTGAAATAGGAAAACTAAGCTGTTTTTATTCTGATCGGACTCTCTGGCTCCGCCCCAGTGGCTCTGGAGTTTCCCATGTTAACCTTATGAGTTCTCATATTTAAATGGAATTAATAAATCTTAACAGCTGTTTCAATTAAACATGTTGGTTCTGTTCTATGATGTTCAATAGCATTAAAGTTACAAGGATTACCAACAGGGTGCAGCAATATTATTTATTTTACATTTATGACAACAGCTAATTTGCAACCAAAAGGTGAGTGAGCGTAGCGAACGAACTTCAACCAGGACGTGATTGAGCCATGCGAACGAGCTCACTTATGAAGTTAAATGGGGCATAGCCCGCGGGTACAGCTAGTATATCCATAAACAAGTAAAATACAACAATTTTCATTTTCTCCATAAGAATAACATGGGAATTTTAAATTGCACTATTTTTGAATTTTTTCCGTGACAGTTAGGCATACAACAGCGCTTCAATATACTAAATTAGCCTATTTATTTTTTAAGCTCTACAAAACGGTTTAGAAAGATATTGCAATTTTTTTGTTTTTAGGGTCAAAAATGGGAAAAACCTATTTTTACCCCATAAAACCCCCCATAAATCCCTGTTCCCATGGTCCGACTATACTGGATCGCGAACTCGTTTGAATAAATGCAGGTTTACACGTTTTTACCAAATTTCATCAAAATCGGATCATTTTTGCTCGAGTTATCGCGCTAACGGACAAATATATATATCAATATATGAGTCGTTCTCAAATTAAGTGGAAATTGGAGTCCCCAGTGATTTTTTACAATTAAAAAAAATTTTATATCTTATTAATTTGTTATAAGTATTATAAATTATGTTGTTAACAAATAATTATTTTTAAAGTTAGATTTGATTAAAATTTGTGATTTAAAAAAATAGTTTCACCCAATAATGTCACCTCCATGGCTGTCCCTCTCCAAGTTTTTAAACTATTAGACATCTTTAACACATAGACTATTGTATATAATTGCATTTATTTTACAAACTAACAGTAAGATAGCATTCATAAAACTCATAATAAAACAAAATATTTACAAGAAAAAAAATAAGCGAGAAATAAAATATTAAGTTTGGTCCCCACTGTTTCTGTCACCTCCATGGCAAGTTGGAAAAAGTTTGTTATAAATCCACCAGAGTGCAGCACTAGCTTCTTGTTAGATGAGAAAGGAGGCTAGACAGCCATTTTGACTGTTGGGTTGTCTATGATGCTCTGTAAGTACCTTATTATTATCTTATTTATCATTTAGTAGACCTTAAGCTTAAAGTTCTTTTTAGACATGTCAACTCCATGCCATCTGTAAACATCACAATTTTAAGTATGTGAAGAATATTTTGCACTGTTTTGTTTGTTTTTGGTGTACAAATGCCCTTACCAAACCCATCAAGCATGCCAAACTTTTAGGTTAGCTTCCATAGTGTAAAGTTATGTCTTTTGTCACCTCCATGCCTGTCACCTCCATGTTTTATGTATAACATGGAGGTGACATGGAATACATGGAGGTGACAAAATTAGCTTTATCTTCTCTTTAATATTAAAAAGGTGATAATTAGGTAGTTTTCAAAGTATTTTGCAACTTAGTAAACAATTTTTTAGTAGGCTTTCCTAAATTTAGTCAACTTAAAAAAAATATTTTTGGTATTTTTTGTTGAATAGGCCTAAGCTTTAGCAGTGCTTAAGAATAACCATTGTCTAGCCTAACCGCTACCTTTAATGTTGGTTATGAAGAATAAAAGATCTGTTCACGGCACAGAGGATAAGGGATAGTTGATAATAACTATCTTCTTATCTTTAATTTTATTTTGCAGTTTATTAAAATGGTAAGAAAGAAGACGAACCTTGAAGATGCAAGAGCTAAAAGAAAAGCACGCGAACAAAATAGAAGAGATAGGATTAAGAATGATCCAGTACTTTATGAAGAGTTTAAAAGAAAAGAGCGGGAAAGGTATAACAAGAGAAAACAATTGGGTCAAATTAAAACTATTGTGGACCTCACCGATAGAGAAAAAAGAGCCCAGCGTAAAAGATGGGTAGAAAAAACAAGAAAATCTAGACAAAAAAGAAAAGCTGCAGAGGAACTTGGTAATTTAATAATTTCTCCTCCAATGAGTGACGTAGAGCTGCAGGAGGATGAACCAGCTCCTAGAGAGGCTTGTATGGGTAGAGCTGGAAGCAGCAGAGAAATGTCTGGGAAAAAAGTAGCAAAACGGAACAAATCGAAAGCCTATAGAGAAATAAAACGGCTTAAGAAGGAATTGGATAAATCTAAGACCGAAACGCACAAAATGAGGAGAAGTAAAGAAAAGTATAAGAAAAGATTTATGCGACTTAAGAAACTCAGCAAAAACACAAATAGTCCTCAGCAAAAAGTAAAAAATATTTTGCGTGGTGAGCACGTGTCTCCTCGTGTAAAGAAGGCACTTGAATTTGGTGTTGCTTTAACAACTCAAATCGAGGAAAATTACAAAAAAATGAACATTCAAGAAAAGCTAAAAAAGCATTTGCTTTAGTATTGGCTGGTAAAGTTGTAAAAAAATATCGATCAATGCACAAGCTACCACTCCAGTCTTATAAAAAACATCTAAAAAAAATAAACTATGACAGCAAACTAATTGACACGATAACTCAAACCATCACTTATAAGACAAAGAACAAAATCAAAGTGAAAGGTGATGTAATAAAGTTTTTTCATCAAGATGATGTTAGTCGCCTTGAACCAGGAATAAAAGATTGCATCACAAAGAATAAAGTGAAAAAGCAAAAGCGCACTCTAATGGGTGATCTTATCAACCTTCATAAGAAGTTTGAGGTGGAATTCGGATACAATATACCATATTCGACATTTTGCTCGTTTAGACCATTTTGGGTATTGAAACCTTCTGTAAGAAAAAGGGACACATGTGCATGCCAAAAGCATGAAAATATGAACCTGGTATTTGAGAAACTAAAAAGACTTAAAGTTATTAAAGGATTTAGTGATTTAGATAGCTTACTTAAGTCTCTATGCTGCCTTGATGATACTCTTACCAAAGAAGAGTGTTGGGAAAGAACTTGTTCAAAATGTTGCGACAACAACTTTCAAATCCAAGACTTTGAAAATGATAAAACTTTTGTTGACCAGTGGAGTAAGAAAGAAGTAAAGTTTACAGTGAAAGGGATAGAAAAATCAACAAAAAAAGTTGTCAAAGAAAAAATAGAAATAGATATTAGAGACCTTGTAAACAAATTTTATGATATGCTCCCAGGTTTTATGAAGCATATATGCAATATTGTACATCAGTATAGATCAATATTGAAACTCAAACAAACCCTGAAACCAGATGAAATACTAATTCATGTAGACTTCAGTCAGAACTATGAATGCAAGTATAGTAAGGAAATTCAAAGTATGCACTTTGGCGGTTCTCGTGACCAGGTCACCATGCATACTGGCGTTATGTATTTTAGAACGGCTGAAGCTAATAATGAACTGAAAGTACTCTCATTCTGTTCCCTTTCAGAATCGTTACGCCATGATGCCTCTGCCATATGCGCCCAATTAAACAAAGTTCTGTTCTTAGCTCATAGAAAGATTGCAAGTATCAATGCCATTCACTTCCTTAGTGATAGTCCTACAACGCAGTATAGGAACAAAACCCTTTTTTCATTAATTCAAAAGCATTTTTCTCAATTTTGTAGTTCTATCACATGGAACTATTCAGAGTGCGGCCATGGCAAAGGGGCCCCAGATGGCATTGGAGGCACCTTGAAAAGAACTGCCAACAAACTTGTGGCTGAAGGAACTGACATACCGACATTCCAAGTGCTTCTTGACTGCTTAAAGGAAAAATTTAAAGATTCCATCAAATTGTTCCATGTACTGTAACTACGGCAGAGATAAATGAAGTTGATGATTTGGTAGAAAAAGATGTGCCACCATTTATTGGAACTATGAAAGTCCATCAGGTGTTTTGGACTAATAGGGACAAGGACAATCTACAAATGCGTCGCTTAAGCTGCTTTGAATGCAATAGCAAAGACAACTGCAAGCACTACCATCTGCGTACCTACAAACCAAAATGTCTAGAACAACAAAAAACTTGTATCCTTTATTTCAAAAATCTGTTTACTGTTTGGGCTAGTGTTAGCCTAATCCCTTACCTCTGTGCCAATAGTAGGATCACTTCGTTTGTCAACACATTTACTAGAGCGGTTTTATCCTTGTTTAGTAGGCTACACATCTTAGAAATTAATTAAAATTTACCTTAACTAAGTGCAACAGGTAAGAATTCAAGAGCAATGAAAATCAATCCAGGAGTACATCAAGAAGATCAAACAGCGCATAGGCTTACCAGAGTGCGCTATTCTGACATTTATTCCTCAGACAGTGATGAGAATGACGAGTTGGATGTGGGTTCATGGGTCGGTGTTGTGTATGACACCCAGTGGTACCCAGGTAAGTTTTTGACAACTTTTGTAAAATGTTATAAATGACCTAAGTACAGAAGTTTTAGGTTAAATTTGTTTTTATTTTACAATTTGTTCAGTTTCTCTAGCTTTGTTTTTTTTTTTTTTTTGGGTGATTGCTACTAAAATATATATAAAAAGGGACCGAAAGACGAGGGTAGGCCTACATACTATTGTTCGTTGACTATGCTCATAGCCTAACAAGTTGTGTTTATTTTTAGGAATCGTAGAGAACAAAGGAGAAAAAATCACAGTCTCATTTATGGCCAGATCAGGGCAAAAGTTCTTCTGGCCCTCACCACCTGACATTCAAATGCTGAATCCAGCCCACATAATGTGCAGGATCAACAAACCTCCACACCCAGTTTCAAATCGACACTACGGATTTGAAAACATAAAAAAATATGATGAAATATTTAATAAGATGCTGAAAACCACATGAATATATTTACTTATAAAGTCATCTGTCTAGCTATGTCAATAATAAACCTAGTTCCTGGAATTCTACTGTTGAATTTATTTTATCAACCCTTCTCGGCCAAACTTTATCGATATCAGAATTACTTGCATATTATGCTTCGGTGACATTTTAAAGAAGAAAGTAATATTAATACCTAATTAATTTTTGAAAGTCAGCCAGTTTAGGCTTACAAGTGTTCTCTTTCAGATATGAAAATACACAATAACATATTTTTTAAACCAGATGAAACTTGAGTAATTAATCATAACATCTGAGTAGCCACAATTTATTTAAGTAATTTATATTTTCATAATTTGATTAAAATTTTTGTCTATTTAAGTTAAAGAACAATATACATTTAAGCTAATGGATTAGCATTCAATTGATTTAGTATTTTCCTATCAACAAATATTATAAATGAAAATATTCATTAGGTATTAGACAAACTTAAAAGTTCACAGAATTGTCACCTCCATGTCGAGAGGTGTCACCTCCATGTTTGACGCAAAAGTAAATTTACACATATTTGGCCATATTAATTTTCTTGACCTATCTTTATGTTTTTTACAGATTAACTATGTTATAAACATCATGTTTAAATAAAAATATTGTTTAAATTAAGTAAAAGATTTTATTAAATTATAGATGTTGGAATTTCCGCTTAATTTGAGAATGACTCATATATATATATTTACATATATATATTTACAAATATATGTATATATATATTTATATATATATAAATGTATATATATATAAATGTATGTATATATGTAAATATATATATATATGAATTTGAATGGATGGTGTTTTTGGCCTCTAGGGATGCCTCATAACAAAACAAAAAATCGGTCCCGCGTCCAGGTCTTACCATGAGTACTACGGTAATAGCTTATTCCCAATATGGGAAATTGGCTAAAATTGAATTTATTCTCATAAAATAGCCTACAATAGTAATAGAAGCTATGCCACTGCCACTTCAATAATGACATGTTCGTCCTCATTTCACCCCTCAACTTCTGTTAATGAACGTGCCATAGTGTATAATTTCATGTATCAGCAACTAATAATCTATATATTAATACACTTAAGCAGTTTTCTTTTCACAGTCATAACTCATTAACGGCTTGAGAGATTTTAGCATTTGAGGTGTCAAATTAAAGGTATTTTTAAGTAGATGTGCAAATACGTCTCAGAATATTAAATACCCCCGCTGCAGCAAACCTGCAGACTAAGCGAATTTCCATTTGCCTGATTGGATTTACACTAAAATGCCTCCTGAAAAATTTCACATTTATTCCCTATTTAAATAACTTAGAATTAGTTTAACGAGTAGGCTACTTAGGTTTGCTGCAACAGGGAGGGTAAAAAGGTGTTTTTTGTTGTAAAATGTTCATAGTTTAGTAAGAAATAAATGTATTTTACATATTCTATCAAAATATGTTCATAAACAAGCAAACTACAACATTTGACTTATTCTCCATAAGAATAACATGGGAATTTTAAATTTAGTTTTTTGGAATTTTCTCCGTAACCATTAGGCGCACAATAATGCTTCAATATACTAAATTATTTGTTTTTTAAGCTCTACAAAATGGTTTGGAAAGAAATTGTGAAATTTTGTGATTTTAGGGTCAAAAATGGGAAAAACCTATTTTTACCCCATAAAACCCCCCATAAACCCCCGTTCCCATAGTCCGATCATGCTGGTTAGGGAACTCGTTCAAATAAATGTAGGTTTACACGTTTATACCAAATTTTATCAAAATCGGATCATTTTTGCTCAAGTTATCGTGCTAACGGACACACATAAGTTATATATATATATATATAAATTTGAACGGATGGTGTTTTTGGTCTCTAGGGACCTCAAAACGAAAAAGTAAATCGGTCCCGGGTCCAGGTCTTACCATGAGTATACTACGGTACCTAATAACTTAGGCCTATTCCCTATATGGGAAATTTGCTAAAAAGGGCATTTGGGAATGGTGATTGGTGTGAACCTGGCAATAACTCCAGCCATAAGTAGTGCGCGCGCCCGAAAAAATCTATTGCTGGCCGTATTACGGCAAAATACGTCCGCGATGCATATTACCGATTATGCCAACAGATAGAGGACACTTTAACGGACACGACAGTATCAACATTATGTACCTGGGGAGTAGTATAAGGGGGGTAAAATCGGCAAAAAGTAGTGCGCGCGCTACAAAAAATCTATTGCTGGCCGTATTGCGGCAAAATACGTCCGCGATGCATATTACCGATTATGCCAACAGATAGAGGACACTTTAACGGACACGACAGTATCAACAGTGTCGTGTCCGTTAAAGTGTCCTCTATCTGTTGGCATAATCGGTAATATGCATCGCGGACGTATTTTGCCGCAATACGGCCAGCAATAGATTTTTTGTAGCGCGCACACTACTTTTTGCCGATTTTACCCCCCTTATACTACTCCCCAGGTACATAATGTTGATACTGTCGTGTCCGTTAAAGTGTCCTCTATCTGTTGGCATCATCGTTAATATGCATCGCGGACGTATTTTGCCGCAATACGGCCAGCAATAGATTTTTTGTAGCGCGCGCACTACTTTTTGCCGATTTTACCCCCCTTATACTACTCCCCAGGTACATAATGTTGATACTGTCGTGTCCGTTAAAGTGTCCTCTATCTGTTGGCATCATCGGTAATATGCATAGCGGACGTATTTTGCCGCAATACGGCCAGCAATAGATTTTTTGTAGCGCGCGCAATACTTTTTGCCGATTTTACCCTCCTTATCCTACTCCCCAGGTACATAATGTTGATACTGTCGTGTCCGTTAAAGTGTCCTCTATCTGTTGGCATAATCGGTAATATGCATCGCGGACGTATTTTGCCGCAAAGCGGCCAGCAATAGATTTTTTGTAGCGCGCGCACTACTTTTTGCCGATTTTACCCCCCTTATACTACTCCCCAGGTACATAATGTTGATACTGTCGTGTCCGTTAAAGTGTCCTCTATCTGTTGGCATCATCGGTAATACGCATCGCGGACGTATTTTTCCGCAAAGCGGCCAGCAATACATTTTTTGTAGCGCGCGCACTACTTTTTGCCGATTTTACCCCCCTTATCCTACTCCCCAGGTACATAATGTTGATACTGTCGTGTCCGTTAAAGTGTCCTCTATCTGTTGGCATCATCGGTAATACGCATCGCGGACGTATTTTGCCGCAATACGGCCAGCAATACATGTTTTGTAGCGCGCGCACTACTTTTTGCCGATTTTACCCCCCTTATCCTACTCCCCAGGTACATAATGTTGATACTGTCGTGTCCGTTAAAGTGTCCTCTATCTGTTGGCATCATCGGTAATATGCATCGCGGACGTATTTTGCCGCAATACGGCCAGCAATAGATTTTTTGTAGCGCGCGCACTACTTTTTGCCGATTTTACCCCCCTTATACTACTCCCCAGGTACATAATGTTGATACTGATCGTGTCCGTTAAAGTGTCCTCTATCTGTTGGCATCATCGGTAATACGCATCGCGGACGTATTTTGCCGCAAAGCGGCCAGCAATAGATTTTTTGTAGCGCGCGCTCTACTTTTTGCCGATTTTACCCCCCTTATACTACTCCCCAGGTACATAATGTTGATACTGTCGTGTCCGTTAAAGTGTCCTCTATCTGTTGGCATAATCGGTAATATGCATCGCGGACGTATTTTGCCGTAATACGGCCAGCAATAGATTTTTGGTGGTGCGCGCACTACTTATTGCTCATTTTACCCCCCTTAACCTACTCCCCAGGTACATGATGTTGATACTGTCGTGTCCGTTAAAGTGTCCTCTATCTGTTGGCATCATCGGTAATATGCATCGCGGACGTATATTGCCGTAATACGGCCAGCAATAGATTTTTTGTAGCGCGCGCACTACTTTTTGCCGATTTTACCCCCCTTATACTACTCCCCAGGTACATAATGTTGATACTGTCGTGTCCGTTAAAGTGTCCTCTATATGTTGGCATCATCGGTAATATGCATAGCGGACGTATTTTGCCGCAATACGGCCAGCAATAGATTTTTTGTAGCGCGCGCAATACTTTTTGCCGATTTTACCCTCCTTATCCTACTCCCCAGGTACATAATGTTGATACTGTCGTGTCCGTTAAAGTGTCCTCTATCTGTTGGCATAATCGGTAATATGCATCGCGGACGTATTTTGCCGCAATACGGCCAGCAATAGATTTTTTGTAGCGCGCGCACTACTTTTTGCCGATTTTACCCCCCTTATACTACTCCCCAGGTACATTATGTTGATACTGTCGTGTCCGTTAAAGTGTCCTCTATCTGTTGGCATCATCGGTAATACGCATCGCGGACGTATTTTGCCGCAATACGGCCAGCAATACATTTTTTGTAGCGCGCGCACTACTTTTTGCCGATTTTACCCCCCTTATACTACTCCCCAGGTACATAATGTTGATACTGTCGTGTCCGTTAAAGTGTCCTCTATCTGTTGGCATCATCGGTAATATGCATCGCGGACGTATTTTGCCGCAAAACGGCCAGCAATAGATTTTTTGTGGCGCGCGCACTACTTATTGCCAAGTTATTGCCAGGTTCACACAAGTGGAATGGTGGCGCTATCTGTTGACATTAGATTGTTTCCAACTAAACATACCGTATGGACGTATTTCGAAATAGTTTCTAAGGTTAACCACAGACTGCAGGGCTTGTTACTTCCAAAGCAAAGCCGGAATTTATATTTTTATTTAATCATCTGTAAAATAAGTCTGGTTCATAAATTATTAGTTTCCTAGCAAGGCTTTACAACAAATTGTTTGTAATATTTGAATGTATTTACCATACATTGTATTTTACTGAATTATCGTGTTGTTTTGGTTACAGTTCGGTGTAATCGTTATATAACTTATGTTTGAAAGTGATTGTTTACAGTGCAGTTACCCGTTACTTTGCCATATCATGTAATTTACAATGTATATCAACATTCCATTGTAAGTTTAGTGTTTTTTTTCTTTTGTTTGGTTAACTTTCGTATCTACTTATTTAATACGCAAGCAGGTTTTTTGTGACAATTACTCCTCCAAAACTACTGAACCGATGGGCATGTTTTTTTGTATCATTGGAAAGAGCGTTTTATGCAAACAGTTAGATTAGGGCTACTATAAATGTAAAGATCCCCTAAATAACCACGTATGCCACCAAATGGTTTTCCCAAAGTAGGCCTTGGTTTAACTAAAATTTATTGACATTTCAAAGTAGGCCTAGGATAGGTTTGATGTAAAATAGGCCTAGGCCTACTCTTTAAAGGACCTATTACATCCTTCTGTGTTACCTTAATAGCCTAAGTTAAACTACCTATATGCCTAGTAACACAATACACATTTCAAACCTGTCAGATATTCGATTACAGCAGCCATATACACCGGAGAACCGATCCCAATACGAAGCCGGTGAGTTCCCATCTTGAGAAATCTCTTCATTCTGCCTACAGGAAAAGTTACATTGGCTCTTTGAGACTTGGACATTGGCTTTTGACGCTTCTTGACACCTCGTGATGACATTTCAGGAGAATTTTAAAACTATTCGGGCAATCTACAATACTTAACTTAAGGGTAAAGGGTTTAACAGTTAATTTTACAAACATCAATAAACAACTCTATCTAAAAACTAAACAAACACAACAACCTAGGACTAAGCAAGCAGACAAACTACTAACTACACTGAGCTATAATTCTAACTGGAGGTAGCACTGAATGTCAAAGATGCGTGTCGCCAGCCGCCATGTTTGCGTGAGGTTGTGAGTTATAAAGAAGCCATGTTATTGGATGAAAAAACTCACTGCTATACAGACCTAGTTATAGAAGCCATGTCATTGGTTAAAAAAACTCACTGCTATACCAACCTAACAAAATCAGCGACTCGCTCTTGACAGACTTCAATTTTAGCTCGGTGACTAACTACTAGACAGCCAGACCCAGACACCAACAAACAGGAACACCGAACAGATTACAGAACACCAACACCACCACGGGCCGAGTTCCCGCAAGGCTCAAGGGACGCTCCGTGGCCCGTGCGACGTGCGTGGCGTTGGTTATAGTGATGGCACTGGTTTGGCACCTCTTACTTACTTGTATACTTGTGATGATAGTAGGCCCAGCCGTGGTCGTCAAAGGTGTTTAATTTTCAGGTAGGGCCTATCTTCTCTTAATCCTCCAAAAATTCTTCCAATTTGTAGTAGGCCTTTTCTATTAAGTGATTTTTGAGTTTTTTCTTGAATAAATTTTTGTCTTGGCAGCTTCTTATGTCTTCTGGCAATTTATTAAATATTTTACTTGCTGAGTGATGTGGTCCAGCTATTACCAATGATGTTCGGTGACAATTCAGGTGTATATGGTTTTGTTGCCTGGTGTTATAATTATGTATTTCGTGGTTGCGTTTGAAGACTTCCGGAAATTTCCATATCATCATAGCTGATTCCAATATATAAACGGAGGTAAGGGTGGGAACTTTAAGATTAATAAAAAGTGGTTGCAATGTTCTAAAAAAATGGGTTTTACATATTATTCTAATAATTCTCTTTTGTAGTAGAAAGACTCTGTTTGCTTCACTGCTGTTCCCCCAAAGTACGATGCCATAGCTCAATACGCTATGAAAGCAGCCATAATAAACTTTCATCAGGATATGATGATCCACTATATTTTGTAGTCTGCGCATAAGACAGCAGCATACTACCACAAGTCTTGAGGTTATATGATCAATATGTATATTCCATCTAAGGTTATTGCTAAGGTGATGCTTATAGCATCACATAGACAAGGTATGTGTTAGACTATCTAGAGTTACTTACCTACTAAGAAGACTTCGTCCTACTTTAAGTCAACCCTCTCTGCTGATGGTCTATCACGCCCTCTTCCACAGCCATGTGTCGTACGGCCTTGTCCTATGATGGGGCCATTCTACATCAGCCCATGACATCCTACTGCTCCAGAAGAAAGCCATGAGGATAGTGTCATCTGCTGGCTACAAGCAGCACTGCCGCCCTATATTCATCCGGCATAGGGTGCTCACTGTATTCAGCCAGTATATCCTCGAAATCCTTGTACTACTCAAAGACAAGGTGGGACTCTTTGGCAGGAGAGAGGAGGTCCACACTCACAATACCCGCAGAGCCCCAGATCTTGACATGCCTCGGTGCCGACTTGCACAGACAATGAGGAGTTACCCGCGTTCGGCAATTAGGGTCTTCAACACCTTTGCCTAAGCGAGTGCGTGACATGGACCTGCCAGACTTTAAGAGGGCGATTCGTGATAGACTGCTAAATATAGGCCATTGTACGCCTTGCATGAGTTGGAAAGTGAACCCCTTTTTTAACGTGACACGTCCGCCACAAAAGTAGAAGTTAAAAGTATATGTAGATTTTTTTAGTGTTTTTATGTAAATAGTAACATGACGCAATCTATCCGACATGTCAGTCAAAGATGTAGAAGACAAGTATTTCAAGTAAGTATTTGCTTATTTTGATTCCAAGATAGTTTACGTATCATTTATTTTTAAGTTTTGATTTTTTAACTTTAAGAGAGGGCTGCGCGGTCAGGTGCCTTTGTGTTGAAAAAATTTAAAACTGATGTTTTGTTTTCATTTAGTACTAATTTGTTGTCGTTGCACCATTCTCCCATCTGATGAACGCCTATCTGGGACTTGCGTATTGTTTCCTCAGAGCTTTTATTATTAACTAGATGGCAAACATCATCCGCAAAAAGCCAAAGAGCTCCCTCTTGTATTGTCTCTTGTAAATCATTTACATATAGCAAATACAGCACAGGTCCCATATTTGAGCCCTGGGAGACTCCAGTGTTGATGTTATTCTGAATTTTTGATCTGTATTGCCTTATGACATTATCAGCACCGAAGTTATTTACGGCTACTAACTGAGATCTGTTCCCAAGAAATGACATAGGTAATCCAATTTAAAGGGGCATTTACTATACCCAATTTTTGTAGTTTTAATCTTAGGATCGAGTGATTTAGGCAATCAAAAGCCTTGGTCATGTCATAAAATAGTCCAAGTACTTCTTCAGAGCAATCTACTTTTTCATGTACATGGGTAATCAGCGAGAACACAGCATCAATTGTCGACTTATTTTTATGGAATCCATATTGATTAGAATTTAAAATGTCATTTTTTCTAAGTATGGTATTGATCAATTTAAATATGTCACTTCACAATTTTTTTAAAAAACTGACTGTAAGGCCACTGGCCTATAATTGCTTACCTCCTCTTTACTACTCTTCTTGTGAATAGGAACGATTTTTGAAGTTTTGATTATGTCTGGAAATTTTCCTTCGTCAAAAGACTTATTAATGATCACAGATAATGGTTGTGCGATTACATCAACGCAAGCCAACCGTACCTTGCACGGAACCCCATCCACACCTGAACTAGATTTACGACATACTTTTTGTACAATTTCAACTATTTCTTTTTCATTTGTATGTTTTAGTTTGTGCCGATTTCAAATCAAAAGATTTAAAATCCGCGCCAGGCAATGGACAAGTCATCCAACCATGATGTAACGCGGAGGGATACGTATTGGAAGACCGTTGGGAACCGTGCCGTGTGGAAAGCGTCTCGTCGTCTCTCGTGGTTCAGTGCTCGCAAAATCAACATCTAAAGTCGCGTTTTGTCGCTGGTGTAGGACGATTTTATTAATATCTTCATTCGTAGCTCGGAAATTCGCGTTCGGGCGAAAATTGTACGTTCATCAAATGATCGCAATTGTCAAAATTTCGCCGAATAGCAATTAGGGGTGTGTTTTATTAGTATTAAGTCGAGACGAGACATGTATTCTGACTGGTAAAAATTGAATGCACATGTGAAAAATTTGGCAGATTGGCATGACTAATAATACTAAAACACAAATAACATAAAACATTTACTTACGTACACATGTCGACACATTCACATTCAAACTCTGGCTAAAGATTCACACGGACGGAACATTTAAAAACTGACTCGTGGTGATTTGTGATTTTTGTCTGACCGAGCGGAATATCACGACACGGTTTTCTGGTGTAGGACTTATTAATTCTTGTTTTTTCGAGCTGGCGTTTCATGATTCAATTGAAAATACCGTCACGACGATCCACGATTTCGATCGAACACCCTTAATGCAGGTGCCTTACTGACCTGTGGTGGCACTCACACCCCCCGAAGTCCAGGGGTGGGGAATACACTTGCCGTTTTGGCGCGAACATCAGGTTAGCTACCACAATAGTGTTTTCTTGAACTGAGTTATTGGATTTAATTGTTAGGTGATCATGAGTTACAACTTCCTTTGTTAGGCTATGTACTATTTTCCAGGATTCTTTACTCACATTTGATGAATTAGGTAACTATTTTGTTATTAAAAAACTTTTTCTTGCTATTTGCTACAATTTGAGTGTGCAGTTTCTTAGCTTTACTATATTCCAGTTTACAGTGTTAATATCCTGTGATATCATACTTTGCCAATAAATATTTACAAGATTCTCTCGGGAATCAACCACTTCATCATCTATCTGGTACCTCCTTTATTTTATAAAATAAATTTTAAGTATTTTGGATGGGCTACGCTACCGTTATCATCTATATAGTTTCAATTGTACCCAAACATGGATATCGATCACATTTCATGGTTTTTAATAAAGCAATAAATGTTTTCCTTTCAGATTAAAATGCTGTTTTAAGAGTACAAAATATAAAAATGTATAGCCTATTATTTGTTTGTTTTCCGGTCAGAATTCTCCAGTTGGCAGATTTTCTTGGACATTATGCCTTAGACTACAACTACCTAACTTAATTTAATAAAGAAGGTGAAATAAAGTTAACAACAAAATAATTAAACATAAGTTAGGCCCTAATAGGTAAGTTGACTTGTTCCACCAACTTCAACTCAGAACTCAATCATACAAACGATACGAATCGAAATTCCAGGAACTAGTTGCAGTGCAGTTAAGATGATACTAGCCTGAGTGAGACTTTCTGAAATAGCTACAGGCTTCAGCTGCTGCTACATCGACATTTTCCTGTCATGAAAGGCTCGCGTTCTATTGGCCGTGTTCGGCAGTGCTCGCGGTAGTCGCATATTCGCGTTCGCACCTGATCCATCCATTGTCGGTTTCATCGCGAATGATCAAAGGAAATTCGCGTTCACTCGAGTTCGGTGCTCGCTTCAGTGTGACCCATTGTGACCACATCGGAGTGACTCCAGTCTGGTCCTTGCCGGTGCCTACATTTTACTGCTATCAACAAGTTGTTTAGGTCAAAGGTGGTTTTTTTTTTGTTGTACAGTACTTCTATTATTAATTATTCCTATTTCGTTTAACTAGTGTGGAATGATGACAAAATGTTGGAGCTGATTGAAGAATACAAAGCAATGCCAGTGTTATGGGATCCTAGTAGGGCTGATTATAAACTGTTAAACAAATTTACAGTTTTTTTTTATTAATTTTGTATTAAACAGTTAGTCTGTTTTAGAACTGCACGGTGACGATAACAGGGATGATAACTAGTGTTGGCAGAGCACAAGCGAATGACGTTTCAATCAAGACGATTCGTGTGTGTTCACTCTGGTGTGACTACTCCCATTCTCAGGTGTTCGCGAATCGCGAATGCTAGCGAACCACAGCGAACACCAGTGAACGTTCGGTTCGCTCCTGTTCGCTCTGGTGTAACCGTACCTTTTAGGTGACCAACTTTTGGGGTACCTCGGAATGTGATTGTGACGTCACTTAACTATCGTATAGCCGCGCGGGACTATCGATTGCTACAGCTAAACTCTGGTGACTCTTCGATTCGACTCTTGACACTTGAGTCTTGATTCCTTGAGTAAACAAACTACCCCATCCCACCCGAATGATGAACTTACTTAGACTTTGACTTGACATTATTTTCATTTACTTATTAGAGTGAGGCAGATGTTAGGAATTTATTGATTCAAAATAACTAAAGAATGTTTTTGGGTTACTGTGTCCTTTCTGGCGTTTTACTGTTTAGTTCCTACAAAACACCATTAACTTATCAAAGTGACGTTTACCAAACTAATATTAAATTATGTTAACTCTTATTTTCTAAGGAAATAACTTAAAGAATCTTGAGATTCATTTAAATTGTATAGGCTAGGCCTATTTGTATTGCAGTTTATAGCTATGGATTCTGACTGTGATAGGAGGCTGAATTTGTTTTATAATTGTAACTAAATTAGCTAAATTTAATTAAAATGGGAGTTGGAAATTTTTTTCACCATAGGCCTAGGCCTAGGATATGACACAGGTAGTTGCCAAAAGGTTGGATAAGCACTTAATTCAGTTACCGTAGTGTTTTTGGTTTTAATATGATTCTCCACTGTATTTACAAACTTTATATTTGTTAACTTGTATCAGTATAGCTTCTTCAACTTCAGGCAATCAGATTATATGCGAAAGAACTAAAACTTATAAAAAATAGCCTATAGTATTTTTCACTCTTTGGAAACCAAATACTTAGCCCAACTTACCCAAAAATGGGATTTCATTGCAGATTAAAACTACCAGGAGACAGTCAAATGTAAGCTAGGAATTAACTTAGTATTAATACCCCCGCCGCAGCAAACGTGCAGACTAAGCGAATTTTCATTTGCTTGATTCGATGTTTAATTAAATCCTTTTTGGTACGGTAGAACCTCTATAGTTCGACACTTTATAGTAAATGGAGTTTAATATACAGGAAAGTAAAACACAAGTTTTAGGCCTATATATAAATCACCCAAATTTGTTAAATACTAAACAGCTTTCATTTCAATCCAATCATTTGTTGACAACACAACTTACGACTACGATACGATTACGAACTAAAACCGCCCATCCGGTTGTTGGTCGATACTTGAACTATTCTATGGTACGAGTTCGAGCAGCACATTCATTACCACCAGGATGGAACGAAATGTTGAGAGCATTGAAACTGATGAATGTCCCTAAAGAATACATACATAACAAACAAGCGTTGGACTATTTAATGTTTGATGAGGCAACAGACGAATCAGTATATGACTCGGTAGAAGAAACAATGGATGAACCTGATGATGGGACAAGAGGAGGAGGAGAAGGAGTAGGAGGAGCCACTGCATCAGTTACAGGACGAAGAAGATATTTATTACCAGATCGTTTACAGTCGGCATATGTGAGGCGAGTGGGTCACGCTCCGTATCCACAGAGGCAAGTGGCTGATCACCGTGCAGTGAGAAGAGAGGTGCTTGAAGATTCGATTGTGCAGTCACTCAACAATTGGGAACCGTACGAACCGTAAACAATGGAACAGTTGTATTACAATCCAAACGATCCTGCCTTGTATGGTGGCGTAGCTCCGTTAGTACGAGGAGCGAGAGAGAAAAATATTTCCAAACGTAAAATAGTTGATTGGTTACAAACACAAGACACTTACACTTTGCATAAACCAGTCCGTAAACGATTTAAACGCAATCCGTATATGGTGTTTCGACCATATGAACAATGGCAAGCGGATTTAAACGATATGCGAGGATTGAGCAAATACAATGATGGTTTTAACTACTTGCTGTCAGTGATTGATGTGTTTAGTAAGCGTCTTTATGTTAGGCCGTTAAAGAAGAAGGGAGGTGCTGAGGTTGCTACCGCTTTTGAGGATATTTTCAAGGAAGCTATAAAAACACCAACGTGCTTACAAACCGACAAAGGGAGTGAATTCACAGGTAGAAAGACCGTACGATTGTTTAAAAAATATAAACAGCTGTTTGGTTCAAATAACATTCATTTGAAAAAAAGAACTGGTCACATGTAGCAGGAATATAAAATGTAAACACGCTAGTAAAGCTAATGACGTAATTGTCCATGTTTATTATCCAAACTGGTATCAGTTCTATCCTTGATAATTAACCACTAGTCCAGTAAAATAAGACATGTTGGTATGCAAAAGGTCGGGTAGTTCTGATTTTTGGATATGTTGTTAGTATTGGGCCCATAACATAAAATCCAAGTTATCCACCTCGAGATACTGCCGCTCGCCGCGGGGCGCGTCACTTGTTATCGAAATATAAAAAATATGGCAATTCCTATTGTTTTCCACTCAATTTCGCGAACCGTTGATTTTACCGAAAATGTTATACTATTACATTAAAGAAGAATAAATTTGTGGCAGTTTAAGCCCAACAGCAAGTATGTAGCGTAAATAATGGTCAAAATACAGACCATCAAAATAAATAAATTTTCCAAAGACGTTTAAAAATTGGGTTTTTTTCAATATTTCCATAATATAGTTGTTTGAAGCAAACACCGTATTGATTTAGAGAGTATGCTAGTTTATTTGCTATTAATAGAAAATAAATGAAAGTACGAATAAAAATACCCCTACCTCAGCAAACCTGCAGACTAAGCGAATTTCCATTTGCTTGATTTGATTTTCACAAACCTATTTAAATAACATTAGGTTTAACTGGTACCTAGGTTTGCTGCTACAGGGAGGGCAATATAGTAATAATAATGGTAATAACTGTTATTGTTTTTACTTTTCTTTGTTTACATTTATTTATTTGGCAATTAATGCAGTGAAATTGATATAAAGGATAGGTGTGACGATTAGTTTTGATGTTAGGACACCAAAGTTTAATTGTGTGTACTGTGAATTTTATTGGATATTATCAATTAATTTGAGGTCGTTTCTATTCAGACCTACTGGAAATTGTGTATAGTAGTTGTATTTCGGTGATATTAATTATGGAAGAGGCAGGTATGCTATGGAAGGTGGTATCGTTGACTAGGTCTATACACTTCTCAATTGACTATTACTCTCTCTACCGTAAGCTACTTATAATCAGTGTGCGCCTGTGCGAATCGGCTGCAAATCTCACTTCAACGCTTTTCACATTGTAAAAATTGCAGAATTGCTGTTTTATTGTAAAATTATCGGATTTAAAATGCATATCGTATAGGCCTATGATGGAATAAAAACAGATTTGGTCACACAACATTTGTTTACAATATGATTTTTCACATTAAAACTGCAAGAAACTTTGCCTTTATTTGTGTAAACTAGCTGATCTGAATTGTACACGGTTTTAACTGACTACTGAATCCCCGTACGTAGGACGGGCTAACACCTCGTTTTATCATTATATTAAAAGGTTTAAACAGAAATTGAGGGCTTATGTTTTTAGGGTCAAAAATGAGAAACCCCAATTTTTACCCAATAAAAGCCCCCATAACACCCTGTTCCCTCGGTCTGATCATGCTGGTTCTCAAACTCATTCTAGTTTATTCCGCCCAACACCTTTAAGCCATTTTTTTTCAAAATCTGATAAAATCACTTAAGTTATCGCGTTCACGGACGTAAACCTTTTTCATTGATTTTTGTTATCAGCCGTCTTCAAACATTAGTGGTTGTGACAGCACTAGTGTTATATTTGGGAAAGGTAAAAAAACATATCCTTACTGGGATCTGAGGCTGCTATGTACAAAGTCATACCAACTTTCAACTCAAAAGGTTCAACACAAATTGAAGTGAAAGAATTTAGAGAATTTTTTTTCATGTATGGGGAGAAAAAGGGTATATATTCCATAGATGAATGGGGATACAGACAATTTCAAAATCTTTGAAAAATGCTAGTGCAAATCTGGATTCGCTGCTACCCTCGCCAGATAGTGCAGCTCAGCACTCATACAGATGTTATTACCAAGTAAAGTTCAGCTATGGTTTGGCAATAAATTAGTGCCAGAACAGTGGGTTTGGACCATGGTTGGACACGACAGGATGGGAATTTGTTGCTACCAACTAAAATGACATTGTATGTAACCCCAGAAACTATTCTGAAGTTGGTGCCATGTACATGCAAAAGTAAAATTGTTTGACAAAACACTGCAGCTGCAAGAAGAGTGGTATCACTTGCTCGCACACACCTATGCAAGGCCACATGTCTGAATACGGAAGTTGAATAGAAAGGACCAACACTCATTGAACAAAAATACTTAAATGAAGGCAAACTATTTTTGTGAAGAAGATAATTAGTATAAACCACTTGTTTATTTTGCTTGTAGTCAAATGATTTAACATAAGTTTGTTCCTTAATCTTTTATGTCATTACAATATATTCTTTATCACTTTTAAACTGTTTATTAACTTCATATTGTGGTTACCCATTATGCATTCTTATATTAATACTACAAAGTATTATTGAGCGGAGCGAGCGAAGCTCTTATACGTCGACTTTTATGCATTTCGTAATACGCAAACTCCTCCTAGACGGCTGAATCAATCGTTTTCAAATTTTGGATGGTGATAAAGACCATATCGGTGAGTGCCAACATCTATACGGCGTTAAAAATAACTCTCAGGAATCCGCCTCACTGGGTCTCAAAGTTTCAATGTAATCCTTATGGAAGCAGTATTTGACACTTAAACAAAGACATATGATCAGCTGTTGACTTTTGAATGCAGTAGTTAAGAAATAGCTGATAGCATTATTCCACAGATATTAGAACAGCAACAGTATGGATCATAAATATAATCAAATGATGATACTAGCTTGAGGTCCGTGACGTAGGAAGTGCTAAAGGAAGTACTAAAGGTGAGCAGTCTGGAGTGTGGAAACTGTTTATGACGATTAGATTTAGAAATCTGCATTCCAAAAACTATAAGGGAAGGGAGGAAAACGGGTCAGCGACGTAGGAAGTGATGAAGGAAGTAGTCAAGGCGAGCTGTCCGGAGTGTGGGATCTGCTTATGACTATTATATTAAGGTATTTGCAATCCTATGATGCTATGGGAGGGGAGGAAAACAAGTCCGCGACGTAGTAAGTGATGAAGGAAGTAGTCAAGGCGAGCTGTCCGGAGTGTGGGAACTGTTTATGATGATTAGATTAAGGTATCTGCAATCATAAAATGCTATGGAAAGGGAGGGAAATACAGTAGGTCCCTGGCGTAGGAAGTGGCAAAGAAAGTAGTAAAGGCGAGCAGTCCGGAGTGTGGGAACTGTTTATGACCATTATATTAAGGTATTTGCAATCCTATGATGCTATGAGTAGGGAGGGAAACAGGTCCGCGACGTAGGAAGTGGTGAAGGAAGTAGTAAAGGCGAGCAGTCCGGAGTGTGGGAACTGTTTATGACGATTAGAATTAAGGTATCTGCAATCATAAAATGCTATGGGAGGGGAGGAAAACGGGTCCGCAACTTAGGAAGTGATGAAGGAAGTAGTCAAGGCAAGCTGTCCGGAGTGTGGGAACTGTTTATGACAAATAGATTAAGGTATCTGCAATCATAAAATGCTGTGGGAAGGGAGGAAAACAGGTCCACGACGTAGGAAGTGGTGAAGGTAGTAGTCGAGGCAAGCTGTCCGGAGTGTAGGAACTGTTTATGACGATTAGATCAAGGTATCTAAAATCCTAAGATGATATGGGAAGGGAGGTAAACAGGTCCGTGAACTAGAAAGATGTGAAGGAAGTGGTCAAGGCAAGCTGTCCGGAGTGTGGGAACTGTTTATGACGATAAGATCAAGTTATCTGCAATCCTTAAATGCTATGGGAAGGGAGGTAAACAGGTCCGTGACGTAGGAAGTGGTGAAGGAAGTAGTAAATGCGAGCAGTCTGGAGTGTGGGAACTGTTCATGACATTAGTTTAAGGTATCAATAAACATAAAATGCTATGGGAAGGGAGGAAAACGGGTCCGCGACGTAGGAAGTGATGAAGGAAGTAGTCAAGGGGAGCTGTCCGGAGTGTGGGAACTGTTTTTGACGATTAGATTATGGTATCTGCAATCATAAAATGCTATGGAAAGGGAGGGAAACAAGTCTGTGGCGTAGGAAGTGGCGATGGAAGTAGTAAAGGCGAGCAGTCCGGAGTGTTGGAACTGTTTATGACGATTAGATTAATGTATCTGCAATCATAAAATGCTATGGAAAGGGAGGGTGAGGGAAACAGGTCCGTGGCGTTGGAAGTGGTGAAGGAAGTAGTCAAGGCGAGTAGTCCGGAGTGTAGCAACTGTTTATGACAATTAAATTAAGGTATCTGCAATCATAAAATGCTATGGGAAGGGAGGAAAACGGGTCCGCGACGTAGGAAGTGATGAAGGAAGTAGTCAAGACGAGCTGTCCGGAGTGTGGGAACTGTTTATGACGATTAGATCAAGGTATATGCAATCCTAATATGCTATGGGAAGTGAGAGAAAAGGTCCGAGACGTATGAAGTGGTGAATGAAGTAGTCAAGGTGAGCTGTCCGGAGAGTGGGATCTGTTTATGGCGATTAGATTAAGGTATCTACAATCTTAAAATTCTACGGGAAGAGAGCGAAACATGTCCGCGACGTAAGAAGAGGTGAAGGAAAGAGGTAGGAAGAGGTGTATCTGCAATGCTGAAATGCTATGAGAAGGGATGGAAGCATCCCCACGACATAGAAAATGGTGAAAGAAGTAGTAAAGGCTAGCAGTGCGGAGTGTGGGGAATGTTTGTGGCAATTAGATTAATGTATCTAAAATCTAAATTGCTATGGAAAGTGATGAAAACAGGTCCACGATGTAGGAAATGGCTTAGAAAGTAGTAAAGTATGAGCATAGTGTGAAAACCGTCTATGGCAGTTAGATTGATGTATCTTTAATCCAAAAATGCTATGAGAAGGGAAGAAAACACGTCTATGACATAGGAAATGGTGAAGGAAGTAGTAAGACTTGCAGTGCAGAGTGTGGGAATTGTCTTTGGCAATTCCATTAATGTATCTGCAATCCTAAAATGCAATGGGAAGAGAGGGAAATAGGTCCACGACGTAGGGGTTGGTGAAGGAAGTAGTAAAGGTGAGCGTGTTGAGTGTGGGAATGGATTAATGTATCTGCAATGCTAAAACACTATGGGAAGAGACTGTAGACTGTAGGTTAAAATAATTACGAAGCACGAATCGATACATATTTCGATACATGCAATCGTGTATAATACCGTAGTAATTTACAACTGAGTTGACAACAGCTGATTTTTACTCCATAGAGGATAAAAACTATGTTTACTTCCTAAAGAGTAAAAATTCTACTTTAGACCCGCAACGCATGCATTTAAAACGACTGGTATTACTGCAGTATGACCAAAACAATATAATATAAACCCTTGATGACTCCGCTCAATTTTGTGGATGCCTCTGCGAACGCCACCTAGTGTAAGTATATTCCCACTAAGTGGGCATACTTAGTGCAGTACATTTTACCATCACCGTTTTTATGGTCAAAATATAGAAATAGCACAGGAAGACCCAATATTTGTAGCTGTGTACCCGTACTACATGCAGGGTGAATACAATATACAGTACAAACAATACAATGAGGAATCTTATAACATCAAGTATAAATTAAATTCGAGCATGTAATTTACAGTAATAATAAAAAAGAAAGAGTTATTACTAACACAATAGTAAGTATGGTGTATTAAAAATAAATACTATATGGAAATAATTACAGTTAAACTATTAAAAATAATGATAATAATATGGTTTACAGTATCTTTATTCTGAAATACTTTCTTTTACATCCGTAGGTTTTGGAGAAAAAGGGTAGGTATACAAGTTTCCCAGGTGTAATTGTAATGGTAAAAACACAAAACAACACCCTTCCACCCAAAATATTACCTACCGAATTTCCCTATGGAAGTAGCTATTACCGTTCGGGGCACGCTGACACTTAGACCCGGGACCGATATACTTTTTATTTTGATGTCCCTAGAGACCATAAACACTATTCATCAAATTTATATAAATATATAAATTTATATAAACTATCACCTAAATTTATATTAACACGGATATACATCTGTGAACGCGATGACTTGAGTAATTTGGTTTCGATTTTGATTAAATTTGGCTTGAAGGTGTAGGGCGGAATAAACTAGAATGAGTTTGAGAACCAGCATGCTCGGGCCGAGAGAACAGGGTGTTATGGGGCTTTTATTGGGTAAAAATTGGGGTGTCTCATTTTTGGCCCTCAAAACATAAGCCCTCAATTCCTGTTTAAACCTTTTAATATAATGATAAAACAAATAATGTAGTATATTTAAGTTTGTTTTTACAATTATTGGTTATGGAGAAGATTCAATAAATTATTAATTTAAAATTCCGTTGTACAATTTGTTGTAGTTTGCTTGTTTATAGATATATTTCCATCAAACTTGACAAATGTATTTACTTTAAACTAAGCTATTCACACTTTACTAAAAACACACTATATTACCCTCCATGTAGCAGCAACCCTAAGTACTTGTTAAACCTAGTGTTATTTAAAAATAAAATCAATTTAATTGAAACTCCAATCAGGTAATTAAAAATTAGCTTAGTCTGCAGGTTTGCTGCGGGGGGGGGGGGTATTTTTATGTGCCATTTTGATTCTTTATTCTTATGGCAAAAGAAACGTTTTCACCCTGATTCATCAACGGACATTTTTTTTTTTTTTTACTATGGTATTTTTGGTATTATCTTACCTGTAGGCCTACTAATTGGAAAAATTATCGAATATAAGAGGTAATCAAGACATAAACTCTTTATATGGAGGTTATATCGTCTGACTCTTATCTTTATTCGATTCTGCATCAAAAATAACCCAAAAATCATGTGTCACATGCCTATATTTCGTCAAAATGGAATTTTCAGTTTATCAAACAGAAAGAAGGGAGAAGGGAGAAGGGAGGTCGAAGGGAGGATGTTCGATAGTGTGTCACGGGTCCGTACACCGATCAAGACGCCGAACAAGACATCAGGCCGAGCAGGGAGACGAGCGCTCTGGAGGTGGTTTTTTGGCGAAAGATCAAAGAAAAGATCGGTCCGATGTACGATAGTGTGTCACGGTACATTTTTGCCCCGTACATCGTCGCGAGCGCCGCACCGAGCGGCCGCCTGCGCTAGCATTGATAGTTCTGATTTAATATGGCAATTAAACTCTTTAATTGGTAAAATAAATAAATGTTGGGTAATATGTTGCCGTTATATATTATAATCATTTAAGATGTAATGTTTGTGGTTTGTTTGGTCAAGGTTGAAAGTGTAGAAACCGTTAAATCAATTATATCAATAATATTAAGGTTGAATTAAGTAATTGATGTTGACTTAAATTCTTTCAAAAATAATATAAACATTAATATTATTAAAGGCAATTCAAATGATCATTGTGTAACGTTATTTCAATGAATAAAACCAATAGAAGTCAATTGTTATAACCAAGCATCCTTTCTAGAATATTTTATTTTTGCGACAAGTTTTCAAAATGCGATTTTTAACAATAATTTTTATGTTATAGAAATTACCCCCCTCCCTCTTCCGCGGCACTGCCTCCGCGCTCTCACTCGCACACACTCTCTATCTCTCTCCAAACTTCCTTTTGCCGCGCTCGGTAGAATTCGTCTGGTCTTGGTCATGTTCGGGGAAATGTTCGGAGTACAATTTTGCTGATATTTATCTCCCTTCTCCCTTCTCCCTGCTCGGTTCGGGGTCTTGATCGGGGAAAAGATCGATAGTGTGTCACCGCCTTTAAGGATTCTCCTCATGAAATTAGAATTAACGATAAGGTGATATCAGACCCTCTGAGCATCTCAAACGGTTTTAACAATTACTTTATTGAGGTAATAGAGAATTTGATCAATAGTACCCCAAGTAATATTCAATCTAAAGACGATCAAAATATAACTAGCCATCATGATCAAATAAATATTGAAATTCCTTTCAGATGTAGGCCAGTAGATGAAGATGAGATAAAAAAAATAATTTCAACTTTAAAAAAGAAGTCATCTAGTGGTCATGACGAAGTACCCTTAAAACTAATCAAATTCATAGGAAAATCACTGTTAAAACCACTCGTGCATTTAATAAACAGTTCATTAATAACCGGTATTTTCCCTGACTGCTTAAAAATGTCTAGAGTAATACCTACTTACAAAAAAGGTGAAAGGAATGAAATCGGTAATTATCGCCCTGTATCAGTTTTGCCATCTATATCAAAAATATACGAACGTGTAATGTATAATCGATTGGTTGATCATCTTCATAATAATAATATCTTTGACGAACAACAGCATGGTTTTCGTAAGGGTAAATCTACTACTACTGCTCTTTTACATTTTTCAGAAACTATTATTGATGCTGTTGACAAAGGAAATACGGTAGTTGGTATTTTTATGGATTTATCAAAAGCATTCGATAGCATATCTCACGAAGTTCTTTTACATAAATTAAAATCTTTAGGTATTTTTAACACTACTTTAAATTGGTTTTGGTCATATCTTTCAGAAAGAATGTAATATGTAGAAATAATGTCAAAAAAACAAAATACACTAACCAGGTATAGATCAGAAAATTTAACTATTAAACATGGAGTTCCTCGAGGCTCCATTCTGGGGCCTTTATTATTTCTGTGTTATGTCCAAGGAATGCCTTCAATTTAAAAAAATATTTTAGGAACAAAAAGTCAGTTAGTACTTTATGCTGATGATGCAAACTTGATAACCACTGCTAAATCTTACCTTGACCTTGAAAAAGCGTGTCAAGAGCAATTAAAAATTATTGAAAATTTTTTTATACAAAACAATTTATTTCTTAACGGCAATAAAACTAATCAAATGATTTTTTCTACAAAACAAAATAAAAATGCTCGAGAAATAGATATTTTAGTGGGGGGAAGTAAAATATAATCAATTAAAATTACCAGATTTTTAGGAGTTATGAAGTTGACAATAATCTTAGTTGGGACCAACATACACTAAAATTGGCTAACAAAATTGCAACGGGTATATATGTTCTTTCGCACATATCCACTCTCACATATCTTATGGTGTAGTTGTTTGTGGTGGTACAAGTAAAGGCAACTTAGATACAATCTTGATATTTCAGAAGGAAGCTTTGAGAATTATATTAAATCTAGAAGACGAAGTATCAGTGAAAAATAAATTTTCTGAGCTTAATATTTTGACAGTTTATGACCAATATACCCTTGAATGTATAATGTGTGATAGAAATAAATATAATGAACTAGCTGTACCCACGGGCTTTGCCCGTTTAACTTCATAAGTATTCGCATGGCTCAATCATGTCCCGGTTGAAGTTCGTTCGCTACACTCACTCACCTTTAGGTTGGAGCTCGTTCGCTGTGCTCACTTATTTTCAGGTTAGCTCGTTCGCTACGCTAACTCGCCTCCAGGTTGATGTTCGATCGCTACGCTAACTCGCCAACAGGTTGATGTTTGTTCGCTACGCTCACACACCTTTTGTTTGCAAATTAGCTGTTGTCATAAATTTTAAAAAGTCATCCCTTTTATTGTTTATAATACTTTGATAAAGGTTTTTTTGTTTTAATATTTAATATTGGAGAATTTAAACGTTGTTAAGTGCACAGGTGTGCTGCGATTGGGGTTTAATACATTTGGACTTATTCAAAAGTAAAATAGTTTTTTGTGCTGCACTCTGTAGAAACACTGTGGCACTATTTCAAATCATGACTAATGCTAATACAGAATGTTGTAATTATTCAAACCTACAAAACAGTTGGTGAAAGTAAACATCTGCTTTTAAATTATATTTATTTGTAAACATTGTAGATCAAAAAGTCTGACATTGGCCCACTTAAAACCCTCTGGGGCAGAGCCCTTTTGACAGATCATCACCAAACTTCACTCGAAACATCCTTGAAAGATGCTTAATAATGCCTGAAAGTTTCATTACAATCTGTCGAGCGGTTTCGGAGACCATAACGTTTATACATACATATATATATTAGCGAATTTCCCTATAGGGAAGTAGCTATTACCGTAGGTGGCACGGTAAGACCTAGACCCGGGACCGATTTACTTTTTCATTTTGATGTCCCCAGAGGCCAAAAACACCATTCGTTCAAATTTTTATACATGTATATATATATATATATATATATATATATATATATATATAGACTTATATATATATATAGACTTATATACAGGGTGTCCCGTAACTCTCTGGACACTTGTATATAGCGTTATTCCTTAGGTCAAGACAAACACATTTCACCATAGGAACATGGGTCTGTGGTGTCTAGTTTACCGACTGTCGGTATTTATGTGTTTTTTACAAAAAAACTAATAACTCCTAAACGGTTTGAGATACAGCTTTGATATTTTGCAAAAATGTTAATCTTATTAAGACCTATTATCGTTAGAAATTATACTAAAAAATCATTAACCGTTTAAAAATGGCAGCCAATTAAAATATTTGATGCCAAATTTCACGAAAACCGTTAACTTTACAAAAAAGTTGCAAGAGACAAAAAAGTTTGTAAATTTTATGTAGTTTTCAATGATACCTGATTTGTTAAGATTGGATAAATAATAACAGAGAAATGTCTTCTTTTCTAAACGCATGACCACTTTTCTCCATTTAAATAATGCTTAACAACGTAAAAGGATTATTAATTGAATGAATAGATGTCACACATGGCGGCCATCTTGGATTTACGACGTCATAAAGCTAAACAGTGCAATTTGAAGGTAAACACCCGGTACTACACCATTATGTGACATATAATAAAGAAAGAGATACTCCACATAGTCACACCTTCCCTTCACAAAAAATCCCACGGAATACAGTTTGCCCCGGACTATGTATTATGTTTTCTTTATTTCATCTTAACCATAGATTTTAACTTAAACAATCGATAGTTTCATTTTATACTTAGGAAAGTCAAATGGGATGAAGCCCATGGGTAACAGCTAGTTGTTATTAATATTATTTTTTGTTGTCACAAACATATATATCATCGTTATTATTTTTATTATTTATTGTTCTCTAGGTTGGTCCATGTGACATTTATTGTATACGTATTTTCATCAACTATGTATTTATTTCTCGTTACTCTTAGTTATTTCATTGTCCAAGCATTTGCATATGTACTGTATTCTTATTTTTGTTACTTTTGATATTCCTCTCATTATTATTATCTATATACTATTAAGTCATAATGAGCAATTCACAACTTGTAATCAAACTGTAAAATTGGTGTAAATCCGTTGGTAAATAAATAAATAAATACAAAGCCCACAAAAAATTGATACATTAACAACGTAAAGCTTTAAAAATTCACGATAGTTTGCTAAAAAATCTTTTTACTTAATGTGTTATCATTTTCAGCATGAACTAACATTTTGGATTTGGAGTCCAGACAGAAAATGCAAAACTACTTACTTTCCGTGTCCATAAATCAGACTTAGCTCTTCCTAAAACTAGCTACCGATATGGCTTTGTCATTCGCTTGTAAAAGATCATCTAATTCTAATTTGCAAGGCTGGTCTAGGTGTGGACAGATCAGCAGATGGCCTTCTTCGTCTGGTAAGAGACCCCATTTCTGCATTCTTCTTATTTAATTTTTCGGCATTTAATGTTATTATTAGTTTTTAACAGGCATCTACAACTTGACTGATCACTTATTGCAAACGAAAAAAACTGGGAACTAGAAGAACTAGTTTTCTTGACGTATACGATCTGTCGTCTGTTTTGTTTCGCTCTCCCGCTTCACTTAGATCTTGGCTGTTTGATTAGCTTAACCTTCTTTAACTTTTTGTTCTTGGTACAATGTTTTTAAAAAGAAGTTCTGAATTTCTTGTGGTAAATTATAAATTATGTGTCTGGTAATGAAAAAAACGATCAAAAGGACTTTGGTTTTATACACTATTGTGACTGAACAGTACAACTAAAATCCGATTATTTTACTCTGGAAAGAGTTATTATTAATTTAATGAATAGATGTCACACATGGCGGCCATCTTGGATTTACGACGTCATAAAAACCAAACAGCGCAATTTGAATCTAAACACCCGGTACTACACCATTATGTGACATATAATAATGAGAGTCCACATAGTCACACCTTCCCTTCACAAAAAATCCCACGGAAGTTAGAAATGTGCAGTTTGCTCCTGGACCAACAGTAATACAAACAAAATCACACCTGATTTTAATAAGGTAATAAATTGAAAGAATAACAAACAAATAAGTACAGCTGATGTATTTTTAACATTATGTAAATGGAAAGTTCCCTGTAGAAAGGAATTACAACTTTTGGGCAATTTATGAAATAATGGATAGTTTTGCACAAGGTTTCTCGCCATTTTGGATTTATATATGGATAACAATTATAAATATTTGAAGTGAATAACTATTGTAAGTTATTACCAATCTAAAACGTCTTTTGTACTATGTTTCATAAAGTTTGTCGTCATTTCAACACCATTAGAGTCATCTTCGGAATTAGCAAAGCAAATATGAACTAGTGGCCTGTAGGGACATAAGTCCCTAAAAAGCTCAATAATGTAAAACAAATTATTCTAATATTCAAACACACTCAGAAATATATTATCTATGTGTCAGAATAGATATCCCTGTACACCATATCTTTTGTGTAAAATCCCCGTTTTTTGACTGTCTTTGTGTGCTTTTGTTGATGTTATTTTCAATAAATAATTTGAATCACTCCATAGGTTTAACTCTGCTAAAGGCAGCAAACATATAATTGTTTGTGAATAAATACTGGTTTACTAAGATAGCTTTGGTCTTGTGGTTAATGGTGATAAAAAAGGCTTCCCTGATTGGAATTTTGGAAATTGTCTTTGTCAAATATGAAAATATGTGTTGAGATAAGCTTAGTTCTTAGTCAAACCCGCTAAATTAGCATCCCTACCCAGTTTATATTTTTAAGCGTATACTCCTTTTGTTAAGGCATAACACAATTAGCGTAAAGTAAAGGTATTGCATTGACTAAACTTAACCCTAGATTTTTTTCTTATAAACATAAAAAATACAATTAAGTGTAAGATTATGTGGTTGTATTCCTCTTACTATAACTCTTTTGGCAACTGGTTAAGGTTACTGTTGATTCCACTAATTTTACTAATAAAAGTTCACATTTTGTATAAGAAAATATAAAGTAAATTTTTATTAAATCACAATCTGTAAGTAAACATAAACAGTTCAACAAGTAAACAAAAGAATAATTTGAACACATGTTAGAAATAAAATGTAAATAAAACATATGTTAACACCTCCTCCTCTATTTACTGTGCTGAGGAACTCTGCGAAGAATCAGCTGATCAACATGTCTTCTAATTATTCGCCCATCTTCCAGCTGAACTACGTACATTACATGTCCTTGCTTTTCAGTTATATAGCCTGAGTACCACTTGGATGATCCATTGACATATTCCCGCGCTTGAACCTTATCTCCAACTTTTAAATTCCTTTTTATACCGACTTGGAGTCCCTTGTTCTGAAATTTGTTCGGTTCTAATGTTGGAACAATTATTGCGAGGTTTGTTCATACACTCCTTCCAAACATTAGGTGGTATGCTGATGTACCAGTTGAATTCGGGGATTGCCTGAGTTGCATTACAAGTCTTTGGATTTTATTTTGCAGTGTACCCTTTTCTCCCTCCATTGATTTTAACGCCTTCTTGACAGTCTGCACGTATCTTTCAGCCTGGCCGTTTGGGTTTGGGTGATATGGTGCCGTTGTTCTGTGAACAATCCCACATTCATTCATGAAGTTTTTGAACTCTTGGGAAACAAACTGTCTTCCATTATCTGAAACTAAGATTTGAGGAAACCCAAAAGTTGAAAAGATTTTCCGTAATTCTTGGACTGTCCATGTACTTGTAGTTGTTCTTGTCTGTATCACCTCCACCCACTTACTAAAAGCATCCACTAATATGAGGTACTGTTGGCCATCTGTTGGTCCTAAGAAATCGATGTGCACTCTCTCCCATGGATTAGTAGGTTGTTCCCATGGATGGATAGTTTTTCTCGGGTTGTTGCATTGTTCTAAGCATTGTCGACATTCAGCTACCATCTGTTCAATATCCTTGTCTATACTTTTCCACCAGCAAAAACTGCGAGCTAAAGCCTTCATTTTTATTTCTCCTAAATGAGCTACGTGTAATTCTCGAAGCACGTGAGGTTTGAGGGATTGAGGTATCATGACTCTCCAGCCCTTCAGTACACAATCATCTTGAATGGACAGCTCGTTATCGTGAAATCCATATTGTTCGACAGATTGTCCTGATTTTAAGGCCTGTAGGACTGGACCCAACACAGAATCGTTGATAGTTTCCTTAGCCAACACGGTACTGTTGACATTAAGTGTTTCTAGTTGGTTTATGTGGTACTTAAGAGGTCATCTATTGCATTTTGTTGTACAACTTCGGTAGGGAAACGTGAGAGATAATCTTCATTGCTATGATGAGCAGTTTGCCTGTATTCTATGTCATAGTTGAACCCGGAGAGAAAGTGAGCATAGTTGAATATTCGTGTTGCTGAGATTGTTGGTAAGGTCTTTGCTGGATTAAAAATTGAGACTAGCGGTTTGTGGTCTGTAATCAAAGTAAACTTGCGGCCATAACAAAATGGGAAAAACTTTTTCAGGCCCCAATATATTCCCAAGTCTTCCTTGTCGATTTGAGAGTATTTTTGTTCTGATTTTGTTAAAGATCGAGAGGCGAAGGCAATTGGTCTGTCCGTTCCATTGCTATAGCGGTGAGACAGAACGGCTCCCACACCTACCGGTGAAGCATCAGTAGCTAAGACCAGAGGTAAGCTAGGATCAAAGTGAACCAAAACGTCGTCACTTGTGATAATTTCCTTAATCTTCTGAAAACTCTTTTCACAAGATGAATTCCAATTGAAAGGATTTCCTTTTCGTAGCAGTAGGTTCATCGGATGTAGTAGTGTTGCCAAATTCTTTATGAATTTGTTGTAATAATTTGCTAGGCCCAGGAAAGTTCGGAGTTCAGAAACGTTTTCTGGCCTTTTACATTTCAGAATGCTCTGTATCTTGGTATCTGACTTATGTAGCCCTTTGCTATCGATCACATGACCTAAATACTCAATTTTCGTCTGGAAAAACTTGCATTTGTCTCTATTTAGCCTCAAATCGTTTGTCTTCAGTCGTTCGAACACCTGTTTCAGTCGGCGAAGAAGCTGTTCCCGGTTAGATCATCGAAGAAACATTGTACACCTTCTAAGCCATGTAATGTTTTGTCCATGAATCTCTGCCATAACAAGGGTGCCACTTTTACTCCAAACATTAATCGGTTCACCTTAAACAGCCCTTTATGAGTACTGATTGTTTGCATTATGGCACTGTTTTCGTCCATCTCCAGGTGCAAGTATGCATTACTGATATCAAGAGTACAAAATATCTTTCCACAATGCATCTTTGACATGATATCGTCGATCCGAGGTATAGGGTAGTGTTCGTCTTTGATGACTTTGTTCAATGTCACCTTGTAATCAGCGCATATTCTGACTGAACCATTTGGTTTGACGACCGGAACAATTGGTGTGCCCCAATCAGATGATTCGACTTGTGTGATTATACCCAAAGTTTCCAGTCGTTCAAGTTCTTTCTCTACTTTTTCTTGTAATGCATATGGCATGTGTCTTGGTTTGATGTAAATTGGCTGGGTTTCGTCTTTTACATTAAAATGGCCTTTTTCGTTTGGTATTTTCCCAATGCCTTCTTTGAAAATGTCTTCGTATTGAATCATCAGTTTATCTAGTTCTTGAATCTTTTCATTTTTTCCACTTGAATCTAATGAATGTATGTCAGCTGCATCAAGCTGAATCTCTCTTATCCATTCTCTTCCGAATATAGAGTCTACACACTTGTTTACAATGTACAGTTTTCCAACAAAACTTTGATCTTTGTACTGAACATCTACAAAAACAACTCCTCTTGGATTGATTATTTCTCCAGTGTATGTCCTGAGTTGAACATTTGTTTTGAAAATCCTTTTTGGAGAATTTAAAAGTTTAAATGTATCATATGATACAATGCTGAGAGCCGCTCCTGTATCTAATTCCATTGTCATGAGTCGTCCTTCCACTTTTACCTCAAGCATAAACTTGTCATTTGATTTTGAATGAAGTTGGTAAATTTCATGAGTGTCATCACTTGTATTTTCTACGGTTTCATCTGATTGTTTTACTTCTTTGTTTGGTTTCCTTAAGCACACTCTTGCTAAGTGACCAAAACGTTTACACGAGTTGCATTCTGCATTTTTGAACTTACATTGATGAGCTCTATGTGAATCATCACCACATCTATAGCATTTGTTCCTCAGTTTCTCAAAACGAGATTGATAATCAGAGTTGTATATGATTAGATTTACTTGACTTACTATCCAGGTGTTTGTTCTTGCTCGATACTTGGTGTACTTCCTCTCGATTTTCATTTGTCTTAACTATTCTGCTCTCACTTTTCGCTAGTTCCAATGTTCCAATGGCCTTCTCGACTACTTCTTTAAACGGTTGCAATAGTTTATCTTGAAGAAGATGAAGACGTATATCAGAGTCTCTTAGTCCCCTGACAAACTGCATTCGAAGTAGAATTTCAGAAACGGATTCATTACAATGTGTACAAGTAAACTGGCATTCGACACTGAGCTTTCGAAGAGCATTTGCGTAAGCTTGTACAGATTCATTACATAGTTGAGTACGTGTTGTGAATTTGTGCTGACGAGCCCAAATACTGGGTTTTGGTTCTAGTTGTGCCATCAACAGATGAATCAATTCCTCATATGGCTTGTTATGTGGATCATCTGGTATGCAAAGATCGTAGAGCTGTTCGTGTATTTGTGGGGTGATTGATTGTAAAAATAAATCCACTTTGACCTTTGGACTTAAGTTTCCCCGTAATTTTGTGTAGTTTTCAAAGCGCCGAGTGAAGTTTTGAAAACTCTTGTGTATATGGCTGGAAAGGAATATTAGATACATGTTGAGATATTGTAGAGGCAGACATTGCAGTTTGTGTATTGTACTTTTTCTTTTCTGCTTCAAAGGAATGTTCGTATCTCTCTATGTATTTCTTCTAACTGCCATCGAATTTCTAATTCACTTTCTACTGAATTCGTGTGAAGTTCAATATTTGACCGTGTAGCTTCGAGTTCAGTCCATATTGCTGAAAGTTTATCGGTATAGTAAGTGCATGTATCTTGAGAATGTTCACATGTATATCAATCATCCTTGAGTTTGTTCAAGCGTAGTTCTAGCAATTTCCTTTTCTTGAGATACAAATCCAATTCTTTTCTACTTACCATTTTACTCGTCGCCATTGTTGATTCCACTAATTTTACTAATAAAAGTTCACATTTTGTATAAGAAAATATAAATTAAGTTTTTATTAAATCACAATCTGTAAGTAAACATAAACGATTCAACAAGTAAACAAAAGAATAATTTGAACACATGTTAGAAATAAAATGTAAATAAAACATATGTTAACAGTTACATTACCCAGTTATCGAAACCAATCACTAAATTACTTTTCATCAGCATTGACATGCATATGTTTGGTGTGTTTAAGAAACGTAAAGAAACGGAAACTACCTTTAGGTTTTAGTATTATATGTGGATGCTCCCTTTACCTTTTTTATATATCATTCATGCTAGACTATATTATTTTAAACTTTTTTGCTTAGAGCACTAGACAGTACCTGTTTAAACAGGGGTGCCCATCCCCCCCTAGACTCATGACGCACCCCCCCCCCCCAATTGAGCGACAGCCCCCCCCCCCACCATAAAAAAATGAGGTACACAACAAATGAGAAACATAATTCCCCCGCCCAGCACTATTTGAAAACCCAGTTATCTATATAAATAAAGTTATAGTTTTGTCTGTACATTGCTCAGAATGATACATATCTTATATATTAAAAGTGACAGGGTTTTTTTATTTCACGATTCTGAATCAACCACTTGACGAATTTTCATGATTTTTGTGTTGAAAGAAAGATAATTTTGAGAACTAGGGAATGTCGAAGCCATAATTTTAGTTTAGGGTTTCAGTTTTTTAGTAATTTAGTTTAAAATTTTAAAAAGTCTAGCAGCCGACGCTAACATTCTACTCTAGCTTTTGACATAATATCATTTGCAACAGCTGTAAACATTCAGCGTTTTCGACACAAATTCAGCCTTTGGATGAAAATGAAATGACATACGTAGAATTGACTTATTTTTAATATGTGTAATGCTTTAATCATTGATACGTTCATTTATTCGGTAAGAGAATGAGAGTTTATTTATAAAATACTAGATGTTCTAATTTATTTTTTGAGCAGTCTTTAAAATATTTAGTTTGTTTTAGTGCAATATAATTTGTTATAACTACCAGCTGGATGGATATAAAAATATTCTATAAAACTATTAGGTTAGTTTATTTACTCCGTGATTTTGTCATTGATTATAGGAAATAAGTAAGATTCTATAACCATTGCTGTATACTAATCAAAGCTCACGAATCTTCAAAAGAAAGCTTATCAAAATTATTTTACTACTCGACATTTTTATGAAAGGTTGGGAAAATAACAATGAAAACATGTTTTAATTCATCTTGGCAGCTTTTTCTTTACTATAAATCTTGAGCTGATTAAACTGTGCTTGAATTAGTAATAGACACACTATATACAATTTTAATGGACTACTCGATTCCCGTACGTAGGACGGGCCAACAGCTCGTTTTGGGTTATTTTACGTTATCTCAATTTATGTTCGGCTGCCATGGCCCGGAAGGCATTTTACGCAGTCTACTCTAAAAAAACTAGAGTACCGATGATGATTTTAATGGTTTAATTGTATTCACAGGATTGGCGAGAGTGTCCTTAGCCATTAAAATATGGCCTCACTATTTTGGAAATAAAATAACGGACGATCAAAAACCCAATTTGGTGTGATTTTTCTAGTTTTTCTCCATGTTTACTACATACGTCATTTATTAAATACTAATAATCTATTAAGAGAACACGTCATATATGAAATTACGAGCAGCTGTTTTGATAAAGATTCCTTTTTCTAGCTGTCACTGAAATGTTTACATAAATGTTGTTTACAAATACTGTGTAGGCCCTAACCATTTCTGATCACGTTTGTAAGCAAATTCAAAACCATAAGTGAGATTAATAACCGTGTGGCTTTGGCTTGCATAACGGGTTTGATTTATCACGGGTAATATGTAACTGTAAATTAAATTAAATAACTAGCTATCATCCAGGTCGGGAACCGGAGATTCTGTGTGTATCAAGTTGTACTTGAATTTTGATTACCTGGAAAAGACCGCGAATCAGTGTTGTACAGGACTGGAAAACTTATCTTTCTATATAAAAAAATTAGAGCTTTATAGGTCACCTCAATTTAAGGAATTTTTAATTGCCAGAATATCTATAAAGCGTTTGTAAAATCTGCTTAACGAATTGTCAGCGTCTTTCTCTTGATATAACGACCCCCTCTCCCTCCCTTTGGAAACATCACAGCTCATTTGATGAAAATGAAATGGAAACAACGCTTGCGCCAACAATCGTCTGCTCCGTTTTACACTTCTGTCTGCTGTGCGCTATGTTATAACAGATTTCAGATACAACAGCTGGGGAATGATGACGATATAATGCTTAGTGATTGAGTGATTAGTAACCATGGTAACTTTAGTAAGGTTGTGATTGGGCAATGAGTAGGCCTAAAAATATGGCGACTTGTTGAATTTGTGTATGAATTGAAGAGAAACCTAATAAAGAACAGAAGAACAAAGAAAAAGAATAACAAGATTGTTCTAGTTACATTCTTTTTTAAAAGGGTTTTTATTATCTCTAAATATAATTTTACACTTTTTTTTAACTTATCTATCAATTCCTATGCTGTGATACAGCACCTATCGGTAGCCTATCTGTCTATCATGAGCAGTAGCTTATAACACTTTCTAAAGGTTCCGTTAATATTTACGTTATCTATAGCAATGCCGTGTTTGGCTAGTTATTATTGGTTGAGTTTGAGTTAGCTATAATTTTAAACGTTGCCGTTTGTACAACTGAATACTGAACCAAAATAAATGATTTTAAATGTATAATAAAAATGTAATTGCACAATAAATAATGATTGTGCAATATTGAATTTCGTTTACAAAAATGCAAATCGTGACGTTAATGGCTGTTTACAGCGTTTTAATGGGTTTGTCATCTCTTTTTATACTATATTGGATCAACCGTACTTTTCATTACCCCCCCTCCCTATTAACTCAGGTAATCGAGTATCTACACAATAGTGTAAAGTATTGTAGCCTATGCTACTTGTTTGTATTTTAACGAGCTTTATGTCAACAAAGCGTTCTGTGCTGAGTCGCGGTGTAGCTGGACGTGTCTGTCACACGTTATCTTTTATCTATCACAGCAGTTGAGTCATCCCGTGCGCTCCCTCTTAGATCTCACGTCTTGATAATCTTGCGTGCGCTCCCTCTTAGATCTCACGTCTTGATAATCTTGAATAATAACTTCCTACACGAATCCTAAACTATCCTAAAATCCTATTTTAACTAATTGAATTCAATAATATAAATATTGTTATTAATTAATCTACTTTCCATCTGGAAATTTCGTAATATATTTTTGATTGTCGTCACGTTAAACACTGTTTCAATTAACTTTAGCCCCCCCCATTTGAATTTTTGCAACCCCCCCCTAAAATTTCAATGACGCAGTCTGCGTCACAGCCCCCCCTTGTGGGCACCCCTGGTTTAAAATCACCAACCATATTGTTTTCCGCCCATTGGAACTTGTCATAGTACTTAATTAACAAATATATTTCCTGTATGAACCTATTCCATCTTTATTCCCAGGTGATTTTCTAAGAGTAGCCGTTGAGGTTATTTCACTTCATACAAAATATTGACTAAAGACTACAATAAATTCCGAATTTAAAATGTTAGTAAATTTACAAAGAAAGTGTAGAATAAATCTTGAACATATGTTTTGAAATAAAAACAAAGCAAAAGTTTTCCATTTAATCTTGAATCGTTAATTATTTAGTCAATGTGGTTATTTCATGTTAAACGTAAACGTTAAAAATACACAAATTTGAAAAGTTTTACAGTAAAATAATTTATTTCAATATTCTATAATGTACATAACTAAAAGTGTTAATTATTATAGGTAACGTTGTTTTATATAGTACATTGCAGAATTGACTGGCAATTACGTCATCCAAATGTTAATATTGCGTACCGGCTTAGTGATAAATCCTGATCAGCTGTATTGAAGTAAACAAAAATCAGCAGTAAATGGCTTCTAATGCTATTCTTTTGCAGAACATTTTATGCTATATCTAATTTTGTGTTAAAATTTTGGGAATTTCACTATTTTTCCCGCCGTCACGGGATCGAGATCTTTAATTTGAGCCCTCTCCCGTCATTCAACGACTTCCCAGTCGCCCACAATTTTGACGCAAAGAATCGGCTTACGTAATTAATATATAGACTAGTGGCTTGTAGGGACATAAGTCCCTAAAAATCTCAAATGTAAAACAACTTATTGCAAATCCGGTATTTAAACAAACTCAGAATAAAATTATCTATGTGTCAGGATAGGTATCCCTATGTACACTATATCTTTTGTGTAAAAAACAGTTTGTTGTCAGTATTTTTTTGCTTTATTTGTTGATGTTATTTTCAATTAATAATTTAACTCACTCCAGGGGTTTAACATGAAAAGGCAGCAAACATATAATTGTTTGTGAATAAATACTGGTTTACTAAGGTAGCTTTGGTCATGTGATTAATGGAGGATAAATAAAATCTCCCCTGATTGGAATTTTAGAAATCGTCTTCGTCAAATATATATGAAAATGTAAATAATATGTGTTTTGAGATAAGCTTATTTCTTGGTCAAAACCGCTAGATTATCCCAGTTATCATTTCTAAGTTAACTTACTCCTTTTTTAAGGTTTAACAAAATTAGTATAAAGTAAAGGCATCCCATTGACCAAACTTAACCCTAGATTTGTTTCTGATCAACATAAAAAAAACTATTGTAAGTTTACATGGCGGTATTCCTCCTAAAGGTGCGATTGACTTTACATTTGCTATCAAAATAGGCTTAACCATCGGCTAGTTCCTACTTATTTTACGACCAGTTAGGGTTCCATTACCCAGTTAACAAAACCAATCACGAAAATTCTTTTCATCGGCATCTTATACATCCATATTTGTGGTTAGTTTTAAGAAACGGCAACTACCTCTAGGTTTTTTTTTAAATGGATGCTCTCTTTACCACCGTGCATGCTAGGTCATATTATTTTAACCTTTTTTGCTTGGGGCAAAAGGCAGACCTGGTTAAAATATCCTCCAAACAATATGGTTTTCCGGCTATTGGAACTTGTCATAGTACTTACTTAATGAACAAATATATTGCCTATACGAACCTATTTTAACTTTATTTGCAGGTCGTTTTCTAAGAGTGGCCGTCGAGGTTATTTCACTTCATACAACATTTTGATTAAACAATAATCTCAAATTAAAAATGCTAGTAAATATACAAAAAGGTGTAGAATAAATCTTTAACACGTGTTTTGAAATCAAAACTAATCAGAATTTTTCCATTTAATATTGAATCATTTATTATTTAATCAATGTTGTTATTTCATGTTAAACATTCCTTCAACACAACAATAAGCTTCAAATTAGAAGAAAATAACTTGTTATTTATCAGCCATTCTAAGCTCATTTCCTTCTCCTATGATTCTACACTTATCATACGCTTGACTAATTTAATTCAATTTACACAATTTGCAAATTGCACAGTAAAATAATTGACTTCAACTTTCTAAGATGCAGCTAAAAAGTCTTAATCATTATAGGTAACGTTATCCCTGGTTTTATATAGTAGGCCTATACAGTAGGCCTACATCGCAGAATTCGAGAATTGACTGGCAAATGTGTAATCCAAATGTAATATTAATATTGCCTACTGACTTAATGATAAATCACAATCAGGTGTATTGAAGTAAACAAAAATCAGCAGTAAATGGCTTATAATGTTATTCTTATGGAGAACATTTTACGTTGTATCTAATTTTGTATTAAAATTTTGGGAATTTCTATATTTTTCCCGCCATCACGGGGTCAAGACCTTTAATTGGAGACCTCTCCCGTCGTTGTACGACTTCCCAGTCGCCCACAATTTTGACGCAAAGAATCGGCTTACGTAATTAATATATAGATAGATTGTCATTACAGACGGCATTAACACTGCACGATTAGTAGGCCTGAATTTGATTATCATAAAATTTGACTACACTATCAAAAATTTCAAATACTAATTTTGTATGTACCTTGCTTAAGTTAAAGTGTAGCGAATTCCCAAATTCAATTCTGTATTTTTGTGTGTATGTCTGTTGGTAACGCATTAATGTCCTTATTTCTCAGTGTTTCATGGAAAAAACAAGAGCACCTTTGTTAATGAAAATTTCAACCGGAATAATGTGTACAGTGGTGAGGTTGAGGTAGTATTTTAACTACTTTTAACCAGTGTGGAAAGTAACTTTCAATTATAGGCCTATCTTAGGGCTATGCCTCATAGATCTATAAAGCAATTTTTTTCAATCATTGGATATAAAATAAGGACTAACACAATCGGGTGACATTTTATTGTGAAGTATTCATTTTGGCTTGAAACTGTCAGATATTGTATTTGCGAAGGTTTATATGTATTCCTATACAGTGTATTGCCAGCATATCTGGAAAAATGCACACTAAATATGCAAACCAACTCCTGTTCTGAATATAAGAAGGTTTCAACTTACTACAAGATCCCCGTACAATGGGCAGACAGCTAGTTATAGATATTCCCGTTCAGTCCTTTAGTGAAGTGGTGCAAGTCTAAAATATAGCTTCAAGGTCACACTCACCCCTTCACCCTGCTCTACTGGACTCTCTGTGACCTGCACTCTTTTTGTGGTTATTGCCCAACCCCTACCACCCTTCTATTATTTTGCCTTTCTATTCTGACTTTTTTTCAAACATTAAATCTATTGCTTACGTAACAGTACAGCAGTTTATTTTTAAATTATATAACATTACTTTAAAATTAAAACACTAATAGCTATCTAAGTGACAAGAGGCGGAACTATTGAATAGTTTGTTGGAAAATTGCCTTCATACATACAATGGGTGAAAAATATTAAGGCGACGCAGCGCCCATAGTATCTTAAAATATTTAAAGCAGATGAGCACGAGTTGACTTTCATTTGACCTCGGTAGTTGTTTTCTGCTTTGTCTGTTCATTCCAGATGAATTAAATCGTAAAGCATAACAGGCAATAATAATTTATCGGTATTGCATCAAAATGTCTTCTTCTTCAAGCTCAAAAATATTTTTTTTAGGCAAGGCAAAAGTAAAACTCAGTATCAAGAGATGAAAGTTCTGCTACCAACAGAAGCATTTGTAATTTTTTTTTAAACTCAAGTAGTGTTTTAAAATAAATTTTAGCGTGAAGGCTACAAATTATTCCTAATTCTTTTGTTTTACTGGAACTGGGAACCGAGAACCGTTTTCGGCCAAGAACCGAACTGGAACCGATCCGTAAAAAAATGGAACCAACACATCACTATAAATAAGACTTAAAACTCTAGCAATAATGACCATCTACATACTAATACAGTAGAGTCCCGCAAACTCGGCGTAATGTGGACTGGAAGGGTCCCGAGTTTGTGAAATGCCAGGTTATCGGGAACTAGGGTTAAAAATAAGGACAATACAATTTTTAAGCTTTTTAACCTCCTTTTTTAATATTACAAGTCAGTATAACGTCATCAGATATAGTACAAAAAATCCTTGGTACGAGTTGTGAATGATTTTACTTGAGCTGGCTTGAGTCCATGTTTAACTCGGACTCAAAATATTATTCTTTTTCTGATCCAGGTGATGGTAGAGTTATCCAGACTGCCGGGTTATCGAGTTCCAAGTTTGCGGGACTCTACTGTACCGTCCTATTAATGAGGTAAAGTAGTTTAATGGAAGACCTTACTATCTTTTTTGCAAAGTAAAATTTAATTTGCTTTTAACCCTTGTCACTTCCATTGTTAAAAGGCCAACTAGCCACAGTTAGCCTATGTTAGTCGTTGCGACCTGATCTGCAAGCTTGTCAACAGAATTTTCAGCTGGTTTATTGTACTGTCTGGCACCAAATATTGATGAGCCTACTCTTACATTGGTACTTCCTACTTCTATCTGAAAAAATAAAACAAGTAAGTTAAACACTTTAAAGACACTAACGGCAGTAGTAAACACAAATGAATAGTATCGTTGCGTAAGCCTAAAGGCTTTTTAAATATGTGAACTGTATTTGTAGATGGTTAAATTTTTATTTGAAGTAAAAATATAGGGGAGTTTTGTTAATTTTGCTACAGATAAGTTTTACCACAATGAAGTTTTTGAGGAAAGATCTTGAATTGTGTATGGCCATACATTTGACGTAGTCTCGCCAAGAAGATGTCTTTAATATTTATTTCGCCCAGGAATAAACACAATTTAATTGAATTTAAAGAATTGAATTGACTTGAACAATAAGAATAGAAAATGTTGAAGAATATGAATACGAAGAGAAAAAGAACTACAACGAAAGATGTTACAAGAATAATGATATGGCAAGGAAGCAATGTACGTGGCACAGTAATCTAAAAAAAATTTTTAATCCTTTATTTGGACTCACGTTGGTAGCCTAAGGAAGTCTGCAAGCATTCCCCCTAAAATACATTTGGACGCCTTCGAAGCTACAGACGCATTCAGTAAATTTGAACACTTGGCTTCCTTCTTTTCCTCTGTATTCAACGTAGCTGACATCCCAACACCATTTTTTTTGCTTTAGATGGAACTTCTCTCTCTCTCTCTCACTGTGTTATTTTGACTCATGACATTACGAAGAAACTCAAAGCCCTTGATGTGAGAAAAACTGCAGGCCCTGATGATACACCACTGAATGTTCTTAGATATTGCGCCCCTGTATTGTCCCCTCATCTTTCAATTTTGTTCAGCTCTCTACTCACTGAAGGTGTTTTTCCATCTTCACATAGCTTTGTTGTGCCCATTCGTAAGCAAGGGGATAAATCTGATTTAAGGAATTATAGGGCTATTGTGATTCAGTGCACTTTTTGCTAAGGTTTGACAGAATTGTCCTTGACTATGTCAACCATAGTAAATGCATCATGTATAAGGGGAGCAACACAGCTTCATGCGGTCAACCATCACCAATCTACTTGGGCTCCAGGAGTTTATCATGGCTTCCTTTCTTGAATCGTGCCCCATTGATTGTGTCCACATTAATTATTCCAAGGCATTTGATAAGGCCAACCATCAAATACTGCGAGCTAAACTCAATTATTATGGCGTTTGTGGGGCCCTTATTCAAGTGGTTGGAGAGCTATCTTACTGGAAGATCACTCACAGTTTGACACGAAGGTGTAACATCCCTGCCTTTTTAAGCCTTATTAGAAGTTCCCCAGGGCTCGCATCTGGGTCCCTTGCTTCTCTGCCTGTTTACCAACGAGATTGGTAGCGTGATAACTGTTGACCATTTACTTTTTGCTGATGTTGTCAAAATCTTCTGTCGAGCCCGGACGTGTCAATCACAGGAATCCCTTCAGCAACCAGTCGACAATATTAGCAGCTGGTGTACAGACAACTCAATGGAACTTAACGTCTCAAAATGTCAAGTTGTAACTTTTAAACAGGGTTATTTTGTAAACCATTTGACTACCGTATAAATGGAAAGAGTTTGAAGAGAGTTGAAATGGTTAAGGATTTGGCAGTGAATATGGGTCCCTTCTCTTGGCCTGAATGTACATATAAATCACGTAACACCCAAAGCTAACTCTCTGGTGGGTTTCATTATGAGGTCAACAAAGGACTTCCAATCTCCAACATTGCTGTTAATCCTCTACAAGTCCTTCATCCCTTCTGTTATGGAGTATGGGTTAGTCATATGGTCACCGCATCAGATTGGCCACATCAATATGATTAATAAAGTCCAAGTTCGCTTTGTTAGAATGCTAGGAAAGGGAATGGGATACACTAATGGCAATGCCCCAGTCACTGATCTTGAGGCTCAGTATCACACCTTTAGCCACTTCACACGAAACTAACCATGATGCTGTTGTTCAAGCTGGTGAATGGTGTTCTGGACTGCCCCGATCTCCTTCATGACATAGTGACATACCCTTGGTGGCTCTTTGTGGGAATTGCTTTATGACTGTTTTTCGCCGGAGGTACGAGCCAACTTCATATGATTACAACAGTGGCATCTCGAGATAATATTGAGACTAGGAGGAGAGGCTACCAGTTCTGCTGACTTCTTTGGTTCATTGTTAAATGCCTTTAAGAGTGTTGTGGAAGAGGTATTCCTGGGTTCATCTTAGTGAGGTTGTTTGGCCAACGTGGGTTTTGTCGTAACAAATTCTTTTGATAATTAGGTAAATTCAATTCATTGTTAACTTTTTGTTGTTTAAGTTCTGAACATTTTTATATTGTCTGTAATAATAGGTTGCTGTTTAAAATTGTTGACGTTATCTCATGCTTTAATTAATTTTTTTTGGCTTTTTTTACTTGGACTATTGTTACTTGGTTATAGATAATTTGTTATCCGTCCACTTTGTTCTTTGTCACACTGCATTTTGTTGTCTTGTTACCAATAGTATCATGTCATATTACTATTTAATTTAATCACCATCATTTTTACCAATTGTTACTATTGTTAATTTAACTGAACTGTCTTCTTCTTCTTCTAGTTCACTTTTTAAAAGCTGGCTTGGTTTAAAATAACCACGTAGCCACACTACTTCCTAAGTAAATTTTCCCGGGGTTTTTTTAAAATGTCAAAAAGATGCTAATAGAATAGAATAGAACAGAAATCTTTATTTGCCATTAACATTACACATGTATTAGCAATAGTCAAGAATTGTAGGCTTACAATAAATATATATTTACTAGGTGAAACACGTCGAAATCGACGGTTGCTTTAAAGGCTTACGATAGCTCTTCTAACTGTGACAGAGTTAAATTATAAGAAATGTGACCAATTAGCATTGTTTGATGAGTAATAAATAAGTGTAGAAAAAATAATGACTATTGCGTTAGTTACAAAATATGGTTGATATATTTTGTAACTAACAAAATGGCTATTGCATTAGTTAAAAAATATGGTTGATATATATTTATTGTAGGCTTGCTTGACCTGTTAAGCCTTTGACTTGTTATATTCTTGACTATTGCTAATACGGGATCACATCATTTGTCCGAGTTTTCAACTGTCCGAGTTTGTTACAAATTACAAAATATTTGAAAAATCATTTGTCCGAGTTTTCAACTGTCCGAGTTTTGATAAATAACTAATAATAATTAGATAAATCAACTGTCCGAGTTTTCATTTGTCCGAGTTTTTAAATTATTTAAAGAAATATCAAAATATCATTTGTCCGAGTTTTCAACTGTCCGAGTAGGGGCAACATCAAAATGTGACACTGCGCGCCGAGACTAGCGTGTCTAAAGCGCCTGTTCAGAAGTCGATGTGAACCCCTTCTGTGAAGGAGTCAGGCATTGTGCGAGCCGCGAGAGCCCCTCACGTCGAATTAAGAAAAATTATTTTATTTTTATATAAGACTAATTTTACAATTTTTAATTCTAAAATTAAACTCTCATCACCTAACACAACCAACCAAACTTGCTGATAATATAAAATACCCCCGCAATTATTATATTATCAGCAAGTTTGGTTGGTTGTGTTTGGTGATGACAGTTTGATTTTATAATTAAAAATTGTAAAATACCCCCGCCGCAGCAAACCTGCAGACTAAGCGAATTTCCATTTGACTGATTGGATTTACACTGAAATGTCTACTTAAAAATATAACATTTATTCCCGATTTAAATAGAATTAGTTTAAAAAGTACTTAGGTTTGCTGCATCAGGGAGGGTAAAACTGTTTGTTTTTGTAAAATGTTAATAGTTAGTAAGAAATAAAAACATTTTCCAAATTTGATCAAAATATGTTCATAAACAAGCAAACTACAACAGTTTACTTATTCTCCATAAGAATAACATGGGAATTTTAAATTTACAATTTTTTGAAATTTTCTCCGTAACCATTAGGCGCATAATAACGCTTCAATATACTAAATTATTTGTTTTTTTAAGCTCTACAAAATGGTTTAGAAAGAAATTGCAAAATTTTATGTTTTTTGAGTCAAAAATGGGAAAAACCTATTTTTACCCCATAAAACCCCCCATAAACCCCCGTTCCCATGGTCCGATCATGCTGGATCACGAACTCGTTCGAATAAACGTAGGTTTACACGTTTGTACCAAATTTCATCAAAATCGGATCACTTTTGCTCGAGTTATCGTGCTAACGGACACATATATATATATATATATATAAATATATAAATATATAAATATATAAACATATAAATATATAAATATATATATATATATGAATTTGAACAAATGGTGTTTTTGGCCTCTAGGGACCTCAAAACGAAAAAAAAATCGGTCCAGCATCCAGGTCTTACCATGAGTACTACGGTAATAGCTTATTCCCTATATGGGAAATTCGCTAAAATTAGTCTTATAATAAAAATAATATAATTTTCTTAAGTCGACGTGAGGGCCTCTCGCGGCTCGCACAATGCCGGACTCCTTCACAGAAGGGGTTCACATCGACTTCTGAACAGGCGCGTTAGACACGCTAGTCTCGGCGCGCATTGTCACATTTTGATGTTGCCCCTACTCGGACAGTTGAAAACTCGGACAAATGATATTTTGATATTTTTTTAAATAATTTAAAAACTCGGACAAATGAAAACTCGGACAGTTGATTTAACGAAATATTATTATTATTTAAACCATACTCGGACAGTTGAAAACTCGGACAAATGATTTTTCAAATATTTTGTAATTTTTTAGAAACTCGGACAGTTGAAAACTCGGACAAATGAACCTCACCCGCTAATACACGTGTAATGTTAATCTTACTAATATTATAAATGTGAAAGTTTGTGTGTTTGTGTGTTTGTTTGTTTGTTTGAAGTTCAATCACGCATAAACCACTGGACGGATTGGGCTGAAATTTGGCATGATGATAGCTTACATTCCCGATTAACATATAGGCATATTCTTATCTCAAAAATCCTTTCGGGCTCCGCCCCAGTGGCTCTGTAATTCCCCATGTTAACCTTATGAGTATTCATATTTATTGGGGATAAAAGAATTTAGTCAGCTGTTTCAACTAAAAAAGTTGGTTCTATGATATGGAAAAGCATTAAAAAGTTATAAGATTTACCAACAGGGTGCAGCACTATATTTTTTTTGCATTTATGAAATCAGCTAATTTGAACTAAGCAGCAACAAAAAACTGTGATTCGCAATAAGAACTGTCAAAGTAGGATTGTTTACAGTTATGTTTATGTTTTTCATTTCATGAATAATTTGTGATATTTTGCGAATTGTGGATAATTTATTTTTCTCTATTGTTTAGGTGAAGTGGTAGAACATTATGGCTATGGTAGATGTGTAATACTATAGAATACTGTAAATTTAAAAAAGCAAATTTTATCAAACTGTGTCCTCCCTTATTGCAAACGCAAAGCTTGAGTATAACTGCAATAAGCATTTTATACTTAAATTCCAACCCCGTACGAAGGACGGGTACTCTGCTAGTGGCAAATAAAGATTTCTGTTCTATTCTATTACTGACAGTTAAATTAACAATAGTAACGATTGGTAAAAATGATGATACTATTGGTAACAAGACAACAAAATTCAGTGTGACAATGAACAAAGTGGACGGATAACAAATTATCTATAACAAAGTACTGTAACAATATGGTTGATCATTCAATGAATAACATATTTCTTATACCGTCCGTTATAGGTGTTATTGTTCCTATGTTAACTGGTTTCTCTTCTTTTTGATGAATATAATAAAATGAAGAATGCTTTTGGAGGAATCTTTAAATAGTATTACAATCTTATTGGTTGATATATAAGTACAGGCGCTAGGTGCAGTTAAGTATGCATGAAAAGAGTCAAAGATTTTGACTTTTGATTTTGGTAATGGGGACCTAGGTGAGTGTAAAAACCCATGTCGTCGCCTCCATGGGTAGTCAACAACATAGGGGTGGGGGCGCAAAATTGAGAAAAACATTAATCAGAAAACCGCTTTTAACTCCCTTGTTATTGAACGTAAGTAAAAGATTCATTTAAATTGACTTTTGAATTTAGTAATGGGGACCTAGGTGAATGTAAAAACCCATGTCGTCGCCTCCAGGGGTAGTCGGCAACATAGGGGTGGGAGCGCAAAGTTGCGAAAAACGTTAATAAGAAAACCGCTTTTAACTCCCTTGTTATTGAACGTAAGTAAAAGATTAATTTAAATTGACTTTTTATTTTATTAATGGGGGCCTAGGTGAGTGTAAAAACCCATGTCGTCGCCTCCAGGGGTGGTCAACAACATAGGGGTGGGGGCGCAAATTTGCGAAAATCGTTAATCAAAAAACCGCTTTTAACTCCCTTGTTATTGAACGTAAGTAAAAGATTCATTTAAATTGATTTTTGATTTTGGTAATGGGGTCCTAGGTGAGTGTTAAAACCCATGTCGCACCCTCCAGGGGTGGTCGACAACATAGGGGTGGGGGCGCAAAGTTGCGAAAAACTTGAATCGGCAAACCACTTTTAACTCCCTTGTTATTAAATGTAAGTAAAAGATTCTTTTAAATTGACTTTTTATAAGTAATGGGGGCCTAGGTGAGTGTAAAAGCCCATGTTGTTGCCTCCAGGGGTGGTCGACAACTTAGGGGTGGGGGCGCATGTGCATATACTATACGGCCGCATATGTAACTGACTCAGGTATACAAATGTTTGAGCACATCTAGAGGTGCTAGGGAGTTGAAATTTGGCAAACTTCTTGGTCTTGGACCCAAACCCCCGGGAAAATTCTGAAAAATGACATTTTCGAATTTTAACCCCCCCCCCCCCAAAATTTCGAATTTCCTCTCTATGTTATTCTTACGGGGAATAGCATTGAAAGTGGTCGACTTCGTGTGCTCATCTGAACCATTTAGAAACGTGCTAGAGACTTCCCCCTCAAAAATCCAAAATGGCTGACACCTAAAAACGAATAAAACACGTTTTTTTTAATTACTATAGCTCTAAAACTGTAAGAGCTAGAAAAGATTTGAAAGAATTTTAATGATTAGGAATTAAATTTTCTACAAAACACTTTCAGGTGTTCTTCAAAAATCGCACTATTTTACCTTCGAAAAACGCCCTTCTTTCAAAATTTGGTAAATTTCTTTCAAATTTATTATAATTTTCACTATTTTTTTCTACTTTAGAATTTTTTTGCAAATATTATTAATTCTTTATATTTAACTTAACTAAGTTTACTTTAAATTCTATTCATTTAATGTTTTTTTGTAACTTTACTCCTTGACCCCCAAAACTTAGGTTTAATGTCAAGATTTGAAAGGTTTTTGCCACTTTTACGAGCCCCATGTTATTCTTACAAAGAATAACTATGAAATTTAAAGACTTTGGTATGCTCATTTGATTTGTTTAGAAACGTAGACTTGAAATTTGGTAGTATTGTAGTATTTGATCCTAAATTAACGTTGAAATTTCCAAAGGTCCCATTTTAAAATTTTAACCCGACCAAAAATCCAAAATGGTAGACATCTAAAAAAGAGAAAAACACGTTTCTTTTAAACGCCTATAACTCAAAAAGGGGAAGAGTTAGAAAATATTTGAAAGAATTTTATGATCAGGAATACAGTTTTCTACAAAACCCTGCTAAACGATTTCCAAAAACCACACCCCTTCACCCCTAAAAAAACACCCTACTTTCAAAAAATTGGCCATTAAATTTTTTAATGGTTTTCATTATTTTTTCCTAACTAATTTATTTTTTTTTTATTTATTATAATGCTTTGTACTCTCCTTAATTAACTTTAAATTTTAATCATTGCATATTTTTTCGTAGCTCCTTCACCCCTAAAATGTAAGTTTAATGTCAAAATTTGAAAGATTCTAACACTGCTACGAGGCTATAACAGTTTCCCATATTATTCTTATGGGGAATCTTGAAAGTGACTTACTTCAGTGTTAGTTTCTTAACCATTTAGAAACGTTATAGAGGCTTGCAACTTTATCCTGGAGCGTACGACATGGGTTTGAGACTCACCTAGGCCCCTATTACTAAAATCAAATGTCAATTTAAATTAATCTTTGACTTACGTTCAATAACGAGGGAGTTAAAGCAGTTTGCCGATTAAAATTTTTCGCAACTTTTCGCCCCCACCCCTATGTTGTCGACCACCCATTGAGGCGACGAGATGGGTTTTTACACTCACCTAGGTCCCCCATTAACAAAATCAAAAGTTAATTTAAATTAATCTTTGACTTACGTTCAATAAAAAGGGAGTTAAAAGCGGTTTTCTGATTAACGCTTTTCGCAGTTTTGCGCCCCCACCCCTATGTTGTCGACCACCCCTGGAGGCGAAGACATCGGTTTTACACTCACCTAGGTCCCCATTACCAAAATCAAAAGTCAATATCTCTGACTCTTTTCATGCATACTCAACTGCACCTAGCACCTCGCCTATATTGTGGTACACACTTCTGCGATTTCAACAGTGTTATGCAGATTAAATCTGTGTTTTTTTTTAGAAAAATATCTGTTTGTTGAGAAGGCACGTTCTTACTTCAAAGGGAAGCCCACCCTAAAGCTGTGTAAGTTTTTGAGCGGAGCGAGCGAAGCGAGCTAAGCTCTTATACATCGACTCTTATGCATTTCGTAATAGGCAAACTCCTCCTAGACGGCTGAATCAATCGTTTTCAAATTTTGCATGGTGATAAAGACCATATCGGTGAGTGCCAACATTTAAATGGTGTTAAAAAAGTCTCTCAGGAATCCGCCCCACTGGGTCTCAAAGTTTCAATGTAATCCTTATGGAAGCAGTATTTGACACATAAACGAAAACATATGATCAGCTGTTGACTTTTGAATGCAGTAGATAAAGAAATAGCTGATAGCAGTAATCCACAGATATTAGAACAGAAACGGTATTGATCATAAATATAATCAAATGACGACACTAGCTTGAGGTCCGTGATGTAGGAAGTGGTGAAGGAAGTAGTAAAGGTGAGCAGTCTTGAGTGTGGAAACTGTTTATGACGATTAGATTTAGGTATCAGCATTCCTAAAATTCTATGGGAAGGGAGGAAAATGGGTCCACGACATAGGAAGTGGTGAAGGAAGTAGTCAAGGCGAGCTGTCCGGAGTGTGGAATGTGTTTATGACGATTAGATTTACGTATCTGCATTCCTAAAATTCTATTGAAAGGGAAGAAAACAGGTCCGCGACGTAGGAAGTGGTGAAGGAAGTAGTCAAGGCGAGCTGTCCGGAGTGTAGGAACTGTTTATGACGATTTGATTAAGGTATCTGCAATCCTAAAATGCCATGGAAAAGGGAGGGAATCAGGTCGGTGACGTAGGAAGTGGTGAAGGAAGTAGTCAAGGCGAGTTGTTCGGAGTGTGGGATCTGTTTATGACCAATAGATTAAGGTATCTGCAATCCTAAATTGCTATGGAAAGGGAGGGAAACAGGTCCGTGACGTAGGAAGTGGTGAAGGAAGTAGTAAAGGCAAGCTGTACGGAGTGTGAGAACTGTTTATGACGATTAGATTAAGGTATCTACAATCTTAAAATTCTATGGGAAGAGCGAAGAGAGGGAAACAGGTCCGCGACGTAAGAAGCGGTGAAGGAAGTAGTAAGATGAGCAGTGTGGAGTGTTGGAACTGGAAACCGTTTGTAGCAGTTAGATTAATGTATCTGCAATGCTGAAATGGGTGGAAGCATGCCCACGACATAGAAAATGGTGAAAGAAGTAGTAAACTTCATATTTTGTTGTGGTGTTTCCGGACCAATTGATTGACAAATAAATAAAAGGTTAAAATACCTGCTTGTCGCCTTGTGGTCCAAAGTATTGTCGTAGTGGATTATGTACATTTTGGCGCGAGCGCCATCGTATGGGAGAGGTTGGTTCCAAATTCAACTGATACATACTCAAATACATACTCAGATACATACTACTATATATGTACTGATACATACATAAAGAGCGAATGGAGTATGTATCAGTTGAATTTGGAACCAACCTCTCCCATACACTGAAAAACCAGATGAAAAAGCATGGCAAAATTGTAGCCTTCAAAACATCTAACAAACTCCAAAATCTCCTTTCCGTAAAAAATGCACCACAGGATTTTTATCAAAAAACAGGAGTTTATAAAATAACCTGTAATGACTGTGATAAGTTTTACATTGTCCAAACTGGAAGGCCCTTTGTAAAGAGGTTTAAAGAACATCTTCCCAAGAAAACCATCGTTCAAAAATCAAATTTCGCCGACCATTTGGTAGCCAGTAACCATAGTTATACTGATATAACAACAAATTTGCAGCCTTTACACATTTGCCAAAAAGGCCGAACAATGACGGCATTGGAACGGTTCGAAATTTACAGAGCCTCTAAAATTGAAACAAACAACCTGTTAAACAACAAAAACACCCTGCAATCCAACATTCTTTTTGAAACCATAATACAAATAAATAATAGCCGAAACAATGCTGCACTAGCTACGTCACCAGGACAAAGGTCAGATCACGACCAACTACCGTCTTCAGTCGAGTCTCAACACACGTCTGGCGCGCCTCCATATCCTGCCCGTGCACGCGTAGCAAAAGTTAAAAATGTTAATTAACGGTCGACCGGTTTTTATGTGTGTTTTGTGTTGTGAACATCTTACGCACCTCTTCAGGGAAGTTTAGTGTAAACAGTTCTTATACGGATCCGACGATGGCGCTCGCGCCAAAATGTACATAATTCACTAGGACAATACTTTGGACCACAAGGCGACAAGCAGGTATTTTAACCTTTTATTTATTAGAAGTAGTAAAGGCTAAAAGTGCGGAGTGTGGGCAATGTTTGTGGCAATTAGATTAACGTATATAAAATACTAAAATGCTATGGAAAGTGATGAAAACAACAGGTCCACGATGTAGAAAGTCGCTTAGGAAGTAGTAAAGTATGAGCATAGTGTGAGAACCGTCTGAGGCAGTTAAATTACTGTATCTTCAATCCTAAAATGCTATGAGAAGGGAAGGAAACAGGCCCCACGACGTAGTAAGTGGTGAAGGAAGTAGTAAAGGCTGGCAGTGCAGAGTGGGGGAACCGTTTGGGCAGTTAGATAAATGTATCTAATACTTAAATGCTATGAGAAGGGAAGGAAACAGGTCTATGACGTAGGAAATGGTGAAGGAAGTAGTAAGACTTGCAGTGCAAAGTGTGGGAACTGTCTTTGGAAATTACATTAATGTATCTGCAATCCTAAAATGCTATGGGAAGAGAGGGAAACAGGTCCACGACGTAGGGGGTGGTGAAGGAAGTAGTAAAGGTGAGCAGTGTTGAGTGTGGGAATGGATTAATGTATCTGCAATGATAAAATGCTATGGGAAGTGACTGTAGACAGTAGGTTAAAATGATTACGAAGCACGAATCGATACATATTTCGATACATGCAATCGTTTAAAATAGAAATTTACAACTGAGTTGACAACGGCTGATTTTTACTCCATAGAGGCTAAAAACGATTTTTACTCCCTAAAGAGTAAAAATGCTACTTTAGACCCGCAACGCATGCATTAAAAACGACTGTTTTTACTGTAGTGTGACAAAAACAATATAATATGTACCCTTGATGACTCTGCTCAATTTTGTGGATGCCTCTGCGAACGCCACCTAGTATTTTTCCTTCGTCACGTCGGTCATCATACCGTACTACTGTGCCAATGAATAACCCTATAGTTTTAGCAATAGTAATTTTTTAAGCATAATTTTGATTCCATGACATGCGGATGTCAGTTGTCTCAGCCTTATCAATTACATAAAGTGTTCAATATAATCTCTCTTCGGAATGTTAGGTGTAGTGGAATATACTTGTAGTGAAGCTGACTTTTATTCTTGAAATGAGGGACCTCGTTCATATGGTCATGCGGCTTCATTGGCAACAAATAATGCAAATGACAAAGCAATGCTGCAATTCCAAAAAGCAAATACTGTAAATTGTTACGTAAATAGTGACGTTTACATGCATTGTTGTTAATCAACGTATCTTAGAAAGGATGAGGAGATCTAGTTCAAAAGGAACACGATTTTTCTGTCATGACAATAACTGCTTAATTGGCAATTAATCTTTGTGAAATTTGTTTTACAGTCTAAATGTAGTGTTATTTTCAAAAATCTCACTTAAGGCAAACCAAGTGGGCCACGGTCCGTAACAGGCCACTGCAAACCATCTGTCAAGATATAGGTACTATTTTAGGCAAGGTTTTCTCTGTTTGGATGTTATTAGACAGGATAAGAGCACAATGAATTTCTTATGCAGATGAATAATCCGTTGATTACAAGAAATATAAGTCGAAATAATAAATGTCACAATCCAAGCGCATTAAAATGGCTCTGGCCTGAACCTTTTTTGTAGTATATAGTTTGGGCATTTTTTATGTTACAATCTGGGTCAGTTGAAGTGCACTTTAATATTTCTTCATACAAATTATAACAAATTTAATCCAGTTGCTGTGAACCACTATTAATTTAACAAAATATGGACACGGCTAATATGGGCAACGTGCCCTTCTGCACTTGTATTATTTTTTATTGTATTAGACAGTCGAAATCTTTTTAAATAATTGAAAACATGTATGGAAATAATCTCATGAACCTATCATGATCTGTCTTGAATAATATGACAAAATATCGGCAAAAGTGGTCAAAAAGGCAGACACCAACCCGTACTACAGTATTAAGAGTTTCCAATGATTTCATAATTAAACGTTATTGCGAAACATAACATGATGCAAAACAAATTTAATTTTAAAATCAGAAAATTACATTGCAAATACTTCTTTTTGACAAACTCAGTGACTCCCTATAATATGTATTCTTTGAAATACCATTTTAATATTAACAGCGGTTTCATTAAAAAGTAGTGAAAAATTATGCATATGACGATAATGTAAACAAATCTGGGAAGGGAACTTTAAGAGCTTCTGGGGCAGAGCCCTAAGGGAATTTACTTTGTTTTTCTTTTGATGGCTAATCTACAGACCGAGACCTTTCTTTGGACAGAGACCAAGTTTCTACACCCAGCCGTTCTCTCAATTTAGTGGAGACAAAGTTTCCAATTAAATATTTAGATTCCCCCATGTTAATCTTATAGGAGAAAACCCAACTTTGGTGGAAGATCCTGTCCAAACTAATAAAGATTTAAAAAAATGAAAAACACTTTGCAAAACTACAGATCAGGGCTATTTTTTACACTTTAATCATCAAAATCCAAAAATGAGGGACGAGTTCTGTTCACAAAAATCGGCTTAGCGTATTATATATATAGATAGATAGATGTCTGCCGTCTCATAACCAATAACTACAAGCTTTGTACGCATATTATGAATTTTTTAAATTTTTTGTATGATATGCATATTATTATTGTAAATTATTATTGTTGTCCGTGGAATAAATAAATAAAATTAAATTAAGTAATGTTTACATAATAAATTGTATTGTGTGCCTATTGTTGGCCATATTTGGGTTTGTGCTACTGACTCTCTTTCTCTGTTACATCAGCTGGCCAACTTTTATTAAATACTAAACAGGAATTATAGGATGAATGAAACATACTCCATTATTAGCAAAAGTTGAACAACTAACTATTTTCAACAAAAATGAGTTAGGCTACTTACACTTTTGCAAAATAAAAGAATAACAACATCAATCACTATAATAAACTGATTGATCAAAATAAATCTATTACAAATCAAGATGCTTTTGTTTGGAAATTATATTATACATTGTAATTTAACAAGTCCAGATACAAATGCCCACTCAAAAGCTCACATGTTTTGTATGAGCATCAACATTTCCTAAGAAGGCTTTCTAGTTCCCAGAAACAAAACTTTCTTCAGAAAGTTATATTTACAGAGAAAACTTATTGTTATTTAAATTTTCCCTTTTCAATTCATTTTTGCTAGACTCTTGTGATAAAGTTTGCTATCCAAAGACTCAAGATAGCCTTTATGAAGATAATACAAAGCAGATGTATATAGTTTTCAACTTACTGCATGTTCAAAGTCATTTGACATGCCCATTGAAAGCTCAAATTCAGCTACATTTCTATTCAGAGCTTTTGCAACATCCTCTCGGCACTTAATAAGAACCTAGAAAAAAATTTTACATGTAGAATACCATGGTGGGAGGACATTGTGAAATATCTATCTATCTATCCACTTATATATAATTCAGTTTTAAAAATCTTTGTACAACTAAATCTAAAGTTCTACTGAACCAATTTTATTAATTAATGGGTTGTTGGAAAGCCTGATTCGTGTAAATTTGCAAATAATTACCGTAAAATGGGGTGAATAGAAACAACAGGGTGAATAGAAACAAAACTTCAATGAATGATTCACATTTTTATAACTTTGTTATACATTGACTTTATATAAGGGAATTATTTTCCCCCATTATAACCATATCCTATCTACCTGGGAAAAATTAGTTTAGCATATTGGTATCACTGCTTCGGATGTTGGATGATGCGAAACATCATTTGAAAATTTTGGCGAAAAACATTCTTTTCAAAACTTTCTCTCTAAGTATGAACCTATTACATGTATTTATGTTAATAACCATTTTTTATATTGTCTTAGGTATCTTAAAACCAAGTGTGTTAATAGATTAGCCTTAGAATAAACTATATTTTTTTACTTTATTTTTAATTTAGGTTATGTCATGATTTTGCAAAACCAGGGTGAATAGAAACACTTTTTTTTAACCAGTGGTGCCCAGAAAACCCCCCAAAAAAGAAAAAAAAATACCAGAGATGAAGATGATTCTACATCAGTCACACTGGAAGAAAGTGACAAAGACGAACAATTTGATGAAGAAGAACGAGCATACCTAGCTCAAGACATCAGTGAGTCTTCAAAGTTGTCCCTTCATGATCATGTAATTGTCAAAGTAATGGGGAAAAACAAAACTTGCTATCGTTTATATGTTGCAAAAGTTATTGAATTTGACGAGGAAGGATAAATAGGAAGATTCATCAAGAAAATTGCGCAAACCAACAAGTTCTGAGAGACAGATTAAGAGGCCCTCTTCAAAGTCGATGACGTAGTACGATCGGCTTCCAACTCCCAAGCCGTGTACAACTTGTAGATTTAAGGGAGTGTTGTATTTTGAGGAAGATTTGTCTGATTTTACTCTTCATTTAGTTGATTTCTAAGTAAGATTTTGTTACTCTGGTTTCACCCATTGTCATTTATGTTCTCCGATTTGTTTGGATAAGGGTTTATGAAAACAACGTTTTTATACTTCGTACTTATAAATAAATGTGTTAATTAACTTTAAATATTTTTATTTACAACAACCTAAGCTAACAAGCATAAATTTCATGTTTCTATTGTCCCTGGTAAGTGAGGAAAAGCAACAATGATCAATTTAACACAGTGTTTCTATTCACCCCAAAGTGCGGGGTGAATAGAAACAGCCATATTTTATTTTTTTTCTGCTTAATGATTAAAAAGAAAAAAAAATGGATAACTGGTTTGAGTAGAGGAGTTCAAGACCGAAAATATGAGCTAGTGTTGAAAATTTAAAAATTAAAAATATCGGTTTTACAGAAGCTTAAAAGTTAAAAAGTGTTTCTATTCACCCCATTCTACGGTACGAAAGTTTGATTTTTTTAATGATTTACTAGGTGAAACCCGTCAAAGTCAACACTTACTGTTGAGGTTGCAAGCAAGATCGATTGACTATAAATCGAAGATAAATAACTAAATTTGTTTAACAATTTGGGTTGTTCGTGATTTAGCAGTGTGCTTTTTAGGTACATCCGATCTTAATAATCAATAATTCAAATGGAAGCTGGTATTTCACTGAAGGTTCTTAGGTCAAAACAAACAGGATAACGTAATTAGAATTGAGTTAATATATCTAAAACTAAATTGCATATCCAAGATATAATCAAATTTATGTTTTCTGATTGAGCGATACAGTTTCATGAACTTGACTGACTAAAACCATCAATATCTCAAATGAAAGCCTTTATTTCTAGAATATTTTAAGAACAAGATATATAAAATAACTTAAATAAAAATAGAGTTACGTATCATTGATTGCAGATAAGTACTAAAACGATTATAATTATTGTTGATGCGTGATTCAGCAGTGTCCTTAGGTAGTCTGATCTTAATAATCAATATCTCAATTAATAGCTGGTATTTCACTAAAGGTTATTAGACCAAAACATATAAGGTAATTAAATTAGAACTGCTGGAATACGTCTTCGATTGAAGTAAAAAATTGAAAAAATCAAATGTATATTGTTCTTTGAGTAATACATTAGATAAATTTTAAAATGATGATGCTTGATGACAAATATGTGCTTGCATAGTTTTTTTTTAAGACTATAATTATGAAAATCGGTCGGGTAGAAGAGCCAAACAAACTCAAAATAACCCAAATTTAACTCCTATTAGAAATGTACAGGGAGGCAGTTTGTGCATAACTAGAAATATACGTCAAAATGAATGCTGATGCTTGATGGCAAATAAGTGGTGCGTCCATACCTTTAGTTTAAGGCCAATCTATGAAAATCTGTCGGGTAGAAGAGCTAACGCGACTAGAAAAAGAAAGACCAATAATTTTTATAGATGGCAATAATTGGTTTACCATCATGCATAATCTAATCATACGAAACATGTGTTGATAATTTGACAGCTTATTGTTATACAGTAGACTCCCTCTTATACGGACTCCTCGGGACCGAGGCCAGTTCGGATAACGGGGGTTTTCCGTTAAACGGACGTCCCCAAAATCTCATTAAAACGGACCGTTTAAATGCATACTCTATACAGTATTTGACTTAAAATTAGGAGAGCATTGTATTTAGACACGTAATAACTGGTCTCAAATCTTTCCCCCGAGAACAGTCGTTTCAGTACCGCCCACTTCCTGCCAATCTAGACCGGTTAAACCGATGTGCTGATAATAATTATCCGGATAAAGAGATGTCACTTCTACCGAGTGTAGTCCGGTCAAACCGATGTCCAAAAGGTGTCCGGATAAGAGGGAGTCTACTGTATTGTTATTTAATTGATTTTTCTTTGATTAAATGTTGTTGTTAACAATTTGCATTTGTGTTTAAAGTGTGTTCCTTATGTTAAGTGTGTGATTATAATGTTATGTGCTTAATCTGTACCATTAATATTAGAGAGTAAAGTGGTGTATTGATTTCATAACCATTATTTTACTAGAGACCGTTATATTTAACCACAACGGGCTCTGCTGCTAGTAGGGGGTGTATGTTTGTCTGTGCAGCTGCCACGACTAAAATACTAAACCAATACAGCCAAAATTAAGCAGAGAAATGGTTCACATATCTAGGAATGTGTATCAAATGAATAGGTGTATCAAATTAAGTCTTGAGGTGAGGTTTTCAAAATTAAATATTAATTGGTCTCCATGGAAGCATGAGAAAATTAACAATATTTATTTACCTTAGCATTGACATTTTAATGTAAACAGTCAGAACTGTTAAATGCTTCTTTCACAATTTCATACAGCTGATCCAAACAAATTGAATAAAATATTTTACCTAAATCCGTTTCTTAAAATAGATATTTCAGTTCAGTACTTAGAATTGGAAAGTTTCTCATAACAGCATTGTTTACTTACATAACAGCATAGTTTTACGTAACAACACAGGTAAAGGACCAATGAAGTTTAAGGATTGAGAGAGAAGAAGTAAAATTGTAATAATGCTTCGACTTCAACTAATCAGCTGTTTACCAATTTGATTGTTAACGGTTGTTGCAATTTGTGATTGGTACAATGTGATTGCAATACATTGTACAATTGGTACATTGTGATGAGTCGTCGCATCAATGTTAGTGGCAATGAGAGGTTATAAACAAAAACATAACCTCTCTTAGAAGTTTTGAGTAGTGATTATTAGTCATTAAAAACCGGTCGTATGTAAAGTAGTGTACACAATTGCGTTAATAGTGTTAACGAGACTCGTAGAAGTTTTTAAGTTTAAGTTTTCTTAAATTGTCTACACTTGTCATTAACACTATCTTTACACAATGCACACAACAGAACTATGTGGTAGGTTTATTTACGTCGTTGATTACGGAAAATTGTGTCACATATTTTAATGTTAACAGTAGGACAATTACAGTGTAGGTATACCGAATATTAGGTTTAAAAAATTCTTCACAGAAATATAAACTATGTATGAAATCGATAGTCATTTTGTACTATATATTATAGGTTAAGACTAGTAGATTCAGAAGGCATTGATAACGCCGACTTTACCTAGGATGATTTGAATAAACCGTTACTGTCTTGGCATCTTCCGAAACGAACACTACTCGTAGAAAATGTAAGTCTCTTTATTTAATTAATTTATTGTCTGATGTATAATTTCCAAGCCAAAAGTTTCATTTGTAAAACTATTCTTAAATCGAATGTAAATTGCCTTGAATTGTAGGCTACTTTATTTGAAATCATGTTAGTCACCTTTGCCAATCTTTTCTTTTAGCAAATCAATTATTCATGTTTCAATTGGTTTTAGAGATCAGCAAATTTTATTTTGTTAACTTATTATTATATTATAATTTTATTAATGCTCTGTGGGGTTATTTTCACAGACGAGTACGAGTGGAATAGGGAAGATTTGCCATTAGTACAACAGATTAAGGTAGTAGATATTACTATATATGTGAAAGATATGAAAGGACAGTGTAAAACTAATTTTATTATTTTTGATTACTAGAAGAGTTGATTTGATTGATTTTAATAAATAAATACTAATGTTGACATAACATGTGTTTTTTGATTTTATGAAAAACCGTGATCCAAGGCAAAAGTTAAATTGTGAGATAATCAGCCCCAAAATCTTCTATATTTATATCTAAGTACCTGGGGACCGAGCTTTGCTCGAGGAAAATCATTAGTTTACTCTGAAAGCAGTCTAAATTTTAATCAAAACCATTCCAACCATTTTTGTAAATATTCCATTTTTCAAATTTTTGCAAAAATTGAAAAAATGCTTGGTGGAGATACCATGGATTAGTAAACAGATACCAAAAATTTCATCAAAATCGGACTGCACGCTTCCTTAAGTATTGCAGTATTGAAAAGAGTCGATTTTGCTGCATTGTGACAACAATCTTCTCCCACCCAAGAGAAAAATTTTTTAGACAAATTTGCAACAATATCAAATATTGTATGCCGCAATTCAAGTTTCGTTCTCTAGGCAGCAGCAAGCAACGTGGCGTGGCGATGGTGACGAATTACGATTCATCTAGAAATATTATAAATAAAATTGAAGACTGATATTTAGAGTTTATTTATAATAATATTTGTTTTTAAGTATATACCTGATCAGTGGAAGTCCAAATTTAAGTTTGTATTTATGTATATCTGATATTTTATCTGCTCCCCTAAGTTCCGCCCCCTAGAGCCTTTCCCCCTGGAGCGACTGCTCCACTCGATCCACAGTCGCTAAGCCACTGATTATGAATACAAAATATAGACAATAAATTATTTCTTTTCAATTATTTATAATTTTTATTTTTTTATTTTTTGAGCAGTAAATAAGACCTTCAAGAAAGGTATAGCTTCTAGTTTGATGTTATGTGAATAACTTTTAGTAGGTAAAATGGCTGACAAAGATTTATTATTTATCCCATTATAGACATACCTACTGGTAACATACATTTTGTAAAATAAAAGGGTATCACAGTCTAAAACCAATGTGCATAATGAGATTAGTATCAGAGAGTTAAATGAAACTAGGTCAAATATGCAATGAAATAACCATAATCATAATCAGTACAGTTTAAACTCTTAATGAATTCAATATCTGTTGATAAACTGATAATTATTTAGTTCAGTTTATATTCTTATTGTCTATTCTGGTTTAGTGGTGGATCTAGGATTTAGTAATGGAGGAGGGGGCTAAATACCATCGGGGGGGGGGGGGGTCTGGGAGGTTTGACCTACAGCGGGGGGTTAGACAATTTTTTAAATTACTAGGCTTCCAACACACATTTGTATGCAGTCTGTGATATAAAAAATCATAACAAGATTATTTTGATTATCTCTTTAAGTTTTGCTTTAAGAAATAAATCTAATATATACAATTCTTGTGTCACAGTGTTTGTCTGCAAACTCCTCCGGAACGACTTCACCGATCGTTATGAAATTTGGTGTGTAAATTCTGTAGGTATGCGAATCGGACGTAAACTATTTCCCGTTTCGAAATTCTTAAAAGGGCTCCGCCCCAGTGGCTCTTGAGTTTCCCATGTTAACCTTATGAGAAATGGAATTAATGAATCTTAACAGCTGTTTCAATTAAACAAGTTGGTTCTGTTCTATGATGTTCAATAGCATTAAAGTTACAAGGATTACCAACAGGGTGCAGCACTATTATTTCTTTTACATTTATGACAACAGCTAATTTGCAACCAAAAGGTGAGTGAGCGTAGCGAACGAACTTCAACCTGGAGGCGAGTTAGCGTAGCGAACGAGCTAACCTGAAGGCAAGTGAGCGCAGCGAACGAGCTCCAACCTAAAGGTGAGTGAGCGTAGCGAACGAGCTCCAACCCAAAGGTGAGTGAGCGTAGCGAACGAACTTCAACCTGGAGGCGAGTTAGCGTAGCGAACGAGCTAACCTGAAGGCAAGTGAGCGCAGCGAACGAGCTCCAACCTAAAGGTGAGTGAGCGTAGCGAACGAGCTCCAATCCAAAGGTGAGTGAGCGTAGCGAACGAACTTCTACCAGGACGTGATTGAGCGATGCGAACGAGATCATCTTGAAAATTAAACGTAACGGTACTTTCTTTCCATCGGTCTGTCTTAGGGGAAACCTATAACTTAGGCGATACGAAGTTCGCCGGGTCAGCTAGTAATTAATATAAAAAAGTCATAAAGAAAGGAAGGCTTGCATCTTTCCATTTCTCCCCCTACTCATTTCTTTATGTTTAATGTTTATTCAGAATTAATTACGGAAGATTTTTTTTTATAAATGAACATTTCATAAATACGGTAATAATCAAAGCCATAAAACATAACATTTGATACACATTTTATAGTTTTTCAGGTAGTACATAAAAGATAAGTGTTTTTTTTTTTTAACTAAACAAAACAATTTAAATACAGTAATGCAATTAATTTCATATAAAAAATTACATTCTCAATTGCCATACCTCTGTTCTTCTATTGGGAAAAAACGAATGAGTTCATCACATTGCAGACACCCCTTTGATTATGCAAATGACCATGTCCATCTCTCCTATCAAATCCGTGTGACCGCTCAACGCTTGCTTACTACGAAGTCAGAAGTAAGATACCCTAGTTAAATTATTCTCTAGACAAAAATAGCTTTATTTATATTAGCAACAGAGCCCGTTGTGGTTAAATAAAACTGTCTCTAGTAAAATAATGGTTATGAAATCCATACACCACTTTACTCACTAATATTAATGGTACAGATTAAGCACATCTATACTTATTTAATACGCAAGCAGGATTTTTGTGACAATTACTCCTCCGAAACTACTGAACCGATTGACATGTTTTTGGTGTCTTTGGAAAGAGCGTAACGTGAAGTTGTGCATGAAACTTTCTTTTCAGGGAAATAATTATAGTGAGGCCATGGGGACCTTTAAAGTTTCGTATTTCTCCATAAGATTAACATGGGAAACAAAAATTGTTTTGAAACTCCAGCTGTTGTCAGAAATTAAATATTCAAAATTGGTCTCCATGGAAGCATTTTTTTTTTTTTTTTTTAACTTTATTTAATTTTCAATCTGTTCAAGTTGAACAATAAGCAAATGATATAAATAGTAATACAGTACAAAAATAACTTGAAGAACATGAGCTAGTGATTGACCACCGTCAACACTAGCTAACAAAGAGAATTTTGATAACACTTAGCCGAATCTGAATGGTAGGTCCAATATCGTATGTCGCTTCAGTCTGTAAATGGTGTTGTGATTGTCCAATAAATTAAGTGCAAGATGATTTGAATGATTTTCCAATTTTATAATGTATTTTTAACTAGATTTTGTAATTTCTTCTTTTACTGTTCGAATTTGAAGATCATTGTGAAGTGTTCTGTTGGTAACAAACCAAGGAGCGTTGACAATTTTACGTAATAATTTTGATTGGTAACGTTGAATAATTTCAATGTTTGAGGTACTTGCTGATCCCCAAAGCTGAATACCATAAGTCCAAATTGGTTTTAAAACTGTTTTGTACAGTAACAATTTATTTTGTGTACTGAGTTGTGATTTAGATCCAAGAAGCCAATTAAGTTTAGTTGTTTTTAAATTTAGATGTTGTCTTTTAGTCCAGATATGTGCCTTCCAATTAAGCTTTGCATCTAAGTGCATGCCCAAGTATTTTATTTCTGTTACTTGAGGGAGGTAAAATTCACAATGTTTACATTTGCTTTGACATTTAAATGTAAACAACCAGAACTGTCAGATGTTTATTTCACAATTTCAGACAGCCGATAAAAAAAATAAAACAACTATGTGGTAGTTTTAGATTATTTATTATAAATCTATTTCAATGATTACGAAACAGATTTTTCCCGTTGCGAAGCAAAAATTATTAGTTAGAAGAAGAACATATGTTAATTGTAAACAGTCAATGTGTAAATTATCTATGTTGTATTACAAATGTGTATAGTTTTGGATGGTGGTTGGTGTTTAATGATATAAGTTATTAGTTATTAAATTTTTATTTTAAGGATTTGGCATATATGTAAGCCTATGATAAATAACACCATTTCAGAGTTTTGCCAGTTTTTGCCTAACTCTGTCCTGTAGAGTTTAAAGTAGCCTACACCTTATTGTCTACAAATTGGCTAAATAACTTAGGTACGGTACTTTATAGAAGCTGCCAGCCTTTTTACGTTGACTTATTGTAAGCTTACCTTTTCCCGTCCATGGGCAGTTTGATTGTTAAAAATTCACCCTTTAAACTGGAATAGGACTGTGAATTGTGAGTATTTCCATTGGTTAATAATCTTTTAGTTGACTCTTTTAAAATCATTGGAAATTATGACTGTTATTAGTTTTTAAACAAGTAATTTGTTTATAAATAACTCCTGTACTTCTTTGCAATTGCTCGATTTCGAGCAACATGTACACTAGTAACATTATAATCACACACTTAACATAAGGAACACACTTTAAACACAAATGCAAAATTTGAACAACATTTAATCAAAGAAAAATCAATTAAACAACAATATAACAATAAGCTGTCAATTATTAACACATGTTTCGTATGATTAGATTATGCATGATGGTAAACCAATTATTGCCATATATAAAAATTATTGGTCTTTCTTTATTGTCTTTATTGGTCCGAGTAGGGTTAGCTCTTCTACCCGACCGATTTTCATAAATTGGCCTTAAACTAAAGGTATGGACGCAACCTTTACTTGCCATCAAGCATCAGCATTCATTTTGACGTATATTTCGAGTTATGCACAAACTGCCTCCCTGTACATTTCTTATAGGAGTTAAATTTGGGTTATTTCAAGTTCGTTTGGCTCTTCTACCCAACCGATTTTCATAATGTTAGTCTTAAAATAAACTATGCAAGCACATATTTGTCATCAAGCATCATCATTAATTTATCTAATGTATGACTCGACAAAAAAATATAAATTAGATTTTTTTACTTCAATTAAAGATGTATTCCAGCAGTTCTAATAACGTTACCCTATATGTTTTGATCTAAAAACCATTAGTGAAATACCAGCTTTCATTTGAGCTATTGATTATTAAGATTGGACTACCTAAAGCACACTGCTGAATCACGAATCAACAATAATTATAATTGTTTTAGTAGGTACTTATCTGCAATCAATGATATGTAACTCTATTTTTATTTAAATTATTTTATATGTCTTGGTCTTAAAATACTTCTAGAAATAAAGGCTTTCCTTTGAGATATTGATAGTTTTAATCAGTTAAGTTCGAGATACTGTATCGCTTAATCAGAAAACATAAATTTAATTATATCTTGAATATGGAATTTAGTTTTAGATATAGTTATTCAATTCTAATTACCTCATACTATTTGTTTTGACCTAAGAACCTTCGGTGAAATACCAGCTTCCATTTGCTTGAAACCTCAACTGTAACTGTCGACTTTGACAGGTTTCACCTAGTAAATCTTAAAAAAATCCAACTTTTGTAATTATTTGAAAATCCACATGAATTAGGCTTCCCAATGACCTATAAATTAATAAAATCGGTTCAGTAAAACTGCAGATTTAATTGTACAAAGTTTAACAACAACATCTTTAATTCAGTATTTTCTCACCACTATAAATTGGGAGGTTGCTTAACAATTTTGCAAAGATCTTTGAAATGGTGAGTAAATTGATCAAAGTAGTAGTGATATTCTGATAGAGAATAAAATTTCCTACAAATAACTATAATGTATTTCTTGAAAATACTCAATTATGGCAGCCTTAAGTTGGCTAAAAATATAAAGTTGGAAATATAAACTTGGAAAAAGGTGTTTTAAATGTATTACTGTTTTTTTTTTCTCCTCAAATATGTAATAAAATCAAACTTTCATAACTATTTGCAAATATACACGAATTAGTCTTTCCAATGACCCATTAAGGAACAAAATCGTTCCGGTAGAAGTCTAGATTTAGTTGTACAAAGTTTAACAAAAAGATATGTAATTCAGTATTTTCTCACCACTATAAATTTGGAGGTCACTTAGCTTATTGCCTATAACTTTTAAAGGAATCGACCAAAGTGGATGTGATATTCTGAAAGAGGATAAAATTTAGGCTACTGCAAATAACTACCATGAACTTCTTGAAAATACTTCCAAAAGCTGGCTACAAATAGAAACTTGAAAACATAAACTTGAAATAAGCAGTTTTTAGCGAATTTCCCATATAGGAAATAAGCTATTACCGTAGGTCTCATTATAAGACCTAGACTCGGGACCGATTTACTTTTTCGTTTTGAGGTCCCCAGAAGCCAAAAACACCATCTGTTCAAATTCATATATTTATATATATATTTATATATGTGTCCGTTAGCGCGATAACTCGAGCGTATATGATCCGATTTTGATGAAATTTGGTACTAACGTGTAAACCTACGTTTATTCAAACGAGTTCGCGAACCAGCATAATCGGACCATGGGAACAGGGGTTTAGGGGGGGTTTTATGGGGTAAAAATGGGGTTTTCCCATTTTTAACCCTAAAAATAAAAATTTTTGCAATTTCTTTCTCAACCATTTTGTAGAGCTTAAAAAAATAAATAATTTAGTATATTGAAGAGCTGTTTTATGCCTAACAGTCACGGAGAAAATTAAAAAAAATATGTAATTTAAAATTCCTGTGTTGTTCTTATGGAGAAAATGAAAACTGTTGTAGTTTACTTGTTTATGGGTATATGTTGATAAAATTTGGCAAATTTATTTATTTCATTTTATACTATTGACATATGGTCAAAAAACACTTTTTACCTTCCCCGTAGCAGCAAACCTAAGCTCTGGTTAAATCTAATGTAATTTAAATTGTGAATAAATATGTCTCATTTATGGAAATATTTTAGTAAAAATGTAATCAGACAAGTTGAAATTCGCTTAGTCTGCAGGTTTGGTGCGGCGGGGGTATTAATGTATTTTTGTTATTTTTACTTTTTCACCACAAATATTTAATAAAATCACACTTTCATAATTATTTGCAAATCTACATGAACTGGGATTTCCAATGACCCATTAATTTTAAAAATCGGTCCAGTAGAAGTCTAGATTTAGTTGTTAAAGTTTAACAAAAATATCTCTAACTCAGTATTTTCTCATAACGCAAAACTACGTAAAAATATTGCACAACATTTATTTTCTTGTAATTTTCAAAAATTGTGATTTTTTAGAGCTTGAGCTTGTTTTACCCAGCATGATCTAGTGTAAGTTGCGGAGCACGAGGCTTGTTTTATCTAGTGTAAGTTTAAGAGTCCAAGGGGAGGGGACTTAAGGGCGCGCTTTACCCCTGACGCGCTACCGAATGCAAGGTTTTTGCAAGATTTCTGTTTTCACCTGCTACATTGAAGGTAGAATCGAAGTTAAGGTCTCATATTAAAGAGGATGATATTTTATATAGTTTGTGGTTTAATTTTTTCAATTATTCTAATACACACCTTATAAACTTGAGTTGTAGGACAAGAAAAAAGGTCTTTTCAACTAGCCCTAACTTATTAAAAAAACACCATTTGAAAATTTGAAAAACGAAGAACTATAGATTGTTCTTTGTACTACTATAAGCCACTTAGAGTGCGTAGCTATCATTATTGGTTAATTTGAAAACAGGCATCTTGGACACCTCTGCAAGCGCTTCTCGCGGCGCTGTTCAATGGCGCAACATAGCTACTGAAGCCCGAGCTGAGGTAGAGCGCACCCTTAAGCCCGTTAGCCCAAATAGTACATCCGCCACTGTTCTTTTTATATCTACTCTAAGAGCCATTCTATACGGCCGTACTATCATAGAGTATACATCTTGCAATAAGGAATTGTGGTTGTGTCTGAACTGAAGTTCAGTGCTTAAACAGTAATCAAGGCAATATATCTGAAATGCAAATGTGTCTTTTCTATCTATTTGTACCTGGAAATCCGGATTCGGCCCTTGTGTAAGGTCATGATCGAATCTTCCAATTGTCATTAGACCCAATATGTTCAAATTGGGACAATTTGTAACCACATGTTTGGCTAGAGAAGCTGCTTCTGAAGGCGGTGCCCCGTTTTTGGCTAGAAATTTACATATATTTTTAAAAGCATAGTTTTGACAATCAAATTTAAATTGCAAGAGCAAGTAGTAACCCCCTCAAGATAAATTATTACATTACAGAATTCTGCATTAAAAATAAATACACACAAGCTACCATAGAGCTAATAAACTAATAAACCAATTTCTTTTATCCAACTTTTGTTGTTTTTATTTACCCCCCCCCCCCCAGGGGTGCACAGACGGGGGGTACTGTGGCGCGTTTGCGCCACAGGAATGTTTGGGGGGAGCTTATTTTAGGGGATTTTGAGGGGGGATATTTTTTTGTAGCTGTCATAATGACTGTATAGTTTTGTATAAGCAGCCCGAAAAAGTGTTTCTAAGTAGGCCTAGCTCACTATCAACACCAACAACATTTTGCCGTTCGTAATTAATATTGCTTCTAAGAATGGTAAAAACGCACTTTGTCATACAATCCTTAATATACCCAAGGGCGGTCCCAGGCGGGGGGGGGGGGGGGGTCAGGGGGTCATGACCCCCCCAAAATATTTTTTATATACATAAACTATTATACCAGGGAAACATTAATAATTTTTATTGCAAATTGTTTTACCAAATTGAAATTCGTTGTAGTCTTTACACTTGTAGCGAACGAAAGGACTAATTACAAAGTCTAACCTAAAACTTGGGATCGTTCAAGCCTGATTATGTTTTAGTACGTTATGAAAAGTAGGGAAGATCGGCAGACAACGGACGCTTTCAGCCATATATGGCAACGGCAGTGTCCGATGCTGACGTTCGACGTTCGGCTGCATTCTTCTTATTTAATTTTTCGGCATTTAATGTTATAATTCATTTTAACCCAGATGATTGAAAACTTGAATTGGGTATTGGATAAAGAAAAGAAGTTGTATCAATAGTCAAAGTTTAAAAGGTAGTTGAATATTAATTTATCTGAGTTCAGCGTTAGGAATTTGTAATTACAGTAATGTAATTCAATGATTACCATAGCAAATTTCAAAACTTTCAATATTAAATAGTATTCATATTTAGAGCACCTGATATCATATTTAAGAATAACACAACCCAATTGGCATGTTGCTAGCCACAAAACAACAAAATGGTAGTGTCTCAGACTTAGATGCGGAAGGGACGGAATTAATTCCCGGCACAACCACAAAAACGTTGCACAAAAACTTTATTCTCACGTTGACCCCTTGTAAATTGCCACTGGCACTGGTGTAGAAAAAAATGAGAACACTGAGAACCAATTCTTCAGGCGGTAGCAGTGACGGGACGCCGACGCAACGTTAGTTGGGTAGTGTACTTTGTGTAGGTTAACTGTTGCTTACTGGGCAGGTATAATGCAGTCGTGTTTGGTGCAAGTTCTTAAACACTTCTTAGATAAAATAAGTTCTCTTTTTCGAAATATTGGTCTGATTTTGGACATTTTCTGTTTAGCATGCACATCGGCACCAGTTGAAAGGGTGTTTTCGTAAATCAATAATGCTTGAATTTGTTGTAATGTTGCGGTATTCCTTTGATATTAAAACCACAAGTCTCAATAATGCAAAAACATGACATTATACAAGTTTATTTTTAGACATTTCTTTGACCTTTAAATAAACTGGGAAGCTTGAACACATTAAACTAGGTCCTCAAAATAGCTTAACAACCACTCATTTTAGCATGTTCACCCCCCAGGCCCCCCGGTGACCCCCCCAAAATATATGTCTAGGACCGCCCTTGAATATACCAGTGTCAAATTTTACTTGCTAGATATGTTTTGGAGGATCTTTAACTCCACCATTGTCAGGATTTACAAAAGATCCACTTTTGGAGGTGTCGTCAGAATACGTTACAAACATTTAACACAGAACACGAAACAATTACAGTTAGGCCTATCAATTCACGTGTGTACATTGCCGTCGGCAGGACTGGAAGTAAACTGAATCAGGTTCAGGTTAAGACGGACCGACGTGGTCTCTGGATTGTCGTCTGCGTTTTCAACAGCAAAAATGAAAATATAATGGGACTCATAATTAAGTGAGTGTTGTCACTCAAAAAAATTGTGCTATGTCTCTAGTTTTATGTATTTATATATTTAAAACTTCTCAAAGTATCTCTTATATTAATACGTGAGGGCTGTTTTTTTTGTTTTTTTTTTTTTTTTGTGAACACTACTCCTCCCTTATTTGTGGACCAATTTCAAAGTTTAAGGTGTCAAAATATTCGGCCCAATTCGTAGTTTTGCATTAAGGTTTTAGAATTCAAGTTCCTACCCCTTTCTTACCCTTACCTACCCAAAAGGGCGTGAGACCCTTTCAAAGGTCAGGTTTTCACCATAAGAATTATACATTGAACAAATTTAAAAACAAAAAAACGGCTGTATGTAAAAAGAAACTCACCTCACCTCAACTTGGGAGTAAATATTAATGTTTGTAATATTCATGAGGTTATAGATCAATCCAAACAGTTAATCAGTTTTGTTGGAAGAACAGAAAATGTCATGAGTTTAAAGAAGAAATATTAAAAACAGGAGGAGGTTATGAGGAAATTTTATATGTATGAGAAGAGTAGAAGAGAGGCGGGACAGTAAGGAATCCAGATACACAATCACTTGGAGAGATGAATAATTTTTACCAGTTCTGCTATGAAACTTATTTATCAAGTAAAAAAATCATGAAGAATATACAAATCATGTTGTCACAGTGGTAAAGAAAACCTACCTAATGTTAGATCAAATGAATAAATGCAAGAAATGTTTACTGGTAACAGCTTTTAAGTCGGGAAACATTTTTATAAAACACTAAAAAATAAGGCCTGCTTCAAAAAATGATAAAATATTTTCACAGTAAGTGTTTATTATTTCAACCCGTTATTAATAGAGTGAGTATTTCAATTAGTTACATAAGCTTTAAGTCTTTTAAAATTATCAAAATCGAAAATTATGACTGATATTACTGCAGTTTTAAATAACGCCTGTATAATAACCAGTGTTGCCACACAGCTCCGGAAGAAATCCCTCCTCACAAGCATGAAAATCCCGCTTTTTCCTCTCTAATCCGCGCACAATACGTTAAAAATACGTGCACAATCCGTGCACTCTGTAAATTAACCTAGTCTAATAATATAGCACTAGAAAACAAGTTTTCAGTTAATTTTTCACCTATAACGAAATGCAACACTCAAAATATGTTACAGGATGTTTACACTTATGTGTGCTTTCAATATTAGCATAATTGAACAGATACAAAAAAATATTCAGTGAAAAAATATAATGCTTTTACATTAATACAAAATTTTGAAAATTGCATATTCAATTAAACTAAACTTATTGTTCGAACAAACTTTACCTATAGCAGTTAAAAGTTTTAGAAATCAATAAAATGCAATATATCTCCTAAAATATTGGGTTAGAGGTAACAATAAATTAAGACAGGAGTTGTTGGTTTTCTCTTATTTGTGGTATGAATGTTGTTTTGACGAGGAAACGTACTGTTTTTTTGTTCTGAGTCCTGAATGAATTTGTGTCGTAAGTGTATTTATATTTGACAGTAATTAATTTGACAAACATAAACTCAAACAACTTTTGTTTTTTTGCTTTTCTGGGGAAACGGTGCTTAGTGAAAAAAATATAATTTTAGCGAGACGTCCGTGATTGATATATTTTACCCTTTGCTTTATTAAAGCTTATGTTATGTTGGTCGTTGGTTAGTTTGTTTTGTTTCTGTTTGTACTTTGTTTTGTTTGCCTGTTTGGTTAGGTTAGCAGTGTTGCCACAAACCAACGTCCAGAGGAAAATCACTAGAACGGGTAGTAAAATATCCCCAGAAAACGATTAAATCTCTAGAAGTGACAACCTGATTATAGGATTCGTCATTCGTAGACATAGAAGTAAAGGGAGTGAAGAGAACAATAAGTAAACAAAAAAACATCATCGATCATTCTTGAATGCACTATAATATAATCCTTAGTTCCTACTCATAAAGAAAGTGCTCCTCTTGAGTCACATAGTACAAAGTGTCCTGATTTGCCGTTGAAATTCCCATATATTTTAAAATACTTTACAATTGGGTGAAATCTGCGCAAAATCCGCTCACAACCCTAATCCGTGCAGCCCCCCAAAATCCGCGCAAAAAGCGTAACTACGCGCAAAACGGCAACAACGATAATAACGGTTCTTGACAATTGATTGATTTTGAGCACTCATAGAAGATGACTGTTATTTTTTAATATCTCCTGTATAATACCGGTACTAGACAATTGCTCGATTTCGAGCAACAGGCACACTAGTTTAATAAATTTCCTTTCGCATAGTACTGTAGAATTCAAGACCATCATTTATATCTAGCATAAAAATTGGTTATTATGGTCAATAATTTTGAATGGAAAACTCAATTATGAATCCCATTATATTTTCAACACTCTCCTCTGTCACTACAATTAGTCCAATCGACGTCCAATGTCACAAGGACTTACAGGACACAGATGAGTAAATAACTAAGATAATAATTGCAGTAGGCTAACCTTCATCAGAACACTCTTTAGTGACTCTTTACTGACTTACAGACGAGATTGATTGTATATCATGCATTGTTCGCTTCTTCAATGCAGTATGGTGTTGAACTTTGGGGAGGTAGTTCAGGTATGTAGTCTGTTTTAAAATTACAAAAAAAGTATCTTAGAATCATGACAAATTCTAAACCTAGAACATCCTGTAAATCTATTTTTAGGGAACTCAAAATTTTAACACTATCATCTATGTACATTAGTAAATGTCTGTTTTATGTCAAATCTAACTTTAATATGTTAATGGAAGATCAACACATTCACAATTATCAGACTAGGAACAGAAGTGATTTCCAGTTTCCTGTTCATAGATTAAGTTCCTTTGAAAAGTTGCCACAGTATTTTGGAAAAAAAATTATATAATAAGCTACCAAACAGGATAAAGAATATTGATAATGATCATAAGTTTAAGAAAGAAGTTCAGTCCCTGCTGCTAAACAAAGTATACTATTGTGTAAATGATTTCTTATGTGACACTTTGTAATATGATGTAAATATGTATATAAAATTAAGGCATTTGATTAAGTTTTTGCCAACAAAACAAAGACCAGGCCGTGGTTGGGGTTGAGTATGCAAAATTATTCGGACGCACTTTCTCTTTTGATTGTTGTCAAGGACACTTTGGACAGTAAGAAAACGCATGTTGCCACGATCGGCGTTGGTCGAGTACCAATATGGCTGCCATCCAATATGGCGGACCACCTGACTTGACCTTTATCAAGAAAAATGCAAATAACTCCATCGTTTTTTGACCGATTTTGATAATTCTTTTATAGTTGAAAAGAAGAAGAAATTTGCTTTAAGAGTCTCCATTACACTTATAGTAATATCCCGTTTAAAAAAGTGATAAATTAGATTTCAATAAAGATTTTACTTTTTAAACTGATTAAATATACATTGAGTTGATTATATTTAAGTTTTTACTGACGAAATATGTCCGAACTCATCCTGTAGCTGCTTGGGTAACAAAAACGTAATTATCCTTTATCATGTAATAACCAAAATCTAATAATTTGTAATTTAATAGTCCATATATTATTAATGTTATTAATTTACAACGAAACACAATTGGAGAAGGTACGTTTTTAAAAAAGAGCAATGCAAGAAAAACTTCATGTAACGATTGGGTAAACAGATTTTTTAGGGTAATTCGACCCTGCTGAGTACAAATCTGCGTGTTGCCAAAGCGAAATTTGAACCGGAAATGCGGTATCCAAGATGGCGGCCAGACCCTGTTTGCCCCATTACTCTTTTGTTATTTGGCCTAAAATATCGGTTTAAACATCTGAGTAGAGGTTTTCTCAGGTGCCAAACACATTGCAATACTCAAAATCTACTTACATCAACTTTTAAGAGCATATGTTCCAAGATGGCACCCAAGATGGCGTCCTAAAACTCTGTTTACGCAAATCTCTCTTCTTAGTTGGCCTAAAATAATAGTTTTAACATCTGCATAGGGGTTTTATCGGAGTGCAAACACATTACAATACTCCAAATTTACTTACATAAACTTTTAGGTGCATATGTTCCAAGATGACACCTAAGATGGCGTCCTAAAACTCTGTTTTCGCATATCTCTCTTATTAGTTGGCCCAAAATCATTTAAACGTCTGCATGGGGGTTTTATTGGAATGCCGAACACATTTCAATATTCAATACGTAATTACAACAACCCTTGAGGTAATATTTTCCAAGATAGCACACAATATGGCCGCCAAAAAACTCTGTTTCCGTATATCTGCCTTGTTTGTTTGAAATTATTATTTAAACGTCCATAAAGGTTTTTCTTCTGATGCCAAATGGATTTTTACACTCATTATATACTTCATAAGATTGCTGTGTAGGACCTAGGTTCTAACATCAGCTGCCAAAACTTCTGTCCTTGGAAGAGAACAAGAAATATGAGAAAAAGGCCATCTAAGAGAAAATAAATTGTTAATTGCAATTTTTAAAAGAAGATATGAACAAAATGAATGAACCATTTAAAAGAGTCAAACATTGTCGAGAACGGTAGCACAGTTTGGTGCAAGTCTTTCGATTCTTCTTGCGCGTTTACTTTGTAGATATACACTTGGATAAACAATTACATCCAAGGATATCTGTGGAGGCTTTTGGGACTGACAAGGATCTCACAAGGATAGGATGCACTGGTGTCAGTGAAGCCCCCAGCTATATGACTCTGAGCCATCTTCACCGGCCGGAAAAGATGAGCATTTTCCAACACGTTCTAATGGAATGTTTTTAAAATTTTCAGTACAACAAATTATTTAGTTTGTAAAACCATTGATGATAGTATGCCCCTACTAAAGATCGTGTCTTTACCTAACAACATCTTAGGATGTTGCAGTCACCGTAGATTACGTGTTGGAGGCAAGGCTTCCTGAATTCTTATAACACCAAAAAGAAGATGTGTTTCAAGCGCTTGAAAGATATCCTAGGATGTAATTGTTTATCCAAGTGTATATCTACAAAGTAAACGCGCAAGAAGAATCGAAAGACTTGCACCAAACTGTACTACCGTTCTCAACAATGTTTGACTCTTTTAAATGGTTCATTCATTTTGTTCATATCTTCTTTTAAATATTGCAACTAACAATTTATTTTCTCTTAGATGGCCTTTTTCTCATATTTCTTGTTCTCTTCCAAGGACAGAAGTTTTGGCAGCTGATGTTAGAACCTAGGTCCTACACAATCTTATGAAGTATATAATGAGTGTAAAAATCCATTTGGCATCAGAAGAAAAACCTTTATGGACGTTTAAATAATAATTTCAAACAAACAAGGCAGATATACGGAAACAGAGTTTTTTGGCGGCCATATTGTGTGCTATCTTGGAAAATATTACCTCAAGGGTTGTTGTAATTACGTATTGAATATTGAAATGTGTTCGGCATTCCAATAAAACCCCCATGCAGACGTTTAAATGACTATTTTGGGCCAACTAATAAGAGAGATATGCGAAAAAAGTGTTTTAGGACGCCATCTTAGGTGTCATCTTGGAACATATGCCCCTAAAAGTTTATGTCAGTAGATTTTGAGTATTGCAATGTGTTTGCAATCCGATAAAACCCCTATTCAGATGTTAAAACTATTATTTTAGGCCAACTAAGAAGAGAGATATGCGTAAACAGAGTTTTAGGACGCCATCTTGGGTGCCATCATGGAACATATGCTCTTAAAAGTTGATGTAAGTAGATTTTGAGTATTGCAATGTGTTTGGCACTTGAGAAAACCTCTACTCAGATGTTTAAACCAATATTTTAGGCCAAATAACAAAAGAGTAATGGGGCAAACAGGGTCTGGCCGCCATCTTGGATACCGCATTTCCGGTTCAAATTTCGCTTTGGCAACACGCAGATTTGTACTCAGCAGGGTCGAATTACCCTAAAAAATCTGTTTACCCAATCGTTACATGAAGTTTTTCTTGCATTGCTCTTTTTTTAAAACGTACCTTCTCCAATTGTGTTTCGTTGTAAATTAATAACATTAATAATATATGGATTATTAAATTACAAATTATTAGATTTTGGTTATTAAATGATAAAGGATAATTACGTTTTTGTTACCCAAGCAGCTACAGGTTGAGTTCGGACATATTTTGTCAGTAAAAACTTAAATATAATCAACTCAATGTATATTTAATCAGTTTAAAAAGTAAAATCTTTATTGAAATCTAATTTATCACTTTTTTAAACGGGATATTACTATAAGTGTAATGAAGAATCTTAAAGCAAATTTCTTCTTCTTTTCAACTATAAAAGAATTATCAAAATCGGTCAAAAAACGATGGAGTTATTTGCATTTTTCTCGATCAAGGTCAAGTCAGGTGGTCCGCCATATTGGTACTCGACCAACGCCGATCGTGGCAACATGCGTTTTCTTACTGTCAAAAAAACAATCAAAAGAGAAAGTGCGTCCGAATAATTTTGCATACTCAACCCCAACCCCGGCCTGGTCTAAATTGTATCATGTATATTTTGCTTTTAGTTTTTAAGATGTTGACATGTCACCTGTTTAACCAGCTGTGCTGGGGAGGAAAATGTATTGTGACAAATAAAGAATCTGAATCTGAATCTAGTTAGCATGTACAAGTAGGCTATTTAGGCTATATTTATAACCTATGCCAGGCTGCACTATATTTATCAGCTTTTGAAAACACATACGACAATCCAGAGACCACGTCTTTCCGTCATATTCATATTCAAACATCTTCATTCGTAAATCATGTACATTGGTGGTACAGTGAATAGTGTCAGAATACTTAAAATAAAAATACTATTTCTATTTATGGGAGGTGGAAAATTCATCAAAAGAATATAATGCTAGATTTATTAAATGCTCCTTTAGAATTTTCTTGAATTTAGATAGGTTCGTTTTTTTTATGAATTCAGCGACAAATTTTAGAAAATCATTACCAGCATATGAGGATTTTTTTTCAAAAAATTTTAATTTGTGAGGCTTGACAAACTCCCTTCTCCTCCTAAAATTATAAGAATGCACTGAATTTATTACTTGCTCAGATTCATTTTTTTTTTTTTTGCGATAAGAACTGTTTCATAAATATATTGCCCATAAACTGTAAAAATTTGTAATTTCTTAAAATGTTCTTTTGCCAAATCATCTCGTTTAAGATTAAGCATAATTCTGATAGCTTCTTTTTGTCGCTTCAGAATACTATCCATATTTAATATTTTTGATGATCCATATAATGCTAAACCGAATGAAATATGGGAGTGAATGTGTGCAAAATATATACTTTTTAGGGTTTTCAAATTACAATAAAAGGACATTTTTGATAATGCGAACATTCCAGAGTTAGTTTTGGTTCAAACTTTCTGTGTGTGTTTATCCCAATTCAAATTTTCATCTATTGTTAATTGCAGAAAATTGATCTGATGTTCCTTTTGAATGTTATTTGAGTTGTAAGTTATTATTGGCTCTTTTGTAATTCTGTTCTGAAATTTATAAATTTAGTTTTTTGTGAATTTAATAATAAGTTATGATTGTAGAAATAGTTCCCAATATTCTCTAATTCTACATATGTAAGAATTTCAGCTTCTTCTGGAGAGTTAGATGATACAATCAAATTAGAATCATCAGCATAAAGACATAATTTAGAATTTTGCTTGTAGGTTAAAGTATCTTCCATGCCCTTAAGGTAACACAAAAAAAGCAAAGGCCCCAAAATTGAACCTTGTGGCACCCCAAATTTAATTGGTTGATAAGTTGATGATGATTTGATAATTCTATTATGATTTGTCAAATGGGTAATTTCCACGAATTGAGATCTATTTGTCAAATAGGAAGAAAACCAATTTAGAGCTCTTTTTGATATTCCAATTATTTTAAGTTTTTCTAGTAATTTACTATGTTTTACACTATCAAACGCTTTAGAAAGGTCCATAAATATGCCAATTGTATAATGTATAATGCTAATTGTATAATCCTTTGTCTACAACTGATTCAATGACTGATTCGATAAAAGAAACAGCTGTGCTCACAACTGATCTTCCATTCCGGAATCCATGCTGATTATCATCCAAAATATTAAATTTTTCCAAGAACTCTGATAATTGTAAGTATACGGCTTTTTCATTCACTTTAGAAATTGAAGGAAGAACAGACACTGGGCGATAATTGGATATATTTTCAGGGTTATTTTTTTTGTGTAAAGGAATTATTTTTGCCTGCTTTAATATGTTAGGAAAAATGCCTGAAACAAGCGAAGAATTGATCAGATGACATACAATTTTGGTGATATAGGTTTTTGCAGCCTTTATTATTGTTACAGGAATTTCGTCATGCCCACTGGAGTGTTTATTTTTTAAAGATTGAATTATTTTTTCCACCTCCCTTACAGTGATCGGTTTCAGTTCAAATTTTGGCTTTACAAACAAGTCATCGATAAAATCAGCTTTCACATCAGCCGTCACATTCTGATTGTTACAATTTAAATTTAAATCTAAATCTGTAACCATGTTGCTAAAATAACCATTAAACATATTTGCAATTTTACCAGGGTCGAAAATTGTTTCTGAATTTTGTTTTAAAATTATATTTTTTAATGGTTTCTTGTCGTTTTCCCCAACTTCAGAGTTGATTATATTCCAGATGGTTTTCTGAATGTTTTGGGAATTTCCAATTTTTTGTTGGAAATATCTGTGTTTAGCCTTATTTAGTTCTCTTTTATAAGTAGTCTTTTCCTGATGTAAAAAATCTTCTAGACTATTACTTTTATTACTACGATATTCCTTAGTCAGTTGAATAATATGCTGTTGTTTCATCTTTAATTCTTTAGCTATCCATGTATGTTTTTTATTTCTCTTTGTAACCAATATTTTTGGAAAAGCCTGATCAAAATAGTAAGAAAAAAATTTAAAAAAGACCTCATACTTTGTTTCTACCCTGGAATTATATACATCGAGCCAAGATTCATTGGAAAGTAATTGTGTAAAAAGATTAATGTTTTCAGGTGAAAATTTAAGCAACTCTTTATTAATCGGTAAATTTACGGTTTTCATAGAATGTTGGCATTTTACTTTTAATAGCTGTCCATCATGGTCAGATAAGAAAGTAACCAGACCTTCTACCTTTAAGTCAGATAATTTAATATTTTTTATCAAAAAGTTGTCTATTGCTGTCTCCGAATTATCTGTAACTCTTGTAGGGAAATTAACAAGGTACCTCATATTTTTGCTTTCTAACATAAATAAAATAAATAAATAAATAAATAAGGTCTTTATTTCCAAGCGTTCATCAAAGTACAAACTCTGTTTTTCATTACTACTTTGGTCCAATTAAGTAAATAAAACAATACAATAGTCTATTCATAAAATCAAAAATAAAATTATCTATACAGTTTAGGTAAACATTTCCTTTACACATTTCTTAAACCTATTACAACTGTATTCTTTTAAAGTGGGTGGCAAAGCATTGTACTTTTTTGGGCCAAAGAAACTAAACCCCTTCTTCCCCGTTTCCAGTTTTGTCTTTGGCAAGTGCAACAGACTGTCCTGTCGAGTACTGTGTTCACTTATTTCATGTCTAAATACCAACTTTTTCCTAAGGTATTCAGGTTTTCCCGTCTGAAGAACTTTGTGGACCAGATTTACAGTTTGTATGTCAGAGTACCCCATGATTGACAACACCTTGGCACTCAATCTGTGCTCACTAATGTGATCAAATTTTTTTCAGATTGTAGACAAATCTAAGCACTCTGTTCTGCAGCCGGGTAAGGCTGAATTAGGCTTTAGAATATGCCTTAAGATCATCAGATTTTCCCGAGTAAGGCAACAGGAAAAAGCAGGAAGAGCATAGTATATAACAGGAAAAATGGTTGAGCGGACAATTTCCAACTTAGAAAGTTCTGGCAAAATTTAGCTTAGTCTGCGAAGAGTTGTCAAACGTATTGTTACTGTTTTACAGATAGCTTTGACATGGTGATAAAAATCAAGTTGTGAATCGAGAGTGACACCTAGAATCTTAAGAATATTACTTGAAATCAGTGGTTTTCCATCAACAAAGATACACTGTTCAACACAACTATTCACTGAGTGGGCACCAGAAGATGGCCTATCTACAAGCAAGACAGAACACTTACTGGAGTTCAATAGCAAACCATGGTCATTCGACCATCTATTTACACTCTCTAAATCATTGTTGATACAACGAATAGTCTTAGCTGTTTCTGAGGGCTTATAAGAAATTAGCAGTTGGGAATCATCGGCATAAGAGTGTAAAGAACAGTGACTCAATTTATCTTTCAAATCTGCAGTGTATATAAGGAATAGAATAGGCCCCAAGCAACTGCCTTGAAGAACACCGACAAACCTTGGAAGTGCTGACGAGAGCTGTCCATTAACCTTTGTACATTGAGTACGCCCGGTCAAGTACGATGAAAACCACCTCACTGAGATGTCGTTAAACTGATAAAACCTCAGCTTTGCAAGAAGCAACTCGAAATTTACCGAATCAAACGCCTGAGAGAAGTCAAGAGAAGTCATCACACTGTTTAGGCCCTTATCTTTTGCAACGATAATTTCGTCAATAACATTGAGAAGAGCTGAACAAGTGCTAAACCCCTGCCTGAAATCTAACTGTGTTTCAGGAAGTAATCCTTCAGATTCTAAATGAAAGACTAATTGCTTGGCCACAACCTTTTCCAGTATTTTGGACATAACAGGGAGGATCGAAATAGGTCGGAAGTCAGAAACCAAAGAAGGGTTTAGGGTTTTTGGGAGAGGAACTACCACGCTCTGCTTCCAACTAGAAGGAAAACTTCCAGTGCTCAGTGATACATTGATCAAATGAGTAATTGCTCCAATACAAAAAGGGCTCAAACCTCTGATCATTTTTATTGATATTCCATCCACCCCAAATGCAGTACTTGTGATACTGTTCATCATATCCTTCACCTTACTTTCTAAAACAGGAGAAAAAGTAAATGGTGATTTTATCCCTGCACATTTATTGCTGCTAAAGAATCTCAGTGTTTCGGTGCTCACAGTCTTGCTACAACCCATAGTTGAGAAATAATGGTTTAAATCTTCTAGTCCAACAGAATGGTCTTTTGCTTCAACAGAGCTCATTACACCTCCAGCTCGTAAAGTGGTCCAAAATGTCTTAGGCTGTTTTGTATTCAAATTCCCAGAAAAAATAATTTCTCTTAGCTAATCTTATGGCCACATTTAGTGCATTGCGGGCTCTGCAGTAAGCATTTCTTGAAGCCTGTGTTTTCACATCTGTTGTAACAATCTATGTCTGCTGTCCAATACTAAAACATCAATATTCAGGTCACCTGCTACAATAATTTTATCATATTTTTTATTAAAATAATCAATTAAAATATCTAACCTGTCCAGAAAAATATTTACATCTGATCTAGGTGACCTGTAAATACCAATAATGAGATATTTTTGCTTATTAATACTAAATTTACAGGCACAAAATTCAAATTGCAACTCTTCAAGTAGAACATTACAAATTGCATCCGGCACCGAGTCCCTCCTCAGCTCAAAACTCTTCTCTGCCAAAATAATAACCCCTCCTTTAGACTTTACTTTTCTAGAAAAACTAGATTTTACTGAATAAGAATTTAAATTAACCCTTTTTATTTCCTCTTCTTTCGTGTCATGTTCTGATAAAACAACTATATGGGGATTTACTTAGTCTAAAATTGCCTGTAGTGAATTTAACCTAGAAGGGAGGTGTTGAATGTTCTGGTGAAAAATTTTGATAAAATTATGTTGTGATTTTATTTGATTGGTGTGGTGGTTTGTAGAATTGAGTTTAAAGCTTAGAAAGATGACTGCGCCGCCCCACAGTTATGCATAACTGTATCCAACCCAGCACTGACCCCACTTCCATCACCATTACTCTGCTTTAACACTTCACTGTATGATAGGTCGCCAGGTGCCACAGTAACTTGCTCTGTTTGAGTTGATGTCTGCTCCGTGAGTTGATCAGCTGCTCTTGTCTCCGTCGTGGACACTGGAGTAGTTGCAGCCTCATTAGGTGTTACATTGGCAGTGATGTCTCCAGCTTTAGCTGTGTCCAGTTGAGGTGGTGAAAGGTGTCCCTGTTTTTTGTTGATAAAGTCTTTCAGTTGACAGACAAAGTCTTTGTGGGATAAGCCATTCTTTTAAGTCTGACCAGGATTGTGACCGTATGAGACTATTGTGACTTTAGCCTTAGTAATTTGTTGGAACTTGATGTTGTTTATAAAGTGATTTAAATCTATCTTGTCCCGAACACAACCAATTGGGGAGCAGATGAGGTGTTCTAGCTTCTTCCTCCTAAAACTGTCGGTTAGGTCTTTAAAGGCAGTATCATAGTCACTTTTGTAAGGTTTTTCAAAATATCTTGCTTTTGTTATTAGACTATACACGGCTGCTCCATTATGGTGATTTTGTATAGCCAAGTGACTGGTTAAGCGCTGTGATGGTTTAGGCTTTCCGAAATAAGACTTGAACACTACCGCTACCCCAGCAGTCATGTGGCCTGGATCAGAGAAATCGGCAGAGATGCTGTGTGCAAAACCAATTTTCTTGTTTTTTTTATGTTGTTGAAAAATATTACCAATGTGAGTTTCAACTAACTTTATAGGCATGGCATCATTATAAGGCTCTGTCATTTTAGCTACCTTCTTCTTAGCTCCTGATTTACTTAAGATTACATCGGCTGAGTATATCCGCAACAACATATCCCTTATCGCAAACGCTAATTTTTTCTTGCCTCTTATGTTGAAATGGAGTCCTTGCCGTCCAAAATGAAAACTTTGAAATTTATTGCTGTCTAGGTCAACAAGATGAACATTTTGCATTCGCTCAGTTAGCTCTCCAATATAAGCATTAAGGAGATTTATTTTATTTTGAACTGGATCCATGATATCAGCATCGAACCTCTGAGGAACTGTAGTCAAAATCACAGTTTTTTTTTCTACTAATCTCGATAAGCTTTTTCTCCAGGTCTCTGTAAACTGACTCAAAGTTACCACAGAAAGAGTCATAGGTACCGTTCCACCCATGAGGATAATAATGTCATCCAACGAACCCTGTGCTGCTTCTACAACACTTAGTAATGGTGCATTGGGGAGAACGGTTCCACTTGCTTCAATTTCACCCTTCCCAGCATTTTCAATAAATTGCTGAACACCCCTTCCTTGACTGTCCGAGTAAACTGAAAGCTTAATTTTCTTATTAAATATCCCTCCCACTTTTGTCTTAATATTTTCAGTCTTGTTTTTAAGATATGGCTTCCTAATGACAAATGAAGGTTGTTGTGATGTAAGTGTTGCTTTTTGATCAGTCAAAACATTAAATCGATTTGAAGTGACAAATGGATTTTCTTGAGTATTTTTGATTGTATGTTGAAGTTCTTTTGTCCTTCTTGTTGTTCTTTTTTGTTCTTTTTTCTTTGACTGTTTTATCTCCCATAATGATCCAGGAAGTATGACAACAGGTTTGGACTGCACTCTTTCACTTTTTTCTTCTTTTGTAACTGTTTTTTTCACCATCAACTTAAAAATATTATTTTCATCCACCTTAAGCATAGGATTATAATACATTATAGCTAGTTGAGAACGCTTAAGAATCAAGAGTACTTTCCAACAGTGGTGGAAAGAGACTATGGAGTGAATCAAGTAACTCCTGCTGGATAGCCTGAATGAGGATTTCTGTAACCTGATTAATTTTACTTCCAGTCCTGCCCGCGGCATTATACATGCGTGAATTGATAGGCCTGGGAGTGGCGAGCAACAAGTCTGTCTTATTTCGTGACTCTGCCTATGATTGTGAAACAATATACTTTTTGCTATAGAATTATTAATGCACTTAAAGCTGTTTGAATTCTTAAGCCCTGTAAAAATTAACACCACCTAATACGTTGTACATTTTGAAGACGTTGTCTATTGCAATACTGAGCACATGTTGGCTGACAATACAGATTTTGAATTTTAAATTGAAAAACTTCTAATTCGTCCATTAGTTAGATATGTATTGTTAAATGACGTTTCCTATTAAACATCTAATTTTTATTATCAGCAAGTCTGTTTTTCATACCTCAAGTTTACTAAATACTTGAAATTCTCGTTTTATGAGGTAAAGGGAAAATTGTCAGATAAATTGGTGGGGGGAGGGTAGGTTTAAATAGACGGCAGCATAAATTGCACATAAATAACACTACTCCTTTGGCTTGGGGGGGGGGGGGATTGCGCCTCTGGGTTTGGGGGGGATTGGCACCTCTGACCCCTCCTCACCCTTGTCACAATCCAAATAGCAAATCATAATAAGGCTGCAAACACCAGACTATTATTTTAATTATTGTCATTTTCACTTTTAAATAGTTACGAGCTGCTATAGATCTACCCATACTTTGCAACGGGGGTAGCACTCGAAGTAGAATAATGCTTTACTTTAAATATGCTCTACGAAAGTTACACATCTACTATTTATTTTAGAAACAGAATTCTTCCTAACATTTAACTACATAAGGAGTTCCAATTATCTAGACAGCCATAGCCACTGATAAGTGGCACTGATGTGTGTTTGAATATACAGGATGGTTATAAATACCCCTGCCGCAGCAAACCTGCAGACTAAGCGAATTTCCATTTGACTGATTTGATTTACACTGAAATGTCTACTTAAAAATATAACATTTATTCCCGATTTAAATAGAATTAGTTTAACAAGTACTTAGGTTTGCTGCATCATGGAGAGTAAAACTTTTTTTTTGTAAAATGTTAATAGTTAGTAAGAAATAAAAACATTTTCCAAATTTGATCAAAACATGTTCATAAACAAGCAAACTACAACAGTTTACTTATTCTCCATAAGAATAACATGGGAATTTTAAATTTACAATTTTTTGGAATTTTCTCCGTAACCATTAGGCGCATAATAACGCTTCAATATACTAAATTATTTGTTTTTTTAAGCTCTACAAAATAGTTTGGAAAGAAATTTCAAAATTTTATGTTTTTTGGGTCAAAAATAGGAAAAACCCATTTTTACCCCATAAAAGCCCCCATAAACCCCTGTTCCCATGGTCCGATCATGCTGGTTCGCGAACTCGTTCGAATAAACGTAGGTTTACACGTTCGTACCAAATTTCATCAAAATCGGATCATTTTTGCTCGAGTTATCGCGCTAACGGACACATATATATATATCTATATATAAATATATATATATATATTAATATATATATATATATATATGAATTTGAACGGATGGTGTTTTTGGCCTCTAGGGACCTCAAAACGAAAAAAAAAATCGGTCCCGGGTCCAGGTCTTAACATGAGTACTACGGTAATAGCTTATTCCCTATATGGGAAATTCGCTAAATATTCCCTATATGGGAAATTCGCTAAAAACTTTTTCAAACAACCATAACATTTTTATTTTCCCACATAAAGTTGTGAAATAACCACCAAAGACTAGAATCAGAATCCATTTATTGTCATTTGTCAACATTACATTGCTATAGACAACGTCAAAGAACATAAGAAATACAGTAATATGCAGTATTTATATATAGATACAAAGAAATAGTACAATGTATTTGTCATAACAGATTAAAATTTATATGCAAGAAATTCATCAAGAGAATAAAAAGATTTAATTGTAAACCAGCTTGACAATTTGATTTAAATTGTTGAATTTCGAGGATTCTGATCTTTTGTGGAAATTTATTAAAACCCTTAATTTTGTTGTACTTTCACTCATGATCTGTATATAAGCAAGCATGTGACTATTATTTTTATTTAAGTCATATGTTTATGTTTTTTATTTTTATTTTTGCCTTTGTGTTTTACCTTGATTCAATAAACACTATTTATTTATTTTTTTTATTTTAATGAGTTTTATAGCCAATTCTACATTTAAAATGGTCTGCCCTTTAAATTTGTAGATGACTATTGTTTTCCACAATCTAGAAATGGGTGGGACAATATCTTGTGCTTCTGGTGTTATAATCACAAACTTTGTCAAAACATATAAAGTCACCCTGGTTTTCCTTTACATGTACAAGATTTTGATTTATAAAAATGCAAGGGATAGTCATTATATAGTTTTTAATGATAAAACATTGCTTGCAGTCATCTTAATAAGCTAAGTTGGCTAAAATTCTTACCGGTACTGCTTTTCTTTGCCAAGCAAAAACATGGACAGCCCCCCTACTATTTCCCCAAAGCATTGTAGCATACAACAAATGGCAGTGAAAATCGCTAAAATAGGTATATAACAACATATTTCTGCCAACACTTTGTTGTAGCTTACGTAATAAAAAACAGGTCCTTGAAAGTTTAGAAGAAACTACTGAGTTGGTATGATATTCCCATGTAAGCATCTGATCTAAAGTGACACCAATTAATTTAACAGGCTTATCTTATCTTATTTTATATAACAAGGGCCGGCCGAGACCATGAAGCACTTCATCCGAAAATCAAATTATTGCACATCCCAGACAATTGTTTTCTTGATGACCTTAAAAGTTCAGGCGTCCAATGAATGCCTGTAGCTTCCCAATTAGTTCATCCTCGGGAAGATATCTTCCTCTAGCCACATTACCAAGAGTTATCATTCTAGCATCAAAGAGCTTGTTACAATCAAAGATTAGGTGATCGGCTGTCTCCTCTGACCTATCACAGTGCCTACAGATTGGTTTACCATCAAATAAGCCCATTCGTTGCCGTTGTAAATGTTTCCTGAATCGCCCGTGACCAGTTATCAGTTCTACAATTAATTTGATTCTTCGCCTTTCTAGTCTCAAAAGGTCAGAGGCAACCTTTTTAGAAGGCCAAATCAGAGTAAGCTTGCTGACCCTAAGAAGGGGAGTATCGACCCAGCGTTTGGAGTGCTCTCCTTTGGCCCATGATGCAATTGAAGTACATGCACTATTTGGTGAAATGCCACAGAAGGGTTGATGGCCTATCATTGTTGTCGCAGAGGCAGTATTTGCCAGTCTGTCTGCAGCTTCATTTCCTTTAATGCCTGAGTGTCCAGGCACCCAGCAGAGCATAAGGTCATTTCTCCTACCCAACTCAGACACAGAAGCAAGGCAATCCCACACGAGCCTTGAGTTGAATTCATAAGAGTTTAGTGCTTTTAAGGTGGCTCATCAGTATAGATATTAATTGTTTTGTCTCTAACAGGCTTACAATCTTCCTCTGAGTCTATCTTTTTTAAAGTAAAACAGACTAGGAAATCATTTCAAGTTTTAGTACATAATAAGGAGGTTACCCAAAAAAATGTGTTTTTTGCATTATTTTCATGTAAATAATCAAGTCTAAATTCCAGCTTGGACCAAACACAAACTAAAATGAGACAATCTATTTCAGCAAAATTTGAAGTTTGTTATCACGGAAATTAAGTAATTTTAGGATTTTCATTTCTGGGTGTTGCCTTCCGGATTACTTAACAATTACTAATCTAGAGGTTAAATACCTTGATGCCAACGTAATCCTTGGTAGTCTTAATGGCTACCGGTTTCGACTCACTTATGGTGTCATTGTCAAGTCTATTGTCATACCAACAAGAGATTAAACAAACCGATATATGTATCTTCTGAGTTTGGCACATACTTAAACAGCACATTGAGGAGAGAAATTTTGAAAATAATGTTGTATTATCGTTCAGTACTAACAATAAACTCTCAGCTGCATTCAGAAACAATAAGAAAAAATCTATTACTGAAGAATCAGAAGGCTCTGGTGTTTACAAAATTAATTGTAATAGCTGCTCTAGTTTTTATATTGGACAAACTGCCCGCTCATTTAAAATGAGACTAGTGTCCCTGTTGCTCGAAATCGAGCAATTGCTGAGTATTACAGGCTTTATTTTAAAACAAATTTCAACCAAGTCAGCAAGTTTGCAGCAAACTGTTAAATTAGCAAACTTATTGACTGTTTACAATTAACATATGCTCTTCTTCTCACTTTTGATTTCTGACAACAGCTGGAGTTTCATAACAATTTTTGTTTCCAATGTTAATCTTATGGAGAAATACGAAACTTTAAAGGGCTCCATGGCCTCACTCTCTCATTATTTCCCTAAACAGAAAGTTTCCTGCACAACTTCACGTTACGCTCTTTCCAATGACACCAAAAACATGACAATCGGTTCAGTAGTTTCGGAGGAGTAATTGTCACAAAAAATCTGCTTGCGTATTAAATAAGTATAGATATAAGGAACACCTACCGAAACCATCCACCAAAAAACCCAATCCTGCATTTGCTGATTACAGGGGCGTCATTTGGGGGGGCAGGGGGGGAACTTGCCCCCCCCCCCTGGATCCTGGATTAGAGAAAAAAATATGCTGTTCTAGCCAATATACAAATATTTTCTCCTGTCAAATCCTAAAAAGCACAGCAGACAAAAATCTGTATATTCTTGTACAGTAATTTGAAACAAAAATTATTATTGTTTTATTGTCTTAGATAGCACATTTTGAGATTACATAGGTTAGTAGTTTTGTTATTCATTTACTTTTTCTGTTTAGTGCTGTACGATAAAACACTTACTTCTAGTTTATATATATATATATATATATACATAAAAATTCAGATTTTTAGCGAATTTCCCTATAGGGAAGTAGCTATTACCGTAGGTCTCATGGTAAGACCTAAGCCCGGGACCGATTTAATTTTTCATTTTGATGTCCCCAGAGGCCAAAAACACCATTCGTTCAAATTTTTATATATCTATATATAGAGATATATTTTAATTTAGGTGTTCACGTAATAGGGCTGCTGATATATTAAATATTTAAGTAAATAAGTACAAGTGAGCACCCTGAATATTATATTTTATAAAAAGAAGTGACATGTTTCGGACATTAGTCCATTTTCAAACTTCAAAATACATTAAACACTTAACTGTTGTTTATATTGTTTGTTTGTAAATAAATATAATTTTTATATAAAGATGATTTATACAACTAGACAGGATTTGGAAAAACATTTTTGTTACTGATTATTTAATTTTAAAATTTGGTCAAAGATTGGGTTTCTTGAAGGAATTTGGCTATTTAAAATATGATTCGGATTTTTTTAGATTTTCTTCGTATATGAAATATTCTTCAGTTGAATCCATTCGATTTCCTTTGTTTAAAACTTTTAGAATTTTCATGTTGTTTTTTAAATTTGTGTAATTGTGGTTGGTCGATAAAAGGTGTTCAGCAAAGTTTGATTTCATGGATGTTCTGTTGTTACTCTTAAGAGCTTGAATGTGCTCTTTGAATCTAGATTTAAAAGAGCGTTTTGTCTGACCAATGTAGAAGTGTTCACAATCAGTGCAGTTAATTTTGTAAATGCCAGATTTGTCATAGATGTCTTGATGTTCTTTATTTGTATTAATGTTATTTGTTATCATATTGAAAGCGTTATTTTTTGTTTTAAAGCCAATTTTGTATTCAGAATTTTGAAAAGTTTTTCTTGTAGTCCTGTTAAGAGTTGTATTGAATGGGACACTAATGAATTTCTCTTTCTTCTTTCTTTCTTTGTTGTGTTCTTGATTTTGATTTTTCTTTCTTTTGACGTTTCTAATCATATTGTAGATAATGTTTTGCTTATATCCATTCCTTGATGCTAAGTATTTAATTTTGTTTAATTCTATCTCGTAATTTTTCTTTGTCATTGGAATGTTCAAAAGACGATTTAGCATGGATCTGAGAGCAGATAGTTTGTATTTCCAAGGATGGTTAGAATTTGATGGTATCATTAGGTCTGATTGAGTTGGTTTTCTGTAAATTTTGAAATCGTGTTTGTTTATGTTTTTTGAAATAGTTAGGTCGAGATAGTTTATTTCATTATCGTTAATTTCTTGGGTAAATTTTATTTTCTTGGACAATGTGCTCAAATATTTAAAAAAATCTTTACTTTCCTCTTCATTTCCTTCAAAAAGGCAAATGACATCATCCACATATCTGTACCAATATTTGATTTTTGAGTGGTATGGATTTAAATCATTGTTAATTTTGTTTTCTTCTAAATTATGTATGTAAATATCAGCAATCAAACCAGATAAAGGGGACCCCATTGCCAAGCCTTCTCTTTGTTGGAAGAATTAAATTAAATAGCCAAATTCCTTCAAGAAACCCAATCTTTGACCAAATTTTAAAATTAAATAATCAGTAACAAAAATGTTTTTCCAAATCCTGTCTAGTTCTATAAATTATCTGTATATAAAAATTATATTTATTTACAAACAAACAATATAAACAACAGTTAAGTGTTTAATGTATTTTGAAGTTTGAAAATGGACTAATGTCCGAAACATGTCACTTCTTTTTATAAAATATAATATTCAGGGTGCTCACTTGTACTTATTTACTTAAATATTCAATAGATATATATATATATGTGTGTCCATCCGCACGATAACTTGAGTAATTTTTGTCCAATTTTGATAAAATTTGGTTTGAAGGTGTAAGGCGGGATAAACTTGAATGAGTTCGCGAACCAGCATGATCGGACCATGGGAACGGGGGTTTATAGGGGGTTCTATGGGGTAAAAATAGGTTTTTTTCCATTTTTGACCCTAAAAACACAAAATTTCACAATTTCTTTTTAAACCATTTTGTAGAGCTTAAAAAAACAAATAATTTAGTATATTGAAGCGTTATTATGCGCCTAATTATTACAGAGAAAATTCAAAAAAAATTTAATTTAAACATTCCCATGTTATTCTTATGGAGAATAAGTCAACTGTTGTAGTTTGCTTGTTTATGAACATATTTTGATCGATTTTTGAAAATACTTTTATTTCTTACTAAACCTTACTTATTTATTATCATTTTATAAAAAAAATCTTTTTTACCCTCCCTGTTGCAGCAAACCAAAAGTACTCGTTAAACTAATTCTATTTAAATAGGAAATAAATGTGCTATTTTTATGGAGGCATTTTAGTGTAAATCCAATCAGGTTAATGGAAATTCGCTTAGTCTGCAGGTTTGCTGCGGCGGGGGTATTTAGAAGCATTGCTGTCATTTACTTTTATGAATTATTCAAGCATTAAAATTATACATGTGTAATGTGTAATGTTTCATGTAATTCATTTTGAACATTGTAGACTACCAATTTAATATAGTTAAATAGAACCTTTTGTACTTTTGTGTCAAATTATTTTATTGGTGATAAAATTTTAATTGCTTTTAAGTTCTTAAATACTTGTATTTTATTTAAAAACCAAAATAAACTGTTATAAACTATAGGCTATGAACAACCGTATTCATTGCTAAATGTTGTACAAGAGAAATTGGTCATGAATCTAATAACAAACATAATACTAATACATCATGGAACTATTGATCACGTTTCTTAGATGACTAACTTACCAACATAAAATTATTGTGTTTCTGTCTGTTGTCAATAATTCTTAGTTTCATTAATTTTCTGCCTAAATTTAAATAAATTTTACTCATAATTTTTTTTTATTTGAAGTGCTTTTGACAATTAAAATAAGCTTAAACCCCTCTTTTTTTGTTTCAAAACTGCCAAATTTTCCGGGGGAGGACCCCGGACCCCCCTTGTTTGCTGGGGGGTATTCCATAACCCCCATGCCCCCCAGTGTTTGCCCCACCAAGGATTTGGTGAAATGACGCCACTGGCTGATTATCTGGTAAAAAATAACCACGACGTCTCAAGTAGTATTGATAAAACCATTGATGTAGCCTATTACATTTTTATAAGAAAAGAGGTAGTTTCCTGGATACAATTGAAGAATATGAGAATAATACATTCTCAATGGAAAAACGTCATTTTAGTCAGATATAATTTACAAAGCAGACTCATTCATTCAAAACTTGTCAGAAGACAATGGCACTGATAAAAACAATGCGAGGTGTAGGCTACACCCTGAACCCACAGCCGTGTCGAGAGTTGTATGTCCATACAGTTTTATTCGTACGTAAAAATGTTTGTTTCTGCCCGTTTTTGTTATTTATTAGTCCCGTTTATGTGTTTTGAAGACATAAAGACGATCTGCTAGGAGCAAAAACCACGTCTAGGCTAGACAATGACACCCACCATAAGTGTGTCGGAAACGGTATCCATTAAGACTACCAAGGATTACGTTGGTATCAAGGGGAGCGTTTCATAAACTCCAAATTTCACAAACTCCAACGCTTAAAATATTAAATAAACAGAGTGGTTCATAACCTCCAATTTTCATAAGCTCCAAATCTATAACATTCAAATAATCACTGTTTCACAATGTCCAAATTTCACAAACTCCAACGTTAAGATACCAAATAAACAGTGCGGTTCATAATGTCCAAATTTCATAACCTCCAACGGTACAGTCTGAGCCAGAAGTCTCTACAGTGGTTGACAATTTCCGAAATTACAATCGGGGAAGCATTTATATCAAAGAATTTTGTTAACTATAGACTACTGGTAAGCATTAAAATGCACAAACATACGCCTGTAAATTAAGTTACCATTCTTCGTAATGTAATGACATATTTGATGTAATACAGTATAATGATAATTAAATGCTAGAAACTCAGTTTCTATATCCCGTAAACTGATGCTGAGCCGGCCAAACTCCTAGCGCCAATGCCGCGCCAAGCGATTTTATGCCTATTTTTAATCGCTTAAAAATGATACAAGCAGGCTCCGTATCAAAAAAAGCTTCAAATAAAAAATAAAATTCATACTTTGATCTAAAACTTTGCCGCAGGAATTTTTTCCCTGACCAAAAAATAAAAAAGTTCCTCGCTTACTACATTTTTCATGTTTTTTATGGTGTTAAAAAACAATCATCTGTTTTAATTTGCCTAAATAAATTATAAAAATTATGTTAAGGTAAAAACTAGCTACATAGTAATGAGCACTGGTTTTTCCAGAAAAATAATATATCAATTTGAAATTTGTATGTTAACAAATAAGTGTAGCAGAGCAGGTTGAGTGAATGTATGTTTGTGTAAAACAGAGAGGTTCATTCGGCCCGTCCGCCTCGGTATCCCGCCAATTCGATTGACTTATGGCAGAGACTGTACCGTTGGAGCTTATGAAACTTGGAGGTTATGAACCGCTCTGTTTATTTGATATTTAAAAGTTGGAGTTTGTGAAATTTGGACATTGTGAAACTGTGCTTATTTGAAAGTTATAGTTTTGGAGTTTATGAAGTTTGGAGGTTATGAAACACACTGTTTATTTAATATTTTAGACGTTGGAGTTTGTGAAATTTGGACATTATGAACCTCACCCGTATCAAGGTATTTAACCTCTAGATTAGTTTAGGATTTTTCTATGGAAGTGTATTATGTGTTCAACTCCTGTGCCAGACACCTCATGGACTTATTTTAAATGTTCAGAATAATGTTTGTTGAACAAACCGCACATCTTAAACGCTGACACGGGGTCGACCGTTACATTTCTTGTGATGCAAACTGCCGCTGTTAATAAACTTACTGTACCAAGCCCTAATTTTAAGTCTTAAAAGGGGATTCCTATTTTATCTTGGCAAAAATCTCCGTTGAACAACAACATTTCGTTTAAATTAATCACTCCACACAAGATGATTTAATACGAGCATCCATTGTGATTCTTACAAGACTCATAAATTATTTGTTTGTTATTGTTTACCAAGCAACAATGTAAACCAATTAGCTAAAACTGCTTCTGATTTAAACTTTTTGAACTACTTTTTAATGTGGTATGTTTAGAAAAACTTTATGTTACATGGAAAGAGGATGGGAGGATGTAAGTTGTAAAGCTTTTTTATAAACACCCTGTACTATGATTTAATTTGAAAAGATTAATTTAAATAAATTTTTTTTTTAAGTTTTTTTAGCGAAATATAATAACAAACAGAGAACCTGAAAAAATTGAAAACCGTGTTCGTTTGTGTTGTAAAAAGTTACATAATATATGTATATACTAATGATGATATACATTTGTTTGTAAAGCTAATGAAGTAAGGAATCCAAAAAAGTCATAAAGTTAATGGTAAAAATATTTTTAGCGAATTTCCCTATAGGGAAGTAGCTATTACCGTAGGTCTCATGGTAAGACCTAGGCCCGGGACCGATTTACTTTTTCATTTTGATGTCCCCAGAGGCCAAAAACACCATTCGTTCAAATTTTTATATATCTATATATATGTATATATATGTGTGTGTCCATCCGCACGATAACTTGAGTAATTTTTGTCCGATTTTCATGAAATTTGGTTTAAAGGTGTAAGGCGGGATAAACTTGAATGAGTTCGCGAACCAGCATGATCGGACCATGGGAAAGGGGTTTTATGGGGTAAAAATTGATTTTTCTCATTTTTGAACCCTAAAACACAAAATTTCCCAATTTATATCCAAACCATATTAAAGAGCTTAAAAAAACAAATAATTTAGTATATCAAAGTGTTTTTGTACGGTTTTTGGTAACGGAGAAAATTCAAAAAATTGTAAATGAAAAATTCCCATGTTATTCTTATGGAGAATATTGAAAATGTAGTTTGTTTGTTTATGGATATATTTTGATCAAACTTGGCAAATTTATTTATTTTATACTAAGCTATTAATATTTTACTAAAACACACTTTATTAGTTTTAGTTTCCTTGTGGCAGCAAACCTAGGTACTCGTTAAACCTAATGTTAATTAAATAGATTTAATTGAAAATCATTCAGATGGAAATTCGCTTAGTCGACAGGTTTGCTGCGGCGGGGGTATTTATTTATAAATAAAATAATGTGTATATATTTTAGCGAAATAAAAGAAATGCATAGTATTTAGTATAAAACTTTTGTACCCAAATTTTTTTACTTCAAACCAGCATAATCATCTTGTAGTGTATTCAATAACCGACATAAAAATTTATAACACGTTGGGTAACAATTTTGCTTTTACGTGTTAGGGGCATAATAATATAATAAACGGAAAACCGCAAAATACAACCTTTTATAAACAAAATTTCACACTATTAAGTAAATATTCATGCATAATAAAATGCATGAAGATTACTGATATATACGCACACACATTTCTCTAACAATACGAAATAATAACAAATTTAGTAATAAATCATGGATAACACGAGAGCGAAAACTCATCGGCAACAACACGCAATGGCGAATACAAGGCACTTTGTGTATGAGACCTTGACAGTAGTGACGCACTTTCGTCGTCTTCATGAGAGAAAACGGAAATAACCCTGATCTCAGGGCTGCCATATCACAAGCTACATTTCTTCCTCTTCAAAATGACATATAATATGACTAGTAAAAATAACTTACACTGTATGTTATTTGTATTTTCCGTACTAGCGTATTACACTGGTTGACCATTTGTTATAAATTTCTAAAACAGCTGTTTTCATAAAATCGTACCTATTGTGCAATCAATATTTCGTTCTAAATATCGATACAACAATGAAGATAAAGTTAATGGCTATCCAGTGGTACCACCCGCAACATCCCAAGACGAAAATTACCCGAGCAGGGTAATGCCAAACAAGTCCTGTTTTGACCGTTCCCAAGTGTCACCTGCAAAAGTCGTGCCGCGCCAAAAAGTCAGTTGATTTCTAATCGTCGTGACATTGTATGTATATACCTGCTGCTGCGGGTTTGTTTATATAATAAAATGAAAGTTCAGAATGTAATATTTTAAATGGTATATAAATTGTTAACATCAGAGTTCATTATAAGCGGATTTTTCACCGTTAAAAAAATTTTGACCCATACTAGTGTATTACGCTGGTGGCCATTCTAGGCGTCACGGCGAACGAGCGTATTATGCTCGTTGGCCACTGCTAGGGTTTAAAGTAATTTTATGAGTGCTTTTCAGAAATTTACAAAACAATTATACTTAGTAAAATGAAACCTGCAATTTTCACTCTTGCCAGTTAGTTTCATTAAAGTAAGATGTTTTTTAATTGAGCGGAGCGAGCGAAGCTCTTAAAGATCGGACCTTACGCAAACTATTGTGCCGATTTTAAATCCCAAGGTTTAAGATCCGCGCCAAGGCAACGGACAAGTCCGTCCAACCATGACGTAACGCGGATTGATATGAGAGCGAAGGACCGAAACTGGGACGTGCGCAAAGGCACTCGGAGTTGCACCACCATCATCAAAGGTCGTGTGTCGCCACTGCTAGGCAAGTCTGCCACATGCATCAAATCAATCGCAAATATCTATTTCTAATCGAGTCGTAAATTGTCGTGACGGTCTTTTCAATTGAATCAAAAACGCCAGCTTGAAAAAAAAAGAATTGATAAGTCCTAGCCTACACTGTGAAAAAAACCGTCTCATGAAAATTCCGCTCGGTCAGACAATGCTCCGGGTCTTGTTTTAAATGTTCGTCCGTGTGTGAATATTCATCAGCGTGAATGTTTAATGTGTCAACATGTGTACGTAAGTAAATGTTTTGTATTGTCTGTGTTTTAGTGATAGTTTAGTATTCCCAATCTGCCGTTTCTCACAATTATGGTTCATACATAGTTTGCACAATCCTGTCATATTTGGTCTGTCTATTTCATGTCCCAGTTGGTCAGTTAAAATCACATGGTCTAAAATCCAGAAATGAAAATTATTTATTAATTTTGCCATATCGCAATACAAGTTAAGTTTTGTGGTAAAATTCACTTTCTGTGATATAGGATTAATTTTATTTATATATGTAAAGGTCTATTTCTGCAGTCATCACCAAAAATATTGTATTTTGTATTTCATATTTCCTAATATTATTGAACAATAGAGTAACAGATTCATTGAGAGTATTTGATTGTGCAGAAGTGATTAAGGGGAAACATAGCATTGTCCTCGGTTGAAGGCTAGGAGATTCCAAGGGTTACGAGGATAGACTCCTATTAACTTCAATAAAAATCAATTTGAATCATAAATCTTTATTGGTCATTAAATAACAGATGTTACAATAGACCTCGTTAACAAAAAAAGGTGCCAAAAAAGGCCATCGATTCTAGATAGTATAACATGGTCTATAACATGGAATCTTCACTAAACTTAAATATAACAAAGACAACAAGAAAATAAAAGCTAAAATCGTGTGAAAAACACAGAACTATTTACAGAAACAAACGAACAATCAAAAGAATCGACTCAGAAGTCGAACGGCCCCGTTGCACTGTGCAATAAGAAGTGTTATACTTCGCAAATCTACAGAATATATTCCCTTGTTGCATTAAATAGTCAACTGGCCAGTTGTTAATAAAAGGAGGTATTTTGAGGAGTCTGGTAAACCCAAAAAAAAAACCTAAAATAATCAATTGTTTTCCTTGTTTCCCGAGACTTTGCATTGTTTGTAGTGAGATTCATAGAAACAAAAAGGTACACAATCACTGTTCTCCATTAAATAATACAGTTGTATCAGTGTATATTTGAGGGTATAGACTTATTCAATTTCAATTGTATGATGACATATAAAAAGGATTAAAATACAGCATTGTTTCAAGATATTATCTTTTCATTTGCCTTTGTCTAGTTCATATTTTATAACACTAATTTGATGGAATTCAAGAGTAATTGGCTTAACTGAATTAAGTTGTACACATAACTTTGCTGATCATACTTTTTATATAAAATTTGGAATACAAACAGAGAATATTTATTAAGTGTTAATATTAAGCTCAGGAAGGTGTTTGGAGGAGGACATCTACAGCTCGTGACATCTAAGCTGGCACTTGGCCTAGCACGGGCAGTGTAGGCGGGAGGAGGGTGGAGGTAGGGAAAAGACCGGACCGCAAACATTTCTGCTGCCTCACGGGGTTGACTACCCCTTGTATTATGTACTTGTACTTTGTATGTACCCTTCATATGGGTCGTGAGGACAGTTGATGCAACCCTCATGACGGGACATAATGTTTTTGAAATAAGTATTAGTAGCGATCGGCCAAGTGCCAGCTTAGATGTCACGAGCTGTACCAGATCTCTCACGATCCCTAAGGACTTCTGAGGTAATTTAAATTACACTGGCCCACACTTTTAACATCTTTATATCCACTCTGTGTGATTATATGTCCTCATAAGTCGAATTAAAATAAATTAAATTCATTCAAACCCCACCAGGGGGCAACTTTTTGTGTTTTCACTCCCTTGTGGAATATCAAATTATATTCCGTATAGGCGTGAATAAAATGCATTTGAAGAGAATCAATTAATTTAAAGTAAAGAAGTAAGAAGGGATATTTTTTATACTTATTTTATATTTTTGATTACAATGTAATCAATTAACTCAATAATAGCTGAACGTATTGAATCCAAACTTTGCAGGGTTATTTCTACAAACATTGTTCATGTTATTAAACAAACAAATCTCAATTCGATAATGCTTGAACACTTTAAGACCGCCATTAAATTTTCAATGTTTAACATTATCTTTATGGGTTGCTATGATGATCACGAGATAAAACGTAGATGTAAACAAAGAATCGTAGCTTATGTAAAATTGTGTACCCACGGGCACCTCAGCTTTCATATGCGCAGATGGCCTAGGTACAGTTCCTGGGGTAACTGCTTGTGTAATAGCATCACTGTCTTTCTTTCTTGTTCTTGGACCAGGTTAGATAATTGTTTCAATTTAAAAGTTGAAGCTGCAAACTTTTCATTGCAAAGATCTTTACTTTTGAGCTGCTTTAAAAGGAATGATGTGTTGTTATGAAAGCTATAGTAATAGCTAGGCCTAATACTTACAGTATTTAAGTTGATTTTATCCTATCATGATTTAATTATCTCACAAATTTATGAACCGATTTAAAATTTTAGCGAATTTCCCATATAGGGAATAAGCTATTACCGTAGTACTCATGGTAAGACCTGGACCCGGGACCGATTTTTTTTTCGTTTTGAGGTCCCTAGAGGCCAAAAACACCATCCGTTCAAATTCATATATATATATATACTAGCAGAGTACCCTTCCTTCGTACGGGGTTGGAATATAATTATAAAATGCTTATTGCAGTTATACTCAAGCTTTGCGTTTGCAATAAGGGAGGACACAGTTTGATAAAATTTTCTTTTAGCGAATTTCCCATATAGGGAATAAGCTATTACCGTAGTACTCACGGTAAGACCTGGACCCGGGACCGATTTTTTTTTTCGTTTTGAGGTCCCTAGAGGTCAAAAACACCATCCGTTCAAATTCATATGTATATATATATATTTATATATATATATTTATATATATATGTGTCCGTTAGCGCAATAACTCGAGCAAAAATGATCCGATTTTGATGAAATTTGGTACAAACGTGTAAACCTACGTTTATTCGAACGAGTTCGCGAACCACCATGATCGGACAATGGGAACGGGGGTTTATGGGGGCTTTTATGGGGTAAAAATGGGTTTTTCCCATTTTTTACCCAAAAAACATAAAGTTTTGCAATTTCTTTCAAAACTATTTTGTAGAGCTTAAAAAAACAAATAATTTAGTATATTGAAGCGTTATAATGCGCCTAATGGTTACGGAGAAAATTCCAAAAAATTGTAAATTTAAAATTCCCATGTTATTCTTATGGAGAATAAGTAAACTGTTGTAGTTTGCTTGTTTATAAACATATTTTGCCCAAATTTGGAAAATGTTTTTATTTCTTACTAACTATTAACATCTTACATAAAAAACACTTTTACCCTCCCTGTTGCAGCAAACCTAAGTATGTTTTAAACTGATTCTATTTAAATCTATACTATTATATAAAAATCTAATGGTGTCTGTCTGTATGTGTATTACTAATAGGTGCAAAAACTACTGAACCAACTGGGCTAAAATTTTACAAAAATATAGTTACCATACCAAGGACCATTATAGGAATATTCACATTTTGATACTGACTGTAGGCTTTGCCCCTTTGGCTTTAAAAGTTCTGATGTGAAGAATTTAAAAGTAAATATTGATTGGTCTCCATGGCTGTGATGAGAACACTAACAATGTTTGCTTTGACATTTAAATGTAAACAAGAAGAACTGCTAAACTGCATATTTCACAACTTCAGACAGCTGATACAAAGAAATTAAATATAATATGTGAGGTACCAAATTTTAAGGGGGTAAAAAAACGTATTGATAGTCAACAAACACCATAACTTACCCGATTTTTATCCACAACATCCTACTCCTAGGCCTATGTGTTGGCCATAGCTTGGGCTATGGGCCAAAGAACGTAGGCCTACTTTTAATAACAGTGAAGTACACAAACACTCCCACAACGATATATTTATTCATAATAGCACTCCGTTTCACATAATAAAGTTAAAACGACCGATTTTACGAATATTTGACGCCGATTACAACATCACTTAACCTCAAAATGGTGTTTGTTGACCAACGACAGACGACAACTAGACCGGCTCAACAGGTGAATTTCCGATCAGCTGTTGGCTAGTAGGGAATAAATGTGATATTTTTAAGGAGACATTTTAGTTTAAATCCATTCAGGGAAATGGAAATTCGCTTAGTCTGCAGGTTTGCTGCGGCGGGGGTATTTTAAATTTACAGTATTCTATAGTATTAGAACCATCTACCATAGCCATAATGTTCTACCACTTAAATTATTCATGAAATGAAAAACATAAACATAACTGTAAACAACTCTACGTTGACAGTTCTCATTGCGAATCACAGTCTTTTGTTGCTGCTTGGTTCAAATTAGCTGTTTTCATAAATGAAAAAAATATAGTGCTGCACCCTGTTGGTAAATCTTATAACTTTTTCATGCTTTTCCATATCATAGAACCAACTTTTTTAGTTGAAACAGCTGACTAAATTCTTTAATTCCCTTTAAATACGAATACTCATAAGGTTAACATGGGGGATTGCAGAGCCACTGGGGCGGAGCCCGAAAGGATTTTTGAGATAAGAATATGCCTATATGTTAATCGGGAATGTAAGCTATAATCATGCCAAATTTCAGCCCAATCCGTCCAGTGGTTTATGCGTGATTGAACTTCAAACAAACAAACACACAAACTTTCATATTTATAATATTAGTAAGATATTTATATATATATATATATTTATATATATATATATATATATATATGTCCGTTAGCGCGATAACTCGAGCAAAAATGATCCGATTTTGATGAAATTTGGTACAAACGTGTAAACCTACGTTTATTCGAACGAGTTCGCGAACCAGCATGATCGGACCATGGGAACAGGGGTTTATGGGGGCTTTTATGGGGTAAAAATGAGTTTTTCCTATTTTTGACCCAAAAAACATAAAATTTTGAAATTTCTTTCCAAACTATTTTGTAGAGCTTAAAAAAACAAATAATTTAGTATATTGAAGCGTTATAATGCGCCTAATGGTTACGGAGAAAATTCCAAAAAATTGTTAATTTAAAATTCCCATGTTATTCTTATGGAGAATAAGTAAACCGTTGTAGTGTGCTTGTTTATTAACATATTTTGCCCAAATTTGGAAAATGTTTTTATTTCTTACTAACTATTAACATTTTACATAAAAAAACACTTTTACCCTCCCTGTTACAGCAAACCTAAGTATGTGTTAAACTGATTCTATTTAAATAGGGAATAAATGTGATATTTTTAAGGAGACATTTTAGTCTAAATCCAATCAGGCAAATGGAAATTCGCTTAGTCTGCAGGTTTGCTGCGGCGGGGGTATTTTCCGTAATAAGATGAATTATTACAGCCAACAGAACAAGCATGTTGGCATTTTGATGTCAGGATGGAAATTTACTACAATCCAACAGGTTTTACATAAACACAGTGCAGGCTCAACAACTCAGATTAAATGCCATAGACTAATTTAAAAACATCTTTTATAATTCGATTTTAATAATTTTGATGTAATTTATTCTGCATGTATTTTATTTACTCATGCTGTAACTTATCATGAACAATAAATGTATTATTGTTAAAATCATTCATTCTCTATACAGTACCGACGTTCAAATCTAATCTATTTATTGAATAGGCTTATTCTGGCAACAGCCGGAGCGGGGGCAGAGTTAGCGCAAACATCACCAATAGCGTTGCGGCAATTTCGCCATATTTCTCAGGTATCATCAGCTCGTGAAATTAGCCAAGCCTTCCTTCACTTCCTTAGGCCATTGAATATATAGTATACATAGTCAATAAGTCAATGATATGATGACCTATTGTTATCCTGTCGCTGACCAAAGTCCACTACTAATTGGCTAATTTTTAGTTTGAAAAATGGTAGCCTATATTACATAAATGGTAGCTAAACAAACTATCTTATTTAAATTAACTGCAATGTTTTAAACTTAATAGAATATTCACAAATTAATTTTATCTTTATGTTATTACAAACACGCGGTTTTACCATGTCTCATATAAAAGTAAAAATCAATGACTTAACAGAATCAGCTGACTGGATTCATATTTCCTTCAAATCCTCCAACCAACCACGAAAATTCAATTGGATTGTTGTTATGGCTTAGTCATGTGTTCAATTTGAATTTGAAACACTTACCTTTGAGCTCCAACCCAAAGGTGAGTGAGCGTAGCGAACGAACTTCAACCAGGACGTGATTGAGCGATGCGAACGAGATCATCTTGAAAATTAAACGTAAAGGTACTTTCTTTCCATCGGTCTGTCTTAGGGGAAACCTATAACTTAGGCGATACGAAGTTCGCCGGGTCAGCTAGTAGATATATATATATATGTCCATCCGCACGATAACTTGAGTAATTTTTGTCCGATTTTCATGAAATTTGGTTTAAAGGTGTAAGGCGGGATAAACTTGAATGAGTTTGCGAACCAGCATGATCGGACCATGGGAACGGTGTTTTACGGGGGGTTTTATGGGGTAAAAATTGATTTTTCTCATTTTTGATCCCTAAAACACAAAATTTCCCAATTTATATCTAAACCATATTAAAGAGCTTAAAAAAACAAATAATTTAGTATATCAAAGTGTTTTTGTACGGTTTTTGGTAACGGAGAAAATTCAAAAAATTGTAAATGAAAAATTCCCATGTTATTCTTATGGAGAATATTGAAAATGTAGTTTGTTTGTTTATGGATATATTTTGATCAAACTTGGCAAATTTATTTATTTTATACTAAGCTATTAATATTTTACTAAAACACACATTATTAGTTTTAGTTTCCTTGTGGCAGCAAACCTAGGTACTCGTTAAACCTAATGTTAATTAAATAGATTTAATTGAAAATCATTCAGATGGAAATTGGCTTAGTCGACAGGTTTGCTGCGGCGGGGGTATTTTTATATCTATTTAAATCCTGTTCGTTCTTTAGGGAAGGAGGAAGGTTATTATAAAACTTAACAAACACCTCTTCATTTCAAAATGTTGTCGTGTTCAAAGTATCTTTGGACTTCTGCAGGCATGATGGGCTGGAGATTATGGTGGAGTTGGACCAATCTTCTACTCGACCAGAAATACCTACAGTTGTCAATAGAGACGTCTCTTTGAAGCGGTTACAAGAAATTAAATCTACTTTACTACAAATTGACTGGCTGCCTCTGTTAAACTTTGGTAATTTACCTTCTGAGGACTTATTTAATGTTTTTTTCTACACTCTACTGGATGTTTTTTACATGAGCTGCCCAGAGAAAATAGTAAGGAAGAAGAAAAAAATTTTAGTGGTGCAGGAAAATCTTGGTACACAGACTTGAGAAAAATGAAAGAAAGGACCATTGCCTATCGTACAATGCTTCAAGCTTCTCCTAGTGAGGCGGAACTTAAGGCATACATTTGTAGTCGGAAAATCTACAAATTGGCAGTCAACCAGGCAAAAATGGATGCAAACGACAGATCCATCGAGTCCGCTTCCAACAAATGCCGAGCAGCTTGGAACATCATCAAGAAGAGCACAACCAACAATGCTCCGGATGTCGAAGTGGAAATTTCCCCTGAGGAGTTTAACAACTTCTTCATCAGCTCTGTGTTCGGCCTATTGGGTTACATAATCCGTTATATTCTGAGTGCAATATTGCTTCCTTTGGTGTTGTGTATCAATGCGATATTTAGAGAGGGAGTTTTCCCAGAAGCGCTGAAAATAGAACGAATGGTTCCTATTCACAAAAAGGATAGCAAAAATTATGTCAAGAATTTTCGGCAGTGTCATTGGTGCCTATTTTAGTAAATTAATTGAACGGATTATAAAGCACCAGGTATGTACACACTTTGATACTCAAGCTTTTTTCTGCATGTAAGTTTGGTTTTCTGAGTGGAAGGTCAACTACGGATGCCATTGATTGCTTTGTTTCTATGATTTTGGAAGCTTTTGAGGGAAGGAGTCTTGCTCAGGTGACCGCATGTGATATGAGCAAGGCTTTTGATTTTGTTGATCATGGTCTCTTGCTGTGTATACTGGAGCACTAAGGCATCCGTGGTTGTCCTCTACAATTTTTTAAGTCTTATTTAAGTGGTTGTTCACAGTTTGTTGATGCAAAGGGTGTGCATTCCAGGTGCATTGAAGTTAAAACTGGGGTTCCCCAAGGCTCGGTCCTGGGCCCCCTACTCTTTTTAGTTTCTGTCAATTATTTGCCACTCAGTACCGGTATTGAAGGTTCTCAAACCACAATGTTTGCAGATGATACAAAGTTCCTAACTGTTCAGTGAAGTTGGGAAAGTTAGTCAAAATTTCTAACTAGTTAGAAGTTAGAAGTTAGTCCCATAAAAAGTAACTGATAGAAGTTACTAGTTAGTTAGTTTAAAAAGTAACTGATAGAAGTTATTAGTTAATTGAAAAACTAACTGATAGAAAATAAAGTTAGTTTTCGACATTTGTAGAAGATAGCTGTTTGTTGGACGGTTGTTATAAAGGATTTCATATGTAATGAAATAATGACAGATCTTGGTTACTAATTATTGTGTTTTAGTTAAATATTAATTAAACATAGTCACATTTACATTACATTTAATGTAAAAACATTCATTACTACAACAAAATTTACTTTAAATGCCTATTAAACTTTAAAAGAAGTTGTTTTTCAAAATTGGTGTCGCTGATTCTTCCTCGTCTGTTACTCTGTTAGTGATGACTAGGCTTGCTGCTCTGAACAGGCGTTCGCAGTGAACAAAGGTGTTTTTAATTTGTATTTGTAGATTTATATTTGTAGTTATCTTATTATAATGTATTTGTTTCATGACTAGTGAATATTTTGTTAGTAAATTTATGTAAATTTATAACTAAATAATGATTTACACATTAGTTTGCCGTGAGTGAATACTGAAGCAATGTTAGTGTGGTAGTCAGGTACACATCGGCAACGTCGCAGATTCGCACGTGCTCCCGCCCGGCTGGGAAATATCGTACAAACAACAGGCGGCCCGCTACCAGTCACGGGAGAAATTTTTGTCTACAAATATAAATCTGTTTAAAAACCACCTTTGTTCACATTATAAAATCTGTCATATTGGTGTTATTTCTTGTGTCGTGGCAAACACGATGGTATTTTGAACAAAATTTTCAGTGTCTTATTAACGATGTTAGCATATGGTTTAAAAATTAACAGCAGCATAAAAACTACTGTGAATAAAATTTTTAAAATGCATGGAAATGTTAAAAATGAACCTACCAATAAGCCATAAAAATTTCAGAAAGATTGGCTCAGTGTTTTGTTTACAAATAAATTTTAAACTTCAGTGTTAGTGCAGAGTTTCTTAAAAACCGGTACTTTTTAGGATCTTTCAACTGTATAAATTTTTCTGGTAAACGGACATTTTTTTAATCGACACCACGTAAAATGTATTTAAACCAGCTTATATTTAATTTTTGTTTCAACAGAATCGGATAATTCATCTCAGTTTAGGCTCACACTCGAGTGCACATATTTATTTCCCCGACAAAGGTAATATAAAAACTTTTCATCACTCTGTTTTCAATATAGTTCAAAAGACAAAAACAAATAGTGATCATCTCACCTTTCCTGACATAAACATTACTTTCGATACACAAACATAAGTTACAACTGAAGTTCCCGGTTAACACAGTTTGTTGATGTTCAATTAGCTGAATTTTACACTAAAATTTATTGTACAACAATTAATGGATTACAAAATATCAGATATTTTTTTTAAAGTCTCATGAAGTAGTTCTTCCAGTGTGATAAAAGTATAGTTTATTACTAAATTTAAAAGTGACCTATTTGTGGCGAGATAAAGTTTAAAAGAGCATGGGAAACACATTGAGAAATACACTATAACTGTACTAAAAAATAAAAATTATATTCATTAAAAAAATATATAGGCCTATTCCACTTCAAGTTGAAAACGAGACCATCATACTTTTTCTCCACTTACCTCGAAGCACTTGTGACAGATGCTTTAATTATTGTTGTTTTGGGTACAAACTTGTGACAGATGCTTTAATTATTGTTGTTTTGGGTACAAACACAATAAACATTTTAATGCGTTTCCACCCTTTTCATTTTTTCAACTTTTTGAAATATGTCACTTAAGATTGGTCACTTGATATCACACTCGCCCACCATTATTATTAATGGACGCAAACAAATATTATTAATCTACTCCAACTTAATTAAAACTGTTCACCTTAACGGGTTATTTATTATGCATTTAATTTATTTACATTTTAGTTGAAGTTAAAGTAATATATTATTGTTATTTATTCCAATAGTTTATTTGTTATTGTTACTGTTGAATTTTTACAGATATTTGTGTCTTTGTTGTCTTTTTTTTGTTATTAATTACTCAAGAGACAATTAAGAACTCATAAAACTGCATGCTACTGATTCAAACTGACAAAAACTGTATGGTAAATAAGAAACAATATTTTTAGTGCAGACAAACCATTTGTGGTTTTTGCACTTTTGTATCCTATGTATTGGCAATTATTGTGTAAATAAATTTCTTGATTGATTGATTGGAAATACTTTCGCCTGACCAGAAAAGCTAACGATTTAAAACTAGCGAATATATTATCTATTCGTTGTCTACTAAACTAACTGAGTAGAAGTTATTTCCAGCTCTTTTTAAAAACTAACTAATAAAATAGAAGTTAGTAAAAAAAAACCAACGAATAGCGCTATTCGTTAGAATTTCTATTCTTTATTCCCAAGTATGCTGTTCACCCTGATCTCAATAGATTAAAGTTAGCTATAGAACAAACAATGAAACAAGCTGGGAATTGGTTAAGTGCCAACTATCTCCTTCTTACTTCTTAATGTAGATAATACACAACACCTAGTTTGCCACACAAAATACAAAGATTTGGGCTCAGGTGTAATTTGTAAAGAAGTTAGGCCCATAAAAGTCCTGGGTGTTTTGATTGACAGCAGCCTTTCTTGGTCAGCTCACATTGATTTAGTATGTACGTTTTGTACGTACTCTTGACAGTTTTTGTCAAGAGTTATTTATTTAGTGGATAGGTTAAAAACTGTTGTTTCTGAGAAATATATCCGAGTAGCCTATTTTGCATTTTTTCAGTCTGTGTTAAGCTATGTTCTGATTCTCTGGAGTAACGGTAGTAATATAAGTGATGTTTTGTTACTTCAGAAAAAGGCACTTAGAATAGTGACCAAATCAGCTATCAAAGCCCATTGTAGACCGTTTGTATTGATCAATGAAATTCACTTTTGTTTTTATGTCGTAATCCATAATATGTTTGGAAACAACAAATTGTATTTGTAAAGAAGGTTATTTGATTATATCGTTGCTTGCTTACTCCGCTCAATTGGCGGACCTGAGGCCACATACCTAGTAGAAAAAAACCCTAACATTACTGACTTACAAGCAATAATGAGACATAGCAGCCTAATACCTTAATACAAACTATTTATATAAAATACAAGCAGATGATTTCTGTGCAAAGAATGACAATAGTTTCTGATTGCTTGACAAGGTATGATAAATTCCCCAACAGTATAGTAAAACAACAACTTGCTGCACTTAAATACTGCATCATATATATTATTTACCTTCTTCTCCACTTGTATTTATCTGGATCATAATGTTGAGCCTTTCTTGGTCCTTTGGATCTTTTCTATCCCAAGCTTTGTCGAGTAAAGTTGCAAGCTTTTTTGAATCAACAGTTTCAACAACAAAAATTCCAGGAATAGAAACAATTTTGTTAACTTTGTTTGTTTGTAAGTTACCAATGAAATGCCATTTAATTTCCTTACATTTTTCTAAAAGCTGCAAACAAAAAAAGCAAGTTAAGTATTGGCATGTTAAGCACATTAGTTCTCCTTAAAAGTTCTACACACAAGTTTTATCAAATACCTACAGATTCTTTATAAAGACTAAAATATCCCCGCCGCAGCAAACCTGCAGACTAGGCAAATTTCCATTTGCCTAATTGGATTTACACTAAAATTTCTCTGTTACATATATATAAGCTTAATGTATTATATATAGTATATGTGATCATTGGTGATCTTGTGATCCAGTAGGCCTAGTTAAATGTCTTCATACAAATAAATCAGCTGTGACGATGCCTCCCACCTCGCCTAGATCACATGACCCCGACCCGTTTCCGTTCTTCCCTCTCTCAGCATCCACCCCTCTTGATTGCAACATCGTTGTCACAGTTTAGCAAAATGTAATCCGTTTATTTATTTACAATCCGACTACTTCCCTAGTTTAGATAGTGTCTCTGTTAAGGTACAATAGAGACACTACACTGGCGACGAGTGCAAAAAGATTTTATTGTGAAATGCGTGGTTTTACGGACAATATAAGTGTTCAATTGCTCCGCTAACCTAGGCCTAACACGTGGTAGATTTGGAAACCGTGGGACGGTTCTTCAAGAAGAAAGTAAACTTTGATGTCTACAATCGCCGGGGAGGAAGATTTGGACGTTTCAGTGTTATTTGAACAGGTTAGTGTCGTTCATAACACAAACACAATGCTAGGGAATGTCGGAGAGTTCGATGTTAGTCAGGAAACGTGGTCTTCTTACGTTGAACGTTTCGAATTGTTTTGTGACTGTAATAAAGTAGAAAATGAAAGGAAAGTTAGTACGTTTTTGACAGTTGTGGGTGTCAAAACTTATACTTTTTTGAGAAATTTGTGTACGCCGGATAAACCATCGTCAAAAGAGTTCAAGGATATTGTAAAAACTGTTCAGGATCACTTGTACCCTAAGCCATCTTTAATCGCAGAGAGGTTTAAATTTAGTAAAAGAAATCAGCTTGAACATGAGACTGTGTCGGAGTACATTGCAAGCCTGAAACGTTTATCAATCCATTGTGAGTTTGGTGCGTCATTAAATGACTATTTGCGTGACCGGCTAGTAAGTGGCATCAAAAGCGATTCAACCAAACAAAGACTGCTGGCGGAAGCGTCATTGACATACGACGAGGCCGTAAAGATCATTCTATCAGTGGAGACAGCAGAGAAGAATGCGTCGGTGCTGGGGTCCAATGCCAGTGGGGGTCAGCTACAACAGATGGCGGCGTCAAAGCGGTGGAGCGCCGGGGGCGGCTCGAGACAACGTCAACAGCAAGACAACAAAATGCACATCCAAAAACAGATCAAGTGCTTCAGTTGTGGGAATTTAGGGCATGTCTCTAAAGAATGCCAAAGTTCTGTGAAGTGTTTTTGTTGTGGGAAAACGGGACATGTTTTAAAAGAGTGTCGATTACGGGGTGTGTGTGCAACAGTTGTGGTAAGAAAAACCACATTTCTAAAGTTTGTAGATCCTCTGTGGGTAAGTCGAAACAAACTAATAACAATAGTCATAAGAGACAAATTAAACATAATTATGTATCAGGGGATCACTCTATTGAGGAGACTGAGCTCAATATTGATGAAAATTTGGATGGTATTGCTAATTTGTATGAAATTATGTCCACCAACCATAGTGTAGGCCTACCAAAGGTCCAAGTAATTTATTGTCTTTGAAGGTTGATCCAATAAAATTAGAAGTAAATATTGAGGGACAAACTGTAAACATGGAATGCGATACTGGTGCAGCAGTTAGTGTTTGTAACTTTGATTTTTACAAAGATAAATTAAGTAAGTTAGCTCTAGAACCATCTGATTTGTCTCTCAGCTCGTATACCAGTGAGCCTATCACACCTATGGGCAAAGTGTGTGTGTCAGTAGCTTATCAAGGGGTTAAGCGTAAACTAGATTTGTATGTGGTGAAAAAGGGTGCTCACCCGCTGATGGGGTGGGACTGGCTTAAATCATTAGGGGTTGAAATATCATTCAAGTCCCCTGAATTACTGGGAATAAGTAAACCTAACTTAAATACAGTAACTGATGATGAAACTTTTGTTGTAAATAGTGTAAATAAACTTGTTAAGGATTTTCCTGAAGTATTTACAGATGAATTAGGGTTGTACAAGGGTGATCCAATCAAACTTAAAGTAAAAGAAAATGCTCAACCAATGTATTGTAAACCTAGGCCTTTACCTTTTACCTTAAAGGCCAAGGTTGAAGCTGAACTGCAGCGTTTAGTAGACGCAGATGTTTTGAGCCCAGTTGATACTACTGAGTATGCGACGCCAATAGTAGCTGTTTTAAAAAAATGTGGTTCTGTTCGCATTTGTGGTGATTATCGGGCACTAAATAAAGATCTAGAGTTAGAACGGTACCCATTGCCTAAAATAGAGGAGTTGTTTACTGAATTGCAAAAGGGTGAAAGATATAGTAAAATAGACCTAAGCCAGGCCTATATGCAACTTAAGCTAGACGAGTCATCGCAAAAATTGTGTACTATTTCTACCCATAAGGGACTCTTTTCTTATAAAAGGTTGCCGTACGGCGTGAATAGTGGTCCAAGTATTTTTCAAAAAATAATTGATCAAACCTTACAAGGTTTAGAAGGTGTTGTAACGTACCTTGACGACATACTTATATCGGCACCTGATAACGAGACCCATGTAAATAGATTGAGGGAAGTATGTAAACGCCTTTCCTTAAACGGTTTCACAATTAAGAGGGAAAAGTGTGACTTTTTCGCTAAAAAGTTAGAGTACTTGGGGTTTGTGTTGGATAAAAATGGTTTATATCCGAGTAAAGCTAAGGATGAAGCTATCGTTGAAGCGCCCGTGCCGCAAAATGTTACGCAAGTTAAAGCCTTCGCAGGGCTAGTACAGTATTATGGTAAATTCGTGCCTAATTTGAGTGGGACTTTGAGTCCATTATACAACCTGTTGAGGAAGGACGTTCCTTTTAATTTTGACAAAGCATGTTTGGATGCCTTTAATAAAGTCAAAGAGTTGCTATCAACAGCGCCAGTTCTGGCACACTATGATCCCTGTTTACCCGTAGTCTTGACTGTTGACGCAAGTTCTACAGGGTTGGGATGTGTATTAAGTATAATAGATTCTTCAGGCATTGAACGCCCAGTCTCTTATAGTAGCCGTACGCTTAATTCAGCAGAGCGTAATTACTCCCAAATAGATAAGGAGGCTACAGCCGTAGTTTTTGGAGTAAAGAAATATCACCAATATTTGTACGGTAGGCATTTTACCCTCAAATGTGATCATAAGCCTTTGTTAAGTATTTTTGGAAGTAAAAAGGGAATCCCTGTGTTTGCTGCAGGCCGACTGCAACGGTATGCATTGTTCTTGACTGGCTACACATTTGATATTATATATGTCAAGTCTGATGAAAATAGCGCTGACGCTCTGTCACGCTTGCCGCTAAATGTAAAACACAAAGATTCATCAGAAGATGAATTAGCATGGTTAGGGACGTACTTGCACTGTGTAATGGAAAGTTCAGTTCCTCTCAATTGTGAAGTTGTCAAAACGGAAACTCAAAAAGATCCACTCTTAAGAAAAGTATTTAATTATGTTATGAATGGTTGGCCAAATTTTTTAGAAGGAGACGATAGGGAATTACAAGCGTTCTATCAAAGACGGGATGAGCTAACAATTGAATGTGGCGTTATCATGTGGGGGTATCGAGTTGTTGTGCCTAAGTCCCTGCAGGAGTTTATTTTAAGAGACCTTCACGTCTCACACATGGGTATTGTAAAAATGAAAGGTGTTGCCCGCAGTTATATTTATTGGCCGGGTATTGATTCGGATATAGAGCGTCTTGCAAACAGTTGCTCATCCTGCCTTTTAGAGCGACCTAGTCCAGCAAAAGCAGAATTACATGTGTGGCACTATCCTAGTAGACCATGGGAGCGTCTTCATGTAGATTATCTTGGTCCGTTTAAAGGGAAAATGTACCTAATAATTGTTGATGCTCACTCGAAGTGGCTTGAGGTTTTTGAAACCGCCTCAACTTCTGCCCATCTGGCTATTGACAATTTAAGATCTTTATTTGAACGGTTTGGTTTACCGTTAGCGATTCACAGTGATAACGGTCCCCCATTTAATTCTGCTGAATTTCAAAAGTTTCTTACAAGTAATGGAATACGTCATACAACAAGTGCTCCATATCATCCTCAGTCAAATGGCCAGGCTGAGAATTCAGTAAAGTATGTAAAAACTAAACTGCGCAGTGCTCTTAGAAACAATGTAAATACATCGTTAGCTTTAAGTAGGATGCTTTTTGATTATCGTAATTCAATACATGCAACCACTAATGAAACACCATCTAAATTGATGTTTGGTAGAAATCTTAGAACTAGGTTTGACTTACTGAGACCTAATCTCAGCGAAAAAGTAGCTAAAAAGCAAGAGAAACAAAAGTATTACTTTAAGGGTAAAAGCACTAGATATTTGTACATAAATCAAGCTGTCTTAGTAAAGGATTATCGTTCAGGTAATAATAAATGGGTTGAGGGGGTGGTAATTAAAGCAATCAGTGATGTTATGTATATAGTAAAATTAGCCTCAGGAGTCTTATGGAAGAGACATATCGATCAGTTAGTTCCAATTGACACAGGTGAATCAGATGTAAATAAGCAGACTAGTAGTGTCAAAGAACAGCTGACAGTTGAGCGACCGTGTCAATCAGCTGATGAGGCAGCCATGTATCCTGCCACCCCTACCACCACTCCTAGTACCTCTCCCGTCACTCCACACACTATAAGACCTCATGACGTCACATCCTCTCACGTTACACCTCATTCCAGATTTTGAACCTGTCTATTCCCCAGTTACAAATGCCAAATCTCCAGCTGGTCTTGTAAACAAGAGCCTCCCTTCGCCTTGTTTAGTCAGGCGTTCACAACCAGAACGCAAGCCAATTGATAGGCTTAACTTGTAGTTATTTAACTATGTTATTTCTATGTGTGTATTTCTCTATTCTTATCTCTAATAAGTTAGGCTACTTGTTTGTATTTTAATGAATTGTGACAATTTCATTATTTTGAATTTTTATGTCAGTTTTCAATTTGTTCCAAATTTGGCAGGAAGGTGTTACATATATATAAGCTTAATGTATTATATATAGTATATGTGATCATTGGTGATCTTGTGATCCAGTAGGCCTAGTTAAATGTCTTCATACAAAAAAATCAGCTGTGACAATGCCTCCCACCTCGCCTAGATCACATGACCCCGACCCGTTTCCGTTCTTCCCTCTCTCAGCATCCACCCCTCTTGATTGCAACATCGTTGTCACAGTTTAGCAAAATGTAATCCATTTATTTACAATCCGACTACTTCCCTAGTTTAGATAGTGTCTCTGTTAAGGTACAATAGAGACACTACAGTCTCCTTAAAAATATCACATTTATTCCCTATTCAAATAGCATTAGTTTAACGAGTACTCTAGGTTTGCTGCAACAGGGAGGGTAAGTTTTTTTTTTGTAAAATGTTAATAGTTTAGTATGAAATAAATGCATTTTCCAAATGTGATCAAAATATACTCATAAACAAGCAAACAACAACAGTTTACTTGTTCTCCATAAGAATAACGTGGGAATTTTAAATTTACATTTCTTTTTAATTTTCTCCGTAACCATTAGGCGCATAATAACGCTTCAATATACTAAATTATTTGTTTTTTTAAGGTCTACAAAAAGGTTTGGAAAGGAATTGCTAAATCTTATGTTTTTAGGGTAAAAAATTAGAAAAACCAAGTTTTACCCTATAAAACCCCACATAAACCCACGTTCCCATGGTCCGATCATGCTAGTTCGAATAAATGTAGGCTTACAAGTTTATACCAAATTTCATCAAAATCGGACCATTTTTGCTCGAGTTATCGTGCTAACGGACACATATATATATATATGAATTTGAACGGTTGGTGTTTTTGGCCTCTAGGGACCTCAAAACAAAAAAAAATTGGTCCCGGGTCCAGGTTTTACCATGAGTACGGTAATAGCTTATTCCATATATGGGAAATTCGCTAAAAGTGAAGAGTAAGGAAATAGTAAATTCAGTAAATATAATTAGTTTTCCCAAACAATAAATCTATATAAATAAAATTAGAGTTTTGTCTGCACATTGCTCAGAATTGTATATTTTTAGGTTATTTTTACGTTTTAAACATTAAAGAAGCAGAAACGAGTCTAATCTCTATTTCTGTCTGTCTGTCTGTCTGTCTGTCTTTCTGTCTGTCTGTCTGTCTTTCTGTCTGTCTGTCTGTAACACTCAAGATGGCATTTTACGCAATCTTCTCCGTGAAAACGAGAGTACCTATCAAGATCCAAGTCATTTTAATGTATTTACTGGATTGGTGAGAGTGTCTTTAGTGATTAAAATATGACCTCACTACTTTGTAAATAAAATTACGGACGTTCAAAAATGCAGTTTTGTGCGATTTTTGTCAAATTTTCGTTCAATTTTTATCACATAATCGTCTATGAAATAACGAACAGCTGTTCGGATCAAGATTATTTTTTCTAGCTGTCACTGATATGTTTACAAATGTTGTTTACAAATACCGCAACCAATTCGAATCACGTTTTGAAAGCAAATCCCAACCAAGTGAGATTGAAAACGTTTTTCTTACATAACGGATTTAATTAATCGCAAGTGCAATATCATAGTGTAACCGTAAATTAAATTAAATAACTAGGCATCATCCAGGTCAGGAACCAGAAATTCTTTGTGTGTAAAATTGTTCCTGAGTTTTGATAACCAGAAAAAAGACCTTGAATCAGTGTTGTATATGGCTGGGACACTTAATGATCCTCGCCAATAGCTTACAAACAAGGTTTCCACTCATTGACGGCGCTTCAATGGCGATTGTGTAAAGTGTAAAGTGAAAAGATTACACCTGCAGTGGGTGATTGTAACAGAGGTTTACGGATGATGCTAAACTCGCTTTTCCAATGTGTCACTTTCTGTTTCTGTTCACCCTGTAATGCAATCGCTGGACCATACAGCCAATAGGCCAATTGGTTATAGGCCCATAGCCCATCTCTTGGGTACGTACGCCTACCTATTTATTCATAACAACCTTTTCGACGACGATCCTTTATACCGGTACTTTTCCTTAAAATACATGGCAAAATTTTTTTTAATGGAAATTTTCCCATAAAACCCCATAAAATAACGGAAAAATAGGATTTTCCCAAAAACGGCCCGAACGATTTTGGGAAAATCCTATTTTTACGCCCATTTCTGTAAAAATTATGGTTCAAAAGTTGTTGTAAATTATGTTATTTTCCCATAAAACCCCCATAAAAAACAGAAAAATCGGATATTCACAAAAATAGCCCAAACGATTTTAATAAAAATTTAGTATGTAGTCCTTTAAATTCTGAACAAAATTGTACTAATCCCATTTCCGTATATTTACTCACACCGCTTACACATGATAAAGGTTGTTGACAAACTTATGGGAGAAAGTATGTGTCAGAATGCTGATACCGTTTATTTTTAAACTGACACCGTTAAGTTTACATGAAAAGTTATGACTTTTTACGAAAAATCCAAAACCAAGAGATCAATAACCTCGGGACTAGATTAATGCATTTAATTGGTCGGATGTACTATAGTTCTTAACTGTAAACGTTGGTTTTTGGTACTGGTTCTTTTCCTTAGAACAGTTGGTATAGCTGCAAGAATCATTTTTACGTACCAACACATCACTGTAATTTACAAATTAGTTATCGTTGGTGTTGCATCTTATTTATTAGAGCCGTATTCAATTTAATTGATGTCTTAAGTGTATAAGTTTTGCTTTTTCTGCCTGGATTCCAAAATCTTAGCTTACCCGGTATGCTAAGAAAATGATAACCCATTTGAGTAAAACATTTGTGGAGCAAACCATCATGAATTGTTTACGCCTTTAAGCACGGGCGTCGCCGCCATAGGGGTCATGGGGGACGCGTCCCCCCCAATATTTGAAAAGTCAGTTTTGTCCCATCCCAAACTTAGCTGTAGACATGCTAGGGCAAAGGCGAGCGCCAAGTGCGCAAGCGAGGACGGGAAAACAGCTGATTTCCTTATGTCCCATACTCATAGTTATATAGTTGTGAAACTGTCTGCTAGCCACTGACTTTACATAGGCATCAATCAGCAATCAGCGGTAGCACCAGTAGCCTATTACCATTGACTATATAAACACTAGTGTTAAAGTTAATATAGGCAATGCTATTACTGAATTCGATACTATAGGCTACATATTGTGACAGATCTATGAAATGGAGAAAAACGTAAGGTTAAAAAACGTGTCTACTTGCTTGCATGGCATATTGAAATGGAAGGTGTTATGACAATTGGGCACAGTTCTAAGGCTTTTAGGAGATATGGCTTCGTAGTCTACAGTAGGCCTATGTTTTGAAATTCATGAATGCAAGTTCGTCATAGTTTGATTTTTAAAATGTCTACTTGCTCATGACAAAGACAAAGAAATAACGAGTGAAACGGGAGGTTTTTGGACAGTTGGACACAGATATAGACATTAATAATGGCTTTAGAAAGTCAGTAAACAGCTTTTGTGAGGATACGGCCGTAGCCTATCCACACAATCGTAGCGTATGCTTTGAGATTTATGAATGCAATCGTCATAGTTAGTTTTAAGAATGTCTACTTATTCATGACAAATAAATAAGGAAATGTGAGGTTTTGCACACAGTTCTAGACGTTAAAACTGGCTGTAGAAAGTCACCCAACGGCTTTTAGGAGAATATGACCATAGTCTACAGTGTGTTTTGAAATTCATTAATACGATCGTCATAGTTTAATTTTTAAGATGTCTATTTGCTCATGACAAACAACAGGTGAAATGGGAGTTTATGGACAGTTGGGCACGGTTTTAGGTGTTAAAAATGGCTTTAGAAAGTCACCAAACGGCTTTGAATATTCCAAATTTTCCCGGGGGAGGACCCCCAAACCCCCTGCCTTATTGGGGGGTGTGGAGCACCTCCCAAGCCCCCCGGAGGACCCCCATTTGTCCCCCCCAAAGTGTTGATGCTGACGACGCCAATGCCTTTACGTTGTTTATGTATCAATAGTTCGTGGTCTATTTTGATAATTTTTATTCTGAATTACCAATCTAAATCGTCTATGTACTTTTATATAGTAAGCCGCAATTTCGATAACATTTCGGGTCATCTTCGGTCCAAGCAAATATAAATTGTTATGATAAAATTTAATGACATTAACAAAGATTTCAAATACTAATTTTATATGTAGGCCTACTTCGTTATGCTTAAAGCGTAGCAAATTCCTTCATTAAATTCTGTATTTTTGTGTGTATGTCTGTTGGTAATGCATTAATGTCCTTATTTCTCAGTGTTTCACGGAATGGACTAGAGCACCTTTGATAATGAAAATGTTAACCGGAATAAAGTGTTTAATGGTGAGGTTGATGTAGTACTTTAAATATGTTTAACCATTGTGGAAAGTAACTTTCAATTATAGGCCTACCTTTTTTTTCAGGGAGAGGAGGGAAAATGCTTTTACGCACACAGGTAGCCAGCCTGTAGTGTGAGACTCCTGAAAATTGTCAGACTACTCACTAAAAAACCCCCTCTACTCTGTTGGACACAGACCTGGAATTGTTTGTCACATTACTTCAAGTCAGGCCAACATGTGACCTAAGCCCTCAGGGCTCGCACCGTTTCTGGCATTTCGATTCTTAATGACCTACAACCGCATCCCGGTCAAGGTTGATCTTCTTGGCGCGGAGAATACCCTGGATATAATGTGACACACAGGTCCAATTGTCCTCACCCTCCGTCATAATCGGTATGACCGTGTCCACCGACAGCAGTAATATTAATTGTTGAGCCTCCAGGCGGGGCCTTTCCCAGCGCTGGCAGTGGAAAAATGTATGTTCCACGTCATCGAGAATGCCTGGGCAGTATATGCAGTCGGGTGACACGGCTTTGCCCATCCTGAACAGGTACGACCGGAAAAAGCCGTGTCCCGTCAGAAATTGGGTGAGGTAGAAGTCCACCTCTCCGTACCGCCAATCAACCCAAGGTTGGACTTGCTGTATCAGTCAAAAGTTTGACGGGGATGACTCCAGCAATCACCAGGACGGCGAGCTCGGACACTGTTCGGTAGGCAGATGCTACCCTCAGTGCTGCCTGACGCTGCACTCGGGCGAGCCGCATCCTGTATGCCTCCTTATTTAGTGCGTCTGCCCACACCTCCGCACCGTACAAGAGTACGGACTGGACCGAAGACATTAACAGCCTTCTACGACTGGACCGAGGCCCTCCGACATTGGCCATCAACCGGCTAAGAGAAGAAACCACCCTAGCGGCCTTGTCCGCTGTACGGAAGATCTGATCCCGCCAGCTAAGCTTGCTGTCTACCATGACCCCAAGATACTTGGCAGAACGAACAGTTTGAACCTCGACGGCTTCCACCCTCAACGGCACGATGGTGTCAATCCGTTTTTTTGTCAAAATCACGATCTCGGTTTTGCTCAGAGCAAGCGAGAGACTGTGGTCTGCCATCCATGCGTTTATGGTACGCATAACTCGGTTTAGCTTTAGCTGAGCCAGCTCAACGCTACGTGCAGCTATCAAAGCTGCAACGTCGTCTGCGTACCCAACCAAGACTATTTCCTCAGGCATTTCAGACCTCAGAAGGCTGTCATAAGCGACGTTCCAGAGGTCTGGGCCGAGTATGGAACCTTGGGCAGCACCAGAAGTGACACTCATCGTCCGCGGGCCCTCCGCAGTGTCATACGTTAGGAGGCGAAACCTATAGAAACCTTATAGGCCTACCTTAGGGCTATGCCTCATGGATCTATAAAGCATTTTTTTAGTTTAATCATTGGATTTAACATATGGACCAACACGATCTGGGTGACATTTAATTGTGAAGCATTTATTTTGGCTTGAACTGTCAGATACTGTATTTGCGAAGGTTTATATAAAATAGTTTTGCCAGCATATCTGCAAATATGCAAACCAACTGCTTTTCTTAATATAAGAAGGTTTCAACTGACTACTTTAAGATCCCCGTGCGGGCACACAGCTAGTATTAACTATGAACAAATTAAAGAAATAGATTATGTTTTAAAGCAACTTTTTTCATAACCCAAGTAGCAGAAAAACGAGAAATTTTTTTTTTTATATCAATTTTAAACTTATATTAAAACTGTTATTAATATGAGTATAGTTGACAACCGGCAAAATTTAAAATAGTTCAAAAATTGTTTTACAACTATATTGCAACAATTTTACAACAATTTTAAAATTGACTTTGCAACAAGTTAAAAATTGTTTTCACATAGGACCAACCAACCCATGGGCATATCCTACATAAACACAAAATAATAAAGATTTTGTATGAAATGCATATATATCAGTTGAGCATTTTGATTAAATAGTTCAAAAAAACAAATTTTGAGAAAAAACTAGAATCAAAATTATCTTCCCCCACCGGGTCTTGACCCGGGTCCTCAAGACTGTGAACCCCTTACATTACCTCTGAGCTATCTGTGGTTGTTGATATTTCATGTTTAATGCTAGCAGTGCTGAGTGTGGGAACTGTCTGTGGCATTCATGTATCTGCAATTCTAAAATGGTACAGGGAAGGAGGGCAAACAGGTCCACGACGTAGGGAGTGGTGAAGTAAGTAGTGAAGGTGAGCAGTGTGGAGATTGGGAGTGGATTAATGTATCTGCAATACTTTTCAGAGTAAACGAATAATTTTCCCCGAGCAAAGCTCGGTCCCCAGGTACTATTTTTGATACTATGATTGTTTAGGCCTCAAGTTGTTGAATTGATTTTCTGGGAGTTGAGGTGGATATCGGCATTTGAATGTAGATGAATTAATTAACATTGCTAATGTTATTATAATTATTGTTATATGATTAATTCATCTCCCCCCTTAAATTGTTCAACTACTAAAAATTTGCTCAAATAACTGAAATAAAAACAACAAAAATATTTGCATTATTATTATTATCATATGTTAAACAGGTGTTCCATTACTGTATCTAGTATCACAACTATCACAATTAACGTCATCGGTAACTTATCACAAAAATCGGTAACTTATGCATTATGAATTTACCTATTCAAGTAGCCTAATTCAATATTCATAATGTAATAACTACTACGAAATTATAAAGAATTGTATTATATAAAAAAAATTCTTTATAAGAAGAATTATTTAATTGCTATGCTTTACCTGTACAATTAACATAAATTTTTATTAATTTTTTTGTCTCACCCTATGGTATTCTTGGCTTCTTTTGTAGGCCTAGACATCAAATTGAAAGAGTATATGGGCCCCGTTATAGGTAGCACCATGAGACCTACGGTAATAGCTTATTCCCTAAGGAATTTGCTAAAAATTAGCATAATTTTAACTCACCTCTGCATCATTACTTTTCTCAACCAACTCTTGAACATAGTTTTCACCAAAGTGTCTCTGACCACAATCATATGCAGCAAATATTAGCTCCTTTGGTTTAGTTTTACTCACTGCCACTAATCTGGGTTTTATATCCGGTAGACCCTGAAAATTAACATTACTAGAAAGAGTAGAAAGCATATGTACACTTTATTGAAAAACAGTTTGGTCGTGAGTCACTTAGTGTGGCCGCCTCCATTTAATTTAATGATACGCACATTCATTCATTGTCGCCGCGACAAAGTCGCCAAGTGTGGCCCTAGCCTAAGTCATTTTTGGCCAAGAATGGGATCCCTATGTTTGAGCATTAACCCTACTCTACTAGACTTTTTTATATTCCTCAGAGTTAAAAGGAAGCATTCAAAGGAACCAGTTTAAGATAGTGAAGTGGAACTTGCATAAAGGAAAAAGCGACGGAGACCATGAATGTTAATACTTTACTTAGGCCCTAACTTTATTTTTCGATGAAATGGCGACCACACAAAGTAGGTATTTTAAGCCAAGTATGAATGGAGATGAGTGTAGGATGAGTGGCGCGATCTTGTAGTCTTGTTAGTAACTAAGGCCGACATATTCCTTAGGCACAGCTGTTAATTAATAGCCCATAGAGCTAATGGCAACTAAGGGACCTACAGTTTATAGTAGAATCCGAACCTCATTTTTGCCTTGGTATATACGAATTGGTCTAATTATCAGGATAGTACTGCAGATAGTCGTAGTTAAGAGTCCTTGGAGCCTAGACGTTCTAACTCGTTAAACAATTCAAAAACGACAAAGACAATTTCTAATCTCTCAGTATCCTAGATATTTAAATCACTCTTGTGCTTGAAAAAATATATTGAGATGGTAAATAGCTCTTCAGCGGCTGTTTGAAATTAACGAAATTAACATTGCTGTTATGGCGGGCAAATGAAAATGGCCGCTAGCTTCCATGGACCCCCTTGGAGAACAATTATACATTACATTGTAGAATTGACAGGCAAATGAGTAATCCAAATGTATTATTGCTTACTGGCTTAATGATAAATGAAGATCAGCTGTATTGAAGTAAATAAAAATCAGCAGTAAATGGCTTCTAATGCTATTCTTGTGGAGGACATTTTACGTTATATCTCGTTTTCTGGTAACTTTATGGGAATTCTACTATTTTTCCTGAGTCCCTGGGGTCAAGACCTTTAATTTAAGACCCCTCCCACTTTTCTGTGACTTACCAGACATCCACAATTTTCCGGTAAAAATTTTGTCTTACAGAATTATATATAAGGATAATTTGTTATTTATTATGGGTGTAGCATAGAGCACAAGGGCCTAGATTTTTTAGGATTTTTTGAGAGGATAGCAGGCTTACCTGAATGGGAAAGAGTCCAAACTGGCACAGGAAACACAAAACATAACTTTGCACTATATACACAAAACATTAGAATATTTCACTGTCACTGACAGCATTTTCAACTAAGGAAGAGAGAGTTTTTTTTTTTTTTTTTTTTTTTTTCCTGGCCACCAAAAAACTCTCTCTTCCTTAGTTGAAAATGCTGTCAGTGACAGTGAAATATTCTAATGTTTTGTGTATATAGTGTAAAGTTATGTTTTGTGTTTCCTGTGCCAGTTTGGACTCTTTCCCATTCAGGTAAGCCTGCTATCCTCTCAAAAAATCCTTGTTATTTATTATGTTTATTATCTATACTATTATATAAAAATCTAATGGTGTCTGTCTGTATGTGTATTACTAATAGGTGCAAAAACTACTGAACCAACTGGGCTTAAATTATACAAAAACAGGGTGTCCACAGAAAATTTTTCATTAATTTCCATGACTTTCCATGACTATCCATGACCATTAGCCATTGATTTCCATGACTCATGAACTTTAGTCGAAAATTATAATATAACATACACACACGAATAATACTGCCCAGACAAGCTATTTCGCAAAAAATACTGAATTATGTATTAAGAGATAACAATGGAGTACAATAGGTAGAACAATGAAGTACGGTAATACAGACTCAAAACTAATAAACTAATACAACTGTTATAAATTGAATTGTCAAACATTTATGAAAACTCCTGAAAAATGCTAAAATAGCCGGGGTTAAGGCCGTCTAGAGCCTTCAAATCCATCCAACATTGGGGATTTCCATGACTTTCCATGACTTTTTGCCTATTTCCATGACTTTTAATGACCACAATTTTTTTCCATGACTTTCCATGACTATCCCTGACTTTCCAGAATGTGGACACTCTGAAAAATATAGCTACCATACCAAGTACCATTATAGGACTATTCACATTTCGATACTGACCGTAGGCTTTGCCCCTTTGGCTCTAAAAATTCTGAGGTGAACATATTAGGCCCCTATTAGACGAGGTAGCCTGGCGACGTCGCCAGTGACAGTAGCTGGCGACGCACTGGCCACCAAACCTAGTAGCCAGTTGAGTAGCTAGAATTTTACCGCCGTTATTCATTTTGTTGTGAGTGCTTGTCTTGTACTTGTACTTGTTATGAGCTGTATGTTTACAGTGAATAATGAGTGATTATAAGTATCTTCTTATAAGTCTTCAGTGTTCAACTTTGTGTCGGCCAACTTCTGACACTTTTTCATGAGCTCTTCTTGACTAATTTAAATGTAATATTGCTTACTTGCTTAATGATAAATCACGATCAGCTGTATTGAAGTAAACAAAAATCAGCAGTTTCCAAACGCCTTCTAATGCTATTCTTATAGAGAAAATTTTACGTTATATCTAATTTTGCATTAAGATTTTGGGAATTTCACTAATTTTCCCGCCGTCACGGGATCGAGACCTTTAATTTGAGCCCTCTCCCGTCGTTCTACGACTTTCCATTCGCCCACAATTTTGACGCAAAGAATCGGCTTACGTAATTAATATATAGATGTTTGAACCAGCTGTGTGGAATCAATTGTGAAATCAAAATTCATTTGACAGTTAGTTCTGCTTGTTTACATTTTTAAACTTTGTAGGTTTGTTCTTTGTCACCATGGATACCATCAATCAATATTTACTTTTAAATCTCTCACCTCAGACTTTTAAAAGCCTTTTAAAAGTCCGAAGAGGCGCCCCTTCTCTCTTAAAAAATACAAAAAAATATTGTTACTTGTTAGAAGTTATCAAATGTTCTTCGTAACGTTTTGTTTACATTTTCCAAACTAGAGAACTGTGTTTATAAAGGCATACAACCTACTGTAGTCTATTTGTAAGTTCAGTTACGTTGTTGTAGTGTATAGTAATAGTATGTTTTATCCATGGTAACAACATCGTCTGCGTAGTGACTTGTGTTGTGGTTAGCATACAACAGCAAAATTATGCTGTATCATATCAGCTGATTACTCAGCATAAAGACGGCGCAAAAAGACAGGAAAAGAAGAAATAGATACTGTACTTGAATCTTTCCGGTAGGGATGTGCCGATTCTCGATGCCACCGATTCTGGAACATTGGTATGTGTATCGAGAATAATATTGATCGTCAAGAGTCAATGCCGCTACCGATACCTAGAAGTGGATGGGAATAATTTGAATGCGAAAATCAATTTACGAAATTCAGCCATAGAATTTCAAAATTTGTTAACACTATCGCATCTAAAAAGCAGTAACATAAATGTCAGCTACGTAGCCTTTATGCTTGCATTAATGCACGAGAAACACGGCTATCACATAAATCAAACTGTTAAAATTTTTAACTCAATTTCAGTGAGTACGGCTAGTATTGTTTAATGGACAATTCAATGTCACTTAAGCAGCTACTGCATCGTCTTCCCTACAAAAATATTGTGATAAAGGGCATTAATAGTATGCTCTATTGGAAAGAAAATTCTATTTTAAATTCATGTTTTTAAGAACATAATAGCTTTGACTATTAATACAACTACAGTAGACATTCCATCCCCATATTAATTTTGTAGCCAGATTTTTTAAAGTTTATTATTTTGGTTAGTAAAATAAATCTCAGTTACTAAGTCTAACTAAAGATGTAGCCTATTTTGTCAGATCAGCAAAATAATTTAATCGTGTTCTAAGAAGGCCTACTACATGGCAAAATATAAGCAGTTGGAATTTAAACAACTACATATAACTTGGTTATTACACTGGTAAATACAACCATAGACTAATCAACAAAAGGGGGCTTCTTGACTTTCTTGTAAATTTTGAAGGTAATCTTTTTTCATGTCTAGTTCATGTTGGGGACACTGATTACTAGTGTCAACAAAATTTTGTTTCTATTATTTTACGGTTAATTTTGTGATTTTTGCTTTACTTTTCGGTTATATAACTAGGGGACGAGTTATTGTTTATGATTACATCGTTTAATTTGGTTAATTGAGTTTTTAAATGGCTGAAGTAACAAGAAACAAATTGTTACAAAACACAACCTCTAAAGTACACTGGACAGAACTAACAGCAAAATTAATTGTCCTCAGCTGATCCATAAGGATGAGAAATCTAGAGGTCCGTGAAGTTGGCGTACCCATATTAGCGTATCCACTTTTGATCATACCAATCGTTAGTTCATCGTTAAATGAGTTCGCCAAAACTTTTTTTAAGAACTTAACAGGAAATCAGTTCTCGATAGTTCCCAAATTTTTTCGTTAGTTCTCAAAAAATAAAAAAGTTATAGCCGATAATAAGTGGGTACGCTAACTTCACACTTCCGGGTTCTAGCGCGCGCCGTTTTCTGATGAGAAACGTTTACATCTATATATCAATCGTTAGTTCTTCGTTAGTCCTCGATAGTTCTCAATTTTTTTTGTTAGTTCTCAAACAATAAAAAAATTATGAGGCATACAAAGTGGGCTAACTTCACAATTGTACAATTTCCAGCGGGCACAGTTTTCTGACTATAAATGCCTATATCTATATACCAATCGTTAGTTCTTCGTTAGTTCTCGATAGTTCCCCAATATTTACGTTAGTTCTCAACAAATGAAAAAGTTACGAGGCATACAAAGTGGGTACGCTAACTTCACAACTATACAATTTCCAGCGGGCACCGTTTTCTGACTATAAATGCTTATATCTATACCCCAATAGTTAGTTCTTTGTTAGTTCTCAATAGTTCTCATATATTTACGTTAGTTCTCAAAAAATAAAAAAGTTACAAAGCATAAAAAGTGGGAACGCCAACTTCACAATTATAGAATTTCCAGCGGGCACAGTTTTCTAAATAAAAATGCTTATATCTATATACCAATCGTTAGTTCTCGATAGTTCTCCAATATTTACGTTAGTTCTAAAAAAAAAAATAAAAAAGTTAAGAGGCATACAAAGTGAGTACGCTGACTTCAAAATTATAAAATTTCCAGCGGGCACAGCCTGTCTAGAGTGACAGGCTACAGCAGAGCACCAACTAAGAACACTTCCTACATCCGGAACACCAAGAGGCCCAACCTCGAAGCAGTGAAAAACGACCTGAAGAATGGTGTTATAAACCTGGACCGCGACTGCACTGACATTGATTCTGCTTTCTCCAGCTGCTGCAACCAACTTAGTGATTATATCAGATTCCACTCTCCTTGGAAAAGAATAGGACTTTCTGCTTTCCCTCGCTGGTTCTCCAAAGAGCTAAAGGATTTAGTTGTACTTAAAAAGTCGCTACACAGGCAATACAAGGAATCACATGACCATATTGTGTATGAACGTTTCTGCAGAGTACGGGCCCACTGTAAAGCGATGGCCAGGGATTGTCGTTCCAGATACATCGGTTATGTTAACTCTACCATCAGCTCTAATGTTAAAGTGTTTTGGAGTTTCTTGAAGCAACTTGATAGAACATCGGTGGATCCCTCTGTGATGGGAGATGGTACTACAACTACGTTCCGCCCAAATGAGATGTGTGAGCTTTTGCAAGTTACTTTTCCTCGGTCTACTCTCATTCAACTCACATCGCCTACACACCGCTAGCTGACAAAACGTCCTTCGTTCTGGCTAGTTGTTCAGTGTCAGCTATAGAAATAGACAACAAGCTCATGAGGCTTGACCCTTCAAAATCCTGTGGTCCTGATGAGGTGACTCCGGGAGTTCTAAAATACTGCCACTCAGAGCTAGTTTCCTACTTGCACTTTCTCTTCAATCTCAGTCTGGAACATGGTATCTTTCCAGCAGTATTGAAACGGGGATATGTTATACCCATATTTAAGAGTGGTGATAGGCAAATGGTCACGAACTACCGACCAATCGTGATCTTGTCAGATCTAAGCAAGGTCTTTGAGAGCTTGATACTGGACATCTTACAACCTCTATTCAAGAATGTCTTAATAGAAGAACAACACGGCTTCTCCCCAGGTAAATCAACCGTCACAAACCTTCTTTCCTTCCAGAGTCAAGTAATGTGTGCCTTCAACCACCGGTGTCAAGTGGATGCAATTTACATTGACTTCAGCAAGGCATTTGACAAGATCAACCACCACCTCCTCCTGGCAAAGCTTGAAAGCTATGGGATAATTGGTACCATGCTGAACTGGTTCGAGAGCTACTTGGCTGACCGCATGTTAATCACTCAGTTTTCTTCCCATCGATCCTCAGGATTCATCGCAAGCTCTGGTGTTCCCCAGGGATCACATCTGGGACCACTTCTGTTTTCAGTATTTATCAATGATATTAAAGACGTCATTGATATTCCTTTCCTCTTTTTCGCTGACGACATCAAATTGTTCAAGGAGGTGAAATCACGTCATGACTGTTTACTGCTACAGGTAGCTTTAGAGAGTGTTCATCAATGGTGCTCAACGAACGGGATGTACATCAATCAAGCTAAAACCAAAGTGATAACTTATAGCCGGATCAACGTCATTGAATACGACTATGCCTTGGTTGGGAACCGGCTGGAGAGATGCAGTCGCATGAAGGATCTTGGGGTCACGATTGATTCCTCCTTTGAGTTTGGACACCACATTGGTGACATATGTGCCAGGGCCTGCCGCACCCTTGGCCTGGTTATTCGGACGGTAAATCACGGGCTGGATTCCGTAGCAGCTACCATCTTATACAAGTCCCTTGTCCGTCAGCTACTTGAGTATGCTTCGGTTGTATGGTCTCCTTTACAACTCGGCCTCACAGATCAGCTAGAGTCAGTCCAAAGACAATTCATCAGGTTCCTGGGACGCCGAGAGGGGTTCAACTACTTAGAAGTCCCCATTGATGTCATCTCAGAATCCTACGGGCTGCAGCCATTATCATGTAGAAGACGAGTAGCAGATGTGTCCTTCCTCTACAAGCTCCTCAACAGCAAGGTAGTTTGTCCTTACCTCCTGGAGAAGATGAATTTCAGAGTGCCCACCATCAGGACTAGGGAGCAGCGTTTATTTGAGCTGGAGCATGCAGGAAGAAGTTACCTCCAGAACAGCCCTATTCCAAGGCTCATGCATTCCGGCAACTACGTCTCGGCTTCAGTGGACCTTTTTCATGACAGCCTAGCAGCCATCAGGCGTTCTGCGGCCGCATCCTGGTCCCCTGCCAATGAAACCTAGTGTGTCGGACCGTTGTTATTCGTCATTTGCTATCTTTTTCGTTTTCTGTAAATTTATTTATGTTTGAGTTATGTTATCGTTTGTTTAATACTGTTTTGTTGGATCAAATATTTACTATTGTTATTGCTTTTTCATATTCTATTTCGACTTCATTGTTATATTATAGCTTTCCTAGCCAAAGATTTATCTTGCTTTTGCTGATCGATTGTTTAACTGTATTGTCAGTCCGAATTCTTACCTTTTGTTATTGCTTTTTCACAATTATTTTGTACTTCATTGTTAAATTATTGCTTTCCTAGTCAAGATTATATTTCCTGTTACCAATGTTGCTCTGCTCCTGCCATAGATTTAAGTTAGTTGTTAAGTTTTCTGTTAAAATGCATGTTGTTACCACATAGGCTTCTTGAATCCACATTGTAAATTGGTGATATTGCCGTTGGAATAAATAAATAAGACAGTAATAATAATAATAATTTAAGACTATTAAGCTTCCTCAACCAACAATGAGTGTGAGAACTGCACGTGTAGCAAACGAATATAATTTTGCTATTACCTTGTAAAATTTAGCTACAAATAATGTGAATCTAAAACATTTAATGAAGAATTAGTTCCAATAGAAATAAGAGCTGTTTTTATCAACTCACATGCATAACAATTTTTGTAAAATAAAAAATTTCATTTTACTTAATTAGTGTGTTCAATTGTACCCCACTTCTTGTTCAAAAGTACCCCACCAGTGGGGTACTTTTAGTAGGGTCTATGGTACAAAAACACCAGTGGGGTTCTTTTGAACGATTTGCATACCTTTGTGAAAACAGATGCACATTAACATGTTAACTTGGAGGGTTTAAAAAATAACTAAATTAAAGCTAACATTATTTTACAACTAAATGTAGGCTAATAATGTTTTTATTAAAAACACATAAATTCACCTATTAAAAAATTAAAGTTTAAAAAGTGTTCAATGTGCCCCACTCTCCCCCTAAATATATATAGGCCAATACCGGTATATGAATTTGACAAATTGTGTTTTTGGCCTCTGGGGACCTCAGAACGAAAAAGTAAATCGGTCCCGGGTCAAGGTCTTACCATGAGACCTGCGGTACGGTAATAACTTATTCCCTATATGGGAAATTTGCTAAAAAAATCAAATGAAGGTTTATGATAATCCAATTGATATTTTCAATCGATAGTAGGTAACTTACCATAAGTTTTAACCCAGTTAGGAAACTGTAACTTAACTTAAGTTTAACCTTCACCTTTTTACAAAAGTTTTGGGAGTAATTAGGCTAATTAGGCCTAACTTAACTTATATCCTCCTCCGGACCTCATCCATAAAAGAATTTTCTTTTCTCCAAAAAAAATCCTAAATTTCAAGCTGATCCAAAATCGATTGTTGTTTTTTTGCAGAAACGACCCGTTTACCCAGGAAATCAGAAAAACCCGTAAAATTACATTGTGGGTAAGCTTAGGCCTACTTACTCAACTTGTTCGGGATTTCATCCTGAACAAGTAAATGTAATTTTTATTAGGGTAAGATCAGAATGCTACTAAGTTCAATAGGCCTATCGCCAGAAAAGCGTGCCGTTAGCACCAGTACTTGTTTTATATTTACAGGCAACATTTGCTGAGGGGTGACTCCTTCGTTCTTGTGGAATGTAGGCATTGTTTTGTTAGGTTAGGTTTTGTTACCGATTAATTTAGGCTAGGGCCTACTTACACGATGGAATTAACATAACTTAAGTTATAAGCTTTGTTCCAAGTTTTGTGTAAATAAGCGGGACTGCAGCTGTAAATATCCTAGTGGTTATTTAAGTTAACCAGTTGTATTGAATTTGTGGACCAGGGTCAACAAAATAGGGAGTCCCAAATGAGGGTACAGTTTCTTAACTGGGCTATGCTAATATCGATTGAAATCGAATCGATAGTTTCAATCGATAATAGCATAGCCCAGTTAAGAAACTGTACCCCCAAATGATCACAGAGCAAAGATCTCATGACCAAACTGACTAAACTTACCTGTATTTTATTCTGGTATGCAGATTCTACTTTGCTTAGTATGCATTTTAATGCCTGGCGAACATCACTGTCACACATTTTCAAAAGTGACATTTAGTTAGTTTTAAAAACAGTGAACAGATCAAATGATAGCCTTTTAGGTTAGAGTTAGGCTATAATAGACCAATTTCTTAAAACTGAAATGCAATTAGTACAATACAATACAATATCCAAAACCAAATGTTTCATCTAAATCTTTAAAAAATTATAAATTCAGTTAACTATTATGCACGAGAAAAAAATTAAAAGTAACAGGCCTTACACCGTCCGTAACTAACTGCTTATCATTTTTACAATAATCTGTTAATAATAAGGTTAAGTTAAGATAAGATAATTGCTGTTTGTTATCTTATCTTCTGCTTGTTTTGTTCTGTTGTTGTTGTTTGTTGAGTCAACATCACTTGTTTTTTTTCCTTGCCAATAAGGTGGTCTGGGTATTTTTATTCCATGAGACTTCAATGTTCTCTGTGGTTGTCCTTTAGTAAACACAATCTTATTTTCTAGATAAGTCAATATAGGCGAATAAATTGTTTGTTAGTAAAAAACATAGATGTGGTATATCGTTGTGCATGTTGTTTTTGTTAATTAAAAGTGGGATTCGGGATTCTAAAGATTTGACGGATTTCATGAAATGGAAGATTGAGGTGACTATTAATAATAATAATAATAAAACGTCTTTTATTTAAAGCGGTTTTCAGTAACAATACTGTTTTTCAAAACTACTCAAGTCAATACATACAAAAGAAATATTACAATAACAATAAATGACTTATTAACTAACACCTTAACTTATATTTACAAAAGACATTTTTTGGAGTTCGGTCGAAAAGCTTTATAACTAAGTTTTTTTACATTCTCTGGCAGTTGGTTGTATTTCTGAGGAGCAAAAAAAGAAAATCCTTTTTACCATATTCTAACTTCTAACTGGACGCGAGGCAAGTGCAGCAGGCCATCCTGTCTTGTACTCCTCTCTCTCACATCTCTCCTAATTTTTAACTTATCTTTCAGATAAGTCGGTCTGCTAGTGTTGGTGACCCTATGAACAATAGCCACAGTCTCTAACAAACATTCCGTCTGCACAGGCAACATCCCACTTTGCTTTCTGAAGGAAGATATGTGGTCAAATTTTCTCAAATCATATACAAATCTTAATGCATCGTTTTGTAAACGATTTATCAAATTAGTTTGTTCAATTGACAGACTGAAACCAAAGGCAGGCAAAGCATTATATAGCATATTCTCTGCTTAGGGCCTATCAAGCAATGTCCTAACCCGAAACAAGGTTGGCAACGGATTAAAGCACCCAAAGGATTGAAAACATGTACTTGTTGAGCTGTATTTAGTGTTCTATGTTCTATGATATGGGTTTGCAAGTTATTATTTATTCCTTTCTTTATAGTACAGGTAAAACTCACCTAAGAAAACATAAACATATTAGTCCGTTCATGGAACTTGCAGGAAACGTAGTAATTACCATTGTGATTGTGGGGGTGGAAGTACCATTTTATGGGGTTTTAAGTTTATGGGGGTAGTGATTTTGGGAAAATTTTTATTTATGGGATCCAAGCAAGTGGGCGTGTCGTTTTCTATGTTTATTAGGATGCAGAATCGAAAAAGAACATAATAAAAGCAATAAAACAGACAGTTTATTAGAAAAAAAACTAATTTATTAATGAAAAACTAAATATGACAAATTAATTAAGGTAAAATAATCCAGTTAATTAATATCAATTACCTATTACAAAATTGATCATGAGTCTGTGTTGAGTGAAAATTTAAAAACGTACGTTTTCAGGAAAAGCACTTCATTGACATTTGAAGTTTCATAAAATGTCCAAGGTAACGCAATATCTTTGGGGATTTTTTATTAATAGAGCATCTTTGATGGAAAAACACAAATTTTTGTCACGACCATCACGGACATAAAACTGAATATTAAAAATAGTTAATATTATTTTTATAACTATGTTTTGCTATAAATTAATTTACTTTTATGGCCATTATACAATAAACAGCTCACTAAGCTTTTGGTATATTTGGTCTTTCTAGAAAAAAATATAAAAACTAAAAAAAATTTAAAAAAAGCCAATAAAATCTTTTAAGTTTGTATAACTCCGAAAAAATTTACCTGAGACCCGAAAATGTTTTTATGTTCGTTAATGTCGTTATGTTTTTATAGAGGTGTGCTTCTTTTGTGTATAAAACATTAAAATATGATGATATTTTAATTTTTGAAATTTTTATGATAGAAATCATAAACGTGATGGTCAGGGACAAGCGGTACGGTCGTGAATTGTCTGGAATGATCTAAATATTTCTAAACAATCCTTCAATTATACTGTTAGTTATAATAAAACTATGTGTTTCAATTGAACTAAACTGTTCAATTTACAATGATATTTAAGTTATTGTCACGACCAAACCCAGTATAATCCATAAGGCTGGATTGGTCGTGAAAAAACCCGCGATGGTCGTGAAACTTTGGTCGTGACATTACGTGCTATTTGGCTCTGTTCTAGCGGTAGCCCTGCACCTCATGTTCGAGGATACAAAGTGGACTTCTAGGTTAATCTAGCAATTGAAATATCTCATAAACAAACATTAACACCGTGTCTACTTCATCGAATGACTGCGTACAGTCATGGACACACCCAAATTACAAAAAACACAAACTTGCCTTTATTGATCTTGTAATTCCTCCTTTCAACTCGAAACAACCGGCACTACAAACTTGACGTACACCCCGAACTAGTCTCTAAAACGAACTGACGCAATCGACGCCAGGCTTGCCACTGTCGTGCTCCAAAGTTGAAAATCTTTCCCAAACAGTCGTGACGCCAAATCGAGGGACAGACTTATTTTGTCATGGTAGTCAGTTTGCAATGACAATAAAATTATAACATGCTCCTTTTTTGTAAGTTTAATAACTATTGATGACATAAAAATATGGCATTATATATTTCGGCATGAATAATTAGTCTAAAAACAGTGTGAAAGATGGAAAATGTACACTAGGGACAAGTCATGGTCGTGAATTTTGAGACTTTAAAAATATGAAAAAAATATCTAGAACCTATTTAAAACCAAATAAATGTGTGTAACATTTGTCCCCGTCCCAAAAAATATTAAAACACATAATAATAAACTACAAATCCAGAATCTACGAAGTAAAAGGCCAGGGACATGAAAACGTACGTTTTTAAATTTTCACTCTGTCACATGTTAAAGTTGTGAGGAAAATTAACCAAGAAACTGGTAGTTACGCCTCTTTAACCACCACGTGTCATATTGTTCATCAGTTACTGATGCATCATCACCTTCCATGCTTCCATGGAATCTTTAGGGTCTCTAACTCGTTCTTCTCCATCATCGTCTTGACTTGACACTGACAGCTTATAGTAGTGGGGATGGGTAGCAGAAAAATATTTCAGTTCGGGCGGTGATCCTGCAACTTAGGGTGAAGATAATATATAAGACCAAGAATGTAAAACCACCCAGACCCCAAAATTTTTAAGGACCTAGGTCGCCCGTAATGACGTCATCAATATGGCACTCGTAAGAGGATGGTGGGTCGCTATGAATTGGTTATTATACCAAAATGCCTGAACCGATTTTAATGAAATTTGGCATACAAGTGCTTGAATACGATATCCTAATCCCAGTTTGTCAATGGTCGAGTTTGATTAGGTCATTTAAAAATGGCGGCCGTTAAGAATTAAAATAATTAAAAATTGTTTAATGTTTTGTTTTTTTAACTCTCTCCAGAAATCTGCAGCAATCTTTCATTTTCCTTGCAATCACAGGTTGTGATGCCGTCTCTGCATTTCATGGAATAGGCAAAATACCCCCACCGCAGCAAACCTGCAGATTAAGTGAGTTTCCATTTGCCTGATTTGATTTTCAATTAAATCTATTTCAATAACATTAAGTTTAATTAGTACCTAGGTTTGCTGCTACAGAGAGGATAATAAAGTGTGTTTTTTATTAAAATTGCTTAGGTCAAAATAAATTAATTTGCCAAGTTTTATCAAAATATATCTATAAACGAGCAAACTACAACAGTTTACTTATTTTCCATAAGAATAAAATGGGAATGTGAAATTTACAATTTTTGAATTTTCTCGGTAGGTAACTAATAACCATACAAAGACACTTCAATAAACAAAATTATTTGTTTTTTAAGGTATTCAAAAACATCATGGTATCCAAAATGGTTTAGAGAGAAATTGGAAAATTTGATGTGTAGAGTGTTAAACATGACAAAACCCAATTTTGACCCCATAAATCCCCCCAAAAAACCCCGTTCCCATGGTCTGATCATGCTGGATTGCGAACTCGTTAGAATCAATCCAAAGATTTGTTGTACTTTTCTATATTACATTACATCAAACTTTAACAGCGTAAATGACTGTAGACGTATACTTTTTAAAGGACGTTAGAACGATAACTCAAGCAAAAATGACCCAATGTTGACGAAACTTGGTAAAAACGTGTAAACCTACGTTTACTCAAACGAGTTCGCGAACCAGCATGATCGGACCATGAGAACTGGGTTTTCTGGGGGATTTGGGGTAAAAATTGGGTTTTCTCATGTTTGCCCCTCTAAACGTAAAATTTTTGAATTTCTCTCTAAACTATTTTGAATACCATGATTGGTTATTTTGCTAGTTTATGGTTATATTTTGATAAAACTTGGCGAATTTATTTAACCTATTCATATTATAATAAAAAAAAAAAACACTTTATTACCCTCCCTGTAGCAGCAAACCTAGTTAACACTAAACTTAATGTTATTTTGAAATTGATTTAATTGAAAATCAAATCAGGCAAATGGAACAACACTCACAACTTTAACATGTGACACAGACTCATGATAAATTTTGTAATAGGTACGGTAATTGATATTAATTAGCTGGATTATTTTACCTTAATTAATTTGTCATATTTAGTTTTTCATTAATAAATTAGTCTTTTTCTAATAAACAGTCGGTTGTATTGCTTTTATTATGTTCTTTTTCGATTATGCATCCTAAGAAACATAGAAAACGACACCCCACTTGCTTGGATCCCATAAATAAAAATTTTCTCAAAATCACTACCCCCATAAACTTAAAACCCCATAAAATGGTACTTCCACCCCCACTATCACTAGGGACTCTTCAGATTCCAAAACCTAATGGTAATTACTACGTTTCCTGCAAGTTACATGAACGGACCAATTTTTATGATTTCTACTGGTTTTTTAGTATAATTTTACCTGTACTATTATTGATTTTAAGTAGGTATATTTGTTTATTTCAGTGTGGATTTTTACTTTCTCCCCCTATAGTATATGGAGAAAAACTAGTATTGTTTTCGTCAAAACTTTCGAATCTTAGTTTTGTGTGGATATATCTGTTTTGGGTCCCCTGGACCCAAAAAAGTGGTTTCGATGTCTGTGTGTGTGTGTGTGTGTGTGTGTGTGTGTGTGTGTGTGTGTGTGTGTGTGTGTGTGTGTGTGTGTGTGTATGTGTGTGCTTTCGTGCTGCATAAGCTGTGGGGACATGAGTGTGAATGTGACCAGACTGTGTGGACCTGGTCGCTTATGTGGACATCACACACGTCCACACAATTTTCACAGGAAATACATTAACTGTGTGGACTTAGTTATGTCTGACTATAGTGGCGCTCCTACAGACTTTTTGGTGAACAAGGAAAGCTGCTGGGGGCTTCTTTTGATTCTTTTACCGATCAGCGTGGTTCCACCACCAAAATAACCAGGAGGGTTTCTATTTGGTACCATATATAGCATTATGTTTAAGAAAAATATTTGTTTGGTGAAAAATGCTGAAAACCTCAAATATTCAACATTTATTTTGTTTATATTTTTGCAGAGAAGGCAATTAATAATAATAACATTCCTACATAGCTGTTAGTTAAAACCATTTAAATGAAGCTACAGACAGTTTCTTCATGAAACAGTTGCTTCATATTGATAAATAAACTATTTCTTGCCATGGAGCCTAAAAGTTACATTGAAAAAATGCATTTTGTTTTGGTTCCTATAAAAAGGTTTTTAAACGTTTGACCTGATTTGTGTATGATTCTGTTTTGAGTATTGAATGTTCTGACTAATAAAAACATAGTGAATAGCTGTATGATATTTACAATTTAAGGTGTATTGTGAAAACCAAAGCAATCGTAAAAGAGCCAAGAGGTCCAAATATAAATAAGATGCAATTATTCCTTAAACGACATAAGAGGTGTGAGATTGCAAAATCGACAATCGTCTTAAGAGTGTTAAATATTTAAATTACTAAACATGCATTTGAAGATGTGGAATGTTTATTAATATTCTTCACTGTCAATAATATTATGCCTGGTTCGGAAATGGGAAGCTGATTTGAAATTTCGACTACATCTTGAGCAAACAAAACCACCTACCCCTTACACCACTTTTAGCTGAACCAATCTTTCATATACGTGTTTTTCAAAGGTAATATACGTGATAACAACCGATTTTCTACTTTTAAGAGATTTTTTAGTGCTGGTGGCTGAGGAATAACTCTCTTATTGTTCCAAAAGGCTTGAGACCTTACTGTATTTAGTTTTATAATGTAGAAGTACACCAATTGCAGGAAACGATGATGTCTGGCATTTCAATGTCTCTAGGAAAGACATTTAGTTTTTAATTAGGCCTAATGTAATGGACACATCTTTGTTTTTTTTTTTAGGAAAATCCAAAAATGTTAATTTTTATACCCATTGATTATTTAACCTGAACAGATGACTCAAGCAGTTTAAAAATAATTATTGTTCTGTGGCACTTTTTATTGTTTCAAACAGTTTTGCTTATCAAAAAACTTCAAGTAATTAATATATAACAAATTATACAGTCACTAAAAATCATGAAATAATTTATTTTTGTAAAAAAAATACAACTGACTTCAAATGCTCTAAAAAGAATGAAATAATTTCAATAAAGTAAACTTTTGTATTAGTCAAGCTCACATATTTCAAGTCGCCGCGGCTCTAACTGCAAATACGAATAAAATAAAAGATATTGAGAGTGTATTTTGAAAATCAATAAATTGTAGCTGGATAACATAAATATATAAAAAATACATACTTAACTGTTTTGTATATATATATCAAAGGAAGTATTTTCTTGTATTTTATGTTTGCTTCAGATTGATTGCATAATGAAAATAACACACACAAATGTTCTATATGAATAGGAAAATAATTTATTTTGATATTATGATAGGGAAAAGAAGCTAGTTTAAAATTAAAACATTACTTTTCCAAGCTAGAAACATGTAAATATCCTACTAATATTATAAATGAGAAAGTTTGGATGTATGGATGTATGGATGGATGTATGGATGTATGGATGTATGTTTGTGACAAGTGAACGCGAAAAATACTGGTCGGATTGGGCTGAAATTTGGCATGATGATAGCTCACATTCCCGATTAACATATAGGCATATTCTTATTTCAAAAATCCTTTCGGGCTCCGCCCCAGTGGCTCTGGAGTTTCCCATGTTAACCTTATGAGAAATGGAATTATTGAATATTAACAGCTGTTTCAATTAAACAAGTTGGTTCTGTTATATGATGTTCAATAGCATTAAAGTTACAAGGATTACCAACAGGGTGCAGCACTATTATTTCTTTTACATTTATGACAACAGCTAATTTGCAACCAAAAGGTGAGTGAGCGTAGCGAACGAGCTCCAACCTAAAGGTGAGTGAGCGTAGCGAACGAGCTCCAACCTAAAGGTGAGTGAGCGTAGCGAACGAGCTCCAACCTAAAGGTGAGTGAGCGTAGCGAACAAACTTCAACCAGGACGTGATTGAGCCATGCGAACGAGATAATCTTGAAAATTAAGAAGTTAAACGGGGCAAAGCCCGCGGGTTACAGCTAGTATTATAATATTTTTAAAGATATTCGTTAATACCACTATAAGATTATAATCACCTATAGTTATAGATAGTCACCTGCAATGTGGACATCCTCTTCAAAGTTTGTATAAAAAATCATCATAGAGCCGCGCCGACTTGAAATACGTGAGCTTGACTAATACAAAAGTTTACTTTATTGAAATTATTTCATTCTTTTTAGAGCATTTTAAGTCAGTTGTATTTTTTTACAAAAATAAATTATTAAATTCATTTTAATTAAAAGGGTACTATAATGGTTAATAATGTTTTCGATTATTCATATAGTAGTAGCATTGACTTTATATCTACACTTCGTGTAGATATAAAGTCAATGGTAGTAGCCTTTTAGCGAATTTCCCTATAGGGAAGTAGCTATTACCGTAGGTCTCATGGTAAGACTTAGGCCCGGGACCGATTTACTTTTTCATTTTAATGTCCCCAGAGGCCAAAAACACCATTCGTTCAAATTTTTATATATGTATATATATATATATATATATAGATATATATATATATAGATTTATATATATATGTGTCCGTGAACACGATAACTTGAGTAATTTTTATCCGATTTTGATGAAATTTGGTTTGAAGGTGTAAGGCGGGATAAACTTGAATGAGTTCGCGATCCAGCATGATCGGACTATGGGAACAGGGTTTTATGGGGGGTTTTATGGGGTAAAAGTTGGTTTTTCTCACTTCTTACCCTCAAAACACAAAATTTCCCAATTTTTCTCTAAACCTTCTTAAAGAGCTTAAAAAAACAAACAATTCAGTATATCAAAGTGTTTTTGTACGGTTATTGGTTACGGACAAAACTAAAAAAATGGTAAATTTAAAATTCCCATGTTATTCTTATGGAGAATATTGTAAAATGTTGTAGTTTGCTTGTTTATGGATATATTTTGATCAAACTTGGCAAATTTATTTATTTTATAGTAAGCTATAAATATTTTACTAAAAACACACTACTTTATTAGTTTCCTTGTAGCAGCAAACCTAGGTACTCGTTAAACCTAATGTTATTTAAATAGATCAATTGAAAATCAATTCGGCCAAATGGAAATTCGCTTAGACGGCAGGTTTGCTGCGGCGGGGGTATTATATAATCACAATCATACTTATTATTATTATATATATATATGTGTGTGTCCGTTAGCGCGATAACTCGAGCAAAAATTATCCGATTTTGATTAAATTTGGTACAAAAGTGTAAACCTATGTTAATTCGAACGAGTTCGCGATCCAGCATAATCGGACCATAGGAACGGGGGTTTATGGGGGTGTTTTATGGGGTAAAAATGGGGTTTTCCCATTTTTACCATAAAAACAAAAAAATTTTGCAATTTATTTTTAAACCGTTATGTAGAGCTTATAAAAAAAAATAATTTAGTATATTGAAGCGCTGTTGTATGCCTAACGGTCACGGAGAAAATTCAAAAATAGTGTAATTTAAAATTCCCAGGTTATTCTTATGGAAAAAATAAAAAAATTGTTTTCAGTTGAACCTTGTTTGTACGAACCTCGATAAAACGAATTCCTCGATAAGACGAATTTTTTTTTAATCCCCTTGACACTTTCATATAGGTCAATGCTAAAAACACCTCTATACAACGTAGTACTGTAATTAAGTTAAAAACCTCCATAAGACAAATTTGTTTGTGACATGGGCTAGGACTGATTAACCTCTATACAACGAATATTCTTAGCACAAAACCTCTACAAGACACACGTGACCTCTATAAGACGAATTTATCATAAATCTTAACCTCCATAGTACGTAGTTTTCAAACAGAAAAACAGACAAACAGAAGCTTGTCTCAACATGAAACCCCCACCCATACCTCCTCCTTCCTCAGTCATTGTTTGGAGAAACCTTGGAGCGAGGAGAAACATCTATAAGAAGAATAACAGCAGCATTAAACCTCGATAAAACGACCCTCTTTATTAAGAATACCTATATAGTACAAATTTTTCCCGTACCCCTTGAAATTCGTCTTATAGAGGTTCAACTGTAGTTTACTTGTTTATGGATATATATTGATAAAATTTGGCAAATTTATTTATTTCATCCTATACTATTGATGTATGGTCAAAAAACACTTTTTATCTTCCCCGTAGCAGCAACCCTAAGCACTTGTTAAATCTAATGTTATTTAAATAGGGAATACTTAAATAAATTACTTAAATTTAATAGGTACTTATTTATGGAAATATTTTAGTAAAAATATGTAATCAGACAAGTTGAAATTCGCTTAGTCTGCAGGTTTGTTGCGGCGGGGGTATAATCAAATTCCATACGGCAAAACCTAAGACTAAACCAATATCTCCTAACCAGGAAACTTGACTATTTTCACCATTAATCATAGCTTGAAAAGATGTAAAAAAGTTAATATTTATTTACTATCAAAAACAATTTATAATGTTTCAAAATAACTTTAAAATACTCAGGTTTTAACGTGCAATAACTTAAATATGTTTTTGATATCAGTACTTGAAATAACGGATAACCCCAAATAAATAGTATGGTTCTTAGCAGGAGGAGACTACAACACAAAACATCCCATGTGGGGCTCAAGACTGGCTAACCCAAGAGGTCGACCACTATTGACATCAATCAACAATAACAATTTTCAGTTTATATCAACAGCTGAACCAACATATTGGCCCACATATCCTAAAAAAATTCCTGATTTGTTAGATTTCTTTATTACAAAAGGAATTGGTCAAAACTATATTGATGTGAAAGCATCAAGCCTAGATTTGTCGTCAGACCATTTACCAATTATTGTCACCTTTACTTCGACTGTTTTGTGTGTAAAGAACAGCCTCTTAAGCTGTTTCATAAATCTACTGACTGGGGCATATTTCGAGACAGAGTAAATGAAGAGCTTTCCCTAAAAATACCTCTTAAAACTCCAGATGACATTGATGACGCTGTAGAAAATTTTAACAATGTAATTCAACAATCCTGCTGGCAAGCGACTCCTAATATACAAAAGACTGGAACACATTTTACTTCATACAACTATCCATTACATGTAAAACGGAAAGTTGCTGAGAAGAGGAGATTAAGAAGAATTTGGCAACAGACTAGAAATCCGAGAGACAAAACTAAGTTTAACCGAGCAACTCAAGAACTTAAGAGAGATCTGAAAAATTTTAAAAATGAATGGTTTTCTGAATATACAGGTAATTTGTCACCTGATAAAACAACAAACTACTCTCTATGGAAAGCTACTAGAGGGATGAACCGTCCAAATATCCTGATACCGCCTATCTCTAAGTCCAATGGAACTTGGGCAAAAAACGATATTGAAAAATCTGAAGTGTTTGCAAACCACTTGGCCGCAGTGTTTGCTACCAATCAAAATCAAAATAATAATTTCAATAATCATGACGAAATTCTTGAGTTCATTGACTCACCAAATCAGTTATCGCCTCAAATAAAGCCTTTTACTCCCTCAGAAGTCTGTAAACTTGTAAACAAATTAAAACTGTTTAAAGCCCCTGGATACGACTTAATCACAGGAAAAGTAACGAAAGAGCTTCTTAGAAAAGCATTTAGATACCTGAAACTCATTTTTAATTCAATTATACGGACTGAGTATGTCCTGGCACAATGGAAAATTTCTGAAATAATCATGATAGCCAAGCCAGGGAAACCGGGGAAACCACCCCAACAAGCAAGTTCATATCGACCTATCAGTCTACTTCCAATAACGTCCAAATTGTTTGAGAGGCTCTTCTTGAATCGTCTACTTGAAGAAGTAGCTAGAGGACAGAAACTTGATTCCAAATCATCAGTTTGGATTTCGACGGGAACATTCCACAGTTGAACAAGTACATAGATTGGTTAATACAATTAAAGAAGACCTTGAGAAAAAGAATTATTGTACAGCTGTCGATCTTTATCGATGTAAAGTCAAGCCTTTGACAAAGTGTGGCACATAGGCCTACTTTATAAACTCAACTTTACTTCTCTATCACGCACAGGTCATTGTGACCCATGTGATATTTTTATTTTTTGTATTTATTGCTGCAAAACAATGTGTAATAAATAAAGAATTTTCTCTCTCTCTCTCTCTCTCTCAAACTGAATCTTCCTTACATTTTATATGGCAATCAAATCATACCTAACCGTAACCAACAGATATTTCAGAGTTAAATTTGGAGATAGCATTCCAAAATTGAACCCAATTCAAGCTGGCGTTCCCCAAGGAAGTGTTCTCGGACCTGTACTATATGCGGTTTATAGCCGATCCACCTGAAAATGTGAATACTTCTGTGGCCACTTTTGCTAACGATACTGCTATTTTAGTATCCCATCCTGATCCAGTGGTAGCTTCACTTAATCTTCAAAATTCACTAGATGACTTAGAAGAATGGTTGCAAACATGGAAAATAAAAGTGAATGAGAGCAAATCTACTCATGTGACCTTCACTACCAGGTACTTGTCCTCCTGTAACCTTAAACAATGTCCAAATTCCTCAATCCCCACAAAGTAAAATATCTCGGCATGACGATTGACAAAAGATTAACATGGAAAAACCATATCTGGAACAAAAGAATGTACCGGTATCTAAATTTAAAATTTAAAAATCTTTCCTGGCTCCTAAATAGTAAATCAAAATTGACCAAAACCGCGTGCGCGTACTTAGTCAGGTTTGTCATGACAAACCTGTCTAAGTGCGTGCACGCGGTTCGTAGGCCTACAGTAACTATTCTCCGTCCATGTATGTGTAAAAATTATATTTATTTGACGACCTCTGATGAGTGAAACGAGTTCTTGAGGACCTGAAGATGAAGCTTATACTGCTTCGAAACGCGTAGTCGTTAGACAGCAATTTGGATTACTCTGGCAGATAAAGGTAACATTATACCTTTTATAATATAATTTTAGTTTGAAAAGTTTAACTAACATGCATAGACTATCATGCAGTTAGCTTTATTCACATGTGGCTAAGGGTAACTCATGTCATGTCTACTTGAAGGTATTATGGACCAACTCTATTATTATTATTATTGAAAATACAGACATGCTTGGATGTACAAAATAACAAACCTTCGTTCAAACAAATAAGACAAAACATGCCCCATTATATTGTTTTAATAGAGTTTCTAATCTTTGAATAATGAGTTATGTTGTTCCAGCAATTTCTCGGGCGATAAAACCCCCATTTTAATAGATAGCTAATGCAATTTTTATATTAAAAATTGAATTAAAAAATCAACGATAAAATTTGTCAGAAAAGCGAAACACTGAAAAATGTTGAATGATTTTATAAAACTTCATATAAGAGAAATACCTCAAGTTTTCTATTTGTTGCAAAGTTAATTTTGTCCTGGATTATTTGCAAGTTTTGCTCAATATTTGTTGTGGTCACACAAAATACATAACTAATAATAGCACTGAAAGTCAAAAGTAATACAATCATCATAACTAAAGTAGCATAGTTGTAATTGATAGTACTAATATGTGTTATGCAACGCCAAGCTGATTGCATCTCTTTGATACATCACTAAAATGCTGGAATTGTTAAATTCTTCAGGTAATCACCACTGAATATTCTTATACTGTAAAGTAAACCGTAACCAGAATGAACAGTGTAAATTGTAAATCGTACAGTGCGATGGACTTTCTTCTACAGCATTAAACATGTTTAGTTTCAGTTTCCAAGATAAACCTAATGGAACACTGCTCAAAATACACCAAATAAATAACTTAAAACTTGTTCTGTATGTGATAAATAACAAATATCATTCTCGAACTTAACAAGAATTAATCACAAATACATTCCTATTCCAAGGTGTTAACAGAAACGGTATTGATCATAAACATAAACAAACAACTGTACATCACCAGCAAAGCCACCAGGGTGTCTCCTACACTTTTCCACCCCAATCTTGAGGGGGCAGCTCATTACCGGGCCACTGCTGTACTTGGTGGTTGGTAGCTATACACCGAGAGTGCTGTTTAGCTGCATTTTCTGTTGTAGGTAGGAAGCTATGATTTCAGGCTTCATATTTGCCACAGGCTTCATATATCTCGATTGGAAGCGGTACTGGTTAAGGGAGGTTTGTTTTTTGGCGCCTTACCACTTCAGAAAACACATCTCCCCAGCCTTTTCAACCTGATGGTTGTAAGTAAAGCAGTTGTTAAAAAATGTCATTGCTGCTTGCTGAATGATTTCTGACTCCAAGTACATTTTAAAGAAGCACAACTTGCTTCTCCTGAAAGTAGCAGAAATTGTGTTGCATCCGGTAAATCAATGAAGGAACATGATGTGTTCAAATCCACGGTGCTGCATCTCTTGGGTGGACAATACCATTGTTTTGGATTTCTCTCGTCCGGGGGTTTCAGCATCAAGATATCTTGGGTCGCAGGAGTGGAAGCAATCAACAGGACAGTACGGTCTATAACTCAGTGCAGTATAAATTCTCCATCGACTACAATGTTCATTTGAGACAGAAGAATATCTTGTTTGGTTGGCTCAAAACATTTGAGTTTCGCGATATAAGTTCGATGGATTAAACGCTGAATTAAACGTATATTTTCACAGTTGTGAATTTAATCAGAACACATCAAATTATAAAACCTAGAGTGTAGGGGACGGAATTTTACCCCCGGACTTTTACCCCCTTCATAAGGTCAGCTCAAAATGTACGGCCCGGATTTTTACCCCCAGAATTTTACCTCCTGGCCAGATATATAAATTAGTGAGAATGATCTTTATTTAGTTTGAATTTAATAGTAAACATTTTATTGTTACGTAGCCTATCTTAATTTATTTCTAACATCAACTATAATCGAACAGGTTTTTAATTTCAATTTTGAGATTCGAGTATCAGGATTCGATCATTGAAGCCAACTGTTAATTAATATGATCAAAATTAAACAGTGAATTCTGTTTACTTAGTTGAGATTACAAAATAAATAAAAACAATAAAATTACAATTAAATAAAAATAAAAATAAGAAAATCAATCATTCTTAATAATTTCTAAATCCGGCCAGGGGGTAAAATTCCGGGGGGGTAAAAATCCGGGGGTAAAATTCCGTAAATCTTCAATTGTCTAAACGCTATAGTTATATGGACAGGGGGTAAAATTAGGTAAATAGGTAAAATTCCAGGTTTTATTGCTAATCTAATTAATCACACTCTGTCTATTTTCATTAGACTTCCAAATCCGCGGGGGTAAAATTCCGCCCGCGAACAAACTTTTGAGCGCTCAGGTTACTACGTCATAGTGACGTCAGCTTTGCCCAGGGGGTAAAATTCCAGGGGGATAAAATTCCGGCGACCCATTTAAGAACTTCATTATATTAACCGAAAACAATTCCCTCCTATGCACTATGCACTGTTTTCGTGATAAAAGCGAAAAACCCAAATTCGTACCCTCCCCCCGCTCATCACCAGTCAGGACTTTTGGTATGATAACAGCCTATTCCGTGAACAAAGTTTCTGAAGGAATCGTTTAGTCACCTAGCTCCTACTCACGCATTCTACGTCACATTTTAAGGGCTTGGGGTTGTTGCATTTATTGACTGGACTTCATAACAAAGACAGTAGGTACAGAGAAAAGGGGAAGAACAATCGGATTAATATCATTGAGTATACAAAATGGACATCCAATAATTATATGGTCGTCGGACGCCGGAATAAGGCTGATGCACAATTGCCCTCAGATAATCCAAATAGCCATTCCATTTATGTGAACTCGACGTACCTTTGACTTTTGGATTAATATGTTAGCTCCGCTAAATATTTCAAGCAGACGGCTGCATTGTACACCCATCGATGTATAAATAACTCTACATTATACAGGGTGTTTTGTTTTAAACTTGCATCTTTATTTATGTAAAAACCGCAATAGATAGAAATATGCAGTTTGCGGGAATCATCTATTGACGTAGGGGGCCCAATTGTTTTGAATTCAACGTTACATTCACGTTCCCTCCCTTTCCCCCCTGCCCCCAAACTTAATTTTTTTAAATAGCAAGGTACCCCTTTTTGTGACATATCAAATGAAAGAGCATGAAAAAAGAAAATGTTTGGTGAAAAAAAATTGAAAATCGGCTCAAAAATTTGTGAGATATTTCACCCCCTTTCTCTCCCTACCCTTAACTTAAAATTTTGAAATCGCGAGATATCCCTTGTGACATATCAAATGAAAGAGCACGAAAAAAGAAAATGTTTAGTGAAAAACATTTTAAAATTGGCACATAAATTTGTAAAATATCCCCCCCCTCCCCGGAAATTAATTTTTTTATAACAAATTAAAAAAAAATTAAGTTACGGGGAGGGGGCCCTTGTGACAAATCAAATAAAAGAGCTTGAGAAAAGAAAATGTTTGGTGGCGCCTATTTGTGTAACTAGTGAGCAAAGTGGCACTTTGCTGCACACGAGAGCAATGTTTACGGAATGATCTAGAGTGTATCAAAGGCCTTTTGCACACGTGTTACACATTATATTTTTCCTACAGTCACTATAAACCATATAAATAATTAGTTTTTCAAACACTATACAACACGTTTTTAGGTTCAGCTGGCAACACAAATAGGAGGTGCCCTAGTGAAAGATAAGCATCTAGGCAGCCAGTGCAACTCCGAGGATCGTGGATCAGATCTGAAAACCCCCCACCACCGCTCCGTGCCGATGGCGTGACGTCAACCATTACCGCAACGATACGGAGCTATAGCACGGGTCACACGCTTTTCGCCAGCCGCTGGTGATCAGCAGCTGGCACCAGCATCACCGGCTCACCAATCCAGGCTGTGTCAGCTCAGTGTCAGCTGCGAATTTTGTGGTCACATTGAGCTGACAGTCGCGGCTTCTTTCAATTCGCCGCCGATGCCAGCCTAGATGTGACCCATGCTTATGCCATGAGCCTTGGTGGTGTAGTGGATAGCGTGTCGGGCTGATAATTGAAAGGTGCCGAGTTCGAATCCCGCTGGAAGCACTAACTTTTTGTCAAAAATTTTTTTCATATCAGCAAGTTTGGTTGGTTTGGTTAGGTTTTGACAGTTTAATTTTATAATTAAAAAAATATAAAATTGAATTTGAGACATTTATTATAATTTTATTTTTATAACAGAACTAGGTATTGGTTGCACTAACTTTTTGTCAACAATTTTTTTCGTATCAGCAAGTTTGGTTGGTTTGGTAACTTAGGTTATGACAGTTTAATTTTATCATTAAAAATTATAAACTTGAATTTGAGACATTTATAATTTTATTTTTAGAACAGAACTATTTTTTTCGATTAGTAAACCTTCAATCGAGATTTTCATTATCAGCAAGTTTGGTTAGTTTGGTTAGGTTTATGACAGTTTAATTATTTTAAATTTAAATTTAACCTATAAACGGTACGTTTTGACAGTGACATTGATAGGGATATCAATTTTCCGCGAACAGTTAGGCTATGCTGATGCGCCGGCATGATTCGGAAGCGTACGGTGGTGGGGGGGTGATCTGATCCACGATCCTCGGAGTTGCACTGGCAGTCTAGACGCTAGTTAGAGAAAGTAGTCCCCGGTCCGTATCACTCCGCTATTTTTTCCTCGGCAAGCAATGTACTCCGCGACTTGAGAAAATAGTTCCGTATGTTTTTGTAATTTGAAGTGGTTTACGCGTCTAAAAAAAAAACGCTTTAAAGGTATTTTCCTGTTTATTAAGATCGTAGGAATGTTTTAAAAACGTTTAAAAGAAAAGTCCAGAAAGTTCAGAAATACCGAAACTATAAACACGAAATGACAGGTTAAATCGTAGTTATATTAGTCAATCAGCTGCTCATAGTATTATTATCTTTAAGTGTTGCCAACCTATTTCCAAGCGTACACGGATTACGTCATAGCCACCTCTAAGGCCCTGTACACATGAGGGCGGCGGCGGCCGCCTAGGACCGTACACATGGCAGCGGTTGGAGCCGCGGTTACGCTGCGGTTGCGGTGTGAATTGGCCGTCCCGTCGCTCAACAGCCAGTACTGTATTTACCCATTTTTTTCCTTTTAAACGCGTAACGCTTGACAATTCTTTACAGCAAAAAACTCAACTAACTCTTGCAACGCAATCTTTTTTAGTTTATGTCCTAAACGTATCTTATTTTTGTACTTCTTTAAAGAACAGTTCAGTGTCAAAGTTTTCTGGTTACACAGCAGCACGCATGGCCATTGTAAACACTACGAGCACTACATCAACTCCAGCCACAGCTACACACTTCACCAACACAGAGAGAGAGAGAGAGAGAGAGAGAGAGAGAGAGAGAGAGAGAGAGAGAGAGAGAGAGGAGAGAGAGAGAGAGAGAGAGAGAGAGAGAGAGAGAGAGATAGGGAGCGATGTCCACAGTGCAAGTGCGCAATGTCTGTGATCCTATAGTAGCAACTGCAGTCAACCGCGGCGGCTACCGCCCTCATGTGTACGCTCTCATGCCAACTCTAGTAACTTCAACCGCACAGGAGCCGCGGCGGTCGAAGGGAAATCTACGACCGCCGCGGTTTGTTGCGGTTGATTGGAAGTGGGCGGTTGCATGTGAACGGTCCCACTTGCTCCTTTGTACTTTCAACCGCCGCGGTTCCCGCGCAATGGCAACCGCGGCGGCTGCCGCCCTCATGTGTACAGGGCCTAATACAAGGCCGCGGCGAGTGAAAAGCGGCAACGTCGCATCAGTGTCTTGGCGTTCGGTCGTTTTACCATTACAGTGAATGGAGGAGTCGCGTACTCTACGTACATAATCGCGTTTCTACTACCTTTAATCATTAGTAATGACATTAAACTTCTTGCTACAGCATGCCAGATAGATGTGATGTGCCTGGATGCAAGAATAATTACGATAGCTCAATTAAAAATGAATAATACATACAGTGTTCTAAGATTACTTGATCCGCCGCGTAAGCAACAATTGCTTTCTGCTATTCTTTGATCAAATTAGACATCTTAAAAATATTCTCGTTTTGGTGTGAAACATTTTTTACGAATATGAACTTAGATTAAATTTGTAAAAAATGTAAGAATAAGACAACGATTCGTGTAAATATAGACGCGAGAAGCAAGTTTTAGGTAGTAATACCGTACTATTTCCTTATTTATTAGTCCATCTCATTGATAAATGCTGTTGTTAAGTGATTAAAATAACTTAAATAAATACCACTTCAAAGAAATAAGCCAGTGATTCTGTTAAGTAGGCCTACTAGTAAAAAAATATACACCATCATCTAACAATAAAAGCATCATAGTCTCCGAATCCAGTCTGAATGTTGATGTGATAAAAAAATTCTATTAATATTGTGGAAAGCCATATAGAGGCCTAGCTTCTGAAATCGTTTACAAAATGGCAAACGTTTTTCTTAGTAATTATTCAAAGAAAATAAATTGTTTAGTCAGTGTGCCTTCAAAATGAAAACTTCAAATTTTGTTGTCGCTAACTTACATGGTTTCCTCAGGTAGACTAAAACATAATATTCCTATTAAAAATTTAAAATTAATTTTATTTGAAAAAATTGTTAGATGTTAGTCTCTACAAATCCCAAAGTCTCTACAAATATTGAAGTGGCAATAAGTTAGTCCTACTGTATAACCATTCTTGGTATAGTAGTTTTATTTTGTAAAATTTAAGCACAGTCTGTCTAGTAGTTTTTACTATGTTGAATAACACACATACTGTATAAAAAGACACCATGAGATTTTTATATAATAGTGTAGATTATCAAATTAACAAAGGAAATATGTAAAAGTCCATCTATTTCCACATTCATCGTACTTACAATACGATAAATGCAACCAAAAACATTATGTTTGTATATTTTTAGTTTTAGACATATTGCGGTATGTTGTAATTTTTATCTAAATAAACAACATAGATTTCAATTTTGTCTATTTTACCATATTTAAAAATCTACTATCTACTACCATTGACTTTATATCTCAAAGTCAATGCTACTACTGTATTAGAGGTGGCTATGATTACGTGCATAATAGAACCACGCTGTTTTGTGTTGTTTCGTTGGAATCCTGATGTGCGCCAAAGTATAAATCGTACGACAATTCGAAAAAGTATAAATATGCAGCAATTAGCAGCTTTCTGTACTATAAACAGTACAAGGAAGTCAACTTTGTCGGGTGACTGTTGGAAAATATTTGTATTTAGCTTATAAATTTGTGAGATATTTCACCCCCTTTCTCACCCTTCCCTTAACTTAAAATTTATTTGGGATTGCGAGATATCCCTTTTGACATATCAATTGAAAGGGCATGTAAAAAGAAAATGTTTGGTGAAAGAATCTTTGTAATTGGCTATACATCTTTTATATTTCACCCCCCCCCCTCTCTCTCCCTACCCTCAACTTTAAATGTTGAAATGTCAATCCCCTGTGACATTTCAAATGAAAGGGTATGAAAAAAATCATTTCTGGTACGGTAATAATTTTTTTGAAATCAGATGATATATTTGTGAAATATTGCAATACCTATCTCCCCCTACCCCATTAGTTTAAAAAATTTTCACCAAACATTTTCTTTTTACATGCCCTTTCAATTGATATGTCACAAGGGATATCTCGCAATTCCAAAATTTTAAGTTAAGGGAAGGGAGAGAAAGGGGGTGAAATATCTCACAAATTTGTAAGCTAAATACAAATATTTTTTCACCAAACATTTTCTTTTTTTATGCTCTTTTATTTGATATGTCACAAGGGGTACCTTGCTATAAAAAAATAAGTTCCGGGGAGGGGGGGGATATCACACAAATTTATGAGCCAATTTCAAAATGTTTTTCAATAACATTTTCTTTTTTCGTGCTCTTTCATTTGATATGTCACAAGGGGTATCTCGCGATTTCAAAATTTTAAGTTAAGGGTAGGGAGAGAAAGGGGGTGAAATATCTCACAAATTTATGAGCCGATTTTCAATTTTTTCACCAAACATTTTCTTTTTTCTTGCTCTTTCATTTGATATGTCACAAGGGGTACCTTGTTATTAAAAAAAATTAAGTTGGTTTGACGGCAGGGGGGGAAAGGGGGGGAATGTAAATGTAACGTTGAATTCAAAACAATTGGGCCCCCTACGTCAATAGATGATTCCCACAAACTGCATATTTATATCTATTGCGGTTTTTACATAAATAAAGATGCAAGTTAAAAAAAACACCCTGTATATCGAGTAGTTATTGTACATTGATTTGTAAACCTAGTATTTGGATAAATCCACCTAAGTGGTGGATTGGCAACACTGATAACGTTATTTACTGTCAGTCAGTCAACTGTCACTAGTCACTGAGACTGAACTGTCACCCTTCCTCCTGCGTCAACTGTCAGCTCAGCAGGCAGCACACAGCGACAGCACTCAGCAGTCAGCACTCAGGAGGCAACCAGTCACAGTCACTACATCACTTACATCAGTCAGCAGTCAGCACTGAGCGAGCACTGAAACTGAAAGTCGCCCAGTGTAAGCAAGCACTCAGCAGAGAAAGGCGAAGGCCTGAAGCCCGAAGGTGAAAGGAAAGAACGGCCACAGAACAACAGACGCAGCGCAGCACGCAGAGACACCGTCGTGAAGTTAGCGGCTCTTTTCATCGGCGCTTTTTCGGTTTGTAATAGATGTGGGTTGGTACTCCTGCGGACGCCACAAACGTGTTTTGCAGGGATGTCGGAAAAACAATTCAATGACAATACGGTGCGAAATGATGTTTTTATATTTATATAATGTCAGTTATACATTGATAAAACGTGTATACAAGTTAAAACTAATTAATTGACGTATTTTAAAAGGCATATTTGAGACCGTACTGTACATTATACGTAGCTATGGCTTAACATAACGCGATCAATTAAAACTCCGAACATAAAAAGTGCATAATCTTTTTTTCCCAAGCCCATCACATCAACTTTGAGCTATTCTAATGGTAATATACAATTTGTAGAATACTCAGTATAAATATGATTGAGGCAGTCCAGTGAATTACGAAGCTATAAGGCAAAATGTATATATGGTTGATAGTAACTCGTATCAGGAAAAAGTGCACAATCTTTTTCCTAAGCCCATCACATCAACTTTGAGGTATTCTAATGGTAATGTACAATGTGTAGAATACTCAGTATAAATATGATTGAGGCAGTCCAGTGAATTACGAAGCTATAAGGCAAAATCTATATGGTTGATAGGAACTCGTATCAGGAAAAAGTGCACAATCTTTTTCCTTAGTCCATCACATCAACTTTGATGTATTCTAATGGTAATATGCAATGTGTAGAATACTCAGTATAAATATGATTGAGGCAGTCCAGTGAATTACGAAGTTATATGGCAAAATCTATATGGTTGATAGGAATTTGCGTCAGGAAAAGTGCACAATCTTTTTCCTAAGCCCATCACATCAACTTTGAGGTATTATAATGGTAAAATACAATGTGTAGAACACTCAGTATAAATATGGTTGAGGCAGTCCAGTAAATAACGAAGTTATATGGCAAAATGTATATGGTTGATAGGAACTCGCATCAGGAAAAGTGCACGATCTTTTTCCTAAGCCCATCACATCAACTTTGATGTATTCTAATGCTAATATACAATGTATAGAATAATCAGTATGAGTATGATTGCGGCAGTCCAGTGAATTACGAAGCTATAAGGCAAAATCTATATGGTTGATAGGAACTCGCATCAGGAAAAGTGCACAATCTTTTTCCTAAGCCCATCACATCAACTTTGAGGTATTCTAATGCTAATATACAATGTATAGAATAATCAGTATGAGTATGATTGCGGCAGTCCAGTGAATTACGAAGTTATATGGCAAAATCTATATGGTTGATAGGAATTTGCGTCAGGAAAAGTGCACAATCTTTTTCCTGAGCCCATCACATCAACTTTGAGGTATTCTAATGGTAATATACAATGTGTAGAATACTCAGGGTAAATATGATTGCGGCAGTCCAGTGAATTACGAAGCTATAAGGCAAAATCTATATGGTTGATAAGAATTTGCGTCAGGAAAAGTTTCGGTTTGTAATAGATGTGGGTTGGAACGCCTGCGGACGCCACAAACGTGTTTTGCAGGGATGTCGGAAACACAAATCAATGACAATACGATGCGAAATGATGTTTTTATATTTATATAATGTCAATAATACATTGATAAAACGTGTATACAAGTTAAAACTTATTATTTGACGTATTTTAAAAGGCATATTTGAGACCGTACTGTACATTATACGTAGCTAAGGCTTAACATAACGCGAACAATTAAAACTACGAACATAAAAAGTGCATAATCTTTTTCCCAAGCCCATCACATCAACTTTGAGCTATTCTAATGGTAATACACAATGTTTAGAATAATCAGTATGAGTATGATTGCGGCAGTCCAGTGAATTACGAAGCTATAAGGCAAAATGTATATGGTTGATAGTAACTCGTATCAGGAAAAAGTGCACAATCTTTTTCCTAAGCCCATCACATCAACTTTGAGGTATTCTAATGGTAATGTACAATGTGTAGAATACTCAGTATAAATATGATTGAGGCAGTCCAGTGAATTACGAAGCTATAAGGCAAAATCTATATGGTTGATAGTAACTCGTATCAGGAAAAAGTGCACAATCTTTTTCCTAAGCCCATCACATCAACATTGAGGTATTCTAATGTTAATATACAATGTGTAGAATACTCAGTATAAATATGATTGAGGCAGTCCAGTGAATTACGAAGCTATAAGGCAAAATCTATATGGTTGATAAGAATTTGCGTTAGGAAAAGTGCACAATCTTTTTCCTAAGCCCATCACATCAACTTTGAGGTATTCTAATGGTAATATACAATGTTTAGAATAATCAGTATGAGTATGATTGCGGCAGTCCAGTGAATTACGAAGTTATATGGTAAAATGTATATGGTTGATAGGAACTCGCATCAGGAAAAGTGCACAATCTTTTTCCTGAGCCCATCACATCAACTTTGAGGTATTCTAATGGTAATATACAATGTGTAGAATACTCAGGGTAAATATGATTGCGGCAGTCCAGTGAATTACGAAGCTATAAGGCAAAATCTATATGGTTGATAGGAATTTGCGTCAGGAAAAGTGCACAATCTTTTTCCTAAGCCCATCACATCAATTTTGAGGTATTCTAATGGTAATATACAATGTTTAGAATAATCAGTATGAGTATGATTGCGGCAGTCCAGTGAATTACGAAGCTATAAGGCAAAATCTATATGGTTGATAGGAATTTGCGTCAGGAAAAGTGCACAATCTTTTTCCTAAGCCCATCACATCAATTTTGAGGTATTCTAATGGTAATATACAATGTTTAGAATAATCAGTATGAGTATGATTGCGGCAGTCCAGTGAATTACGAAGTTATATGGCAAAATCTATATGGTTGATAGGAATTTGCGTCAGGAAAAGTGCACAATCTTTTTCCTAAGCCCATCACATCAACTTTGAGGTATTCTAATGCTAATATACAATGTATAGAATAATCAGTATGAGTATGATTGCGGTAGTCCAGTGAATTACGAAGCTATAAGGCAAAATCTATATGGTTTATAGGAATTTGCGTCAGGAAAAGTGCACAATCTTTTTCCTACCCATGTAGCACAGATGGTTGGGCCAACGTTGGTAAATTGTGGAGCCACACAGTTGGCCAACGGTAGAAATGTCACCTCTTTAAACTGTTTTCCAACCAACCATTGTCCAACAATGGCCCAACTATCCAAAAATACTGATGGCCAACTAACCATAACAACTGATATCCAACCAACCGTTTTATTTAACACAAAATATTAAAGATTTAGTATGAAAAGCATAATTATTAGTTGAGTAAATTGATTAAATAGTTCATAAAAACAAATTTTGAAAAAAAGCTAGAACAAAATTTTTTTGGCTCAGACGGGTCTTGAACCCGGGTCCTTCGACTTATGAGCCTCTTACCTTACCACTGAGCTATCTGCGATTGTTGATATAGAGAGTTTTCAAGTGGTGTAAGAGTAGCCGACAGTTGCAATGGTCGCAATACTTAAAACAATTTTGATACTACACACAGTATAATATGATTCTGTTAATCTGTTAAGGCATCATAAGTAGTTATTATTTTTTGGGGGGGGAGTTAGAGAGGATACTGGTATTTGAATATAGATTATTTAATTACCGTTAGATTATTAATGCTATTATAATTGACTGTTATATGATTAATTACTCTTTCCCCTTAAATTGTTGCAAATAAGTTAAAGAATATTAGTTGATCCAGAGAATGAAAGTCGTGTAAAACTCAACTATGGACCATCGTTGGTCCAACAAAAGTATCTTTTGTTGGTCCAATGGAGTGAAAAACGGTTGGACAACGGTTGGCTTGATGTATGATACCCAGCAATGCATATTAATGTATTTCATTAACAATGAACCAATGTTGGTCCACAGTTGTAAATATTGGTTGGCCCAACTACGAGATATACAGTTGGACAACGGTTGGTTGGTTGTGGAAGCTCCAACCAACCATCGACCAACTGTTCCACAGTTGGCCAACGTTGGCCCAACCATCTGTGCTACATGGGTAAGCCCATCACATCAACTTTGATGTATTCTAATGGTAATATACATTGTGTAGAATAATCTGTATAAGTATGATTGAGGCAGTCCTCTAAATTACCAAGTTATATGGCAAAATGTATATGGTTGATAGGAACTCGCATCAGGAAAAAGTGCACAACCTTTTTCCTAAGTCCATCACTTCAACTTTGAGGTATTCTAATGTTAATATACAATGTGTAGAATAATCAGTATGAGTGTGATTGAGGCATCCCCCTAAATTACCAAGTTATATGGCAAAATGTATATGGTTGATAGGAACTTGCAACAAATAAGAATGCATTATATTTTTTCTATGCACATCACAACAACTTTGAGCTATTCCAATTGTAAAATACATCGTAGTGTATAATATTTATGAATATGATTGAGGCAATCAAGTCAATTATCTGTGGAGAAATCTGAGGTATAATCTGAGGAGAGGTAACCTTAACGAAAGGGAAACAAAATGAAACTGCTTTTTCAAAAAGATAAAAATTTAAATAAGCTATTTTATTTACTTTATAAACATATCGTGTATGAAAATAATCTATTTACACAACCTTAAACTATAAACGTAAGCAAAACATGTTGGAAAACATAAAGATAAAAAACAACTAACTAGAATAATATCTAATTTGTTCCATTATACTGTAATGTTTTACCGAAACTCTGATCCATGATTCCTCTGGATCAATTAATTTTATTTGTAGTTTTAGATTTTAGTCTAGGTGTCCGAATTTATTGTGCCGATTAGCTTATAGACTTTTCATCCTATTGTAAAACGATTTTTTATGTTTGTTTCAAGACGTTAGTGTCACTGTACGCTTAAGTCGACAATGTATTATTTTATTTTTCTGTGTGTGTTTTATGAGTAGCGCTTTACTGTTCCACTGTATTACAATAGTTGGATAATTTTATTTGCTTAATCAATGTTTTATCACCCCAGCCACAGAAAACCAGCGGGATAAGTGAATTTCTATTTGCTCGATTGGATTTTCATCAAAATATCTCCTTAAATAGTCATGTTTATTCCGAAGTTAAATAATAACCTAAGTTTAATGAGTTATCACGCGAGTTGCTACAACGAAGGGTAATTTTATTTGTAAAATGTTAATAGATTATTACTAAATAAATTTATTAATTTGCCAAATTTCATACAAATGTGTTCATAAACAAGCAAACTGCAACGGTTTAATTATTCTATGTAGGTAATGTATAAATAACATGGAAATTTAAATTTTGCATGTTTTTCATAAATGTTTTTCTTTAACTTTAAGCCTTAGCAACTATTCAACATAATAAATGATTTGTTTTTAAGACATTGAAAATGGGTTGAAAAGAATTTTATATAAAATTTGTATTACTTCAAAATTTAATAGATACGTTATATAAGGTAATAAAGCCGATTCTTTTTTTAAAAAATTCTGTCAAATCAGTGGAGATAGATATCGAAGTTTAAATAGATTTCAACTGTAAACACCATAGCCGGCCTTGGATGGTGCAAACAAAAAATTGATGATAAAATAATTCCCCCTTTTAATTTTTTATAATTAACATAAATATTGTAAAATTTTAATACTTTTAAATTATTCTGTATTTTATACCCAATGTGTGGGCATTGTACCTAAGGCCGGCTCTGATGAACACACGACTAACACAAAAGGAGACTAAAATATTCAAGAAAAACCAATACCTAATACTAGTACATCTGATGTACAAACAGAACTACATAGAAAGTTACCAAATTACAGTGATAAAGTAAAAAGTTCAAGATTCGTTATAATGAAGATTTTGAGGAAATATTTACGTAAACAAACTGAATAATAATAACAAATGCCCTTATGATTTTGACTGTATAGTTCGGCCGCTTAGAAAACGACTTGCGCGCTAATGCTAAACTAATGCTGGAGGAGGTCGCTTTCTAAGCGGCCGAACTATAGTAGCAAATTTAACACAGCTAGAATGTAGGAGGATTAAATTTTAGGAGGATAGAGGAAAAGCTCTAGTTTTGTTGAAGCCAGCCCGACCGCGCGCCGATCCGTTTTGTGTGTGTGTGGGGGGGGGGGGATTTTTAGATACCTGCATTACAATATAACGTTTTTAAGGCAACCGTACACGCCAACCAATTAGGACCGTTAGAATGTCATTTTAGAGATTAAGTTACTGAAATAGCAGTGAAGTATTTAAAAGATTTATATAGGTCTACATAAATCACGCAAACAAAATTAATAACTCATATTATGGAATCGGAATATTAGAAACCTACATAAGAGGAAGAATGTATTAATGAACGAATAATATGTACTAAGATGGCCAGTTAATATGGTTTTAAATACCCCCGCCGCAGCAAACCTGCAGACTAAGCGAATTTCCATTAATCTGATTGGATTTACACTAAAATGCCTTCATAAAAATAGCACATTTATTTCCTATTTAAATAGAATTAGTTTAACGAGTACTTAGGTTTGCTGCAACAGGGAGGGTAAAAAAGATTTTTTTTATAAAATGATAATAGTTTAGTAAGAAATAAAAGTATTTTCCAAAATCAATCAAAATATGTTCATAAACAAGCAAACTACAACAGTTGACTTATTCTCCATAAGAATAACATGGGAATTTTAAAATTACAATTTTTTAAATTTTCTCCGTAACAATTAGGCGCATAATAACGCTTCAATATACTAAATTATTTGTTTTTTTAAGCTCTACAAAATGGTTTAAAAAGAAATTGTGAAATTTTGTGTTTTTAGGGTCAAAAATGGGAAAAACCTATTTTTACCCCATAAAACCCCCCATAAACCCCCGTTCCCATAGTCCGATCATGCTGGTTCGCGAACTCATTCAAGTTTATCCCGCCTTACACCTTCAAACCAAATTTTATCAAAATCGGACAAAAATTACTCAAGTTATCGTGCGGATGGACACATATATATATATATATATATATATATATATATATATATATATATATATATATATATATATCTCTATATATAGATATATAAAAATTTGAACGAATGGTGTTTTTGGCCTCTGGGGACATCAAAATGAAAAAGTAAATCGGTCCCGGGCTTAGGTCTTACCATGAGACCTACGGTAATAGCTACTTCCCTATAGGGAAATTCGCTAAAAGGATTCATGTTTTTTGTCCTACTACTATCCATAAATCCCACATGAGAAAAATACAAGTCACACCCCCATAAACCATATACTTAAAATGTTTGTCATTACGAGAAACCTTGCGCAAAACTATCCATTATGCCATAAATTGCCCTTTAAGGTCGCAATTCCTTTCTAAAGGGAACACTTATATACCTAAATGTTAAAAATACCTCAGCTGTACTTATTTGTTTGTTAATATTTTAATTTATTACCTAATTAAATTTAGGTGTTATTATTTGTTTGTATTACTGTATTATGTTTTGCTAATTTCTGTTTAACTTAACCAACCAATATTTTTATTAATACTTATGAAGTCAAACGGGGTTAAGCCCGTGTGTAACAGCTAGTTGTGTTAATATAGATTGTGTGGTTCATAATCATATACTCAAATCATAAAAAAGTAGAAGTACCTATTTGAAAATATTTGCATGAAAACAAATCAAATAACTATAAAATAATGATAGGGTCTTCTACGTACGCACTGTGGCGTCTGAGGATGCGATAGCAGAAAGATTTCGCTTTTTAGTAAAAGCACAGAAAACATTCTACGCAAAAGTTTCCCAATCTCATCCATGTTTATTATAGGTAGCTACGGTTTTTGCCACTCGAGTGTTCTACCGTTGACTTTAAATCCTTAACGGTTCTACCATAAGCTTCACCGCTATTAGGTACTAGGCTTCACCGCAACATGTATATCCCTATTCGCATGCCCTCTCCTTAATGTTTAATCCTCCTAGGCTAGACTCTTAAGAAACCTCGACATTTTGATCACTTCAGATAAGAATCTTCATCACCCCCAGAGAAACGCTACAAACATGTTTTGGTAATATTCCCATGCTTCCCACGTCATTTAAAAATGTGCAATTTGAACTAAATTGCTATATACTGTATATATAAAAATAAAGGGCGATGTAGAGCGCTGATAATTGGATACAATTTATATAATAGCAACTGCCGGTTTTGTTTAGTAGATTTGTACATTTTGTGTATTTTATTTATATTTGTTTCTATCACATACTAGAAGAGATTGTAATTAAAAACGTAGTACAGTTATTTTATTGCGTATTGCTAAAGTGCCGTAATGCCGTATTGCTGTACCGTAAAATACTGTACTCTTCACCTTCAGCACCCCCTCGTCCTGAAACCACCCCCTCCCCTCCACCGATAACTGATCACACAAACCAAAGGTGATGATGACTCTCCTACTAGTTGGTATTATAGTACCTTTTACAATAAGGTTTCTATACACCTAGAAACTATCTTGTAAGATTTATTAATTGGTAAGATTGTCGCTAGATGTACAGAAAAAACTTACTGTACATGCTTGTTGGTACTAGTGTATTGTCTTAAAACCCATATTTAGTATTATTTTTAGTAATACTTCTTATGCTACAAAGTGTCAATTTATTACAGTAAAACAAATATAATCAACAACAATATTTTAAGAGTCCTTGGAGGCTAGCGGCCATCTTGGATAGTTTTAAACAGCTGCTGTAGAGATAATGATCCAAAAATAGTTTTTCAAACACCAAAGTTATCATTTAAATATCCTCAATACTATGACATTAAAAATTGTCTTGTTTGTTTTGAATTGATTTTCAAGGGAGATCATGGAAGCAAACGGCCATATTAGATTTTCCCGCAATAAGAGCAATGTTAAATGCGTTATTTTTAAATAGCCACTGAAGAGTTATTTACCACCTCAAAATATGTTTTCAAATACCAAAGTGATTGTAATTTAAATATACAGCACCCTGTTAAATGGAAAATTTCCTAAATTGTTTTATGAATCAGAACGTCTAGGCTCCAAGGACTACTAGGCCAATGAAATGTAAAAGTGGAGCGTTTCGACTGTCTTATCTTCCGAGTGTAGCCGCGATGTCAAACTGTAAGTTGACTCGTCCCTATCATTGTTTGAAGCACGTCCAAGTATGCCGGTGTCAGAATTGGTGCTGTTGTCCGTTCAACGGTGAACCTCCGCCGCAACAGTGAAGCACACAACACACAGTCTTGACGGGACAGGCAGGACGACACATCTCCAATGTCCCCACAGATCAGCAGTCATCGCATATGTAACAATAATGACAAGTATTAAAAACAAATTATGTTATTGGTAAAATGTTATAAATGTTTTTCCTGCAAATGAAAATGTATTAATATCAAGTGCATTTCACTATTCTTCAGCTAGATTGCGGCTGCCGGCCGTTACCCTCATGGCAAGTGCTACTAAAAAGTTAATTGATATCATTAATAAGCTCAACAATATCCCTAGGCATTTTTTAACATTCCAGTAACCAATACAATAACAAAAAATGTAGTTATTGAAGCACAAGTTCTGACAAAATACATACTGTAATAAGTTAGCCCTTAATTTTATTTTATGTGTCCATGTTCTGACGTTTAGTTTACTTTTTATTTTTAAAGCCGTAAGATGTTATTTCATAACAAGAGTAGAAAGTTATTAATTAAATATTTAAGATCACGTCTGAAGTGGAAGATTAATCGAGCACTTTAAATGGCAACATGAATAGATTAGCGATCACATAATTAAAACTTTAGTTCTGTGGTCGCTGGTATGGACCCACTTTCATTGTGTTTTTAACATGTCAAACTCATAAAATGTTTCAGGCCATAACTTCAATTTAAAGTTATTATTTACTTTAGCAGTAGTAAACAATGTAATTATGAATTTTTGCAGGTAATAACTATGTAAAGAAAACAGGTAATTTAACAGTATTGTAATGAAAATATTTTATTCTTATAGGAATACGTATAATAAATCTATAAAAAATCCAAATGTACTCGTTGGTATGGATTTATAATTGGTTCGGTTACAAATACTTGGTAATGAAATATTGCACTCATGAATAAAGCACATAGGCCTATACAACAACGCAGATCTCAATCGTCAAAGTAAGTTAATAGATTACCTAGTCTAGCAAACATCATACCGTACTATATAATATTTAAATGTGGAAGTTTGTGTGTTTGTTTTTTTTTTTTAAGTTCAATCACGCAAGGACTGGTCAGATTGGGCTGAAATTTGGCATGATAATTGATCACATTCTATGGGGTAAAAATTGGTTTTTCTCATTTTTGACACTCGATATATAACTATTTCCCAATTTCTCCCTAACCCTTTTTGGATTATTAAACAAATAATTTCGTATTTTGAAGTGTAGATTTATCTTATTGAGAATAAGGAAACTGTTGTAGAGACTTGTTGTGAGACGACAATAGATAAAATCGGCTAAGAAATGGTGGAGGAGTTCAACCGACAAAATTTCATGTAGCGTATTAATTATATAGATACTCCAATTTGACAGGTATTTTAGTAGGTATTAAGGGGACTTGTAAATTGAATAATTTACACTTTGGAGTCAAAAGTTAGCTTTCACTTTGGATGTTGAGGGTTATGTCTAATTGCACTTGGTTAATCTTTTTCATGTTTTGTTGAGGCGTGTGCTCCCGCTATCTCCGCGTCCCGCCACCTCCGAACCCAAATCTGTTCCTTATCCTCTGAATTCTTGAGTGACCCTTGTAATCCCCTGTCACCCTACTGTATTTCATTTTATTTTTAAATGCTGAATTTGTGTCACAAACGCTGAATGTTTACAGCTGTTACGTTAAGCAAATGGAGTTATAGCAAAAGCTTTAGTCTAGAAGGTTAGCGTCGGCTGCTAGACTTTTTTAAAATTAAAACGTAATTTCTAGAAAACTGAAACCCTAAACTAAAATTATGCCTTCGACATATCCTAGTTCTCAAAATTATCTTTCTTTCGACACAAAAATCGTGTGGTTGATTCAGTATCGTGAAATAAAAAAAACCCTGTTACGTTTTAATATATACAAGCTATTGGCCCGTCATACGTACGGGAATCGAGTAGTCAGTTAAAATTCTGTTTAATTCAGAACAGTTCGTTATGCATTTTAAATTCGATAATTTGAAACCCCTGAAACAGTTCTCGGGAGCAGAGCATTCGATTTGTATATACATCAATGGTCTTACTTATCTCTGTGGTCTACTCATATCAACTAATCTTACTTGTTTCCTATAACCAATGACAAAATCATAGACTAAATCAAATAACCTCATAGTTCTATAGAATATTTTACCACACAAATATTTTTCAAACAAAGAAATTATACTAACTGGATATTTTACTATCAATTCTTAAACAAAATAGTCAATATTGATTTTGAATTGAGTTTTGAAGATAAAAAATAGTACAGTTATTTTTAATGCGTATTTCAAAAAAATTCTTTCAAAATCCCTAACATGGGTACCCTTAAAACGGTCCCAGGGCTAAGCTAAGTTATCATGACATTATATAAATATAAAAACATCATTTCGCACCGTATTGTCATTGATTTGTGTTTCCGACATCCCTGCAAACACGTTTGTGGCGTCCGCAGGCGTGCCAACCCACATCTATTACCGTACAAACCGAAACTTTTCCTGACGCAAATTCCTATAAACCATATAGATTTTGCCTTATAGCTTTGTAATTCACTGGACTGCAGCAATCATATTTACCCTGAGTATTCTACACATTGTATATTACCATTAGAATACCTCAAAGTTGATGTGATGGGCTCAGGAAAAAGATTGTGCACTTTTCCTGATGCGAGTTCCTATCAACCATATACATTTTGCCATATAACTTCGTAATTTATTGGACTGCCGCAATCATACTCATACTGATTATTCTATACATTGTATATTAGCATTAAAATACCTCAAAGTTGATGTGATGGGCTTAGGAAAAAGATTGTGCACTTTTCCTGACGCAAATTCCTATCAACCATATAGATTTTTCCATACAACTTCGTAATTCACTGGACTGCCGCAATCATACTCATACTGATTATTCTATACATTGTATATTAGCATTAGAATACCTCAAAGTTGATGTGATGGGCTTAGGAAAAAGATTGTGCACTTTTCCTGATGCGAGTTCCTATCAACCATATACATTTTGCCATATAACTTCGTAATTCACTGGACTGCCGCAATCATACTCATACTGATGATTCTAAACATTGTATATTACCATTAGAATACATCAAAGTTGATGTGATGGGCTTAGGAAAATGATTGTGCACTTTTCCTGATGCGAGTTACTATCAACCATATACATTTTGCCATATAGCTTCGTAATTCACTGGACTGCCTCAATCATATGTATACTGAGTATTCTACACATTGTATATTACCATTAGAATACATCAAAGTTGATGTGATGGACTAAGGAAAAAGATTGTGCACTTTTTCCTGATGCGAGTTCCTATCAACCATATAGATTTTGCCATATAACTTCGTAATTCACTGGACTGCCGCAATCATACTCATGCCGATTATTCTATACATTGTATATTAGCATTAGAATACCTCAGAGTTGATGTGATGGGCTTAGGAAAAAGATTGTGCACTTTTCCTGACGCAAATTCCTATCAACCATATAGATTTTGCCATATAACTTCGTAATTTACTGGACTGCCGCAATCATACTCATGCCGATTATTCTATACATTGTATATTAGCATTAGAATACCTCAAAGTTGATGTGATGGGCTTAGGAACAAGATTGTGCACTTTTCCTGATGCGAGTTCCTATCAACCATATACATTTTGCCATATAACTTCGTAATTTACAGGACTGCTGCAATCATAGTCATACTGATTATTCTAAACATTGTATATTACCATTAGAATACCTCAAAGTTGATGTGATGGGCTTAGGAAAAAGATTGTGCACTTTTCCTGACGCAAATTCCTATAAACCATATAGATTTTGCCTTATAGCTTCGTAATTCACTGGACTGCCGCAATTATACTCATACTGATTATTCTATACATTGTATATTAGCATTAGAATACCTCAAAGTTGATGTGATGGGCTTAGGAAAAAGATTGTGCACTTTTCCTGACGCAAATTCCTATCAACCATATAGATTTTGCCATATAACTTCGTAATTCACTGGACTGCCGCAATCATACTCATACTGATTATTCTAAACATTGTATATTACCATTAGAATACCTCAAAATTGATGTGTAGGGCTTAGGAAAAAGATTGTGCACTTTTCCTAACGCAAATTCCTATCAACCATATAGATTTTGCCTTATAGCGTCGTAATTCACTGGACTGCCGCAATCATACTCATACTGATTATTCTATACATTGTGTATTAGCATTAGAATACATCAAAGTTGATGTGATGGGCTTAGGAAAAAGATTGTGCACTTTTCCTGATGCGAGTTCCTATCAACCATATACATTTTGCCATATAACTTCGTAATTCACTGGACTGCCGCAATCATACTCATACTGATTATTCTATACATTGTATATTAGCATTAGAATACCTCAAAGTTGATGTGATGGGCTTAGGAAAAAGATTGTGCACTTTTCCTGACGCAAATTCCTATCAATCATATAGATTTTGCCTTATAGCTTCGTAATTCACTGGACTGCCGCAATCATACTCATACTAATTATTCTATACATTGTATATTAGCATTAGAATACATCAAAGTTGATGTGATGGGCTTAGGAAAAAGATTGTGCACTTTTCCTGATGCGAGTTCCTATCAACCTTATACATTTTGCCTTATAACTTCGTAATTTACAGGACTGCTGCAATCATAGTCATACTGATTATTCTAAACATTGTATATTACCATTAGAATACCTCAAAGTTGATGTGATGGGCTTAGGAAAAAGATTGTGCACTTTTCCTGACGCAAATTCCTATAAACCATATAGATTTTGCCTTATAGCTTCGTAATTCACTGGACTGCCGCAATTATACTCATACTGATTATTCTATACATTGTATATTAGCATTAGAATACCTCAAAGTTGATGTGATGGGCTTAGGAAAAAGATTGTGCACTTTTCCTGACGCAAATTCCTATCAACCATATAGATTTTGCCATATAACTTCGTAATTCACTGGACTGCCGCAATCATACTCATACTGATTATTCTAAACATTGTATATTACCATTAGAATACCTCAAAATTGATGTGTAGGGCTTAGGAAAAAGATTGTGCACTTTTCCTAACGCAAATTCCTATCAACCATATAGATTTTGCCTTATAGCGTCGTAATTCACTGGACTGCCGCAATCATACTCATACTGATTATTCTATACATTGTGTATTAGCATTAGAATACATCAAAGTTGATGTGATGGGCTTAGGAAAAAGATTGTGCACTTTTCCTGATGCGAGTTCCTATCAACCATATACATTTTGCCATATAACTTCGTAATTCACTGGACTGCCGCAATCATACTCATACTGATTATTCTATACATTGTATATTAGCATTAGAATACCTCAAAGTTGATGTGATGGGCTTAGGAAAAAGATTGTGCACTTTTCCTGACGCAAATTCCTATCAATCATATAGATTTTGCCTTATAGCTTCGTAATTCACTGGACTGCCGCAATCATACTCATACTAATTATTCTATACATTGTATATTAGCATTAGAATACATCAAAGTTGATGTGATGGGCTTAGGAAAAAGATTGTGCACTTTTCCTGATGCGAGTTCCTATCAACCTTATACATTTTGCCTTATAACTTCGTAATTTACAGGACTGCTGCAATCATAGTCATACTGATTATTCTAAACATTGTATATTACCATTAGAATACCTCAAAGTTGATGTGATGGGCTTAGGAAAAAGATTGTGCACTTTTCCTGACGCAAATTCCTATAAACCATATAGATTTTGCCTTATAGCTTCGTAATTCACTGGACTGCCGCAATTATACTCATACTGATTATTCTATACATTGTATATTAGCATTAGAATACCTCAAAGTTGATGTGATGGGCTTAGGAAAAAGATTGTGCACTTTTCCTGACGCAAATTCCTATCAATCATATAGATTTTGCCTTATAGCTTCGTAATTCACTGGACTGCCGCAATCATACTCATACTGATTATTCTATACATTGTATATTAGCATTAGAATACCTCAAAATTGATGTGATGGGCTTAGGAAAAAGATTGTTTACTTTTCCTGATGCGAGTTCCTATTAACCATATACATTTTGCCATATTACTTCGTAATTCACTGAACTGCCGCAATCATACTCATACTGATTATTCTACACATTGTATATTACCATTAGAATACCTCAAAGTTGATGTGATGGGCTTAGGAAAAAGATTGTGCACTTTTCCTGACGCAAATTCCTATCAACCATATAGATTTTGCCTTATAGCTTCGTAATTCACTGGACTGCCTCAATCATATTTATACTGAGTATTCTACACATTGTATATTACCATTAGAATACATCAAAGTTGATGTGATGGACTTAGGAAAAAGGTTGTGCACTTTTTCCTGATGCGAGTTCCTATCAACCATATAGATTTTGCCTTATAGCTTCGTAATTCACTGGACTGCCTCAATCATATTTATACTGAGTATTCTACACATTGTACATTACCATTAGAATACCTCAAAGTTGATGTGATGGGCTTAGGAAAAATATTGTGCACTTTTTCCTGATACGAGTTACTATCAACCATATACATTTTGCCTTATAGCTTCGTAATTCACTGGACTGCCTCAATCATATTTATACTGAGTATTCTACACATTGTATATTACCATTAGAATAGCTCAAAGTTGATGTGATGGGCTTAGGAAAAAGATTGTGCACTTTTCCTGATGCGAGTTCCTATCAACCTTATACATTTTGCCTTATAACTTCGTAATTTACAGGACTGCCGCAATCATAGTCATACTGATTATTCTAAACATTGTATATTACCATTAGAATACATCAAAGTTGATGTGATGGACTAAGGAAAAAAATTGTGCACTTTTTCCTGATACGAGTTACTATCAACCATATACATTTTGCCTTATAGCTTCGTAATTCACTGGACTGCCTCAATCATATTTATACTGAGTATTCTACACATTGTATATTACCATTAGAATAGCTCAAAGTTGATGTGATGGGCTTGGGAAAAAAGATTATGCACTTTTTATGTTCGGAGTTTTAATTGATCGCGTTATGTTAAGCCATAGCTACGTATAATGTACACTACGGTCTCAAATATGCCTTTTAAAATACGTCAATTAATTAGTTTTAACTTGTAAACACGTTTTATCAATGTATAATTGACATTATATAAATATAAAAACATCATTTCGCACCGTATTGTCATTGAATTGTTTTTCCGACATCCCTGCAAAACACGTTTGTGGCGTCCGCAGGAGTACCAACCCACATCTATAACAAACCAAAAAAGCGCCGATGAAAAGAGCCGCTAACTTCACGACGGTTATAACTTCGTAATTCACTGGACTGCCGCAATCATACTCATACTGATTATTCTAAACATTGTATATTACCATTAGAATACCTCAAAGGTGATGTGATGGGCTTAGGAAAAAGATTGTGCACTTTTCCTGACGCAAATTCTTATCAACCATATAGATTTTGCCTTATAGCTTCGTAATTCACTGGACTGCCTCAATCATATTTATACTGAGTATTCTACATATTGTATATTACCATTAGAATACATCAAAGTTGATGTGATGGGCTTAGGAAAATGATTGTGCACTTTTCCTGATGCGAGTTACTATCAACCATATACATTTTGCCATATAGCTTCGTAATTCACTGGACTGCCTCAATCATATGTATACTGAGTATTCTACACATTGTATATTACCATTAGAATACATCAAAGTTGATGTGATGGACTAAGGAAAAAGATTGTGCACTTTTTCCTGATGCGAGTTCCTATCAACCATATAGATTTTGCCTTATAGCTTCGTAATTCACTGGACTGCCTCAATCATATTTATACTGAGTATTCTACACATTGTATATTACCATTAGAATACATCAAAGTTGATGTGATGGACTAAGGAAAAAGATTGTGCACTTTTCCTGATGCGAGTTCCCATCAACCATATGGATTTTGCCTTATAGCTTCGTTATTCACTGGACTGCCGCAATCATACTCATACTGATTATTCTATACATTGTATATTAGCATTAGAATACCTCAAAGTGGATGTGATGGGCTTAGGAAAAAGATTGTGCACTTTTCCTGATGCGAGTTCCTATCAACCATATAGATTTTGCCTTATAGCTTCGTAATTCGCTGGACTGCCTCAATCATATTTATACTGAGTATTCTACACATTGTACATTACCATTAGAATACCTCAAAGTTGATGTGATGGGCTTAGGAAAAAGATTGTGCACTTTTTCCTGATACGAGTTACTATCAACCATATAGATTTTGCCTTATAGCTTCGTAATTCACTGGACTGCATCAATCATATTTATACTGAGTATTCTACACATTGTGTATTACCATTAGAATAGCTCAAAGTTGATGTGATGGGCTTGGGAAAAAGATTATGCACTTTTTATGTTCGGAGTTTTAATTGTTCGCGTTATGTTAAGCCTTAGCTACGTATAATGTACAGTACGGTCTCAAATGTGCCTTTTAAAATACGTCAAATAATTAGTTAACTTGTATACACGTTTTATCAATGTATTATTGACATTATATAAATATAAAAACATCATTTCGCATCGTATTGTCATTGATTTGTGTTTCCGTTATCCCTGCAAAACACGTTTGTGGCGTCCGCAGGCGTACCAACCCACATCTATTACAAACCGAAAAAGCGCCGATGAAAAGAGCCGCTAACTTCACGACGGTGCAGAGACGACCATCTATGTCTAAGTTTTCATTTTAACAGTGATGACAGGATGGGTTAGTCTAAATTTCATGAATAATTTATATTAGTTTGCCCTTAGGTGAATCGTGGAAAATGAACAATAACCGGAACCTTAACTTTATTCTGAACAACCAAGTAGTTTATGAGTGCACTGTTAGGTACGATTGTCTGTGTTGATTTCAAGAACTCAGGTTGTATATATATTCTTGTTAGATGAGGGTAGGTTATTAGCCTACTGCCAATAAGTCATAACAACATAGCTAAGCGAACTTGTACAATTAAGTAGATAATCATTTGGAAACAATGTTAGTAGTGTAAACATGAAGCCGTTTCCCCCTGATCAAGGACACGATGACATTGAAACCCACAAAGATTCAGCTAGACATTCTGAAAAAATATTTTGTGGTAGTTTGAAGGTTAATCAGAATAATTGCCAGTGTTATGCTAAGAATAATGGAAGCAGTGATTGTCAGCATATTTCCGAAACAGATAATCTTATAAGATGTCCAAGGTTAAGAACTAATTTCCATTCCCTAAAATCAGATAAACAAAAGTTGAGCCCTGCACACTATCTTCAAAAGGTGTTTCTATCAAGCGTTACACAGAAATTCCGAAGTCAAAGTTTGCCCAGTTGCAGTGATAAAAAAAACCACATAGGCCTAAAGGTTTCGGTAGGCCTGAATAACACAAACGAAGATATTAGTGAACCATCAACTCCATTAGTTGATGCTACTAGCAGCCTTGCTTATAGGCCCTCAAGCAATATTGGCACCAAAGAATGTGTTACAGAAAATTGGTTTAAGACTTGGCCTGAGAGAAGTGGTGATAAAACAACTAATATCAGTTTAGACAGCCAGTGTGAAAACAAAAAGTGTTTCCAAATCGATGAGGTAAACATTGACAGACACGTATATCATAATAACAGTGGTGCTATAGGGGATAGGACATGTGTTAAAACATTTTGCATTGACATTAAAAGAAACTCTAAACTTAATCATTGTATAGATTGTCACTGTGAAAATAACATTGACAATAAATCAACTGGATGCTCCAGTAAGACAGGCCATTATTTTGAGGGTGCTATTTCAAACAAAAATAAAAACGGGCCTAGGCCTACTTTAAAAACCGTCCGTCTAGATGAACTACTTGATAAATTCCCTTTAGCCTATAGTCCTTTAACAAAACAATTGCTTTTAATCAAACCTGATACTCAAGCACTAAGTCATTATTCCTCTTTTCATACAGAAGTAAATGAAGTATCAAATTATACAAATATTAAGGAAGGTGAAAAAGAAATCTTGAATCTGGAGGGAAAAGAGACTGATATAGAAGCACCAAGAGTGCTCAAAGAATTTACTGGTAACTCAAAGGGTACAGAATGTGATCTAATTACTCAAAATCTACATAGAGTAAATACAGAAGCCAGTTCTTTCTCAAGTACTGTGTCAAGTTTAAGTGATATTTCTCCTTCGACAATTGAAGACTCTGCTTCAGGAAGTTTACTAGATCATGGAGATAGTTGTTCGTTAGTATCAATCAGTGGCTGTAGTGCCTTTTCTGATGATTCATTAGGAGCAGATAGTAAGAAGAAAAGTTTAGGTGGATTTTTAAGCAGGTCAGTGGCATAAGTTAGGCCCTAATTTTTATTTTAAGTATATGTAGGCCTACCTAATGTTTAAAAGCTCAAGTTTAAAATGAGATTAACTTAGGCTAACTTTTCATTCTTTTCTCAAAAAATATAGGTAACTTAGGCTAAATTTCTTCAATGCACATATAACTTATAGGCGAAATCGCCAAGTGTAATTTTTAGCGAATTTCCCATAAGCTATTACCATAGGTCTCATGGTAAGACCTAGACCCGGGACCAATTTACTTTTTCATTTTGAGGTCCCCAGAGGCCAAAAACATCCTCCGTTCAATTCAATTCATTTATTTCCATGGTAACACCATTTTACAAAAAGGTACACCTACAGTAATGTAAGTAAGCTATCAAACTAAAATTATTAACAACAAATAAGTTAAAGGCTATGACTGAATAAATTAAAAATAACAAAAAGAAAAAGACAATTTTGTGAAACAATAACAAAACAACACTTGAATACACGGTTTGGTATATAGCCTATATGAATAAATTCAAATTCATATAACTTACCTATATATATTTAATAATTTATATGTAAGTTATATATGTATTGTGTGTGTGTCCGTTAGCGCGATAACTCAAGCAAAAATGACCCGATTTTGATGAAATTTGGTTCAAACATGTAAACCTATGTTTATTCTCTGGTTTGCGTTTAAACTGGCTTAAACTGGTTTGCGAACTTGTTCTCGAACGAGTTCGCGAACCAGCATGATCAGACTAAGTTATGGGAATTGGGGTTTATGGGGGTTTTACGGAGTAAAAATTTGGGTTTTCTCTTTTTTGACTCTAAAATCATAACATTTAAAAAATTTTTCTAGACCATTTTGTAGAGATTAAATAAAGAAATAACTTTGTAATATTGAAGCGTAGGTGTATGCCTAACGGTTACAGAGGTAAACTTAATAAAATACCCCCGCCGCAGCAAACCTGCCGTCTAAGCGAATTTCCATTTGGCCGAATTGATTTTCAATTGATCTATTTAAATAACATTAGGTTTAACGAGTACCTAGGTTTGCTGCTACAAGGAAACTAATAAAGTAGTGTGTTTTTAGTAAAATATTTATAGCTTACTATAAAATAAATAAATTTGCCAAGTTTGATCAAAATATATCCATAAACAAGCAAACTACAACATTTTACAATATTCTCCATAAGAATAACATGGGAATTTTAAATTTACCATTTTTTTAGTTTTGTCCGTAACCAATAACCGTACAAAAACACTTTGATATACTGAATTGTTTGTTTTTTTAAGCTCTTTAAGAAGGTTTAGAGAAAAATTGGGAAATTTTGTGTTTTGAGGGTAAGAAGTGAGAAAAACCAATTTTTACCCCATAAAACCCCCCATAAAACCCTGTTCCCATAGTCCGATCATGCTGGATCGCGAACTCATTCAAGTTTATCCCGCCTTACACCTTCAAACCAAATTTCATCAAAATCGGATAAAAATTACTCAAGTTATCGTGTTCACGGACACATATATATATAAATCTATATATATATATATCTATATATATATATATATATACATATATAAAAATTTGAACGAATGGTGTTTTTGGCCTCTGGGGACATTAAAATGAAAAAGTAAATCGGTCCCGGGCCTAAGTCTTACCATGAGACCTACGGTAATAGCTACTTCCCTATAGGGAAATTCGCTAAAAACTTTAAATTTAAAATTCCCATGTTATTCTTATGAAGATTCAATAAACTGTTGTAGGCCTAGGTAGTTTGCTTGTTTTGTCATTTTTGAATCAAATTCATGGCAATTTTGTTTATTTCATACTAAGCTATCAACATTTCAATAAAAAACTAACCTCAATACCGTACCTTCCCTACAGCAACAAACTTAGGTACCGTATAGGCTACTCATTAAAATTAATGTTTTTTAAATAGGAAATAAATCTGACAATTTTTAGGGGATATTTTAGTAGAAATCCAGCCAGGTAAATGGAAATTCGCTTAGTCCGCAGGTTTGCTGCGGTAGGGGTATTTTTACTTTTGAGAGAGCATACCTACTTAAACTTAACTGAGTATACTCCTTTTCATAAGCAAGTACAGTAGGTGGTATTACTCAATGATCACATAAGATCATTAAACTCAGCCACGCCTACGTGCCTAGGCGTAGGTGTTGTTGTTAGGAGCACGCCTCTATCTAATTATAATTCAAGCAGCTGAAGCCAGGTCTGCCATCTTAATGTAGGATAGAAGCGTTAGATGCCGATGAAAACGGCACCAAAACTTAATGTTCCGCTTCAAAATAACTTGACATTTAGCCTACTTAGACTAAAGGTAAATCGTTGAAACTTTGTAAACTGTATGAGAGATGTCAATAAGTCTAGGACACTATTGGTTCTAATTAAAAGCGAGTTAGGCCTAATACATTTTTCTATTTCAAATCTTCAAATAAAGTCGGTACTTTTAAATGAGTTTTAAAATATGACATGTAAAAGTTCGTCGGCTGCTACTTTTTTTAGTTTTTGGTCGAAGGTAGGGTAAGTTAAAAAACAATGGATTTTGTAGCTAAAGAGTTGAAATTTCAGATCATATTTTTAAAAATTATTAGCTGGTGTAGTTTGGTTGTAATTTAAATTGTACCGTACTTTAGGGGTTACCCGTAGTGCTGCGTTGAGTCATGCGGAAAGATTCTGCCTACAACCTCACTTGTAATCCAGTTTAGAAACTCAACTTTGGAGCTATACAGAAAAGTTACTAAACTAATTATAAAAACACGGAGTTCATATAAATGTTCTTAGTATTATTCTTTGTATTCATCTAAAAACTAATATTTTTTAGCTCTTTCAAAAAAATAATATGACAGTCAGAATATAAAGGAGAGTTGTTTAAAGAGTTTCAGAAACTATCTTTTGACTTGGAAAATTCGTACATTGTAAACCAAACGCCAGAACTTTATCAAACTTTAATACGATATAGATAGGACATATATTATAAATTAATTTGTATGTTTTCAGAGCTTTTGTTACGCCCAAAAAGTTGTTGTTGTTATTATGTAACTTAAATGAAATTTTTCTAAGAAACGGTAAACGCAAAAAAAAGTTAAAAGTGTATATAGGGTGTGTAATCTGTATGAAATAATATCACCACTATATGAACGAATATTTTGATAAAGTTTTATTTACAAACGAATAGAGAAGTGTACTAAATCATGACGCAGTCAAAACTGAATGTTTTACAAAACTAGCAATAGCTGTTACATAATAAATATTAAATAAGTATAGACCAAAGGCATCACAGATGTGGCTAAGTTGACGCCACATCAGCCCCCCGCAGAGACTGGAAGTCCAGGAATCTTGAGCTTTGTGCTTTGGCAATTGACTCAGGATCCAATGAACATGAAATAGCCTCTACACGTGATAAAGCATCGGCAACAATGTTTTCTGAACCTCCGATGTGTTTTATGTCTGTAGAAAACTCGGATATGAATGAAATCTGACGTAGTTGAACGGGTGGAAGTTTCTAACGACGTTGATGAAAAGCAAAGATGAGTGGCTTATGATCCGTAAAACTGGTAAATGGGTTTCCAAAAAATGACGAAAATGCTGTACTGCTTCATACACAGCAAGAAGTTCACGGTAGTACGCCGGCCAAGAGCTTTGCTTTGGTGAAAGTTTCTTAGAGAAGAATCCAAGTGGCTGCCAGGAATTTTCAACGAACTGTTGAAGGCAAGCTCCTACACTAACGTCAGAGGCGTCTGTAAACAGTCCAAGAGGGGCGTCATGTTTCGGATGAAATAGGAGTGTCACTGACGACAAACTAGACTTGCAAGCTTGAAACGCTTCCTCAGTCTCTGGGGTCCAAGGCACAGGAAGTGATCCCTTGCTATTTACACCACCAAGCAGAGAGTGTAAAGGTGCTTGGAGTTCTGCGGCTTTAGGCAAGAATCTACGATAGAAATTGATCATACCTAGGAACCGTCGAAGACCACGCATTGTCTTAGGTAGTTGGTACTCCTGAAGAGCAGATATTCGGTCTTGTGGAGGGTGGACACCTGATGCTGAAACTCTGTACCCTAAAAACGTCACTTCAGGCACTGCAAAAACACACTTGGACGAGTTTACAATAACGCCATAGGAATGGAGTCTTTTGAACAAAGTCCTAAGATGTTGCTCATGTTCTTCAGCTGATCGGGAAAACACTAAAATATCATCAATGTAGCTGAACGTAAAATCTAGGTTTTGGGTCACTTCATCTATGAAACGCTGGAATGTTTGGCCAGCATTACGTAAAAGTCATGAAAGGAAACTCAAAAAGGCCGAATGGAGTTGTGATAGCAGTTTTGCATATGTCATCTGGGTGTACAGGGATTTGTTGGTATGCTTTTACTAGATCTATGACAGAAAATACGTTACAGCCTGAAAGATTATTTGAAAAATCATGAATGTGTCGAACAGGATACCTGTCAGGAGTGGTGCGTGCATTCAATGCACGGTAGTCTCCACACGGTCTCCATCCATTTTCTCCTTTTGACGCCAGATGCAGGGGTGAAGCCCACGGACTGTCTGATGGACGTGCAGTACCACATTTTACCATGTCGGCAAATTCACTTTTTGCAATGCTAAGCTTTTCAGGGGCCAGTCGTCGTGGTCGGCAGAATACAGGAGGTCCTGGAGTCGTGTGTATATGATGTACTGTCTGGTGCTTCACTTCTCGAGGCATTCCTGGAGGGCGAGTCATTTCAGGGAATTCATGCAGGACTTTAGAGAGGGGAAAAGTAGTGACTACGGATTTTACGCTACTTTGAGTCGTAACGGAAAGTTTTCCTCCTGTAAAAAGTCCAGTTGTGGCATCGTGAAGTCGCAACAGTCGACAGTCAGGAAGCAAATGGTAGTAACTGAGGAAGTCTGAGCCAATGATTGGAACGCTGACATCTGCAACCGTGAACTGCCATGCAAAACTACGGCGTAGGCCTAGGTCCAATGTCATAGAACAGGTTCCGTAAGTCTTGATAGTACTACCGTTGGCGGCACTTAGTTCAAAGTCTGTAGATGTGCGACGGTCTCGTAGAAGACGTTTGGGATAACATGAAACGTCAGAGCCGGTGTCGATCAAGAACCGGAGATTAGCCTTTTTATCTGAGACAAAAATTCTGCGGCTGAATGCTTGACAGTCAGCCGCCGCTGTTACTGGCCGTCCTTGGAGTTTCCCGCGTAAGAGCAAGGAGAAGTACATTTTGACGCGTGCTCACCAAATTATCATGATACCAGCAGATATGGCTTGTAGATCTGTGCTGATCTTTATTCGTGTTCTTTGATGTTTTCTTGTCATGATTGGTCGAATGATTGTGCTGGAGGGATACTTCGAGTGCGTCAATCCTCTGCGTCAGTCTCGCAATAGCAGAAGTGAGGTTGTCATTAGACTGTGTGTGTTCACGAGATGTCGTAGCATTTACTGATACTTGTGGTGTTCTTGTAGAAACTTCAATGACTTTATCGGCTATATCTGCTAGTTTATCAAGTGGAAGTTCGTTTTGAGCTGTGATGATCGCTTGAACGTTAACAGGGAGACGACGTAGCCAGAGTGCTCGAAGGATGTTGTCCTGTAGTTGGGCTGGACCGATCAGAGTACGTAGGTGGCGTAAGAACTGTGATGGCTTGCGATCTCCGATATCTTCGTCACTTATCAACTGCCGGATGCATTCTTCTTCACTAGTAGACAGCCTTTCAATAAGCTTCGAACGAAGTACCACGTAACGATTCGTTGCAGGCGGATTTGTGATGATGTCCTCTACTTCCACTGCGTAACGTGTTTCAAGCTGAGAAACGACGTAGTGGAACCGAGTGTCATCGCTTGTGATGCCTGAGATTGAGAATGGGGAATCTACCTGAGCAAACCATAGACTAGGACGATTGGCCCAGAATGGTGGAAGCTTTACTGCAACTCGATTAACTGATACATTACCAGGGTCGTTGCGTTGCTGAACGTTGGTTGAGAGTTCATTTTGTTGCTCTCGTAGATTCGCCAATTGAACTTCGATTTCTTCTAGCGACATTAGTAATATTGAGGAAGGAATGTCGTACTTCTTGTTGTCGTTGTTCGGGGTCACCAATATATAGGGTGTGTAATCTGTATGAAATAATATCACCACTATATGAACGAATATTTTGATAAAGTTTTATTTACAAACGAATAGAGAAGTGTACTAAATCATGACGTAGTCAAAACTGAATGTTTTACAAAACTAGCAACAGCTGTTACATAATAAATATTAAATAAGTATAGACCAAAGGCATCACAGATGTGGCTAAGTTGACGCCACATGTATTTTGAAGGTCATTGTGTTAGTAATACAGTAGACTCCCTCTTATCCAGCCACCTTTTAACCGGACATCGGTTTAACCGGACTACACTCGGCGGAAATGATAGCTCTGTAACCGGACAATTGTTATCAGCACATTGGTTTAACCAGACTAGATCGGCAGGAAGTGGGCGGTACTGAAACGACTGTTCTCGTGGGAAAGATTTGAGACCAGTGATCACAGGTCTAGAAATACAGTGATCTCCTAAATTTAAGTAAAACATTTGGGTTACATAACAAGTTTTTGGGGACGTCGGTTTAACCGGAAAACCCGTTATTAGGACTCACCTTGGTCCCGAGGAGTCCGGATAAGAGGGGCGTGTATACTGTAGAAATATTTATAATACAAAGGTGTATTGTTACGGATATCATTGATATCAACTAACATTTTAATTAGTCGCGCTCGATACTAGGGCTCATCACAGCCGGCAGCCGCCATCCTGTTGTAGATTAGTGAAAAATACTGGCTTCACGTCGCGGCCAACGTGCTCTTGGTCTTATGTGATCTTTGGTGTTACTCCACATTAGCAGGGCTGGATTTCCCAATAGGCCTGTTGGATAGAATAATGGGAACAGCCCAAAAAATGAAAGTAAAAGTATAATAAATACCTTTTGCGAGATTAAATTTGCTTACTGACTGAAGTGTAGTGGGGTACCCCATGTGTCCTCTTCAATGGCAAACACGGAACTAGCTTCAGAGATAACGTTGAGATTGACTTTTGATACTAAGGCTGTTTATACAGGTTGGGTGACTAAGGGATTGGGAAATTGTTGCACTTGATTGTCTATAGCCTACCGCCCACAAAAAAAAAATTGAAAAACCTTTTTTTTTGTAACACAAAATTGAAAAACAAAAGCAACCACCTTGTACAAAGAACTAAAAAATCTTCTATGGAGTATGTAAATATACTTCTTCTTACTCCATGGGGAGAGGACACAGCTTTGAGACTGACCTCTTGAAAGCTCCATTTGAAGTTTTAACGCTCACAACACGGACAATACCGTCTTCGGCAGGATGGGTTTAAATAATTCTGGCAGTTAATCATGATGCAGGTGGCAAGTTTGAATCCTTTATTAAAACTAGTTCGCCAATCTTCAGGTTAGGATTTTGGACGAACCATTTTTGTAGTTGTTGTAGTTCGTGTAAGTATTCTAGATTCCAATGATTCCAGAATTGCTGTAGAGTTTATTGAATTAGTTGCCAACGTGACAGTCGATTCATAGGTGTTGAAGTGAAAGTCTGGTTGTGGTAAAGCAACTAATGGTTGGCCAATTAGAAAGTGACCAGGAGTCAGCGGTTCGAGCTCATTAGGGTCAGACGATAGACTGCAGAGGGGTCGTGAGTTGAGAATAGCCTCAATCTGAGTCAAGAAATTTCTTGATTCTTCAAAAAAAAAAAAAAAATTCTTCAAAGTTTAAAATTTGACTGCCTAGAACCCATTTTATGTGGTGTTTTGTTGATTTAATGCCAGATTCCCATGATCCGCCAAAATGAGGTGAGGAAAGGGGTATAAAATGCCACGTGATTCCTTGATTTGATAGTTTGGGAAGAATTGAATCAAATTGTTGAGAGAGGAATTGATACAGCTCCGTCAAGTTCTCGATTCGCTCCAACAAAATTTGTTGCTTGGTCAGAGAAATTGTCACTACGTAAACCTCTTCGAGGAATGAATCGCTTGAAAGCGGCAATAAATTCTTCAGTAGAAAGGGATGATACCATTTCCAAGTGCATGGCCTTGGTTGCCATACAGACAAACAGACAAATGTAACTTTTAAGAAGTTGTGGTTTCCTCAACTTATCAGACTTGGTAGAATAAGGACCGCCAAAATCAACACCGACTTTACAAAAAGGTCGAGTGGAAATTATTCTCTCTTCAGGTAAGTTACCCATAAAAGGTTGTGGAGTTTCACCTTTATATCTTGCGCAAGTAACACATTTGGCTAATCTTCGTCGAATAACAGTACGGGCAGATACTACCCAAAATTGTCTGCAAAGCAGTGATTGCAGAGTTCTAGGGCCGACATGTAAATAATTGAAATGGTAATGATCATCAAGCAGATAAGTTAGATGTGAATTCTTCGGCAAAAGCATATGATGTTTTGCGTTGTAAGGAAGCTGGGCTTTCTCTAGACGTCCGTCGACACGTAGAATACCAGATGAATCGATGAAGGGGTCTAGGCATTGCACTGCATGGGTACAAGTCTTCTGTTTCAGAATACAATCTAAGTGCTCTTGGAGGTATTTTTGCTGAGTAAGCTTCACTAAAGTACCAAGAGAAGTATTCCGTTCAGTCACTGTCAGGTACTTTGTTTTAGTTAAAGGTTCTACCTTGTGGCAGTTACGAATAAATCTCAAAATCCAACCAAAACAATTCTGGACTTTAGTTAGATTAGAAAAGTCTTCCAAAATTGAGTACAGTGGCGTTGGCTGAGGGATGGCAACTGAAGCAGTAACTATTTTTTAAGGTGGGGCGAAATTCATTTAAACTCCCCTCAGGGATGTAAGTTTTCTGCAGCCTAGTAATTTTCATTAATGCAATTGCACTGTAATTGTAATTAATGCAATTAATGCAACACATTGATAATGCCATCACGAAAAAACATACCGGAATGAATTACCATCTGTGATTGTTGATACAGAGAGTTTTCAAGTGGTGAAGGAGTAACTACTTTACAGTTTATCATCATAATTTGAAAATTTCCGGTTTTATTGAGTCTAGAGACACTTTACCTTCTCCTAATGATTTAAAAATAAAATTAATTGAGTATATAGTCATAAGAAACAAGATGAGAACAACACTACAAAAGTAGGTTTCAAAGTTAAATGTTTTAGATGTGGAAAAATAGGACACAAAGCCAACAGCTGTAGATCCAAACAAATGGGAAATAGTTTTAAAGCAGAGGCTGAATGTTTCTCTTCAAATTTGAACATTTTAGGTTCTACTTCATCTGATTGGTGTATTGATAGTGGATGTATATCGCACATGTGTGGAGAGAAATCACAGTACTTTCCTGTTAAAGGGAACATTCATGATTATCGATGATTTTTCCGATACATCGATATTTAATTTTTTAAATCCGATGTATCGATTTTAACAAATTGAAACCTAGGCTATTAGCAGAAAACTACGATAAATATTGTTCAGTATCAACAAACAGTTCAATAATTTCAGTGACAAAATGAATGAAATGAAGAAACTGTTCCAAACCTGTTCCAGTATCTTTGAATGTATCTTTTTATCCCCAGATTTATTCGAAACCAGGAAGTGTCCAGGTTTGGAACAGTTTCTTCATTTCATTCATTTTGTCACTGAAATTATTAAACTGTTTTTTGATACTGAACAATATTTATCGTAGTTTTCTGCTAATAGCCTAGGTTTCAATTTGTTAAAATCGATACATCGGATTTAAAAAATTCAATATCGATGTATCGGAAAAATCATCGATAATCATGAATGTTCCCTTTAACAGGAAAGTACTGTGATTTCTCTCCACACGTGTGCGATATACATCCACTATCAATACACCAATCAGATGAAGTAGAACCTAAAATGTTCAAATCTAACCAAACTTGCTGTAAAATTTCTTTCCCCATATGCCGTTTCTGTTATTAAACGACATTTTGAAATGTTACAGCAAGTTTAGTTATGTTAGTTTAGTTTATAAAAGTCATAATCAATACATTTTATTTTTGCCTAAGTAAGATAAGAGTTTAATTTGTAATTTAGATATGTTTTTGTTATAGTCTGCTACATATATCTTTTACAATATAAAGTGTTGATTCTTAATGTATGTTTTTAAAACAATTAGACAATCAAGTTTAACAATTTCCCAATTCCTTAGTCACCCAACCTGTATAAAATCATCCTCAGTATCAAAGGTCAACCCCAACGTTATCTCTGAAGCTAGTTCCGTGTTAGCCATAGAAGAAGACACATGGGGACCCCGCTACACTACAAGTTCAGTAAGCAAATTTAATCTAGCAAAAGGTTTTTATTATACTTTCACTTTAATTTTTTGGGCTATTCCCATTATTCTATCATTATCTATACGACAACAATAAAATACCTAGGCTGACGTACGATGATAAATCATTTACAAAGAAAACACCTCAATATAATATTCTTATTTCTTTGCCAAAAGACTGTTTTCTTATATAGATAAAATATTATATAGTCAGATGTTTTTAAATTGTTTTTGGTTAAAAAACAAATAAGAGTTTTAGTTGTTGTTTTAATGTAATAAAGAAGATGGTTTTTGTTAACACTTATTTTGTCATTTTTTTTAATGTTTAATCGTCCGTGATATCAAATCAATTGAATCACGTATATTGACGATATCAATTGGCGACCGTGACAGGACTTTTAATTAAGAAATGACAAAATTAGGAGTTGAAGATTTGACAACTGAAATGCTAGAGAAAGGCCTGGAAGAAAGTGAGGAGAAGGAGACAGGAAGCAAAGCCTACGAGCTTCGACCACGGGTAGGACGAAATACCCAGTTGGTAGAACAAATATCACAACCTGACCCGGTGAGTACTCTACTGTCCAAAATTTCAGAGAAACTAGATATCCAATCTGAGAAACTTGACACACAGTCGGCAGATATTACTGAGAAACTTGACACACAGTCGGCAGATATTAATAGTAAAATGTCATCATTTATGGAACAAATTTCTCACAACTATTCAAAATTAGACAAAAGAATTGAATCATTGGAGTCAGATGTTGTCGTGACCATTGATAAAATTACAAAATTAGAAACAAATTTCGATGGTAACTCTGATAAATTAAATGAATTGGAAACTAAAATTGATTACATGGAAACTAAATTTCACAATAAAATTCAAGCTATCGGAACACAGATATCCTCACAGGAAAAGACAATTACTTGGAATAATCCAGAGTACCAACCATCATTCATGCCTGCTGTGGATCCCAAAATTATAAAAGACAGCTTACCGGAATTTCACGGCAGGTTAGAGGAATGTCCCACAGCGTTTTTAGCTACTAGCGAGTCTTTGTTAAAACGGACGTGTATACCGTCAGAAATATATCTGCAGATTGTGAGCCAACAGTTGAGAGGTTCGGCAGGTACTTGGTGGCAAAACATTAAGGGTCTAAGTCTAGAATGGGACACATTCAAACATGAGTTTATGCAGAGATTTAATTCAGAGGCTGTCAAAGCATTAATCACTAAGAAATTCTTGACGGATGTTCAACCTAGTGGCATGAGAGCTGGGGCATTTGTTATTCAAAAGTTACATTTGTTTAAGAGAATGAATGATGGTGGGAGTATTGACGAGAGTGTTACTTATATTATGGAACTTTTACATGATAAGATTAGGTCTCTAGTTAAGGTAGCTCAACCAAAATCATTTGACGAACTCAGGAGTATAGTAGCAAAGCTAGACGAAGAGGTAAGCTTTTATCCCTCAAAAACCAGAACTTCGAACCCTGATAACTCCTTTAAATGTTATCAATGTGGGCAAACTGGGCATGTGAAGGCCCGTTGTCCGGAAAACTAGACCAGAACAGTTCTAATAGGGGCGAGAATGGTTCTAGAAGAGTTTCTAAGTCCCAAAACTACCAGTCAGAAAAAACTTATATTGGTCAAATTTCTAGTGAGAGTGTGGGTAATCCCCGTCCGGCAATTTGTATACAGATTGGTGACAAATATTATACTGCAGCCCTTGATACTCAGGCATCACATTCGTTTATTGGCATGACGGTGGCTAAATTGTTAAAACCTGTTTGTCCAGACGGTGTAACTGCTGTCAAAGGTGCAGTACAAGATATAAATTACAAAATCGAAGGATTTACTTTTCTTGAAGCCAAATGTTCTCAAGAATCTATTCACATTCCGGTAAAAGTGATTAAGGATTTAATCCCGGAAATCATACTAGGGCATGATTTCCTTGTTAAATACGGTGTGTTGATAGATTACACAGCAAATGAAATATTTTTTGGCATTAAAAATAGAGTTAGATTGGGATGGTTAGAGGACAAACACTTTGATTTGGGAACAGAATTAGAAAACAACGTTTTGGATGAACTGAAAACGGGAATTTTGGATCTTAATCAAAGAACAGACTTGATTAATTTGCTCAGTATCTTTCCAGAGGTAATTACAGACAGAATTGGGTTCACTACTACGGTAAAACATATGATCTCTTGTAAAGATAACACACCTGTCAAACAGAAACCTTACCCTCTTAACCCTGACAAACGGAAGTTTGTCATAGAAAAAGTAAAGGAAATGGAAAATCAAGGACTAATTGAACCATCATCTTCAGGATGGGCTTCACCAATAGTATTACCCAAAAAGAAGAACGGAGACTACAGACTTTGTGTGGATTTACGTCAAGTCAACAATAAAACTATTGCTGATGCTTACCCAATGCCTGATCTACGACATCTGATTAAGCAAGTTAGTGGGGCCAAAGTATTTAGCACTTTAGATTTGAATTCTGGCTATTGGCAAGTAGAAGTAGAAGAATCATCTCGGCCTATGACAGCTTTTTCAACACCAAGGGGACTATATCAATTCCGTATTATGCCCTTTGGATTGAAAAATGCCCCAGCAACATTCATGCGTCTGATGGACAAAGTTTTGTCAGGTTATGTTGGTGAATTTTGTCAAGTTTATTTGGACGATATACTAGTTTACAGCAAAACATTTTCTGATCATTTGGAACATTTGGCAAGAGTATTAGAAAGATTGAAAATTCATGGACTTACCTGTCAGGTGAAGAAATGTCACTTTACGTCCAACTCAGTAGAATATTTGGGTCATGTGTTAACAGACAAAGGATTAGAGAGGCAAACTGAGAAAAACAAGGCTATTGAAGAGTACGAAAGACCTGGTACGAAGCGTAAAGTTCGACAGTTTTTGGGCCTTTGCGGTTGGTACAGTTGTTTTGTACCTCATTTTGAATCCAAGGTTTCACCTCTAACTGACCTTCTTCATCAAAATAAACCTTTTAAATGGACCGAGACGGAAGAGAAAGCCTTCAGGGAGATAAAGAGATCCATCTGTGACTCTCCGGGATTAGCTTATTTGGACCCCAGTCGGGAAATATGCTTACAGACAGATGCCAGTAATGTAGGTCTTGGGGCTGTTCTCTTTCAAGAGCGGATAGAAGGAGGCAAGGATATCATTGAATATGCAAGCAGGAAACTTTCCCTTTCTGAGAAAAACTATTGTACAGCTGAAAAGGAGGCTCTAGCGGTAGTGTGGGCAGTAGGAAAATTCAGGGGGTATCTCGAGGGAAGAAAATTTAAATTATTCACTGATAATTCATCGCTACAGTGGTTAAACAAAGTATCTGGGACCAAGTCAAAACTGATGCGATGGTCTTTAATGTTGGCTGATTTTGACTTTGAAATAAATCACGTCCCAGGAGAGTTAAATCAAGCCGCTGATAGCTTGTCAAGAAACCCGGTAGACAGTGGTGAGATATCCAAAGAATTCATGGAGAGGGAAGTTCCAGTCCCAATGAAGTTAAGACAGATTGAGCCTGTTCTTATGGTGGCACAACGGGAAAATTGTGACATTGACTTGGAACTGATAAAGAAATGGCAGAATGAAGATGCAGCTTGTAGTAGAATGAAATCCTGGATAACCAAACGTTACACTAATTCTGAAGCTGTCCCATTCCAGTTCAAGACATGCTATAAGAACCTTCGCTTGGAAGACAGTTTACTTATGTACAAATCTCATCTATCAGAATCTTCTCCTGTGATTGTAGTTCCGAAGTCTCAGGCTATAAGGATTCTAGAGAAGTACCACGACAGCCCTGAAGCTGGCCATCCAGGACAAGACGAGACCTACACTTCGATTCGGCGTCGTTTCTTCTGGGTAAATATGCATCGGGACATCAAGAACTACGTCCAATCCTGCACTATCTGTGCCTGTACCAAGGCTAACAACCAAAAAGCTAGTACAAGCATGAGAGGACGTCGGCCACACCAGCCGTGGGAGGTTGTTGCTCTAGATCTTATGGGACCATATCCCAGAACATCTCGAGGGAAGACTGGAATTTTGGTGGTGACAGACCTTTTTACCAGGTGGGTCGAAGCATTTGCCGTTCCTGAAGCTACGTCGGGAAGAATTCTACAGATCCTACGAACAGAGGTCTTTAGTCGTTATGGTTATCCACGATGTCTTCTCACAGATAATGGCAGTCCGTTCACGTCAAAACAATGGTTACGGAATCTAAATGAATGGGCTATTGAACACTGGACAACGCCAATCTACCACCCTCAGGCAAATCCTACTGAACGGAGAAATCAGGAGCTTAAGAAGCTGTTAAGAATTCATTTGTTTGACAAAGAACATACCAAATGGGATCAACACTTGAATGAGTCTCTCCTGGCCATCAGACAGCGAGTGAATCGCGTCACAGGCTTCTCCCCAGCAGAACTTTTTCTTGGTCGGGAAATAAAAAGAACTGGGGATTGGAACTTCATGCATGAAAACTCTCCTGAAACTATGAATTTGACTGCATGGCATGAAGAAAACGTGAAACAAATCAAACATATGAATCGACAAGCTGAAGAGAGTTCGAGGAGGGAAGCTGAGAGAAACGATGTACCTGAAGAGCAGGACCTGAAACCGGGTACGTTGGTTCTTCGGCGAAACCATCCCTTGAGTAGTAAGCTTAAAAATGTGCATGCAGGGATGGCACGGAAATGGCTTGGACCTTTTGAAGTGGAACACAAGCTAGGGAAGGGAGTGTACCTCTTGAGGTCTGATCCACCAATTAAGGTACACATGTCGGAGTTGAAATTACTTCCGCAAACTCTCCGTGAAGCAACTAAAGCCGAAGATGATGAACAAGAAGCAGAAGACCATAACAATGCATCACCTGTGTATAACTTAAGGTCTAGAAAGAGGAAGATTTAAAATATATTGAGGGTTTTGGGGGGGATGATTGACGTACGATGATAAATCATTTACAAAGAAAACACCTCAATATAATATTCTTATTTCTTTGCCAAAAGACTGTTTTCTTATATAGATAAAATATTATATAGTCAGATGTTTTTAAATTGTTTTTGGTTAAAAAACAAATAAGAGTTTTAGTTGTTGTTTTAATGTAATAAAGAAGATGGTTTTTGTTAACACTTATTTTGTCATTTTTTTTAATGTTTAATCGTCCGTGATATCAAATCAATTGAATCACGTATATTGACGATATCAAGGCCTAACATTAAATTAAAGAATTTTTGTTAAAGAAAAAACTAATTCACTACTTGAACCGTTACCGATCGCCGATATATTATCAAAAGCAATTTACAATACAATTTTGCAATGCAATGTATCTTCATTATTTGTACAAGTGTCTTTTGACCTAGCTTCACTCTCCTCAATTACTTTTATTTTTAAATCATTAGGAGAAGGTAAAGTGTCTCTAGACTCAATTGCTACCCGGAAATTTTCAAATGATGATGATAAACTGTAAAGTAGCATAATGCTAAGCAAATCTGAATTGATAATGATGTCCATTTCTTGAAGTTTGTCAACAATCTCTATAAATTTGTTGACATGATCCCTAGCATCTTCTCCATCTTTCATTTTATGTATTATTAACTTCTTTAATAATGTGGCTTTCCTTGCAGGACCAGAACTTTGGTAATTGTTCTGCAGGCAATCCCATACTTCTTTGGAAGTTTTGCAGTTTTTTACTAATTTCAATTCACTAGGTGAAATTATCAATATCAGTTCTGATTTTGCTTTAAGATCTTTAACTTTCCAGGAATTCTTGCCAACTTCATCCTCAGGACATGTGTTCTCCCCAGATACATTCTCCATTAGGTTTTGTTGGAGCTTCAGCTTGATTTTTCCAAGTGTCATAATTATTTCGTTTCAAAGGTTCAATCCTATAGCCAAAACTCGTTTAACTTATTTTTAAGCACAGAATACTGTAAAATGATTATTTTAATGTTTTAAAAGGCCCATAACCTTTGTTGTAATATTAAAATTTAATGAAAGAAAAATGTTATAAACTCTTTTATTATCTTACAAACACAACACTGAAATACATTTTGTAAACAACTGCATACTGGATTAATTGAGCGAAGCTCTTATACGTTGACTCTTATGCATTTTGTAATACGCAAACTCCTCCTAGACGGCTGAATCAATAGTTTTCAAATTTTGCATGGTGATAAAGACCATATCGGTGAGTGCCAATATCTATATGGCGTCAAAAAAGTCTCTCAGGAATCCGCCCCACTGGGTGTCAAAGTTTCAATGTAATCCTTATGGATGCAGTATTTGACACATAAACAAAGACATATGATCAGCTGTTGATTTTGAATGCAGTAGATAAAAAAATAGCTGATAGCATTATTCCACACATATTAGAACAAAAACGGTATGGATCATAAATATAATCAAATGACTACACTAGCTTGAGGTCCGTGACATATGAAGTGGTAAAGGAAGTAGTAAAGGTGAGCAGTCTGGAGTGTGGAAACTGTTTATGACGATTAGATTAAGGTATCTGCATTCCTAAAATTCTATGGGAAGGGAGGAAAACAGGTCCGCCACGTAGGAAGTGGTGAAGGAAGTAGTAAAGGCGAGCAGTCTGGAGTGTGGAAACTGTTTATGACGATTAGATTAAGGTATCTGCAATCCTAAAATGCTATTGGAAGGGAAGGAAACAGGTCCGCGATAGCATAGCTCTGATAGCCCCCTTCTGTAGGATTAAAATTTCATTAATTCTTCCACACCCACCCCAGAATATCAATCCATGTCTCATTACAGACTGAAAATATGCAAAATAAGCCGATCTCAAATGGTTCTTTGGAATTACATCTTTGAGGCAACCAAGAAGAAAAATTACTCGAGATAGTCAAGTAGACAAATAATTTATATGATCATTCCAGGATAGTTGATTATCAATATGAAGACCCAATAATTTTGTAGTGACAGCACTTTTTTCATTATTTAAGGCAGAATTGTATTTCAATGTAAATTTTACTTCTTAAGTTTTACAGTCATTCAATAGAAATCCATTGGCATGGAACCATTTGGATGCATTTAATTTTGTGACATGGACTAAATTTTTAAGTACAAGTTGGTTATTGTTTTCACAAAAAAAAATTGTATCATCCGCGTACAGAATAGTTTTTGTATTTATTGCCATTGGAAGGTCATTAATGTAGATTACAAACAGGAGTGGGCCAAGGACTGATCCCTGTGGATCGCCCCAATTTACTTCCCTTTCTTGTGACTTTTTTCCCATCAGAATTTACTACTTGTTTCCGGTTTTTTAAATAAGATGAAAGAAAATTTAGAGAATATCCGTTAAACCCATAGGCCTACAGAATTGTGTTTCAATGTAAATTTTATTTCTTAAGTTTTACAGTCATTCAATAGAAATCCATTGGCATGGAACCATTTGGATGCATTTAATTTTGTGACATGGACTAAATTTTTAAGTACAAGTTGGTTATTGTTTTCACAAAAAAAAGTTGTATCATCCGCGTACAGAATAGTTTTTGTATTTATTGCCATTGGAAGGTCATTAATGTAGATTACAAACAGGAGTGGGCCAAGGACTGATCCCTGTGGATCGCCCCAATTTACTTCCCTTTCTTGTGACTTTTTTCCCATCAGAATTTACTACTTGTTTCCGGTTTTTTAAATAAGATGAAAGAAAATTTAGAGAATATCCGTTAAACCCATAGGCCTACAGAATTGTGTTTCAATGTAAATTTTATTTCTTAAGTTTTACAGTCATTCAATAGAAATCCATTGGCATGGAACCATTTGGATGCATTTAATTTTGTGACATGGACTAAATTTTTAAGTACAAGTTGGTTATTGTTTTCACAAAAAAAAGTTGTATCATCCGCGTACAGAATAGTTTTTGTATTTATTGCCATTGGAAGGTCATTAATGTAGATTACAAACAGGAGTGGGCCAAGGACTGATCCCTGTGGATCGCCCCAATTTACTTCCCTTTCTTGTGACTTTTTTCCCATCAGAATTTACTACTTGTTTCCGGTTTTTTAAATAAGATGAAAGAAAATTTAGAGAAGACCCGTTAAACCCATAGGCCTACAGTTCTAACTTTTTAATAAGAATTTCAAAGTCAACACAATCAAATGCTTTGCTCAGGTCACAAAAGGTGCCCTGAGCAAAGGTCTTGCTTTCAAAGGACTAATGAATTTGCCTGATGAGATTGTCAAGAGCATCAATTGTAGACATTCCTTTTCTAAATCCAAATTGGGAAACATTAAACAAGTCATTTGCCTCAAAATATTCACTTATTTGTTCATAAACTATATTAGACTAGCAGAGCACCCGTCCTTCGTACGGGGTTGGCATATAAGTATAAAATACTTATTGCAGCTATACTCAAGCTTTGCGTTTGCAATGGGGGGAGGACACAGTTTGATAAAATTTGATTCATAAATTTACGGTATGATATAGGTTAACACATCTACCATTGCCATAATGTTCTACCATTGCACCTAAACAATAGAAAAAAATAAATTATCAAACATTCTTACAATATCACAAATTATTCATTAAATTAAAAACTCAAACCTAACGATAAACAATCCTACTTTGACAGTTCTCATTGTGTATCACAGCTTTTTGTTGCTGCCTAGTTTAAATTAGCTGTTGTCATATATGCACAAACAAAATTATAATAGTGCTGCACCCTGTTGGGAAACCTTATAACTTTTTAATGCTATTGCATATTATAGAACCAACTTGTAAAGTTGAAACAGCTGACTAAATTCTTTAATTCCCTTTAAATATGAATACTCATAAGGTTAACATGGGGAACTACAGACCCACTGGGGCGGAGCCCGAAAGGATTTTTGAGATAAGAATATGCCTAAATGTTAATAGGGAATGTGAGCTATCATCATGCCAAATTTCAGCCCAATCCGTCCAGTAGTTTATGCGTGATTGAGCAACACACAAACATACATGCAAACATACACACAAACTCACAAACTTTCAGATTTATAATATTAGTAAGATGAGTAAGATATTAGATGAGTTGGGTGTATTATAAAATGTAATAACCAAAAACCACAAACATAGGAAGCTCAGATCCCTAAGGTCATCAAATTGTAGGGTCAGTGAGACCAATCTGGTGAATTTTAAAATTAACATCTAGATAATTCTGATTGAAAATCCTTATGCACTATTGAATTGATTCTGATCAACTCTGATTGTAAATGAGAATTGATCTAAATATATAAGGTAAAAACCGCCAAAATCGTATACCCCCGCCGCAGCAAACCTGCAGACTATAAGCGAATTTCAACTTGTCTGATAACATTTTTACTAAAATATTTCTATAAATAGGACATATTTATTCCCAATTTAAATAACATTAGATTTAATGCGTGCTTAGGTTTGCTGCTACGGGGAAGGTAAAAAGTGTTTTTTGACCATACGTCAATAGTAGCCTACCTATAGGATGAAATAAATAAATTTGCCGAATTTTATCAATATATATCCATAAACAAGTAAACTACAACAGTTTTCATTTTCTCCTAAGAATAACATAGGAATTTTTAATTACACTATTTTTGAATTTTCTCCGTTACCGTTAGGCATACAACAGCTCTTCAATATACTAAATTATTTATTTTTTTAAGCTTTACAAAACGGTTTAAAAAGAAATTGCAAAATTTTTTGTTTTTAGGGTCAAAAATAGGAAAAACCCATTATTACCCCATAAAACCCCGTTCCCATGGTCCGATTATGCTGGTTCGCATACTCGTTCAAATAAACGTAGGTTTACACGTTTGTACCAAATTTCATCAAAATCGGATCATTTTTGCTCGAGTTATCGCGCTAACAGACACACATATATATTTATATATTTATTTATAAACAAATATCTTACTAATATTATAAATGTGAAAGTTTGTGTGTTTGTTTGTTTGTTTGTTTGTTTGTTTGAAGTTCAATCACGCATAAACCACTGGACGGATTGGGCTGAAATTTGGCATGATGATAGCTTACATTCCCGATTAACATATAGGCATATTCTTATCTCAAAAATCCTTTCGGGCTCCGCCCCAGTGGCTCTGTAATTTCCCATGTTAACCTTATGAGTACAGTATTCATATTTAGGAATTAAAGAATTTAGTCAGCTGTTTCAACTAAAAAAGTTGGTTCTAAGATATGGAAAAGCATTAAAAAGTTATAAGATTTACCAACAGGGTGCAGCACTATATTTTTTTTGCATTTATGAAAACAGCTAATTTGAGCTAAGCAGCAACAAAAAACTGTGGTTCCCAATGAGAACTGTCAAAGTAGGATTGTTTACAGTTATGTTTATGTTTTTCATTTCATGAATAATTTGTAATATTTTGCGAATTGTTGATAATTTATTTTTCTCTATTGTTTAGGTGAAGTGGTAGAACATTATGGCTATAGTAGATGTGTAATACTATAGAATACTGTAAATTTAAAAAAGCAAATTTTATCAAACTGTGTCCTCCCTTATTGCAAACGCATAGCTTGAGTATAACTGCAATAAGTATTTTATACTTATATTCCAACCCCGTACGAAGGACGGGTACTCTGCTAGTTTATATATATATATGAATATGAACGGTAGTGTTTTTGACCTCTAGGGACCTCAAAACAAAAAATTAAATCTGTCCTGGGTCCAGGTCTTCCATGAGTACTACGGTAATAGCTTATTCCCTATATGGGAAATTCGCTATGCTCAAACTTCCTTGACTCAAGATCTTTTAGATCATGAATTTGGCTTGCAAAGTTTTTAGAAATTGAGGGAATCATTCTTTTTCAGAAATGTCTTCAACTGGAAGTCCAGTTCAAAATCTCAAGACAGTTTTGGCCGGTGGAAACTGTTTGGCAAAAATGTATCTCCCATTTCGTCTCATAGCTCTCTCTCAGTGGATCAATATGTGGAGGTGAGTGTACTGACTTAAACATTTTTGGCACATTTTTTCCCTTTCTTGTAGTTTAGTTTACAAACAAGTAACGATACATTAACTGTATTTTATATGAGTTATTCAGCTCCCTACAAAGTTACACAAACCATACTACAGAGGTGACAATTCTAGAAGGCAATGAGTTAGTTTACTCAGGGTTGCCACCAGCCATGAAAACCTCGAAAAGCTTGAATTATGCATGAATTCTTGTGACCATGAAAAAAGGCATGGATTATGCATGGATTTCTCCAATGGACCATGAATTTTCAAAATTAGGAACAATTATTCAACCAGTACGTTACCATTAAATTTTCCAAATAAAAAATATTTCATATTTAAAAACAGTTCATAGAAAGAACACCATGAAAATACTGCGTGGAGATGATTATTTAACATGCACCACGATCAGAAACAATTAATTGCTTAGATAATTCCAAGTCATCCAAAGATGCTGATGTCAGGCGAAACTTCCTGAGGACTGTATATGGTTCGAAAAATCATTAGTAGGCCTACCCCCGCGTATGTAAAAGGGGTATGAGGACTTAAATCACAAAAACAGAAGTTTTAGACCATGCACGGAATTGAAACGGGGTGCCTAATAAAACCGAATTTCCGACTCTGACGCCTGATTTTCTTAGCTTTTTGGTTAAAACCATCATATCTTAGTACGTTGTGGAATAAGATAAACCAGAATGCACATTTTATGACATTCATGTAGGGGCATAAAACAGGACTTTTTTGGCCGGGTGAGTGGGATTTTTGTTTTCACAGAGGATACGCGTCCGGTAACCAGACGTGGATTAGGCGTCCGGTAACCAGACGTGGATTAGTCGTCCGGTAGGGGGTCCCGGAACGCCATTACCACAATGATACGATGTTCAGCCATCAGTGTTCGTGGTGTAGTGGATAGAGTGCTCGGCTGGTATGCGAGTGGTCCCCGGTTCGAAACCCATCGGTATCTTAAACTTTTTGTCACAAATTTTGCTTTGAATGTAATTTCTTCTTAACTGTACATCTTTTGTTAGCATTTTCGGCATTTATAATTTTATGTTATGAAGAGAATTGAACCTTCATTTGATTTTTTTCACTATCAGCAGGTTTGGTTGGTTAGGTTAGGTTATGACAGTAACTGCCGGACGCCTAATCCACGTCCGGTTACCGGTCGCGTATCCTCTGCGTTTTGTTTTATTCCAGTGGAAAGACTGAGTTAGACCTAGACTTAATATATTTTACAATTATTCTCCAATATCTCATATAAAGGGTGTCCCAATAAGAACGCCGGATTTGAAATGTTAAAAAACCATATATTCTCACGCTAAATTTACAATATGAAACATGAATCTGAAAGTTTAGTATCTCCGATTAGTAATGGAATATTATGCTGACAAGCCCGACATCTCTTGACTATGTTTTCCATCACTTTTTAACACACTTCCTGTTGAATTCCATTAATGGCACGAATAATTTCCTCCCTTCTGGGATTGTTTGAGGATTATTGGCTAAAACAAGCGACTTTAAATATTCCTAAAGAAAATAGCCTCGCGGTGTGAAATCACACGATCTTGCTTAGATGAATGTGTGCTTCATCGCTGAACAGCAAAGTTTTTAAAAACACGTCATTATCATCTTGATTTCCCACCACCCAGTTAACAAATTCAAGCCATTTTACGGGATCTCTTGGCTTGATCTCTTGTGTGAGTTGAACTTTGTAAGGGAACGTGTGTAGGTCTTTTACCAAAACTCTTTGTTCTGAGCTCCAAGCTATAACTGCTTACTACGCCGACGAATCGATGTTCTTGCGTTGTCCTCTACACTATCATGTACAGCCTCAATATTTTCAAGGGAGCGACCTGCCCGACTGCTCACTGGTCTTGCCGGCTGGCGTTGCCTTGTCCATTACGTTCTTATGGTGGCTAGAAGGGCCCGAAATCCGTGGCCCTCCAATGTGTTACGAGATGATTGCATTGTATTTCAACAAAAGTTATGACCCGTTGAAAGTTAAAAATTAATGCAGTTTATTGAATAATATCAACCAAATAATCTATTAAGAATTTAAAAATATACTTTAGTGTTTATTTTGGGTGGGCCCGGCCCACTTGGCCCTTATGGAAGTGCCGCCACTGGTTAAGAGTTATATTAAGCCAGAAACCCTTAGATTAGAGAAATTTCATTTATCCTCCCAATATATAGGCCCAAAAGTTTCCAATAAGTTACCGCTTTACATAAAAATATTTATAGTAGTACTGAGTTCAGATCCACCCTGAGAACCTGTTTAAAATCCAAAAAAAACGTTTGCTGCGGGTGTTGTATTTTTACAACGTGCATACTGCGCGCCAGGAGCTAGCGTTGTAAAAGTACAACACAGTGTCGTTGTTGGACCAGTTTGAGGCCAGCAGTCGAGCGATGTGCTAGCTGCTTTTGTCGCTCCTGTAGCTAAGAATGCGAACTTGATTTTGGTGTAGGTTGGTACTAAAATTTCCCGTAAAATCCCGTCTGGCAATGCCTTTGTCCCGTTTTCGGGGATTTTCTCTCTTCGAGCCACATTACCAAGACACTGGCTACGGATCCAGTCAGTGCTGCTACCCTTGGGTGATTCAGTGAACTACGTCCACTTTTGGGGTAACGCAGTACAATCACCACTGTTCTTTTGTGATTCGTTAGACTGAAATATTTGAATGTTAATTGTGTTCGCTGATTGGGTGGCGCATGGAGCTTTGCCCGGGTCCTACTGCCATTGTTGAGCGCCTGTTTGACGTATGCCACAGCGAACGTGTTAATAAGTTACTTAGACATTTTTGTTATTCTTAGTTTTAGTTACCCTGTATATGACACTATGTCCTGTCAAATGATGTAATAATATGTAATAAATAAATAAATTAATTAATGGTCAGTGGCGGGCGGATCCAGGCAGGAGGCGCAGGGTGAAAATAACTGCCTGCAATCACGGCAAAATTGTGAATATCTACTGCTATAACGGGGACATCGTTATTGTCACCGACGATCGCGGCTGAATGGTGATTCGTGAACATCTTTCGCTATCACGAGGACATAATTGAGGTCACCTGCATTAGCAGCAAAATTGTTAGTCTTTCACCATTAGTGACATCATACTTGACTTTTAACTGAAATCATCGTACCTGTAATCCCACTATCACGGGGACATGACTATCGTCACCCGTGATCGGGTATAAATCGTCAACATCTCCCGCCATCACGAGGACATCGTTACCGTCTGTGGCGTTTGAGCTACATTTTGGCGATTGTGGTCGTTTGATTGACTATTACGACCAAACCATTTGTGTAGGAAACGACAACTGGATCCCTTTTATTTAACCATAAGAAACAATTTACTGCTAATCACAGGCCCAATGAGCCAATTTTCTTGATTATTAATACTAATTCAACCATTTTAACTACAGTAATATTATTGTCTTTGAATATGTGCAATAATTACCAATCGGACAACTGGACACAACGTGAACTAACATTTGAACCAATATTGATAATGAAAGGTGAGGCTAGGAATGAGATAAGATAGTCAAAAATTGACTACAGAATCTGAAAAAAACAATTATGGAAATTAAGAGTAACTACATATCTAAAACCGTACCTCTCATGGGGCCTTACCCCATATACCCCAACTTCTAGCACACGTCCATGTTCTTCGACATCAGCAACATCAAGACAGAGTCCTAGTTCACTCAACTCACCTCACGTGTTCGCCACGTATGCGCGAGCCCGGTCGTGAGTTGAAGAGTGCCTTCTTCGCGGGACATTTGAGTTGGGTAGATCATGTTGTGGAGGCTGAGCTCCACTTGTCATCTGCGATTGCCAAAAAATCTTAAACTTATCATGCTTATCACGGGAACATTGTTATCATTATCATTAATCCTTGAAGCAATTTGTTGTTTAAAAAGTTGTTTTTCTACAAAACACTGCGGCCCCGTTTCGCTTGCTGCCCTAAGCCGTGGCCTAGTGGTAAGTCCGGCACTGCTAACTTCTATCTCACGTCCGCAACAAAATCCGGAACAATCCTGCCAGCCCTAAGACCATTGTCATCGCCTCTCCCAATTGGGGCAAAATCTTGAACATTGCTGTGAACACCAAAACTCGTTGTCGCCACCCGCAACCGCGGCAAAATTATTGCATTTCAACCAATAATTAGAAACCAACACATTTTATCAATCCAAAATTTTGGAGTGTTTAAAAAAAAACAGTAAACCGACACCCAACCTTAAAAATAGAGGGCTAATTTGAACCCTTATAAAGGTTACTACCATTTTCTGAATATATAGAAAAAGAGCTAATGATCGTTAAGCTAAGGAATAATGCTAATGATCGTTTAGAAATGTCGACAATTTCAGGTATAAATAAAAGCAATTTAAGAAAAATATATGTTTAAAAAAATAGGTGTTTACAAAGGAGCGGAGAGGGAATCAGGAATAGGATGGACTCTCTCTACATACGACTGTAAATACAAGAAGACTTTGACCTTGAGCAGTCATCTCCGCTGCTCCCATCCTTGAACCTCATGCGTTCATAAACATTTTTTCTCAGGAGCCCTTTTCATTGTATTGGCTAGACCACTTTAGTAAGCAAAGCATACCTTTTTGTATAGTGAGGTTAAAACAAATTACATAGCAAACTTAATTTTGCCGCCCCCAAAACTTGTCACCTTCGTCAAACGACCCTCCCAAACCCCCCCCCCCCCCCACAGAGCTGCGGCCCTGAACCCAGCTCATAATGTGCCTTGTTTTGAATACCATAAATGCTCAAATACGATGTTTAATACCATAGCCTCTCTAATACAAAGCCGTGGCCAGATGCGACCCTTGTTAGTGTGTAGCAACTTCGCACCGGCTAGTCTGTTGCCATAGTAATAAATACATTAGGCAGACGATCCACTATAACAGCTGTTTCAGTTTGCCGGGACAGTGGTTTTGCCACTTTTGTCTTGCTGTGGCATTTTATTAGAAGAGGTTATGGTAATACCATAGGGAAAACATTTATTCTTCAAATGATGTATAACAACAATGTTTCTTCCCTATCGTATAGTCAGATGGAGGAAGCTTGGCTCCAGACTCTACCTGTAGTGGGTCTACTGCTAGACTGGAGACTAGGGTGGCTTCTAGCTCAGCCCTCATACAGCTGGACAGGCCTGCCAACTTGCCTGCAAAGAGTGAGGAGGAACAGGCTCGCCACCGGGCACAGTACCAACAGATACTACAGGCTGCTAAGAAGAAAGGTAACTCAGACTAAATGATTATAAAGAAGAGATAGTTGTTAACAAATTTTAGAAGATAACTTAATTTATGAGGTGTTAATTTTTTTTTACCGAGAGGTGTGTAATGTATGAAAAAGGATTATTCATGCTACTTCCAGACTGTTTTTTGCACAATTAAATAGTGGTTGAAACACAATGAAATAACGATATCAAAAATGCGTAAGTCTATCTTAAAAAATATGTAATTGCAATGTTGTAGACAATTAAATTTCCTAAACATTGCAATTACATATTTTTTGCTAAAACGCACCAAAACGGAGATATAGGCGAAAATCTCTATAAAGTACCGATTTTTTCGATTTTTCAATATGGCGGCGGGCGCGGAGGGGGTAGAATTGTGCATTTTGCGGTTTTAACACCTACTTACCATCCAAGACAACATATAAAACATTTAGACTTACCGGACCGTTTGCAAGTTAACCCCCCTATTTCTGTCTCTATTTACTGGACTACTAATCAAGTCATTAATTCAACCAATCAGAAAATAATTTGAACCTATTTTTATATTTCAAAACAAAATTTTAATTAGGCTATATAAAATCACAAGATTAAATTCAAATGCCGCTCGATCACCCCACCTGAGATAAAGATTCATGCAATAAATTATAACACCTGAACCTTTAGAACTATTGTAATAGGCTTAGCCTAAAGCTTTCCTTATTAAATTCATTCCCCACTGATTGTAAACTTTATTGTGAACCCTTATTTTCTTTTACCATCAATTTTGTATTTTAATTAAATAAATTTAAGTTTCGATATTGTACATGGAGTTTCCATTGTATTCTTAATTTTAAGGTTGATTACAAGCAAATTGAAAATGGTTTTACAAAATAAGAACCTTTCCAACCATAGTCGGGCTAAGGAAAGTCCTGCAATTAAAACTCGATCTTACTCCCAAAAGAAGTGTAATCAGCAAAAATTGCATGCAATGACTACTCCTTTAAAGGCAAATAAAGTGGTTAGTAATGATATTACCCTAAAACCTAAAAAAGATATTAATCACAAAGAACAGTCTAATGAAATTGAAAGTAAATATTGTGAAATAAAGGAAAAACTTCTGGAGGCAAACAACCAAATCAAAGTACTTAGTACTTTAGAAGCAATTAAAGCTAAGCTGCAAAATAGTGTGATTCAGGTCCGTGAAGTTAGCCCCCCCCATAAAAGCACTAACAATTAAACTAGTATTAATGGTTAGTGCTTCGTTAGTGCTGGTTAGTGCTTCAACTCCCATCGTTAGTGCTCTTACGGTTCATGAGCTATAACCGAAAAACTGTGGGGGGGCCAACTTCACGGAAGTTAGCCCCCCCCAGTAGTAATATGTGAGCACTAACTTTAAAAACTGTACCAACGGTTAGTGCTTCGTTAGTGCTGGTTAGTGCTTCAACTCCCATCGTTAGTGCTCTTACGGTTCAGGAGCTATAACCGAAAAACTGTGGGGGGCCAACTTCACGGGAGTTAGCCCCCCCCCATAAAAGCACTAACAATTAAACTAGTATTAATGGTTAGTGCTTCGTTAGTGCTGGTTAGTGCTTTAACTCCCATCGTTAGTGCTCTTACGGTTCAGGAGCTATAACCGAAAAACTGTGGGGGGCCAACTTCACGGAAGTTAGCCCCCCCCCAGTAGTAATATGTGAGCACTAACTTTTAAAACTGTACCAACGGTTAGTGCTTCGTTAGTGCTGGTTAGTGCTTCGTTAGTGCTGGTTAGTGCTTCAACTCCCATCGTTAGTGCTCTTACGGTTCAGAAGCTATAACCGAAAAACTGTGGAGGGGCCAACTTCACGGAAGTTAACCCCCCCCCCCAAGTACTAATATGTGAGCATTAACTTTCAAAACTGTACCAACGGTTAGTGCTTCGTTAGTGCTGGTTAGTGCTTCAACTCCCATCGTTAGTGCTCTTACGGTTCAGGAGCTATAACCGAAAAAACTGTAGCTTGTGTTCGACTCAAAGTCGTTTTTATCAAGCTGCTGATGTTGGTTATCACTTGCAATCTCGATCATCAGATGTCCATTAATACCAAATTCTTGTACGTAGGATACATCGCCATTGCATAAAGGCATGGATGATAAACCAAGGTCATGACATTTTAATTGTTCAGGTACTGCAACCGATCTCTGCAGTTTTTTCAGGCACTTTCTTTTTTTCGTCTGGATTTATGCATGTAGCTAGGCTACATGTACTAAATAAATCCTTGCCCCAAGTGAGGAGGGGATAACTTCCCTGGGGAAATATTATCTTTTATTTAAAGTTTTAAAAAATGTGTGGAGTCTAGTCGATATAATTGTGTGGAGCTTTCTTTCAATCGCCTTAAAAATCTAACCTCGTAACTAGAGATTTTCATTACAACTCCAGGAGCATTCACTAACCAGCGCTGACCATTTACACTATTTTAAAAGTTAGTGCTCACATATTACTACTGGTTAGGGGGGGCTAACTTCCGTAAAGTTGACAACTCAACAGTTTTTCTAGTTACAGCTCCTGAACCGTAAGAGCACTAACGATGGGAGTTGAAGAACTAACCAGCACTAACGAAGCACTAACCGTTGTTACAGTTTTGAAAGTTAGTGCTAACATATTACTACTGTAATATGCTAGCAACAAAGAAATCTACAAACTAAACTACAACTTAAGACAGTCAAAAAATTTAAATGTAATTGACATTAGTGATCTTAAAAGGAACCTTTTTTTTACAAATCATGGACAACACTTAAATAAGCTTGGAAAAAGAGTCCTCTCTAGAAGAATAGCCAACTCGACCACAAACCCCAAAACATCAAATGATACTTTCAAATCCATCAAAATAAAGGTAGCAGATATGGGCTCTGTTATAGAACAATATGACAACAGCAAAAATGTAGCCTTTGCCCACTGCATCTCAGGAGATTTTGAAGACAATAAAAACATGAGTAAGGGAGTTGCGGTAGTCTTCAAGGAAAAGTTTGGGAAACCCTCAAGAGCGGACTACTGTAGCAGGAACCTAACATGCCAGAAATCAGGGAATGGACAACCTGTCTATGGACTTGTGACAAAGCCTAGATACTTCCTTAACTCTACCAACTTTGCCAACTATAAGACAACGTATGATTCAGCGTTCCGACAATTAGCTGTGGATTTTAAAACTAGCAACTTGAAGACACTCATTTGCTCGCCCCTGGGCTGCATTCGAGATTGCATTCGACCTGCACATTTTGAGTCAAATTTGTAAAATTTTGTCCGAACCACTGGAGCCTCAGTGGTTGTTGTGACTTCCGATGACACCTCTAGGCAAAGATTGAGGAATGGAGTTCCACATCCTGCATTTGTTAAAATACTACAGCATCTCCTCTGTCCAGATGACTGCACTTTGTCCCACCAATCCCCAACAACAACTTCAAATAATCCAGAGCCTACACCAACAGACCTGGCTTCCTCGACCGTAGACAACTCCAGCCCAACCACTCGGACACAGCCACGCCACCCTGTCACAGATCTTCAGTCTCCTGCAACTACAGTGATTAGTGATGGGGGGAATAATGTCTTTTTAGGGGTGTGAAAATGAAGTGCAAGGTTTGGCTACTGTCAATGAATCTATGATGAGTGATGGTAGTCCGTTTAGGGGATGGTCTCCTTTCTCATACAACCTCACTGACAAAACCTCCTCCACTCCATCTTTAAACTAACAAAAACTGACAATAAACTGGGTTTTGCAAAGAGCAATAAATTTACTGGCTTAGACCAAAATTTGAATAAAAATTCTTGCTTTAAAATTCTGCATCAAAACACGCGTAGCCTTTTTTCTAAAATAAACCAAATGGAAGTTTTAATTGAAGAGCAACAGCCGGACATAATGTTCATAACCGAACATTGGTTGCAATCTGATACCATAGAACTAATCTCATTCTTATCAGGCTTGTATGGGTTAGCTACTGCTTTTTCAAGGTCAGATGAGAGAGGAGGAGGTTCAGCAATTTTTGTGAAAAAAAAATTCAATTTGAAGTTTTAAATCTGGTAGAATTCTCTGAACAAAACATTTTTGAAATTGTTGGCATACACTTGAAATTTTGTAATGACGTTTACAGCGTCATAGGAGTATACAGACATTGACTATATAACACTACTAGATTGAAGACTATGCGGGAGGACGCGTGAACAGGAAATTTCTACAATGTACTGTGTTGTGCACGGTGGATGCACGTAGTACTGACCCCTCTACTTAGATCGCAGCACCGTCACCACGAAGTTCATGGAACCGTCGCCTGGCGCGCTGCAGTTGCTGCCAACTGGACTGGACTGAGCTTAGCGGCGGACTAGACTAGACTAAACTGTTGGACTAGACTCGGCGATGCGGAGTGAACGATTGCCCGCGCTCGCGATGTACTCGGCAGCGGGCGGCGGCGCAGCTGTGTGAATGCGATGTAGGTCATTGCTCCTGATGTAGTAGGCTACTACTGCTGCGCGCGCGATACCGCGTTTTGTTTACTCATAGTCATTTGCACGTACCGTTTGTATGCTTGGTACGGTACGAGTTTATTCAGGAGGGTATAGCAAATCTTTGACAACTTATTTTTAATTTCTCCCCATATTAGTTAGTACATGGATAAAGTATTGTTTACCCCAACATTTTCGAGTATGAGTTTTGAGTGGATATATCCACTGAATTGATGTCTGAAATCACCGAACGATTTTGAAAAATAGTACTGTAGTATGTTGTAACCCTTTAAATTCAGAACAAAATAGTATAACTCCAATTTCTGTAAAAATTACGGTTAAAATTCCATTATAAATTATGGTATTTCAACAAAATATCCCTTAATACAAGAAACAAATCTTAATTTCTAAAAAAACCATGTTTTGATTGAATTAAGTACTCGTATGTAATAATCCTTTTTATTCTTAACAACATCTAGTGCAGCCCCATATTCCGGTAAAAACTACGGTTCAAAAGTTCTTGAAACTTATGTTATTTTCCCATAAAACTATGACAAAACCGAGAAAAGGATTAAAAAAAAAATTAATTCTGATTGATTGAAATTCTTCTGTGATGGTCCTTATAATTCTAAAGCAAATAGTGCAAAATGTATTCATTATAAAAATTGTCATCGTAAAAATCTTTAAAATTAACAACGCTTAGTGAAGGTTAGTAATTTCTTTACTCCAAACAAATAATCGAAAGATACATTAAATTAACAGAAAAATGATTTCTTATTTGCTTATGTACAGTACAAAGAAAACTTGTTGAGTCCAAACTGTTGTTTGGATCTCCCAGACTGTAAAAAACACCCCCGCTGCATAGTCAATGCCCACAGGTACGTGACCGCGAGGATATCTCGGCTTTTGTAAGCTGGGGTACGGTGAAAGTTTACGATCCCTCGTTTATGGCCCTATGATTTAGCAAATGAAGACCCCACATCGGCAGCTACAGACAACCCAATGTATAAAAATATAAAACACCCTGGTCAAAGATTTGGTTCTGCTGTATACAAATAAATGCTTGTTAAATGTGTTAAAAGAAAATATAGGCCTACTCCTACATACGCTGGGGTTCTCGTTATCTGGTTTGAAAAATAATGTGACAAATCTGCATTGCAAAATAATTCAGGCATTTTGCATTACACTTTTTACAAAGTGATGTGATACTTAAACTGAAATAGTGTTAAATGAAATAAAAAAAATGTGTAAAAATAATATTTATTACGTATAACCATGAATATAATTAGTGTAAATAGTAATGAAAAAGTCAAACATATGTAACATATGTATCAAACATATGTAAATATATTTAAGCATTAACTGAAAAGTTAACATTTAACAGATGCTATTTTTCTTGTACGGCAATAACAGTTGTGTTTCAAAGGTGTCTCCAGTAACTCAAGTATATACAACAACGGAAAGTGTTGTAATCATAAACAATACATCTGTGTTCTACTGGTGTTGAGGAATCAAATTAGGGTTATTTAATTGTATAGTACGTAAATACTTTTCAATAAATAAAAAAAAATAAATGTTTGTATTTTAGTCTAAAAAATGCTAATAATTATCTTATTACTAAAATATAATATGATATATTGCTGTATTGGATTTAAGAGTAAAATGAAGACGTTATGTAGTGATAATCGTGTCTGTCTAGAGGTATCAAAACATGACATAGATGAACTATTGAGTCGTATTGGTCATTGTTCAGTATGATGGGTACTTTCCTGTTAAAGGGAACACTCATTATTATCGATGATTTTTTTTTTTGTTTTTTGGATGTTTTTGTTTCGATATATCGATGTTTTTGTTTTCCGATCCATTACAAATTGACAACAACTAACTGATCTTGTTTAGGCTAAAATAGTCTATTATATGGATTAAGAAAAGAAACTGTTCTAAGCTAACCTAACATAACCAACCAAACTTGCTGTACCATTAAAAAAATTTCGTTTGGGTTTGAATATAAAAGGCAAGTTATAAACACGGAATGTTTAAATGTTACAGCAAGTTTGGTTAGTTGTGTTAGGTTATTTTTTTTAGAACAGTTTCATTTCATTAATGTTTGTTGATACTGACTGCACAATATTTTTCGTAGTTGTCAGCTGATATGTTTCAATTTGTTAATATCGATATATCGAGAAAAAAATCATCGATAATAATGAATGTTCCCTTTAACAGGAAAGTACCGTATGGGTACTGTTAATTGTCAAACTTATTTTGGTAATATCATTGACTTTAAAACACTACATTTTATATATGTAGTGTTATATAGTCAATGGTAATATGTTTTATTTTCTATTTTTTACAATATTCAGGTTTTACATTTAATTCGGTAATTTACAATATTCATTCAGCTAGGACCACTTGTCATTCAGCTAGGGCTTTTAGCAGGGTAATAAAAGTTTCTCTTCTGTGAACGCCTCCCTCGCCACTCCTTGGAAATTTGTAATCCCAATCTTGGGTGAGCGAGGTTTCTTTTTCAAAGCGTAAAAGATTAGCATGCAAGAATGATGCAAGTGTTTTATATTTTATTGTTATACGAACAATGGTTTAAAAAATAAAGAATTGTAAACGTTGTTCTGCTGTATGTACACAGTGGAGAAGTATACATGCGAAATGTCAATTCTATCTCTGAAATCACCAAACAAAGGATATTGTTTAGGTAATGAACTTCAATTATGTATGAAACACACTTGTGATCACCATGTTGGGGGTGAAGGTCGTTTCGGATTTTTAATAGTTTGTAATATATTCCCGCTGTTAAAAATTTCAAATAACCATTTTGGTTATTTTTTCCCATTGATTTGTGAACATTTTTAACATCTAGTATTATAAAAGGCAGTGTATTTTGAAGGCTATTTCAATTATACGTTAAGCAGTGTAAATTTGATATCACAATATCAAAATCGTCCAAAACACAGAGACTTTGTACAGTTCCCTACTGGTTTCGTAAACAAATATTCACAAGACTATTGTTACACCATTATTATTATTTGAACTTCATCAATGTTTCTTGTGTTTTGGGATACTCAACGTTTCTGGAGTTGGATCAACTCCTACCGTTTAAAGTAATAATAATTAACAATTAGTTTGCAGTATTATTTCTTAAAGTCCAAGTAATAATACAGTTACATGTTTTAGAACCAAATTAATTATGATATTTTCCCCACTACACAGTTTTAATAGACTTTCCACGTACGAAATTTGTCCAAGTACCGGTAAGGGTAGTTAATAAACCTAAAACGTTCATAAGTCTTCATATTGACTACATCGGTTTAACATTTTTAGCGGTTGCAAAAAATGGATGTGATATAGTGGAGACAGACTGACTCTCACCACCACGTTTTATAATACTGTAGTATAGATACATATTTTGTAATGAGAAAGGATGGAGTTCTGGTCTCTGGGGACATCGAAACGAAAAAGTAAATCGATCACAGGCTGAGCCCCTATGGCGATAGTTTATTATAAATATAAAATTGGCTGATAACGGAACTAAAGAACATGTAACAGTTATATCACACTTCTAAATTAAAACTGAGGCTTACCATAGGCCTATCAAATATTTAACCCCGTTTTACAGCAGCAATGTCTCATATTACTGACACATCAACTGGTGCCTGTTTCCCTTTAGCAGACAGATGTTGTAAATCATAGTGTAGCCAAGGGGTTGTCGGGTATTGTGTGAAGGCAATGCCCTTATACCCGAACTGAACGAACGCTCTGCCACCCCCCATGTTCTGTCATTTCACTTTCTCTTTTCTCTGAGCACATTTTGCAGTTTTTATTTGCTTTGGGCGTTTTGTGTGGTCGTTATTTCAAGCTCGTTCACTAGTTTCAAAGTGTTAGGTGGATGTATTCTACTATACTTAATAGATTAAAATTTAATTGTGATATGTGGATAAATCAATTTATTTATTTATAAAATATCACACTTTCTTAATTCCAATTAAATATTTTATTATAAATTCTTACAACAAAACATTTACAACATGACGGGTTTGATTACGCAAATTTGTATTTAAGTTATTCTCATCGGCGTTTTAAATTTGATTAGATAGGAAATTGACACATATCTACAGGACATCTTTTTTATCAATCAAATTCACTAACCACTAAAATATCACGATAAATATTAGGATACGAGTCCCTGTCTAATATCTCAGATTCTTAGCGAAGCAGTTAAATTAATGATCAGTCGCGCTTCACTTCTAACAACACGAATTCGAGGCGAGCGGGGAGCGGATGTGCAGTTCCGGCAAGTCACGTGGGCGCGGGTAACATGGCTCAGCTGTCGGCTGTCTGTACATTCACATTGCGTCGTAACAGCAGACAGCACTATGTTTTCATTGCCCGCCACATCGTGGCAGCACCTACTGGTCGGTGACGTCAGCGCTATGATCGCCCCTTCCCGCCAGAGTGTGCTGATTGCTTGTTCACAACCAAATGCATGGGGCTTTCAATCTATAGTGTTATATAGTCAATGATACAGACCTCCAGGGTCTAATATAGACCTATTTATAGAAAAAATATCATATTTTATGGATAATTTTGCCTTACATCAAAAATTGATTTTCATAGGAGACTTCAATGTTGATGTGCTTCAAAACTGTAGTAACAAATTTAAGCTGATGACATTTTTAAATGAATTTGGTTTAAAATATCTAATAAGAGAACCTACCAGAGTAACACCATTGTCTAAAACATGTATTGATAATATCTTTGTAAGCAATAGTTTGTACATAAGTAACCATAGTCACTGTGTTATTAGATCCAGTGTATCAGACCACTATGCAATTTCAATTACCATTATGTTAAAAACAAAAATAACAAACAGCACAAAAATTGTTAAAAAAAGAATTATTGATACCGTAAATACAAACACTTTTATTTACCACTTAAACAATGAGTCATGGAATTGTGTATTTGGTAGTCAAACAGCCAATGAGATGTTTAATAGATTTTTTGCAGTTTTTTCCTACTATTATGATCTGAGTTTTCCTTTAATAACAAAGAAAGTAATAAATAAAAACAAGAATACAAGTTATTTCTGGAAAAGTAAAAAGATTTTAGATGCAAAAAATATGTTATTTTTTTTGGAATCTGTAATAGCTAGTACGTCCTGTGGTTCTGACATAAAAAGGCTTTACAACTACCACAAGTCGTGCTACAGTAATCTGCTCATCGAGGCTAGAAAAGAACATTTTAACTCTAGAATTAGAGAGTCAAACAATATTAGTAAAACCACATGGAACCTTATTAATCAGACCTAGGCAGAAAATGTAATTTGAAACCAAAAATAAGTTTGAAAATAAAGGAATCAGTGATACAAAACCCTGAAATTATTGTAAACGAATTTAGTAAATTTTTTTGTTCTAAATCTCAAACATTGGCTAGGAGCTTTGACAAATTGAAATATAAGTTTTTAGGATCTAGAGTTTTAGAAAGTATATACCTAGAACCAACTAATGAGAGGGAAATCTTGAATATTGTTTAACATTTAAGAAACACTCAATCCGTTGGTTGGGATGGAATTAGTGTAAAAATAATAAAAAGTTCAATACATACAATTTTGAAACCTTTAGTTGTCATTGCCAATGATATGCTAGAGACAGGTATTTTCCCAGATCACTGTAAAATTGCCAAAATTGTACCAATATATAAAAAAAGGGTTCCTGTAATTTAATAGATAATTACCGTCCAATAGCCCTTTTGTCAATATTCACAACAATTTTTGAAAAAATTATTTACAGAAGGTTTTTAAGTTTTTTTGAAAAGAAAAATATTATCAATAAAAATCAGCACGGTTTTCGTGAAGGTAAATCAACAATAACGGCAATTTCTGATTTCCTTGAGACTATTATTGAGGCATTAGAAAAGAACAACTACACCTTTGGGGTATTTTTGGATCTCCAGAAAGCTTTTGACTGTGTGAACCCAACCATCCTCTTTGATAAGCTGGAAAATTATGGAATTAGAGGCTCCGCGCTTGAGTTAATAAAGTCCTACATGCTAAATAGAAAACAGTTTGTTTCAATCAAACATAACGATAAAGATTTATTTTCTAACCACATAGAGGTGAAACTAGGGGTTCCCCAGGGTTCAGTCCTAGGGCCTCTATTATTTTTAATCTATGTTAATGACATAAATAGTGACGACACTGGCAAAACTATAACATACGCAGATGACACTTCTTTAATTTTGAATCATTCAAACTTAAATACTTTGAAAATCTCTACAAATATATTTACAACTGGCATAATCCGATATTTTAATGAAAATCGTTTATCAGTAAATATAGATAAGACAGCTTTTTTGAATTTTTCAACCAGAATGTTAAGTTTTGACCCTAAAATTTTAGTGGAAGAAGATCAGGTCATAGATATTGTTCCACAAACTAAATTCTTGGGTCTCATGGTAAACAGTTCACTGAACTGGAATGATCATGTAAAATACCTTAGTACAAAATTATCAAGGTCAGTTTTTATATTAAGAAGATTTGGTAAAGTATGTTCTATTGAAACTTTGAAAACAATCTACTACTCATTTTTTTTATTCCAATTTAACGTACTGTATCGAAATATGGGGATACACTACCAAAACAAACATAAATCAACTTCTAGCCATTCAACAAAAAGCTTTGAGGTGTATGGCGGGACTGAGCTTTGGGGATTCTTGTGAGGAAACTTTCAAAAATCTTGAGATTCTTACCGTTCCTTGCATAATCATTTACCGAGTTTTAATATGAAATGAAATCAACTTTATTCATAATTTGCAAACATGTGCACGAATGGCGTCATTACATTGGATCAAAATCATAATACTTAATCCTAAAAAAGTACAAGACATAATCACTATTGAAAATGTTCTTATTCTAATATATTATGTAGAAGGAAATATTCATTCTTTGAGTATATATTTCAAAGCTAACATCTTTAAAACAACAAATGAACAAATTCACTCATATGACACTAGAGGTAAAAGTAACATCCATATCAGTTGGCATGACATAAGGCGACAAGCATTGGCAAGTATTTTTTATGCTCCAAGACTTTGGAACCATCTACCAAATCAATTTCAAAATTTCCCTCTTAATTTTCTTTAAAAAGAAGTTGAAGAAAGTTTTAATCAAGCTCTGTTTGTTCACTATAGATGAATTTTGGCTAGTGACTGAAGATGAATTTAATTTACTAATTATAGAATGTTAAAATATGTTATAAGGTGAAGAAGTTAAATTGTGTTAAATTATGTTTATGTTTAGGATTAATTGACGAGTTAGGAGATACTAATGTACCATATTATGTATTTTACTAACAATAAAGTTCTTGTATCTTCTTGTATCTTGTATCTTATATGATATAAAGAACAGACTTAATACAACATCCCCCCTCAAGATGTCCACATCTTTATGAACCTCAGTACCGCTTCGGTTTCTTGATGGACCTTCCGTAACGGGTTACTGTGCCAGCGCCTGGACGATCACGTGAGTTGCATGGACGATTAAGGACCATGGATGAACAGTTTGAAAGAATACCATCTCCTCCGTAGTACAGTGCAGGAACTAAGAGCTTCCGGTTTCGGCAAATGGTTCTCTTGTCAGTTTCCACAAGGTAGGAACGTGGTTTGTTCAATTTCCTGACTACCTTACCGTGTCTACGTAGATCTGTGATCCATACCGTGCTTCCAACTTCTAATTCACCCCACTTGCTCCACGTCGTTTGTAAAATTGTATCTTGTACCTATTCTGGTACTTATTCTCCCTCTCAAAAAAATCCTTTTTTTCCACAGGATTTCCGACCAAAGTAGATGGAAGATTGTCTCTTAATGTCCTTCCAAACATAAGTTCAGATGGGGAAAAGCCGGTTTCAAGAGGTGAGGTCCGGTAAGAAAGTAGGGCAAGTTCAAATTTATCCTTGTTTTTCTTCATCAGCCCTTTTGCTACTTTCTCAGCCATTTCCCTGATGGTGTTGGGGACTACTTCTGAATGTGGAGAACCCCCACTACTTTGCAAACATTTTAAATTCACTTCAGTCAATATGGTGAAACTGTGTCCCACTATCTGAATAAACAAGTTGAGGAATTCCAAAACGTGAAAATGTGGAACTTTACTTCGGGTTTCCTTGACTTCAAAGTATCTTGAGTAGTGATCTATGATAACCATATACCACTTGTCTTCGTGTTTGAACAAGTCAACAGACACATTTTGCCACGGGTAGTCCGGGACAGTTCTCGGAATCAATGGTTCTAGTTAAGTTCTGAATACACACTGGACACGATTTGATTTTCCTTTCTATTTCTTGAGAAATTCCAGGTCACCACATGGTTCCCAAAGCAGTTTTCCTTTTTTTTGTGATTCCCAAGTGTCCACTGTGAAGCCTCTCGAGCATTTCCGCTCGTACTGAGTTATTATCATCCGAGTTCCTCGAAGCAATAACCCATCAATACAACTTAATTCGTCTTTCACGTTAAAGTATTCTTGAATCTCATTTGGTGAACTTGATTTTCCAGGCCATTTGTTTAAAATTTCCAACTTAAGTTGTGCACAGATTGGATCTCTCATTTGTGAGTGAAGTACATTTGTCACATTTTCATCTGTAGTGTTTATACTAATAAGACCGATTTTGTGGATGAAGGCTTCCACTTCTTCTATCAATTCGCCATCTTCATTAGCCGGAATAGGACTTCTTGATAGTAGATCTGCTATGGCGAGGTCTTTTGCTGGGGTCCAGGTAGTATCTCATCATACGCATTCGAAATCGCTGTAGCCTCGGTGAGAGCTCGTCCAAATTTTGTGTTTTTAAAAATTGAGACAAGCGGTTTGCGGTCGGTCTCAATTGTGTATATTTTACCCATCAGGAAACATTTTAAACGGACATTTTCCCATGTGCACGCAAGCACTTCTCTCACAATGTTACTTTAGTTTTCTTCAGCAGGTGTTAGAGTCCGAGATATATATGCCACAGATTTCTTGTTTTCTCCTTCAACTTGAAGTAAAACCGCTCCAAGACCTTTTTTTGAAGCATCACAAGAAAGAATTTAGGGTTTTTGTTGACCGTAAACAGTCAAACATGGCTCTGATAATAAAATCTGTTTTACTGTGACAAAAGCTTTTTCTTGAGTTGGTCCCCAAAAGAAATCGTTTTTAATCTTTAAAAAGCTCGTAATTGACTCCAAAATCTCACTGCGGTTCAGAATAAATCTTGCCAGAAAAGTGATCATGCCCATGAATCTTTGTACTTCATTAGCATTACTTGGAGCTGGTAAGTCCACAATTGCTTGAACCTTGCTTGGATCAGGCTTGATTCCTTCCTTAGACAGTACAAACCCTAAAAATGTCACAGTCTTCTTGCAGAACTCCGACTTCTGCTTATTCAAGGTGATTCCATTAGCTTGCACTCTCTCTAAAACGGCTCTAAGACTCTCGTCGTGTTCTTCTTTCGTTCTTCCCCATATCAGACAGTCGTCAATGTGCACTGAACAGTTCTTTGCCCCTTCTAAAGCTTTTGACATGCGGCGCTGAAACTCTTCAGGAGAGGACGTAATTCCAAAAGGTAACTTACGGAATTTATACCTTCCGAAAGAGGTGATATATGTTGTGTAATCTTGTGATTCCTCTGCAAGGTTCAGTTGCCAGAATTCGCATCGATCTTGCTGAAGTACTCGGCTCCTGCAATCTCAGCCAATGAAAGTTCAATCTTTGGAATAGGATAAAACCGACGTTTCACACTGTTGTTGAGTTTGGATAGGTCTACACAGATCCTAACCCCACCTCCCTTTTTTGCGCAAACTACCATTGGTGCGCACCAATCAGTCGCGTGTTCAACTGGGACAATCACTTTCTCAAGCATATCGACTTACTGCTCTTTCACCTTGGTTTTTAAAGGTATTGGTTCAACCCTGGGGGTAGATATAGCGTAAGGAACTGCATTCTCATTCATTTCAATCTTGTACTCTCCTTTCATATTTCCCAATCCAAAAAGAACCTATTTGAAATAAATTAGGATACTTAGTAGCCCAGTCAATATCAGGTGACTCTACAGAAAAAATCCTCTTCTCCAGGTTCAGCTCTTTACAGGAACGTCTGCTAAGAAGTGGAACAGTGATCTCCTCAGAAATATACGTATGATCATAAACCGATACACCCTTATGTTCAAGCTTCAGCCTTAAAGTTCCCAAAATATTGATTCGTTCTTTCTTCTTTGCGCTGAACACATGGGATTTGCACTTTCCTATAGGCAGAGTCTTAATAAATTCACCGACAATTCCTACTGGAATCATGGTTATATCAGCTGCTGTGTCAAGTTTAAATTTTATAAGACCTAACTCTTGGTTTCCACAGCTTGCTTTTACCTCCTGGACCCAGGCTTTGTCACTGTTGTCTATATTCCCTATGAAAATCTCAGGAACCTGTAGATATTCATTGTCTGAATCTTGGTGTTTGATTTCCTTAGCAACGTTTTTGTTTTTCTCATCCACTTTTTGCAAGAGAGACAGCATAAAAAAAAATGTCCAATCTCAGAACATTTATCACATTTGGCTTTCCTAGCAGGAGATTCGGCCAGTGATCCGTGCCAGTTATAACCCTATTTCCTGCACTTTTTTCTCATTGCATCTTCGATGAATTTCTGGTCACCAGCTCCTTCAGACCGATTTGTTTTACCGACTTGTACTACCGTGCGCTTGTGCTTGTACGTCTTATTCACCACAAAAACATAAGTATTGGCGAGTTCACGTTTTTGGCGTTCTAGCTCCTCGTGTTGGCACACGATATTAATTGCTTTCTCCAGAGTCAATTGAGAGTCCAGCTGAAGTCCATCACTTAGAGCCTCGTCTTTCATACCAATAATGAGGACCAGAAGCACCATATCTCATCGTTCAGTTCAACCCATGCACACGTTTTTGCAAGGTCATGCAAATCTGTTATGAACTTTTCAGATGGATCACTCCCTTGCTTATGACTCAGAAATTTTGTTCTCTCATAAATTATATTTCGTCTTGGCACAAAGTATTAATTAAGGCCCTAAGAGCCTCGTCATAAGTATTCGGTTTTGGTGAAAAGGAATCAAACATATCTTCACTCCTACTACCCATTGTAAACAAAAGTACGTCGATTTACCGAGCGTCAGAAGTGCTATCTAGACCGCAACCCCGTCTGTACCTTTGAAAGCGATTCCTCCAGGAATGCCACTCATTCGTAGTAAAAGAGAACGTTTCTGGAGTTGGTAACATCAGATTTATCATCGGAGTAGGATTACACATAACTGCATTATTTTCTCGGCTTGTCTGTCCCAATGCAAAACCTCATGAGTCATCTTCAGTCTTTCTAGAATCCCTTACTGACATGTAGTTGAGTTCACTTTGGGGGTCGTCCTCCCCGTTGTCCTCATACCTTTGCCTCCGAGTATTTCGTTTTTTTCTGCCCTTACTTGACATGCGTGGTTTTAGACTTTGTTTGATAAAAAATCCACTAAGCTGCCACGATGTTCTATTTCTAATCCAAGAATATTAATCACACATCTTGCTTCAACAAACTCTATTTCAAAACTAAACCAATCTTAACAAAAACATGTTTACAAAAATCATCTGACAACAAAACATATTCAAACACAAATAAATTATATGATAAAAAGAACAGAATTAATAGAACAATAATAAACTGAAACGGACTTATTAAATCTGTGCCAAAATGCATGACTGGCTGCAGGAACATTTCTCGTTCCCACAAAGCCCCCAGCAGTATTTTTATTTTCTCTCAGCACAGGGGTTTTTGCTGAACACAGGGTTGACTGCCATCGTGCTTGGGAAAAAGGAATGAAAGGCATTGAAAGAGTTGTAGATAAGTTTAACTTTTTTTAATGTCAAATTCAGACGAGCAGACCGAGTCCAGCCACTTGCCATAATGAACAATGCAATGAAAGTAGAGAACGATTTCTTACCCGTAAACCCCACCTCATTGTTTCAACATATCAGCGTCGATAAGAATTTGATGAATAATTAGAACCCTTCTTCTCCTACAACTACAACCATACTCTTTCTCCTACGACCTCTACAACTCTTTGTCCTACCACCATACTCTTTCTCGTTGATTGATAATAACGGTTTGCGAAAAGGAACCAATTCAAATCTGTATAAAGCAGTTGTCCCCGTTGAAAACTAAGCACTTCCATGGTCATGTGCAGTATTTTATTGATGGTGGGCTCCTTACACAAAAGTGTATGGCCAGAGCATCAACCTTGCTCTAAAATATGCAACAGATACATAAAAAACAAATGTGGAGGTCAGACAAGTTGGTTTTGACGGCTACCATGAACATCCGCAAGGTGGAAAAAAAGTTCCGTTCCGAACGATTGAAAAGAGCAATGAAAACTACTTCTGCAGACATTCTCTTTGATGAAACTACGACCAACCCCAACCACAACGAAAGAAATCTCCTACCCAACCCTAATAACAATATGGGAACATAAAGCATAGTAAACATTAATTACCATGACAAAAATAACGAAAGAAGAATGACAATCTGAAGAATGGCGATCTCATAAAATATATCTTGGAAACAAGCATCTGAAGATGCGGACACATTGATTGTGACAGAAGTGCTGTCATTGGCTAGCTCTAATGGAAACGTTATTGTTGTTGGAGAGGGTGTTGACTCAATGATTATTCTAATCTGTTTGTGTAAGGAAAACAAGTTTTCTTTTTAAACCAGAAAAGGGCAAAACCTCATCCACAACATACTCCCCACTCCTTGCTTTAAAGAACAAAACTGTTGCGGATAATATTTCAAGGGTCCTCAGTTTCTTAGCTTTGAGGAAGCCGTAGAAGCAAAAGTGAAAGGAATAAGTTGCTGTTTCTCTCCTCTCGGGCCCACCCAAAGAAGGGATGGATGGAATGGCCAAGCTTCAACCTGAAGAGAGTGAATTACATGAAAACCAACCTATTGCTATTCATCAGATTATTACCTACCATTATTTGAAAAAAAAAAATTGTCACCATTTCCCCCAATTTGATCTTAGACATTTCTTTCAGGTGAAGCTTGTTGCCAGTGGACATTCTAGTTTGTTTATTTTTTAGGTGCGTTTCAGTTTATTATCATAATTAGTCAAAAATATCGTAATATGAGTTGTTTCCACGGAAATCTAATGTAAAACGGCACCATTTAGCATTTTTTTTTTATATTTTTGGTACTTCTGGCCATTTTTAGTGTACTCTAGTGGCATAAGGGTTTGTCGTAGGAAGAAAAATTACACATAAAACTTGTAGTAAATTTTGTCTTCTTTAATTTTACAAAACAAGGTTCTTTTCAAAACCCATAACTACTGAGATTTAGCCCATAAACCTAAGAAAGAGAGACAGAACTTTAAGGTTTTTCGCAAAATAAACAATGTTCCGGGCAGATATTAGTCAGCAAACCTCATATTCGTGTTCAGCGACCCAAAAAACATGAATATAAGTGGTGATTAAGACTGTACATAAACTTTCCGCTAACTGCCACTTATATTCCTATTATGCCTAGGCTATACATGTTGTTTAGAAAAATACAATTTAAATTTTAACAGCTGTTTCATTAAAAAGTGTGTAAAATTAATCCATATGGTCATAATTTAAACAAATCTGGGGAGTGCACTTTAAAGGCCTCTGGGACAGAGCCCCAAGGAAATTTACCAAGTTTCTCTTTTGATGGCTTATCTACAGATGAAGACCTTTCTGTAGACACCCCTATCAAGTTTCTACGCCCAGCCGTTCCCTCAAATTAGCTGTGACAAAAACCTTGTTTTTTCCCATCATAAGAATAACATGGGAATGGAATTTTATAGGCCACTTGGGCAGAGCCCCAAGGAAATTCACCTTGTTTCTCTTTTGATGGCTCATCTACAGACCAAGACCTTTATTTAGAGAAATATTTTGAAGTGGGCGAACAATGACAGATTTCCAGTCAAAAACAAAAACTGATTTTCTGTCATATCAAGTGGTCTAGATGTGATATCGGCAACATAGTTAAAGGCACCTGCAGAACTTATAGGAATATTCACAAAAAAGTTGTTTATCGTGTCGAGACTGATAGTTATTTGATGTAAATTGTCAGACTTGCCGATACCAAGGTTCTTAACTTTGGTCCACAAAGTTTTGGAGGATTGTTTCTGCTAGAAAAGATGTATAATAATACCTAGCTTTTGAGTTTCTGATCTGTTGTTGGGTTTGATTCCTGAGCCTCTTGTAACAGGCCCAGTCATAGCTTTACGAAATGCAGCATCTCTATTTTTTTGAGGTTGTTGAATAAATACTTTCCAGCTTTAGAAGATTTTTTGGGGAGCATATGTCTAGTTTGCCTGGGCTAATTTGTTTCTATTGAAAATGAAAGTTTTATTTTTTTTCATGAAACCAATATTATTAATTATATACCTAGCCTATGTTAAGATTTCTGTAAAATTATTTGTAACCTATGTATTAATGTATTGACTCAATTCATGTATGTACATACAGACGGAATAAAAATTATTGATTCTGACTGTGTTTCATGTTGTTATAGGTAATGATATATGACCCATAATAACATGGACTAGTGTACATGTTGCTCGAATTCGAGCAATTGCAAAGTATTACAGGAGATATTTCCAAACGAATAACAGTCATATTTACAATGAGTTTAAAGAGTCAACTCAAAGAATACCGGTGTGTAACTCATGGAGATACTCACGATGTATATACAGTAGGACCTCAATATCTCGAATCTGAAGGGGTTATGATAAAAATTCGAGTTATCAAGTTTTTCAAGTTAGTGAGGTTCGAGTTATGAAGGTTCCATATGAAAAAGTTCGAGATACTGAGGTGTTGGGGTCTGACAGTGATGTTACGTCATGGCCTTTATAACTCGACTTATACATGTTAAACCTTAATAATCGAACTCAAACTGTATTTATACGTAACTTACTGAAGAGTAACTTTGGAAGCAAAATAAAACAATTTGAATGCACATAAAGTACTGTATTTATTATTTGGCAATAAGTTTGATAAAGTACATAAAAAACATATTAAATGACAAAAAAAATAGTTTAAATACTGTACAAAACAATAATACAGTATATATCATCCATACACGGAACTACATTTACTGTGTATAATGTTTGATTAAAGCAAACGTTAGTCAACCTCTTTATATGTACTGTAAAAACAAGCTAGGTACTGTAACAACAAAAATACTGAATAGGTACAATACTGTACATACAAAAAGTATGTAGACTGTAGAGTGTAATATTTAAAGGGAAAATTCTAGTGTGATTAAAATAATAAACAAAATGCATCGTAATGTAGTTAAGTACTGAATCTACTTTGGCAAAACGGGTAAACTACACTGACTACAGTGCCTAGCCAAACAGACACGGGAAGCAAACACAGGAAGTTTGATTTTCACGTTCGACAGGAATCACAACTGACTTGCACTGTTATGGCAAAACTTCGAATTATTGAGGCACATTCATGCGAACTTCGACTTATAAAGGTAAACTTCGAGTTACTGAGGCTCGATGACGGGAAAATTCGAGTTATAGAGGTAGAATGTTACTGTTCAAAAGTTGTTAAAATTCGACTTATTGAGGTTAAATATTTAGAAACTTCGACTTATAAAGGTACTTTTAACATTATGATTAATGTGGATTTCAAGGGGATTTAAAAAAAATCGAGATATTGAGGAATTCGAGATATTGAGGTTCGAGTAATTGAGGTTCTACTGTATAACAGTAATCAACATTTACTGTAAATATTGTATCATATTTCATAACCTGGTATTGCTTTTTAATGCTTTCTACAAATATTTCCTGAATTATAGCCATATAAGGTTGTCCATGTTTATCTTCGTTATTGATAAACCTAAAGCATTACGGCCGGTTTTCTCCTTCTCAAAATGCCTCGCTGTACAGGCAACACAGGTCATTATGATAGAGGGCCAATTGAGAACGAAAAATCTTTTTGGGGTAGTGTTAGGACGCATTTGTAACCTAATAGTTGAGATTGTCCAGGGTCAGGTGCTGACTGTGATGAGTTAAGCCATAGAAAAACCCATAGATAAAACATGGTTAGTCTATGATAAAACATACTCCTGGATGTTTTATCTATGGTTAAGCCTATTACGTGCCACTGTTCTGTAGCTGCGGTGGTTATCACGATTACGCCTCCTGTCTATGTTTCGTTGTCGAAGGAATTTAAAAGGAAAAAAAACAACAAATAAACATATTATAGCTACACAAAACAACGATAAATGCACAAATTTAAGTTACAACCATACTAACACGTTCCGTCTTGGGGGTTATGTTGACACAAACTCAAATAGTGAATAAATGTACTCAATGCGTTTCATTGAATTGAAAAATAAATTTTATTTTTATTTTTTTTTTATTTTTTTTTATGTATTTATTCACAATCTATTCTATACTAGAATAATAAGTAAATTTGATAACCATTTTAACATGGGTTAGTTACACTCCATCAAGTGCACTAACATACAAAAACTTTTAAAAAGTTCAACTAAAAACGATTTGGAAGGTCTATTGGATTAACTCTTTCGAGCCTATATGTAGCTTCACTATTGTCGAGGAGGTTAACTGCCAGGAAATTTGGATGGGTTTCTAATTTTCTTTGGTATTTTTCACTTCGTTTCTTTATTTCTTCTTTAACATAGGGTAATTTTGTATCTTGATGAATTACTTTATTTGTGACAAACCAAGGTGCTTGTAAAATTTTTCTCAGTGTTTTCGATTGAAACCTTTGAACTATTTCTATGTTTGAGTTGGAAGTGGTTCCCCAGAGTTGGATACCGTAGGTCCAAATAGGTTTCAATATAATTTTGTATAAAAGTAATTTATTTTCAACAGATAATTTTGAATTTCGACCAATGAGCCAATTTAGTTTGTTTGTTTTTAAATTTAAATGAAGTCGTTTGTTCCAAATGTGTGAATGCCATGTAAGCCGTCTGTCGAGATGCATACCAAGGTACTTAACTTCGTTGGATTGTGGAAGCATGACATTATTCAATGTTACTGGGGGACAAGTTCTTGTAGACATAGTAAATGTAACTTGAACAGATTTTGTTTCATTTACTTTAATTTTCCAATTCTGTAGCCACTGAGACAAATCGTCTAATGCAGCCTGAAGGTTTGATGATGCCAGAATAGGATCCTGATTTGATGATAAAAAAGCAGTGTCGTCTGCAAATGTTGCAACCGTAATACCCTGAGTACTTGGAAGGTCATAAGTGAACAAAATATACAAAATAGGCCCAAGAACACTGCCTTGTGGTACACCTGATTCAATTTCATGCACATCTGTAACTATATCTTGATATTTAATTTGAAAAAAGCGTTCGGACAAATACGATTTCAACACTCCATAGTATGTATGGGGCAGCAAAGTTTTAATTTTGAACAATAATCCTGTGTGCCAGACTTTATCAAACGCCTGGGCTACGTCCAAAAAAGCAGATGAACAAAAACGTTTATTTTCAAGATCTTCCTTGATTACATTAACTATTCTATGCACTTGCTCAATGGTGGAATGCCTTCGGCGGAATCCAAACTGATGGGAAGGCAACAATTCTTTTTCGTCAATTATAATTTGAAGTCTTTTTAAGAAAAGTTTTTCAAAAACTTTAGAAACCACAGGAAGAAGAGATATAGGCCGATACGAGGATGCTTGATTTAAAGGTTTACCAGGTTTCGGAATAACAACAATTTGTGAAACCTTCCACTGTATTGGGAAGTATTTAAGGCGTAAAACTGCATTGAAAAGTACTGTGAGGAAAACTATTCCTTTTCTAGGAAGCTCTTTAAACACTTTACCTGTTATCAGATCATAACCGGGGGCTTTTTTGCCGTTTAAATCGTCTTTTATTACTTTAGCTACTTCAGATGGTGTGAACAGTTTTATTGGTAAATCAAGTTGATTTGGAGAATCGAGGAATTCCAAAATTTCTTGCTCAACATTTGAATTAATATTATATGGCTTGAACACTTCCTTGAAGTATGAAGCAAATACATCTGCTTTCTCGATGTTGTTTTTGGCCCAAGAACCGTCTTCTTTTAGAATAGGTGGAATGCAAATTTGTGGACGTTTTAAGTTTTTTGTAACTTTCCAAAGGGAGTAGTCACTAGCTTCAGATGGAGAAAGGTTTGATGTGAAATCTTGAAATCTGTCATTGTTTAATTTAAACAGTAACCTTTTTAGTTGTTGAGTGGCCCTGTTTAGATTTCTTTTATCCGTCTGGTCTCTAGAGTTTTGCCATATTCTACGGAGTCGGCGTTTTTCGGCAATTTTCCTATTAATTTCAATTGGATAGTGTATTCCTGATTTTAAATTATGTTTATTCTGGTCTGGAGTTGCTCTCCAAGCGGAGTCTTGAACTGTTTTGTTGAAATGTTCAACAGCAAGATTCAAATCTTCTTCGCTCTTCAAACACACAGAAATCTTTAAATTTTGATCCATTAATTCACGAAAATAATTCCAATCTGTATTTTTGTTGCATAAATGTGGTGGAATAGGTTTGAATATAACATTTGAAGTGATCGTTAAAATTACAGGTGAATGGTCTGAGGAAAGGTCCAGAGATTGCTCGATTGTCACAAAATCTCGGGATACACCTTTTGTAACAAAAAAATCAAGAAGGTCTGGTATTTTTTGACGATCAGAGGGCCAATATGTCGGTTCACCTGTCGATAGAGTATCAAGGTTCCGTTCTTGGATTGACTGCAGTAGTTGTCGACCCCTAGGAGTTGCCAGACGGGAGCCCCATGTAGGATGTTTGGCATTGTAGTCTCCTCCTGACAAAAATTTACAGCCTAAAGTGCAGAAGAAATCATTAAACTGTTGGCGTGTAATGTTGTGTCTAGGTGGGCAGTAAATAGAACTTATAGTAAGTGGGCCTGTTTCAAACTCCACTACAACAGATGAACTTTGGATGAAATCGAACTGATATTTAGGCAATTCACGGTGCTTGATATGACTTTTAATCAAGATAGCACAACCTCCATGAGCTCTATTGCTAGGATGGTTAGTGTTGTATAGACTGAAATTTGGAATTTTACAAAAGTTTAAATCAGTAAAGTGAGTTTCAGAAATAAGAATAATGTCCAACTTATGTTTAGCAATGAACAGTTTTAATTCTTGGCATCGCTGTGCCAAGCCATTAGCATTCCACAAGGCTATCTTCAAGGTTTTCACCATTAATTGAGCTTTTTAAGAACAGTTGTAAGTAGGTCAAGTAAGGAACCTATTTGTTGAGATTGTTGGATAAACAGTTTTTCAAACCGATCAAAGAATGAAGTTATTGTATTTGTTAACTTTTCTGTGGATGCATCACTAGAAGCATTACTTGGCGTGCGTGCATTCACATTATCAGAACTTGTGCTGGGTTTAGTTTTGATACTTACTCGTGAGTTGCTAACTGCCTCCGCATACGAAACGTCAGGACGTGTTAGATTGTCAGAAGAAGCAGAATTTGATGATTGAGTAACTTCAGCTTGTTTTGAGACGGTAGTTCTTTCTCGAGCCTGGGGATGTGTTCGACTCTGGATATTTTTGAAGACCATGCATCCCCTGTAATTGGCTGGATGACCTCCTCCACACAAGGCGCATATTGCAGGAGTAGAATTGTCTTTAGTGCATTTGATTGTATCGTGTTCTTTTCCACATTTAACACATCTAAATGGATGCCTACAGTAGGTTTTTGTGTGACCATATTGTTGACATCTTTTACATTGAACAATTTCCCTTTTCCTATAAGGGGGTTCAAAAGTTCAAAAAATACTTACCTGGCGTAGGGGTTACCGTGATCAAGAAAAATAAATAACAGCAATTAAATTATACAGCTGATCAAAATGTAAACAATTATGTTCTTCATAAGGATAACATGGGAACTTTCAAAGCCAATGGGGCAGAGCCCAAGGGACTTTTTCAAAAATGTAAGGCCAGTTTGCAAATCTACGCGACACGCTCTTTCCAATGAGACGTCAATGGGTAAAATCGGTTAAGAAATGACGGAGGAGTTCAACCGACAAAGTTTCATGTAGCGTATTAATTATATAGATAATAATAATTCCTATCACATTCACTCATTAAACAAAACAACACATTTGTAATAATAAAACACAAAGATTTACTAATAAGTTATGGGTAAATGATTAGTATTTGTAGTAAAATGTGTGATTATGAAATGTCAATTGCTTTTTAGTGATAACAAAACGCTCCGAGACCAAGCGACTTGTCAATTGACCTTGACCGGCCACTTGCTAAACCTGTCTTTTGTCTAAAATGCTTATGGCACATTTATTATTTCTATATACATTGGTAAATATTCTTTTTCAGAAATATATATACTATAAATATTTTTACCATTTATTGTTATATACATCAAAAATTATGTTTTCTTTTTCAACTCATAAAACTTATAAAACAGTTATTACTGTGCACCAAAGTGTATAATATCATATAACTATATTATTACCTTTACTAATATAACAGTCTTGGCTTATTACAGTTATATTTGATATTTTTCTGAGTTTCAAAAAATTAGTGTACATTTATCGATATTTTCCTACTTTGTATATTTTATTTCTTAAGAAGGGGTGAAATTTTTTTTTCAAAAATCAAACATATAAAATGTCTATATTTTGTATATCTTGGATTATTTGTTCATAATTTTGTAGGAAAATACCAGGACTCTACTTTTGAAATTGTTGTAAAAATGTTATGCAAATTTTAGTTCTTCAACTGTAGCACAAAAATTACCCATCTTGTGAAATCACAAAAAAGGCACGGACATTCATCCAATCCATCAGGGTTGTCCTAGGGTTTAGTTACTAAATAATACCACCAAAGTCTAGACAGCATTTAAAAAATTGCATTATTATTATTGCCAGTCCACTACTTTTAATTTACACTTTTGTGATTGTAGAAATAAAGGAGGCTAAATTGAGGAAGAAACAAATCCAGCTACAACTGAAAGTTGAGGAGCAGCTAGCTCAGGCCATCCGCACCTGGACTGTAGAAATACTGCCTTGGTGGGATAAGATGTAAGTAGTAACATTAACAGATCTAGCAAACAGTCTTTTCCGATGAAAGTGGCTCAGCTGTAATTGTAACGGAACTGTCAAATATTTACTTCACTCGACTAACCTTCTGAGGCCCCTACACATTGCAAGAACAATTTTGATCTACCTATTGTCTTTCCAAAGTGGGATGTGGGATGTAAACATGGTTATTGAGGAATGCTTAAAAATAAGAACAATATAGTTCTGGCAAGAATTTAAAACTTCTACACCACTTTTACAGAGTTTGCATCACTTTATTATCTTTGATAATTTGAAAACCTTTGTATTTTGAACTTTTCACATTCCTGTTTCTCTATAAAGTTATTAAAATCAATATTTATTATACTTGACAATCAAGTGTTAGGCACCCTTAAATTTTATATTATGTAATACAGTTGCAGAACAAAAAAGAGGAAATCCTCCCACATGTCTTACTGGTAATAAAATCACATAATCGATTTGCCGTATTAACTATGACGACGGAGTGTGTCCAAAGATACACTTCAGTTTGGCCACAACATATTGGCTGAGTTCACATTGTCCCTACCTCAGTTTTAATATCCGAACCACAATCTATTATTTTATTGTAACAGTGTTGTTTTATTTTAGACACAGCAGTAAAAAAGCTCAAGATCTGTGGTGGCAAGGGGTGCCTCCATGTGTGCGGGGAAAGGTGTGGAAACTAGCAATTGGCAACCATCTCAATCTCACACACTCACTTTACAACATTTACGTCCAGAGGTATAAATTGACAAATAAATAAGATGTCTTGGGCAATCTAAGTATTTGTGTACAAGTAAGTGAAACATATTAACTGAGAATAGGTTGATTTAAAACAGTCAGTGTGGTTGTACATGTCATTCAAGACTATGTAATCAGAAACAAGAAGTTATCTTATAAATTTTAATCTGATTAATAAATTATACCTTAAGTGCTGGCTCAATAGTAATAGTAATAATTATACAGTAGTATGATTGTTATTGTTGTAATACATTTCAATCCAGCCATTTTCATTGATGAAATGTAACGGTACTTTACTGGGATTAATAAAAATTCTACATGCATCCTTTTGAGATACATTAACATAGACTTACTGAAAAGAGACTTTATGAGTGGCAAATACTTAGAATGTTCAGTCGGGTGTGGTTTCACTCAGTGCATTGACAATCCTACTAGAGTCACTCACTGGTGTTTTGGTGAGTTGTCTGGATCATATTTTTGTTAAATACAGCAATGTTTGTGAAATTAAATCTCTGTGAATCAGACGGCTGTGACGGATCACTACAGCACTGGACTTAAGATCACTGCTGCCACTACACAACCCAACAATCCACAATGCTCCACACCCTCACATACTTATATTCCATTCCATTTCCATTTCCATTTTGTTTTGTCATGAGAGCATGAAGCTCCCTGACTGCAAGCCCGGTACCTATAATTAAACATACCCGGGCCCCATGATGTAGGCCGAAGCTAATGCACCAACCTTTGGTACATCATGGGAGGATGACTTAAGGTCATCAGGCTCACCGGCTGCCGAAGCACACCCTTCAGAGAGAGGGTTTCCCCTCAATCCTAACCAGGGATACCGGCTACTTGTTTAAGCGTCACTCCACCTGGGTTCCCCCAGGTACAAAACCCACATACTTATATTGACCATAAACTACTCTCACACCTTCTCACACATTGAAACTGGGCTCCTGTTGTCGATTGTAATCAAGATGTTAATTTCTGCTCCGGCCACTTCAATACAATAGTTGTAAATTGTATTAAATCAGCTACCAAAACCTCGAAAATACCCCGTCCAGACTTTATAAAATCAAACCTTGGATTATTATTATTGATGGGTCGGTACTTGGCGTCAAATTTTCGGTTCCGCCGGTTCTTGGTAAAAGAACTGGAACCAAGAACCGATGGTGAAATGTCGGTACCAGTACCTTCAGTACCGATAATGCAGAAAGATTACCGATATTGCCGCGATCCCAGGAGGCGACGATGACGTCTACATGGTTGCAAGAGATAATCATGATTTAAAAAAAAATCATAAAAATGTAATCACTTTTTTCATTAGTATTTTATTGTTCTTTGTTGCATGTGTTTTTTACAGTAAAGTTATATAAAAAATACCCTCTGTTATTGTTGTAAGCTTAGATACTATTATTATTTATTGTATTTGTGTATCAACAGTGAATAGACTCTGCCAGTAACAACATTGTAAAATTGCATGTACCTAAAGATTTCCTCGCACGTGCGTGTGCACAAGAGGATGTGAAATATTTAGCATGATGTTGGATGAAATAAAGGTTTTTGAATTGAATTGAATTGAATTGAATTTTACCGCGATGACGACGAAGACGTTTCCGCGACCACAGGAGTTCATGATGCTGTCTACACGGCCGTGGGAGATGTTCATGATTTTTCTGCGATCGCGGGAGATGATGATTACGTTTCCGTGACTGCAGGAGTCCATGATGATGTTTACACTCCTGCGAAAGATGATTTTGCCGGGATTGCGGATGACGACGATGACGTTACTGCGATACCGGGAGACAATGATGACGTCTACATGGCCGCAAGAGAGGTTCATGATTTTGCCGCGATCGCAGATGACAATGAAGACGTTTTTGTGACCGTGGGAGTTCATGATGATGTCTACACGGCCCAGGAGATGTTCATGGTTTTGCTGTGATGGCGGGAGACGATAATGACGTCTACACGACTGTGTGTGATGTTTATGATGTTGCCGCAATTGTGGAAGATGATGATGATGTCTACAGGTCGCGGGAGGTTTTCTTGTTCTTGCCACCATCCGTTGAACAATGATGATGTCTACATGGCCGCGGAAGATGTTCATGGTCTTGCCGCGACCGTGAAAAACAATGATGATGTTTCAGTGAGAATACTACTATTATTACAAAATTACTTTGAGTTTGGCCGGACTGAAAATATTTTTAGGCTGGCACATTTCTATAGGCCTAGTACCTTAAATATGCTAGTTATTTGATGTGATAAGAAGGGTTTACACTTGGAAATTGGCTAGTTATAATGTTTCATTGCTGCATACATTTTTTACTTGAAAAACACCCTAATAGCCTATCTCAAAAATACTTAATAGAAAGACATAAAGAGAGGGGCTGTTGTAGTACAATCAATCCATTCAGAAAACTTGGTAAAGCTATTTTAAAAATGGTATTGGTATTGAGAATTTTTTTTTTGTATCGGTATCAAGAATTAAAAAAAATGGGTATAGTTGCATCACTAATTCATCAAATTAATATTTTTAACACTTCTGCTAAATTATATATTATTTTGGTTTGAATGTGTTTGGCTATTTAAGTGTGTTTTTTTTTTTCTACAAATAAGTTTTATTTTCTTAATCCCTTAAGTTTTGTACCAACCTAATACCAATGCAAAATACTGTAACGACGTAATACTTGAAACACTGTATGTACATTTTGTTTTAAAAATAAAAATCTAAGTAGCCTTAGGACTGGGACACTACCGATGACCCAGTTTTGAACGACAATGACTTTCGACTGAACTGCACTTTTGTCTTACAACCAATCAATGAACGTGACTTGCGACATTACGTTCACGGTTTACGGGGAGTGTCAGCGCCGGGCTGTGATGGTGTCTTGGCCCAGGTCCTTTTTTGACAACATCAGCGCCCTAGGCACAACCTTTGACTAATAGTAGCGCCCCTTTGCGATATATATATAAAAGGGTGACCACCAACCGGCTAATCCGGGAATTATGCGTGGAACTTTTTTTAACCAAAAATTATGCGTGAATGTTGTATTTTTACCTGGAATTGTCAATTTACCACGATCGCGCAGCACAACAATGACGTTTACGTGACCCCAGGAGACGATAATGTGTCCGGTGACACACAGCCGCGAGGGATGATCAGAACTTTTCCGCGATCGCAGAAGCTGATCATAATGTCTACACGACCGCAGGAAACAGTAAGAATTTTACCACAATCGTGGGAGGCGATTACGACGTCTTCACAACCGCAGAAGTCAATTACGATCTCTCCAGGACCAAGAGAGATACAATAATCGGCCGCGACGGATTATAAGAATTTTAATGCGATCGCGCAAGACGATGATAATGTCCACACAACCACGGGAAAAGATCAGAATTTTGCCTCATTCGCGGTAGACAACGATAATCTCCTCAAGACCGCGAGATATGTTCATATATTCGCGATCATGGAAGACGATGTTTATGGCTACACAAACACGACTGCGGGAAATATTCAGAATTTTGTCGCGATTGTGGAAGACGATAATGATGTCAACACGGCCGCGAGGGGTTATCAGAGGTTTACCGTGATAGCATGCAAAAACAACCACTAAATAATTTTTTTTATTTTCTAATTTTTGGTGCCCCCCAAATAAAGTTAATTGCCTCGCGCCCTAGGCACGTGCCTATTCGGTAAATCGGTCCTGTCTCAGCCTGAGTCTTGAAAAGCAATTTCAATGTTCTATATGACCCCTTACTTCATATTGTCAACTACAGCATCATTTATGGAGTTTTCCCTGATTGCTATAAGTTATAAAAAGTATTTCCTTTAGACAAATCTAACGATTTCATCAATAAAAACAATTATCGCCCGTTATCTCTGCTTAGTGTCTTTGAAAAAATAATCGGAAAAATAGTAAAGGATCAAATAGTTTCCTATCTTCAAACAAACAGAATCCTAGCTAGCGTCAGTACGGGTTTTGTAGAGATAAAAATATTTCAGATGCCTGTAGACTACGGGGTGGTCAAAGGTTCAACTCTCGGGCCAGTTTTATTCTTATTATGTATAAATAACATCTCTAAATTAACCATTTTTGGTCAAATGTTTTTATTTCCTGAAGATACCTGAATTTTCCTTCAGGGAAAGACTTGGCCCGAGGTACGAGATTAGGCTGTGCATGATCTTATGATTGTAAAACGATGGTTGAATCAAAACATACAAATCTCTAATTACGTTGCTTTTAGAGTAAAAACAGCGACCTTGAACATTTTGAAGGACTAGTAAATTTTAACAACTCATTGTTACATTTAAATTAATCACCGCTGTAGCTCTTACAAGACCAGAGATTTAGGTACACTGGACACCAAAAATCATATTAGTCCGTACAAAGAAACAAACATTTTTAAGGGAAATTTTCAAACATTCGTCAAAAAATCATTTTGTAAGGTTTGAATTGTTTGTTATTTCATTCATCTATATTAATGTACATTTTTCCAAGCTTGTTTGCAATCTATTAATTTTGAATGAGGGAAATATATCATTTTGAGAATTAGATTATAATAAAATATAAGATAGTTTATTATTTAAATTATCAAACGTCCTATGACACCAGACATTGTGATGTTGAATTATTGAGAACCAATAGCTGACTGTCTTCTAATTGTAATGGGATGAGGAGTACGACTCACTCAGGACCGCCTCCACGGCTGTGTCACCAACTGAGCAGACACAATAGACCCAAGGGGTCGACCATTAGCACGGTCTAGTGGTTTCCACATTGTTTGTGTTTTGGCTTTCTATCTACTCAAGACTCAAGCGTGGCTGTAACCACCTTCCAAGCATATCAACCTCAACACTGCACTTCATGACCAGCTTTCTCCTATGTATCTGTCTTGTAATAAGTTTATTTTTGGTGACATAATTTAAATAAATTTTACATTAACATCGAAATATAAATATGGAAAAACTGAACAGATTTATAAATGCTTGAACAAAAATTATTTTATTTACTTATGTAAAGATAAATGGCAAAAACCTGAAGCAGACCTACATATCGATTATAAAAGTAAACACGTAAGTAATATTTGAAAATGGATCAAAAGTAAAACTATAGCTTACATATTGAAATGGTCATTATGGTAAACAATTTCAAAATATACTAGTGCACCCGTGCGGCTCTAAGCGCCGCAAAATTATTAAAAAAATGAAATTAGAATAAACTAATAAAAACATTAATTGAACAAAAATGTTGTCAGTCAAGTAGCACTTCTTCAAACACCATGTTAGATTTGGAAAAACATCCATCTGGAAGTACCGGTTTCGTTGACGAAAACTTTAGTGCCATTTAATGACCTAGACCTACTGAGGGCAACATTAAGTTGGCCGTGAGGGAATACAGGCTTAGGTTACACATAATAACATATAATAATAGTTTGTTATGTTAGAGATGAATTGCAGAATTGGTTAGCGATTGGCCTTGTGCTTTATTAATTGTCATAGCAAACGCTAACATTAGAGGAAACTGCGATCTTTGCATCTTAAATGGTAGATTTGTCTCTGATGGACACATTTTGATTCTGGGAATGAATATTGGTTCTCCCTCACTGGTTCCTGTTAGAACCTTGCATTCTACTGTGTTTTCGTGTAATCTAGCTACCTGTAGGCGTGTGCCATTTATGCCTTTTGTAGTATTCAAGTTTTTTTATGAACAAAACGACTGTATTAGTTTTCAAATAAAGATAGTGTCTTTGGAGGCCGCTAATCTCAACACTGTTGAGGAATTCTTTTGGGCGTTCCAGTTTTACATCTATGTTGTCGGCCAGCAATGTGTCAACACTATCGTAAACCTAAGTTTCGCCTTGAATGGTGGATTAAACTGATTCTAGATAAATGAGTAGGAACTCCCTCTATTCTTTTGAACATATACACTATATAAAGAAGAGATAATTTCCCCCCATGGATGACAGGAGAATAATCTTGTCTGACCTGTGAAATGACGTCTGTGAAATGCCATGTTTGTGGCATTTCCTGAAACCACCCTTCTTCTCCATATGGAAAAAGTAGGGGGTAAGCCATGGGGTCAAGTCCAGAGCAGTGTGCACCTACATTTTCCGGATACCCATATTTCGGATATACTATGAACTCATGGGCTCCCTCAGGACAACCATTATCAGATTTAAATACGGCTGCTACATAATTTGCCGTTGGTAGATTATATCTTCCTTGGTCTCTGTTTCTATTTGAGTATAAAATCATTTTGACATTCTTTTGCTGGTCACCTGGTGTTTCTCTTAAAACCTCATTAAATGTCATTAAATGCCTGAGCATATGGATTTTAGTTTCATTAATTAAATTTGTTAGCTCAAGCATAACATTTACGTTACAGGAATTATTTTTAGGTGCATCACATCGCATTCTTACCGCTTGCTCTGTATCGTAAAAAAATATTTGGGCATAAGAAGAGCTTTCTTGGTTTGCATCTAGCATAATACCTATTCTGTGATGCACCTGGCTGTTCACTATAAAGAAGTAGGGTCCTCCATATTGACACTGGAACTTACCATAGCCTGGTTATAATTTCTACAAGGTTTCTTGAAATGTTTGGCCTTCTGCGAGTCTCCGGTCATCATCTCTTCTAATGCGGGGTGTGATCTTATGGGAAGAAGATCTACTTTTCCCTGTGATAACATTAGGTGTATTCGCCCCTAGTTTTCATCTCTGATCAAAATTACAGAGCATTGCAATTTCTGCATATCTGATCCATAGGCCCCAGACAATGCAATGCAGGATTTTGGTTAGTCAAGCCAGGTCTTCTCTTTTCTGCATTACGTCTTATATGCATCAAATCCTGCACCAATCTCCGTCTCTGCCTGTTTTCCCTATTTACCCTTCAGCAGACTCTTGGCATTATTTATTATAGTATTTTTTCAATAAACATTTTTATAATATTATACGTTAAGGGTTATGATTTACTATCTCACATGAATGTAAATCTATATCTATAAAATTATTCATAAAGTAAAACAATCAAACATCATATGTTTTTTTAGATTATCAGCAAATAACAAATGTCTCTTGCTTTCAACTTTTTCCACTGTTATATTATGGAAGAAAAAACGTACTTTAGACGCACCCCGTACATCCTGAAAAATAATATTGAAAAACAAAAACCTTAATGCAAAACTACAAATTGAGGCAAACATTTTGACATCTTAAACATCAAAATAGGTCCAGAAATAACGGAGAAGTTTTGTAAAAAAAAAACAGCCCTCTCGTATTATTAATTATTTATTTTGAAAATTGAGTTTATTTCAATATAAAATATGTTGACATACCTTAATTACGTCATCAATCCTAAATTTTTAGTCTAGTCGGCGACTAGTTTCAAAACCAAGGTTTCATCGTCAAGCCTGTTGCTTCATTAAATTATTGGAGCACAATGTCGTCATCAATACACAACTAGTCAACGCATAGCACACACGAACAGGGGTACAATACGAATACATTTACATAAAATAATGCGCGGCCGGCCATAACACGCGCGGTGATGGACTCGATGCAACTACCCGACTCCTGTGGTCTGGTGACCTTGGGGGGGATGGATCAGCTGATTACGAGCTCTGCCGTTATCGATATCCTCAATCCTGTCAAATATTATATTACGGCCAAAATTTAATTTTTCGTTTAGAATGTCATGGGGATGGTGTTTGGTTGATTTGTACATTTCATAGCTTTCTAGGACGTTCATTAGGGAGCCTTTCGTGCATTTGTGTAATATATTTAGGTTATTGCTACAGTACAGCTATAACGTTGTGGTTTTCGTTGATCAGGTGTTCGGCGAACTTAGAATAATGAGTTCGCAGTTTAGGTTTGGGGAGGTGTTCGTTAAACCTTTTCTTGAATGAACGACCTGTTTGTCCTATGTACATTTTTGACAGTCGCTGCACGATAATTTGTAGACTCCGGTGTCCTCTAGGCTGTTATAATTGGTTAATTTTGAAGTAGGTTGATTTAAAAGGCTTTCTAATTTACTGGTAGTTTTGCTGGCCAAGGTAATATTGTGTTTCTTCAATTCGTTTTTTAGGGTGTAGTGCAAATTGCTACCATATTCTATGGAGACAAAGTTTTGGTTGGGTTCTTGTAGTTGCTTTCTGTTCTTTTGTTTACGTATGATATTGTCAATGATATTACTATTGTAGCCATTGGTGACGGCTATGTATTTTACTAATGCATATTCATTGTTATAGTCAGTCTGAGACATGGGAATTTTTAAAAGTCTATTAACAAAACTATTGTAAGCGGCCATCTTGTGGGATTGTGGATGGTTAGAGAATGCGTGGATGGTGTGATCTGTGGTTGTAGGCTTTCTGAATATTTTGTAGACGATGCTGTTGTTGCTTTTGGTCAAAGTGAGATCTAGGAAGTTTAATGAGTTGTTATTCTCGATTTCAAGTGTGAATTTGATGTTTCGTGAGATACTGTTTAAGTACTTATTTAAAAGTTGTAGCTGCCAATTACCATTAATTAATTTAAAGTTGTAGAATTACCATTAAAAATCAAAAAGGTGCCATCAATGTATCTCTTATAAAAAAAAATGTTCTTTGAAAATTTGTTGTTGGCAGAGAGGATATTTGTATTTTCAAAGTTGTTAAGGTATATTTCAGAGAGTATACTGGACAACGGCGAGCCCATGGCGAGACCGTCTTCTTGTAGATAATACTTCCCATTAAAGTTGAAGTAGTTCTGATCTAGAGTTGTTTTAAGGAGGTGTATTATTTCTGGAGTCTTTGCTGAGTTGGGAGTTTATTAACAGGTTATCTCTGACTATGTCCAATGATGCTAAAGTATGTCTATTTTCTATTTTAGTATCTTTTAGCAAATCTATTAGCTCTAAACTGTTCTTTAAGCTGTGGTTTTCTTTTAGTTTGACGTTTTTTCTAAGTATTCTGTCTAAAGCTTTTGCGATTTTGTAGGATGGAGCAGATGTAAAATTTACCAAGGGTCGGATAGGCATGGTCTCTTAATGTATTTTGGGCAATCCCCTCAATACTGGTGCCTTAGGTTTTATCATTTTTAGGTAGTTGCTTCGGTCCTCATTGAAGATATGTTATGTGTTATTAATGGCAGTTTTTATTTTGGTGTGAAAGAGATCAGTCGGGTCATTGGGATTTCCTTGATGTTGCTGTTGTTTATAAAATCTAAAACCTTATCGTTGTTATCGTTTAATTTCATCATAACGATACATTGACCTTTGTCAGCCTTTGTTGCAATACATTTGTGGGTAATCAGTTTTTCTTTAATGGATTTTATGGTGTTTATGTCATTTATTAGATGGTTATTTTTTTTTTTTTACTTTTATTTTGATTCAGTATTGTTTTTACTTTAATATCAACTAGATAACCCGTTGCTCGAAATCGAGCAAAACTGAAACTTGTATTAAAAGAATAAACAAAAAAAAATAAACAGCAAGACCTTAATCAAAGAGTCACTCTAAAATAACTTATATGACTGATTATAGTATATAAAAAATATTATGATGTAAAAATATAAAGGTAATCTACAATATTTAAATTCACATTCACTCTCATACTGCTTTGGTTATCTTTATCTCTTATGTATAGTAGGTGGCTGCACTCTATGAACACACAGATGTCAACCACACACTGTAAAGTGAGCTTTTGACCTAATGTAGCTCCTCTCTTGACGCCAACCATTGCTACTCTTATTCTAGCATTGTTAAATTATTTCTACGATATGTTCTGTTTCAGGCGTGTTTAAATTAGGGGCCCCAACCCAAATCTCTGGTTGGGAACATATGAGGGTAAGCAAATGGATCTAACGACAGATTTAGAATGGATACGCGTTTAACATTATTAGTATTGGAAAAAACTATACAATTTATTTGGCCAGGTGGTGCTTTGTTTTCAGCTTTAAAAATTGACTAATAATGGTTAAAAATGTACCTTGTCAGACAATCCTTGAATGTTTTATAGTGTCGAAAATAAACTTGCTACATGTTTCGGTGGTTATTAAATTCCACCATCATCAGGCACACAAAAGGATCCACTTCTTGAGGTGTCGTCAGAGTTGTTACATACATTTAACACGAACACAAAACACGAAACGATTAAATACACGGTAACAGATAGGCCTATCAACTTATGCACGTACATTGCCGCGGGCAGGACTGGAAGTAGACTGAACCAGGTTATTAAGGACCGACGTGGACTCTGGATTGTCGTCTGCGTTATCAACAGCTGATATAGGACTATTGTAGTGACGGAGTAGAGTGTTGAAAATATAATGGGATTCATAATTGAGTTTTTCATTCAAAATTTGTGTGCTGTCCCTGGTTTTTAGGTCCTTATATATTTCAAACTCCTCCAAGGTATTTAATAAGTTTCCTTTCCCACAATAATGTAGAATGTCGAGACCGTCATTTATATCCAGCATATCATGGTTATTGTCAATAATGTGCTGAGCGAATTTGGATTTCTGCAATTTAAGTGTAGGGGCTGGTCGATGCTCTTCGTATCTTATTTTGAAAGCTCTCCCACTTTGTCCTACATAAGTGCTCGGGCAATCAGCACATTTTATGCGGTATACACCTGTCTTTTCATATTTATCAACATGTGGGCGCTTGCCTTTAGATATGTTCTGCAGCCGATTTGTAGTTTTAAACGCTAGTTTAACACCATGTTTATTGAGATCTTTCTTCAAATAGTTGTTTATTTGGTGGTTGTATTCAACGCAGCAATACACTACTTTGTTATTATCATTATTTGCTGGCATGCGGCATGTATTTTCCTTTTTCTTTGCAACGATTTTGTCTACCATTTTAGATTTGTATCCATTAGCCACGGCAATGTGTTTTATTATATTAAGCTCTTTATTGTAGTTTTCTGGACTTAGTGGGACATTTAGTAGTCTGTAGACCATTGAGTTATAAGCTGCCAGTTTTTGAGAATATGGATGGTAAGATGTGCTATGGATGGTTTGGTCGGATGTCGTGGGTTTACGGTATATGCTATACTCCAATGTATTGTTGCGTTTTTCAAGAGTGAGGTCCAGAAAATTTATTTTGTTGTCTACTTCCTTTTCCACAGTAAATTTTAGGTTCGGCGACACAGAGTTTAAATATTGGTGTAGTAAATCAAGTTGACGGTTGTTGCCGTTAAATATTATAATAGTGTCGTCTACATATCTAAAGTATTTCACTATTCTATTTACATGTTTGTTTTTATCAGAAAAAATTTGTCTATGTTATTTAAATAGATTTCTGACAGGATTCCCGAGAGAGGGGAGCCCATGGCAAGACCTTCATTTTGCTTGTAGAATTTTCCATTGAACGAAAAATAATTTTGGCCTAATATTTCCTTTAGGAGACATATTATTTCTTCTATGGCTTCAGGTAGGAGGCTTGAATTTTCTTGTAAGTTTTTAAAAACTAATCTACAGTTTTGTCTATTGGAACGTTGGTATATAGGTTTGTAATGTCAAACGATGCTAAAATATGGTGTTGTTGAATGTTGAGACTTTTAGTTTTTTCAATGAAATTATTTGAATTTTTTAAGCTATAGTCATTTTTTAGGACAGTATGTGTCCTAAGAATTTTCTCTAGGCGTTTAGCAAGTTTATTGAATGTTTATTGTTTAAGAATCTCACTTGACTCCTCGGAGCTCTCGTCACTACAGAATGTCTGCCAACGTCTTCAAAGATTTGCAAATGGGCATGTGACCCTATTTCCCACATATTTTTTCATTTGCATTTTTTGTTTGAATTGTGCATAATTCTCCTTTGAGTTCTAGTGACATTGTCGTACTCACTTATATATCTGTGCGTATTCAGGATCATCACCTTCTTGAGGAATTAGAGGACCTAGTCGGTGGTAAAACGTGTCATGAATCTTGAAATTGTCGATCCCCTGTGGAATTTTCTCATCTTAATGAGCTTCGGAGCTGACCATGGTAAAGGCAGAATTGAATCGACAAATTTTATCCAAATAATTTCTGGATATAAGTATCACAGTCCTTTTTTCAGATTGGGAGTTTCCAATAAGATCCTGAAGGTATGGTGAATTGCACAAATGAGGTAAACAAACCTTTCATCTATAGTAACAAAGAGTAAAACTTAACTGTCTCGGTCAGTCTTTTCTTGCTTAAAATGTTAAGCTTAAAATATCACTACAATGTTAACATTTAACGTTAATTTGTCTGAGGTTGGAGGTTGGATGTATCACAACGGTGGTACTGCCACTATGTACCCGTCAAATGTTCAATTGAGAGGTTGATGCAAGCGGTCATGTCCGCGTTCCCTCCAGCCACTCACAGTTCTTCGTCGTACTCGCGGCATTTGATTTTAAATTGAAATGAAATAAGAAAGTTAACCAAACAACATAAAACACTGTATAGGAACTGGAATTTTAATACACATTGTACATTGCATGATAATATGGTAATGTAACGGATAACTGCCCTGTGAATAATCACTTTTAAACATTCACTTCATCGCATCGAACTGTAACTACATGATAATCAGTAAAGTACGATGGTAAATCAATTTAACCATAGTCAAAAATAATGAAATATTTATTAAATATTTATTCTTTTTGTCTATGATTTAACTATTACAAACACTTTGTTGTCTAGTATTGCTAGGAAACTCTTGATTATGAACCAGACTTAGTTAACAGACTGAAACAAAATATAAATTCTAGCTTTACTCTGGAAGTTTTAAGTCCTGCAGTCTGTGGTTAACCTTAAAAAAACTATTTCAAACTACGTCCATATGTTATTTTGTAAACAAAAGAAAATGAGTTTGATCTAATGTCAACAGATAGCGCCGCCTTCCAAACTTTAGCCCTTAAGTGTACTTAAGTGGAGCCCTTTCTTAGACGTGTATTCTGAGACGTATTTGCACATCTACGTGAAAATACCTTTGATTTGACACCTCAAACTTTAAAATCCATCAAGCCGTTATCGAGTTATGACTGTGAAAAGAAAACTGCTTGCGTATTAATATATAGATAATCTGCCTGACGTAATTTTTAGAGTTTTCATCTTTGATGGAGCTAATAGCTATCTCAGCATTTAACAACTCAGAGGTTAAATTTTTATTCCAATTTCTTTTCAATATGTTGTGTTTGAGTCCTTTATTGAGGACGTTCATTTCGGGTTCGGTAAAAGTCAAGTTTGTACAGTTTTTTACTCTAGGAAAAAATATATGGTTTGATATGAATCACTCAATTGGTTTGGACTGTAATTCAACAAGTTTTTCTATTTTGCATTTTTGTGTTTCTTTTTTCCTGAAAATGATTTTATTTATTTGATTATCGATATTCATCAAAACATTATTAATTTGAGAAGGGTGGATTGCATTCAAAATGTCGATGTGTGAATTCAAGAGTAAATTGTTTAACATATCTTTCTTCTTGTAGAGAGATTTAATTTCATTTTAGCGAATTTCCCTATAGGGAAGAATCTATTACCGTAGGTGGCACGGTAAGACCTAGACCCGGGACCGATTTACTTTTTCATTTTGATGTCCCCAGAGGCCAAAAACACCATTCGTTCAAATTTTTATATATGTATATATATAGACTTATATATATACAATACTTATATATATACCATACATACAAAAATTATAACGAAAACATTACCATACTAGACATTATTAACAAAGGAACCATAATGAACATAAAAGAAAATTTTCACATATATAAACACTACAAAGAAGACAGAAACAACATTTTAAATATAGTACACACACAAACCACTAATCCTATATTTAACAAAATTATAAGTGTTAGAAAAACCAACAACTAAACATTCATTCACATAGGTACTAACAAAATTAACAGCTGTATTTATTCATAACATAATATTTTTGTTTGAAATTAGGTTAACACACTTGAAAATGTCCTTAGAGACGAAACATGTTGTGATTTATTAAATAAAAAAGAATATAAAAAAAGGGTACTCATGTTATTTTACATATTATTTATTAATATAGACTTATATATATATATATATATATAAACGTCCGTGAACGCGATGACTTGAGTAATTTTTGTCCGATTTTGATGAAATTTGGTTTAAAGGTGTAAAGCGGGATAAACTTGAATGAGTTCGCAAACCAGCATGATCGGACAATGGGAACGGGGCTTTACGGGGGGGTTTTATGGGGTAAAAATTGGGTTTTCTCACTTTTGACCCTCAAAACACAAAATTTCCCAATTTCTCTTTAGACCTTTTTAAAGAGCTTAAAAAAACAATTAATTTAGTATATAAAAGTATTTTTGTTCGGTTAATAGTAACGGAGAAAATAAAAAAAATTGTACATTTAAAATTCCCATGTTATTCTTATGGAGAATATTGTCAAATGTTGTAGTTTGCTTGTTTATGGATACATTTTGTATTTTGATAAAATTTTTTATTTTGTACTAAGCTATCAATATTTTACAAAAAACACACTTTATTAGTTTCCTTGTAGCAGCAAACCTAGGTACTCGTTAAACCTAATGTTATTAAAATATATTTAATTGAAAATCAATTAAGACAAATGGAAATTTGCTTAGTCGGCAGGTTTGCTGCGGTAGGGGTATTTTATCCAAATTGATTCTGCTAAAGATTTGGCCTTTTGAGCAGCAAAGCTCTTGTTCTTTACTTTTACTTGGACGTAGTTGGGGGCGATGTTCAGGTCCATGCATGCCTTGTTAAATTTTATGCTCTGACGTGTGTTCAATAATTTTGAGATCATTTGCGTCAACCAGCTGCAACATAGGCTATATTTTAAGTAAAAAGTAGTGAGGGTACTTACCCTTCAACAGCCTAAATTTTGTGGGCTAACTAATGATGATGGGGGGAGAAAATCATAATATCGCCAGATAGCGCAGTTGTTGTGCAGCGGGTGACGATAATGATGTCTTCATGATTTGTCAGTGACTTTGCCGCGTCGCAAATGAATACAATGATACCTCGCAACTGTGGGAGACGTTCATGATGATATGATGTCTCCGTGACAGTGGTAGATGTTCAAAAAATCACTATGATCGCTTCAGATATTTTATGATGGCGCAGTGATTTCGGGACATAGCATTAATTTTGCCCCTGCTATACTCCATCAACAACTGCATCAAGGACTCCCGCGATCGCAGCAAAATCATGAACATCTTCCGTGGCCGTGATGACGTTATTATCGTCTCCCGCAATCACTCAAAGGCGATTGTTGTCTCCTGCGATCGCAGCAATATCATGAAATTATTCCACGGCCGTGTTGAAATCATCATTGACTCCCGCTACCTCAGCATAATCATGAACATTTCATGATATGCCATGCATAATTTTATCCCGTGTAGACGTCATCATGATCACGGAAACGTCATCGATGTAGAAATGACGTAGAAATTATCACGGCAAATCATGAACATCTTCTGTGGCCGTGATGACGTTATCACGGACGTTATCACGTTATGTCATTATCGTCTCCTGCGATTACACAAACGTGATCGTGGTCTCCCACAATCGAGGAAAATCACAAAAATCTTCTGCGGCCTTGTAGATGTCATCATTGACTCCCGCGGTCACAGAAACATCATCGTCGAGGTCCACAATCACAGCAAAATCATGAACACATCCCGCGGCAGTGTAGACGTCACTATCTTGCGATTACGGAAATGTCTTAGTTGTCTTCCGCCATCGCGGCATAATTATGAACATCTCCTGTGGCCAAGAAGACGTCTTCATCGTCTCCCGTGGTCACGGAAACTTGGTTGTAGTTGTAGGTCTTGTGGGCGTGACGGGTATTGGTATCAGAATCGATTTCTGATGATCGGTTCTTGATACTGATACCAAAGGCCAAGTATCAATGGTATCGAGAATCGACTCATCCCTATTAATTTTAATCTCCTATGTATCTAAGTTAGAGGTGAGAACTAATTTTTAGTTGCATGGTTAGGCCTGGATTTTATTCTCACTCTTAATTACAGATAAGTACAAATGTTGAACCTAAATATTTTCCATGTCCTTGGGAACCATTGTATTGCAAAGACAACTTTTGAACAAAATATGTTGTTTTTAGAGGATAAGTGTTATAGGCTATGTTAAATGTTGTCTTTGCAGAGCCCAAGATAGGCTGCGTGGAGGAGGACCGAGTAGTGAGAACGACAAGGAAGCTAGCATGGAGCTTATACAGCTAGACATCAGTCGTACGTTTCCTCACCTTTGTATCTTCCAGCGAGGCGGTCCATACTATGACATGCTGCACTGCTTGTTGGCTGCTTATGTTTGTTACAGGCCTGATGTTGGCTATGTGCAGGTAAGAAAGAGCATCTCACCCACAACTTTGGTTAAGAGTTGCTCAAAATATAAGGGAAACTTTTTGTGGGTTCAAATTCTTAGCTTTATCAAGTAGGTTGAACGAATTTGAACTTTTTCTAAATCACTAGTTCAGGGCATATATGCCCATGGTACTAATGCCAGTGATCTACCATCAACCAAGTTAGCATCAGATGCATTTTAGTAAATAGGTGGCATGATAAGACCAAGACACGTACCGATTTACAATCACTCATATTTTTATTTTTTATATATAAGTGTATTTCCGTGAACACAATAACTGATCAATCGTGGTCCAATTTTGTTTAATTTGGATTCAAATGCCCAGTTTTACTACAATCATGGGCAGAGTGAAATATAACAATAACTGATCTAGTATATTGAAGTGTACAATGCAAGCTTAATGGTTACAGAAGAAGTTTAGTAAAATACAGTTTTAAATTCCTGTAAATTATTGTATTTTGCTTGTTTATGGTTAATTTTAAGGGTCTAGTTGGTATAGTATGGTTGTAATAATTACTTTCAAATTACTATGTAGTCAACTGTAGTTTCGAGCACATAAAAGGCTTATCAGATGTTTATTTTTTATCCTTTATGACTTTTCCCAATTCTATTTTACCACAAAAACTAGCAGCTATACCCGTGCCTTGCAACGGGGAGTCAGTATGCAAAAGAAACTATATTTAAAAATACCTTAAAAATGGTTTCACTCCCTCCATTAATTTGGAAATAAAATTGAACTGTATTACTTAACTTGATACTTGAAAATAAATATAAATAAAATTTTTTTTAGTATGTTTTTGTTGACTCAGACTCTGAACACTTATTTAGGCTACCCAGGATACAAAAACAATGATAGATTTTAAGGTATAATAAAATAACATGTTGAATGGTCTGTAGGTCTACTGTAAACAAAAATCCATCACAAAATGTTTAACATATTTGTTTGGTAAAATATGAAAAATAGATGTAACTTAGAGGTTGAAATTAATCAGTCTTAATTAGGCTACTAAAATTTGAGTTTTAAAATTTAGTATCTTGTTAAAAAGTGCAAAACGATGTTAAATTACTGTCACAGACCTTAGTGAAGCTGAAGAGATATTTGGTTTGGGGTACCCCACCTGACTTAAAGCACTGGGCAATGGCTTCGTCGACGATAACTGTTCATGTACACGTTGAACTAATTGCACTATTTCTATAATTGTCCTTTTAATGATCAAAAAAATAATTTCTTCTTGGAAAAAAACAGAATTAGTGTCACTTCTATTAGCACTGTACACACTGATTAATTTAATGGTTGTAATATGAAGAATGAATTTAAGTTGTGGGATGATGAAAAAATTATGCAGATAGACGATAGAAATATGGTGATTACTCAGCGGCGGACGACAGTGGACTGTGTCGTTTGGAAGGATATCAGCGTTGAGGGCAAAGGCCGCATACCTTCGTTATCTCAAAGAGCGGCTGAATAGCGGAAAATATTACTTGGGCTAAGCTTTGTTTGAAACGGAAAAATATAAATATGGAATTGTTAATTGTTTGATTTAAATCATGAAACTTAAATATATCCAACAGTATTTTAGTGAAATAATAATCAAGCAAATGGAAATTTGCTTAGTCTGTAGGTTTGCTGCAGCAGGGGTAATTAACATTAATATTAATTAATTAATATTAGGCCTACTGATAACACAAAAATATGTCCAAAAAATAATTCTTTTAAAACCCAGGATAAGAGCCTAGGTTGATACGGCAATGATTATAGAATCTTAATTATTTTACTATATCGATCCAAAAATATTTTTTTCAACATTGGATTATTCCCTGTAACATATTATTACAGCATTTCACAAATATTAGAAGAGACTCAGTAAACAAATGACTGTAATGAAAGAATCCTATACTCTTGGCATTGACATAATTATGGTTTAACAGTTCCATTTAAGTAATGTTAAATAATATTTACATTCAGGCGAGTGACATAGTTTATTGATGTTTATGATCCATGCAGTTTCTGTTCTAATATTCATGCAGTATTTAATTTGTTTGGACCAGCTGTATGAAATTGTGAAATCAAAATTCATTTGACAGTTAGTTCTGCTTGTTTAGATTTTTAAGCTTTGTGGGTTTGTTCTTTGTTACCATGGATACCATACCATCAATAAATATTTACTTTTAAATCTCACCTGAGATTTTTGAAAGCCCACGGGGCAGAGTCCTAGATCAATATCGAAGCAGGAATAGTTCTATATGTATCATCAGAGCTGTAGCTTCATTTGTGTGCAATTTGAGCCCAGTCGGTTCAGTAGTTTTAGAGATTAGCTCATACAATTATACAAACACCCAGACACACAGACACACGGACAAACACCTCCTCTTCTTTATAATATTATATAATACGAGGTGTTAGCCCGTCCTACGTACGGGAATTCAGTAGTCAGTTAAAACCGTGTACAATTCAGATCAGCTAGTTTACATATATAAAGACAAAGTTTCTTGCAGTTTTAATGTGAAAAATCATCTTGTAAACAAATGTTGTGTGACGAAATATGTTTTTATTCCATCATAGGCCTATACGATATGCATTTTAAATCCGATAATTTTACAATAAAACAGCAATTCTGCAATTTTTACGATGTGAAAAGCGTTGAAGTGAGATTTGCAGCCGACTCGCACAGACGCACACTGATTATAAGTAGCCTCCAGTAGAGAGAGAGTAATATTCAATTGAGAAGTGTATAGACCTAGTCAACGATACCACCTTCCATAGCATACCTGCCTCTTCCATAACAATTATTATCACCACAATACAACTACTATACACAATTCCCAGTAGGTCTGAATAGAAACGACCTAAAATAAAACTATAGTATCCAATAAAATTCACAGTACACATAATTTAACTTTGGTGTCCTAACATCAAAACTAATAGTCACACCTATCCTTTATATCAATTTCACTGCATTAATTGCTAAATAAATAAGCGTAAACAAAGAAAAGTAAAAACAATAACAGTTTGTTTTGAAACAGCTGTTTGGTTCAAATAACATTCATTTGAAAAAAAGAACTGGTCACATGTAGCAGGAATATAAAAAGTAAACACGCTAGTAAAGCTAATGACGTAATTGTCAATGTTTATTATCCATACCGTTATCAGTTCTATCATTGATAATTACCCACCCTCATTGAATAAATGTACATCGTAATTTCCCATATTAGTTAATTTAAACTACAATATATTCATAGTTGAAAGAAAAGTGATATTTTCACGTTTGGGGGCGCTGATATAGGCGCCCCCAAACGTAACCACAACTGAACACGATTTCATAAAAGGATGGTTTGTCTAATTGCAGTATCCTAGGCCAATGTTGACGTTGTGTCCAATCTATGTCATCCATCTGTTTATCTTTGTATAAAACCCGGCTGAGGTTGTGGTGGCAATTTTTAAAATCGTGATTCCTGATTATTCTTGATCTTCTTTTTATAACATCAATATTTCCGGGCCTAATCCAAACAAAAATAAAGCAGACAAACATTAATTGTAAACAAAAAGCTACCATGAAGAATTAAAACATGTAAACATTGTTATTTTTATAATCTTTCCTTGAAAAGTGGAGCAGTAAAATAATTTGCATTTATCCTTTTTTATTAAGACTCGTGTACAGAGCTTCGATTTGTACTGTGTTTTAATTAATTTTGGTTAAAACTGTGGTTTAAACTGTGGTCTAATTATCTCTACTAATCTTAATTATTTCCTATAATCAATGACAAAAATAAAATAACCTCATAGTTCCATAGTTTATATTTAACCAGCTGTTAGTTAAAACAAATTATAATGCTCTAAAACAAATCGAAGATTACAACGATTGCTTTAAAAAAATAATTTGAACATCCTAGTATTTTACTATGTATATTTAATTAATCTGCCATCCTCTTACAGAAGAATTGAACGTATCAATGATTAGCATTACACATAGTATAAATAAGTTAACCCTAAGTATGTCTTTACATTTTTATCCAAATGCTGAATTTGTAAAACAAAAGCTGAATGTTTACAGCTGTTATGTTAAGCAAATTATTTTATGCCAAAAGCTAGTTTAAAATCTTAGCGTCGGCTGCTAGACTTTTTAAAAATTAAAACATAATTTCTAAAAAACTGGGACCCTAAACTAAAATTATGGCTTCGACATTCCCTAGTTCTCAAAATTATCTTTCTTTCAACACAAAAATCATGAAAATCCGTCGAGTGGTTGATTCAGAATCGTGAAATAAAAAAACACTGTTTCGTTTTAATATTATAGATAACTAGAGGACATGTGCTGCTCCGCAGCATTGAAATTTATTTCAGAAAATCTTAAGATAATTAAATTTATTAAACTGAATATTAGTGTTAAGTGTTAACATTTTACTCAAATTAATAATTTATGTTATAAATAAAATTTGTTTTTTTACACCATTACATTAAATAACAAATAAAATATAAATACAAATATTAAATCATCTGCCTTTACAACACTTCTCTCCATACAATATTCAATGTGCGTCGTCCTTTTGGTTTTATTTCCACTTTAACTTTTTCGAATGATTTTCCTCTCGATAAGGCGACATACAGCTGACCATGGCTAAAAACTGGTTCAGGCAAGTAGACTCCAACCCGATCAATTGTTTGCCCCTGCGCTTTATTAATGGTAATGCAAAATGCTACCTTAATTGGAAATTGTCTTCGCTTGAAAGAAAATGGCACAGTTGTATCTGAAGGCAAAAGATCAATGCGCGGCAGGAGTACACGTTGCCCGATGTTCTTCCCCGTTATTATTTCCAAATCTAAAATATTTTTATGCATTTTCTTTACAATAAGCCTTGTGCCATTTAAAAGACCTGTTGTATAATAAAAAAAAAAAAAACAAACAATTTAACTTATGGGGAATAATACTGAAGGACCGAGTGAATTTAGTGTAAAAAAAACTTAATTTAAAAAAAAATGTAAAGAGAAAAATGAGTAAGACTTATTAGAAAGAATTGAATTGTTGTAATGAAAAGTACAAAAGTACATATGATTGATGTAAACAAATGTTGTTAAACATTTGTAAACAGCTGACATAGAGGAATATAAAATTATTGTTTATTCCTTTACAAAGAGTAACTTTTCCTTAACATACCAAATTTATGTTTTTTGATTGAGTAATACAGTAGTTTGAACATAACTGATACGAACGATCTATATCTCAAATGAAAGCTTTTATTTCTAGGAGTATTTTAAGAACAAAACATATAAACAAACTAAAATAAAAATGGGGTTATTGATCACTGGTCGTCGGTAAATCCCAAAATAATTACATTTTTTATTGTTTGGAATTCAGCAGCGCGCTTCAGGTACGTCCGATCTTAATAATCAAGGGCTCAAATGAAAGCTGGTATTTCACTGAAGGTTCTTAGACCAAAACATATAGGATTACGTAATTATAACTGAGGAAATATATCTTCAATTGAAGTAACAATTTAAAAAAATCTAATTTATGTTTTTTGGTAAAGTAATACTGTAGATAAATTAATGCTGATGCTTGATGGCAAATCTACGTGTGCATACCTTTAATTTAAGACCAAAATTATGAAAATCGGTCGGGTAGAAGAGCCGAACGGACTCGGAAAAGAAAAACCAAATTTATCTCCCATAAGAAATGTACAAGGGAGCAAATTACGTTTGTGCATAACTCGAGTAGTACGTCAGATAAATGAATGCCGATGCTTGATGGCAAATCTACGCGTGCATACCTTTAATTTAAGACCAAAATCATGAAACTCGGTCGGGTAGAAGAGGCGGACGGACTCGGAAAAGGAAAACCGATATTTTTTAATATATAGATTAATAGATAGCTAGATAGATAGATAGTAGTTTTTTGATGACTGTTAAATTTTATCTCTAACTCAGTCAGTATTCTTGTGAATATTCTATTTGCCGCTGGCCATTGCCTGCTGCCATAAAACTGTTTATGGCTTCATATCAAACTTTTAACTAATCTACAATCTTATTTTATAAGTTAAAATATTTGTTATGATGGATATTTCTTCTTTATATTGATGAAACCTCAAGCGTTGTTTGTATATTTGTTTTGTTATTTTTTGTTTCCTATATTTTTTATTGTACGTAGGTACTTTTCACAATCTAAATCTTATGAACTAGAATGGTGATAGTGACTTTGCTACCCTCATTATTTGTTACTCAATTTATATAGGCCCTCTTAAATAATTAGGTCTAGGCCTGGGTCTTTTCATTTTTTGGGAGAGCTTTAAAATATACTAAGAAAATTTAATCAAGTCTGAGATAAACTAACGATTGATATGGGTTGATGTTAACTTTGCAAATTAAAAGACAATAATCTAAATCTGTGCTAATCAAATTTTTGGTATAGGAAAACACTTGGCAAGAGTTGTATCCATCTTATAATTAGTTTTGAATCTGATAAAAAAGATACTCTTTTCCATTACTTCATCATAACCTCCAGTTTTTGATTGTCATCTGTTGAATGTGAACAGCTGGCAACTACACTGTATTCGTACTGAATGCATTTATATGTTTTTAAAGGTAAAAAAAAAACAATCTACTAAAACATGATTTCCCTTACCTGTAGCAGCAAACCTAGACCTTTTAAACATTATGTTATTTAACTAGGGAATAAATCTGTCATCTAAGGAAATATTTTAGTAAAAGCCCAATCAAATAAATAGAAATTCACCTAGTCTGCAGGCTTGCTGTGGCTGGGGTGTTGTTTATTACTTTACTTTTCATTCTCAAGGACATTCTTGTTTGTAAACTATTAGTTTGTGCAGGGAATGTCGTTCATCGCAGCGGTGCTGATACTCAACATGGAGGCTGCTGACGCATTTGTATGCTTTGCTAATTTGTTGGACCAACCCTGCCACCGCGCATTCTTCCATCTCAGTCAACCACACATGCAAGCCTACTATTCAACTTATGACCACCTATTCAGGTTAGTTATAATAATAATTTCAATTTGTTTATTATCTCGCATGCAAAAGTTTTCTGTACACTGCAGCGCCTTGTATACCTCTCTAGCTGCTAGATATTTAGAGGAAAACTCATATTCATTACCTTATTATAATATCTTTTACAGGTACAAAGTTTAAATACATTTGATTTGTTTTCAAATTAAATAACAAAACGTACTACATAAGTTATTACATTTCAACCAAATTCCTTCAAGCAGTTTTTGAAAATTCCATTTTTAAAGTCTTATGAAAAAAAAACACCATTAAAAGTCTAAATTAAAAAAAATATATACAAAACACCTGGAGATACCTTATTATTTATACCTTATTTATCCTTTTTAATTTTTCATCATGAGGTTTTAAGTTAAGTTTTCTGCTGTAGCCCCCTGGTGAAAGTGTTTTTCCTTCTTAATTATGTATTGGTATGTCGAGTAGTATAAAGTATTGTAAATTGATTATAAGTTGAATGGACATCAAAGATTCTGTAGTAAATGGACTGATACAAATCGTTCCCCACGCACAGACTTTGCCTATGTGGGGACCATCCTTTATATGTATTATAATTTTTGTAACATATTTTTTGTCTGAAAAAAAGAAAAGATACCTTGGATTAGTACTCACATACCTTATTTGATCAGTATTGGTCTGTAGCTCTGTGCACATCCACTTGCACACCCACAACCACTCAAAACAGATATGTTCACATCAAAAACTGAACCTCTAAAATGTTGTACAAAAACTTTGGTACAAGATGACCGAGAGTAAAAATGACATTTTTAGTCATGATCATGGCATTTAGTATTTAATGTAGTATTTAGAGTAATTTTGTTTTTCCTACGGCATATTTCAAGACATTCTACAACTTATTACAAGAGAATAAGCCTGAGAAATATCCCTTTTAATTAATGTCCAGATTTTGACCGCCTAATGTGGCTTTGGGCTAATCCATGAGTAAATGCCTATGTATAAAGGTCCTGTCCATATGACTATCAAGGGTTTCAGTAAAAAAAATGTTACTGTAATTTCATATCATGTAGTATGTGAGTACTTTTTATCTTATCTCCTCCTATTTATTTTGTGGTATTAAACTATGTTAATTTTACTTAGGCTCGCCAGACGTGCTCAATAAATTTAATAGTGTCAATATATCTATGATTGTAGAGAAAATCTTCCCGAGCTGTACAGTCACTTCACCAACACCACGTTGACCCCTGACCTGTATCTGCTAGATTGGATATACACAGTGTTTACCAAGACCATGAACCTGGACCTGGCCTGCAGGGTGTGGGACGTGTTCCTACGTGATGGTGACGAGTTCCTTTTCAGGACAGCTCTTGGTAAGTTACACTAACTGGTAGCAAATTATTTATAATCAGGGAAGGGATTCCGATTCTCAATACCGATTCTGAAAAAGGAGGTTAATTACTATGAAAAACTCGACTGACGTTGCAGGTTGTAACAAGTGACACATCATAGTTTATTTGGAATACTCTGAAGCCAGCTAATCCTATATATTAAATCGTGACAGGGCTTTTCATTTCACGATTCTGAATCAACCACTTGACGGATTTTCATGTTTTTTGTGTTGAAAGAAAGATAATTTTGAGAACTAGGGAATGTCGAAGCCATAACTTTAGTTACGGTTTCAGTTTTTTAGAAATTAAGTTTTAATTTTCAAAACGTCTAGCAGCCGACGGACGAGTTTAAGTCGTTTTAGTGGTGGTTTAACTAACAGCTGGTTTCTAACTGTCATAGAAATGTTTATGTTACAAGTTGTTTGTATACAAAAATATTGATTGTCAGAGTTTGCCTACACACTATTTCACTTTAAAATGTAGTTTCTTTCCTACCGTTAAATATCTATTTTATCAGGAGATTGTGTAATTTTAGACTAAAATTTTTAAACTTATAATCAAGTTTTGTAGGATAGTTGTGAGAAGTTTGTTTAAAAAGAGAATTTTTGTTTTTGAAAATGTATATGATTAATGATCTTACATAAAGCTGTGAAAGATTAAAAACTTTGAACTCGTCAAAGACATATTCTGAGGGGTAGCGGCGAGGTTTTCGTAGAGCAATTTTTATAATGGCTTTTTGAATAATTTCGATAGGGGCCAGAATACTTTTATAGCCACCACCCCACGCTAGATTCCCAAATTGTAGAATAGACTGTATGTATGCATGGTAAATGTTTTTTAGAAGATCAAGAGGTAAAATTTTGGATATATTAGAAAAAACAAAAATGAATTTACGTAGTTTACATCTAATTTGATTTATGTGACTAGTCCATTTCAGCCGGCCATCAAACATCACCCCTAAATACTTAAACTCATTCACACATTCAATACTTTCACACTTGTCACATTCAATCTCGGCACCACAACTATGTAATTTTAAATATAAATCTAAAGGATCATAATCAGATCTTAGTGAAATTGGCATGTATTTTGTTTTTGATAAGTTTACGGTTAGCTTATTCTGGTCGAACCATGGCTTGACAGTGAGAAGGCCGCGCTCGGCGCTGCTGTACACCTCCGGCCAGCTGTCGCCCTCGAACAAGATACGTTCAGCGAGATAATCTTCAAACCATTTTAAAGTGACACCTCTCACCCCTATACATTTCAACTTATTAAGAAGTAATCGTCTGTCAATGGTGTCAAAGGCTTTAGCTAAATCTATAAAGACAATTATAACAGGTTACGTACCTTGACGTCCACAATTCCTTAGTCGGTGTCTGTTGACTATAGTTTCGACTACTACGTAGTCATTATCAAAAACAGAACGTTAAAATAATTACATTCGTTGAATGTCGTCAAATCTTAAGTATATCGAACACACAAACAAACATAACACGAACACGGTAGACATTTAACATAATTGGCCGGCCGGCACACGTCACTGAACTGGTCGACGACGACTGACTATTTACCCCACTCCATTTCGTTTATCAGCTGTGCCTCCAGGACTCGTGTTGCCAACATAATTGTTATCAAAGTGATCTAAGACTGTGTTGAATAGTTTGTTTGAACCATAATTAAGTTTTTCATTGAGCATGTTGTACGGGTCGGATTTAGTGGCTTTGTATATTTCGAACTCTTCGAGGGTGTCTAGCTTGAAGCCTTTCTTGCAAACATGTAGAATTTCTGCATTATCATTAAAACTATTAACAGTATGGTTTGAATTTAATAAATGTTCAGCGAACTTGGATTTTTGTTCTGTTTGTTTTGGTTTAGGTAAATGTTCAGAAAAACGTTTCTTAAATGATCTGCCGGTCTGACCTATGTAAAAGTTTGGACAGTCAGAACATTTAATTTTATAAGTACCAGTAGCTGATTCCTTAGGTTTACTGTTTTTCGGCAACCTTTTATTTAGTTTCGCCCCAAGTTTGTTAGATGTTCTATAGGCCAGAGTTAAGCCGTGAGGGTTCAATTCTTTCTTTAGTGTGTACTGTAGGCTATTGCTGTATTCCACAGAGACAAAACGTTTATGAACTGTTGTAATATTACTAGGAGAGGGTTTTCGGTTTTGTTTATTAATTATCCTATCAACGATGGAACCAACTGTTTCTGGGATAAAATATTATAACTATTTTCCTGAAATCATAAAATCTGAAAAGAGTATGAAATGTTTTGAAAGGAAATTAAAAAGATTTCTTGTGGCCAAAGCGCTATACAGTTTTGAGGAATTTTTTATTGTTTAAGGTCATTTCAATAAATATTTATTTTACATATATGTATAATGTATCACTTTTCTATCTAGTTACTAGGCGATATAATGTACATATTATGTATTGTTCTAAACGCCATTCATGTATACTTTTGTATATATGTGAATAAAGTATCTTTGAATTGAATTTAATTGAATCTCCCGCGGTCCTGTAGATATCGTAATCAACATCGCGGTCGTGAATACATGGTAATCGTCTCCCACGGTCGTGAATACGTGGTAATCGTCTCCCGCGATTGCGGCAAAATATTAATCATGTCCCGCAGTCATGTGGACATTATCATCGTCTTGCGTGATCGTGGTATAATTCTGATCATCCCTCGCGGCCGTGTAGAAATCATTATTGTATCTCCCCCGATCCTGCAGACATCGTAATCGTCTCCCGCGATTGCGGAAAAATGGTCATCATCTCCCGCTGACATATGAAGATCGTCTTCCGCGAATGAGGCAAAATTCTGATCTTTTCCCGTGGTCATGTGGACATTATCATCGTCTTGCGCGATCGTGGCATAATTCTGATCATCCCTCGCAGCGTTTAGAAATTATTATTGTACCTCCAGCGATCATAATCGTCTCACGCGATTGCGGCAAAATGTTAATCATGTCCCGAAGTCGTTTGGAGATCATCATCGTCTTTCACGATTGAGGCAAAATTCTTCGTGTTTCCCGTGTTCGTGTGGACATTATCATCGTCTTCCGTGATCGCGGTAATATTCTGATCATCCCTCGCGGCCGTGTGTAGACATATTATTGTTTCCCGCGGTCACAGAAACGTCACTGTTGTCATACGCGATCACCGTGGATTGAAAACTCCAGGGTGAAATACAAAATTCACACATAATTCCTCGTTCAAAAAACGCACGCATGATTCCCGGATTTCCCGGTCGGTGGATACCCTACATATATATTGCAAAGGGGCGCTACTATTATTTGTGCCTAGGGCGCTGACAGGGTCAAAAACGGGCGTGTACAACTCCCTATTCTAATTCGTGATAGGCTTGATCACTTGCTGATCATAGTGTATATATAATATTTATTTATTTATTTATGGAAAACTCCATTTTACATATGCATACAAAGATGGCAAAACGTTACATTTCAGGCTTATACATGTCATACATGAAGATAGAACAGACTAAAAAATTACTTAATAAGTTAAGATCTATCAAATCTTACCACAATCAACAACAATATATACAATTTAACCCTCCGAGTGTTATTTGTCGCTGCAGCGACACATAACACACTTTGTGTAGTGTTTTGTGTCGCTGCAGCGACTCACAAACACTGTTTACGGCGAAGGCTCTATGACTGACAAAATCGGATTGAACTGGACCGAGTTAGGTATCGTTTTATTTGACAGATTCAGAGCTTTCTCCGGAGGTCTGTCTCTAAGCGCTTTTCATTTTAGTTCCGAAAATATTGTAGCAGACAGCTGACGTGCGTATTTGTAAACAGCTTGGTTAACCTCGGACCGATGACTGATGTGTTTTATTACGTTTATCATTGTTTTAGTGTTAAAAATCAAAAGTAGTGATATACGTGGTGCATTATAAGAAGATTTAAGTGATTTTGAAGGGCTGGTTGATGATCCTGAAGAAGTAGGTAGTGATATTGATGTAAATTATCAGCCAGATTCCTAGCTATGGTTAGGCTATGCATTCTTAGCTAAACGCTATGTACTGAAATCTGTTTTTTGCCCATAACTTATTTATTTGCAAATCTACTTCCTTATATTATTATATATTTGTAATCCTCATAAAATTTAGAACAATGTGGCTATTTTCAAATATTTATAGGCCTATAATTTATACAATTTCATTGCGGGGGGACTTTATTTTATTTTTTTTTCCAAAATTTATTTTTTTTCCTAAAAATTTTTTTTGAACAAATGTTCCTTATGTTTTATATATAATATTGAAGCCCATGATTTTCCAAACAAAATGGTATATAGAACAGTATAATTAACATTGTTTTTAAGCTTCTCAGATCCGTTTTAATAAAACCTTGCAAATGAGCAAAAAATAGGCAGACATTAAGGCCAAAACAAGGGACACTCGGAGGGTTAACAATCATCATGAGAAACAACAAGAAGTTTTGTATAATTAGCAACAATGATAAAGAATCAAAACAAGTAACATGTTAAAAAAATACTTATATAAAGATATAACAAATCATACTAAGAGTACGCTCCGAAGTCGCGTATGAGAATGAACAAAGACAATTCCATGTAGGCTACATATATAATCTTTCTTTAGTCTTTGGCCCCTCTTATACCCTGCCCCTGCGGTGCGCCGCAAGTTTGTGCGGCGGCAGTGGCAGTGATGACATCTTAAAAGCCATAAGTGGTTGCTGGTATTTTGTCAGGATTACCAACTTAGGGATTTCTATCCACCTTTAGATATTTATACCGAGTGTAGTACTTGGAATAATGGAATAGTAGAATTAGTTGGAAATGAATTAGAAATTACTTGGAATAATGGAATACTTCCATACTTGGAAGTATGGAATAATAGAATTATATTATTTAATTTGAATAATACTTCCCGGGTGGCAGCGACCACATAGTAGGCCTACAAACAACTTGTACTATGTGGTTGCGGAGCACCCTGTTTAAAATTTATTACTGTTATTTAGCTTGTTTATAATAATAATAACCTATTTAATGTAAGTAGAATCTATTTAAGTACCTATTTATGCAAATATTTGTTATCTTTCTGAAAGAGAGGTACCGGAACTCCGTTCCACCACATTCCCCCCCAAATCGAGCACTGAATAACACTGTATCCTCTACATCAACTAGGCCTATACAAATAATAAAAAACAAAAAAACATAAAATTCACAAGAGTTTAAACTGGCTCCTGGCCCCATCATAAATGTAGCCTAATTAATAATGTTTATTATAAAAGCTAGAGGTAGTAATTCAAGAGTATCCTAGATCTATTGCGAATAGCAATTTGAGTACTGTGGTTAGTTCAGAATTATTATGAATAATATTCAATAGTTTGATGCCATAAAATGGTGTTAGTAAGATGCAAAACAATGTTACTATTTAAAATGCATAACAATGTTATTATTCAAGTATTTTAACCTGTAGGACCATGTTACCAGAAAAATAGGAGCTTGTATATAGGAACAACAAAATAAACCATAAAGTATATGGAAATAGATTGTAATGTAAAAATACCCCCGCCGCAGCAAACCTGCCGTCTAAGCGAATTTCCATTTGGCCGAATTGATTTTCAATTGATCTATTTAAATAACATTAGGTTTAACAAGTACCTAGGTTTGCTGCTACAAGGAAACTAATAAAGTAGTGTGTTTTTAGTAAAATATTGATAGCCTACTATAAAATAAATAAATTTGCCAAGTTTGATCAAAATATATCCATAAACAAGCAAACTACAACATTTTACAATATTCTCCATAAGAATAACATGGGAATTTTAAATTTACCATTTTTTTCGTTTTCTCCGTAACCAATAACCGTACAAAAACACTTTGATATACTGAATTGTTTGTTTTTTTAAGCTCTTTAAGAAGGTTTAGAGAAAAATTGGGAAATTTTGTGTTTTGAGGGTAAGAAGTGAGAAAAACCAATTTTTACCACATAAAACTCCCCATAAAACCCTGTTCCCATGGTCCGATCATGCTGGATCGCGAACTCATTCAAGTTTATCCCGCCTTACACCTTCAAACCAAATTTCATCAAAATCGGATAAAAATTACTCAAGTTATCGTGTTCACGGACACATATATATATATATAAATCTATATATATATATATATACTAGCTGTGTACCCGTTCTACGCACGGGGATCTTATAATATTCAGTTGAAACCTTCTTTTATAACGAACAGCAGTTGGTTTGCATATTTTAAGATATGCTGGCCAAACTATTATACATAGCTTCATTTTATGTTGTTTTTTGTTGTTCCGGATCGGTATGACAATCAATAAAAGGTTAAATTACCTCTGTGTCTGCCGGTCGATCCTATAACGGTAGGCTTACTTTTATTTTTACTATCTGATCTCGTTTGCATGGCTCAATCACGTCCTGGTTGAAGTTCGTTCGCTACGCTCACTCACCTGTATGTTGGAGCTCGTTCGCTGCGCTCACTTTCCTTCAGGTTAGCTCGTTCGCTACGCTCACTTGCCTTCAGGTTAGCTCGTTCGCTACGCTCACTCGCCTCCAGGTTGCAAATTAGCTGTTGTCATAAATGTAAAAGAAATAATAGTGCTAGTGCTGCACCCTGTTGGTAATCCTTGTAACTTTAATGCTATTGAACATCACAGAACAGAACCAACTTGTTTAATTGAAACAGCTGTTAAGATTCAATAATTTCATTTCTCATAAGGTTAACATGGGCTTCCAGAAATTCCACGTCAAAAATCGACAAAAACTTGATTTTCAAGGGTTTACTGTTAAATATCTAACTGTCTCATATTCGATGAAATACGTCTAAAACCATCTCATATATGTATAGTATTTGGAAAATAAGTTTCAGGCGGGACAGTGCTATAGTTATTGAGGAGTAGTTGTAATAAAGTGCGTATTTTAGCGTTACCAAGAGAATGACAGATAGACAGACAGACAGACAGACAGACAGACAGACAGAAATTGAGATAAGGTTTGATTCGGTTTCTCTGACCTATGAAATGTAAAAATAACCAAAAAGTTCATTATTCTAAGCAATGTACAGACAAAACTCTAATTTTATTTATATAGATATATATATACATATATAAAAATTTGAACGAATGGTGTTTTTGGCCTCTGGGGACATTAAAATGAAAAAGTAAATCGGTCCCGGGCCTAAGTCTTACCATGAGACCTACGGTAATAGCTACTTCCCTATAGGGAAATTCGCTAATAACAAGATAAATATTTCAATTTGTTTTATTTGCAAGCATTTTTGATATTGTTATTTCATTGTGTTTCACCCACTATTTCAATTGTGCAAAGACTGAAGGTAGTGCGGTAGTAGACTGAAGGAGGTAGCATAACTTAATGAGTCGGTTCATTATAACCTGAATTTTACCTTGCTAATCGAACCGAACTTCAAAACACTTAATACTCGCACGAATCCGCATAAAACCTGACCTACCTTCCCCACATGCCTAAATAAGAGCTGACTATTTTTTTCAAAACGAATTGATTGTATATGATTTTTTACATGACTAATTAACTCTTTTAATTTGACGAATACTTCATCTTTTGTCTTTAGAAAGTAAACAAAACAATAGTGTGAAAACTCATCTTTTAGCAACAAAAAATACTTGGAACCACCAATAGAATTTTCTTCCATAGGACCGCAAAGATCTGCATGAATTATCTGTCCCATTTCTGTTGACTTGTTTGGACTAGTATTAAAACTTGAGCATTCCTGTTTAGCAAGGACACACGGTTCACAAAAGAATTCTTCATTAGGTCTATTTATAACCTTAACGTTACTTGCCTCCGGTATTACTTAACGTCTAATATTTCATTTCATTCATTCATTATTTTGTATTAAGTTTCTTAAAGTGTTAACTTTTGTTCATACACCTTTGTTATTAATCACTCCTCAGAAAGGCTGGCCTAGTATTCATTTTCCTAATTTATACAATTTTGTTAATCTGTTCAATTAATCATTAATAATATTCATTCCATAGCTCATATATATTTTTTTGCAAAGCCCAAAACTTGTTTATTTATTAAATTTGTAAGAGAATTTAATACATCAAAATTTCTTATAACGTAAATTTCAAAATTAGTCCTTAAGGAATCAAAATTCAAGAAGCAGTGAAACAGTGATCCATGTGTTCAACAATACGCCTATGTGAACATTGAGATTGAGAAGAGAAGGGAAGCCATAGTTGAAAGTTGAAACTGTTAAAAAAAGGAGTCCAGGTTTTATCTAAATTAAATTAATTAATATCATCAAGAAAAACCCAGTTTATATTCAAGTTATATCATAGTCAACCTCAAGAGGATCCATTGACCAATCAGAGAGCGTTGATCATTTGACTTTACCCGCCTTTGTTCCGCCACCCGAACTGCCTCTAGCCGAAACGTCACCGAAAAAAAATACAATAGTGCCGTCTTGCCGAACGCAGCCAGACTTAAGCGCAATTCCCCGAACTTTGTTCAATGTGATAGACAATATTGCAGATAGCCGACGAACAGCTGATACTGATATTATTCAAACACAGTCTCATTCCGTTCATAATGTGAATCTCGAGCTTCATAAGCATTCTGACACTTCAACTGATGAATTAAACGGCTCATATCCTCCAGTACAGACACCCACAATCGATATGAATATATTAGTTAACCTTATGACCAACTTGAGTAATAAGTTTGAACTAACCAGTGCTGAATTAAAATCAGAAATCTGTGAAACTAAATCAGAAATCCGTGAAACTAAATCAGAAATTCAAGAAATAACAAAACTGCAGATTAATCAAACTGAAGCTAAACTAATTCAAACATTTAACAATAAAATAAATATATAATAGGTTACGTACGTTGGTCCGTCTTCAGTCTTATTTTAGTCAATGGATGACTAGTTTCGGGTACAAAGACCCATTGTCAAATCCTTTTCAAATCATCATTTAGAAGCTAGTCAAAAATCCGACGGAAGTCTTCATCATTATATAAGTACAGGTTGACACATAAAGTTTATTATTAAAAAAACACAAGTTACGTAACATATAAGACGATTGATAGGCCGGCCACATTTAACACGGGACAAACCGACACAGGTACATGGCGGACACGACAGAACGATCCATTGTCCAGTTGGTGACATTGACCTTGGGGGAGGGGGTACGTCAGCTGATAAAGACTTGTATTAGCTCTGTTGTCAATGCTTGCAATTCTATCGTATAAAATATTTGAACCAAAATTTAGTTTTTCATTCAAGACGTCTTGAGGGGATTTTTTATTAGCTTTATAAATTTCTAGACTCTCTAAGACGTTCATGAGAGGGCCTTTACTGCATTTGTGCAAGATTTGTAAATTATTTCGGCAACTATTGACATTGTGATTGGTATTTATTAAATGTTCTGCAAATTTGGAACGTTGTAGTGACAGTTTTGGTTTAGGGAGATGTTCTTTAAACCTGGTGTTAAAAGAACGTCCCGATTGGCCTATGTATAATTTTGAGCAGCCATTGCACGAAAGTTTGTAAACACCTGTATCATCTAAATCATTATCATTTTGTTTACGGCTGTTTTGGCTCAAATGACGTTGTAGTTTGTTTGACGTTTTACTGGCTAAGGTGATTTCATGTTTCTTTAATTCGTTTTTAAGGTATAGTGTAGGTTGGCTCCGAATTCGACAGATACAAAGTTGCTGGGTTTATCAATCGGTTTACTAATTTTGTTTTTTTGTTTGTTGAAAAACAATCGTCTTATATGTTACGTAACTTGTGTTTTTTAAATAATAAACTTTATGTGTCAACCTGTATTTATATAATGATGAAGACTTCCGTCGGATTTTTGACTAGCTTCTACATGATGTTTTGAAAAGGATTTGACAATGGGTCTTTGTACCCGAAACTAGTCATCCATTGACTAAAATAAGACTGAAGACGGACCAAGGTACGTAACCTATTATATATTCGAATATCAGTCTTGGTGGCAAAAATGTTTAAAATAAAATAAACGAAACCTACCGAGAAATCCAAGCATGTAGAAACGCATTTGAATCACAAATATGTGAAACTAGAGAAAGTCAAATTTAAATAAAGTCAGAAATAAATGCCATAAAATTAACACAAAGTATTTTAACTGAAGAAACAGCTAGATTAAATGATCGGCTAATGTTAAAAATTGAATACTCTCAAAATCAGTTGAAGCAATTTTTTGTTAGTAGCATATCAAAACAACAATCTAATTCCGAAATAGAGCATAACAAATTCCAAGAACAAATAATCTCAACAGTAAAATCACAGTTAGAAGAACATAAATCTAATTTCGAGCAGAAAATAGAAGAAATCACAGTTAAAACAAAACTTGACAATGAGCGTAACTCAAAAATAAATTTAACTGCCCTACAAAATTAAGTATTGTTTAAAATCACCCTACAAACTAGATTAATTGAAACACAACAGCTCGAAATTCAGACTCTGAACCAAAATTTGATCAAATGTGAGTCTGAAGTAAACAACTTAAAGCAATCTAACCCAATAAATGGACAAGCAGGTGCGATTCAAGTAATCTGTAGCGGTAATGAGAACAATGATCGTCAACTGCCGAAATTTAATGGACGAAGCGGCAACCCAATGGAATATCTGCGCAAACTTAAGCGATATTACGAGAGAGGGATCGAAAGGAATATGAACTGCAATCAAACCGAATACCTTAAAGATCTATTGTAAACGTCATTTGAAGGACCTGCATCCCGATGGTTGCAACTAATCAGATCAGACATTCTTGATTGGGATCGTTTTGCTAAGGAATTTGAGTGCAAATATTGGAGTCAGCAGTCCAAAGAAGAATAAAAGCTAAGATTGAGTCTGAAAAATATCGAGCGAATGGAACCTTGAGCCGAACGGAATATTTAACTGAACGAGTACTTTTATTGCAATCCATATCCCCTAGTTTAAGTGAAGAGGAGATCGTATCATTATTGGCAGAGCGATTCGATCCAATCATCCAGGACAGTGTTAATGTGCAAAATATCACCACAATAAGAGCCATGGAACGACTTCTACAGAAAGAAGACATTCGAGACGGACCTAAGAAAGTCAAGAGCTACAACAACAGTCATCAGAACAGCAGACCGTCTAGTCCTAACATACAGAACCCGCAACGTTACCATGATCGATAGACTAACGAACAAGCTTAACGTGCCTATGATGAACCGCCAGAACTACCAACACAGCGATAACTATGCACAGAACAACCAACATCATAGGAATCAACAAAATTACCGATACAACGGAAATAATGGTAATGAGTCCCAACAGTACCAACGTGTGCACCGATACAACAAACCGTATCAGCATGACCACTACCCGGACCGGAACTGTGGCCAAAACTACAATTATAATCGGAATCACCCTACCAAGGAACAAAACCAATTATGTGCAATGAATAGGAAAAATTATAACTCGCCTATTACCCCAATTGCTCCACCCATGGATCCACAATTAAACAGCCATCATTCAAGTTCCCTTTTTCCAAATCTCCACAGAGAACGGAAAACCACTCGTCGCTGTAGATTACGGCCGAAAAGAATTATGTTTCCAACTGATTTTTCATTGAATACAGTGCCGAAATACTTATGTGATAAAAACAACTTTCTCTTAGAAAATAAATTATAAAATATTTAATAGTTCCAAACTTAATAAAGCCAGTCATCCTTGGAGTCTATGTACTATCTGCCCTTAAATTGGATTTGAAATTGAATACAAATGAAATCAATATGTAAATCAACAATAATAATGTTACAGTGAAGTTTAATTTGTGTCATCATGAAGGACAAATATGTCAAATAGTAGTTAATAATAGCCATAGGCCAAATAATAATATAACGATAATTTTGATAATATGGTATGTACGATGAGTACCATGATAATATATGATAGCACAACACACAACTTCAGTGATCAACAAAGTAATCCACCAAAGGAAGGACAGCACATTGACATTTGAGGAGATTAGGCCTAGTACATCATTAGCACCAAACACATATATTACTAAGGAAGAATTGTATTGCTTGTAAACGACCATAATTTAATTATGTATTCAATGTATGTTAATTTTTTGCTACAATACAAAAACTATTTATTTTCTTAATTAAAAAAGACTTTGAAAACTTCTTTATTACAGTTAGGAAGATTACAAAACTCACAGCATTTTTTAGGTTATGCCTTCAACTTAAAGTTAATATCTATATATATAATTCCATAAGTCAAATTTTTGTAAAGAAATTGTGAGCGACTGGATGGCCGTAGAAGGATGGGAGGGGTCTTATTTTAAAGGTCTTGACGTGAATTTTGAGGGAAAACTATTCATTTTTCTTATTTTTTTACCATAAATTCGCAACAGAATAAAACTTTTCCCATTAAAACAACATGGGGTTTAATTTGAAATTAAAACAGCTGTGCCACAGATTTGAAAACAGTGATCAATACACGCATTTGGTTTACTTTTAGCCAGTCAACTATGAAATGTATACTATAATAAAACTGAAATATTGAAGATTAGTCGGAAAAACGTCTGCATTCTTTGTTTATATTTAAATCATATACTCAAGTTTCATTTTTTCATGCTTTTACGTTATTGTCGTGTTAAAGGAATAAACGACATAGAATAAATATTCTGTATAAATAATCAAAGAGTCTAAATTAAATCTAACTTCTGTTTTGTTTTTATTTTTAAATCATATGTTCAAGTTTATTTTAAATGATGTTGTTTTCTTTATATTTCTACACATTTTAAGGTTAAGGTTGTGTGAATATATACAACTAAAATAACCTATAAATGTTATTGGTTCTAAAATGGTGTATTTGCATTCCTTCGTAAGTAAATTTTTTTAGTGCAGTGAATATACAACGTAGAGTAGTCATATTCGATCATACTTTTATAAAATCACCAGGGATTCAAGATGTTTTGGTATGTAGGCTGCTGGATATATATTCTTTTCATTATAAGTACTGTAATTAATATGAACGCCAGGGGAATACCACAAAGGTGGGGAACTGTTCATAGGAATGACAGTGCGCGTAGGAGAGCAAGAGTAGATAATGACAAACTTAATCAAGATATGTTACAACCCCTTTTTAGGAGACCCATGGTAGACGAGAGAAATGTAAATATTCATGATGCAGGATTACTGGACCAAGAGTGCATTCAATGTAGTGCTCTTCATTTTAGAGAAGAACTAACGAATAATCATTTTATGACATGTTGCCATAACGGACTTATTAACCTTCCTCAGTCAAAAACTAATGTAGAACTTAAAAGTTTGTTTGAAGAGAGCCCACAACTGTATAAATTCATTCGACAATGCAACAGTGCGATGGCTTTTGCTTATTTTTCAGCCAGTAAGAAAGATATTCCAGGAAAAGGACCATACTGTTTCAAAATTCAAGGACAGATTTATCGTTCAATCTCAGATTTGCTGCCTCAACATGATGAAGACCCCGTGTATGGCCAATTGTACATTATTGACACATCAACAGCAACAGAAATTCGTCAAAGGCGTTGAGAAAATAGTGACTTAAAACCTGAAATATTGTCAAAACTAGCTGAAATTCTATTAGAAAATCCATTTGCACAAATTTACAAAAGAGCTTCGGAAGAAATGGTTGTACAAGGTGACAGTGAATTAGAACTTAGGTTTGTAGACAGGATAAATATGGATCGTCGTAGGTATAATAAGCCTACTGCAGATGAAATTGCAGGCGTCTTCAATTCATCTGAAGGCGAACCTCCAATGAATTTTTAAAATTCCAAACAGGGAAGCTTTTATTTATCCTCATTAACCACAAGACCAAAGCTACCTTAGTAAACCAGTATTTATTCACAAACAATGATATGTTTGCTGCCTTTTCATGTTAAACCACTGGAGTGATTCAAATTATTTATTGAAAATGACATCAACAAAAGCAAACAAAGAAGAACAACAAACTGGTTTTTACACAAAAGATATGGTGTAGGGATGCCTATTCTGACACATAGATAATGTTATTCTGAGTTTGTTTAAATACCGGTATTGCAAAAAGTTGTTTTACATTTGAGCTTTTTAGGGACTTATGTCCCTACAAGCCACTAGTTAACTTTATTTGTGCAATTTTTGTTTGTTGAAAATTGAATCAGTTTACAAAACAATAACAAATATTTGTTTATTTACAACGAAAAACTCCTCAAAAAGATATTAAACATTACTTTCGCATAGTAAACATTCCTAATCTGTAGTAAACAATGTCGGTCTAATGATGAATTTTCTTAGATGATAAACATGTAACGAAAACCAGTCATTTCACAGTAGAGCTGCAAAATACAGTAGTATATTACGTTACTAGTACTGAAAATAGGTGTTTACTGGACGAGTGTGGTCATTCCTGTGCGAGACGAAGTCGAGTGTGGGATTACCATACGAGTCCGGTAAACACATTTTGGACGTGTGATGTATGATATTTTACGCCATACTACTCTAAGCTAACTTAAAAAGGTGAGTGAGCGTAGCGAACAAACTTCAACCAGGACGTGATTGAGCCATGCGAAGGAGCTAATCTTGAAAATTGTTCTGTATGTAATTAGAACAAATAATAAATGTATTTGTTAAAGTACAATTTTAACCAACTTTATTCAACACAACTTAAAAACAAAGTGAACAAGTAAACATTATAACCAGCTGATAATAGTTATAGAATAAATAAGCAATAAGTAAAGGTAGACATTTAGGATGTAACACCTCCCCTTCTTAGTGAGTTTCATAAGTTAAGTCTATCGACGGGTTTATGTGTCCGTTTTGATCGTCTCACTGTCATAGCGGAAGCTGGTGCCACTGGAACATCTGATATGTTGTTACTGGTCTCTGGATCATCTGGTATGTTGGGATCATTGGTCTCTGGATCAATGTTGTGATAATTTGTTACATGGTCTTCGGTGGGTTCCTCTCTGACTTCTCCAAAATTTGTTGGTATGAATACTTGATTTTGCTCATTCCTTAATGAAAACTCACACAAGTCCCGCCCTGAGCGTCTAATTTGGTCTTGATGTCGTCTGATTGGGCCACTGCTTGTGGTTATTTCATAATTTCTTGGTCCTTCTTTTTTGTTGATCTTTCCGAACCCCCATTTGTTGCAGGTTCCATAGAGGCGGTAGGCGACAGGGTCTTGGGCTTTAAAGGACTTTTGCCTGTCACGGTCTTGAGCTTTAAAGGACTTTTGCCTGTCACAGTCTGGGTCAAACTTTCGGTTCATTTTTTGTGACAAATCAGGATACAATAAGTCTAGTCTTGATCGAATTTGACGTCCAATGAAGAGATGTGAAGGAGATTGTCCTGTAGTACTATGTGGAGCTCTTCGATAGGCCATTAAATATCTCTGTAATTTTATTTCGATAGAGCCTTCCTCAAAGTGCATTGCTCTGATGGTATCTTTCAAGTCTTGCACATAGCGTTCTACTTGACCAACACACACACACACAATGTAGACTGAATGAATGTTAATGAATGTTAATGTGACTGAATGTTAATGAAATTTTTGAGGCATGTAGCAGGATGGTAAGGTGCTGATCTCTTGTGTCTAATTCCGTTTGATTTAAGAAATTTTTCAAACTCTAATGAAACAAATTGCCTTCCGTTGTCAGACACTAATATGTCAGGGATTCCAAAGGAGCCGAAGAATTTACGCAAAGCCTCAATGGTTTTATGTGAATTTATAGTTGTAAGTGTTACAATTTCTGGCCATTTACTGTAGGCATCCACAATTAGGAGAAAATAATGGCCATAAAATGGTCCAGCAAAATCAACATGAATTCTTTGCATAGGCCTTGAAGGATATTCCCAATGGTGAACTGGTGCTTTGGGTGATTCATGCTGTACTCGTTGACATCCCAAACAATTTAAGGTCATATTCTCAATGTCTGCATCAATTTTAGGCCACCAAACATACAAACGAGCTAGTCCCTTCATGCGAACTACACCCACATGAGCCTCATGAAGTTCTTTCAAAATTCTTGCACGAAGTTGTTTGGGAATCACCACACGATTCCCTTTTAATAAGCATCCAAGCTGAATTGACCATTCTTGTTCGTTAGAAGACATCGGGTGATGGATTGGCTCCCCTCTGATTAGTGATTGATAAATATCTCTAAGATCTGGATCAGATTGTGTATTTTTTGCTATTTCTTCAGCTGTGACAGGTAAAGTATAGATTTGTTCTATTTCATGAACATCGGCTGAGTCAATAACAGCAGCTTCTTCAACATTTTTAGGGAGTCTTGAAAGTGCATCAGCATTAACATTGTCTTTGGTTGATTTATACTTTATGTCAAATGAAAATGCCTAAAGGAATATAGCATAATGTTGTAGTCTTGTTGCGGCCATAAATGGTATTCCATTTTTCGGTCCAAATATTGATACCAGGGGTTTGTGGTCTGTAACTAGGGTGAAATGACGTCCATAAAGGTATTGGTAAAAGTGTTTAACTCCAAAATAAATTGCCAGGGCTTCTTTTTGTATGACACTGTACTGTTTTTGTGTTTGTGATAGTGTTTTGGAAGCAAATGCAACAGGTCTTTCGTTTCCATCCGGAAACACATGAGAAAGAATTGCCGAAATTCCAGATTGACTAGCATCTGTTGCTAGAATGAGTGGTAAGTGTGGGTCAAAATGGCATAGTATATTCTCTGACATCATTTCCTCCTTCACCAATTGAAAATCTCGTTCACATTCTTCAGTCCAATTAAAAGGTACATTAGCTCTTGTGAGATTAATAATGGCTTGCATCTTTTCACTTAAGTTTGGAATAAACTTTCGATAGTAACTTATCAACCCAAGGATTTGTCTAACTTCTTTCACATTACTTGGTCTCTTCAGGTTTCTTATTGCTTCAGTAATATGTTTACTTTTACTTATTCCCTTTGACGAGACACGGTAACCAAGAAAGTCAATCTCTGGTACAAGGAATTGAGATTTAGAAACATTAATGTGTAAATTGTTGTCTTTGAACCGATTTAATACAGCACGGAGTCTTTTCAAATGTTCTTCCTCACTGTGGGCTGTTATTTTGACATCGTCAAAGAAAACATCAACACCATCAATACCTTGTAGAATATTTTCCATTGCTGATTGCCAAATAGCAGGTGCACTTGCAATTCCGAATGGTAGACGATTTACTCGATATAGACCTTTGTGTGTATTAATTGTGAGCAATTCTCTGTATTCTTCTTTTACTGGCATGTGTAGGTAAGCTTCGGATATATCAATCTTTGTAAATTTAGTCGAATTACCCATTCTAGCCAAAATATCATGAATGCGGGGCATGTTGTGTTCTGGTATTACCAAATGGGGATTGAGGGTTACTTTGTAGTCTCCACACAGTCTGATATTCCCATTTGCCTTCATAATCGGTACAACTGGAGTAGCCCAAGAACTCTGATTCACCTTTGTAATTATACCTTCTTTTTCTAGGCTGTCGATTTCTGCACTAACTTTTGGTAACAAAGCATAAGGTAGTGGTCTAGCTTTTTTTTAAACTGGTGTAGTGTCAGGCTTTAAGTTAAGAAGTGCTTCTCCCCCTTTGAAACTTCCAACTCTTGGTTCAAATATGGATTTAAATTCCATTAAAATATCGTGTACTTTGGGATTTGAGTGTTTAACTCTATTCAAGTCAGCTCCGTGAACGTTATTTATGTCTGACCAATTTATTTTAATCGATCTCAGCCATTCCCTACCAAATATCGTATCTCTATTACCATCGACTATATACAATGGAAGATATTTGGTTTGGTTACCGTAACCAACCTGAACAATGGTTTTACCCAATGGAACAAATTCATGTTTGTTGAAATCTCTTAAGATTATGTCTGGATTCATTAAAGGTCTGTGTTTTGGAAAAAACTTAGAAAAGTTACTTTTTGACATCAAAGATACCCCTGCTCCTGTATCTAGTTCAAACGGAATAGTTTTCCCATTTATTTTTATGTTTAACATAATTTTCCTAAATTTATCTTCTGAGGTATTCATAGAACAAATGTCAATAACATTAGTTTCCTTATAGAGGGATCTACCAGAATTGTTCATATTTTGTCGTAGTAATATTTCACTTTGATCTTCGAACAAGTCTGTTATTTGTTTTACATTTCTTGAGGTAGTGTTAAATGTGGTCTTATTTTGTCTTTGCAATTTGATAGGTGCATTAGGATTCCTAAAACAAATCTTTGCTAGATGCCCTATTTTTTTACAGAAGTTACATGTTGTATTTTTGTGTTTGCATTCAGATATGTATTCATGTAACTCTCCACAACGGTAACATTGTTTAAGATTGGTACTGTTTTTAGGTTTTTGAAAACTTTTCTGTTGTACAACATTTAAGTTAACCGGCAATTCATTGTTTTCATGATTGAATTTTGATTGGATTGTTATTGAATCGTTTTGAGCCTTTTCAATTACTTGAGCCATGTCTACAGCTTTTTCAAAACTCAAATCACTGTCACTTAGAGTAATTAACCTTGTCTGTATTTTTTCATCCCTTAGACCGAGTATGAATTGGTTTCTCAGGGCTTTTGACAGAAATGTGCCGAAATTACAATATCTAGACAACTTTCTAAGATCCAATGAAAATTCAGAAACGTTTTCTCCTTCATATTGGTGTCTACAATGAAATTTGAATGTCTCTGATACTTCATTTGGTTTCGGTGTAAAATGTGAATTTAGAGTTTGAACTAATTCAGCATAGGATTTAGTTATAGGTGATACAGGATGCAATATATCCCTAAGTTTACTGTAAGTGTCTGATCCAATACAGTGAAGTAACGTAATTTTCTTTTCATCTTCCGAAATGTTGTTATAAATGAATGATATCTCTAGTCTTTCCATATACATTTCCAATGTTTCATATCTTTCATTAAAGGGTCCAATCAATGCTGAGTTAATCATTTGAATGTTTTGAGAGGTGTTTGAATTACTTGTACTCACCTCCATCGTCGCCAAATTGTTCTGTATGTAATTAGAACAAATAATAAATGTATTTGTTAAAGTACAATTTTAACCAACTTTATTCAACACAACTTAAAAACAAAGTGAACAAGTAAACATTATAACCAGCTGATAATAGTTATAGAATAAATAAGCAATAAGTAAAGGTAGACATTTAGGATGTAACAAAAATGAATGAGCATTGACATAAATCCACATTAGGACAGGACGACGTCTGAGGGGCCAGCTAGTCTATATATATATAAATCCAATGTATGTTTGTTTGTTTGTTTGTCCTTTATGGACTCGGAAACCGCTCGACAGATTGTAATGAAACTTTCAGGCATTATTCAAGGATGGTTTGTGTGAAGTTTGGTGCAGATCCGTCAAAAGGGCTCAACCCCAGTGGCTCTGGAGTTTCCCATGTTAACCTTATGAGTACTCATATTTAAATGGAATTAAAGAATCTTGGTTCAACTAAACAATTTGATTCTGTGATGTTCAATAGCATAAAAATGTTAATAGGTTTACCAACAGGGTGCAGCAGTACTATTTTTTAAATTTATGACAACAGCTAATTTGCAACCAAAAGGTGAATAAGCTAAAAACATTAGGACAGGACAACGTCTGTCGGGCCAGCTAGTTGCCAAATAAAATCAGCTGGTTGGTGTCCGGTAAAAACTCATTACAGTACATTAACACGAGAATTCTTCGAGAACACGAAGAGATTTCTTGTGCGTGCTATCATTCTAAGTCATAATATGTTATTTAACTATAATTAAATAACTGAGCCAAGCCACACCTATATCACAGCCATTTTGATGATCTAAATTTAGTAATGCATTCTACCAATTAAACTAATAAATAAGAATAAGCTAAAAACTCCTTTTGCGCCTTATGGGCCCGAAAGGTACTAATAACTCAGTTTACATAATGGAATATTTAATTGACGATAGAATCCCTAACCCCTTAGTCCCCCCCCCCCCCCCCGTACTGAAAAGAATTAGAACATGATATTTAAATAACTAATGATTTAGCTTAATACTATAACTTATCAATTTCATCCCGTTCCTCGTCGATGTGAACACTCCGGGGACTCCAGGCAACGACTGACCTCCTTCTACCCCTTCCCTACTCCCTCCAGTGTTCGCGACTAAAGCGGATTGAACCGGTTGATAGCAGCTCTGCTGTGACGCGAGCGTCACAGTAGTACAAAATGAAACCCCATTTGATTAATCCGGCGGCAGACAGCTGTTTTCTGGACTAAATCCTTGTGTGGGAAGCTCTTTAAAATAGAGTAGTGTGGCGTAAAATACATTTCATCAAACAAAAAGATTTTAACAAAAAAAAGTTTTTTTTCACCCTCGCTCATTTTAATTGTTTGGTTATGGCTACCAGGTTTTCTTATTAAAACAACTAGAATTTGATTTTTCCTCATTTTGTGTTTAAAGAAGAAGAAGGAGCTAGTTGTTGTCATGACTAATTTGTATGTTGTAGGTGTACTGCACCTGTGTCAAGATATACTTCTGCAGTTGGATTTTGTACGAGGATCTCAGTTCCTCACTCGGCTACCAGATGATCTTCCTGGGGATCAGCTGTTCAAGAGCATCGCCTGCATTAGGATGATAACGGGCAAACTGACATTTCAGGACATTCTTTCCCTCCATTCTCCTGACTTTGACAGCCAAGGAACGTGTCTTTCTTAGGATAAAGTTAAACCTAATTTTTTATTAGATGATATTGACATTATTTTAGAAAATACATATATTTTTATAAAATTAGTTTTAATAGTATGAAATTAATGTTATTATCTGAGAGATGTTATTTTATGATGAATTTCTAGTTTCATGATTGTTATATAACAAATTTTTTGAGCTTTATAATTATTACATTATTACTATCTTTAAGAAGGTATATTTGGCACAGATTAATTAGGTAACCAATTTGGTTCTTTGAAAGTTTTTAAATGTTTTATATTATAGCATTGACGATAGGTAGAGCCAAACATTCCATCCCTATTATACCAGTCAATGAATGAGATGTAGAGTGCGTGAGCAGGTAACTAAGCGATCCCTTCAGAAACTTGTTCAGGGGGCTTAGGGTGTTAACATACCAAAAGTCCTGACTCCTAGGTGGTGAGCCAGGGGTGGTGGGGGGGGGAAGGGGGGGTATAGTTACGCATTTTGGGGGTTTTTGATTATATCTCGATAAGTATCAACTTTTCATATACTATAATAAAATATAAAATTGAAGAAGTTTTAATGTATTTAAAATATATTTATATTTAAATAAAGATTAAACATTAATAAACTTAGTACCCAAGTAAAATTATTTATTAAAATATTTACTGACTATAGTTTTGGCTCTAAGGCCATTTTCAAAGTAAACAAAAATCTAAATAAAATATGTAAATAAATAAATAACATATGATATTATAAAACCTTTCTAACTTGTAACATAATTTTGTCTTCATTGATTAATTTATATACTATATGATGTGTTGTACTTATTTTCATTAATATTTTCTCAATTTGGCTATTGTTTCATATATTGGATTATTTAATTTTGGAATCATTGTTTTTAAAATATTTGATTTGTTATTTTTGTAGTTCATACAAATATTAATTTCTTCTTTTACATTCAATTTTTCTCTGCCTTTTTCAATTTCTAATATTGTTAAGTTTTCTTCAATATTAGTAAACTTATGTTTGGATTTAAGTAAATGCTCTGCAAAATTCGATTTCATTAATGTTTTGTTCTTCGATTTATATGCCAGTATATGTTCGTTGAATCTAACTGTCTGTTTCCTGATTGCTTTGTTAACACTCAAACATACCCCAATACATTTAAGCTACAGAACAAAAAATAACATTTAAAAAATTATACACAATAAAGCCAACAATCCTACAACAAACAATACAGCAAACATATACAACGCATCTGTTATCTACAAAATTAAATGCTCTGGCTGTGACAACTACTACATTGGACAAACCTATTGAAATTTTAAAGTTTAGATTCAACGAACATATACAGGCATATAAATCGAAGAACAAAATATCAATGAAATCGAATTTTGCAGATCATTTACTAAAATCCAAACATAAGTTTACTAATATTGAAGAAAACTTAACAATATTAGAAATTGAAAAAGACAGAAAAAAAATGAATGTAAAAGAAGAAATTAATATTTGTATGAACTACAAAAATAACAAATCAAATATTTTAAAAACAATGATTCCAAAATTAAATAATCCAATATATGAAACAATAGCAAAATTGAGAAAATATTAATGAAAATAAGTACAACACACATTGTTTGTTGTAGGATTGTTGGCTTTATTGTGTATAATTTTTTAAATGTTATTTTTTGTTCTGTAGCTTAATTGTATTGGGGTATGTTTGAGTGTTAACAAAGCAATCAGGAAACAGACAGTTAGATTCAACGAACATATACTGGCATATAAATCGAAGAACAAAACATTAATGAAATCGAATTTTGCAGATCATTTACTTAAATCCAAACATAAGTTTACTAATATTGAAGAAAACTTAACAATATTAGAAATTGAAAAAGGCAGAGAAAAATTGAATGTAAAAGAAGAAATTAATATTTGTATGAACTACAAAAATAACAAATCAAATATTTTAAAAACAATGATTCCAAAATTAAATAATCCAATATATGAAACAATAGCAAAATTGAGAAAATATTAATGAAAATAAGTACAACACATCATATAGTATATAAATTAATCAATGAAGACAAAATTATGTTACAAGTTAGAAAGGTTTTATAATATATATGTTATTTATTTATTTACATATTTTATTTTGATTTTTGTTTACTTTGAAAATGGCCTTAGAGCCGAAACTATAGTCAGTAAATATTTTAATAAATAATTTTACTCGGGTACTAAGTTTATTAATGTTTAATCTTTATTTATATATAGTAGCCCTATTATTCTATTTTCATATATATATTGATATATATATATGTGTGTGTGTGTGTCCGTTAGCACGATAACTCGAGCAAAAATGATCCGATTTTGATGAAATTTGGTATAAACATTTAAACCTACATTTATTCGAACGAGTTCGCGAACCAGTATGATCGGACTATGGGAACGGGGGTTTACGGGGGGTTTTATGGGGTAAAAATAGGTTTTTCCCATTTTTGACACAAAAAACATCAAATTTAGCAATTTCTTTCTAAACCATTTTGTAGAGCTTAAAAAAACAAATAATTTAGTATATTGAAGCGTTATTATGCGCCTAATGGTTATGGAGAAAATTAAAAAAAAAATGTAAATTTAAAATTCCCATGTTATTCTTATGGAGAACAAGTAAACTGTTGTAGTTTGCTTGTTTATGAACATATTTTGATAAAATTTGGAAAATGTTTTTATTTCTTACTAACTATTAACATAAAAAAACCAGTTTTACCCTTCCTGATGCAGCAAACCTAAGTACTTGTTAAACTAATTCTAAATAGGAAATGAATGTTATATTTTTAAGTAGACATTTTAGTTTAAATCCAATCAGGCTTAAATGGAAATTCGCTTAGTCTGCAGGTTTGCTGCGGCGGGGGTATTTTATAATTCTTAATAAAAAACACCAAAACACAACATTTTTGTTACCTCTCCCTCGCCTAAATTTTGGATCAATTTTTATGATTAAAGTGTCAAATTAGGTACTGGAAATTTTGTCAAGATTTCCAAAATATTCGTTATATTTCCTTTGGGCGGATAGGACTCGTCCCGTTTCGCATACTAATTTACATTTATTTCTGATGGAAGGAGTATTTTATTAAGATATTAATTAAATAAGTAATAACTTGTAATCTGTTTAAACAAAATAAACACATTATACAGACTGTCCCAAAAGTCCCGGACCGGGTTAATATTTTCCAAACGACAACAGATAAATCAATAAGATTTTGCACGTCAACACCACACTTAAAAATCTACTTTTTTAAGGAACTATAAATTTTCTGTCATACCATGGGGACGTCCCGCAAGGAGTCAGAAGGAAATCTTAAATAGAAGCATAGGTTGACATGTACATCAAATTAAAGGTCTTTGCTAGCAGAATATAATGCCGCAAATTCGAACTCAAACGGACAACCGAGTCAAGAATGACAGTAGTTCAAAGATTAATTTAATTTGCATTGCTATTATACGCTTACTCCTCGGGGGGCACAGCCCTAGGAATCGGAAGAAAATTGTTAACGTAAGCATGGGTCGATATGCACATCAAATTAAAGGTCTTCACTAGTAAATTACAATGCCGTAAATTCAAGCTCAAAAGAACGCCTGAGTAAAAAATGGCAGTCGTTCAAAGATTCAAAATGGTGGATTCAAGAAATCTTTGAACGGCTGCCATTTTTTATTCAGTTATCCGTTTGAGTTCAAATTTGCGGCATTATATTCTGCTAGTAAAGGTCTTTAATTTGATGTGCATATCAACCTATGCTTCTATTTAAGATTTCCTTCTGACTCCTTGCGGGACGTCCCCATGGTATGACAGAAAATTCATAGTTCCTTAAAAAAGTAGTTTTTTAGGTGTGGTGTTGATGTGCAAAATCTTATTGATTTATCTGTTGTCGTTTAGAAAATATTAAACCGGTCCGGGACTTTTGGGGCAGTCTGTATACTTTTCTTGTAAAAGATGTAATCTTCTTCAATTTTAGCGAATTTCCCTATAGGGAAGTAGCTATTACCGTAGGTCTCATGGTAAGACTTAAGCCCGGGACCGATTTACTTTTTCATTTTGATGTCCCCAGAGGCCAAAAACACCATTCGTTCAAATTTTTATGTATCTATATACAGGGTGAGTTTTAATTGTCCCCCCCCCCAACTTTTTTCTACATTTTTTCAAATATCAATCCCAGACCACTTCCAAACATTGTTGGGTAGTAGGAACTTCATTTTGACAAGGTGGTTATTTCCGGCCGCCATCTTGGATCCGCCATATTGGATGCAAAATTTTTTTTTCAAATGTAAAGGTGGGGTTGCGACCCATTATTTCAAACTAGATTTTTACCTTGATTACAATGCCGCAAACTGTTTTTAAAAATCTTGATTCATTCTAAAGTTATGAGGGCTTTTTAAAACTGTATTTTTAGCACATTTTAACATTGTGCATTTAAAATCTAAGACCATAATCTCAAAATAGTGCTAGATAAAGATAAGTATACACTACCAGTAATTGTTGACCTATTTTCATTTGGTTATGACTGATGTATTTTTTTCGGCCGCCATCTTGGATCCGCCATTTTGAAATGTGATAAATTATTTTAAATATGAAGGGGGTGTTGTGACCCATCATTTCGAAATACTTTTTTAAGCTAAACTCAATGCCGCAATCCATTTTTTGTTATCAAGTTTTATTTATGAAATATTGCAATTTTTTTGTAAAAAAGTCAATATTTAAAAATCAAAAAATGAAAATGAAAAAACGGATCATGGATCATCCGCCATTTTCCAAAATGGCGGCCAACTTTGAAATTTCTTATGGAACACCCTGTATTTTATCATGTTTTCGGATAGAACATGCAATTTAAAACCTTTTTTATTCTTAAAATTTATTCTATAAACCCACTTGTTTAGAAGTTACAGCCTATGGAAAAATGACTTCCGGTGTGCATTTTACATCATGTAGCTCCAAAAAAAAGTAGGTTTATAGCGAAAATGCGAAGAGAAAATACGTCAAATAAGTCTTAAAGTTGCATCCCATTCCAAAAAGTCCATAAAATTTGTTAAACATATTAGTTCTATTATTTAAAAATGGCGGCCATTTTCCAAAATGGCGGCAAACTTGAAAAGTGGAAAACTGTGTATTTTATGGTCTTAATGGAATGTGGATGCAATTTTAAGACTTATTTGACTTATTTTCTCTTTGCATTTCCGCTAAACCTACTTTTTTTGGAGCTACATGATGTAAAATGTACACCGGCAGTCATTTTTCCATAGGCTGTAGCTCCTAAACGAGTGGGTTTATCGAAAAAATTTCAAGAATAAAAAAGTTTTTAAATTGCATGTTCTATCCGAAAACATGATAAAATACAGGGTGTTCCATAAGAAATTTCAAAGTTGGCCGCCATTTTGGAAAATGGCGGCTGAATTTTTAAACACTAAAATCATATTTTTAACTGCCACAAAAAATAAAGGAATGTCCCCCATTTAAAGTTTTCTCTAGTTCTTACCGTTTCCGATATCCCAATGGTGGCCTCCTTGAGTTGATCACCCTGTATATACAGGGTGATTGATATAAAATCATATAAAATCACTGTGATATAAGTGTGCCAGCCGTTTTATTCGAAAACTATAAGAGATATCAAAAAAAGTTAAATGGTAAGTGCCTTGGATTTTTTTTTTAAAAAATTGTAGTCAAGTCAAACAAATTATTTTAGCCGCCATTTTTCCAATATGGCCACCAACTTTGATTTTTCTTATGGAACATCCTGTATTTTATTATGTATTCTAGTAGAACATGTGATTTTAAGACGAATTTATTCTTGTGATTTTTTTCATAAACCTAACCGTTTCAAAGATAATAATGGTTAAAGTTTTGAAATGTTTGCATGAGAAAGAGTTTCGATACAGGCCTAAGGCCCCTCGCCCACTATACGATTTCGGTCGTACGACACTGTGTCGGAACGACAACATTTCAACAGTGAACCATTGGATCTTATGAGAGCTTGCCCACTGTACGATAATCTCACGACTACGATAAACTGTCGTGAAGCAGTCGTCCACTGCCACTGTGATACACGACTGTCGTACGACTGTATAACTCGCAGTGGCGTGTATGATCAAATGGGCGCTCGCCCACTATACGATTTTTATCGTATGTCGTGCGTGCGTTCCACCCAAGTCCTCCTAGTCCTAGTTCGCGCTGAGCCTTCTCGCTGTTCACTTCGCATGACTTTCGCTAATTTAAGTTTTGTCATTTAAAATGGTGTTTTCGTCTTTTTAAATCGTTTTTTTGTATAATTTTGATCATGCATATATTTTTTACAATTAATTCATACTTGTTTATTATAATGTTTGATATCGCTTAGTTTTTGTCTATTTCAGCCAACATTTTGCGTGATGTGGATCATGTCTGTATTCCTGACAGTTCGTTCATATTTTTTCTTCATACTATTTTAATGTAGGTACTGTATTACTTATAAGTAAATGTAAAAAAAATTAATAAAACAATGCGACTTTTATTATTCCTTAATTTTTGTATAACCATTGTTGTTAATTATGTTGTGTTAAATAGTTTGTCTAAAATACCTAAGTATTACTTTTTGCAGATTATATTTTTAAACAAATAATATTAATATTTAAAAACAATACAAAACATGTTCGAACATACAAACCTTTGATAAGACCATCCCAAAACCTATGAAAGTTATATAACAAACATTAGTAAAGTTAAAAACTTGTTAAATGGCACGGACTCGTATAATTTTAAAATCTCTTTAAACAGGAAAATTACCTTAACATTAACCTACATTAACTTAAGAAATAATCCACACATAAAAAATAATTACTTTTTTAATGATGTAGCCCCACATTGACCACTTCCAACAAAACGTATCAAATATATAATATAATCTTTCTAACCTCAACGTAATAGCTAGACTTTCTTTAGAAGTGATGCAGTTCCTCAGTTTAGTATTTCAGTAGGCAATTGTAGCTTTTATTTTCTGGTGTAATTCATCAAAGGACGCAGCAGACATTCTGAAGTAGTTGAAAAACTTGTTATCATCACGCCGAAGTTCATAAAAAAGAGTTTGAAATGATCCTGTGTGTTCCCTACTTTGATTAATAGGGTGAATCCAATACTTCCGCTTAACCATACGACGCTTAATTCTGCGAAATAGCAGCCACAAAGCAACAACACGTAAAGGATCCATTGTTTGACAAAAAAAAACCATTGTTAAGATATTGCGCAACACACTCACTCCTCCATGGCTACCGAGCAACTGGTCATTTATCCGATAAAGTGTCGTACAGTGGGCGAGGACCACACATACGATAAGAATATCGTACGACACAGTGTCGTACGACTTAAATCGTATAGTGGGCAAGAGGCCAAGCAAGCATGCCAGCTGTTTTATTCGAAAACCATTCAAAATTTCACAACTTAAACCATTATTATCTTTGAAACGGTTAGGTTTATGAAAAAAATCACAAGAATAAAATTGTCTTAAAATTACATTTTCTACCAGAATACATCATAAAATACAGGGTGTTCTATAAGAAAAATCAAAGTTGGCGGCCATATTGGAAAAATGGCGGCTAAAATAATTTTTTCGACTTAACTAAAATTTTTTAAATAAAAAGTCCAAGGCACTTACTATTTAACTTTTTTTAATATCTCTTATGGTTTTCGAATAAAACGGCTGGCACACTTATATCACAGTGATTTTATATGATTTTATATGATTTTATATCGTATATATACAGGGTGAATAAAAAGTCAAGACCCCCCCATCTAATATTTTTCCAAGTAAATATACAGAGATATGCTTTTGGGGGTCGTGCAATCTTAGCAGGAAGTTTCTTTTTATGATTTTGAAATTTTTGAGTGTCCCCCCAAAAGGGGAGATTTGGGGGGTAACTCAAATATTTTAAATGTAAACCCCCTTCAAGTGACACCTCATTTTAAAGTGTTTACAAAAACTTAAAGAATGGTGAAAACTAGAGGTCGCTATCTCTTCTCTGACCAAAATGGTAGCCCGTCAAATGTTGTGGAAAATCAATGGTAAAATTGGTTCGTAATTGTAATATTGGCTACCATTTTGGATAGAGAAGAGATAGTGAACTCTGGTTTTCACCATTCTTTAAGTTTTTGTAAACACTTCAAAATGAGGTGTCACTAAATGGGGGTTAACGTATAAAATCTTTGAGTGTCCCCCCAAAAGGGGGGATTGGGTGGGCAACTAAAAACTTTTTAATGTAAAACCCCATCAAGTGACACCTCATTTTGAAGTGTTTAAAAAAACTTAAAGAATGGTGAAAATCAAGAGTTCACTATCTCTTCTCTATCCAAAATGGTAGCCAATATTACAATTACGAACCAATTTTACCATTGATTTTCCACAACCTTTGACGGGCTACCATTTTGGACAGAGAAGAGATAGCGACCTCTAGTTTTCACCATTCCTTAAGTTTTTGTAAACACTTTAAAATGAGGTGTCACTTGAAGGGGGTTTAGATTTAAAATATTTGAGTTACCCCCCAAATCCCCTCTTTTTGGGGAAGACTCAAAAATTTCAAAATCATAAAATGAAACTTCCTGCTAAGATTGCCCGACCCCTAAAAGGATATCTCTGTATATTTACTTGGAAAAATATTAGATGGGGGGGGTCTTGACTTTTTATTCACCCTGTATGTGTTCATCCGCATGATAACTTGAGTAATTTTTGTCCGATTTTGATAAAATTTGGTTTGAAGGTGTAAGACGGGATAAAATTGAATGAGTTCGCGAACCAGCATGATCGGACTATGGGAACGGGGGTTTATGGGGGGTTTTATGGGGTAAAAATAGGTTTTTCCCATTTTTGACCCTAAAAACAAAAAAATTCACAATTTATTTTCATACCATTTTGTAGAGCTTAAAAAAACAAATAATTTAGTATATTGAAGCGTTATTATGCGCCTAATGGAGAAAATTCAAAAAAATAGTAATTTTAAAATTCCCATGTTATTCTTATGGAGAATAAGTCAACTGTGGTAGTTTGCTTGTTTATGAACATATTTTGATCAAATTTGGAAAATACATTAATTTCTTACTAAACCACAGTACCTTTTAATATTTTACATTAAAAAAAAACTGTCTTCTCCCGGTTGCAGCAAACCTAAATACTCATTAAACTAATTCTGTTAAAATAGGGAATAAATGTGATATTTAGGGGTCTGCGGTACAGAAAATTTAAGGTCGGTACGGTTCGGTACGGTACAATATTTTGTACCTCGGTTCTCGGTACAAAATCGGTACGGTACGCGGCTACCCGTATTTTTGCGGTTTTCTTCTCAGATCTGTATTTGAACCATTATTTTTAATTTTAATACATTGACATTACTATGAAAATGGATAGTATCCTACATTCATGGTTTTCTAACAACAATTACTGTACCACACATTATTAAAACCTTTTACTCCTACGAGGATTGTGTCAAGAAAAATCACAGTTAAGGTAAAGGCTTTACCTATTTTACTCTGAGATACTTTGAATAGCCATGATAAAAATTATTTCCAACCAATACAATGTCTAGTTGTTTTTTAAACTTTTAAAAACCTATAAATGCATTCAGTACAAAATCAGTGTAGTTGACAGCTATTCACATTCAACAGATGACACTGAAAAACTGGATGTTATGATGAAGTAATGGCAAATAGCATCTTTTTTATCAGCTTGAAAACTAATTATAAGATGGATACATCTTTTGCAAAGTTTTTTTCTTACACTAAAATTTGGATTACCACAGAGTAATATTATTGTCTTTTCATTTACAAAGTTAACATCCACACATATCAATCATTAATTCATTAACTCAGACTCAATCCAATTTTCTTAGTATATTTTACGGATCTTCCAAAGAGTCAAAAGACCCAGGCCTAGACCTAATTATTTAGGGTGGCCTATATAAATTGAGTAGGTTACAATGAGGGTAGCAAAATCACTATCATAATTCTAGTTCATAAGATTTAGATTGCATAAAGTACCTTCAACAAAATACAAAAATCTAAGAAACAAAAAACATTTCAACCTTAACAGCCACATCCAAAAATATAAGACAAGATACAGAACATGCAATGACATTAATTTAAGACCGAGTAGGCTTGCATAACGGAAAAAATATGCAAACAACAACTACTACGCTTGTGGTTTCATCAATAGAAAGATAAATTATCTATAACAAATATCTTAACTTATAAAATAAGATTGTAGATTAGTAACGACTTTAATATGAAGCCATAAACAGTTTTATGGCAGAAGGCAATGGCCAGCGGCAAATTGAAAATTCACGAAATTCACTCTGACTGAGTTAGAGATAACATTTACAGTCATCATAAAACTATTATTTTTATGATAAAATAGAATTGGGAAAGTCGTAAAGGAATAAAAGTGATAAAACTCAACAGTTCTTGGAAGTACTTGAATACGTGATAAAATGTTAATGGATTTGGGACTGCTAATGGGTTTTTTATTGCATCACCACCCTAGTAATAAATTATGAAGATGTAAACAAACATCTGATAAGACTTTTATGTGCTCAGAACCAACCACCGTTGACTATGATAAGTAATTTATTACTATAATAGGCTGTACCGAACCGAATTTGTACCAAAACCGATGACCGCAGACCCCTAGTGATATTTTTAAGGAGACATTTTAGTTTAAATCCAATCAGGCAGATGGAAATTCGCTAAGTCTGCAGGTTTGCTGCGGCGGGGGTATTATAATTTAATCAATAAGTATAAAAGAGGATGTTTGTATATATATATATATATATATATATATTTGTTTGGCAGTGATAAACTCAGACACCGCTGAACCGATTGCCACGAAACTTGGTACATACGTGTAGAATTTCATGGAATAGGTTTATACACCATCAATTTCGTGATCCGTCCAATCGGCTCCGCCCCAGTGGCTCTGGAGTTTCCCATGTTAACCTTATGAGAAATGGAATTAATGAATCTTAACAGCTGTTTCAATTAAACAAGTTGGTTCTGTTCTATGATGTTCAATAGCATTAAAGTTACAAGGATTACCAGCAGGGTGCAGCACTATTATTTCTTTTACATTTATGACAACAGCTAATTTGCAACCAAAAGGTGAGTGAGCGTAGCGAACGAACTTCAACCTGGAGGCGAGTTAGTGTAGCGAACGAACTTCAACCAGGACGTGATTGATCGCCATGCGAACGAGATCATCTTGAAAATTAAGAAGTTAAACGGGGTTCAAAGCCCGCGGGTTACAGGTAGTATAGTAGGCTATACAAACATTTGATAGTTTTCGAGATATAAAAAAAAACCCAAAATGCGTACCTATACCACCCCCTTTCCCCCTCCACCCCCTGGCTCACCTCCTAGGAGTCAGGACTTTTGGTATGTTAACACCCTAAGCCCCCTGAACAAGTCTCTGAAGGAATCGTTTAGTTACCTGCTCACGCAATCTACACCCACTTTCGGATCATTCATTGACTGGACTATACAGGGTGGTAAAAAAGTCCCAAGACAGTTAAATATTTTTAAAAAATAATGCAGATAGAGCTACAATACTTGGTACAAAGTTACAGGGCATAAAACTCTATTTTAACACATATTCAGTGATCCAATAACTCTTCAGGGGGACGGCCCACAAGGAGTCGGAATAAAATCTTAAATGGAAGCATAGGTCAATATGCACATCAAATTATAGGTCTTTTTTAGTAGAATACAATACCGCAAACCGCACTTCAAAAGGTCGATCCTGCGCAAAATGGCAGATGTTCAACGATTTCTTGAATCTGCCATTTTGAATCTTTGAACGACTGCCATTTTTTACTCAGGCATTCTTTTGAGCTTGAATTTACGGCATCGTAATCTACTAGTGAAGACCTTTAATTTGATGTGCATATTGACCTATGCTTCCATTTAAGATTTTCTTCCGACTCCTTGTGTGCCGTCCCCCTGAAGAGTTATTGGATCATTGAATATGTGTTAAAATAGAGTTTTATGCCCTGCAACTTTGTACTAAGTATTGTAGCTCTATCTTCATTATTTTTTAAAATATTTAACTGTCCTGGGACTTTTTTACCACCCTGTATGTTAAAGTTGTAATAATAAGTTTTTTAATAAAAATGAGTTAATTTAAATAGAGTCACCAACACAGTTTGCTGATGTAAATTACTGATTTATGTTGAATAAACCATCTTTTCAACCGAACCAGAATCAAAAGAACTGCTTATTGCAAACTAACATCTTTTCTGTCACTTTATTTAAATAACCACTCAGTATTTGATGAGCTGTGTATTTAAACTGTACGATCACAGTAAGAAACACCCCTGCCGCAGCCAACCTGCAGAATAACAAAAATTCCACTTACCTGGTTGGATTTCCACCAAAATAATCATTTAACATAGTCAGATTTATTTCCTATTTTCAGAATTTTCACAGCGGTAATTGGACCGTTATTGCCCCGCTTTCACTCCTCGTGCATAAACGCAGCCTTAAGTCAAAAAGTGTGGAATTATCGAGATTCTACTGTAGGGGCCTACTTGTTTATGGATATATTTTAATTAAATTTTGCAATTTTGTCTATTTCATAGGTACTAATCTATACAAATTTCAATAAAACACACACACTTATTAAGCCTTTCATGTAGCAGCCTTGATGCTTATAAAAATTCATGTTGTTTAAATAGGAAATAAATCTGAAAATTTTCAGGTAATATTTTAGTAGAAATCCAGCCAGGTAAATGGAAATTTGCCTAGTCTGCATGTTTGCTGCGGCGGGGGTAACTAATTTGAAATATTTTTTATGATATCAGTCTCGTTTTGACAACACACTTTTTGAATTGATTGTTGTGCTGGCAGTGGCAACAACTGCCGGGATATATTATTGCCCAAGAAGGATAAAGTATATTTGCATTTTTGTTTCACAAGAAAATGTCTAATTTGCATAAGAGTGTCATATCTATATAATTAATACGCTACATGAAACTTTGTCGGTTGAACTCCTCCGCCATTTCTTAACCGATTTTATCCATTGACGTCTCATTGGAAAGACCGTGTCGCGTAGATTTGCAAACTGGCCTTACATTTTTGAAAAAGTCCCCTGGGCTCTGCCCCAGTGGCTTTGAAAGTTCCCATGTTATCCTTATGAAGAACATAATTGTTTACATTTTGATCAGCTGTATAATTTAATTGCTGTTATTTATTATTCAATTCAATGAAACGCATTGAGTACATTTATTTACTATTTGAGTTTGTGTAAACATAACCTCCAAGACGGATCGTGTTAGTATGGTTGTATCTTAAATTTGTGTACTGTATTTATCGTTGTTTTGTGTCGCTATGACGGATCGTGTTAGCATGATGGTAACTTAAATTTGTGCATTTATCGTTGTTTTGTGTAGCAATAATTTGTTTATTTGTTGTTTTTTTTCTTTTAAATGCCTCCAACGCGACTACAACGAAACATAGACAGGAGGCGTAATCGTGATAACAAACGCAGCTACAGAACCGGGGCGCGTAATAGACTTAACTCATCACAGTCAGCACCTGACCCTGGACAATCTCAACTATTAGGCTACAAATGCGCCCTAACACTATCCCAAAACGACTTTTCGTTGTCAATTGGCCCTCTATCAATGACCTGTGTTGCCTGTACAGCGAGGCATTTTGAGAAGGAGAAAACCGGATGGATTGCTTTAGGTTTATCAATAACTAAGATAAACATGGTCTGAGTTATACACGGTAATCTTTGAGTTGACTCTTTTAAACTCATTGTAAATATGACTGTTATTCGTTTTGAAATAACTTCTGTAATACTTTGCAATTGCTCGAATTCGAGCAACATGTACACTAGTTAAGGACAATTTCAGAAGCATTGAAACTGCTTGATATTTGTAGAAAATGAAGACGAGCAGTTAACACTTGAAATGCACAAACAACTACTTCTGGCAATGGTTTGAGCTAGTTGAATGTAGAATACTTGCTTGAAAACAATGCTTCTCATAAAATTTTAAATAATGTTAAATGTACAAAATTTAAGAAAACAAACCTCGGTATGGTGACTATTATTTGTGCAATTCTCAAAGCAGGCAATCCTTTAAAAAGTCACATATACCAATCGTATGGATCCATGCAAAATTATTTCTGCCTGAATTGTAAAATCTGGCCAAAATTGAGAAAATGACAATTGGCTAGGTTCAACCAGAATTGTGGGTTCACCAGATGACATTAGCAAGCAAACACAGATAAAATACTGATACAGTACAAATGATATGTATGTAATGTCCACCTCTTTACTTCAATATTCCTTTACTAGCTAGCCTTTACTGAAACTTGTTATAGATAAATAAGTATAGTTCTGAGCAAAACTGATAAGTTAAATTGATGATATAGTTGTATTTTGTATTACTAGTTGCTCTGCCCGTGCTTCGCTACGGGGTGAGAATGTAGAAAAGAATGATTTGGTTTTACTTTAAGATACTATAATATACTATAAGAAACAGTTACAACACACTTACCAGGGAACATATAGGCAAAGGCTCAATCGTAGGCCTACTTATTGATTATTTAAATGAATATCTCTTAATGTATTACAGTACCATCATTTAATATAGTGTATATCATTTAAAATAATGCAAAAGTATAATTCATTGACCACATGGCTCCAAGAAACAATTAATTCTCCTTGTAAACAAATTAAATTAAATAGCAGAACAGCATTTCTGACAACAGCTGGAGTTTCATAACAATGTTTGTTTACCATGTTAATCTTATGGAGAAATACGAAACTTTAAAGGGCCCCAGGGCCTCACTCTCTAATTATTTCCTTATAAAAAAAGTTTCCTGCACAACTTCACGTTACGCTCTTTCCAATGACACCAAAAACATGTCAATCGGTTCAGTAGTTTCGGAGGAGTAATTGTCACAAAAAACCTGCTTGCGTATTAAATAAGTACTAGTGGTCGTCCTGTGGTCGAAACTCGACCAAAAATAATTAATGTACAGACTTCTCTATTTTCTCCCCACACTGTAAATAAAACATGTGATTGGGATTTCTTCCATTTGTTTTGATTTTATGTTTACATTTTGTTGTTATTTCGTCACCATCATGGCAACCCAGTTGGTCCATGTTAATTTTTTAAAGTTTTCAAATTCGTTTTTTGTGCTTATTTTTTAGCCTATTTTAATTTATAAAGGGATTCTGCACATCTACAGGCAAATATCTTTCTAACAGTATGCGTAGATTTTCCCTGCGATGCACACAAGCTGAGAAAAAAGGTTTTAAAGAAACATGCTTGCCTATTAATATATAGATAGATAGATATCTATAGTCGAATTAAAAGTAAAAGAGTACTGGCAGCGGGCACTGCCGAATATAGCCGAAGTGGCTCGGGTGAACTCGCCGCTGTCCGTCCAATCAGGATCGAGCCCTCTACGCGTGGGAGGGGTTAGACTGGCTACAGCATTGCCACGTTTCAGCAACGCTTCCAACATCATTTTCGTACCTTCAATACAAACAGACTCCGTAAAGTGTTGTTGACCATGGTGTTTTATTGTGAGTTTTGAAAATAAACTGTCATCCGGTATTTTTACTGTTGTTAGTTTATCAGTTGTAGTCTGTATAATGGCTGAAAACACTACCCCAGTTATAAAAAAACGAGGTAGACCACGTATTCGTGCGAAAAGTGTTCCGGAATTAGGAACACGTGACGTTTCTTTTATTTACTTTCCGTAAAAGTGTTCCATACACTAAAGTCGGGAAGTAAGGAGTTCCTCTTAGAAGTCAATCTCGGGAGATGGTGTGTAAAGTGAGAGATTATTTTCAACAAGAAAAAATTAACAAAGGACCAATACTACCAGTTGAACAGGTTATAAATAGAACTGTGGCAGCGTTACAGGTTTACAAGAACACGGTGGTAAAAGTGTGTAACGAGAAAAAACGAAATGAAGAGAATGGGACTAAGCTAAGAACTCCTAATAAAAAAGTAGCTAAAACAAAAAGAGTGACCGGGCTAGACACATTCCAAAAAGATGCCATCCGCCGACATGTTTACGGCTATTTATCTAGGAAAGAGTATCCTACGGTGAAAAAACTTCACGTAACTCTTGCTGAGTCTGGTCTCTTTGCAGGAAGCAAGTCTTCTGTCGCCACTGTTTTAAACAGGCTAGGGTTTAAATACAAAAAGTTTGGCAACCGTAAAGTTTTAATGGAGAGAAGTGACATAGTTGCCTGGAGATGCAAATTTCTTTGAGAAATAAAGAACGAAGATTTTGACAAGATAATTTGGCTGGACGAAACTTGGGTGAACGCTGGCCACTGTCAAAAGAAAGGGTGGACTGACGACTCTGTTGAAGGAACTTTCCCTGCCCCTGTTGGAAAAGGAGGAAGAATTATACTTCTTCACGCAGGATGATCTCATGGTTTCATTCCGAATTGTTTATTATTATTCACTTCCAAGAAGACAAATGAATACCATGAAGAAATGAACCATGGTGTGTTTTTGCAGTGGTTTCAAGAATCATTAATACCAAACTTGAGTGGACCATCTATTATCGTCATGGACAATGCCAAGTACCACTCAAAAATAGTTGATAAACCTCCTAATTCTAACTCAAGAAAGGAGGAAATAATTGCGTGGCTAAGAAATCATGATATTTCTGTAACATATGACATGTTGAAAGCAGAATTACTGGAGTTAGTGAAAATTAACAAACCTCCAACACGATATGAAGTTGATGAAATGGCAAAGGAGCATTGCCATTGAGTTCTTCGTTTGCCACCGTACCATTGTCATTTTAACCCAATCGAGTTGATTTGGGCTCAAATAAAAGGCTATGTTGCTATGAACAACAAAAAGTTCACAATTACAGAAGTAGACCACTTAACTAAAGAAGCCATAGAAAATGTTAAAGGGTCTGACTGGAAGAAAGTAGTAGATCATACAAAGAACGTAATATTAGAAACTTGGACGAATGAGGGATTGATGGAAAATGCTGTTGAGCAAATGATAATAAACATCAATGGAGAAGATGATAGCTCGAGTGAAGAAGAGATCTGGAACAGTGACAACGAAGTTGATGGAATTAGTGAGGAAGAGAATCGGAACAATGTAAATGAAGTAGATGGAATTAGTGAAGAAGACAATTGGAACAATGTAAATGAAGTAGATGGAACCGACAGTGACTTTAGTGATGTTCTCCCCTTATCACCGATTGAGGAAAGACTAATAGGCTTTGAGGAATATTAAAGTATTTGTATTACTTATCAAGAATGTTTCCCATAAACTTTGTTATATAATGTAAATAGATTTTGTTTCATCCATGTATTACTTTATAGGCTAACATTAAAATGATTGTTCCACCATTTAATGTATATAATAATTTATCTCCCTAGCTGTAGCTGCAATAATAATAATAATACAGATTTTAAATAATGGTTTTGATGAAGAGGAATACATATATAATTACATTGAGCTAATTAGACTTGATTTAAAGTAACCTCAATTATATCTGTTGTATTTAAAAATATATTTTTTTTAAATATTATAATAGCTGCTTTTAACCCTGCTACACAACAGGGAGAAGGAAAAAATAGTGCTTCACTAAAAATCACTATGTTTATAAACAGTATAAGTAGTAAAAATATTGACTGGTTAAGTTGATCTGAAATAAACCAAACAGAATACAGTAATTAACTGGAGTCTAAACCTTCGCTAAATCATCATGATGTTGTCCCCTGGCGCTGCGGAGTGGGGGAAATGATTCTCCCTCCACCTCCCCTCTAGACGGCGTCCAAACAAGCCTGCGTTGTTTTACATGCATATCATATACCTATGCTGCAGTTTTTCAATAAGTTAAAAAATGAATATTTATAAAATTAAACTGTCATAAATTAACCTAACCAACCAAACATGCTGATTATATAAAAAAAAAAAATAAAATAATAATCGAATGAAGGTTTACTAATCGAAAAAATAGTTCTGTTCATAAAATAAAATTATAAATGCCTTGAATTCAATTTTAGAATTTATTAATTATGAAATTAAACTGTCATAACCTAACCAAACCAACCAAACTTGCTGATAATGAAAAATCGAACAAGGTTTACTAATAGAAAAAAATAGTTCTAAAATTATAATAGCTCAAATTGAATTTTATAATGTTTCAATTAACAAATTAAACTGTCATAACCTAACCAAACTTGCTGATAATGCAAAATCTTAGACAAAAAGTTAGTGCCACCGAGAGGATTCGAACCTGGTACCTTCAGATCCTCAGCCCGGCACGTTATCCATTAGACCACCGAGGCCGGTGGCTATAATCCGTATCGTTGCGGTAATGGTGTTCCCTCAGCCAATAGAATGCTTTGCTTCCCCCACTCCGCAGTGCCAGGGGACAACATCGTGATGATTTAGCGAAGGTTTAGACTCTAGTCAGTAATTACTGTACAAACAAATTATGACACATGATTTTTATAAGGTAATAAATTGAAAGAATGACATACAAATAAGTACAGCTGAGGTATTTTTAACATTAATTAGGTATATGGAAATTTTCCTTTCTAAAGCAATTACAACCTTAAAGGGCAATTTATGAAATAATGGATAGTTTTGCACAAGGTTTCTCGTCATGACGAACATATTAAGTATATGGTTTATGGGGGTGAGACTTGTAGTTTACTCAAAAGTTCATGGATATTTTGGGCTTTATATATGGATTTTGCCTTATCGTCCCATATTAAATTGATAAATTAATAATGAAAAAAATTGTAATATCTGTCACATCGCGAAACTATTTCACCTGAGTGGTATAGCTCTCCATGTTAAGAAAGAAGTAAATTAAGACATTGTCATGTTATGATGAGCCGCACAGTGTAGTGCGGTGCTAGTGAGAGGCGAGGCAGTCGCAGACTGAACAACTTGGCAACACTGTAACTCAGAGTAGCCGACTCGTCCCGAGCGAACCCGAACACAGCCGAAGCACTGCTGTCTCAAGTACTCTTTTACTTTTAATTCTACTTTATAAACATTTTTGTATTTGTTGCTTTGTTAGAAACAATGAAATGTGACTGCTTCGCTCTACTGGCTTTCAATGCTATGAAAGCAGAGAGCACAGAATAGAAATAGAGGGGCTAAGTATATCCAGCAAGCATTGCGGGCAGTGGAGCCAATCCCCCACTACTTATACGGGTAAGTGGTGGCAACTGCTGCATATAGCGGTAGATCACCTTTTCCAAATGTACGATGATTAGACACACTTAGAGTAGACTTAAAATTACCAAATTTGGCACAGCTACTATAAATTAGTGCTTCTCACTGACAGTAAGGTTGGAATTAAAAAAATAATTTTATTGTAATTTTAACAGCCGTTAAAACCCAAAGAAATTATCAAAATTAAGAATTAGAACATAAAAAAGTAAGTGATCTAGATTTTTTTTTTTTTTTTTTTTTGGTCAGGAAAGTTTTGTCAGCGGCAAAGTTTGAGAGCTTGAGTTGAATCATAACATAATTTTTTTGGAAAAATTAATGATGAATAGTTTTGGAAATAAATCAGGTAGAAGAGGAAGCAACATTTGGGACCCGCCGACGCTCGGGCGCTGCCTTGCAACTACACGTCTCTCACTACTACGCACACAGTGATTGATGCATTCAATATTCATTCTAATTTATACATTTATAATATAATCACGGTAACGTACATAAAATTGCTATTCATGTTAATTTAATTATTATTTGTGTAATTAATAATTAAATTAAATTACGACTAAATCGGCCCTATATTGAACAATACATTGAAGCCTGTTTACAAATTTTTAACAAGGATATTAAATCAAATTTACTTTGTTGCGTAAGTTTAACTTTGCTCAAACAACTACAAATCATGTATAAATGGCAATAAATCAATTACAAATAACAATAACACATAATTTTGAAATGAAAATGAAATGAAATTAAATGAAAATCCTTCTTTATTGAGGCGAACTTAGGACCTCATGGTCCTTTCTTACAGTTAACCTCTAAAAAACTAATGATAACAACAAAATATTAACAAAAAATACAACACAGTTTGTAACAAAACAAGTTATAAAATATCATAATTTATTTAATCTTCCCTAACATACATTCACACACACACACACACACACACACACACACACGTACACCCTCTGTTGCATCTAGGCCTCGCACGCCATCCCGCCAAGCCACGGCCATCCGGTCAAGGTAATATCCTTTCAGCGTCACCATCAGTCGGGATCGGTTTTCTATGGATTTAATGTGAAAAGGTATGGAGTTCCATAGGCGGCATGCTGTTACTAAAAATGATTTGTTATAAACAGTTGTTCTGTGATGAGGAGTGCGAAGCGTGGACGAGCCAGAGCGGGTATCCCTTGCGCCTCTTTCATTAAAAAATTTAAAATTCTTTGCAAGATAATTTGGAATTCCAAGATTGATGGCCGAATGAGTAATGAAAAGTATTCGTATTTTTCTGATGTCTTCTAATTTCAAAATTGATTCATTAATTAATGTAATAGGGTGTGACATGGTCATCACTAAGATTGAACAAGAATCGAACACAATAATTTTGTACTCGTTGTAATTTTGTTGCCAAAACCACAGTCATATCATTAACCACAGTGTTGCAGTAGTTGAAGTGTGGAAACACGAGTGATTTGACCAGTAAGAGTTTAATGTGAAAAGGTAGAAGTCGTTGCATCTTCTTCAGTGTGTGCACAGCGGCAAACACTCTTTTACAAGTGCTTACCACCGCGTCAGTCCAGTCCAATGTTCGGTTTAAAGTCAAACCAAGACTTTTTACTTTGTCCTGGTATTGCAAAGTGGTTCCATTTACAGTGATTTTTGGTAAAATGTTTAAGTCCACTTTGTTGAGTAACCGTGAGTGACCTATGATGAATGGCTTTGTCTTGTCAGGATTGAGTCTAAGTCCATTCCTTTCTGCCCATTGTACAATTCTGTCGATGTCGTGGTTCATCAAGTGTATAGTTTCATTTGCATCGCTCACTTTAAAATGAGAATAGATTTGCAAGTCGTCAGCGTACAAATGAAACTTTACATGGTGTAGAACTGTACTGATGTCATTGATGTAAATGGTGAAAAGCAGAGGACCAAGAATTGAACCCTGGGGAACTCCGCAGGGAACATGTCTCCAGTCGGACGTCAAGTTGTCATGACACACACACTGCTTTCAGCTCTGAAGATATGATCTCATCCATTTTAGTAAATTATCAGAAAAACCTAAAAGTTGGAGTTTGGCTAGGAGAATGCTATGGTTTACGGTATCGAAGGCTTTACTGAAGTCAAATAATGTTAAGATAGTACATTGGCTGCGATCCATAGCAAATCGTATGTCATCAGTTACATGAAGCATTGCTGCTTCAGTGCTGTATGATTTACGAAAACCTGATTGAAAGCTATTGAGGATGTTATTTTGTGCCAAGAAATCAGAAACTTGAGATTGAATGACTCTTTCTAGTGCTTTAGAAAGGGCGGGAAGAATGCTAATTGGTCTGTAGTCTTGCGGGAGAGATGGGGATGAGATTTTATTCAAGGGACGGACAAGCGCAGACTTCCACTTTTCTGGGAAAATACCTGATCTTAGTGAAGTATTAAATATGAAAGTTAATGTTGGAAGGAGAGCAAACAAGATTTGTTTAATTAAAGAAATTGGGATTCTGTCAGAACCAGTGGCGTCAGACGTTAACCGCCTTATAGCCTTCAAAATATCAATTTGCAATATTGGGTTGAAGTTAAATTTAGTGATGGAATTTGGCAAGGGACGTAATTTTAACTCAGTTAAATGGTTCTGAATTATTGTACCGTTTGCCTGTGATGAAACTGATAAAAAATAATTATTTAAATCGTTCAAGGGAATTGATATGGGAACAACTTTAACTTGCTTTCCAAATCCAAAACGTTTTAGATTACGCCAGCAAATAGCAGAGGATTGCTTTCCTTCGGAAAACAATCTATGAAAATATTGGAGTCGAGCATTACGTAAATGTTGTTTTACTTGATTTCTAAGCTGGCGGTAGTGGGCCATGAGCCCCTGATCCCTAGTTCTTTTGGCTCTGCGATGGACTGAGTCCCACCGAGCCATTAAGCCAATGATCTCCTCACTAATCCAAGGAACGGATCGACTTTTACTAACCCTACGGTTGACAATTGGAGCGTGCTTGTCATATAATTTTAAAATGGTTTCATTAAGTGAATCGACCATATCATCAACTGACTCCAGGGTATGTATGGAGTGCCAAGGTGCTAAATTTACATCAGACAAAAAATTTGCTTCATTACAATTTCTAAAATCTCTGTAAGAGATAAGTTTTTGTTAGGGCTTAGGAGCTCTCGTGGCAAGGGCACAATAATGTCGAGAAATGGCAGGGATTGGAAGCTGGCCATGGTGGACTGAAAATTCAGGATCACTTAAAATAATAAGGTCTAGTAGGGTGTCAGCTTCAGCAGTGTGATGGGTCGGGTCCAGTGGTAGTATCGTCATGTTGCAAGAGTCAAACATGTTTGTCAATTGTCTGCAATCGTAACGTCCAGGTTTGAGTAAGTCACAGTTAAAGTCAATAAAAGTCACCCATGATCTAGACACGACTGTAGCCTGGCATGAGGCGCAAGAGAGTATTTTCAAAGTCGGCCAAATGCCCCACTCCCGGAGGGCATTTTGCACGGTAAATTACATGTTTTAACTCTTTCCAGCACGGAAAATACAGGTGCAGGGCCGAACTTACCTAAAGGCGGACGGGGCGAGCGCCCGGGGCCCCCGGGCTTAGGGGGGCCCCAAAGGGGCCCCTTGCACAGTAGTTTTTAATAATATCTTCGAAAATTAATCAGACACTTACCGAATGATCTTCTTTTTTAACAGCTTTATTGTCGTTATCCTATATTTAAGGTTTTTGTTAGATGAACTTTAAGGTATTACTAGGACCAAAATTCTTGATTCTAAGGGACTTTTCCTCAGGGTTGCACTGGGCCCCGCGCTTAGACCTAGTTTACACGAGCATAGCTGCTAGGCTGTGACGGACAAGTTTGAGTTTCAATGAAGCCGTTCACACAAACCTACGGCCGCGGTGATCAAGTTGAAGGGGGCCCCTTCGCTTGGGGCAAAAAATACAATAAATAATATGAAAACTCTTGTCCTAACGTAGAACGTAACTTGTACAATTGTGTTGGGGTTAAATGGAGATTCAATTGAGATCTAATACTTTTGAAAAATAAAAACAGTGTTTGAAAAATATGTTTTATTAGATGTTATTCTTTTACCTCTAAGTATATGCCATTCACGATTTTAAGGGGCAGAAGTATTATATTACCCATTCAATTAAAAGGTTTTATAAAATAGTAATTAAGTTATACGTCGAAATTCGGATCTTCAATTTAGTCGATAGAGTCAAAATCATATAGCGCCAGTAGGATAAAAAATCTATATAGACATTTTATGACAACTAGGGTCGTCTGATGTTAACAAAAATTACATTATTTGGGAGCGGCCGAGCGTTGTCGACTGAAATCGTAAAAAAGCGCTCAACAAGCAGCTGCAACAATAAATGATAATGAGCTGATAATGGATCCTGTCTAGTCTTGTCTGTCTCACGCACGCGCATACACATACATTCAATGCCTTATCGCCAATCCAAAACAATTTAAATCACTCCCAGTGTGTTTTTGGTTGACATTATCGTACTTTTGTGTTGTATTTTATTATTAATTCTGCAAACACTACAAAGAACAAATTAATTTTGTATTGAATGTTATGTTTGTGTTGTATTAATTTATATTGAATACATTTAAACATCTTTCAGTTTACTCATTTAAATGGTTAGCTTGTGATTGGTTATTAGACTTGTATTGTAACATTTTACTCGTCAAGAAAAAACTCAAACTCGTTAAAGTTCTTAATGGTACTTTTCATGCTAGGACTTTTAACATATTATACAAACGAGAATTCCATGCCAAAACCACTATGAAAATAAACATAAGTCATAGTTTATGATTTTATAGTTTTAGTGCAGCCAAGAAATGTAGGAAAAGCAGGAGGTTTTAATTGCCATGCCAACGTGACCAACGTGTCAGAGTAGGAAGTGACATTTATTTATAGGGAAAATAACTATGTTCTAAACTTTATAATGATTAATCTATAAAAAGTAAACTTTAAAATTGTTTTGACTTGTATCTTATAAACTTAGTACAGTAAAAGGTTTGTTAGTAAAATTATAGTAAGTTATAAAATATATTAAAGCTTTAAAAGTTTATGCATTATCTCTGACTTACATCACGTGTTTAAATATAACTTATTCCATTAATTAATGTTAGTTATTTTTCATTTGAGTTTTCATTCAAGCACCAAATAGAATGTGTATTACACAGTAAAAAAATTAAACTAAACCTTTTACAAGTACGGGTTAATTTATTTTTATTTTATCTATAGTTTTCATTATTTGTTGCAAAGGATATTACATTTTAATGTATTGCAAAAAATGTATATTAAAATTTTATAAATACAAACACATACAAAATACAATTACAACAAGAACAAATCATAAAATAACACCGTACATTGTAGCTATTTTCAGACTTAAAATATTACATACAATTAGTTTATGCAAAATACAGCATTCTAACAGGTTTACATATTAATTCACCTTGAAATTAGCTATTTAAAATTAGTGTGCATGTAAATGCGTTACATTGTGTACCGTATATGTTCTCGTATAATCATACTGGGGGCCCCATCGGCAAATTCGCCGGGGGCCTCTGAAGTCCTAAGCCCGGCCCTGTACAGGTGTCAGGTGACCGCAACCTGCACGGAATTTTTTTTTTTTTAAATGTTTGTAAATACTTTATAATTTGTGTTTAGAACCATACTAAGTTTATAAGGTTATATAAAAATGCATTAACAATTTTTTTTTGTTATCAGTTAGTGATAAAAGGGAGTTACACATATGTAACACCGTGCAGCAAATGGAATATATTTTATTGAATCCCATAAATATTAAAAATCAAGTTAGAGAGTTTTTAGGGTATATCATAAATACAAATGCAAATTACAATATAAGAAAGTATATATTTTAGGCCTACACATATTCAATATAAAGCATTACAACATCATATGGAGACCTGAATAAATGTAGTAAAAGAAAATTCACACACTGATAAATGTAAAAAAAACTATAAAATGTAAAAGTTACTTAGCCAAAACAAAGTATATAAAGGCCAATTCATATTTAAGTAATATAAACATAAATTTAAAGGCGGGTTTCAATAAAAAAAATTTTCTAATATGCCAAAACTTTATCCTAAATTGTAATGACATAAGAAAAAACTATCAATATCGAGCTAAAAATATGACAACACCTATTTATAATGTCATATTATTTATAAAAATGCATAAACGAAATTAAAATTAAGTTTCTGGAGGATTTTATAGTTAATTTATTATTTATGGATAGATATATTTGGAACGCTGAGCTGCATGGTGTTACATTTGAGTAACGCACTTTGAAAAATCAAAATACATTCTAGTTTACTGATTTTATGACTCTAAACTATTACAAGGGACGCTATTATAACAGTACATTACAAAACAGCATAGGAATCATATAATCAATAACAACATATTTTTCATTTGCATAAAAATAAAGACGGGATCTTGGGCACGAGTCTTTCACCAGGAACAGCTATTTTCTAGGAGTTATTTGTAAGAGTGTAAACAAATGGATGGTGCTGCCACCTAGCAAAGGTCCATAGTACTAACATTTGAAGTTTCCAGATGCATAGCGCTAGTAGTATTGTTTACAAAAAATAAAATGTCTCGCGTTACAAAGATGTAACACCGTGCAGCAAAAAAGTCCGTTACATAAATGTAACACTGTGCTTGAAAGAGTTAACAATAATAGTTTGAACATAAAACATTTGACAACAAAATGCTGTTCATAAATCTGTTCAAAAATACTTTTCCTGTCCTAAAAATGGTAGGCCTACATCCTTTGTTAGATTGTGCCTAAATGCACTTTCATGTAGTCTAACTTAAAAACAAAAATATCCTTTTGTGTTTGTTTTACTTTGCTCAAACAACTACAAATCAAGTGTAAATGGCAATAAATGAATTACACATTACAAAAACACAGGATTTTGCACTCTAATTTATAAGTTTTTTATATAAATATATTTATTATATATAGTAGCTATTTTATCCGTGTTACTATTGTTTCGCATATTTAATGACTTGCAACCACAAATCCAAACCAGAAAGTTGACTAAATCATCATTGGTGCGTAGGTATAATGAGCTTAGTTATATATGTTTTAAAATATAGGTAACTATTAATGAACTTTCAATGATATAGCCATTTCTCAGAGTAAAGTTCGGTCCCAGATAGTGTTAGTTCATAAAATAAACACCTACAATAATAAGGTTTTTAACACTATTTTGTTATATTTAAAATATAACACATGTATGAGAATATAAATAAACTGTATGCTTTTGAATGATTTTTTCTGTACAATACTCAATCTATATCAATTATTACAAATTGTGTTAAGATGCCAATAAAACAATTACACATTAAGAAAACCTATTAATCACGGTAAATTTGATTTTTTACAAGTATTTTTACAACATAAACACGTTCACATAAATAATTTGGAAAATAAAATACATGCTTGGTTTCCAACACTTGTTAATATTCTAAAAATGTTGTTTTGCACCGTTCCTGACTCCAGTTACATGCAACAGTCTATGAATTTTGCATAGTAACAACATAAGCAACTTGCAGATACGCGCGGAACTAGGATGACTCATCGCTCTCCCCACCACTTATACGGGCAATACCGATTTTCGGGTGGCTTCACCTCTCTATTTCTATTCTGTGCTCTCTGTATGAAAGCAATCCTAGTTTATTGTCTATACAAATACCAGGGCAATTTTAAATAAAGATTTTTTTAAATTTCTCCTTATTCATTTGACATACCCAACAATGCTTCTGTGTACCATAATTTGTTTTTTTGCTCTGAAAAATGGTTTAGAAAGAAATTTAATTGCCTAGTTTATGTTTTAGGGGTAAAAATGGGAAAACTCTGTTTTCACCTGAAATTCCCGTTCCCTTAGTGTGATTATGCTTGTTCACGAACTTATTTGAATAGATTTAGGTTTACACAATTGCGCCAAATTCAATCAAAATCAGATAATTTTTACTTGAGTTATTGTGCTAACATGCAGGTATACAAACATATTTTTTATATGAATTTGAAGGGGGAGTGTTTTTGGCTTTTTCGGACATAAAAATGAAGAGAAAATGGGTCTCGAGTAAAGGTCTTACAACAAGACCTACCGCATTGACTCTACTAGATTGAACAGTATTCAGTCGCTTTGTTAACCCTCGAGGAGGCGCTTCACCAGTAAAACAGGAGCGGGCGCATGCGGAGTTTTATTCCGCAACACTAAATAGCATAAATTTTACCCATTTTACTTGTTGTTATAACGAAATATTATACAGGGTGGCTGAAAAGTAACTTGCACCCCCCTTAGCTTTTCAACCATTTGAGATATTTGAAATCTGTTTGCGGCAACCTTCTTAGATATGAGGGGCTTGATAGGGCCTGTATACTTATTTAATACGCAAGCAGGATTTTTGTGACAATTACTCCTCCGAAACTACTGAACCGATTGACATGTTTTTGTTGTCATTGGAAAGAGTGTAATAAGTTGTGCAGGAAACTTTCTTTTTAGGGAAATAATTAGAAAGTGAGGCCCTGGGGCCCTTTAAAGTTTCGTATTTCTCCATAAGATTAACATGGGAAAAAACATATTGCTTTGAAACTCCAGCTGTTGTCAGAAATTAAATATTAATATTTGGTCTCCATAGAAGCATGAGAAAATTCACAATGTTTACATTTGCTTTGACATTTAAATGTAAACAACCAGAACTGACAAATGACTATTTCAAAATTTCAGACAGCTGATCCAAAAAAACAACTATGTGGTAGGTTTATTCAATCTTAAACTTTATGATAGATTATTTATTATAAATCTATTTCAATGATTATGAAACAGATTTTTCCCGTTGCGAAGCAAAGTTAATAGTGAGAAGAAGAACGTTAATTGTAAACAGTTAATGTGTAAACAGTTAATGTGTTGTATTAAAAATGTGCATAGTTTTGGGTGTTTAATTATACAAGTTATTAGTTATTGAATTTTTATTTTAAGGATTTGGCCTATGAGTAAGCCTATGATAAATAATACCATTTCAGAGTTCTGCCAGTTTTTGCCTAACTCTGTCCTGAAGAGTTTAAAGTATCTTACACTTTATTGTCTACAAATTGGCTAAATAACTTAGGATAAAAGCTGGCAGACTTTTTACGTTGACTTAAATTGTAAGCTTACCTTTTCCCGTCCATGGGCAGTTTGATTGTTAAAAATTAACCCTTTAAACTGGAATAGGACTGTTATGTATATTGTGAGTATTTCCATTAGTTAATAATCTTTTAGTTGACTCTTTTAAAATCATCAGAAATTATGACTGTTATTAGTTTATGTTTATACAAGTATATACAAGTAGTTATGCACAAGTAGTTTATACAAGTTATTTGTTTATAAATAACTCCTGTACTTCTTTGCAATTGCTCGATTTCGAGCAACATGTACACTAGTAAATAATAATCTATCATAAAGTTTAAGATTGAATAAACCTACCACATAGTCGTTTTTTTGGATCAGCTGTCTGAAATTGTGAAATAGGCATTTGACAGTTCTGGTTGTTTACATTTAAATGTCAAAGCAAATGTAAACATTGTAGGCGACAGCTGGTTCTTATTTATAGTGACTGTGTTGATTTTTGCTCTGTGAATAATTATCTTTTTTACGTATTTTTGAGCTCGGGCTCTCTTTTAAAGTTGTGACAAGTTTAATTCTTTGTTTGTTCTTTGTACTTGTTTCATAGTATCGCGGAAATAGTTAAATTAAACAATAAAACTTCGTTCAAACATAGGTCTAACCTACAAGCTCCTCCTGTTACAAGAATGTCAACAACTAATGTAAACAAAGCTAAGTATAATGTGCAACAAACAAACGAGTTCCTTGCTATGCCTTTTGATGAAAATGTAAGTGATCCTGATGATGATTTTGTCTTTCCAAAACGTAAACTTACCTTTTCTTCCTCTGAATCTCAACCGAAACGCTATGTTTTAGATTCAAGTGAACTATGTAAAGGCAATAAATATCAAATTCTATCTGAACATTCTTATAGTTCTAATGGTAATGGCAATGGCGTGGATCAATCACGCGAGATGGATGATTCTACTTTGGAAAACCAAGTAAATGACCCAAAGTTAAAAATCCCTCCTATATTTTTGCACAACGTAAACAACCACCAAGAAATAATAAAAGATGTCCGAAATATGGTAAAGGCAACTTTTTCGACTCAAGTTCGAGGGCAGTCCCTTAAAGTGAACTTGTCTAATATACAGTAGATGACTTTAGAAATTTTACAGCCTTTTATGATTCTTCTAACATTAAATATCATACTTTTCAACCCCTACATGACAAAAAACTAGAAGTGATTGTCAGGAACGTCCCTACATCATTATCTGAGAATGAAATTAAAACTGAGCTAACAGATCGAAACTATCCTGTCATTAGAGTCACAAGGTTACTCAACAAAAACAAACTTCCACTCCCTCTTTGTGCAGTAGACTTAGAAAACAACGACGACGGCAAAGCTATCTTTAATTTAACCACAATATGTTTTGCAGTTGTAGGCCTAAGTGTCGAAATGAAAAGAAAATCTAGGCAAATTCCCCAACTCGATGTCAACGCTATGGGCACACGAAGAACTTTTGTAAGTTGGACCCAAGGTGCGTGCGTTGCACTGGTCAACATCACTACTCTGAATGTCCTAAACAAAAAACTGCAGCTCCTCAATGTGTTAATTGTGGCGAAAGCCACACAGCTAACTACAGAGGCTGTCAAGTATACCAGAAAATAACCAACAAGGATCACAATCGGGGTAGTCCTCGCAATCGCCATCAAAACGCTACTGAGAAAAAAGAAAATACTCCTTCTCCCCCTGATTTGAATTCTGCTACTCATTTTAAATAAATAAATAAATAAAAATGCCTTTATTTACGAGCGAGTTTCATGATACATGTTTTTCAAACTAACTCAAATCACTAAATCTAAACTATCCTAATATATTTACATAAGTATATACAAGAAACGTCAACAGAATGATTTCAAACATAAATTTTACACTTGTTTTTTTCATTGCGGCCCTGAATGAGTTATAAGATTTCGAACCCTTAATCACTTGAGGGAGGCCATTGTACAACTGCGGGCCGAAATAAGAAAAAGACCTTCTTCCAGCCTCAAGCCTAACTTTAGGAAAGTGAAGCCTGAGGTCAGAGCGAGTACTACATAGACAGATCTCCCTCCTGTACTTCAGCCTCTCACTGAGGTAATGAGGCTCTCCTAGCGTGAGCACTTTGTGGACCAGGCAGCAGGTCAGCTTTCTGCACATGTCATCCATTGGGATGAGCTTAGCAGCATCTCGGTAGGAGGACACGTGGTCAAAGCGACTAAGGCCAAAAATGAACCTTATGGCAGAATTTTGAATTCTCTGAACTCTTGCCATGTCCTACTTAGAGATGCTGTTTCCATATGTAGGAAAGCAATATGTGAAGGCTGGAAGGACCAAGGACCGCATGAGTTGCGTTTTGGCATATTCTGGCAGGAGAGTTTTAAATCTGCTAAGACCTCTCAATCTTCCCACTGCACGTTGGACTGCAGATGTGACGTGGTCAGAAAAAGAGAGGTCCTTGTCAAGTACAACACCAAGCGTGTTGACAGTGTCACAAACAGACAATCCCATGCCATCAAGGGTGACTTCAATGTCAGATTTACTCAACTCCTGCATTAGAATATGTGGTCCAGTATGCATGACAACACACTTGTCAACGTTCAGTCCAAGACCATTCATGACAGACCATTGAAAAATGCTATGCAAATCAGCATTGATGAGTCCAATTGCTGCGGATGTCATGTCTGGCTTGTATGACAAGTGTAGTTGGCAGTCATCAGCATACAAGTGTGCTGTACAATAATTTACACTTCTGGGCAAGTCAGACGTGTATAAATTGAACAGCACAGGGCCTAAACAACTACCTTGAGGAACACCTCGCAATTTGCAAAGCGGATCTGATGTCCCACTCCCAATTTTAGTAACCTGCAGTCGGGACTCCAAATATGACCGAAACCAACATACAACCTTTTCGCTGCAACCATAGTACTTCATTTTTGCCAATAATAATTCATGATCAATAGAGTCAAATGCTTGAGAATAATCTAAGATAGCTAATGTGCTGTAGAGTCCTTTGTCTTTGGCATCAAATAGATCAGCAAACATATTAGTCAGTGCAGTACACGTGCTGTGGTTTTTTCTAAACCCTGACTGTAGCTTAGGCAGTATATTATACTCATCTAGAAATAAAGCAATTTGTTCGGTTACTATCTTCTCTAGTATCTTTGAAATTGCAGGTAACACAGATATCGGTCTTAGCTGCTGGATGGTTTTTGGCGCAGTAACTTTAGGCAAAGGTTTCACGTAGGCAATCTTCCAACTGTTAGGAAAAATACCAGAAAACAGGCTCATATTTAATAAGTGTGTAATTGCTCCTATTGCATATGGGCTAACAGATTTTATCATTTCTATGGATATATCATCAGCACCTAGAGCTTTTGATTTTATAGAGTTCATTGCCTCCTTAACATCATTTTCTGTAATAAGTTTGAAATTAAACCTATCATTATTACCGTGTTTTTTATCTTTATGAAATATATTTAGTATTTCAATATCTATATCGTTTCCAGATCCCATATTGGTGAAATATTCATTTATTCTGTTAATATCTAAATCAGGGGGGAGCACACTATTTCTCTTACTACTTATAATTTCACAATTTTTTAAACAATTCCAGAACTCTGCAGGTTTTTCACATTTTGCAAGCTTGTTAGAGAAGAATCTTTTTTTAGCCTCTAGTATCATGGAATTCAATTTATTTCTCGAAGTCTTGTACTCATACCAGTCCGAAGAATCTCTGGTCTTCCAGTATTTGTTACGGTGCTTATTTTTTACCAGTGACAATTCTTTAATCTTTTCATTTATCCAAGGAGCTTTTTTCCGTGTTACCTTCTTACAAACAACAGGAGCAACCTCATCAAACACCATCTTTATATTATCGGTAATGAATTTCTCAATCTCATCAGGAGACTCTAGTTTGTACACATAGTTCCAATTAATATCAGCAATTATATTTAGTGCAGTATCAACATTGAATTTGGAATAATCTCTATATGTGATTAGCTTCGACCCCCTTTTGTCTTTCTGACAAGATATACAACAATATATTAATTTATGATCAGTCATCCTCATTCCTCTGTGGTCAACTATGCTGGGGGTGTCTATGACTCCAACACTTTCAATCTCGGCAGATTTGTCTACTATAATATGGTCAATCAATTTTGCCGAGGTTTCTGTCACTCTTGTAGGCTCGTTGGCAATTTGTATAGTGTTGGATTCTCTCATCAGCCTACACAAGTAATTTGTTTCGCAGGTTTGTGACAGAATATCAATATTCGTGTCCCCCAAATAAATGACTGATTTGACTTTGACCGCAAGGTCAATAAAGAGGGAGCGAAACAGATCCGAAAGGAGAGTGTACCTTATGTAGGAAGGCCGATAAACCACACATATACCAAACTTACTCCCTTTAAAACTCACCACCACACAGAGATGCTCAATACCAGGATCGATGAAATCAGGTAGGGGGTAAGGCTGAAAGTCGATGCCGTCTTTCACATACAATGCCACACCCCCTCCTGGGTAACCATTTCCAGCATTGCGATCGCAACGAAGCATTGAGTATCCCGGTATTTTCCTGAGATTCATACAAACTTTTCGCCTCAGGAACCTTCCACATCACGAGTTTCATTTGCTAAAGTTGCTGCTACGAGCCGCCGCAATATTAATAATTCATTCTCACAAGAACAATCTGATGATGCTCCTGATACGTCTGTGTTTCAAAACTTTGAACAAATAATCCTAGATGTGGTGAAATCGTTCATTCCTACTCTCAAAAAGATAATAAGTAATGTGATAAGCTCTATTCTCTCAAATGGATCAGGTCAATTATTTTCAAATTAACAATTTAACCCTCCTTAACTGGAATGCCAATGGGCTTAGAGATAAACGTGCTACTTTTATCGCGTTTATGGTTAGACATAGCATCGATATTGCGTGCATTACTGAGACACACCTGACCAATGTGGAAAATTTCAAAATTAATGGGTATTCTATATACAGGGAAGATAGGCCTAATCCAATAGCTTCAGGTGGCGTTGCAATCTTTGTGCGAAGAACTTTGGACCATCATAATATATTTTTACCTCGTTTATCTTCGGTAGAAGCTGTTGGTGTAAAAATTAATTTAAGTCATGGTGCAGACTTTCGCTTAATTTCTGTCTACAAACCCCCGAACAAACGGCTACACAATAATGACTTGCAGGTGCTGTTTGCAGAAAATTGTTTGACTGTTGTTATGGGGGACCTAAATTGTAAACATCAGATATGGGGTTGCAGAACCACAAACCCAAATGGAAACCGTTTGTTACGACTTACAAATAACTCAAACGTAATGATTGATGCGCCACAAGAACCAACACATTTCCCATGGCAACCTAATTATCAACCAGATATACTAGATTTGGTTTTGCACAAAAACTTTACAGCTCCAATCATTCAAAATGTTTTACCCGAGCTGGACTCTGACCATTCTCCCGTTATACAGTAGTAACCTTCTTCACGCAACCTCAATTTAGTTGTCCACCTCAACGATTAATTAATGGAAAGATAAATTGGGAAATTTTCAGTGCAGAATTGGATAAATGTTTAGAAGGTATGCCTAAATTATCGTCTTGCATCAAAATAGAAAACTCTGTAAAAATATTTACCGAATCATTGAAAACTTGTGCCAGGAAAGCTATCTTAAATCCCTCACGATCCACGCCAAATAACGACTACTATCATCCTCCGATGAGAATAATGCGTCTGATTAGAGAAAAACATAAAGTTAGACGACTTTGGCAGCGATACCGTCTACCACACTTTAAAAGGCAACTCAACGAACTGGGAAGACGAGTGAAAACAGAACTCGAGGAATTTAGAATAGACAACTATAAGAAGTATGTTTCTGATATTCATCCGAGTGACCCAAATATGTGGAAAGCAACTAAACGTCTTTTAAGTACTCCTTCGATCATACCTACGTTGAAAAAAGACAACCTAATCTGTGAGACTGATTCACAGAAGTGTGAACTGTTGGCAGATTTTTATGAAACTACATTTCAACCCACTGATCTTGCTGATTATGGTGATGATGAGATGGTGAAAGAAACTTTGAATGGACAATTTTTATCTGCTGAACTACCAATAAAGTTTGCATGCCAATCTGAAATTAAAGCAGTAATTAAAAAACTTCCACTCCGTAAATCACCTGGCCATGACCTTATTCCTAATATTATTTTGCGAAATCTCACCAACAAAGGCTTTTCATATTTCACATCAATTATTAATGCATGTTTGTCTAAATCTTACTTCCCTTCTATTTGGAAGCATGCGGAAATATCAGTTATTCATAAACCCAATAAACCAAAGTCTTCTCCATCGAGTTACCGTCCAATCAGCTTACTTTCTACGCTTTCTAAAGTCTTTGAAAAAATCATCTTGAAACAAATTGCCTGTTACATGGATGCTGCAAATATAATTCCTGCTCATCAATTTGGATTTCGGCCAAAACATTCGCCCATACATCAAATCCTACGAATATATGAAACGATAGTCAAAGGGTTTGAGAGGAAACAGCACACAGTAACGGCATTTCTTGACATATCTCAGGCATTTGATAAGGTATGGCATGACGGTCTTGTCTATAAATTGATTCATTTTGGATTTTCAAAATATTTAACCAATATTGTAAAATCGTTTCTCTGTCACAGGACCTTCTCTGTTAAAATAAGTTCTTCTAAATCATCTATACGACAAGTCAATGCAGGAGTTCCACAAGTTTCAATTTTTGGCCCTGTATTGTTCAATCTATACATGGCAGACATCCCTCTTCCAGAAGACGCCTCATTAGCTCTCTACGCCGACGACACTGCTATCCTGTGCCAACATTCCGACATCCACGAGGCCACGTATTCCCTGCAATACTCTGTGGATCTTCTCATTGATTGGTTCTACAAGTGGAAATTTCGCCTAAATTCAACTAAATGTGAGACAAAAATATTTTCCTTTAAAAAACATACATTGCCACATGAAATTCAAATATATGGTAACTTTCTACCTTGGAACCCTGATGACCAGGCCATAAAATATCTTGGAGTATGGCTGGACAAAAAACTTAATTGGAACTACCTTGTTAATCAAAAACTGTCCCAAGGTTATGCACGCCTTGCAAAGCTTTTCCCTCTAATCAATAGGAAATCTACTCTGAAGCCAGCTTGTACAGTTCTAATCTACAAATCAATAATTCGGCCCTTGATTACATATGCATCTCCTATCTGGGGATTAGCTAGCCTATATCAAAAAACAAACTCTTCAAAATTCAAGTGATTCAAAACAAAATTCTAAGAATAGCAGTGAATGCTCCCTGGTTTGTTAGAAACAGACATATACATGAAGAACTAGGAGTGGAGTCTATCTCGGCCTTTATTGAAAAAACCACCTCAAAATTTCTAAAATCTTTAAACGATGTTCCTGGTGCATTAACTTTTCATCTTGGTGAAGCAACTGAGAACAGGAGGCTACGTCGAAGGCTCCCTCAAGATCTATTGGATGAATGAAGCCTAAAGGCGATTAAATTATTCTCTAAATTAATTATGTTACAGGGTGTACCAGGTTTAGGCGAACCCACGATGTTATTATAGTTAATTTCTTTTTAATTTTGTTAACACTTCTATGTATAATGTCTACATTGAACCAGAAATAAATGCTGTAAAAAAAAAAAATTTAAACATTGTGAATTTTCTCATGCTTCCATGGAGACCAATTATTAATATTCCATTTCTAATAACAGCTGGAGTTTCAAAACAATGTTTCCCATGTTTATCTTATGGAGAAATACGAAAATTTAAAGGGCCCCAGGGCCTCACTCTCTAGTTATTTACCTAAAAAGAAAGTTTCCTGCACAACTTCACGTTACGCTCTTTCCAATGACACCAAAAACATGTCAATCTGTTCAGTAGTTTCGGAGGAGTAAGTGTCACAAAAATCCTGCTTGCGTATTAAATAAGTACTGTATAGATAAGGAATTCTAAATATATAAAAAACCAAAGATTTAGCCAGTAAGATACCCCTACAAAAGCACATCTACACATAGTACTACACACACAAAAACATAGTCTTTATTTGCCACTCCAGGTGGTACCAATTAAGGTAACAGCATTGTGGAACTGTTTATGTTAGGAGAGGTTGATGAGAGAAACGGTGTCTGTTACCAGGAGTCGTTGAAAAATTCCTCAAGAGTGTAATATGCTTTACTGCTAAAACTGTTTTGATTTTGACTGTAAATTTTGGTAAGTTTAATTGCTTTAAGGAGTTTGGAATTTTATTGTAAATTTTTTACCCCATATAGAGAGAGAGGACTTGTTTCATATTTTTTTTTAATTATGAGTGGGGTATTGAAAAATGTCTTAAAAACTAAGTAGTCTTCATGATGTTTTTTTTTTTGGCAATTTGCAAGAGTTCTGATGATTGACTTTTATTTTTTTTTAACTTTGGGGACATAAGCATAGAGTCGTTAACAAGCATAAACACAAGCATAAAACATTTTTACATACTTCCAAGGAGGTAACGTGAATTAAAACACTTAAAGCATATCTTATTGTACTGTTTTTTGTTTAGAAAATTAATAGGCTCCGTCCATTGTAGTTTACTATCCAAATATATTCATAAAACTTTACTGACTGGTGGTAAGGTATTGTGGGTATTTTGCCCGGCGATTTTTGTAGAAGGCAGCCTGCGAGTGGCATGCAACCCCTCCTAGTCTGCCCTATTGTCTACTTTTCCTTTGCCCATCCCATTCCAAACTTAGTTGTTACACTGTTGTGTGCCTAGCTAGATGCAATGACAATGTTATATTTGACTCCTTGAGTTATTAGTGATTCTTATTGTTTAGTTTATTTTACTGTGTTTTACTTTGTTTCATGGTAGTTGTTTTCCGTTTTCTGCATTATTTTATTAGTGATTAAATTGTGGACCATGCTAATGTTTTGACCATGAACTGAAGTGTTTAGTGTTAAATCTTAAAAAAGCCTTATTGTTAACAAAGTTTTATGTATGCAGCGTATTACTAATATAGATTTACAAGAAATTATTTTCTACCATCACCATGAATTGCAGCAGTGTGTTGTTTCAGATGTGTAATTCGTTTAAAACTGTCACCACATTCAGGACAAGATATTGGTCGCTCTTCAGAATGGGTTATCATGTGTTGTCGTAAATTACATTTCCTCTTGAAAACTTTGTCACAAATTGCACAAACAAATGGTAAAACTGTGGAATGAATAGTATTTTTATGAGAACTAAGATAATATGAATGTCTAAACTTCATCCCACAAACTTCACACTGATAAGTTTTGATAATATTATGAGCTTCTTCCTTGTGTTTCATCAACTGTATCTGTGTTGCAAATGCTTCTGAGCATTTACCACACTTTTTCAGCTTGTGCTCTCTTTGATGTTTTGTGTGTTTGAACCGAGATACAAACCCTTTACCACAAACCAAACACTTGAATGGTTTGGCAACCTCAGTACCTTCAGGAACTCGATGACCGTCTTCATGAGCCAATAAATGCTCTCCACTTTGTGTCATGTAGCCACAAAAACAACATAAAAAGTTGTTTTTTTTTTACATTTAAATGCATTTTTTTATGATGCATGTGTCTAGCTCCTTTGCTATTGAAATGTTTATCACAGTCAAAAGCAAAACACTTGAATGGACGTGCATTAGTGTGGGAATTTTTGTGAGCTTCCAATTTGTCTAAACTAGAAAAACAATTACCACACGAATCACACTGAAATCTTGCTTCTCGTCTATGTCCACCGCACAATGAATATCTATTGTGATGACGATAGGAGTTCGAGGATTCAAAATATTTATCACATTTTCTGCAATACTGATCAGAAAGTGTGATAGGTGATACTGGATCAGAATTCAATGATAAACAATCAATACTATCGTCATCACCACTTTCAATGCCACCAACATTATCATTCTTATTTTTTGGTTCTGGCAATATGTTGTTTTGTTGCATCCTTTTAACTGCCATTTTATTGTTTTGTGTACTATGTTGTGGAGTCCTATGGCTTCTCTGCACTGTTGAAGCTAAGGCAAGGTTTGTTTTCCCCTTTTTACAATCTTTTTTCTTTCTTTTATTCTTTGGTGTGATGTTAGTGATTGAAATTGTTTGGACTTCATTGTCATTGAATTTGCTTGCCGTACTAGTTGCTTTATTTGTTGGGATGAACTGTTGATTTATCAGTTTAGTGTTGGACACAATACCTTTTTCTGCCAATGTTTTTACCCTGCATTTTAAACTCTTGTTTTGAGGAATAGTTTCTTCCTTTTGTAAACTTTCAGCTAGATTTAAATCTGAAACAAAGTTCTTTTTCAATTGTATTTTAAACATATTCTTGTTTTCTCTTTTATTCCACCCAGTTAAAACTTCCTTTTCCCAGTCACTTGCACTACTATCATCATCAATGTCAGTGTTATCATGCCTGCCACTTGAACTTTTATCCTCAACTTCAGTGCAATCATCCCTCTCACTCGCACTTATGTCCTCATTCTTGACTTGTACATCTGTGTTAAAGTCTGTTTTCAGTAACAAATTGCCAGAAGGTAAAGGGTCTACATCTGCAAACCATTCTTTAATTTTAAACATTATTCTAATATCTTCATCACTCATTTTTTTTTTCTTTCTTAGTAATATTCTTTTCTGGTTTATTTTGGATCATTTGGTCTTCACAATTTGGTTTTGTTAAATTATCTGAAAGACTTACTCCATCTTTCAAAACTGAGCTTCTTCTAATTTCCACAATATTTCCAATGGAATTTAGTTCTTCAATTTGTGTGGTACTACTGAGAATCTAAAACAAAAAAGAGTTTTTGTAAACATTGACATAAAATCATAATTGAGTGAAGTGCCTAATAGTCCATGAGCCAAACCTAAAAATTACCTTAATTGGTACCACCTGGAGTGGCAAATGCAGACTATGTTTTTGTGTGTGTAGTACTATGTGTAGATCAAGAATATATGTGATGGCAATGCATAAGTAGCTTTATGTAAAAAAGTGGGTTTTTATATACCTAACAAAATCAAATTTTTTCTAAAAAAATTGAATGTTGTCTCATATATTTGTAAAAAGGTATCAGTCAAGGTGGCACATGCTATCAATGTTTTTCTTGTATAGTTTTATGGGTAGATTAAGAATATATGTGATAGCAATGCATAAGTTTTGTGTAAAAAAAGTAGGTTTTTATATTTTATAAATAAATTTTAAAAAAATTGAAATTTTCTGATAAATTTGTAAAAAGGTACCAGTTAAGGTGGCGGGTGCTATCAATTTTTTTCTTGCATAGTTTTATGTGTTGATCAAGATGTGACAAAAAATATGTTTTTATACAAAAAATTGAATTTTTCCTCACAAACTTGTTAAAATGTATCATTCAAGGGGGCTCGTGCTATAAGTTTTTTTTTTATTTTTATTGAGTTTTGTTTGTAGATCATAAATTTACATGATAGCATTATCTATGTAGTACCGGTAGCTTTAAAAAAAAAAATTGAAAATATAGAGTGTTTGGTTTGTTGAACAACATGTTTTTGGCATGTAGATTTATAAATGTCGGCAGCAAACCGTTATTTCCATTTGTCTGAATTAATTTTCAATTGAATGTATTTAAATAACATTAGGCTTAACAAGTACCTAGGTTTGCTGCTACAAGGAAACAATTAAAGTGGGGGTTTTAGTAAAATATTAATAGCTTAGTATACAATAAATAAATTTGCCAAGTTTGATCAAAATACATCCATGAACAAGCAAACTACAACATTTTACAAAATTTTACTACTCATGCATTGCTATCACATAGGCTATATTCTTAATCTACACATAAAACTGTACAAGAAAAACATTGATAGCACATGCGACCTTCACTGGTACCTTTTTACAAATATACGAGACAACATTCAATTTTTTTTTAGAAAAAAATCAATTTTGTTATATATAAACCTATTTTTTTTATCATATTCCCCAAGGGCAACGCCCCATGGGCTTCCAAAGTTTCAATGTTTACATTTTGGAAGAATGTAAATAGTAAAAAATATTAATGGTTAAGCTGCGCGCGCACTACGGCGGCACGGCACGAACGGGCGGGCGGCACGGCAATTTTTAAAAGTTAATAACATTGAATGTCATATGAGTGCGCCCACTACGGCGGTACGGCCGGCAACGGACGTTCGGCAGCTTCCGCCGTTTGTTAAAAAGACCGGGAGACAGAACTCCAGGACATTTCCGAGCTGCCGTGACGCCCGTACCGACCGGGAGCACTGCACACCGACCGGGCGGGCGGCACGGGACATCCGCCATTCTCAACTGATCTCTGTCAAAGTAGCAGTGTTTTCGTGTGTTGTAAACATAGATGTTAGTAAGTTGATTTTTCTCGTTGAGAAATACCCGAAACTGTACAACATGCGACATCCGGAATATTTTAATAACGTCCGGCATGACAATATATGGGCAGAAATATGATCTATTATGAAACAATCAGGTAAGTTATACACATAATCCTTCTACAAGATCAGGAAACAAGGTGTGGAACTATCCAAAACTTACTCTTTTCCTGTTTATGTGGTGTATCTAAAATCTTTGCTTGCACCTTCTTGCCTCCTCTTCCTCTGCTAAAATTATACCTACTATCACCACTTTATCTACATCCATCTTTACTCACAATTTTTAGCTCGCAGACTGTCAACTGTCCTAAATTGCGGATGTGCGGATGTCCCGTCCCGTCCGTCCGTGCCGTGCCGCCCTAGTGCGCGCACCCCCTCTTAAAAATGCCGTCCGTGCCGTGCCGCCGTAATGCGCGCGTAGCTTTATAGTAACCTTCTTCACGCAACCTCAATTCAGTTGTCCACCTCAACGATTAATTAATGGAAAGATAAATTGGGAAATTTTCAGTGCAGAATTGGATAAATGTTTAGAAGGTATACCTAAATTATCGTCTTGCATCAAAATAGAAAACTCTGTAAAAATATTTACCGAATCATTAAAAACTTGTGCCAGGAAAGCTATCTTAAATCCCTCACAATCTACGCCAAATAACGACTACTATCATCCTCCCATGAGAATAATGCGTCTGATTAGAGAAAAACATAAAGTTAGACGACTTTGGCAGCGATACCGTCTACCAACTTTAAAAAACAACTCAACGAACTGGGAAGACGAGTGAAAACGGAACTCGAGGAATTTAGAATAGACAACTATAAGAAGTATGTTTCTGATATTCATCCGAGTGACCCAAATATGTGGAAAGCAACTAAACGTCTTTTAAGTACTCCTTCGGTCATATCTACGTTGAAAAAAGACAACCTAATCTGTGAGACTGATTCACAGAAGTGTGAACTGTTGGCGGATTTTTATGAAACTACATTTCAACCCACTGATCTTGCTGATTATGGTAACGATGAGATGGTGAAAGAGACTTTGAATGGACAATTTTTATCTGCTGAACTACCAATAAAGTTTGCATGCCAATCTGAAATTAAAGCAGTATTTAAAAACTTCCACTCCGTGAATCACCTGGCCATTACCTTATTCCTAATATTATTTTGCGAAATCTCACCAACAAGGGCTTTGCAGGGGTGCCCACAAGGGGGGGGCTGTGACGCAGACTGTGTCATTGAAATTCTTGGAGGGGGGTTGCAAAAATTCAAATGGGGGGGGGGCTTTAGTTAATTGCAACAGTGTTCAACGTGACGACAATCAAAAATATTACGAAGTCACTAGATAGAAAGTTGATTAATTGATGACAATAGTTATATTATTGAATTCAATTAGTTAAAATAGGATTTTAGGATGGTTTAGGATTCATGTAGGAATTATTATTCAAGATTAGCAAGACTTGAGATCTAAGATCTATTTTGGAGGGTGCGGAATGGCTCAACTGCTGAGATTATCTAAGTGATAACGCGTGGTAGAGACACGTCCAGCTACACCGCGACTTGGCACAGAACCCTTTGTTGACATAAAGCTCGTTAAAATACAATCAAGTAGCAGAGGCTACTTGATTGTAATTATTACTTAATACTTTACACTATTGTGTAGATACTCGATTACCTGAGGTAATAGTGGGGGGGGGGGGGGGGTAATGAAAAATGCCGTTAATCCAATATAGTATAAAAACAATTTGGATTTTTATCAACGAAATTCAATATTACACTCATTATTATTGTGCAATAATGACATTTCAAATAATTGATCTTGGTTCAGTTGTACAAATGGCAAATTTTAAAATTATAGCTCACTCAAACTCAACTAATAAATAGCCAAACACTGTATTGCTATAAATAACGTAAATATCAAACCTTTAGAAAGATTTGTAAGCTACTGCTCATGATAGACAGATAGGCTACCACCGGTAGGTGCTGTATCACAACATAGGAATTAATAGATAAGTAATACAAAAATGTAAAATTATATTTATAGATAATAAAAACACTCTTAAAAAGAATGTAACAAGAACAATTTTGTTAATATTTTTATTTTTTCTTCTGTTCTTTCTTAGGGTTCTCTTCAATTCATACACAAATTCAACAAGTCGCCATATTTACTCGTTGCCCAATCACAGCCTACTAAAGTTACCATGGTTATACTAATCACTCAATCACAGTTTACTAATCATTATATCGTCATCATTCCCCAGCTGTGATATATCTGAAATCTGTTGTAACATAGCGCACAGCAGACAGAAGTGTAAAACGGAGCAGACTATTGTTGGCGCAAGCGTTAAAGTTGAAGTCATTTTTCCATTTCATTTTCATCAAAGGAACTGTGATGTTTCCAAAACGATTATGTGGGAGGGAGAGGGGGTCGTTATATGAAGAGAAAGACGCTGACAATTCGTTAAGCAGAGGTTACGAGCGCTATGAAGATATTCTGGCAATAAAAAATTCCTTAAATTGAGGTGACTTATAAAACTCTTAATTTTATTTACATAGAAAGATAATTTTTCCAGTCCTGTACAACACTAATTTACGGTCTTTTCCCGGTAATCAAAACTCAAGTACAACTTATACACACAGAATCTCCGGTTCCCGACCTGGATGATGGCTAGTTATTTACAGTAATTTAATTTACAGTTACATATTAGTACCCGTGATAAATCAAATCCGTTATGTAAGCCACACGGTTATTAATCTCACTTGTTTTTGGATTTGGTTACAAACGTGATCGGAAATTGTTTCAAACGTGACCTGAAATGGTAAAGGTCCTACACAGTATTCGTAAACAACATTTATGTAAACATATAAGTGACAGCTAGAAAAAGGAATCTTTATCAAAACAGCTTTTCGTAATTCCATATATGACGTGTTCTCTTTACAGATTATTAGTATTTCATAAATGACGTATGTAGTAAACATGGAGAAAAAAACTTAAAAAAACCCACACAAAATTGGGTTTTTGATTGTCCGTTATTTTATTTCCAAAATAGTGAGGCCATATTTTAATGGCTAAGGACACTCTCGCCAATCCTGTGAATACAAACCATTAGAATCATAATCGGTACTCTAGTTTTCTTTAAGAGTAGGCTGCGTAAAATGCCTTCTGGGCCGGACATACATTGAGATAAGACACGTTTCAACTTCTTTAATGTATAAAATGTAAAAATAACCAACAATATGTATAATTCTGAGCAATATATACAGACAAAACTATAAATTTTGTATACAGGGTGTCCATAAAAACGTTTCAGGACTTTGGGAAATTAATCCTCATACTAAAAGGAAGAAAAAAGTTAATGTGAAGATATGTCCAAAAATGCATATTTACCCAGTTATCCGCCATTTTGTTTTTTATGCACAAGACCTATAATAGAAAAAATAATGTAGTTGTTGCGATTGTAAATTTCAAAATGGCGGCCGTTTGAATTTTTCTAACTTAAATAACTCAAAAACGGCTAATTCTATGAAGAAAATGTCAGTATGCTTTTTTAGCATTTTAAATTTCCTATCAAACGATACCAAGATCAAAAAGATCGGTCAAAAGATAACTGAAATATAAAGTTTTTTTGTGTAAAAATAAGGCATAGTTAGTCGGGGAGCTCTTAATTTTCCCTTATTTTTACACAAAAACCGTAAGCTGGTGCTCAATTGGGAGGGGGGGGGGCTTGCGTCATGAGTCAAGGGGGGGATGGGCACCCCTGTCATATTTCACATCAATTATTAATGCATGTTTGTCTAAATCTTACTTCCCTTCTATTTGGAAGCATGCGGAAATATCAGTTTGTTATTCATAAACCCAATAAGCCAAAGTCTTCTCCATCGAGTTACCGTCCTATCAGCTTACTTTCTACAATTTCTTAAGTCTTTGAAAAAATCATCTTGAAACGAATTGCCTGTTACATGGATGCTGCAAATATAATTCCTGCTCATCAATTTGGATTTCGGCCAAAACATTCGCCCATACATTAAATCTTGCGAATATATGAAACGATAGTCAAAGGGTTTGAGAGGAAACAGCACACAGTAACGGCATTTCTTGACATATCTCAGGCATTTGATAAGGTATGGCATGACGGTCTTGTCTATAAATTGATTCATTTTGGATTTCCAAAATATTTAACCAATATTGTAAAATCGTTTCTCTGTCACAGGACCTTCTCTGTTAAAATAAGTTCTTCTAAATCATCTATACGACGAGTCAATGCAGGAGTTCCACAAGGTTCAATTTTGGGCCCTGAATTGTTCAATCTATACATGGCAGACATCCCTCTTCCAGAAGACGCCTCATTAGCTCTCTACGCCGACGACACTGCTATCCTGTGCCAATATTCCGACATCCACGAGGCCACGTATTCCCTGCAATACTCTGTGGATCTTCTCATTGATTGGTTCTACAAGTGGAAATTTCGCCTAAATTCAACTAAATGTGAGACAAAAATATTTTCCTTTAAAAAACATACATTGCCACATGAAATTCAAATATATGGTAACTTTCTACCTTGGAACCCTGATGACCAGGCCATAACATATCTTGGAGTATGGCTGGACAAAAAACTTAATTGGAACTACCACGTTAATCAAAAACTGTCCCAAGGTTATGCACGCCTTGCACAGCTTTTCTCTTTAATCAATAGGAAATCTACTCTGAAGCCAGCTTGTACAGTTCTAATCTACAAAAAATCAATAATTCGGCCCTTGATTACATATGCATCTCCTATCTGGGGATTAGCTATATCAAAAAACAAACTCTTCAAAATTCAAGTGATTCAAAAAATGAGTGCTTCTTCAGGTCTACCTATTGTTGAAAAACTACAGGGGAGGGAAAACTTCTCAACTTGGAAATTTGCTATGAAGGCCTATCTCGTACATGATGACCTTTGGGATGTCATAGAGGAAACCCCACCGGACCCCATCAGTGATAACTGGAAGAAAAAAGACAAGAAAGCCCATTCAAGAATAGTTTTATTTGTGGATAAGATTAATTATTCTCACATCAGAGACACGAGAACGGCTGCAGAAGCTTGGATTGCCCTGGAAAAGGCCTTTGAGGATTCTGGCTTAACAAGGAAAGTTGGCCTACTAAAAACCTTAGTCACAACCACGCTTGAAAAATGTAAGTCTATTGATGATTATTGTGATAGAATCATAACAACAGCTTTTAAGTTAAATTAAATGAAATTTAATGTTAGTGAGGAGTGGATTGGTACCTTGCTACTCGCAGGTTTGCCTGATCACTACAAACCGATGATCATGGCATTAGAAAATTCGGGAACACCTATCACTGGTGATTCTATCAAAGTAAAACTCCTTCAGGATGTGAAATCCGAGGACTGGACCGGCGAATCTGCTCTTTATGCCAATAAACAGTTTAGGTCCAATAAGTCAACACCGCTAAAATGTTTTAGGTGCAATAAGCCTAACCATCTAGCTAAGAATTGCCCTCAATCAAATGGTAGTAACAATAAATCTAATAGGCCTAACCAAAACAGTAGGTTTAGACCTAATGAATCTAGATTTTCAGATAGGCCCAATAAAAGTAGGCCTAATGAGTACAAACATGAAAATAGCCATGATACAAGTAAGAAAAATGCTTTTCTGGCGGTAGACAGTCATCGTCGTACCCATAATGAAGGTTTATGGTACTTGGATTCATGTGCGTCCACGCACATTACAAACGATGTAAATAAGCTTAGCAATCTAAAACCAAATAGCTGTACAATAGTTTCAGCAGATGGTTCAGATCTAGTTGCAGATAGTTCTGGCACTGTAGATCTTGAGCTATATAATGGTAGTGAAGTAGAAGTAGAAGCCAATGATGTTTTTCACATACCAAGTTCGGCAGTTAACCTACTATCAGTGAGTAAGATAGTTAAGAAGGGACACACTGTAACCTTTGACAAAAGTGGGGGTTATGTTCATAATAATGAGACAGGTGATTTAGTTGCAACAGCTCATCTAAAAAATGGAATTTATTGTATGAATACAACAGATATAAAAAACTGTTTTTATTCTGAGAATAAAGGTATTTTATGGCATCGTAGATTAGGCGATCTGAACAGGAAAGGTTTGTTAAAGCTGTCTAAAATATCCACAGGCTTAGACGACAATATTGTAGTGGAAGATCCATGCGAGCTTTGCATAATGGGAAAACAGACACGCTTACCTTTCAAACGGAGCAAAATGTACTCTGAAAATATTCTAGACCTTGTACATACAGATCTCTGTGGACCTATGGAAACTGCATCTGTCGGCGGACGAAGATACTTCTTGACATTCATTGATGACTTTTCAAGACTCATGTATGTGTATTTTCTCAAAGAAAAATCTGAGGTGACAAAAATCTTAAAAAGTTTCAAAGCCATGGTCGAGAAACAAACAGGAGCGAAAATAAAGAAAATCAGATCGGATAATGGTGGCGAATACGTCAATGAAGAAATGAAGAACTATCTTTCTTCTGAAGGAATTGTTCACCAACTTACGACTCCCTACTCCCCTCAACAAAATGGAGTCGCGGAGCGAGCCAATAGAACATTAGTTGAAAAAGCTCGAACAATGTTGTTTGATGCAAACCTGCCTAAAATATATTGGGCTGAGGCTATTTCTTCAGCTGTGTACTTAACAAACCGCTCGCCTTCAGCAATCCTTGGAGATAGAACACCTTATGAGATATGGCATGGGAGAAAGCCCAGTCTAGCTCACCTGAGAGTATTTGGATGCAACAAAGCCATGGTACAGATACCAAAAACGCAAAGAAAGAAATGGGACCCAAAGTCACAAAAATTTATTTTTGTAGGCTACTGTGCATCAACAAAGGGATATCGACTTCTCGACCCTAAGACGAACAAGATTACAATCTCTAGGGATGTAATATTTTTGGAAAACCAAAAAGAAGAGGATCCTGAGACCAGTCAAAAGTTAAATAAGCAAGTTCAGGAGAACAACGTAAACCTTTCAGCACAAATCGAGTCAAGTGAAGATGGACCTGAAGAGAACGAACATCATGCAGAAGATAATCTCCCAAATGAAGATGAGGATACTGAGGATGAAGATTTTCATGGTTTTGAAAATGAAGACGTACCAAGTGAAGCACCACGACGATCTGCTAGACAGAAGAAACCGAAAACTTGGCCTGATCATGTAATATACTCCCAGACAGCACACTTTATCCCAGGGACATCCCATAGTAGTCCCATATGTCCTGAGAATGTCTCGGGATATGTGCGCTATCCTCAGGATATCCCGCAAAATCCCGGGACGAGTACGAAATCCACAGGATATCCTACAATATACCGTAATGTCCCGGGATTTGTAAGTTAACCTCAGGATATCCTGTAAAGTCCCGGGATATGTACGAATACCATAGGATATCCCAGAATGTCCCATGACATCCCAGGACATGTAAAAAATCCACTGGATATCCTGTAATGTCCCGGTAACAAACTGAAGAAAAAAATACTACCACTGATGAAATGTACAGTATATCTAAATTTAAATGTTCAACAAGGCCAATATATAATAATTTGTTTTTTTCACTAGTGCTTTCAGAAACTTGGTTTCCATCTTCAGGCTGTGTTTACACTAGTACAGAAAGTAAATATTTACTTAATAAATTAATTTTAAACAAAGTTAAAACAGATGATTTAAAGGATATTGGAAAAATAAAAAATAATATTAGAAAAATTAATCTTTTGAATTTTGGATATGTTACAGTGTTGTTCTTGATGTAATTATTTTCAGTAATTCCGAATTTATAATTGGGCCGTCTTCATTATTTAACAAATAATTTTGGTCTGTTTTTTTTTTCTAAAAATAAGATTCCCACGCATTAAGATGTTGAGGTTTTATAATTTATTTTAAAAGTTTAAGGTTTCCCAGATTGAAAATATGTCTTGTTTAATACTATGGCTAGCAAGGGTTGACTTTACTTTACTGACATATTACTACCACTGAGTTCAGGAAAACTAGAGTTCTATCATAGTTGTGTGAAATGTGAATTTAATTCTAACTTTAAATTAATAAAACAACAAAAAACTAATTTTAATCATATAACAATCAATTATTACAGTGCTAATCTAATGGTGATTAAATAATCTATATTCAAATACCAGTATCCTCTCCAACTACCAGAAAAACAATTCAACTACTTGAGGCCTAAACAGATTAACAGAATCATATATAGCCTATACTGTAGTATCAAAAATATTTTAAGTATTGCGACCATTGCAACTGTCGGCTACTCTTTAACAACTTGAAAACACCCATTATCAACAAGCGCAGATAGCTCAGGAGGTAAGGTAAGAGGCTCACAAGGCGAAGGTACCAGGTTCGAAACCCGTCTGGGCCAAAAACTTTTTTCTCGTTTTTTTCTTCAAAATTTGTGTTTATTAACTATTTAATCAATTTACTAAACTTATAATTAAGCTTTTCATACTAAATCTATATTATTTTGTGTTTTTTATGTTCAGGCCCAGACCACACTTTATCCCAGGGACATCCCATAGTAGTCCCATATGTCCTGAGAATGTCCTGAGGACTACCCTGGGATGACCTCGGATGTCCCACGGATATGCGTGTGAGCTTATCCGTAGGACATCCCCGGGCGGGGACATTACGCATTCCTGTGGATATCCTGTGATATCCCAAGTTGACCATAGGACCACTATGGGATATCTTGCATATCCTGTCGCAATATCCGTGGGATGTCCTGAGGAGAAAGTGTGCTGTCTGGGCTACAGTGAAAAGAATGATGATACAGAAATCACCATAGAAGAAGCCCTAAGTGGTGAAAGATCAAAACAGTGGCAACAAAGTATTGACAAAGAAATACACTCCTTGATAAAAAACAAAACCTTTGAAGAAACTAGCCTACCTATAGGTGTAAAACCATTGAAAACTAAATGGGCACTAAAAATTAAGCCCGCATGTGAAAACCAAGAAGAAACTCTCAAGGCGAGACTGGTAATCAAAGGATGTAGCCAGATAAAAGGGATAAATTACGAAGAAACGTTCTCACCTGTCGTGAAATATTCATCCATACGATACCTCATATCCTTGGCAGCCAAAGAAGATTTGGAGACAGATCACATGGATGTGACAACAGCGTACTTGAAGACGTCTATGTCATACCACCCAAAGAGATCGCTACTTCAAAGGATGGAAACGTTTGGAAATTGAAGAAAGCCGTCTACGGATTGAAGCAAGCTGGAAGAAATTGGAACAGAAAAATAGACGAAGTGCTATCTGGATTGAACTTTACGAGATCTCAAGCTGACCCGTGTGTTTACTATTCAAGAAAAGGAAATAATCTACAAGTAATTGCTCTATATGTCGACGACATGCTGTTCTTCTCGAACAACAAGAAATCCATGGAAAAGACGAAGAGTACTCTCAAGACTCACTTCGATATGAAAGACCTTGGACCTGTTAACCATTGTCTCGGCATGACCATCACTCGAAATAGAGAAGCTGGAAAAATTTGGATCTCTCAAGAAGACTACACCAAGAAAGTGCTACAGGGATTCGGTGAGCGAAGCGAAGCCAGTAACTACTCCACTTGATCCAGGCTTGGACTTCACGACAGTAAGTGACGAAGAGACGGACATGGTGAGTGTTCCATACCAAGAAGCTATCGGTAGTTTACTGTATTTGTCACAAATAACAAGACCAGACATTTCTTTTGCTACCAACTTATTAAGTAGATTCAACAACTCTTACAGTAAGGTACACTGGTTAGCAGTTAAAAGAATTTTTAGGTACTTAAAAGGGTCTGTTAATTTTAAATTGGAATTTTCAAGGGAAGGGAATAAAAATGTAATAGCCTATTGTGATGCAGATTGGGGAAAAAAATAAATGAAAGATATTCTGTTACAGGTTGTTTGTTAAAATGTTCTGGTAGTTTAATATCTTGGTTCAGCAAAAAACAGAGAACAGTAGCATTGTTCACTTGTGAGGCAGAGTATATGGCATTGTCATTTACAGTTCAAGAATTGTTATGGTTAAGACAGTTAATCTCAGAAATTGATAAAAAAAATGCTCTGAACCCATTTGATGTATATTGTGACAACAAAGGTGCTATTCAGTTGACAAAGAATTTTGTAACTAATGCTAGATCAAAGCACATAGATATTAGGTATCATTTTTGAGACAACATTTTGAATCAGGGGTTGTTTGTATTAAGTATCTACCTTCTGAAGTAATGTTAGCAGATGTTCTGACCAAGCCCCTAACAAAAGTTAAACATGAGAGTTGTGTACAACATTTTGGAATTGTTAGGCATAGTTAGTTTAAGGCCTAACATATATTGTTTTCTAAAATGCATAGACCTAACAAAAAGAAATATGTTTAGGGGCCTAGTAATTTTTTCTGTGTGTTTTACATATTGTGTTATGTTTATTTTGCTGAATATAAATTTAAGGGGTGGTGTTAGAGAGGATAAATTTATATTCTTGTCATATAGTACATACATGCCCCAATCTTTAGGCTATCAAGTGTCAATGTAACTTAGGCCTATATGACTTCTTCTTCTTCTAAGAATGAAAGTATTATTCTTCCTATGTCCGGAGTTGGTTGTGAGGTTATGTAATGTCCTCGTTACTTCATGTGTGTGCTGTTGTGTAATAACTCTAATAGACAATAAAATGTTCCATATCCACACCATTGCGCGTTGTTTAATAACCCTAACAAGAAACAGACATATACATGAAGAACTAGGAGTGGAGTCTATCTCGGCCTTTATTGAAAAAAACCACCTCAAAATTTCTAAAATCTTTAAACAATGTTCCTGGTGCATTAACTTTTCATCTTGGTGAAGCAACTGAGAACAGGAGGCTACGTCGAAGGCTCCCTCAAGATCTATTGGATGAATGAAGCCTAAAGACGATTAAATTATCAAATCAAATCAAATCAAATCATCTTTATTCCATAGACACAAATTGTGAAAAGTACAATAGTGTATATAGGCTGCGTCAACAATATACCTAATACAACTTAAAACTAATCTAAGGTTGAGGCAAAATAATCTTCTATTTTATAAAAACAGTTTTTTAGAAGAATTCTCTTGATGGCTACTTTAAAAACATTTAATGGTAACTTTTTAACTTTAACTGGTAACTTGTTGTACAATTTGGTAGCGGTATATTTGAAGCTAGCTTGAGTGGTGGCATAAAGGCACTGACCTATTCTTAAATTATTACAATTCCTTGTGGCATACTTGTGCACATCCTTATTACAAATATCATGAATATAAAATATCACAGTTGTTTTTAACATATAACAGACATTGAAAAATATAAATACAGGTTTAGGGCATCACAGACAATTTCTTAAATATAGGCTTACAATGACTACGTGGTGGAGCATTACTTAACAGTCTAATGGCTCTTTTTTGTAAAACAAACAAGATGTCGGTATGGCCACAATTAGCCCAGAGAATGGCACTATATACCAAATGACAATGAATATAACTAAAATACACAGTTAACAATACATCTGGAGAAACAATTGATTTTAAATTTCTTAAAATAAAAATTCCTTTGGAGAGTTTTGGAGCGATAAAATCAATATGGGAAAACCATTTTAGGTTGCTCTGTATCATCACACCTAAGAATTTGACTGGAGTTTGAGAAATTCTTAGAGTTACCATAGGTCATTTCCAGATTTTGGGTTTTGTTTACGTTAAGAGACAGCTTATTGGTCTTACACCAGTCGGACATTGTTTTAACAGACTCAGAAATTACACTGTCCTGCATACACTTAGTAGACTTGATATTCAAACACACGTCGTCTGCATACATAAAACATGAAACATTATTACTTTGGACATTAAAAGGTAAGTCATTAACATAAATAATGAAGAGTAGGGGGCCTAAAATGGACCCTTGTGGCACTCCGTGGGGAGTGAGTTTAAGCTCTGACAGTGAATCCTGGAAATAAACAGCCTGGAATCTGTTGCTCAGATATGACTCAATCAAAGACACAGCATTATCACAAAAACCAAATGACTTTAGTTTGCCTAGTAAAACACTGTGAGACACAGTGTCGAAGGCCCTTGAGAGATCAAAAAATTTTGAGCAAACACCTTGTTTCCTTTCCATGGCCTCTAGAGTGTCCTGAATGTAATTTAAGACCGCCTCCGTAGTGGATCGGTGCCTGCGGAAACCAAATTGCGCACACGAAAGCAAACCGTTTGAATCCAGAAAGTTAACTATTTGCCATGAAAGCACCCTCTCAATGACCTTCGACAGAGTGGGCACCAAGGCCACAGGCCTATAATTGCTAACATCCAATCTATTACCTTTTTTAAATATTGGAACTATCTTAGAAATTTTCAGTTTGTCTGGGAAAGTTTTTCCCGTAATACAGGAGTTAATGATGTGTGCAATGACTTCACATAAATAATCACTACCCAACTTTAGAATCTGAGAACTTAAAACCAAAAATATCAAGACTGCTGCTGCTGCTTAAAGACAAAATAGCTTTATGTAAACATTCTACTGATACCTCACAAAATTAAAATTTAACATTACACAAAGGAACACTAGACATATACTCATCAGCACTGGTTAAACTAACAGGAATGTTATCAACAATATCATTAATACTACTTATAAAAAAAGAGTTAACATTTTCTGAGTTTAAAGGTGAATCAACATCTGGTAATATAACAACTGGGCGCTCATTTGTTGAGATATTTTTTCTAATAATATTCCACATCACCCTGGGCTTGTTGCAGGCATTAGAAATACATGAGTTATTGAACAATAGCTTCATTTACTTTCTTATTATAGATCTTAGTTAATAACTTGTACCTAACCTTAAAAGCTTCACAGCCAGTATATCTTTACTTAGATAAAAATAATTCAAACATTCTTCTTTTAACTTCCTAAGTTCACCAAGTATACCAATTACCAATGTGTTTGCGTGGTTTAGCAGATCTTGGCCTAATGTAAGGAAAACAACAATTTACAAAAATAATGACTAGATTGAGAAATAACAATATCTTAGTATTTACATCATCTGCGCTGTAGGTTTCATTCCAGTTAGTATCCTTGATATGATTACAAAAAACACCAGCGTTATTGTCTGACACCCTGCGCCTGGACTGTGACGAACCCATGGACCTCGGAGGATGTGACTGTGTGGAAGCAGGAGCCAAGTCCAAACACATAGACGAACTTACGATGTAGTGATCAGACGCCGTAGTCGGAATAACAGTAGCCTTCCACCTCGAGGGATGCAAATTGGTTACATAATTGTCAATGCACGAACCATCAAGCATATTTAAAAAGGCTGGGTCGAGTTACTTCGTCTCTTAGCATAAGGTTGAGCCCAAACTTGTAATTAAGTTACAATACCCCCGCCGCAGCAAACCTGCAGACTAAGCGAATTTCCATTTGACTGATTGGATTTACACTGAAATGTCTACTTAAAAATATAACATTTATTCTTGATTTAAATAGAATTAGTTTAACAAGTACTTAGGTTTGCTGCATCAGGGAGGGTAAAACTGTTTTTTTTTGTAAAATGTGAATAGTTAGTAAGAAATAAAAACATTTTCCAAATTTGATCAAAATATGTTCACAAACAAGCAAACTACAATAGTTTACTTATTCTCCATAAGAATAACATGGGAATTTTAAATTTACAATTTTCTCCGTAACCATTAGGCGCATAATAACGCTTCAATATACTAAATTATTTGTTTTTTTAAGCTCTGCAAAATGGTTTGGAAAGAAATTGGTAAATTTTATGTTTTTTGGGTCAAAAATGGGAAAAACCTATTTTTACCCCATAAAACCCCCGTAAACCCCTGTTCCCATGGTCCGATCATGCTGGATCGCGAACTCGTTCGAATAAACGTACGTTTACACGTTTGTACCAAATTTCATCGAAATCGGATCATTTTTGCTCGAGTTATCGTGCTGACGGACACATATATATATATATAAATATATATATATATGAATTTGAACGGATGGTGTTTTTGGCCTCTAGGGACCTCAAAACGAAAAAAAAATCGGTCCCGCGTCCAGGTCTTACCATGAGTACTACGGTAATAGCTTATTCCCTATATGGGAAATTCGCTAAAAATCTTGACAGACGTGAGACACGTTATCTTTAACATCGATGTTGAAGTCACCAGTATTCCCTAAATTAATTATGTTACAGGGTGTCTCAGGTTTGGGCAAACCCACAATGTTATTATAGTTAATTTCTTATTAATTTTGTTAACACTTCTGTGTATAATGTCTACATTGAACCAGAAATAAATGCTGTAAAAAAAAATATTAATTGAAGTCAGCTGTAAATACGATAATTTGACAGTTCAAATAGCAGAGGTTAATAAGGGTGTTTGGTCGTAAATTTTCATGTCTGTTATTTTGTTATTGTTTAGTTGTACTAAAAATTAGAGATACAAATATATAAGAAAAAAAATTTTATTTTGAATATTAAGCGAGATATGGAGCTTGAAAGTAGTAAATTTTTCATCTTTGGTACCAATTCACAGAGAGAATGGGTAATGCGATTCTCACCAAAATTGGCATTCAGGTGGGGGAAAATAAGGTAATAATCACTAGCTAATTAAAATTAAAAATTAAAAAAAATTTAAATTTTATTTTATAATAAATAAATTTAAAAAAAATTAAATTTTTTTTTTAAATTTTAAAATAGCTGTTTGTTTTTGGGGAAAATGTATCTGTATGTTGGAATTTAAAAAAAAAATTGATATATCAACTCGTTTGGGCTGTGAATTCGTACCTTTGAGGCCTTGCTCTGTCGGAGCACTACTCGTTGAGAGTTTGTACACTAACAACGGGGCTTTAAAATACTTTAACATCACGTAATTATTAACATCCTTTAACATTGAAAGAATACGTTTATCGTTGTATTCTAAAGGCCCGGTGTTAGTGTACACACTCTCAACGAGTAGTGCTCCGACAGCGCAAGGCATCAAAGGTACGAATTCAAAGCCCAAACGAGTTAACATATCACATTTTTTTTAAATTCCAACATACAGATAGGTACATTTTTCCCAAAAACAAACAGCTATTAAAAAAAAAAAAATTTTTTTTTAATTAATAAAAAATAAAATTTAAATTTTTTTAAATTAATAAATAATAAAATATAAATTTTTAAAAAAAAATTTTAATTTTAAATAGCTAGTGATTATTATCTTATTTTTCCACACCTGAATGCAAATTTTGGTGAGAATCGCATTACCCATTCTCCCTGTGAACTGGTACCAAAGATGAAAAATTTACTACTTTCAAGCTCCATATCTCGCCATAGATTAAAAGAAGTAGACACAGATACCCCACGAGATAGGGAAGTCGCGAACGCCGTATTTGAGCAAGTGCAGTAGCAGTCGCTGTTTTGGCATTTCAGGCCCGCAGCGTTGCCAATTCGTGCAGCGCAGGGACGGCGGAAACTCCCAGATTCCCAAGGAGTGAGAGAGACAGAATGAATAGCAGTGGCGCGCAGCAGTAGCATGCATTGCATCGTAGCGGCCCTCTCTACAGTTGACACTAGGCCTACATTTGATACGACTTGTGTCCATAGCATCTGAGCTACTCACTCCGAATATTAATATTATTAATATGAAATCGATTAAGTTCATTGTTTAACTTATATTTCAACCTGCAAACGAGAAATATATCTTGAATACTTTAAGTACCGGGGGAGTTTATATTGATTGTAAAAACAATATAAAGAAAACTCACGTTTTTAACAACTAATTTTGAATTTTACTATTTAAGTTTCAGTGTAATTTTAATTTATTATTAACTAGCTGTTACCCACGGGCTTCATCCCGTTTTAATTCATAATTCATAAGTATTCATAAAATTGTTGATTGGTTAAGTTAAGCTGAAATAAACTAAACAGAATACAGAAATACAAACAAATAATTACACCTGATTCTAATAAGGAGGAAATAAATTGAAAGAATAACATACGAACGAATAATTGAGACCTAGAGGTGTACATTTGCAACAGCAAACACTTTGAATACAATTTAATAAAACATTAAAATACACTAATTTCGTTATATCTCTTTAACCAATAAAGATACCAAAAAACATTAAATACAAAAATTATAGCAAATTTTAAGGCCTACAATGTGGTTTGTAATGAAACCCATGTTGCCATTTGAAACTTTTGAGATAGCAGCTTTTGAAACTTCAAAAAGTTTGAAAATGCGTAACATAAGTAAAAAAATTGCAAAAGGGTTGAAACCAGAGTTTTTTGAAAGCTCATTTATCAGTTAAAGTGTTATCAAAATTTGGACCCCCCACGAAATTCCACCTCTTTACAGTGAAAAGTAGTTCAAAGGTATATTTTTTGTACGTTTTTGAACACCCTGTAAATAGGGATGAAGATAATTTAAATCTTTTTCCACTAAAATACTCAAGACTAAAGGACCTTTAAAAAGAGGTATAACACGACCCCCCTTTACATTTGAAAATTTCCCAAAACTCCCCCCCCCCACCCACCAAAATCTGCCCTTTGGGGTGCTTTTTTGGGGTTGAAAATAATTTAGCTGAATTCCTTGGGGTCAAAATAGGGGGTTCCAGTTGCAATTAGGTTTCCATTTGCTTTCATATTGGAGCTATACAAGCCGGCCGGGTGGTCTGAGACACCCTGTATACAAATTTAAAAGAATTTAACCCATTTTAGAATTTGAGCATTAAAAACCAGGGCTAAATCATGAATACTGTATTTGTAATTTTGTTTGCAATATCAAAACATTTGGGTATAAACAACAAACAAAATGCAAAGTTTTTGGTTTACAAATTTGAACTGATTAACTTATGTCTGGATTAGGAATTTAAATAGATTGATGGTTTTTAAAACTTAGAGACAAATGTACATTTTTAAACATTTTTTAAGTAAGCGTACCATTAGAAAATGAAATCGTATGAGTACGGTATTCTCATACATGCATCAGCGCCTCATATAATTCGTACTACGTGCTTTCAAGAAAGATATATTTTTTTAACTAAGAGGTCCAATTGAATTTTGTCTTTGGAACCAAAGGCGAGTGTGTAGCTATTTTATATAACAGATTTAAAGATCAATTATTTTTTTTATCTCAAGTGACATCTCCGTTGCGAGGCACAGGTACAGCAGCCAGTATTTACATAAAAATAACCTAGAATCTGTACACGCATTGAAACAGCTTAATTTGTATTACTTATTTACATAATATTAGTTATTGACAACAAAGAAAATAATAGTAAAATTAATGACGTAAAAATACTTTTAAACTACAGTAGGTCTATTTACAAACAACAAAGTAAACAACGTGAAACATTTAAAATATTTAATTCAATTATAATTTATTTTTGTAAAAAAATACAACCGACTTCAAATGCTCTAAAAAGAATGAAATAATTTCAATAAAGTAAACTTTTGTATTAGTCAAGCTCATGTATTTTAAGTCGGCGCGGCTCTATGATGATTTTTTATACAAAATTTAAAGAGGAAGTCCACATTGCAGGTGACTATCTATAACTAAAGGTAATTATAATCTTATAGTGGTATTAAGGAATATCTTTAAAAAGATTATAATGTATTTACATGTTTCTAACTTGGAAAAGTAACGTTTTAATTTTAAACTAGCTTCTTTTCCCTATCATAATATCAAAATAAATTATTTTCCTATTCATATAGAACATTTGTGTGTGCTATTTTCACTATGCAATCATTCTGAAGTAAACATAAAATACAAGAAAACAAGCAAGGCGTAGCCCTTTGGAAATCAGCCTGTGGGGCGGAGCCCTTAGAAAGTTTGTCCATATCAATACTTTTCGGCAAATCTACACACTCTAAGCTTCATTTTGATATGCCATATGCCTATATTTTTATTTGGTAAATGGCCTTAACCGTTTACATAAAATTTGATTGTATCACTTTAATAATATAATAGATACTTCCTTTGATTATATAAACAAACAAAACAGTTCAGTAAGTTTTTTTTTATATATTTATGTTATCCAGCTACAATTATTTGATTTTCAAAATACACTCTCAATATCTTTTATTTTATTCGTATTTGCAGTTAGAGCCGCGCCGACTTGAAATACGTGAGCTTGACTAATACAAAAGTTTTCTTTATTGAAATTATTTCATTCTTTTTAGAGCATTTGAAGTCGGTTGTATTTTTTTACAAAAATAAATTATTTCATGATTTTTAGTGACTGTATAATTTGTTATATATTAATTACTTGAAGTTTTTTGATAAGCAAAACTGTTTGAAACAATCAAAAGTGCCACAGAACAATCATTATTTTTATACTGCTTGAGTCACCTGTTCAGGTTAAATAATCAATGGGTATAAAAATTAACATTTTTAGATTTTCCTTAAAAAAAAAACAAAGAGTTGTCCATTACATTAGGCCTAATTGAAAAACTAAATGTCTTTCCTAGAGACATTGAAATGCCAGACATCATCGTTTCCTGAAATTGGTGTAGGCCCTACTTCTACATTATAAAACTAAATACAGTAAAGGTCTCAAGCCTTTTGGAACAATAAGAAAGTTTTTCCTCAGCCACCAGCACTAAAAGATCTCTTAAAAGTAGAAAATCGGTTGTTATCACGTATATTACCTTTGAAAAATACGTATATGAAAGATTGGTTCAGCTAAAAGTGGTGTAAGGGGTAGGTGGTTTTGTTTGCTCAACTTCTTACTTCTTGGTACGTGCATCCAGCTTCAGGTAATGCCGACCGCACGGTTTCTCTCATATACAAGGTTGGCCAGTCTCCAGTGGGTGGGATCAGTTAGGATTCGTCCAAGAGTACAGTCAGGTTGTAGTCTCTTCTTCAGTTCATCTCTGATATCCAACTTGCGAGTGCAATGAAGGAGGATGTGTTGCAACGTTTCTTCCTCTGTTTGACATACCAGACACAGGGGCGACTCAGCGAGTTGGAAGCGAAAGAGATATGATTGGGTTACAATATGCCCTGTTGTAGCTCTTGAGGCAAATGTTGACACAGATCTCGGTAAGTTTTTGTAAATGTCTGTATTGTTGGGTTGTTTGAGCAGGTCATACAGATGGCGACCAGTTGGTTCATCTTTCCACTTCTCTACCCATTTTTGTGTTAAGAATCTTTGAGATGCGGCTATGCAGCTGGTAAGTGTTAGCTCCTTAGATGGTATAGGGTGCATGTTGGTGGCTGTCCTCGCAATTTTATCAGCTTTCTCATTTCCTTGCAGTCCGCAATGACCTGGTATCCATTGGAAACAAATCACTTTGTCCGTGGACAAATTCAGGAGATGAAAGATTTCTTGAATTCTGTGGTAGTAACTTGAGGGTTTATATTGCTTAAGTAGTTGCAATGCACTTTTAGAGTCGCTGAGTATACAAATCTTTTGGCTTTCTATAACCATGCAGTGGGCAACCGCTGCGTTGATGGCAAGGAGCTCTGTGTCAGTGCTGGAACATGAATTTGCTGGAACAAAGAAGGACTCGTTGGAAGATTCCGCAAAGTAACCGGCTCCAGATTTGGATTCTGCAGGATCTAATGATCCATCAGTGTAGATCTTATAATAATCTTTGTAGTTTGACTGGATGATTTCGAGGGCAGCAGCTTTTTGTATTTCTATTGGGTCTTTCTTGGATGTCATTTCAGGTAGGTGCAATTCGATCCTTGGTGGGCAAAAATTCCATGGCGGGATGGAGTTGACAGTTGGGTAGGGCACTGGTGTTACGTTTGGTGTATTAACATGTATTAAAGTTGTTTGGTGATTGAAGGAAGATTTGTGATGGTCCTCTTGTAGGTTTGGTCTGAGAGCTGGATTTGATGTAGGGTCGGCATATATATGAAGGGACTTGTGCCAGATCATTTTCTGGATGAATGTTTCCAAAGGTTCGATGTTCAGTTCTATTTCCATTGCTCGTACTGAGGTTGTTTTAAGGCATCCTAAGCAAGTTCTTAGAGCTGAGTTCTGGATTGTGTTTAATTTACTTAAGTGTGTTCTTGCTGCAGAGCCCCATACTTCTACTCCGTACGTCATTTTTGATCTAATAAACGAGATAAACAACTGTCTTAGCATTAGAGTATCCGCTCCCCATGATCTGCTAGCAACAGCCTTAAGTAGGTTTAATCTTTTTGTGCACTGTCCTGCAACCTGTTGGATGTGGTCTTTCCACAAAAGTTTGGGGTCTAGCGTTATTCCTAGAAGTGTAGGATGTGGGTTGTAGGGTACCGGTTTTCCCTTGCAATGTAGTTCTGGTATGAAGTGTTTTAGTGAATATCTTCTCGTAAAAAAGGCACACTCCGTTTTTGTTGAGGAGATTGACATGTTCCACTTTTCTGTCCATGCATTTAGGGCGTTTAAGGCGACTTGCACTTGCTGTGTTGCTTGCATTGGGTCTTTGTTAGAACTCCAAATTGTTATGTCGTCAGCGTAGATGCAGCTGTCTGTTGTGTCAGGTAGAGTCACCAACATATCATATAGTGCAATGTTGAAAAGGGTTGCGCTCAAAACAGAGCCTTGTGGAACTCCACTATAGATTGATAGTTCGTCTGAGAGTGTGTCGTTAACTTTGGTTTTGATTTTCCTGAATTTTAGAAAATGTTGGAGATACCTTAGCATTTTGCCTCTGATTCCAATGAGTAAACAGTGTAGTAAGATTGTGGTGTGGGGTATTTTATCAAAGGCTGCTTCTAGATCTACCATTGCAGCCACTGTTGTGCTGCTGACTGAAAAGGATCTATAGATTGATTCGGTGAAGTGCAGAAGGGCGTCTGTCGTTCCTCTTCTTGGTCTGTATCCAAACTGTTTTGGGTGTAGTTTATTTTCACTTTCCAGCCTCCACACAAGTCTTTTGTTGACAATTCTTTCCATTAGTTTTCCCAGGCATGATGTTAGGGAGATTGGTCTGTATGATTCAGGTAGGTCTGGTTCTTTTGCAAGTTTTAGAATGGGTATGATAGTGGCATGCTTCCATGTTTGTGGAATGTTACCTGTATTCCAAATGCTGTTGAACAGGGTGAGTATTTCATTGAGAGATTGTTGGGATAAGTTCATCAACATGGCGTTGTGTATGTTGTCTTCTCCTGGTCCACTATTTTTTATGTCTGCTATACACTCAAAAAGTTCATTTGTTGTAAAGGCGGTGTCGGCTATGTCTTCATGCAATGTGAGAAGGTCCAGGTTGCATGATAGGTATTGTTCTTCAGGGGTCAGTGTTTTTGGGAAGGGGAAAGCTTTTGCAGACTTTTTGGAGTATTCTGTATTTAGAAAGTTAGCTATGTCTTTTTCTTCTGTGAAGACCTTGTCGTCTTTAGTTTTGATGTGGTTGATTGTATTGGCATTTTTCCCTTCAATGTTTTTAAATCTTTTCCATGCAGCCGATGCTGGTGTGTTTGAGTTTATTGAAGAAACAAACTCTCTCCAGTTGGTTCTTTTTGCTTTTAAAACTTCTCTTCGAAAGACTGCATTGGCACGATTATATTCGGCTCTGCTATTAACATTTCTTCGTTTCATCCATCTTTTCCTGGCTTTTTGCCTGTTTCTTCTTAGCTCTGTAAGTTTAGGGGTCCACCAAATGTTCATTGGTTGTGACTTCCTGTTCCTGATTTTTGGTATACTAGCTTCAGCAGCTAAACTTATAGCGTTTACAATGTCTGTTAGTTTGTCATCATGGGTGGAAAGGTGTACATCTACATTTTGTTTGAAAGTATCCCAGTCAGCATTACTGATTTTGTACTTTGTTTGTGGTATTGGGTTTTTTTTGTTCACTTCTTCAGAAAGGCTCAGCGTGAAGTGGACTGGGAGATGATCACTCCCCAGATCAGATCCTACTCTCCAGTTCTATTCGTAAAGCTAAGTTTGCTGACACAATGGAAAGGTCCAATGTGCTGAGTGAGCCTGAACTAGGTGATTGGTAGGTTGGTTGGTTGACTTTGTTGCACAGAATCATATTTTCATTTTGTATCCATTGGTAGACTACTTGACCATTCTGATTGGTATCAGTATCCCAGCTCAGATGTCTGGCGTTAAAATCTCCAGTAATTATATAGTTCTTGGTCTTTGGTTTGATGGCGTCAAGTTCTTGTAGGGTTACTCCTTGATTAGGTATGTATACATTCACAATGGTCACTTTAAAAGATTTATGTATTTGTACTTCTGTACAAATTGCTTCTATATGCATCGTTAAAAACTTCAATGTGTTACTTGTTGGTAGTGAGTTGTGGAGGAGAAAAGCCACTCCTCCTCCTCTTCTGTTTTGTCGGGAGTGGCTAAGCAAAGTATGGTTTTGAAACTTTGGATGGTAATTTTCATCATGAGGCAGGAACGATTCTTGGATGCACACTATCTTCGTTTTTGTTTCATACACTTCTTGTTTGAGGTCTTCAGTTTTCTTTTTTAGTGACCTAGCATTCCAATGCATGATATTCACACGGCAGGTGTTTGTGTTTGTGTTTTTTCTTTCAATTTTTTGCTTGGAGACATCTTTTCCTAACGATACATGGAAATTCAGTTTTTCTTTTGCCTTGACTTTTACATTTTTGAAGATTTCCACAGCTGTTCTCTGTTAGGGCACCAAATTTCTTTTCTTTTGTAGCTGCCTGTGCCTCTCTCTCTCATTATTAGGTTTTTATTAATATCTAGTTGAGCCCTTAGTTGTTTAAGGTTGTCATGGCTATTCCATAAGAGTACTTTAAATCTATTTGGATGTTTGCGATTACTTTTCTTGTAATCTTGTTCTGAGCTCTTAGAAGAACTGTTGGAAGTTTGACTGGCCATGATGTGTTTGAGAGGGCTGTACTCGAGAGAGCAGCTACTGCTGGCGTTCAGTTCACTGTATTCAAAGAATACAGCTATCCAGGGGCAGGAACGAGGACCGACCAGCTCACCCCCCTTGTTTGCTCAAGATGTAGTCGAAATTTCAAATCAGCTTCCCATTTCCGAACCAGGCATAATATTATTGACAGTGAAGAATATTAATAAACATTCCACATCTTCAAATGCATGTTTAGTAATTAAAATATTTAACACTCTTAAGACGATTGACGATTATGCAATCTCACACCTCTTATGTCGTTTAAGGAATAATTGCATCTTATTTTTATTTGGACCTCTTGGCTCTTTTACGAATGCTTTGGTTTTCACAATACACCTTAAATTGTAAATATCATACAGCTATTCACTATGTTTTTATAAGTCAGAACATTCAATACTCAAAACAGAATCATACACAAATCAAATCAGGTCAAACGTTTAAAAACCTTTTTATAGGAACCAAAACAAAATGCATTTTTTCAATGTAATATTTAGGCTCCATGGCAAGAAATAGTTTATTTATCAATATGAAGCAACTGTTTCATGAAGAAACTGTCTGTAGCTTCATTTAAATGGTTTTAACTAACAGCTGTAGGAATGTTATTATTATTAATTGCCTTCTCTGCAAAAATATAAACAAAATAAATGTTGAATATTTGAGGTTTTCCGCATTTTTCACCAAACAAATATTTTTCTTAAACATAATGATATATATGGTACCAAATAGAAACTCTCCTGGTTATTTTGGTGGTGGAACCACGCTGATCGGTAAAAGAATGAGGCCCGGCGCATATTGAGACGCAGTCGGAGCAGCGCAGCGTAGTGCAGCGCAGGGCAGTGTTTTGTAAACCATGTATTTGCTAGGACACGCGCATATTATGGCGCAGTGCAGGGCAGGGCAGTGCAGTCCCGTACGTGGACTGCGCGCACTTGTGGTCGAGTCACAAGTGTCTGTGCCGCATTGCTCACCTGCGCCGGGTTGACTATTGTTTTGTGACGGATCTAGAGGATAATTAATAGAAATTGTGTGCGTTTTTAACCATTTTTTTATGTTACTATTCATAGTAAGTATATAAAGAGTAATTACAGGAATGAAATCTGGGAGAAAATACGAAAATCACTAAACATTGCACATTTTTCGCCCTTTCTTTCTTGTTCTCTGGTGAAGAAGTAACAATAAATCTAAATCAGCACCTGAATCTGACTCACAACTCAAATCCTAATATTTAACAACATGTTCACACAAGAAACTTTATCACCCCTACACGAAAACTGTACGACACTGCTTCCCAATATGCGATGTCAACTGTGCAACACAGACTTTTTGCCCAATTCTGCCCTGTGCTGTGCTACACTGCCCGGACCGTGCCGCACAGCTCAATATGCGCCTGGGCTGACAGAGAAATTGGTGAACATACATAGAAAAAAAAACATCGCCACAGACAAATTGAGAACCTCCTCCTTTTGTTGGTACAGTAGTGGGGAAGTCGGTTAAAAATGGTGTACTTTCATATTATTAACTGAGTTTCTATTTTTAATAATAAAACTTGACATTTTAAACCAGAGTACAACCAGATACGTTAAGTTTATTTGTTATGCCACGTTATACTCGCTCGGATTATAATAACTAAAAGCGCATAATAATGCTTTAAAGAGAGAGGTGTTTAGGAAATCTGAACATTCGTATGTCCTTTTTCTTCTTATACAAATTCTTGCACTTTCTGTAACTACGAACTGTCGTAGTCGTTCTCTCCATGTCGATGTTTGAATTACTAAATGACAGAACTGAAGAAGAAAGTGTACAGCAGTGCGGCGGTGGTCAAAAATAATAAATTTGATTTTTTTATTATTTTTTAGTTCAACTAAAGATGTATTCCAGCAGTTCTAATTACATTACCCTACATGTTTTGGTCTAAAAACCTTTAGTGAAATGCCAGCTTTCCTTTGAGATATTGATTATTAAGATTCCGATCTTAATAATCTTACCTAAAGCACACTGCTGAATCACAAATCAACAATAATTATAATAGTTTTAGTACTTATCAATCAATGATACGTAAATCAAATTTTATTTAAGTTACTTGATATAACTTGGTCTTAAAATACTTCAATGGCTATCAATTGAGATATTGATAGTTTTAATCAGGGAAGTTAATATACTGAATCGCTAAGATATACTGTACATAAGATATACTGTATCTCTCAATCAGAAAACATAAATTTAATTATATCTTGGATATGGAATTTAGTTTTAGATATATTTACTCAATTCTAATTAAGTTGTTCTATTTGTTTTCACCTAAGAACCTACAGTGAAATACCAGCTTCCATTTGAATTATTGATTATTAAGATCGGACGTACCGTACCTATAAAGCACACTGCTAAATCACGAACAACCCAAATAAAAAAAATAAAAATTGAGTTATTTATCATCGATAGTCAATCGGTCTTGCTTGCAACCTCAACAGCAACTGTCAGACTTTAACGGGGTTCACGTAGTAAATCTTTAAAAAATCAAACTTTCATAATTATTTGCAAATCTAAACGAATCAGGCTTTCCAGTGACCTATTAATTAATAAAATCGGTTCAGTAGCAAGGGCGGTCCCAGGGGGGGGGGGGGTCAGGGGGGTCGTGACCCCCCCCCAAAATATTTGTTATATAGATAAACTATTATACCAGGGGAACTTTAATATTTTTTATTGCAAATCATTCTATGTACCAAATTGAAATTCATTGTAGTCTTTACACTTGTGGCGAACGAAAGGACTAATTACAAACTCTAACCTAAAACTCAGGATCGTTCGAGTCCGACTATTTTTTGCACGTTATGAAAAGTAGGGAAGATTGGCAGACGACGGATGCTTTTTCAGCCATATACAGCAACGGCAGTGTCCGATGCTGACGTTCGACGTTAAGCTGCATTCTTCTTCTCTTTTAACTTTTTGGGCATTTTTAATGTTATCTTTCATTTTAACCTAGATGATTGAAAACTTGAATTGGATATTGGGTAAAGAAAAGAATTTGTATCGATAGTCAAAGCTTGAAAGGTAGTTGAATATTAATTTATCTGAGCTCAGGTTTGGAATTTGTTTTCACAGTAATGTAATTCAATGATTACCGTAGCAAATTTCAAAACTTTCAATATTAAATAGTATTCATATTTAGAGCACCTGATAATACCACAACCCAATTGGCATGTTGTTAGCCCCCCACAAAACAACAACAAAATGGTAGTGTCTCAGACTTAGATGCGGAAGGGACGGATTTAATTCCCGGCACAACCACAAAAACGTTGCCCAAAAACTTTATTCTCACGTTAACCCCTTGTAAAATGCCACTGGAACTGGCGTAGAAAAAATGAGAAAACTGAGAACCAATTCTTCAGGCGGTAGCAGTGACGCGATGCCGACGGCAACGTTAGTTGGGTAGTGTACTTTGTGTAGGTTAACTGTTGCTTACTGGGCAAGTTTAATGCAGTCGTGTTGGGTGCAAGTTCTTAAACACTTCTTAGATAAAATTAGTTCTCTCTGGTTCGAAATCTTGGTCTGATTTTGGACATTTTCTGTTTAGCATGCACATCGGCATCAGTTGAAAGGGTGTTTTCGTAAATCAATAATGCTTGAATGTGTTGTAATGTTGCGGTATTCCTTTGATTATACAAGATTATACATAACATTATACAAGTTTATTTTTGGACATTTCTTTGACCTTTAAATAAACTGGGAAGCTTGTAAACATTAAACTAGGTCCTCAAAATAGCTTAAAAACCACTCATTTCAGCATGTTATTTCCAAATGTTTCCCGGGGGGGAACCCCCGGACCCCCTCCTTTGCTGATGTCAGGCCCTCCGGTGACCCCCCCCCCCAAAATATATGTCTAGGACCACCCTTGTTCAGTAGAACTGTACATTTAATTGTACAAAGTTTAACAACAAAATCTTTAGTTAAATATTTTCTCACTATTATAAATTTGGAGGTTGCTTAACGTTTTCGCAAATAACATTGAAATGGTGAGGAAATCGACCAAAGTTGAAGGTGATATTCTTATAAGAAAATAGAGATATTCTGATAGGCTTTCCAACGACCCATTAAGTAACAAAATCGGTCCAGTAGAAGTCTAGATTTAGTTGTACAAAGTTTAACAAAAATATCCCTAACTCAGTATTTTCTCATTACTATAAATTCGGAGGTTGCTTAGCTTTTTTTCAAATAATAACTTTTAAACGGTAAGGAAATCTACTAAAGTTGGAATTTGTATCGACCCAAAAAAGGCAGCCGAAAGTCTCACCCAAATAAAAAGTGTGAAAACACCATTTTCAATGTATTTCTTATGGAAAACGTGTTTTTTTAAAGTTTTTTTACCATAAATCATAATAAAAGCAAACTTTCATAATTATTTGTAAACCTACACGAATTAAGCTTTCCAACGACCCATTCATTAATAAAATCAGTCCAGTAGAACTCTAGATTTAGTTGTACAAATATTTTTAAAACTGAATTATATATAGAATGGATTTCCTATAACTTGTTATGTTATAACTTGTTATTCGGTTAGTATAACATTGATTTTTTGTGACATAGTAAAGTACTTATTCTGCATGTTTACAAAAGTATATACAATGTTAAATTATTATTTGCTAACGTACAATAATTCCCTTAATAATCTCATGTTTATCACATAACGGCTACACTCTTTTAAATTATTTAGCTATGAGAAGAAAACTCATTTTATTTAAGCTCTAGGCCGCAGAGTGAAGTAATACTGTAGTGGCGTATAGCCTGTGGCGGGTGCGAGGCGAGGGAATCCCTCCCAGCCGGCTGAGTTGGCCGGTCGACCGACTGAGTTGCACGACATGGCAACGGCGCTTAGTCGGTTTCGAGACTAGCGCCGCCTATGATCTAGTCGGTTTTTGGGCGAAAAATTGTTAACACATATTAGCATTGCTGGGGTATCTGTGTCTATACTCCTTTTATCTATGATCTCGCTTATTATTCAAAATAAATAATTTTGTTTTATATATTTGTATCTCTAATTTTTAGTACAATTGAACAATAACAAAAAATAAGACATCAAATTTTTGACCAAACCCCCTTAAGAGGTACAGGTTCTGCTCCCAAGATTCTAAAGCTTTATGATTATGAGAATAGTTTGATTAAAATATTTATGAAAATATACTTATTTTCATGGAATCAGAAGGATTTTATACATTACAATGTATACTATAAAAGCGTTGCTACCATAGATTTTTTCAGACTGTCCAAAACTCTTAAAAGCCATGTTGTAATCTCACTAAAAATATACAACAAGCTAATACATTTAATACGAAAATATCCTGAAAATACTTTTAAAACTAAATCCTACAGATGGCTTTTGAACAACCCATTCTATTCTCTATGTACTTTGTTGGTTATGCGGTTTAATCACTTCCATTATTTTCAATGCCACAAATGTTTCTTAAGAATAAGATTACGTATTCAATTGTAACTAGGTGATTCCCGTCGAAATCGACGGTTACTCTTGAGGTTTTACGTAAATTCAGCTAACTGCGATGGATAGAGTGAAGTTATTAAACTCTTAGTCAAATGAAGGGAGGATAAACATAATTATGAGTGAGTCGACTGTGTACCTTAACCTAAACGTGGTTAATGAACTCGTCGAATTATTTAATATTTTCTGTCCTTTCATCGGCTTTAGGTTGCCCAAAAGGCTTTTCAGGAGTCTTGTTCAATTGTTTCTTGTTCATGACTTTTGTTCATATTAAAGCCTCTTTCACTATATGGGGAAAGGAGTTCATATGATTGCTGTGTCATCTGACGGAAAGAGTCAATATTACTAAAATAACTGCTTCCATCTACTTTAGGAAAATCATTCAGATCGTATTTGGATTGTATATCACCATCTTTGGTCATAAAAATTCAGAATTTTATCAGCGGGAGGCATATTAAATCAGTTTTTTTTTATTTGATAAAAATATCTGATTATCCAGAAAGCAGTTACATTCTTACTTCGATGGGGACCAAACAATTTTGATTCCTTCTCTGGCCACATCGACCAATGTATTTAATCATCATTTACTTTAATTTGCTAATTGATTAACATCTGGCGTAGTTTTGTGAAATCGTGCCATGAGGTTGCTGTTAAACTTGAACTTTATTGATATGCGAGGGTCAATTGCCTTGGTCGTATTGATCACATAAAGTTGTGCATGTATTTTGTGGATGGGATGGACCATAATTGTACTGGTATTGAATTTGCACACAAATCTTGAACATTTGCGGAACCACATCCAAAACCTAGTCCAGCTTTGTTGGCAACAAATTATCCAAATGAGATAATATGTGATGGCAGTGTTTTATTTCAGAATGTTGTGTATGTAGTGAGGTTTAGATGCATTGTTTAACCTAGCTAGATGTGTACATCAAAGTAAAACCCCTGTATTTTTTTTTTTTAATACCTGAATTGCATTTAATTTACCTACTTCACCAAAACCATAGATTAAACATACTCCGTAGTTAGTCTATGCCAAAACTTAAACACAGCTCACATTCTCAACGTAATCCTCTAAACTTGCAAGGCTTTTATTGTATGACACAATTTTCACCCGATTATCGAAAACTTTTATGCTAATAATCTCACAAACCTCTGTCTTTCCTTCTTGAATGTGATAGTAAATATCTGTTCCTTTGAAGTTGATATGTCCCACTGATTTCATAATATAATATATTCTAAGTGCATTAAAGCATAGACTTTTGAACAAAAAAGTTAAAAAACGTATCATAAATTCATCATTTTGTTCAAACTAAAACTTGTCATGCAGTTAAAAATCTATTTTAAAATCATAAATAACTATGCCAAAACTTAAACACAGCTCACATTCTCAACGTAATCCTCTAAACTTGCAAGGCTTTTATTGTATGACACAATTTTCACCCGATTATCGAAAACTTTTATGCTAATAATCTCACAAACCTCTGTCTTTCCTTCTTGAATGTGATAGTAAATATCTGTTCCTTTGAAGTTGATATGTCCCACTGATTTCATAATATAATATATTCTAAGTGCATTAAAACATAGACTTTTCAGGAGTCTTGTTCAATTGTTTCTTGTTCATGACTTTTGTTCATATTAAAGCCTCTTTCACTATATGGGGAAAGGAGTTCATATGATTGCTGTGTCATCTGACGGAAAGAGTCAATATTACTAAAATAACTGCTTCCATCTACTTTAGGAAAATCATTCAGATCGTATTTGGATTGTATATCACCATCTTTGGTCATAAAAATTCAGAATTTTATCAGCGGGAGGCATATTAAATCAGTTTTTTTTTATTTGATAAAAATATCTGATTATCCAGAAAGCAGTTACATTCTTACTTCGATGGGGACCAAACAATTTTGATTCCTTCTCTGGCCACATCGACCAATGTATTTAATCATCATTTACTTTAATTTGCTAATTGATTAACATCTGGCGTAGTTTTGTGAAATCGTGCCATGAGGTTGCTGTTAAACTTGAACTTTATTGATATGCGAGGGTCAATTGCCTTGGTCGTATTGATCACATAAAGTTGTGCATGTATTTTGTGGATGGGATGGACCATAATTGTACTGGTATTGAATTTGCACACAAATCTTGAACATTTGCGGAACCACATCCAAAACCTAGTCCAGCTTTGTTGGCAACAAATTATCCAAATGAGATAATATGTGATGGCAGTGTTTTATTTCAGAATGTTGTGTATGTAGTGAGGTTTAGATGCATTGTTTAACCTAGCTAGATGTGTACATCAAAGTAAAACCCCTGTATTTTTTTTTTTTAATACCTGAATTGCATTTAATTTACCTACTTCACCAAAACCATAGATTAAACATACTCCGTAGTTAGTCTATGCCAAAACTTAAACACAGCTCACATTCTCAACGTAATCCTCTAAACTTGCAAGGCTTTTATTGTATGACACAATTTTCACCCGATTATCGAAAACTTTTATGCTAATAATCTCACAAACCTCTGTCTTTCCTTCTTGAATGTGATAGTAAATATCTGTTCCTTTGAAGTTGATATGTCCCACTGATTTCATAATATAATATATTCTAAGTGCATTAAAGCATAGACTTTTGAACAAAAAAGTTAAAAAACGTATCATAAATTCATCATTTTGTTCAAACTAAAACTTGTCATGCAGTTAAAAATCTATTTTAAAATCATAAATAACTATGCCAAAACTTAAACACAGCTCACATTCTCAACGTAATCCTCTAAACTTGCAAGGCTTTTATTGTATGACACAATTTTCACCCGATTATCGAAAACTTTTATGCTAATAATCTCACAAACCTCTGTCTTTCCTTCTTGAATGTGATAGTAAATATCTGTTCCTTTGAAGTTGATATGTCCCACTGATTTCATAATATAATATATTCTAAGTGCATTAAAACATAGACTTTTGAACAAAAAAGTTAAAAAACGTATCATAAATTCATCATTTTGTTCAAACTAAAACTTGTCATGCAGTTAAAAATCTATTTTAAAATCATAAATAATATTGTAAACATTTCATTTTGACAGATTCAGTAAATGTTCATAACACTCAATCTTTGTAATACAATTTTAATATTAACATCTGGTTCATTAAAATAGTGTAAAATTACCATATGATCGTAATGTAAACAAATCTGCTGAGGGAACTAAAAAGGCCTCTGGGGCAGAGTCCCAATGAAATTTACCTCGTTTCTCTTTTGTTAGCTCATCTACAGACCAAATCCTTTCTTTAGACACCCCTACCAAGTTTCTAAACCCAGCCGTTCTCTCATATTAGCTACGACAAAACGCCGTTTTTCCTCCATAAGAATAGCATGGGATGGGAATTTAAAGGCCACTGGGGCAGAGCCCCAAGGGAATTTACCACATTTCTTTGATGGCTCATCTACAGACCAAGACCTTTCTTTAGACACCTCTACCGAGTTTCTACGCCCAGCCGTTCTCTCAAATTAGCTGTGACAAAGAAAAACAGTTTCAAATCAATATATAGATATTCAAAATGTCTCATTTTATGTAGTTAGCTATATTGTATCTTACTGTATTTATTAACTGACTATGCTATAAACCTTAGCAGTTGTATGACTTTGTTAATAATTTGTGAAAATTCTAAGGACAATAAACACATTTCATTTCATACATTTTTGGAATAATTTTGATATAGTAGCTTTTTGATTACGAATTTGAACTGAAAAACAAATGTTTCGATCAAGATTTTAATAGGTTTTAAAAGCTAAGAGATACCGTATATGTACTGGTACAGTTATATAAAATTTAACTGACTCAATGTTTACACTTATTTGTATTTTTATTAAATTTACTAACTAAATTTCAACTATACCTACTTTTATTCTGTCCAGAGGTAGCTAGTACTTATATTTTCTTCTATCATCTACTTCACATTTGCTTTTTTACATTTACAGAAACCTCCTTAGTAGTTGTGTTTTTACAACCCTGCTTTAATTTGACTATGGAGAATATCACAAAACTAAGCTGCACGCAATTCACTTTTGTTTCTAAAATCAATTCAATATCTGTAACATAACTATGTTTCTTTAGTCAATGTTTTAAACGATGATGTAAATAAAAATACATACCGTACACGTTTTGAACTATGGAACGAGTTAAAATAATAGCTAATTTGTATTATGTTGTTGATTTATACTTAAATTGATGAAATTTGTGCCTGATTAACAATAATAGTGGTTGGTTTTCTAACAAAAGGTAATACAAGTTTTCCATTACTTTTTTCTCATTATTGTGATATATACACACTGATCTGCAGGTAAAGATTGAACTTTGAAAAAAGCTCAGTTGCTATGGTAAAACATATCAATTATATGTGAAATCATTATAAACTGTTTTTTTCTTTACTAAAGTGCTAAAGTTGTACGATTATTATTTCCTTATTTATACTTTATATGTACGTTTTCCAACAAAATAAATGTTTAAGTCCATCAGCGCCTCATATCAATCCTAGCCTTATAAGTTAGCCTAGCTTAAAGAAAGATATTTTTTTTACACGAAGAGTTTCAATTGAGTTATGTTCCAGAAAACAAAGGGGAATGTGTAACTATTTCATACAACAGAATGCAAGATCAAATTTTTTGCTTCAATGTCCTCTTTGTTGCGAAGCACGGGTACAACAGCTAGTATATAATAATTTTATTGTATTCACTAGCTCTTTCAGAAACTAGGTTTCCATCTTCAGGCACTAGTACACTGGTACAAAAAGTAAATACAGGGTGGTCTGGACCTAGCCTTAAACATTTTTTCGGGTGGTAGAGCAACACAGTGTGACTCAAATCCACAATTTAAAAAAAACATATTCCATACACCCACTTGCAGAAACATTATTTTGATTTTTTTTAGAAAAACCTGCACATTTACACAAAATGTTTAAATTCCTCTAGTATTTTAATACATTTTTATAACTTTGACACTACCATCATATTCTCCATTAAATTCTATGTAAGAATAGACAGCTTTTGTTGAGCCCGAAGCTTCAGAATTGCTATTTAAATTGATTAGAAATAAGAAATTTTGATTTTCACAAAAAAATGTTAAAAATAAGCCTACAGACACTTTTTTTCAAGAAAAAAACTAGAGATTAGCAAATGGCTACAAAAACTGCTCTTAAATCTTAGCTTTTAAAAGATATGATGAGGCATTTAATTTGCTTCCTTTTAAGTACATCTATTCCAGTTTTAACTGTGGAAAACATGGTTTAAGGAAAACAAAAACATACTATAACAAACCAAAAAGACACACATGATAGTTTTTATTATTATAGAAACAGCATGAGGCTGCAACAAAATTTGTAACTAGACAAGTTAAAAACAAATTCCAAGTATTAGATTGATAACCAAACTAAAATGCAAGTTCATTTTAATTTATTTTCAAAATGTCCTCCATTCTCTCTGATGCAGGCTCTAGCTCTCTTCCGCAAAGAAATCCATGGGGTTCAGATCAGGAGATCTTGCGGGCCAGGGCACTAGAATTGAATACACCTTGGACATTTTTAAAACAAATTAAAAGGAACTTGCATTTCAGTTCGATTATCAATCCAATACTTGGAATAATTCTTTTTGAATTTGTCTAGATACAAATGTTGTTGCAGCCTCATGCTGTTTCTATAATAATAAAAACTATCATGTGTGTCTTTTTGGTTTGTTATAGTGTGTTTTTGTTTTCCTTAAACTATGTTTTTCACAGTTATAACTGGAATAGCTGTACTTAAAAGGAAGCAAATTAAATGCCTCATCATATCTTTTAAAAGATAAGATTTTAGAGCAGTTTTTGTAGCCATTTGCTAATCTCTAGTATTTTTCTTAAAAAAAGTGCCTGTAGGCTTATTTTTAACCTTTTTTTTTTAAAGTCTAAATTTCTTAGTTGTAATAAATTTAAATAGCAATTCTGAAGCTTTGGGCTCACCAAAAGCTGTCTATTCTTACATAGAATTTAATGGAGAATATGATGGTAGTGTCAAAGTTATAAAAATGTATTAAAATACTAGAGGAATTTTAAAATATTGTGTAAATGTGCAGATTTTTCTAAAAAAATCAAAATAATGTTTCTGCAAGTTGGTGTATGGAATATATTTTTTAAATTGTGGATTTGAGTCACACTTGTGTTGCTCTACCACCCGAAAAAATGTTTAACGCTAGGTCCAGACCACCCTGTATTTACTTAATAATAAATCTATATAATTAATACGCTACATGAAACTTTGTCGGTTGAACTCCTCCGCCATTTCTTAACCGAATTTATTAATTGACGTCTCATTGGAAAGAGCGTGTCGCGTAGATTTGCAAACTGGCCTTACATTTTTGAAAAAGTCCCTTTGGCTCTGCCCCAGTGGCTTTGAAAGTTCCCATGTTATCCTTGTGAAGAACATAATTGTTTACATTTTGATCAGCTGTATAATTTAATCGCTATTATTTATTTTTCAATTCAATGAAACGCATTGTCGGGTCTGACTTAGGGGAGGTACGAATGAGGCATTAGTTCAAAATTCCTCCGTGAACAACGCTGTAGTAGAGAGTACTTTGGCAAAGAAGGTTTACTAATCGCAAAAATAGTTCTGTTCATAAAATAAAATTATAAATGCCTCAAATTCAATTTTATTATTTTTTAATTATAAAATTAAACTATCATAACCTAACCGAACTAACCAAACTTGCTGATAATGAAATAATATAACAACAGTTTATTAATAGAAAAAATAATTCTGTTTATTAAATAAAACTAGAAATTGCTCTACTAAAATTTTATAGTGACTTAATAATAAAATTAAACTGTCATAACCGAACCAAACCAACCAAACTTGCTGATAATAAAAAAATCTTGGACAAAAAGTTAATGCCATGAGCGGGATTTGAACACGGGACCTTCAGCATATCAGCCCGGCACGCTAACCATTGGGCCACCGAGGCCGATGACTACTGATCGTTTTGTTACGGTAATGGCGTTCCCTCAGCTAATAAGAAGCCCACAGCTGTCATCGTATCCTCTTCTATACCTCCCCTGAGTAAATACTCGCATTGTCTACTATTTGAGTTTGTGTAAACATAACCCCCTAGACGGATCGTGTTAGTATGGTTGTATCTTAAATTTGTGTATTTATCGTTGTTGTGTGTCGCTTTAAGGGATCGTGTTAGCATATTGTTACTTAAATTTGTGCATGTATCGTTGTTTTGTGTAGCTATAATTTTTTTATTTGTTGTTTTTTTTTCTTTTAAATGCTTCCGACGCGACGACAACGAAACATAGACAGGAGGCGTAATCGTGATAACTACTACAGAACAGTGGCGCGTAGGTTACAAATGCGCCCTAACGCTACCCCAAAACGACTTTTCGTTCTCAATAATTGACCCTCTATCAATGGCCTGTGTTGCCTGTACAGCGAGGCATTTTGAGAAGGAGAAAACCGGTCAGAACGCTTTAGGTTTATCAATAACAAAGATAAACATGGTCTGAGTTACACGCCGGTATTCTTTGAGTTGACTCTTTAAACTCATTGTAAATATGACTATTATTCGTTTTTAAATGACTCCTGTAATACTTTGCAATTGCTCGAATTCGAGCAACATGTACACTAGTTAATTTTAAACTAAGTTAAAACAGATGTAAAAATAGTCCAAGAATAGCATTTTAATGAAAAGAGTACAAAATGGTAGACATATTAACGAAGCAATGTTGTAAAGGATATGTTAATCCTTATATTCTTCTTATTTTAACCCAAGGAATCAATTCGTAAATGTTGTCCTCACCCTTTTTGAACTGTATGTGTCTGTCCGTTAACAAAAATTATCCGATTTTTAAAATGATGAAATTTGGTACAAACGTGTAAACCTGTTTTTTTTTTCAAACAAGTTTGCAAACCAGCATGATCAGAGTATGGGAACGGGTTTTTGGAGGATTTAAGGGATAAAAATTGGGTTTTCTCATGTTTGGCCTGTATAACATGAAGTTCCCCAATTTATCTCTAAATAATTTTGAAGAGCTTAAACCAACAAGTAGGCTAATTTAATGTGTATTGGAGTTTTTTTGTACGGTAATTGGTTACGGAGAAATTGAAAAAAATTTAACTTAAAATTTCCATGTTATTCTTACGGAGAATACATAAACTGATGTAGTTTGCTTGTTTATGGATATATTTTGATGAAACCTGGCAAATTTATTTATTTTAAACTTAGCTAATAATATATACTAATAAAAACTCACTTTATTACTCTCCCTGTAGCAGCAAACCTAGGTACTCACCAAACCTAATGTTATTGAAATAGATTGAATTGAAAATGAAATCAGGCAAATAGTGATGTGACGAGTCGAGTACTTTCCCGACTCGAGTCAATTCGACTCGATACCGCAACTACTCGAGTACTGGACTCGATTCCGACCTCCTGTATAGCACCGAAGCTCTGTTGACTCGTAGCTAACTACGAATTCTGGAAATGAATCTTGTCTTGACTCGAGTCGCTTTACTCGAGTCAGAAGTCAGGCAGACTTGGTTCGGACTCGTTTTATACTCTGTCTGTCTGTGTGGATTTAAAATGAGAGTGAGTTGAGCAAAGCTCGGTCCCCAGGTACTATTATTAATACACTACACGAAACTTTGTGAACAATAAGGCTTTTTTGTTTTAAGATTCAACCCCACATATAATATACCAAAATGTACGTCTAAGTGTGTAGGTGTGCAAACTGACTTTACATTTTTGAAAAAGTCCCTTGGGCTTTGCCCCAGTGGCTTTTTAAGGTTCCATTTCATGCTTATGAAGAACATATTTGTTTTCATTATGATAAGGTGGATAATTTCATTGCTGTTATTTTAGTTGCAATTTAAGGAAACGAGTGCTATAAACATTTACTCGCTTGGTTGAAGTGAAATATTTACTTTTTGAATTTGGGTTGGCGTAAATATTACAATTGAAAAAGCGAGAAAGCCTGAACAATTTGATATATACAGTACTAAAAATTAAACTGAATTAACACTGGCTGCATTTTTTTAGCAATCATTGAAAGGGCCGATTTGCAAACTATGGAAACATAGGAAAGTCATCAACTTTTTTTTTAGAATTTATCATTATTAAGGACAACTTAATGTGGCTATAAGTGGGAAACATTTGTAGAAAACACTAAAAAACAAGATCAGCTTTTGAAATATGATAAGATATTTAAAAGAAATATTGATTATATCGAACTGTTATGTACATCGTGAGTTTTTCATAATATTTGAGTTGCCCATTTTGAGGTAATCGGAAATTATTACTGTTATTCTATTTCAAACGCTAGTCTAAATCAACAGGTACACTAGTTTATTTCTATATTTTTACTGGACTATTTATAACATTAAGAAGAACTGACAGTAATAAAACAACCTCCAAAATTGATTTGATCAAAATGCTGTAGTAGTTTTTCCTTTCAGATAAGCCTGTTAAGACTGGGGAAAATATGTTTTACAACGGTAATTGTATGTGGGTTTTTTAAGATTATGATTGTGTTAAAGCTGGACTGAATATTTGTTAATATGTTCAAATAAAATGAAATCAAATCAAATCAAATAATCTTTATTCATTATTGATATTTACATGAATACATTGAATAGAGTCAAATCTTATAACTAACGTCCTTAATTAAAATGTGATATGATAGTTACAAATAAAACTGTTTTTAATGTTGTTGTATGACACTAATACAAATTTTTATTTTACATTCCTTAGATTTAAAAAAATCTTTACTTGAAAATTTAGGATGAGTCAATAGGTATTCTTTAAGGTGGGTTTTGAAACTGTTATATTTTTCTTCACGAAGAATATTCTTAGGCAGAATATTCTACATTTCCAACCAAAACCGGATCCGACTCAGGCTTACCATTTGATCTGATTTGCATGTTACTGTTTGGTTTTGTTTTGTCGTTATTCTCAGAAGTGATTATTTTTCAAGTTGATCTAACTATGTTTGTAGCTTCTGAAATCTGTTTATCAAAATATTTTTTTTTTATTTATTAAATACTGTTAATACTGTTCAATGAAATGGCAACCATACATAGTAGGTACCAAGTATGAATGGAGATGAGTGTAGGAAGAGTGGCGCGATCTTGTAGTCTTGTTAGTGACTAAGGCCGACATTCCTTAGACACAGCTGTTAATTAATAGCCCATACAGCTAATGGCAACTAAGGGACCTACAGTTTATAGTGGAATCCGAACCACATTTTTCCTTGCTCTTTCAGAAACTAGGGTTTCATCTTCAGGCACTAGTACACAGGTACAAAAAGTAAATATTTACTTAATAATAAATTAATTTTAAACAAAGTTAAAACAGATGTTGTAAAGGACATTGGAAAAATATATAAAAATTAATATTAGAAAAAAAATATTTTGAATTTTGTATTATAAATTATAAACTCGGAATTACTGAAAATAACTACATCAAGAACAATACTGTAATACATCCAAAATTCAAAAGATTATTTTTCTAATATTAAATTTTATATATTTTCCCAATGTCCTTTACAACATCTGTTTTAACTTTGTTTAAAATTAATTTATTATTAAGTAAATATTTACTTTTTGTACCAGTGTACTAGCATCAATCTCTATTATTACTACAGCTGGATCGCGCGCTGTGTACTGGGTTTTCGGTCCGACCGCTCGCCGCTCCCCCCACCACTAAGGTTGTTACTGTCTCTCTCTTACTCATTACGTCTTATGGCGTTTCCGTGTTTGCGCTCACAAAATACGCTATATCTCTGTTCATAGATTGAGGAGAGGGGATGAACATTGCTGTGTGAACACGTGTGAGTTCAGCTCCATTTATTTCTTACGTTTTCTGTGGTTTAAATCTATGTTTTTTCATTAGAATTATAACAGTGAAGCTCGTTGTAGTTTGTGTTTGTTGTTTAGTGACTGATCCGGCAATTTTTTTGTGTGATAGAATATATATTGACCATTTTAAAACATAACCTATAAGACATTACATGATTCGCTCGCCACCGAATTTACGTTCGGGTTCCAAAGGCAAGCCAGTGCTGCTCCCTGGCAGTGATAACCGAACTACGACTTAGCGGTCCTTATCAGCTCCGTCTCCAGCGACTAGTCCGACTCCGACAACAACAATGCCCAACAATGACATCAACGCAGCGCTACTCGCCGCGATCCAGGCAGCTGTGGAGAAGGCAGTAAGAGTAGCAGTTGAAGCGGCATTGTCTACGTTCAACGACGTGATAAAACAACTGCAGGGTGAGGTGTTAAAGCTCCACAAAAAGGTCGAAGAAATCGACGGAAAACTGGTCGAAAAAACTGATGAGTTGGAGCAATACCAACGGCGCAATAACGTCCGGATATTCGGGATAAAAGAGCGCGACAATGAAGATACAGACGCTCTGGTGACTGAAATCTGCCGCGAAAAGCTCGGAATCGACCTTCCGGTAGACGCCATCTCGAGATCACACCGAGTCGGCAAACACCAAGAGGCGGGAGAAGACGGTCGACCTCGTCACCGGGGGATAATCGTAAGGTTTACCTCCTATCGAGCTCGGCGGATGGTGTACCAGGCGAAGAAGAAACTGAAGGGGACCGGTGTTGTCATCAGGGAGGACCTGACTCATCTTCGCCAACAAGTATACAACAGGGCGGTGTCGCTGTATGGGAAGACGAGCGTCTGGACCCAGGACGGCAGAATTCTCTGGATCGACGGCAACGGCAAAAAGGAGGTGACTACGTGGTTGAGGGACCTACCTGCTCGTCCGCCTGACAACACCACGGACAGCACTGATAAGAACACGTAATTAGAACTATAATATCATACAAGTTTTACAAGTACAGTACTTTTTTCTTTAACTTAAAATATCAATACGTTTTACACTATGTTTAATCAAGATTTCACAGTTTTACTAGTTTAATTTTTAATGAAAGTTGTTTTTAAGTTGGAAGTTCAAGTTATTTATTATTTTGTTTTACTATCATTATTTAGGATTCTGTCACAGTTGTGTATTCTTACAAATGTGAATATGACGTAAACATTAGCTTACTTAGTTTATTTTTTATTTTTATCAATTTATTTTTTATATACTTATTTATTAAACAAAATTAGAAATTACTAGATTCATTGCCAGATCACGGCATATCAATGATAATTATTTCAAATGCTTATACTGTAATACCAATCATTATTTTAATTTATATAAAACCATGACATTCGTATTTTAAATAACTACATTTATTATTATTATTATTTGTTTTTTCACATGTATTTTAGTATAGTATTCGTATCCCTGTTTTAAAAGCGTGTTTAAAATTTTTAGTTCATTTCAATTTGTGTACATTTAATTTTGAATAAGGAGCTGAAAGCTAATCGTGTTTGTTCGTCAGTAATGAATGCTAAAGTTTTTCTCTATAGTAGCTTAGATATGTTAATTACTGTGTGTTATATCTGTGTGTTATAGTATGTGTGTGTGTGCGAATGTGTCTGTTGCAGCTACGCCGGTGCGCGTCATCGTCGTCTCGCCGCGGGTCCGAGCTGTAGGTCCAGGATAGCGGACCCGCACAGCGTCGCCTCAGTCACCCCTCCCCCGCCCACTCCTCTCCCTACTGATAACGCCCAGATCCTTATCAACAACCTCGCTCCCTTTACCAAACAATTCAAAGCTGCTCACATCAATGCTCAATCCCTCACAAAACATATTGACGAAGTCAGAGCAATATTTCGGACTCAAAATTTTGAAATCATTTCAGTTTCAGAAACTTGGTTGAAGCCGAGTATTTCGCCTGGGTTGATCGCACTGCCTGGCTATTCAGTTTTCAGAAACGATCGTTTAGGAAAAACAGGTGGTGGCGTTGCCGTTTATGTAAAGGACGGTTTGCAAGCCAGGCAGTTGTACGAGTCCCCAGGTGAGTACTCTGCTAAACCCGAATTCATTTTTTTGGAAATTCGTTTGTGTGGTTCGGATGCTCTTCTCCTGGGGACATGTTACCGCCCTCCGGGAGTGGGGCATTTGGCCGACTTTGAAAATACTCTCTTGCGCCTCATGCCAGGCTACAGTCGTGTCTTGATCATGGGTGACTTTAACTGTGACTTACTCAAACCTGGACGTTACGATTGCAGACAATTGACAAACATGTTTGACTCTTGCAACATGACGATACTACCACTGGACCCGACCCATCACACTGCTGAAGCTGACACCCTACTAGACCTTATTATTTTAAGTGATCCCGAATTTTCAGTCCTCCTTGGCCAGCTTCCAATCCCTGCCATTTCTCGACATGACCTAATTTATTGTGCCCTTGCCACGAGAGCTCCCAAGCCCAAACAAAAACTTATCTCTTACAGAGATTTTAGAAATTTTAATGAAGCAAATTTTTTGTCTGATGTAAATTTAACACCTTGGCACTTCATACATACCCTGGAGTCAGTTGATGATATGGTCGATTCACTTAATGAAACCATTTTAAAATTATATGACAAGCACGCTCCAATTGTCAACCGTAGGGTTAGTAAAAGTCGATCCGTTCCTTGGATTAGTGCGAAGATCATTGGCTTAATGGCTCGGCGGGACTCAGTCCATCGCAGAGCCAAAAGAACTAGGGATCAGGGGCTCATGGCCCACTACCGCCAGCTTAGAAATCAAGTAAAACAACATTTACGTAATGCTCGACTCCAATATTTTCATAGATTGTTTTCCGAAGGAAAGCAATCCTCTGCTATTTGCTGGCGTAATCTAAAACGTTTTGGATTTGGAAAGCAAGTTAAAGTTGTTCCCATATCAATTCCCATGAACGATTTGAATAATTATTTTTTATCAGTTTCATCACAGGCAAACGGTACAATAATTCAGAACCATTTAACTGAGTTAAAATTACGTCCCTTGCCAAATTCCATCACTAAATTTAACTTCAAGCCAATATTGCAAATTGATGTTTTGAAGGCTATAAGGCGGTCAACGTCTGACGCCACTGGTTCTGACAGAATCCCAATCTCTTTAACTAAACGAATCTTGTTTGCTCTCCTTCCAACATTAACTTTCATATTTAATACTTCACTAAGATCAGGTATTTTCCCAGAAAAGTGGAAGTCTGCGCTTGTCCGTCCCTTGAATAAAATCTCATCCCCATCTCTCCCGCAAGACTACAGACCAATTAGCATTCTTCCCGCCCTTTCTAAAGCACTAGAAAGAGTCATTCACTCTCAAGTTTCTGATTTCTTGGCACAAAATAACATCCTCAATAGCTTTCAATCAGGTTTTCGTAAATCATACAGCACTGAAACAGCAATGCTTCATGTAACTGATGACATACGTTTTGCTATGGATCGCAGCCAATGTACTATCTTAACATTATTTGACTTCAGTAAAGCCTTCGATACCGTAAACCATAGCATTCTCCTAGCCAAACTCCAACTTTTAGGTTTTTCTGATAATTCACTAAAATGGATGAGATCATATCTTCAGAGCCGAAAGCAGTGTGTGTGTCATGACAACATGACGTCCGACTGGAGAGATGTTCCCTGCGGAGTTCCCCAGGGTTCAATTCTTGGTCCTCTGCTTTTCACCATTTACATCAATGACATCAGTACAGTTCTACACCACGCAATGTTTCATATGTACGCTGACGACTTGCAAATCTATTCTCATTTTAAAGTGAGCGATGCAAATGAAACTATACACTTGATGAACCACGACATCGACAGAATTGTACAATGGGCAGAAAGGAATGGACTTAGACTCAATCCTGACAAGACAAAGCCAATCATCATAGGTCACTCACGGTTACTCAACAAAGTGGACTTAAACATTTTACCAAAAATCACTGTAAACGGTACAACTTTGCAATACCAGGACAAAGTAAAAAGTCTTGGTTTGACTTTAAACCGAACATTGGACTGGACTGACGCGGTGGTAAGCACTTGTAAAAGAGTGTTTGCCGCCATTCACACACTGAAGAAGATGCAACGACTTCTACCTTTTCACATTAAACTCTTACTGGTCAAATCACTCGTGTTTCCACACTTTTAACTACTGCAACACTGTGGTTAATGATATGACTTTGGTTTTGGCAACAAAATTACAACGAGTACAAAATTATTGTGTTCGATTCTTGTTCAATCTTAGGCGTGATGACCATGTCACACCCTATTACATTAATGAATCAATTTTGAAATTAGAAGACATCAGAAAAATACGAATACTTTTTATTACTCATTCGGCCATCAATCTTGGAATTCCAAATTATCTTGCAAAGAATTTTAAATTTTTGAATGAAAGAGGCGCAAGGGATACCCGCTCTGGCTCGTCCACGCTTCGCATTCCTCATCACAGAACAACTGTTTATAACAAATCATTTTTAGTAACAGCATGCCGCTTATGGAACTCCATACCTTTTCACATTAAATCCATAGAAAACCGATCCCGACTGATGGTGACGCTGAAAGGATATTACCTTGACCGGATGGCCGTGGCTTGGCGGGATGGCGTGCGTTAGGCCTAGATGCAACAGAGGGTGTACGTGTGTGTGTGTGTGTGAATGTATGTTAGGGAAGATTAAATAAATTATGATATTTTATAACTTGTTTTGTTACAAACTGTGTTGTATTTTTTGTTAATATTCTGTTGTTATCATTAGTTTTTTAGAGGTTAACTGTAAGAAGAAAGGACCATGAGGTCCTAAGTTCGCCTCAATAAAGAAGGATTTTCATTTCACTTCATTTCATTTCATAGTGGCTCGATTGTCAATTTGTTTACACAGTTGTAATCTGCATGAAATTGCGGAGATTATGGTATATGTTTTATATCAAAATAATTCTTTTTTAGATTATATTAATTCTTAAATCTACTACAGTAATTACGGTTTGTTATTGCCACTTTTTAAATTAATTATAAAGCTGTTATCATAGCTAATGATTAATTAACTTAATTTAGCATAGACACTTATGTTTTTAATGTTTAATCTTGTGTTTTTTATGCATTTAACATGTAGGAGAGGACCCATGCTGATCCGCAGCTTTAAAATAAACTAGTGGCTTGTAGGGACATAAGTCAAGTCCCTAAAAATACAGGATAGATATCCCAGTACAACATATCTTTTGTGTAAAAAAAAAACAAAAACAGTTTGTTATTTGTCTTTGTTTGCTTTTGTTGATGTTATTTCCAATAAAGAATTTTAATTATTCCAGAGGTTTAACTGCTAAAGAATAAATATTGGTTTATTAAGGTAGCTTTGTTTTTTTGGTTAATGCTGATAAAAAGGCTTCCACAATTGAAATACAGTATTGGAAATTGTCTTCGTCAAATAAGAAATGGCAGAAAATAGTGTGTTGACATAAACTTAGTTCTTGGTCAAAACCGCTAAATTAGCATCTCTACCCTACCCAGTTATTATTTCTAAGTCAATGCTCATTTTGTAAAGGTTTAACAAAATTAGGCTTAAGTAAAGGCATCCCATTGACAGAACTTAACCCTAAATTTGTTTCTGATGAACATTAAAAAAACCACTATTATTATTAAAATCCATATTTTTTAGCCCCTGAGCTGATCTTGTGACTAAATCAATAAATAAGGTTACCTTCGTCAATCAGCTCATAGAAGTTATAACATTGTTACGGCCGTTTCAGCATATCCATGCCATCATCAGACGTTCAGCCTTAGTGCCGTCGTTAATATACAAAAACACAAACTGTCACACGCGACGTACACATACATAAACATAAACGGGGGTTTTTGACTAAACAGGCCTGTTGATTAGACATATCCGCACAAGAGCAAGTAGCTGACTGGAGTCATTCTTGCGGTGTCGTGTCAGTGGCGGCATTATCATTTGTACTTTGCCCTCTTGGTCTTGAATCCTTCCTCTGACTTAAAATACTATTGAAAATTACATGTGATTTGAATTGTAGTTTGTCATTTAAAATAAGTTCGCTATTGTCATTTTTTGTATGTGCTTTGTAAATTTCAAATTCTTCCAGGGTGTCCAATTTATTGCCTTTTGTACATGTGTGAAGGATTTCCAAGCCAGTGTTGAGGTCATTTAGGTCGTGATTATTGTCCATTAGATGTTTAAGATGTTTAGATGTTTAGATGTTTGTCCATATTTAATGAAAAATACTACACACAGTCTGATGGCCTAGCAATGGGTTCCCCGCTGTCATGTATTCTTGCCGATATTTACTTAAATTATATAGTAAATGAATTTATATTTTCAGACTACAACAAACAAAAGCAAAAAATATTGCAGTACCACAGATATGTTGATGATACAATTCTTTTGTTCAACGGAAATAACAGACAACTGGATTTATTACACACTTATCTTAATACCATATCACCTAATTTAAAATTTACAATGGAAGTAGAAGAATCAAATAACATCAATTTTTTGGATTTGACCATAGAGAAAATAGACAATAGACTAGATTTCAGCATATACCGGAAGCCAACTACTTCAAACCAGACAATACATAACACCTCTTACCATCCACCCTCACAAAAGTTTGCAGCATACAACAGTATGGTGTATAGACTGCTAAACGTCCCCATGTCACCCACTAATTATCAGAAAGAACTCAATATCATTAGGCACATAGCAACAGCTAATGGATTTCAAGCAAATATGATCAGATCGACAGATTAATTAACAAACAAAAGTGTAAAAATAGGAATAAAAATGATGAAGTTTAGCATGATAAGAAGTATGTGTGTGTGGAATATTCCCATTCGTTACAGAATGTATTGGCCAAAGAATTAAAAAGACACGGTGTAGAGTTAACTTTTAGGACAAATAACAAGACTATGAACAAACTTAATGTTACGAGAAAGGTTATTGATAAGGGTGACAGGTCAGGGGTATACAGAATTAAATGTGCTAGTTGTCCTAGTGTTTATGTAGGAAAAACGGGGCGCACTTTTAAAACTAGATATAAGGAGCATCATCCGAAACCGAAAGCTGACAAACAAAAGTCTACATTTGCCCAACATCTAATGGACAATAATCACGACCTAAATGACCTCAACACTGGCTTGGAAATCCTTCACACATGTACAAAAGGCAATAAATTGGACACCCTGGAAGAATTTGAAATTTACAAAGCACATACAAAAAATGACATTAGCGAACTTATTTTAAATGACAAACTACAATTCAAATCACATGTAATTTTCAATAGTATTTTAAGTCAGAGGAAGGATTCAAGACCAAGAGGGCAAAGTACAAATGATAATGCCGCCACTGACACGACACCGCAAGAATGACTCCAGTCAGCTACTTGCTCTTGTGCGGATATGTCTAATCAACAGGCCTGTTTAGTCAAAAACCCCTGTTTATGTTTATGTATGTGTACGTCGCGTGTGACAGTTTGTGTTTTTGTATATTAACGACGCCACTAAGGCTGAACGTCTGATGATGGCATGGATATGCTGAAACGGCCGTAACAATGTTATAACTTCTATGAGCTGATTGACGAAGGTAACCTTATTTATTGATTTAGTCACTATTATTAGCCTAGTGTAAGTATATGTGGTGGTAATCCTCCTTAAGGTGCGATTGATTTACATATTCTACAAAAAAGGGCCTATTTTCTAATCAACGTTTAATTACTAACTATTTTGCGACTGGTTAGTGTTCCATTACCCAGTTAACGAAACTAATCACGACAAAAATACTTTTTGTTAGTTTTAAGAAACGGAAATTACCTCTACGTTCTACTGTTATATATAGGTGCTTTCTTTTCTACCGTGCATGCTAGGCTTATTATTTGAACCTATTTTGCTTGGAGCAATTAACAAAGTACTTAAGTACTTAAGTACTTAATGAACAAATACCTGTACAAACCTACTTCATCTTTATTCCCAAATTGTTTTCTAAGAGTAACCGTTGAGGCTATTCCACTTCATACAAAATATTGATTAAACACTACAATAAATCTCAAATATAAATGTTAGTAAATTTACAAAAAAGTTAGGGATAGATCTTTAACATATGTTTTGAAATCAAAACAAAGAAGATCTTATTTTAATCTTGAATCGTTTCTTTAATCTTGAAAACAATTTATTTCAACTTTGACATAACTAAAAAGTCTTGATTATTAAGGGTCACGTTATCCCTTTATATAGTTTGCTTTATATATAGTATACATTACATTGCAGAATTGACTGGCAAATGAGTAATCCAAATATGAGCTTACTTGCTTAATGATAAATCACGATCAGCTGTATTGAAGTAAACAAAAATCAGCAGTAAATGCCTTCAAATGCTATTCTTATGGAGAACATTTTACGTTATATCTAATTTTGTGTTAAGATTTTGGGAATTTCACTATTTTTCCCGCCGTCACGGGATCAAGACCTTTAATTTGAGCCCTCTCCCGTCGTTCTACGACTTCCCAGTCGCTCACAATTTTGACGCAAAGAATCGGCTTACGTAATTAATATATATATATATTATCCAAGAAAATCTAATTTATGATTTTTTATTGACTAATACAGTACGGTATCTTGAGCTTAACTGATTCAAACGATCAATAAATCAAATTAAACCCTATACGTTACTGTGTATTTTGAGTCCAAACATATAAAAATCATGAACAATACTGGAGCTATTGATTTTTAATCATAGAAATGTAGCGTGTCACCGTCCCTAAACCAAGTGTTGATTTAGTTGTTTTTTTGCTTTTGTATTTGCTTTTGTATTTAGGTCAAGTTGTAACAGTTTCCTTAGTTATTTTCGGCCTTTTAGGCTGATCTAACGGCGAATCATGTGATTTCAATGCAAGTGTAAGAACAAAAGAGACGCGTTGTAGTTACTATGATCCCGTATTTGAATAGGGAGGGACACACGGGCTTAATCGCATTTCACCCGCTGTACCAATATTAAAACAAGAAATCTGTCTGGCTTAATATTTTTTTAGTAAATTATTATTATTAAGCCTCTTAAAATACAGAGGTTATCTTATTTACTAAATGCATACTACTTTGTACTTATAAACAAATCACTTTAAACCAGATAAAAGTTGATTTAATGACAAAAGTATCAGGGATTAGAGAAGTTGTCATAATTTTTTCATAGTTTTTAAGTTATCAAAATCATACAATTAATTGTAAGTCTAGGAACATATTTAGGGACATTTTAGGACATAAGGGAATTTGGTCTTCGGCAAAAGTTGCACAAATTAATACTGTTCAAAAACACAAGAAAATGTAAATTGTAAAATTGTAAATGTCTTAACAATTGTATTGTATTGAAATATTATTGTCATACACAAATGGTTTGTTTCGTAAATAATATGTTTTTTCTCATAATTATTCTAAACCTTTTGGGGCTCGTTTCATTTGGCACTCCAACTGAACAAATATATGACTTTGGTTAAGTTCGCTGCATGAAGCATAATTTATTACTAATATGAAAAATCTCATATATTAAAAAAAAACTAGTGTACATGTTGCTCGAATTCGAGCAATTGCAAAGTATTACAGGAGTTATTTCAAAACGAATAACAGTCATATTTACAATGAGTTTAAAAGAGTCAACTCAAAGATTACCGGTGTGTAACTCAGACCATGTTTATCTTCGTTATTAATAAACCTAAAGCATTCCGGCCGGTTTTCTCGTTCTCAAAATACCTCGCTGTACATGCAACACAGGGCATTGATAGAGGGCCAATTGGGAAAGAAAAGTCGTTTTCTTAACTGATTCAAACGATCAATAAATCAAATTAAACCCTATAAGTTACTGTGTATTTTGAGTCCAAACATATAAAAATCATGAACAATACTGGAGCTATTGATTTTTAATCATAGAAATGTAGCGTGTCACCGTCCCTAAACCAAGTGTTGATTTAGTTGTTTTTTTGCTTTTGTATTTAGGTCAAGTTGTAACAGTTTCCTTAGGTTTTTCGGCCTTTTAGGCTTATCAACGGTGAATCACGTAATTTCAATGCAAGTGTAGGAACAAAGAGACGTGTTGTAGTTACTATGATCCCGTATTTGAATAGGGAGGGGGCACACGGGCATTGTCATCTAGGTATTAATCGCACTTCACCCATCGTACTGTCGACATCATTGCTCTTGCTCATAATTAATATATACTCACACATTCGCATCTAATAGTTCAAATAAACCTTAAGTATTCAGCATCAAAATTATTATTATTATTTTATCTTCCCCATCTCATTAGGGCCTACTACTATTAAATTAGAGTAGTGGTGGCAGCAGGGCCGGATTTAGCATTTTTGCGCCCCTAGGCCCAAAACAATTTTCCGCCCCCTAGTCTGGTCACAGTTACTTTCTTTCAAACCTTTATTAAAAACTATATCACGACCATAGGCTTAAGTTAATTGCTTGAATATCACTCTTCGTCGGAATCGTTGCATTGCAAGTTTTTTTTAAGAATTGACTTGTTTAGCATTAACAAAATGCCGTCTTATACACTTTTAGCAAATTTATGCCTTTACTAAATGCTCACGTTTGTGGCCGTGGCCGCCGTGGGACTGAACTGAAACAAAACAACTCAACTCACCGAGCATTCATGCAAAAAAAACATGGCCATTGATTCCAATTCAGGGTCAAAAACATGAACTCCATACAGTACGTGATACCATAGATTAAACATACTCCTTTAGTAGATTTGTCATCGTTTTGGATTAGCCTAGCTGAAAACAATTATTTTTATTTAAGGAGTATGTTCTATCTATATTTAAACCTAGTTTATCCAAAATAAAACAATCTAATCATTAAAAATAGGTCGTCTCCTGTTTATATTAAAATAAATTAAAACCCACATCATAGAACTAACCCTAAAATAATAGAAACAAAATTACGTGATAACTAACATCAAGTGTCACCAACATAAACTAGACATTGACAAATTTTGAATTAACAATGTCATAAGAAGTTGACTTGAGTGAGTTACATTTAACCTATGGTTGTACCATAGATAAAACATACTCCCTTAGTTGTACCGCATCTAGGCTTTGACTATTCAATGATCTAGGTTATATTTCCAAAGCAAAACAGAGCAATATTCCGGCCGACAATACCGATCCTTAGGTTTGAGGAGAAAATTACAGCATTAATGGTGCTTTGAAGGGTATTGCATTTTTCTAAAATCTAATGCAAACTGAAATTAATATTTTTTCGTAAATTTTAAAGGTAAATTCATCGTTGATTTGATATTCAACACAACGTATTATATATTTTTATTAGTTAATAACTTTTGTTTTGTGAAGTGAGGGTGGTAACAATGTCTACCACGTATGCGCCCCTAATCACTCTGATCAGATAGTACCGTACCGACTACCGAGCCCGAGCCAGCATAGTGGCAGTGCAGTGGCAATACGATGCGTACCGCTAGGGCGCTCGTCAACGTCAACATCCCTACAGCCTACTCCCGTATAACCGGTGTTCGCTACCAATTTTGTAACGAAATTGATGCGTAGTTCTGAAAAATACCCAGTCAGCACACAGAAGTATATAATATGTATTATTTACTTTGAGCCAAAGTAAATCCAAAATAAATTATACGTATTGAATTGATATAGAATACTTCTATTTTACGTCTATACGTCCCACTTTATTTTGTAAATAATACGTATTACTAATACGTCAATTTACGTAAACCATATACAAAAATAATACGTCAATGATATATGTATATGGAATGTAAATTTTGTACAAGCTTAACTGAAGCAATAATATGTAAATTTAAGTATTATTTATGTAAATCATCTTATGTACAGTAATGCAAAAAATATCTGAATCTAATTAAATTGTATTAAGAATCAATTTATCCAATTATGTTTAGCACCTAAATAAACATAATAATAAATGTTCTGTCAGTAATCAACATAAGAAAGATGGATTAGTTCTCAGCTAAAGTCAATTATTATAAAAATATTACTCATCCTAAAAACTTGAGGCACTTTTAAGGGTGACTCTTTAGGCGATAAACTATGGTCAGTACGGTAGTACTATGAAAACTGTGGTAAGTTCTAATTTATTTTTTTAAATTGTCTTGACTCATTCATGGTGTGTTAGTATTTGTTTGAATTGAATGCATAAAAATGTGTTACTTTATAGGAAAAAAATTCTCATTAATCAAAAGGAAAACTAATCATTCTAGAATTATTATCATATAATTAGTAATTAGAATTGAATTTGTACCCAACAAAACTAAAATCAGAACAGTAGGCAATAAGTACAAAGTACAGCTTTACAATAAAAATGTAATCTTAATAAATCAAGTACAGCTTTACATTTGAAAATTTAATCTTCGAGCCTGCCGGAACCATTCTTTAACCTTGGTTCCAAATGCCTTGTATGTGACATTGTCTCCGTGAGACGCTGCAACAACACCTGAAACATGATTTTACAATGTGATACCACAGAGTTTTCACTATAATTGTTATGTTATAAGCAAGTGTTAATGTGTTTGATTCAGTTTTTTCTCATAAGGTCGTTTCTACTTTGTCCTTTAACTTAGAAGAAGACTTTTTACGGGGGTTCAAAACAATTAACCCTTGATAATCCGACATGGCGGTGATGCCACTGGACACTAATTAGTTAATACTAAATACTTTACGAGTATAAACTCGGGAATATTTTGCAGAGCCGGTTTGAGTAGTAAGCATAGTACGTGGTCGAAGCAAAGCAAAATGGCGCATCCAATGTTCAGGATTAAGGAGACCCACAAATTGACTCGTTCATCAACACTTCTCTGTCATCTACTTGGACTGGTCTGGTAGACCTTTGCATGTTTCAGACATAGCCTACATACTCTAGCTTATTCGTGTATCCAGAAATAATCATTACCAATAACAGTGCCGTAATTAGAGTACTTGCGGACCTAGGTCAAACTAACCTCAGTTATCCTACGATCACGGCGAAATCGTTAACATATCCTGTGATCATGAAACCATTGCCACCTACGATCGCCATGAAATTGGGAAAATCACCACACATTGGTAGTCAAACATTTTTGGCAAACTGACATTCTAATGGGCCTATTTAAGTAAATGTCCGATTATTGAGAGCCAACTGTAGTTACCTAGATTAATAGAGGCCAAGTAATGATTTACAAAAAGTTTTTTTATGTTATGGATATCAAATACCCCCGCCACAGCAACCCTGCAGACTAAGCAAATTTCCATTTACTGGGCTGGATTTCTACTTAAGTACAGTAGAGTCTCGCAAACTCGGCACTCGATAACCCGGCAGTCTGGATAACTCGGCCATCACCTGGCTCAGAAAATTAGTGATTTTTGAGTACGACATGAGTTAAACATGGGCTCAAGTTAAATCATTCCCAACTTGTACCAAGGATTTATTGTACTATATCTGATGACTTAATACTGACTTGTAATATAAATAGGCCTATAAATAAATAAGGCAGCTAAAAGGACTACAAATTGTATGGTTCTTATTTATAACCCTAGTTCCCAATAACCCGACATTTCACAAACTCGACACCCTTCCAGTCCACATTACGCCGAGTTTTGGGGACTCTACTGCATTCCCTTAAAATTGTAAGATTTATTTCCTATTTACATAGGTAACATTGATTATAATGAGTAGGCCTACTGTACTTAGGTTTGCTGCTACAAGGAAGGAAGGTATTGAAGTGTTTTTTTATTTCAATTGAAATGTTCATAAACTAGAATGAAACAAACAAAATTGTCAGATTTGACAAAAATATATTTATATAGCCTACAAGCAAACTAGCCTACAACAGTTTTTCTCCATGAGAATAACTTAGAAATTATCAATTTACAATATTTTTCGATTATCCCCGTAACCGATAGGCATACAACAACGCTTCAATATACAAAATTATTTCTTTTATAAGCTATACAAAATGGTATGGAAAGAAATCGTGAAGTTTTGTGTTTTTAGAGTCAAAAATCAGAAAACCCAATTTTTACCCCATAAAACCCCCCATAAACCCTCGTTCCCATAGTCTGTTCAAATTATTTTGAATAAACGTAGGTTATACATTAGTACCAAATTTGATCAAAATCGGTTCATTTTTGCTCGAGATATCGCGCTAACGGACATATACATACATATGTATATATTTCATATATATATATATGAATTTAAACGGAGGGTGTTTTTGGCCTATGGAGGACCCAAAAATGAAAAGTAAATCGGTCCCGGGTCGAGGTCTTACCATGAGACCTACAGTAATAGCTTATTTCCTATATGGAAAATTCGCTAAAAGAATTTAAACTTGTTGTTAGCTTGTTAAAATTTTCCTTTAACTTTTTTTATAACTATTTCTTCTTTTTCTTTTTGATATTTTCTGTTTTTGTTGGTTTGAATTAGGGGCCCAAAATAAAGTCTCCGGTTGGGAACATAAGAGGGTTTTAATTGAATCTAATGATGAATATAGAACGGATTCACGTTTAACATTAGCCTATTAGTTTTAGAAAAAAAAAAACGGCATCTCATCCTTACAAATTTCTCCCACAGTCTCCCCATGATTAGATACAGATTAGATTTAAATAAATCAAATATTTCACACACCTTTAAAAAAAGAGTGTTCATAAATATTAAGTTGGGTAGCTTTTTAAAAATAGATTTAAAATTATAACTAAAACAAAAGAGTTAATCACTGCTCCCCAGGTAAAATAACTTTTCAGGGGCTATTATTTAAATTCCATTAGATTCCAGTAACTATTAGTAGGCAACTATTATACTCACTCTCCAGTGTTTTATGAAGTTGAGGCTGTGGAGGGTCCTCTTTCCCTTCCTTCCCTCCCATTTGAAGCTAACATCTACTTCGTTTGTCCGCGATCTGATGAGGGCTCGACAGCCAGAGTCCACCACTGTTGCGCCCCCAATCCTTTGAAAGAAGTCGATCTACAAAAACAAAAAAACTTTTTAGTCATATTTAATCATACTTTCGGCTAAGTCCTTCTTAGGTGTGTTTGACTGTTATAACCATTCTATTTCCCGAAACAATAAGTAAATCCAGACCTGATTCCACAACTGGCCCCTAGGAGTGAACATAACATAACCTAGATACAGCAACAGAAGGTATGTTTTTTAAATTAGGCCTATTTGTTGCATTCACAATTAATTAAGTTTATCTTATTTACTTATGACAGATATACCTATCCATGCATAAGCTAACTTAATTCCTTGTAATAATTGTTGAATGAAATTGTGTATGCCTAAGGCCCATATTATATGGACAGGAAAAACGCGACAGATTTTTCGCCGCGTAGACGCCAAGCCTACCGAGCAATGGACGTCACTATGTGCAAGTTATACGAACGTTTTATCTGTCGCATCGGACACTGTAAACCTGGCGTCAGCGTGGACAACGCGACCGGACCGGTAAAACTGGCGGAAAAAACGCGACAGAAATTATGCGAGTACCTACTGTTATACGGGCAGCTTTTACACAGCAGATCTGTGCTTCACCCCACCATACTTCTCCGACAGGATAGTTCCCAGGCGACTTATCGGGAGTGGAAATTCACAGTTCGGCGACCTTCGGGCTCCCTCGGAGCCTGTCGCGGCGTGTTTACTGCTCGTATAACAGCTCCCTGGCGTCGATGACACAGCGTGATTGCTGATTGTATAACAGCACTGAATTTGTGAATCAGCGTCGGCGTTTTATCTGTCGCGTTCTTGCTGTCCGTATAACATGGGCCTAAGTTAATTAGCATATAGTATAGTTACCTATTAGTCATTTGTAAATAAACAAACCGTCTAACAAAAACTGGACAGGTTCAAAAACCCTTAGCCAAAAAATTAACTTATCTCTTGATAATTTAACATAAGGAAGCATATAGGCCTAATTAGTTGCGTTAAAATCTTAGTGTAGGCCTGGGAATTACCATTACCTACTGTAAATTTAAACAACATCAAGCGTAACTTAAAACACAGAGGATACTCGTCCAGTAACAGGACGTGGATAAACTTAGGCGTCCGGCACTGACGTCACAGGGTTGTGAGGGCCCGGAACGCCATTACCACAACGATACGATGTACAACCATCGGTGTTTGTGGTGTAGTGGATAGAGTGCTAGGCTGATTAACGCAAGAGGTCCCTGGTTCGAATCACATCGGTAACTTTAACTTTTTGTCAAAGATTTTGCTTTGAATGCCATTAACTGTATATCTTTTGTTAGAATTTTTGGCATTTATAATTTTATTTTATGAACATAATTTAACCTTCATTCATTATCATTTTTCATTATTAGCAAGTTTGGTTGGTTAGGTTAGGTTATGACAGTAACTGCTGGACGCCTAATCCACGTCCAGTTACCGGATGCGTATCCTCTGCGAATTTAAAAACCCTGTAACTTACTAATGTGCTAATTAATAGGCCTAACCTAAGTTAGTTAATATCGTAGGCCTACTTGATAAAATCTTGGCTGCACTTTAGTTTCTGTCCTACATTTACTCACATACGGTAACTCAAGTTACCTAGTACTTAAATGCATGTTTGGTTAAGGTTAAGTTAAGTTTAGAACAGTTTCATCAGCTGGTAGCACAAATAGGCCTACCTATTTGTGTAGTACCGTACCTAAATAGGTACTAGAAAACATGTTCTAATATTCGTGGTTAGTAGTCCTATAATAGTAAATGTAGGACAGAAACTAAAGTGCAACCGAAATCTTGAAAGAATACACACCTACCGAAAATATCATCCAAGACCAGTAAAAATGAAGATGTGACTTAAATCTTCTTTATCCAATTGTCTGTGATGTAACTTAACTTAGCCTAGCCTAATTAAAATCCAGTATTTGCAAGTTTAGACCATAAATAAAAGCAGAACACTTACCTTTGAGGGTTGTAGAAAATTGATGATGAATTGAAAACATAAATAAGTTAGGTTGATCTAGCGAAAATCTTAAAAGTAGGCCTAGGACCAACGGTAACACCGATGGCCAATAAACTATGGATGTAAAACTGCCAATAAACCAACATTAAGCTATGACGTCAACGTCAGATCAGCAGATCAAGAAGGCCGTGGCTTCAGAACTTCCTAACCTCAAATGCATGTTTCACTGAAAAATGTGGAAATCATATATTTTGAGCAGTGTTTAAGTGTTTGTTTTACTAATGTACCATTTTTATATAACTGAGTTGCCTAAATAAAGTACAATAACCATTAATATCACTTGTTGTTATTCCATTGTATCACTCTATGAACCACTAACCTCAAAGTGCATTACTCGCAACAAAGATATGTAAACATTCCTTTCAGCCTATTTTAATATTATTTAATTAATTTGATTAATAAATGTAACCGAGGCACATACGAAAAAAAAATAATGATATAACACTGTTACTGTTATACCATAATATTGAATCACGAAATATACTCCCGACGTACGAGATTGTAACAGTGTTACAGTAAATAAAAACAGCTTCAACTGGTACAATCAACAGAATGAGTAAAGTGTATTATTTCAAATCTGGTTTGATTCATGTTTATTATTTTCATGGAGTATGTTATTTACACGTATATACATGCCATAATAAAATGGCAAGCCCATTCGATGCTTATAATGGTTACTGTAGGTGGTATAAGATAGGCCTGCTCCTTACTGGGCTACGTTTTTTTCAGATAAAAAAATTATATTTCAAATTTCGCTCGATAAATTTTTATTATTTTTATGGAGTATGTTATTTAGACTTCTATACATGTTATAATTAAATGGCAAGCCCATTCAATGCTTATGATGGTTTCTATAGGTGGTAGAAGATAAGCCTGCACCTTATTGTGCTACCAAATTTTCATAAAAAAAATTATATTTCAAATTTGGCTCGGTAAATTTTGATTATTTTTATGGAGTATGTTATTTACAAGTATACACGTGACATAATTAAATGGCAAGCCCATTCAATGCTTATGATGGTTTCTATAGGTGGTAGAAGATAGGCCTGCTCCTTACTGGGCTACGGTTTTTTTCAGATAAAAAAATTATATTTCAAATTTGGCTCGATAAATTTTCATTATTTTTATGGAGTATGTTATTTAGACGTATACACATGTCATACGTAAATGGCAAGCCCATTCAATGCTTATGATGGTTTCTATAGTTGGTAGAAGATAGTCCTGCTCCTTACTGAGCTACCGATTTTTCAGAAGAAAAAAATTATATTTCAAATTTCACTCGATAAATTTTGATTATTTTTATGGAGTATGTTATTTACAAGTATACACGTGACATAATTAAATGGCAAGCCCATTCAATGCTTATGATGGTTTCTATAGGTGGTAGAAGATAGGCCTGCTCCTTACTGGGCTACGTTTTTTCAGATAAAAAAATTATATTTCAAATTTCGCTCGATAAATTTTCATTATTTTTATGGAGTATGTTATTTAGACGTATACACATGTCATACGTAAATGGCAAGCCCATTCAATGCTTATGATGGTTTCTATAGGTGGTAGAAGATAGTCCTGCTCCTTACTGAGCTACCGATTTTTCAGAAGAAAAAAATTATATTTCAAATTTCGCTCGATAAATTTTGATTATTTTTATGGAGTATGTTATTTACAAGTATACACGTGACATAATTAAATGGCAAGCCCATTCAATGCTTATGATGGTTTCTATAGGTGGTAGAAGATAGGCCTGCTCCTTACTGGGCTACGGTTTTTTTCAGATAAAAAAATTATATTTCAAATTTCGCTCGATAAATTTTCATTATTTATATGGAGTATGTTATTTAGACGTATACACATGTCATACGTAAATGGCAAGCCCATTCAATGCTTATGATGGTTTCTATAGGTGGTAGAAGATAGTCCTGCTCCTTACTGAGCTACCGATTTTTCAGAAGAAAAAAATTATATTTCAAATTTCGCTCGATAAATTTTGATTATTTTTATGGAGTATGTTATTTACAAGTATACACGTGACATAATTAAATGGCAAGCCCATTCAATGCTTATGATGGTTTCTATAGGTGGTAGAAGATAGGCCTGCTCCTTACTGGGCTACGGTTTTTTTCAGATAAAAAAATTATATTTCAAATTTCGCTCGATAAATTTTCATTATTTTATGGAGTATGTTATTTAGACGTATACACATGTCATACGTAAATGGCAAGCCCATTCAATGCTTATGATGGTTTCTATAGTTGGTAGAAGATAGTCCTGCTCCTTACTGAGCTACCGATTTTTCAGAAGAAAAAAATTATATTTCAAATTTCGCTCGATAAATTTTGATTATTTTTATGGAGTATGTTATTTACAAGTATACACGTGACATAATTAAATAACAAGCCCATTCAATGCTTATGATGGTTTCTATAGGTGGTAGAAGATAGGCCTGCTCCTTACTGGGCTACGGGTTTTTTCAGATAAAAAAAATTATATTTCAAATTTCGCCCGATAAATTTTCATTATTTTTATGGAGTATGTTATTTAGACGTATACACATGTCATACGTAAATGGCAAGCCCATTCAATGCTTATGATGGTTTCTATAGTTGGTAGAAGATAGTCCTGCTCCTTACTGAGCTACCGATTTTTCAGAAGAAAAAAATTATATTTCAAATTTCGCTCGATAAATTTTGATTATTTTTATGGAGTATGTTATTTAGACGTATACACATGTCATACGTAAATGGCAAGCCCATTCAATGCTTATGATGGTTTCTATAGTTGGTAGAAGATAGTCCTGCTCCTTACTGACCTACCGATTTTTCAGAAGAAAAAAATTATATTTCAAATTTCGCTCGATAAATTTTGATTATTTTTATGGAGTATGTTATTTACAAGTATACACGTGACATAATTAAATGGCAAGCCCATTCAATGCTTATGATGGTTTCTATAGGTGGTAGAAGATAGGCCTGCTCCTTACTGGGCTACGGTTTTTTTCAGATAAAAAAATTATATTTCAAATTTCGCTCGATAAATTTTCATTATTTTTATGGAGTATGTTATTTAGACGTATACACATGTCATACGTAAATGGCAAGCCCATTCAATGCTTATGATGGTTTCTATAGTTGGTAGAATATAGTCCTGCTCCTTACTGAGCTACCGATTTTTCAGAAGAAAAAAATTATATTTCAAATTTCGCTCGATAAATTTTGATTATTTTTATGGAGTATGTTATTTAGACTTCTACACATGTTATAATTAAATGGCAAGCCCATTCAATGCTTATGATGGTTTCTATAGGTGGTAGAAGATAGGCCTGCTCCTTACTGGGCTACGGTTTTTTTCAGATAAAAAAATTATATTTCAAATTTCGCTCGATAAATTTTGATTATTTTTATGGAGTATGTTATTTACAAGTATACACGTGACATAATTAAATGGCAAGCCCATTCAATGCTTATGATGGTTTCTATAGGTGGTAGAAGATAGGCCTGCTCCTTACTGGGCTACGGTTTTTTTCAGAAGAAAAAAATTATATTTCAAATTTCGCTCGATAAATTTTCATTATTTTTATGGAGTATGTTATTTAGACGTATACACATGTCATACGTAAATGGCAAGCCCATTCAATGCTTATGATGGTTTCTATAGGTGGTAGAAGATAGTCCTGCTCCTTACTGAGCTACCGATTTTTCAGAAGAAAAAAATTATATTTCAAATTTCGCTCGATAAATTTTGATTATTTTTATGGAGTATGTTATTTACAAGTATACACGTGACATAATTAAATGGCAAGCCCATTCAATGCTTATGATGGTTTCTATAGGTGGTAGAAGATAGGCCTGCTCCTTACTGGGCTACGGTTTTTTTCAGATAAAAAAATTATATTTCAAATTTCGCTCGATAAATTTTCATTATTTTTATGGAGTATGTTATTTAGACGTATACACATGTCATACGTAAATGGCAAGCCCATTCAATGCTTATGATGGTTTCTATAGGTGGTAGAAGATAGTCCTGCTCCTTACTGAGCTACCGATTTTTCAGAAGAAAAAAATTATATTTCAAATTTCGCTCGATAAATTTTGATTATTTTTATGGAGTATGTTATTTACAAGTATACACGTGACATAATTAAATGGCAAGCCCATTCAATGCTTATGATGGTTTCTATAGGTGGTAGAAGATAGGCCTGCTCCTTACTGGGCTACGGTTTTTTTCAGATAAAAAAATTATATTTCAAATTTCGCTCGATAAATTTTCATTATTTTTATGGAGTATGTTATTTAGACGTATACACATGTCATACGTAAATGGCAAGCCCATTCAATGCTTATGATGGTTTCTATAGTTGGTAGAATATAGTCCTGCTCCTTACTGAGGTACCGATTTTTCAGAAGAAAAAAATTATATTTCAAATTTCGCTCGATAAATTTTGATTATTTTTATGGAGTATGTTATTTAGACGTATACACATGTCATACGTAAATGGCAAGCCCATTCAATGCTTATGATGGTTTCTATAGTTGGTAGAAGATAGTCCTGCTCCTTACTGACCTACCGATTTTTCAGAAGAAAAAAATTATATTTCAATTTTCGCTCGATAAATTTTGATTATTTTTATGGAGTATGTTATTTACAAGTATACACGTGACATAATTAAATGGCAAGCCCATTCAATGCTTATGATGGTTTCTATAGGTGGTAGAAGATAGGCCTGCTCCTTACTGGGCTACGGTTTTTTTCAGATAAAAAAATTATATTTCAAATTTGGCTCGATAAATTTTCATTATTTTTATGGAGTATGTTACTTAGACGTATACACATGTCATACGTAAATGGCAAGCCCATTCAATGCTTATGATGGTTTCTATAGTTGGTAGAAGATAGTCCTGCTCCTTACTGAGCTACCGATTTTTCAGAAGAAAAAAATTATATTTCAAATTTCGCTCGATAAATTTTGATTATTTTTATGGAGTATGTTATTTAGACTTCTACACATGTTATAATTAAATGGCAAGCCCATTCAATGCTTATGATGGTTTCTATAGTTGGTAGAAGATAGTCCTGCTCCTTACTGAGCTACCGATTTTTCAGAAGAAAAAAATTATATTTCAAATTTCACTCGATAAATTTTCATTATTTTTATGGAGTATGTTATTTAGACGTATACACATGTCATACGTAAATGGCAAGCCCATTCAATGCTTATGATGGTTTCTATAGTTGGTAGAAGATAGTCCTGCTCCTTACTGAGCTACCGATTTTTCAGAAGAAAAAAATTATATTTCAAATTTCGCTCGATAAATTTTGATTATTTTTATGGAGTATGTTATTTAGACGTATACACATGTCATACGTAAATGGCAAGCCCATTCAATGCTTATGATGGTTTCTATAGTTGGTAGAAGATAGTCCTGCTCCTTACTGAGCTACCGATTTTTCAGAAGAAGAAAATTATATTTCAAATTTCGCTCGATAAATTTTGATTATTTTTATGGAGTATGTTATTTACAAGTATACACGTGACATAATTAAATGGCAAGCCCATTCAATGCTTATGATGGTTTCTATAGGTGGTAGAAGATAGGCCTGCTCCTTACTGGGCTACGGTTTTTTTCAGATAAAAAAATTATATTTCAAATTTCGCTCGATAAATTTTCATTATTTTTATTGAGTATGTTATTTAGACGTATACACATGTCATACGTAAATGGCAAGCCCATTCAATGCTTATGATGGTTTCTATAGTTGGTAGAATATAGTCCTGCTCCTTACTGAGGTACCGATTTTTCAGAAGAAAAAAATTATATTTCAAATTTCGCTCGATAAATTTTTTGTTATTATACAAAACTATTATTATTATAAATTATTGAAATTAGTGATTGTGGCGAATCCGAATGTTGCTATTGTGCAATACTTCACTCAAGACTCAACGTTGCTAGCAAGTAGCAAGGGTTGGTTTTAACAATTGGTGTAAGTACATTTATTAACATTATTTCTATTAACAATAAATTAATCAGGAGAATGGGATTTAATGATGCACATTTCAACCAAACTACCAGTTTTGGTAATAATGCAGAATTAGTACACGACTAAACGACTTCTAGCCCAAACTTACATATATTATGCATGACATAGGCTATGTGTTGGTTCCTTAACCATAGTTGTTAAGTTCATTAATGTACTTATTAAACTTTATTTCATAATTGAAATGGAATTGGTCACATATCTTTGAACTGTAGCATACTTAATGTTGTTTTGTACCTATTTGCGTAAGTATTTCCATACTCTTAAGCAGTGAATTCAGCACATTCAAAAGTACGGGAATGTTGCTGGAAGTCAACAGTGCCGGAAGATCAAATAATTTACGCCTGTGCCGCTAGGTCAAAAACTACAATGTTTGCAGTGTATGTAGATCAAAAATCCCAGTAAGTCAAATAATACAATACGTGCTAAATACGTGGTCCATGTTAAAGCGATTGACACATTGGGAATTGACACATTGGGATGGCAGATTAATCAAATATGCATAGTAAAATACAGTAGTAGGATGTTCAAATTATTTTTTTAAATTTTTTTATAATTAGTTTACTAGCGATACTCAGCAACAAAAATGATTTAATTTATCTCTAAAAAACATATTCTTATAGTGCACTGAGCAGCAGTCTAAAAAATACTATGTAACTTTCTCATATAGCTACAAAATGCTCAAACTCACATTGCGACATTAATTTATAAATCGGCTTATATTTATCCAACAGTTATTCATCTGCAGAAGAAGTTCAGTGTGCTCTTATCGTGTCTAATATCATCCAAACACAAAAACCTTGCCTAAAATGGTACCTATCTTGACACATTATTTGCAGTGGCCTATTACGGACTGTGGCCCACTGGGCTGATAACATCATTGAAAGTAACACGATACTTTTATTTTTTTTAGCTCATCCGGAGGGCTAGAGTAGAAATGCCGGAAGATCTGTTGACAGATTTATTCAATCACTGTTTACAATTATGATAGCCTACCAAAGGGCGTGATGTTTATTTTAAGGGTCGTCCAGAGATATTTTATCGTTGTTTTTAACAGATTAAGGTAAACAGCCCCAATACAGGCATGTATATTGTCTATGTACAGAGCCGTCTTTATAAAATGCGAGGTCTGGGGCAATACATAATTGTGAGGCCTTGTTTAACCAAGCTTACCGGGGGGTCTGGGGGTTTCCCCCCGGAAAATTTGTGTAAAATTATACTTGTAAAGTCGTCATTTTAAGCACTTTGACGAAAAAAAAATGAATATTTTATACTCTGAAAATGGCCGTTAATATTATAGATAATTGCACATATTATTGTTCCAATTCCAAAGTGGATATCATAAATATTGTCCACGCAGTTCTTTACAATAATTAATAAAAAAATGAACACTTCTCTTCACTGTGGATTGTCGTCCCGTCACTTTGTAAATAGTAAATGCTCATAGGCTAACTTGTTTATGTACTTTTTGTAAATATAGGTTTATTGTGTTTTCGGCAGTTGGTCTGTAATGGGGGGTTTAAAGGTAAAAAATATTACCTATAATTGTCAATGAGTTTTTAATAATAAATTAAAAGAGGTAGTATCATTACAAACAGTGGAATTGATTCACAGTATTACTTTTTACTTTAATGACAAATATTGTTATAGGTTTATGTTTATTGCGAAATGCGAGTAGTTTACAGTCAGTCTTATCCACGCTGATTATCCATTCAATCCAGTAAACATTTACATCTGTAAATAAATTGAACTTAATTAATCATACAATAGAACTTTAATGGCACCAGTAAGAGTAAGCGTATGACTCACTCACATTCACCGGGGTGGCTCGGTGGCTGCCGCGAGGCTCGGGTTCCGTCATCGCCGCCGAGCTGTCAAACGTTGTTTGATATTCTTTTGTGTTTTAAATGTCGTTCGTAGGTTTTTAATCGATACAACAATTGATATAGGCTAATTCATAATAAATAAGACATATTTTAGGCACATGTATCTGTCTGTCCTTTATTTTTTTATTTTCATTCCAAAACATTAACTTATTTCTAGCGATAGTAAGGCCTCGCCGGGTAGACCTCGCCGGGCAGGCCTCGCTGCGCGAGGCCTTCTCCTGCGCGAGGCCTGAAGCGGCCGCTCCACTCGCTCCACCCTAAGGAGGGCGCTGTCTATGTAATATAAAAATATACTAAACTAAAGCTTATTCCACTTACCTCTTTCATATTTTGAATCACTAAGAGGTTCCAGTGGCGTTCGTGGTGTAGTTGATAGCGTCTCGGACTGCTGTTCAGGAGGTCTCGAGTTCGAATTCACCCGGGGGCATATACTTTTTGTCAAATATTTTGCTTTAGAATGCTAATACTTCTTAACTGTACATCTTTTGTTCGAATTTGAGCCATTTATAATGTTATTTATGAAGAGAACTATTTTTTTAAAATAGCAAACCTTTATTCAAATTTTTTCTTAGAGCTTTTTCATATTATCAGCAAGTTTGGTAGAATTGGTTAGGTTATGACAGTTTAATTTTATAATTCAACATTTATAAATTAGTTTCATAATTAAAAAATTCATTTTCCATATTTAAGAATGATAAAATGTTATTATATCATTGTGTATCCAGTTCCATTTGGTAACACAGGATTCCAACTCCCACGACACAGTTACGTCGCGGAAAGGGGGAACATACCCTCCTTCGCCATTACCTCCCCAAGATGCGCTAAAAATTTCGCGCAGGTCGTCTGCGCCGGCGCCGTCCTAGTGACTCATCGACGACAGACAGACAACGCAGTATGCTTATCCTCATACTCGCTATGTACAAGTTCATACGGACCGTTAACATGATTCGTAAACAGTATAATAACAGTCAGATAGCATTCATCATTTCACTTTGTACTTTCTTAGATTTATATAAAAATTAAAAAATATAATGATTTTCTTTTGCAATACAAGACGGATTAAAAATATTTTCAACAATTTTTGATTGAAAAAAATCCACTTAGGGATCTCTCCAATAAACTGTATAAGTCAAACACTACTACAAAGCTTAAAATCAGTAACAATAACCTTTTCAGTGGAACGGAAATTTGGCTCATCTACCACCTTCTGCTGTTTGTGGAGAACACCTGGATTTCCTTTGACCACCATATTGAAGAACACCCAGACTACCTTGTACCACGGATGAGTATTTATTTATAAATCTTAATTTTAGTAACAAACTGTGTAGGCCTACTGCTAACAATTTGCCTTGAAGCACCAGGACATGTACATTGATGCAGTGTTGTTTTATACATTTGTTAGAATTTTCAATAGCACTTAAACAACAAAGCCTAATAAGGCAATGTAATTGTTACAAGGCAATAAACTTAAAAACTTGGTACTTCCTAAATTATTTTACAAACTACCGGTTTAGTAAATCGTAACAATGAATGTGCATAGAGACATAAACTTAAACATAATACTAATGAACTCATGGAAACAAGTATCTGTTTCTAAAAAAATTGCTGCTATTGCTAAAATGTCTTTAAAACTACCAACATTGACAGAAAAAGAGCTGCAAACAAGTACCATTAATGCTGCATTAATTAATGATGCTATTATTCATTTTGGTTTAAATGAAAACAAAGACAAAGCTAGAGTTAAATCATTTATTTTTAGAAATGCTCACAGTATTGTATGTGAAGCAAATAAATTAAGATCGGATTTTGCAAACCAGGTGAGACCGACGGTAATTCAATTTTCATCAAAAGTTGAAAAGCCACAATTGACTTCATCAATTCGCTCACCTTCGTGTAGCAGTTTGTCAAACCAAAGGGTTAATCTTGACAACAATGAGTTCATAAGTTCATGTTGTATTCTTAAACATAGAGACCCGGAAATTAATAATTTAGATGGAACAGTGCTTGATAATACAACAATTTGTAAACTTAACGACTCTCAATTTGAGATTAATGGGGTTGCTAATGAAAAACTTGAATTCCATGAATCTCAATCTGAAATTGATGGGGTTGCTAATGAAAATATTTGTGAACTTGATGAATCTCAATCTGAAATGAATAACGCCTTTCAAGTCACATGTGCACAGCCAGACAACTCTGAATATCAACAGTTGTCCAAACCAACTAGCTCAGTATCTGTAAAGTTTGATATTTTTCCTAAATCCTTAAATACTGACAAACAAAAAAGAAGTTTCTTGTGTACCCACTACATGACAACGTTTTTTATTCCACTGTCAGTATGGTCACAGTTAATAGATGAAAAAGGTAAATTATTAACAAAAACTTATCCCAAAGTAATATCTGATTGTTTGTTTTCTGTAAGTAAAGGCTGCATCTTTCAAATGAACAATGTCAACTATTGTAAACAACCTTCAAAGAAGTTAATGTCTATTTATTGTTATTGTGGTCATAATTATGTTACCACATTCAGATTGGATTGTTGTAATCACAAAGAATCCAATTCGATTAAGGTAAATGTTTATACTAATGTGAATGAATGTATACACCCTAAAAAAAAACTAGAGAATTAAGTGGAGTTGCTAGAGATATCATGAAAGAAAAACTCATGCAAACAAGTGCATCTATTATTAGATTGGAGAGTGTCAAGAAGTGTGATGTTGAGGGTGTGCAATTAAACAATATACAAGATGCAAAATCTTATAGTGTTTTAAGGTTGGCTAAATCAGAAGAATTAGCTAAGGATGACTTACATAAAGATTGCCTAACCGATTTATTTTTAATGAGAGACCAACAAAGTGATCCAGAACATAGGTATTTGCAACATGTAACACATCCCTTTGAAGCTAGTATTTATAGCAAAGATGTTTTACATGTTGCCTGCTTAGCAAAAGAAAAAACTAAGCAATTAAAAAGTGATTTTGTCCTACATCTGGATGCAACTGGCAAGGTTGTACGTCCAGTTGATCAATGTAATGGTAAAAGAGTGTTATATTATAGTATCGTATTCCAAACTGATGGTTCAATTTTACCATTGTCTGAATATATTACTTGCAAACATAATGCCATTTCTATTGGGGGTTGGTTATTAAAACTTAAAGATTTTCTTATTCAAGAAAATAAGTGGCCTCTTGCTCAACGGGTTGTTGTAGACTTTAGCTGGGCCCTAATCGAAGCTGTTATTGTTCAATGGAACAAAATGGACCTTACTTCATACTTAATCCATTGCCACAACTTTGTACATAACAAAGCCAGTGTGCAACCGGTCACAGTTACTGTACATGTCTGCTGTTGCCATTTTGTGAAAATATGTGTAAATAATATACATGCAGCAACATTAAATTTGCAGTCAAAGGAACGAAAATCAATTAAACAGTTTGCTTTACAAATACTTTGTTTTATCATAAACTGTACTTCATATGAAAAAATTAAAACAATATTGAGTCACACCTTCACTGTACTAATGACCTATAACAACAACTCTGAAGTCCAATACGCTTTAGGTATTTTAAACTTTGAATGCACTGTTGAGGAAAGCACATTTGAAACAGATTTTGATAGTGAAAATGAATGTACAGATGAAATGTTTCAAGATACAAGTTGCACAACTTTATACAAAAAAAGTCCATTCTTTAACGAAATTTGTTACACTAAGGCTGAATTGTTTGCTATGCATGGTTTAGTTGTAAGTTCTTTAAATGATGAAAATAAAGCCGATTTAGACCTTTGTCCTTTATCTGAAGAAAATAGCCCTGACAGCTCAAATTTAGACTGTAGGCCTAATAAGAATCCGTTTTACTGCCCAAAATTAGCAATTCTCATTGCTAAGAGATTTGTAGCTTTTTTACCACTGTGGTCTGCCATATTGTTAAAAAGCAAAGTTAATGTTAAAGCATTAAAGAGATTAAGCAATGCCCCGGTTGAAAGTTGGTTTGGTATGGTTAAAAATGTTATTTTAAAGGGACAAACTAATCTCAGAGCTAACAGGTTTATTAGGCTGATAAGAAAGGTTATTGAGGCCCGTTGCAAAGAAATCACACTAAACATACCAAAGGAAGGTTGTTGTGTTCGTAAACCGAGGAATAATGTTGGTAAAAGACATTTAAAATTGAGTACTAAATCTAAAAAAAATTCTAAATCACAGGCAGCACCGGAAAATAATAAAACTGGACAGCTTTTGCTGTCAGATGAAGACATGGATGTTGTCGAGGAGTCTTGGGAAAAACCCTCTAAGATAACTCGCCCAAGCTATTTTCAATCTAAGTACTTGCAAAATCATGTTCAAAAACCTTACGTTATGACACATGAACACCAATTAACGATAACAAATCTGATTTTAGATAATGGCTTGATTTCTGACCCTAACTATTATACTCAATTAACACAGAGAAACAATTACATTGTTTGTTCCATCGAAGGTCGAAACAACTCTAAGTGTTGCTTGTACATTAATGATATTGAACTGTTACGGGGCAAATCTTGGCTGGACAACTCTGTCATAGAGGCTGTAGGGCTTATGCTCATGGGAAAAGACAACCATAACAGTTCAATAATTCATGACAATGTTGCAACGTTAAGTCTTGTCCAAGGAGAATATATCAAACCTGACCACTGGTTGATTACAAAATCAATTGCAGATATTTCTGTTGCAGAACAGCTATTTTTCCCATTGAACATTGATAACGTACACTGGGTTTTAGGCTATGCAAACGTGAAGGACCATACATTTTACCTTATTGATCCTTCATCAGATTTTGTCAATCCTAACAGAAAGAAGTATATATTTAATAACTTTCTCAAATTTTACTCAAACATAACCAACACTAAGTTTGATGACTTAGTCAAAACATGGCAACATGGCCATTTAAGACATCCTGTTCAAACTGACAGTTACAATTGTGGTGTATTCATTTTGTATTTCATAGAACAATTAAAAACAAATGGTTCAATAGACTTGATGTTTGATGCAGACCAACATAGAATTTTGTTATTCAAAAAGCTCCTTAGCTATTCAGGCTATATGGTTAATACATGTTACATTTGCAATGTACAATTTCCCGACTCACCAAGAAACCAAAATGACTTTTGCGTTGAATGTACTGCTTGTAAAAGGTGGTTTCACACTAGTAAGAAAGGTGGTGGAAATTGCTTACCACCTGATGTGCCATGTTCTACTCAAGTGTTAGAACACATAGATTTCTTTTGTATTTTATGCAGGTACTACCAAACTAAATATTTACAACAACAAAAATAAGAGTAATAGGTTGCCTTCATTCACTGTCTCTAAGTCTTTGAAAATTAGAGGCTGTAAAATTTATATTTAAATAAAACAGTGATTATCATTATTACATTAAAAACCACATGAGAACACTGTTAAAAATCTTACTAATATTTACTAAAATCATGCTCAAGGTTTTTACATCTAATATTGGCCTACAGTCAAAATGAAACAGTGGTAAGGGTTTAAACTATGGCGAGGTAAGGAGCAGCTATAAAGGGGTGGAGGAGGCTGCAATACAAAAATTTAAATATTCAATGTAACATATAATGTAAAGCCTAAACATAAAGATAAACCATTGTTGGCAATTTGTGAGCTTACTTAAGATAAAATGGCACAGTGGTAAAATTATGGCGAGGTAAGGAGCAGCTATAAGGGGAGGAGGAGGCTGCATTAAAAAAAATTAAATAGTCAATGTAACATTTAATGTAAAGCCTAAACAAAAAGATAAACCATTGTTGGCAATTTGTGAGCTTACTTAAGATAAAATGGCACAGTGGTAAAATTATGGCGAGGTAAGGAGCAGCTATAAGGGGAGGAGGAGGCTGCATTAAAAATAAGTTAAATAGTCAATGTAACATTTAATGTAAAGCCTAAACAAAAAGATAAACCATTGTTGGCAATTTGTGAACTTACTTAAGATAAAATGACCCAGTGGTAAAATTATGGCGAGGTAAGGAGCAGCTATAAGGGGAGGAGGAGGCTGCATTAAAAAAAAATAAATAGTCAATGTAACATATAATGTAAAGCCTAAACAAAAAGATAAACCATTGTTGGCAATTTGTGAACTTACTTAAGATAAAATGGCACAGTGGTAAAATTATGGCGAGGTAAGGAACAGCTATAAGGGGAGGAGGAGGCTGCATTAAAAAAAAGTTAAATAGTCAATGTAACATTTAATGTAAAGCCTAAACAAAAAGATAAACCATTGTTGGCAATTTGTGAACTTACTTAAGATAAAATGACCCAGTGGTAAAATTATGGCGAGGTAAGGAGCAGCTATTAGGGGAGGAGGAGGCCGCAATCTAAAAAACACTAAAAATTGTCACTGTAACATATAATATAAAGTTTTAGCTAAATAATGAAAACCTCATTAAAATTAAGATAAAGTGAAATTTTTAAAAATAAGTTTAATTAAGGTAAATTTACCCAGTGGTAAAATTATTACAAGTAAAAATTATGGTTAAAACATAAGGTACGGTATATGGAAAATTCCCTTTAGAAATTAATTTTGTTATTAAATGTTGTTAATAAATGAATTACTATTTATTATTTATATTTGCAACCATAAGGTGAGTGAGCGTAGCAAACAAGCTAAACCTGAAGGCAAGTGAGTGCAGTGAACAAACTCCAACCTAAAGGTGAGTATGCGTCGCTAACAAACTTCAACCACGACGTGATTGAGCGATGCAAACGAGTGTATCTTCCTAGTAAAGGACAGGATCAACTACAAACCACATATAGAAACCATCATAAGTATCGAATGGGCTTGCCATTTTATTATACCATGTGTAGACCTGTAAAGAACACACTCCATAAATATAATGAAAATTTATCGAGCCAAATTTGAAATATAATTTTTTTTAGAATCTGTAAAAATCGGTAGCTCAATAAGCAGCAGGCCTAACTTCTACCACATATAGCAACCATCATAAGCATCGAATGGGCTTGCCATTTTTTTATAACATGTGTAAACGTGTGAAGAACATACTCCATAAAAATAATGAAAATTTATCGAGCTAAATTTGAAATATAATTTTTTTCTTCTGAAAAATCGGTAGCTCAGTAAGGAGCAGGACTATATTCTACCAACTATAGAAACCATCATAAGCATTGAATGGGCTTGCCATTTACGTATGACATGTGTATACGTCTAAATAACATACTCCATAAAAATAATGAAAATTTATCGAGCGAAATTTGAAATATAATTTTTTTATCTGAAAAAACCCGTAGCCCAGTAAGGAGCAGGCCTATCTTCTACCACCTATAGAAACCATCATAAGCATTGAATGGGCTTGCCATTTAATTATGTCACGTGTATACTTGTAAATAACATACTCCATAAAAATAATCAAAATTTATCGAGCGAAATTTGAAATATAATTTTTTTCTTCTGAAAAATCGGTAGCTCAGTAAGGAGCAGGACTATCTTCTACCAACTATAGAAACCATCATAAGCATTGAATGGGCTTGCCATTTACGTATGACATGTGTATACGTCTAAATAGCATACTCCATAAAAATAATGAAAATTTATCGAGCCAAATTTGAAATATAATTTTTTTATCTGAAAAAAACCGTAGCCCAGTAAGGAGCAGGCCTATCTTCTACCACCTATAGAAACCATCATAAGCATTGAATGGGCTTGCCATTTACGTATGACATGTGTATACGTCTAAATAACATACTCCATAAAAATAATGAAAATTTATCGAGCGAAATTTGAAATATAATTTTTTTATCTGAAAAAAACGTAGCCCAGTAAGGAGCAGGCCTATCTTCTACCACCTATAGAAACCATCATAAGCATTGAATGGGCTTGCCATTTAATTATGTCACGTGTATACTTGTAAATAACATACTCCATAAAAATAATCAAAATTTATCGAGCGAAATTTGAAATATAATTTTTTTCTTCTGAAAAATCGGTAGCTCAGTAAGGAGCAGGACTATCTTCTACCACCTATAGAAACCATCATAAGCATTGAATGGGCTTGCCATTTACGTATGACATGTGTATACGTCTAAATAACATACTCCGTAAAAATAATGAAAATTTATCGAGCGGAATTTGAAATATAATTTTTTTATCTGAAAAAAACCGTAGCCCAGTAAGGAGCAGGCCTATCTTCTACCACCTATAGAAACCATCATAAGCATTGAATGGGCTTGCCATTTAATTATGTCACGTGTATACTTGTAAATAACATACTCCATAAAAATAATGAAAATTTATCAAGCGAAATTTGAAATATAATTTTTTCTTCTGAAAAATCGGTAGCTCAGTAAGGAGCAGGACTATCTTCTACCAACTATAGAAACCATCATAAGCATTGAATGGGCTTGCCATTTAATTATGACACGTGTATACGTGTAAATAACATACTCCATAAAAATAATCAAAATTTATCGAGCCAAATTTGAAATATATATTTTTTTTATCTGTAACATCAGTGGTCTAATAAATGGCAGGTTCAACTTCTACCTCATACAGAAACCATCATAAGCATTGAATGGGCTTGCCATTTAATTATGACACGTGTATACGTGTAAATAACATACTCCATAAAAATAATCAAAATTTATCGAGCCAAATTTGAAATATATTTTTTTTTTAATCTGTAACATCAGTAGTCTAATAAATGGCAGGTTCAACTTCTACCTCATACAGAAACCATCATAAGCATTGAATGGGCTTGCCATTTAATTATGACACGTGTATACGTGTAAATAACATACTCCATAAAAATAATCAAAATTTATCGAGCCAAATTTGAAATATATTTCTTTTTATCTGAAAAATAGGTAGCTCAGTAAGGAGCAGGCCTAACTTCTACCACATATAGCAACCATCATAAGCATCGAATGGGCTTGCCATTTTTTTATAACATGTGTAAACGTGTGAAGAACATACTCCATAAAAATAATGAAAATTTATCGAGCTAAATTTGAAATATAATTTTTTTAGAATCTGTAAAAATCTGTAGCTCAATAAGGAGCAGGCCTAACTTCTACCACACATAGCAACCATCATAAGCATTGAATGGGCTTGCCATTTTATTATAACATGTGTAGACGTCTAAATAACATACTCCATAAAAATAATCAAAATTTATCGAGCTAAATTTGAAATATAATTTTTTAAGAATCTGTAAAAATCGGTAGCTCAATAAGCAGCAGGCCTAACTTCTACCACATATAGCAACCATCATAAGCATTGAATGGGCTTGTCATTTAATTATGACACGTGTATACGTGTAAATAACATACTCCATAAAAATAATCAAAATATATCGAGCCAAATTTTAA